>NW_028274808.1:171828940-173106440 GCF_037043125.1 Eumetopias jubatus | reverse complement strand
CATTCTAAAATCCAGAGAAAGTGCCACCGACCCAGTCCTGACATAATTTTTAACAAGTAGGCCACAATGACCCAGGAGGAAGAAGTCTGACAGGATCCCTCAGGAATGTCCCCAAGGAGAGGGAGTGCTCTGTGCCTGGCTCTACACCTTCCTTGCTGGGACCAGGTGTGCCCCTCAGCCCTGAGGTCTGACCGTAAGGGGTTGAAGTGTGACCTCAAACCACCTCGCTTCTCCCCCTATGTTAGATTTCACAGATGCGGCAAAAAGAAGGCCTTCAGCTGGGCCTGGACCAGGGGTCTGGGGAGCTGTGCAGGTCTGGCCACTGGAAAGCCCCCTACTTTCTTTCACCTGCTGCCACTTCTGTCCTGCCCCACTCTCCCCATCCTTGGGGGCTTGGGCTTTAAACAATAGCTAGTTCCTTCACGTCAAAGATAAACACTCCTTCTTTGACAAAGACAATTGATAGAAGTGTTGATCTTAAGTGAGGTGCTATGCACATTTGGCATTAAGCCCCCAGCTTCTTCCATCAGAACAGCTTTGTGCCCCTCTTATTTAGAAATTTTCAAGTACCCACTGCATCAAATCTTATACTCACACAATGCATTTTTTTTTAAATGTTTGGGGTTTGCCTTTGTCAACCTGGATCCAAAGAATATGGAAGAATTCTTTGTTCTAAATGATCCGGTCGTTTATTCTTTGATCCCTGTGTAATTCAGCTGTGCTCATGCCAGGTTAAGACTCGGTCAAAGGCTGATAAAGGCTTCTTCTGGATTGAAGCATCTTGATAATATCTGTCATAAAGAGCTATGCCCAAAGACCTTTATATTCTGTAAACTGCAATGGATATGGGCTTATGTTCAACTTGCTGTATTTACAGTGATGGCAGGTGGGGGATGACACGCACCGCATTTAAGCTTAAGAAACAACAATTCGCCGAACACACCCCTTGTGCTCAGCATCGTGCTAAGTTTAAGTGTAATGGGGTTAGAGAAGAAGTGAAAATGTGATTTTTAAGGAGTGTGCACCACAGGGTGACAGTGCTACAGAATGAAAATATGGCAAACAATATAAACAGTACAAATGCTAAATTGTGTAGTTAGGGAGAGCTACAGGCATACTAGGCTATAACATTCACGAGAAACCCTGTATGATAAAAAAGACCGACTTTCTTCATATCATTGTGCACACCTGCAACATAATGATTTCCTCACTATTGTCTTTCCTTGCCCCCTCCATCTCTTATTCTTATTTTGCATTTCTACAGAATTTACCAAAGTGATAGACACATAGAAGACCTTCAATAAATGATTATACCATGGGTATGGGATATGAGTATGAGATGTGCCTATTAGAGGGTTAGACATGTTCTTACCAAAAAAACAGTTGTGTGTTTTCTCACCTCTTCAGTAGTCAATGAGCTGGAGTGACAACTGTGACATCTTCATTCTGCACTCCAACAATGTTTGTAAAATATTCTACCAACCCTTCTCCAAACTTGAACATGATATCAGTAAACATTAAAAGCACCAACAATTAATTATACAGGTGGAAGAAACATTATATGTTCAGAAAAATTCAGTTCCACTTAAGATAGAAATTCTATCTTAATAATGCTACTACCTCTCTTCAGATAAATATTTCTCTATTTGGAAGATTCTGGTCAACATTACATGCCAATCCTACTCTACTTTGGCATGACAAAAACAGAACAAAGATATTTATTTCACAGAAAAAAAATACGCACGTTTTCTTGTTGCTACTGTGATGGAAATGTGTCTGGAATTCTTCTTTGTGTACTAATTTTAACATATTTCAGTGTTATCCAGATAGTGTGAGCCTTCATCATTGTGATAAGCCCATCCTATTTGCACGTATGAACGATTTTTTTTTAAAAATGACTAATATAAAACAATGGAGAATGAACTAGACAATAACACAACAAGTAGTCATTTAAATTCCCAGAAGAGCTCTCAGTGATTTGTCCATCATTCACTGTTCTTTGCAGTTTAAGTAAAATATTACAGTAAATATCTTCCTCACCCCCCAAAATCAATTTTCCTTTACAAACATATTTTATGGTAAAAAGAGCAATAGTTCTTGATATGTGAATAATAAAAATATCTGCTATCATCTCCACCCTGCCTTGTGTTTTTCTTCTGCATATGGACAGCAGAATAGTTTGCATGAAAATAAGAGGAGACTAAAATTATCATGTATCATAATTTTGTAAGAGCACTATTTGGCTCTCAGATTTAACAACAGTAAACAGACAGTGTGGGCGAGACTATAATGTCTACACCTCTTTAACACAGGGTTATACTATTCTTGAACTTGGTTGCTTCATGTTGTCAAGATTTCAAAAACTTATTTAGTGTTTTAATTAATGCTTCAGATTTTACATTTATAAAAATTGGCTTTATAGAAAGAAAATGGCTTTTTTAGTTTCTCCTTCTAAGCCCAGTTGTCAAAATTGCATATATATCAAAGTTACTCAGTCTGGGAAGGAGCTATCCGATGGAGTGCTGTACTCGTGTTTTGTTCTTACATCACCTTTTCTAGGAGTTGGGTTGCATGCTTAACAGTACGAAACAAAAGGGACTATACAAATTGGAAACAAGAAGATCACAGCTAGCACAGTTCTCTCCCATACAGAGATTGACTTCTTCCTTTCGTTATTTGTGAAGTTTTCCCTGCATAATCTTCAGAGCTCCAACCAGCTGGAACTTTCCAACATTTGCTGATATCTTAGAAACAGCTTTGTGTAGAGATTTTCCCGTATACTACAAAAAAAAAAAAAAAAAATTATAGCATTAGAAAAAACACTTGTTCCAAATTTGATGGAGGTATTCTATTGGGTGGTTGAAAGTTTAGACAAAAGTTAGTCATCAGTGACCAACGTTTCTTGTAGATTCTGATTTTATTATATCTACCTTTCACCAGAAAGCTTTGCAAGTTTTTACCCTATTAAAACAGAAACCTAGAAACTTCCTAGGACTAACAGAAATAACACTAATATTCATATAAGCACATGCACTTTACAAGTAATTTCATACTCTGTATTTTATGTGGAAACAAAATTACCACCAGAAGTGTGGTGGTATAGATCTTGTTACTATCCCCGTTTTATATGCAAGAACACTGAAACTCAGAGAAAAACCAGACCAATCCACAACACTACTAAATTGGAGATCTGGGAAACAATCTAGTTTTTTTATTCCACGTTTTCAACACTTCACTCCAAAAGTAGACCTTTTCAGAAGCTAATTTACCATGTAAGATGCTTGTTTTTCACATGTTAAATCTCAATTTAATATTGAACTCAATTGTTCATCCCTTTATGTTGGTGTCTATGAATATGTGCTGGATTATGTCCGCAGCCTATAAAACATATGCACAGAGAATAATTAATTAATGAAGGAAACTTTTTAAATGTAAGTATAAATACAATTTTAAGAGTAGGAGTCTTGGTTACAGACCACGAGGGTCTTTAATCATCAAGATATTGAATGTCATACTAATAACTTTTATATGAAAATATCCTTAGCCATAACCCAATAAAAATCAGGCAGGCTTTCTCTGATTTCTCCAGTCTTTAATGACGTATTTCTGCTCTGAATTTGAGGTTAAGGCGTAATTCAACAGCTAATTACATGTGGTCTTTGATTTCTCACTTGTGTTTCAGAAGTATCTCATCTCCCTGACTAGACTTTAAGTTCCTTGGAAGAAAATATCCCCACAAACTCTTCTTTTGAATACTAGAGATTATTTAGCATCAGACCTTGTACATATTAGGGGATCAGTACAAATATTTATACTTTATCAGATCATAATAAAAAAGTTTCTTTAGTGATCTTTTGTAAATTATCATAAACAGATGATAAAATATGAGTTTTTAAAATCATGCTCCTTGATTACTACTATTCTGTCATTCAATCTGCAGCTTACTAGATGCTGAAAACATATATGATCCATTTGGTTTTTTTTGTTTTTTTTTGTTTTTTATACATGATCCATTTGTGATAAAACATGCAAAAAGTCTTAACATGGGACTATAACTTAATATAAATTAGTTTCTACTACTTGCATGAGAATTCAGTCTCATAATGAGAATGCATATCCGGTAGACCTGCAAAGAAAATTCTTAGATATGTTGTAGAGCAAATAGGGACCCTGGTTACATTTGGAAGTTTGGAAGTGGCTTATGTTCAAAGAGAACAATGCCAGGAAAAGTGAGTCTGATTTTCCTTCACTCTTGACTGCTAAACTGAATCACTGTGCAAGTTATAGAACACAAAACTCAAACTGCTTTAAGAAAGACATTGGTTTATCCACATTGTGGAAAAGTCCAGAAGTAGAGTGAGTTTCAAGTATGGTTTGATTAGGGCTCTTACTCCGTTCCCCTGCAATTCTCTCTGCTCTGTCTTATTCTAAATACGGAATTCATTCTCAAGCAGGCTTCTGTCACCACAACAAAATTATTGTGACTTTTAGGCATGACATATGCGCCACCACGATGTTTTCCCCATCAAAGATGATGCAGTTAAATTGCTTATATTATGGTTCAGCTGATACCTGGGCATGAGGAAACATCAGGGGAGTGCCTTATTGGTGATGGAATGATCCACGATTAATTATCCATGATTAATTTTTACAAATTAGAAATCAATCCTAAACTGGTGCTCAGTTCAAGCCCAACGATAACTCATAAGAACAAATGCTGGGGAGAAAAATCACAATGACCTCTACAAGAAACAAAACTGATTGTTTCCTTACATAGTCCTACTTTTAGTTTCATGTAGGTTATTATTAACCTCAACCCATAATGATATTTTGAAGGCCCTCAAAATAACTCAGAAGTATGATTGCACTGGACTTCAGGCTTCACAATAGCCATGCTAATGATATGTGGGCATGACCTCTCCAATAACTGGGACCTCATCAACACATTTTTAGAATTCGATTACATGTAAATATACCTGGAAAAAATCCTTAAGTGAATATTTATTTTTGAATTAATTAATAAATCTTTATATTAAAATCATGCATCAAAAAATGTTATGTCCTGAGGCGCCTGAGTGGCTCAGTCATTAAGCATCTGCCTTCATCTCAGGTCATGCTCCCAAGGTCCTGGGATCGAGTCCCACATCGGGCTCCCTGCTCAGCGGGAAGCTTGCTTCTCCCTCTCCCACTCCCCCTGCTTGTGTTCCTGCACGCGCTATCTCTCTGTCAAATAAATAAATAAATAATATTAAAAAAAAAAGAAACGTTATGTCCATTTTACATTTGAAGAATATGTGGTTTAGTGTGACTGAATAACTTGCTAAAATTCGTACAACTAAATGTGGGAGCAAAATAGCACAAACAGATAATATAAACCTAGGTCTCTTGTTAATCTATTATATTGGACATAAGAGCATGCATAAAAAAGCAGGACCTAAAATACACACTCTAAAATATTTAAGGTTATGAAGATAGAGCAAGAATATAAAGATAATAAATACAAAATGAATCACTTGTATAGCACTGTTCTTAGATTATATATTAAACTTCATTATGTAGTTTTCCACTTAGCAGCAAGGAAATAAGGAGAGATAAATATCAGCCCCTCAATTTAACAAAAGACTGAAAGGTAAGGAAGGGAGAAAAGGCGAAAGAAGATACATATCGCTATTTGTGATCAGGTTTTTTCATGGTGGGGATCTCTTTAGTTGCTCTGTCTACAGATGTATGTACAAAAAGAAATGGGTTTAAATCAAAGCAAGAAAAGTATCCTTTTGACAAATTTCTTTCTTGTTTAGAAAACAGAAATGTCTCCATTCCTGGGAGACGTCCCAGGTTCTCTATCCCTCCTGCGGCACAGATTCCTACTTCCACAGACTCTGTTCTACCTGACTCTCACTGTCTCCGTCAATTTCTCCCTCTCCAATGAATTAGTTCCAGAAGCAAACACGCATCTTTTTCTTTTGCTTTTTTTTTTTTTTGCTTCCTCTAAATAGTTTATTGCCAAGTAGTTGCTTTTAAATACATTCCATACAATCAGATATGTGATGGGGAGATGAACCATGAGAGACGATGGACTCTGAGAAACAACTGAGGGTTCTAGAGGGGAGGGGGTGGGGGGATGGGTTAGCCTGGTGATGGGTATTAAAGAGGGCACGTTCTGCATGGAGCCCTGGGTGTTATATGCAAACAATGAATCATGGAACACTACATCAAAAACTAATGATGTAATGTATGGTGATTAACATAACATAATAATAAAAAAAAACACTAAAAAAAGCATATGTATCCCATCACATATCTGATTGTCTTGAACATATTTAAAAGCATCTACTTGGCAAAACTGTGCCCTGACCATCCCCCTCCAGCTACTGACTCCTTCCTTTTCTCTTTCCAATGCTTGTATGTACTCACTGTTCTTTCATTTTATTGCACCAGTTTGAACCCTTGCATGTAAAACCATTGTCCCCGGGGTTCCACTGACACTACAAAAACCAAGGTCAGGAATTGCTCTAAGCTAATTCCAACAGTCAATTTTCAGTTACTTTACTTAACCTATCAGCAACATTTGACGAATTTCATTCTTTTTCCTTGAGACGCATCCTTGGCTCCTTGGACATCATTCTCTTTTGAGTTTTCTTCTTTATCATGCTCTTCCCTTCTCAATTTCCTTTTTTGGTATTTCTCAATTACCCCAACCACTGTATGTCGACGTGAACCCCCTCCGCAAATATTCCATTTTTTTCTATACTTATTTTCTATGTGATCTTATCTAGCCCCTTGACTTCAAATATTATTTATATGCTAATGATTTCCACATTTGTATGTAGAGCCAGAGCCTTATCCCTGAACCTCAAGCGCATAAATTCAGCTGCCAACATCAATCCTTAGACGTCCAAAGTTCTGATCTTCTCATCTACCCCAAACCTGTTCTTCTCAGTCTATCACTATGTCAATAAATGGGAACTTCATACTTTGACAGTCCCATCCATCAGCAAACCCTGTTAGTTCCATAGTCTAAATGGAGCCACTCACTACTTTGAATGTTCATCCAAATATATATGTAACTTGATCTTTTATCTCCATTAAAGTCTATGCTTAAATGTCACATTTGAGTGAAGCTTTCCTTGACATATAGCAATTATTATATCTGAAAAATGGAAGTTTTTCTTGTTTTTCTGTTTAGTATTGACCTCTCTTGACTAGACTGTAAACTCAGTGAGGAAATCATTTTTTTCCCTATTTTCCTCCTTCTCTATCCTAATGCCAGAATAATGTCTGGCATGCAATAGCTTGTCAATAAATATTTTTGAATAAATATATAATTATTTCTCTTCAGTGCCATTTGATACTTAATCAAATACTTCTTTAGAAGCTTTTTAAGTTGGGGCGCCTGGGTGGCTCAGTTGGTTAAGCGACTGCCTTCGGCTCAGGTCATGATCCTGGAGTCCCGGGATCGAGTCCCGCATCGGGCTTCCTGCTCAGCAGGGAGTCTGCTTCTCCCTCTGACCCTCTTCCCTCTCATGCTCTCTATCTCTCATTCTCTCTCTCTCAAATAAATAAATAAATAATCTTAAAAAAAAAAAAAGAAGCTTTTTAAGTTTTTCTTGGAGCTTTGGTGTGAGAAATTTCTTGTAAATTGCTGAGCCTGTAACTCCACAGCTCAGAATACAAAGCAATGAACAGAGTAGATGCTTTATTCATGTTTGAAGAAGGTAAGAGAGAAATGGAATTGAGGAGGAAAGGAAGGATAGGAAGAAATTATTCTGAAATAGGAAACAGGTCCCTGCTTGTTGCTTAAAGCCACTACAATATTAGTTATTTGTTGTCACCAAATAACCTAAGTTATCCTGATACATCACTTTAAAATCTTCATAGCCTTTTTACCTAAATGGCCAGTGTGATCATGATTAGCACCCTGAGGGTAATGTGCCTATATTATTTATTGTCTAAACCAGGACACTTTGAAGTCCTAAAACAGAGTACTAAAATAATTACAAGTATATATACTTTTTGAAATATTTATTTTTTGACTGAAAATGTGTTATCTCAGAAGGCTTATGTAATACTTCTGCTTAAAAATTATTTTCAGAAATACTTACTTTCATTAAAAAATCTTTAAATTAAAAAGAAATAGCTATTTCCAGAAATTAAACTGTCAGCAAATATAAAAACAAAAATGTAAAAGAAACTATATATTAAGATCTAATTATAAATTAAAACTGAAAAAGAACAGAAAAAATATCCTTGGTACATAATCATACACTTTAGTTTCTTAACTTTATCTCTTTAATATTGTATTTGTTGTATTTAATTTTGTATTTTTTAAAAAAATGAATTTTTTCAATATGCTCTTACTATTCTTCTTTGTTCTCATTGAATTACCTGAAATCTACTTCAGAATTAAAACTTATGTGTAAATCATCATCACTTTCAGTTGGTTTTGTGTCAGTTCAGGTCCTTCTAGAAGATGCCAAGATGGATTTATATCTGAAAAATTATGGAGGATAAGGGAGGGAAAGACCAAGGGTTGGCAGGAAAAATCTCAAGACCGTGATGCAGGTCAGATATCTGTGAAAGGAAAGATTGAAAAAATGAAGATACTATAGAAAGAGCACAGGTCTGGGAAAATCTAGCGAAGCTGCTCATTGTGTGTGCACAAGGACCCAGCTCTGGTGCCTCCATCATGCTCAGTTATTGGCTGGTGTCTTACTCTGCTCAGACTGCTATAATACAATACCACATCCTGGCTAGCTTAAACAATAGAAATATATTTCTCACAGTTCTGGAGGCTGGGAAGTCTAAGATCAATATGCTGGCAAATTTGATTCCTGGTGAGAGCTCTCTTGTTGGTTTGCAGATGGCCACCATTTTGCTGCATTCTCAAAATGGCAGAAGGAGAAGGAGAAAGCAAGTGTCTCTGGTGTCTCTTCTAAGGACTCTACTTCTGTTAGATCAGGGCCCCATCCTTATGACCTCATTTAACCTTAGTTACCTCCTTACAGGTCCTATCCTGAAATACAGTCACATTAGGGATTAGTGCTTCAACATATAAATTTGGAAGATACAATTCAATTCATTGCAGCTGGATTGATCTCAGAAGAAATATGCCTCAGCGTGAATGCCGCAGTAGATCCCTAGGTGGCAACTGGAGGCTGTAAGACAACTACTCTCCTTGCAGCAGTTTCTTTGAAAGGAAAATATGAGTAGCCACACTTTTTTTTTTTTTAATCTTTCCACAGAAAGCCAATATGCTCAAAGTAAAATATTCTAAATTCAGTTTTTATATTAAAATTCATAAATAGTGTACCCCTAAAATATCCACACTTAATATTATTGGTCTCCATTAAAAGTACATTTCTGGCAAGATGGCGGAGGAGTAGGAGACCTGGATTTCATCTGGTCTCAGGAATTCAGCTGAATAGGGATCAAACCATTCTGAACACCTACGAACTCAACAGGAGATCGAAGAAGAGAGTAGCAACAACTCTCTGAACAGAGAAGCGACCACTTACTGGAAGGTAGGACGTGCGGAGAAGTGAATCTGAGGCGATATTCGGGAGGATAGACGGCGGGGGAGGGGACCTCCGTCGACCGCTTCTGGCAAGTGATAGAGCTGCGGAGCACAAGATCGGAACTTTTAGAAGTCGGCTCCGCTGAGGGACGTCACTCCAGTGGCTAAGCGGGAGGTGGAACCCTCGCGGGACAGTGTGGACTCAGGACCCTCGGGTCACAGAAAGACTGGGGATGCCTGAGAGCGGCAGAGCTCCCAGGTATCGGAGCGGGAAAGCCAGCTGCAGAGACGGAGCCAAGGCGTGGGCTCACAGCTCGGGGTGGCCATACACTGTGATCCTCAGCCCAGTTGGGCCACTGCGCCTCCAGCAGGGACCCAACAAGCAGCAGAGCCAGGGAGACTCCCCTTCCTCCCCTGGGAGGAGCGGCGTGGGAGCGCACAGCAGAGATCTGCTGGGTTTGGAGACTCCACACGGGGTCGGGTGCCAGAGATAGAAACGCTCGGTCACAGGCTGGGTGAGCACGGAGTGCGGCCGGAGACCGGGGAGACAGGAGTGATTGACTGCTTTTCTCTGGGGGCGCACTGAGGAGCGGGGTACCGAGTTCTCAGCTCCTCTGGGCAGGGAGTGGGAGGCCACCATTTTCACCCTGATCCTCCAAAGCTGTACCGAGAGCTTGCAGGGAACAAAATCTCCTGAGAACAAACCCAAGCAGCTGGCTTAGCCCGGACCGACAAGGGCGGGGCAATTCTGCCTCCAGCAAAGACATTTGGGAACCACGGCAACAGGACCCTCCCCCAGAAGATCAGCACGAACAGCCAGCAAGCCAAGACCAAGTTTACCGAACAAGAAGAACGGGAGAACTCCAGCGCTGGGGAATACTGCACATAGAATTCATGGCTTTTTTACCATGATTCATTAGTTTTTCAAAGTTAATTTTTTTAACTTTTTTTTCTTTTTTGTTTTTTTGAATTTTTCTTTTTCCCTTTTTCAACCAACATCTTATCAATCGCTTTTTTAAAAAAACATTCTTTATTTTTCATTTTTAGAGTCATATTTTATCCCTTCATAGTAGTTACCCTTATTTTTGGCATATATATATAAGTTCTTCTCTCTTTAAAATTTTGAGATACAGTTTCTTCTAACAGATCAAAATATACCCTAAATCACTAGTGTATGGCTTTGTTCTAGTCTCCTGCCTGATCACAGTCTCTCCCATTTTTTTCTTTTCTTTTTTCTTTTTTTTAAATTTCTTCTTTCATCTTTCAAACAACTTCTTATCAATTCCGTTTATAAAACCTTTTATAAGTTTCATCTTTTCAGTCATCTTCCATCCCTTCATTGTATCAACCCTTATTTTGTACATATATAAGACTTTCTTCCTTTAAAATTTTAGGAGGCACTTCTGTCTAACAGACCAAAATACACCCAAAATCTAGTGTGTGGCACTGATCTATGCACTAGCCTGATCATATTTGATCATATTCTGTTTTTCTGTTTTGTTTTGTTCTGTTTTTGTTTGTTTTTATCTTTTTCTTTCTCTTTTTCTTTTTTTCTCTTTTGTTTTTCTTTCTTTCCCTTTCTTTTCCCCTGGTTTCAAGTCTTTTCTGATTTGTATAGAGTATATTTGCTGGGGACATTGTTAACCTGTTAGCATTTTGTTCTCTCATTTATCTGTTCTCCTCTGGACAAAATGACAAGACGAAAAAAATCACCTCAGCAAAAAGAACAAGAGGCAGTACCGTCTGCCAGGGACCTACTCAATATGGACATTAGTACGATGTCAGACCTAGAGTTCAGAATCATGACTTTAAAGATACTAGTTGGGCTTGAAAAAAGCGTGGAAGTTATTGGAGAAACCCTTTCTGGAGAAATAAAAGAACTAAAATCTAACCAAGTCGAAATCAAAAAGGCTATTAATGAGGTGCAATCAAAAATGGGGGCACTAACAGCTAGGATAAATGAGGCAGAAGAGAGAATCAGCGACATAGAAGACCAAATGATGGAAAATAAACAAGCTGAGAAAAAGAGAGATAAACAACTACTGGATCACGAGGGCAGAATTCGAGAGATAAGCGATACAATAAGATGAAACAACATTAGAATAATTGGGATCCCAGAAGAAGAAGAAAGAGAGAGGGGGGCAGAAGGTATATTGCAGCAAATTATAGCAGAGAACTTCCCTAATGTGGGGAAGAAAACAGGCATCAAAATCCAGGAGGCAAAGAGAACCCCTCTCAAAATCAATAAAAATAGGTCAACACCCTGACATCTAATAGTAAAACTTACGAGTCTCACAGACAAAGAGAAAATCCTGAAAGCAGCTCGGGAGAAGAGATATGTAACCTACAATGGTAGAAATATTAGACTGGCAACAGACCTATCCACAGAGACCTGGCAGGCCAGAAAGGACTGGCATGATATCTTTAGAGCACTAAATGAGAAAAATATGCAGCCAAGAATACTATATCCAGCAAGGTTGTCATTGAAAATAGAAGGAGAGGTAAAAAGCTTCCAGGAGAAACAAAAACTAAAGGAATTTGCAAACACAAAACCAGCCCTACAAGAAATACTGAAAGGGGTCCTCTAAGCAAAGAGAGAGCCTAAAAGCAGCATAGTTCAGAAAGGAACACAGATAATATACAGTCACAATCACCTTACAGGCAATACAATGGCACTAAATTCCTATCTTTCAATAGTTACCCTGAATGTAAATAGGCTAAATGCCCCAATCAAAAGACACAGGCTTTCAGATTGGATTCAAAAACAAGACCCATCAATATGCTATCTGCAAGAGACTCATTTTAGACCCAAAGACACCCCCAGATTGAAAGTGAGGGGGTGGAAAACCATTTACCATGCTAATGGACACCAAAAGAAAGCTGGGGTGGCAATTCTTATATCAGACAAATTAGATTTTAAAACAAAGACTGTAATAAGAGATGAGGAAGGATGCTATATCTTACTTAAAGGGTCTATCCAACAAGAAGATCTAACAATTGTAAATATCTATGCCCCTAACATGGGAGCAGCCACTTTTATAAGGCAATTAATAACAAAAGCAAAGAAATACATTGACAACAATACAATAATAGTGGGGGACTTTAAAAGCCCCATGACTGAAATGGACAGATCATCTAAGCAAAAGATCAACAAGGAAATAAAGACTTTAAATGAAACACTGGACCAAATGGACTTCACAGACATATTCAGAACATTCCATCCCAAAGGAATGGAATACACATTCTTCTCTAGTGCCCATGGAATATTCTCCAGAATTTATCACATCCTAGGTCACAAATCAGGTCTCAAACAATACCAAAGATTGGGATTATTCCCTGCATATTTCCAGACCACAGTGCTTTGAAACTAGAACTCAATCACAAGAGGAAAGTCGGAAAGAACTCAAATACATGGAGGCTAAAGAGCATCCTACTAAAGAATGAATGGGTCAACCAGGATATTAAAGAAGAATTAAAAAATTCATGGAAACCAATGAAAATGAAAACACAACTGTTCAAAATCTTTGGGATACAGCAAAGGCAGTCCTGAGAGGAAAGTTATAGCAATACAAGCCTTTCTCAAGAAACAAGAAAGGTCTCAAATACACAACCTAACCCTACACCTAAAGGAACTGGAGAAAGAACAGCAAATAAAGCCTAAACCCAGCAGGAGAAGAGAAATAATAAAGATCAGAGCAGAAATCAATGAAATAGAAACCAAAAGAACAGTAGAACAGATCAACGAAACTAGGAGCTGGTTCTTTAAAAGAATTAACAAGATTGATAAACCCCTGGCCAGACTGATCAAAAAGAAAAGAGAAATGACCCAAATCAACAAAATCATGAATGAAAGAGGAGAGATCATAACCAACACCAAAGAAATACAAACAATTATAAGAACATATTATGAGCAACTCTATGCCAGCAAACTAGATAACCTGGAAGAAATGGGTGCATTCCTAGAGATGTATTAACTACCAAAACTGAACCAGGAAGAAATAGAAAACCTGAACAGACCTATAACCACTAAGGAAATTGAAGCAGTCATCAAAAATCTCCCAACAAACAAAAGCCCAGGGCCAGATGGCTTCCCAGGGGAATTCTATCAAACATTTAAAGAAGAATTAATACCTATTCTCCTGAAACTGTTCCAAAAAATAGAAATGGAAGGAAAACTTCCAAACTCATTTTCTGAGGCCACCATTACCTTGATCCCAAAACCAAAGACCCCATCAAAAAGGGAATTACAGACCAATATCCTTGATGAACATAGATGCAAAAATTCTCACCAAAATACTACCAATAGGATCCAACAGTATATTAAAAGGATTATTCACTATGATCAAGTGGAA
Organism: Eumetopias jubatus; assembly: GCF_037043125.1. Taxonomy (NCBI): domain Eukaryota; kingdom Metazoa; phylum Chordata; class Mammalia; order Carnivora; family Otariidae; genus Eumetopias; species Eumetopias jubatus. The sequence continues at coordinate 173,092,574 of NW_028274808.1, read as the reverse complement.
TTTATCCCTGGGCTGCAAGGTTGGTTCAACATCTGCAAATCAATCAACGTGATACAATACATTAGCAAAAGAAAGAATAAGAGTCATATGATCCTCTCGATAGATGAAGAAAAAGCATTTGACAAAGTACAGCATCCTTTCTTGATCAAAACTCTTCAGAGTATAGGAATAGAGGGTACATACCTCAATATCATAAAAGCCATCTATGAAAAACCCACAGCAAATATCATTCTCAATGGGGAAAAGCTGAGAGCTTTCCCCCTAAGGTCAGGAATGCGGCAGGGATGTCCACTATCACCACTGCTCTTCAACATAGTATTAGAAGTCCTAGCCACAGCAATCAGACAACAAAAAGAAATCAAAGGCATCCAAATCAGCGAAGAAGAAGTCAAACTCTCACTCTTTGCAGATGATACTGTATGTGGAAAACCCAAAAGACTCCACCCCAAAACTGCTTGAACTCATACAGGAATTCAGTAAAGTAGCAGGCTATAAAATCAATGCACAGAAATCAGTGGCATTCCTATACACCAACAATAAGACAGAAGAGAGACAAATCAAGGAGTCGATCCCATTTACAATTGCACCCAAAACCATAAGATACCTAGGAATAAATTGAACCAAAAAGGCAAAGGATCTGTACTCAGAAAACTATAAAATACTCATGAAAGAAATTGAAGAAGACACAAAGAAATGGAAAAACGTTCCATGCTCATGGATTGGAAGAACAAACATTGTGAAGATGTCAATGCTACCTAGAGCAAACTACACACTCAATGCAATCCCCATCAAAATACCATCCACTTTTTTCAAAGAAATGGAACAAATAATCCTAAAATTTGTATGGAACCAGAAGAGACCCCGAATAGCCAGAGGAATTTTGAAAAAGAAAAGCAAAGCTGGCGGCATCACAATTCCGGATTTCCAGCTCTATTACAAAGCTGTCATCATCAAGACAGTATGGTACTGGCACAAAAACAGACACATAGATCAATGGAACAGAATAGAGAGCCCAGAAATGGACCCTCAACTCTATGGTCAACTAATCTTTGACAAAGCAGGAAAGAATGTCCAATGGAATAAAGACAGTCTCTTCAACAAATGGTGTTGGGAAAATTGGACAGCCACATGCAGAAGAATGAAACTGGGCCATTTCCTTACACCACACACAAAAATAGACTCCAAATGGTTGAACGACCTAAACGTGAGACAGGAGTCCATCAAAATCCTAAAGGAGAACACAGGTAGCAACCTCTTCGACCTCAGCCGCAGCAACTTCTTCCTAGAAACATCGCCAAAGGCAAGGGAAGCAAGGGCAAAAATGAACTATTGGGATTTCATCAAGATAAAAAGCTTTTGCACAGCAAAAGAAACAGTCCACAAAACCAAAAGACAACCGACAGAATGGGAGAAAATGTTTGCAAATGACATATCAGATAAAGGGCTAGTATCCAAAATCTATAAAGAACTTCTCAAACTCAACACCCAAAGAACAGATAATCCAATCAAGAAATGGGCAGAAGACACGAACAGACATTTTTCCAGAGAAGACATCCAAATGGCCAACAGACACATGAAAAAGTGCCCAACATCGCTCAGCATCAGGGAAATCCAAATCAAAACCTCAATGAGATACCACCCCACACCAGTCAGAATGGCTAGAATTAACAAGTCAGGGAACGACAGATGTTGGCGGGGATGTGGAGAAAGGGGAACCCTCCTACACTGTTGGTGGGAATGCAAGCTGGGCAACCCCTCTGGAAAACAGTATGGAGGTTCCTCAAACAGTTGAAAATAGAGCTACCATAAGATCCAGCAATTGCAGTACTGGGTATTTACCCCAAAGATACAAATGTAGGGATCCGAAGGGGTACATGCACCCCAATGTTTATAGCAGCAATGTCCACAATAGCCAAACTGTGGAAAGAGCCAAGATGTCCATCGACAGATGAATGGATAAAGAAGAAGTGGTATATATACACAATGGAATATTATGCAGCCATCAAAAGGAATGAGATCTTGCCATTTGCAATGACATGGGTGGAACTGGAGGGTGTTATGCTGAGTGAAATAAGTCAATCAGAGAAAGACATGTATCCTATGACCTCGCTGATATGAGGAATTCTTAACCTCAGGAAACAAACTGAGGGTTGCTGGAGTGGTGGGGGGTGGGAGGGATGGGGTGGCTGGGTGACAGACGTTGGGGAGGGTATGTGCTATGGCGAGCGCTGTGAATTGTGCAAGACTGTTGAATCACAGATCTGTACCTCTGAAACAAATAATGCAATATATGTTAAGAAAAAAAAAAAAAGAAGAAGAAGATAGCAGGAGGGGAAGAATGAAGGGGCGTAAGTCGGAGGGGGAGACGAACCATGAGAGACGATGGACTCCGAAAAACAAACTGAGGTTTCTAGAGGGGAGGGGGTTAGGGGGATGGGTTAGCCTGGTGATGGGTGTTAAAGCGGGCACATTCAGCGTGGAGCACTGGGTGTTAGGCACAAACAATGAATCATGGAACACTACATCAAAAACTAATGATGTATGGTGATTAACATAACAATAAAAAAATTTTTTAAAAGTACATTTCTTTGACAAGTATATTATAGAATATAAACTTATCAAATAAAATTATTTTTATCAAAATTAGATCTGCAAAATAATAGGCATTTTCAATTTTATTCCATAATTATGTAGAAAGAAATGTATAAAATTAAAAATAAGAGTTCCAACAAAGATACCTTCTGTGGATCAAGATGTCCAAAATCCATTTATAGAATTATAAAACATAAATCCCATACATAATTTCAGTTACCAATTAATTTTTAGTTTCTGCCTTGATATTTTTGGAATAAAGTTCAATGTCCTTTTCTTTGAAGGTTTTGTTTTAATAGTGGCACAGTGCCTGATTCATGGAATAATTAAAGATCTCCAACTGATTTTGACCAAAATGCAAACCAAGTTGAAAGATGTCTTAAGATGTCCAATATCATTGTAGGACACGGAGGGTCTAAGTTCTTCTAGGTTCTGCTTAGAAGTTCCTCTAAGGGTCAAACATTTTAAAATCTAATTGGTGAAAAGCAGCAAAGAAAGCACATGTTTTCGTGAAGATACATTATTTTGTATTCAACATCATCCTTGTTTCAAAAAATGTGTAGTTACTCTGTGTGTGTATCGTATTCTAATATTTGTCAGTTTTGACAACTATAGCTTCTATTTTGATTGGTAGTATATCACAGCTTGGTTATAGACAATTAGGAATTATGTGTACAGCTCAACTAATTCAAAGTACATTTCTGCTCCATAGAATTCTTAATTCATTAAGGACATCAATTTTTGCCATGATAACTTCTTCAAGCACAAAAAAAAAAAAAAATGGATTCTTAATATCACCGTAAAAGCAAAAAATTTTAACAGAATTTACAATAGTATTTGCAATAGTAGCAGATGCTTCACCTTCAATAGAATGAAATTCAAGTATCTTTTCATTGAATTGGTTAGAAAATTAAATCATTGTGCTTAGTTAACTGATGTTTTGTTTGCAGCATGCAATGACACTGATATAAAAATGATACTATTTAGTTCTTTGAGAAACAACAAAATTCTTCTAATAATGTAGCAAATATATTAATACATTTCAACCCAACTTGTAAATGTATAAGAAACTTGGAAATTACAAAATTTAATTTAGAAGAACAGTTTCTGATCAAAATAAAAAATCATGTTTTCCATACCAATGTAAAACCACTTTATGGGGTTAAATCTTCCCTGGGCATTGTCTTCTTTAAATTTCAAACTCAGCACTGTTGCTTCCTCATTATATCTGTTTCTTCTGAACTGCATGTGGTCAGCAACACCACTATGATCCCCGCGGTAGATGGTAAATATCAAAATACTTTATGCAAGTTGCATGTTGAATATTCATGTTTTTGTGCAAGTTGCACATTGTCATATTCACTGTCTTAATATTTCATCAAAAATGTATTTTCATTTGCATTTAATTCATTCCTGTTGAAAGGGTTATTGCAAAATTTGAAAAGAAATTGTTACCAAAAGTAAGATAAATCGCTGTTGATTTACACCACACAATATGTGAAAAATCACTCTTGCAAGAGTTTTCAGGCTACTCTCTATGGCAAAGCAGCTTGGTCCCTATTTCCTGAATTTATCTTGTGAGTACCGAACCTCTGATTTTCCATGTTTACCACCGGGCCCATTAATTGGCAGCCTTCCTGCATCTCTCAAGCCAAATATGGACCATAGCACAATTGGCTGGCATGGTGGCAGAAAGGCAGGAACATCAGCTCAAATACCTCACCTTCTACCACCCCAGACCAGGAGTTAGTTGACTAGCTGCTTGTGTCTGAATTCATTTCATCAGGGAGTATTTTACATGCTGGGAAAATGTCAGGAAAAGAGAGGGAGGTATCTCAGTTTTGTTTTCTTTTGTTTCGCACATTTAACTAGATGTTGAAATGAGTTCTTTCTTCACAACACATGCATTTCACGCAAGTGCTGGAAGACACCACAGCAGAAGCCGGAAGTACAAACTGGAAGTTAATCAAATTTATCCTGTTTTACTTTAAGGCAAATAGTAATAATCCATCTTTAAAATAGGAAAGGGTTAGAATAAAGGCCAGGTATCAGGCCTCAACCAAAACATGACACTTTTTTACCTTAGATAACTGTGGTAGTAACTGATTTAGGCTGCCCTTTATTTTTAACCTTTTTTTTTTATTCTTATTCTCATAACAGATCCAGCCTATCTCTTGTATCATACATATGAGCATGGGACCCAGGTCCGACCAATCATAATAGCCAGGGATGATGGTGTGATCCAGGTTGAGTCAACCAGTCAAGTGTGAAACTTCCAGCTATAGTTGTTGCCAAAGACTGTCTCTCTCCCCAGTGTCATGAGGCTGAAGGGGATATGATTCTGGAGCCGCTGATGAGGTCTTTCTTACCATGTGAAAGGAGCAAAGCTTATGTGGTAAAGAGAGAGACAGAGAAAGGGACTGAGAGAATTGACAATGTTGAGTCCTGGGTCCACTCTTGACTGACCCTAGCTCTACCACAATTCCCAGGGAAGAGAAAGATTCATGTCACAATTAGCTTGCTTTTTTTTTTCACTTAAAAGTGACACTTAAATACAAATAGCTATCTATCATTCCCATTTTTCAAGTAAAGATCCTAAATAATGGAAATGTTAAGTGACACGTGCCCATTTGGCTAAGGGGGAAAAAAAGATTCTAGCATACATCTTCATAACCTGAATTTGTAAGGGAATACTACTTTCTATTTTATGTGATTTATAAAACCAAGTGCATCTAACTAAAAGAAATGGGTCAGTTCTTATAAGAAAAAATGAATTCAGCAAAACTTTAAAATTACCTTAAAATAAGATAATAACTTTATGATAAAACACTAATATTTGAAATCTTCACAATCCTTGAATGTCTTTCAAAACCTTCTCAAAATAAATGTGCTTCAGATATATTACCTATTACATTACACCTCTCCTTGACTGGCACATTATAGTTGTTAGAGAAGTAACAATGTCTAAATCTTTAACAAAATAACTTGGTTATGACTAGTCATATTATTGTGAAATTCTAGCCTCGCCTAGGTCTTTATGTTACACTAGTTGATCTTTCCTCATCTCCCAAATTCAATGCTATAGCGGAGTTGTGAATTCCTGGCAGTTATGAATTATGACAGGATAAGTAAAATTCTCTCCTTAGTAATTGTTCAACTGATCCTATTAGCTAGATTACATTATATCATAATTAATTTCAAGGGAATTCTTGGAAGAGAAAACATCACTGAGGTCATGTGGAGGAAACTGTTCAGATATGAATGGGATCTGTTCCTTTACTGTGGCAATGGTGGGAATCTTTGGGGGTTCATTATCTGACTAAAACTTTGGAAACTTTAAATAATACATTTTTAAACCAGTGTTCCTTCATTTTCCATCCTCCCAGTTTACTCTAGTCACTGAGTTACTGAACAGCACCAGCAATGAGAAAGCTTTCCAAAAATGAGGCATGGTAAAGAATGTATCCCTGGCCCATCATATGCAAATCCTGGGCTGCCCGATTGTTTCATCTCACATACCAGTTCGGCTCACTCAGTGCTGATGGCACTGGCGTGCCATCATGACAAGAATCATGAAGCCATATCTAATCTCAAAAGGAAGGGTGCCATAGTAGGATGACTGCAAATACTCCACCTAAGGGACTCACTTCCGTGAGGTTTCCACATGTTTAATTCTGATCTAATGTGTTTCAGCATTCTTGGATAAGGGGAGACACTCATTAAAATCCAGGCTTAAGTTATCTGTTGATGCCTCAGTATTGAAAGGCTAATACCTGCTGGAAATGTAAACTTGGCAAATGTTGCTTTGGTGCCAGACATCATTCCACTGGGTATTTTCCTAATATGAGACGTAGGAATGGACTTTAGACCTGCTGAATCTTGGATTGGTTAAGGGGTACTTTTAAGACTTTTTTTTTTAGATACTTCAAAGTCCAGCAAGGTTAAATCACTTCACTTAATTCCTATAATTTTATGTCATTGGTAAATGGCAAACGGATTTGAACCCAATTCCATCAGGCTCTAAATCTTCTTGATTCTTTTCACTATACTGGGTTAACTATCCAATGACATAAGGGCCCTAAAACTATATAATTTTAGAGGAAGGTAGATAATATAAATATGCAATGATGGTCTTGTATTAGATAGAGGCAGGACTATAAGAAATATTGAATTTTCCTTCTCACTCAACAAGAAAACTAATAGTACTAGTGCTCTACTAAATAGCAAATGGCATTTTGTCTCAGTATTAGGATGCAATAGGAAATGGTGGGTACTGTGGAGAACTACAGGGAAGGTAACCTCAATCCAGCCAGTAGTCGGGATGTTTGAAAAAGATTCACTGGTGTTAAATTTTCTTTTTTTTTTTTCAAGAAAAGTTAATTATTCACGTATGAAGTAAAATCTCCCAGTTCTAATTAAGAATACAATATAAATACCGTGTGGGTGAACACTGTATGAGTCAAACAAAATACATCTGTGGACAATCTGGGGCCCTCCCGCTGCTGTTTTGCAACCTCTGATAAGAAAATACACTCAGTATAGCACTTAGATTTGTTAAGGGCGAAGATAGCACAGGAAACCAAGAGAGGCAAGGATGGGATAAACCAGTAAAAAATGTTTCCAAATGAGTTTATTTCTCTTCTTCCCCTTCTAGTTATTCAACAGACAGGATATAAAGCACCAAGGTTAACATCTTTTAAAAGGGAGTCCTGGAGTCCTGTTAAATAGATTCTGTTTAATAAATTAGGAATATTTGTAATCCATTTATACATATTTTTAAATTGTGTACATCATTCTAGAAAGTAAAGCTAAAGACATGGTGTTACAGTAGGATTATTCAATGTTGTTAAATTTTTAGCAGTTTTATTTTAAATTTAGCAAAATTGTAGAAATAGTCTATATAATTCAATAATTCCAAGGGGACTTCTAAAGACTTGAATGTCCTTTTTAGACTGATTGTACTAGATAGATTTATGTATATAGATGTAAAATAACTAAATGTAAACACACACACACACCTGTGCACTAAGATACACACACACACACACACACACACACACACACACACACACACACTGTAAAGTTTCACTCCAGGGAATTCTAAGAATTTATTTCTTGTCATATTCATATGGCACTACAAATGTGCTACTTTTGACATTATTATATTCTGTTGATGCATGAGTATTGCCACCAGTAGCTTGAGTCTCCATAATAACAATAATAATTCAATCCAAGCCTGGCTGATTCTGATAGATATTCAACTACATCATGTTACCTCATTCACTTTTGCACCTCTTATAAATCTATACCTGACACATGATAGATATTCAATAAATATCAAAAGACTGAATAAATACATAATTACCTAAATGTATGCCTCAGACTGGAGCAAATGGAAGGATCATATCAGTGTGAGAAGCACTACAGTATAGTGGAGTGTGTATAGACTTTGAAGATAGAGTTCTAAAATTAAAAAAAAATTAATAAAATAAAATTTTAAACTTATGAATACCAGTGAGCTTACCTCTGAAATAAAAGAACTCAGATAATTTACCTTTTATAAATATCCTCATAAGACTGTGGTGAGGAGACCATGGAAATGTCACAATTCAGGACGCTCTTTCTCTTTGTCTCTTCTTCTGTGTTGATCTTTTTCTTCTAGATAATGTTATCTATTATTGAGCAATGCCTATAATTTCATTTATGAGCTGACAGCATGAATTACAGCTAAGCCTGTTAAGGTGTTCATCTCTGTCGGATATGAACTAGAAAACTTGTGGCATTAACTGGGCTAAAATGGAATGTGCAAAATTTAATCACCAAACTCCTCTAGTCCCCCAATCTTGCCCCTTAAAATGTTCTCCTTTTATTTTTTTAAATATTTTATTTATTTATTTGAGAGAGAGAATGAGATAGAGAGAGCATGAGACGGGGGGAGGATCAGAGGGAGAAGCAGACTCCCCGCCAAGCAGGGAGCCCAATGCGGGACTCGATCTTGGGACTCCAGGATCATGACCTGAGCCGAAGGCAGTCACTCAACCAACTGAGCCACCCAGGCACCCAAAATGTTCTTCTTTTAATCAAATTTCTAATGTAAGTTTGCAGGCTTTCGTTTCAGAATTTCAAGTAGCATCTGTAGAATTTGATCTGTATTTGCAGTACTAAGTCCAGAGACTAGAAAAGGCTAAGAGACATTTACCTCTCTAGAAGGGAATGGTTCATATATATCCATCATGGAAATAGGTAGGGAACAAAAATGAGATTTCTAAACTTTGAAAAGTTTATTTAGTTCCAGGTCTCTTATTTCTGAAGACTTGGGACCTCTGGGACCAGAAAGGATCATCCTGCAAGCATTATAGATCAATGGACTTGTATTCCATGGAGATGGAACATGACCTGGTTTACTGTGGTGCATGATAAAGGCGTTGGATGGAAAGAGAGAAGGGAAGGAGGAGAAAGTCAAGGAAGGAGAAAGGGAGTAATTGCAGGAGGAAGGATGGTAGAAAAGAGGAAAGAAAGAAAATGTACTTATATGAATTGGCTGGATCAATCACTACAAGACATAGCTTTTGTAAATATTGTGTTATAACGTCCGAGAAGAAATTTTATTTAATATGTAAGATAGTATGCTATCTTATAAAGGATTTAATATTAAGATACAAATGTAGATAGCATCATGGCATAACAAAAGGAGAACTACAAAAATGATTTTTCCCCTATTGTTCCTACTCTGCTTTTTAAGTACAAACTGTAGTAGGCTCTGCGTTGTCACCAGTCTTTGAATTCATGATACCAGTAATATTCATTGTAATTCTGGGCTACAGGTAATAGGTAAATGTGTGTCCCAGAGTTTCAATTTTTTGAGAAAACATTTACTTTCTGGTTGAAAAAGCTCTTAGGTTTAGGAAGAAATGAAGCAAACCCATACCTTGGCTCTGAATTATTTGGAAAAAAAAAATGTGCTTACAATCTCAAAATGGCAGAACTCCGTTACAGCGTGAAAATAAGGCAAGGAGTACATTCCTCTTACTGTGAAGACAGCAAATATATAAGCTTCACTGGTTTCTAGTTTCCTTTTATGAAAATAATATCTTGGTGCTGCTTCAGGGTTACATTATTTAAAAGACATACTGTATGTGCAAACTGAGAGCCTGTGAGGCTTTTCAAAACATGTGTCTAAAACAGAGCTGTTCAGTTTGACGGAGCTTCAAATGCCAAGAGATTGTGTTGAATGCAAAATCAAGTTCTGAAAGTGAAGAGCAGAAAGGTAATTGGACGGACTTGAAACCTGACAAAGTTCAGCACTGCCTTGTCTCAAGATGGCAATCAACTCATCTCAGACTCCTCTCAAGATTTTTTAAGTGATGTCTTAAGACTTTCCCTAAAGTTTGGTGCAATACTTAAATCTGAATGGTAGATCCTTGTGTACTTTTTTAATCACATGTACTATGCTATCATGTAATGTATTATATCAATGTAATAATTTAATACTCAAATTCTAGGAGCTGGAAAACATGTTAATATGTTGACTTCTGTTAAATACATTGATATGCATATTCTGATAATACTCATCGATATGCTTATTGGTGAAAGTTGAATAGAAAATGTGAAAATATAGCAAGCATACTCCAGTCACATTCTGGATAGCATTCAGAAAAAGAGACCTTTCCAGTATCTTCTCTCCTGTAATTCCAGAGCCTACCACAGAACTGAGAAGAAGTTGAACTTCAATTTATATTTAGTTTATGGATAATGAATGAACAAAAGTAAAGAATCATAATTAAAGTATATCATGAACATATTAAAAATCAGAAATGGATTTCTAATTAGCATTTGCAGGCATAGAGGTAGTATGTCAAAAATGCATTAAATCTGACTCTATAGAGATGTGGGGCAAAGGATTGTTCAGCAGCCACATCTCCACATTCAGTCTCTGCTTTCCCAGCCTGACTTCTAAACACAGAAATACCTGACCAAGAAGCATAAAGATGGTAATGTAACTTTATATTTAAGCCTTAAATTTGCTCTGTTAACTAAAATTAAGGTGATAAAATTTCCATGTGAAAAAGAGGCCTAGCCATGTTGCTCTATCTAGAGGTACCTAGACTGTGAGTCATTCTCAAATTTTCCTTTTCTCCCACCAGATGCACACTCTAGCTGGGCAATGGGGATAGGATTCCCTAGCTTATTTACTCTATAGTCCTAGGTTTCTGCTCTCTAATGCCTGCTACCCCGAGTCAGCAGTCAGTCATCCCTTAAGACATATGGATCAATGAACCCACATCCCATTAAACTGAAACATGATCTGGTGTATAATAAATGTGTTGGAAGGAAAGAAAGAAGGAAGGGAAGGAAGATGGAGAGAGGGAAGGAAGGAAATATACTTATGTGAATTGACTGGTGCAGTTACTACAAAGCACACTTTTTGTAATACTGTGTTGTAATATATCTGGTAAGGAATTTAATTTTATATGTAAGCAATTTGCTATATTACAAGAATTTAAGATTAGAACTAAGATAGTTGACAGATAGATGATGATAGATAGATAGATAGATAGATAGATAGATAGATAGATAGATAGACAGATAGATGATAGATGATGGATACACATTCCCAGCTCTTCTATTTACTACCTATGAGACCTTGGACAACTTAACGTCTCTGAATGTCAGCATCCTCATAAAGTTGATAAATATAAGATACACATCTTAAATCTTTGTTGAGGGAATTAAGGGCATTCACCTATGTGAAAGAGATTGGCCGGCACATCATGGACACTCATCTCCCCAAATCTCCTTAATACTGAGAATCCAACACTTTGTTTTATTTGACATCCATAAATTTTCCATTTGTGACTTTATATAGAGACCAGTTTGAATCTCAAGTCTCTAAAGCCCAATTATGAGGGGATGAAAGAAGAGGGTACTGGCTTGAAATGTAACCAAAGCTCTTAAATTACATTATAAATGGTAAAACAGTAGCAAAACCCACTCTGACTATAGGCATCTAATCATCCTTAAAACTAATAACAAGATTTACCTGAAAAGTTTATCTGGCTCAGTAAGGCAATTTTTCTCTGACTAAATGTAAGGAATTACATCCATTAGGAAGTAATATGTGAAAAGAAAAGAAATTTAGGTTGAAATGTCTGACTGCTGGAGCTATGCTAATCTTTCAACCCTTCAACTTGATCTGCTTTACAATGTATCCCTCTTTGTTGCTTATTTCCCACTGAATGAAAGGGAGGCAGGTTCTTCACAATGTTTTTTTTTTTTTTTTTTTGCGGGGGGGGGGAGGGGGGCAATGCCAAAGATCAAATATCCTAACTCCTAATGCAAGCTGCAATTCCTACCAGCTCCTCTTCAGTTTCCCATTTAGTTGGCTTCTATAGAAAGTTATAATTTTTTATGTGGTTGGGTATGAGTGGCATTGAGGAATATTCTTTCCATAGTCATCATATAAAAAGTTTTTTAAGGAAGCATACTAAAATTATATTTAGGATGTATAGGAGTATTATTTTTTTTTAGCTAAATGTGTTTCAGAGTAACTCCACTGTCTATTATTTAAAGAAAATGAGCAGAAACACAGCCACAGGTGAACTTCAGATTTGAGTATTGGGAACTGGAGTTGACAGCATAAAACATCAGTCCTAGGACAGCCCAACATTTAATAAATTACTGATACTGATGTGCACATGGGATTTCCAGTTTCACAATTTGAAAAAACAAACAAAACACCCGAAAGTCAAGATGTCCCATCATCCTTAGCTATCACTTTATCTTGCTGTGGTCAAAAATAAAGTATTGTAGTTTGAAATGCTCATTCTGAAGTCTGCTCATTCTTTACATTTTAAATGGGCAGATAAATAATAGTCAGAATATTTCTTGGTGAATAAGGTTAAAATTATGTGAGATAACCATTTCTAAGATGGTGGTATATCTACTACGCCAACTAAGAGTTTATGTAGAAAGTTTATATCCCTAGTCCAGGGTATCATCAACCATCGCAAGTGTTTGGCAAGTTTTTTTTCTAAATCCTTTTTCTGTTCCATAGCAGAACTAGCCCATACTGGTTTCTTTAGACAGGGTGCTATGGATCAAACCATGTTCTCCTGAAATTCATTATGTTGAAGACCTAACCCCAGGGCATCAGAATGTGATCTTATTTTGTTTTTTTTAAGATTTTATTTATTTATATGACAGAGACAGACACAGCAAGAGAGGGAACACAAGCAACAGGAGTGGGAGAGGGAGAGGGAGAAGCTTCCCGTGGGGCAGGAAGCCCGACGGCAGGGCTCAATCCCAGGACCCTGGGATCATGACCTGAGCCGAAGGCAGATGCTTAACAACTGAGCCACCCAGGCACCCCAAGAATGTGATCTTATTTTAAAATAGGATCACTGCAGATGTAATTAATTTAGTTGAGGTCATATTGGAGTATGTTGGGGCTTTAATTCGATATGACTAGCTTCTTACCAAAGGGAAAAGTTTGGACACAGGCACGCACACTGGGAGAACGCCACATGAAAATAAAAGCAGAGATGAGGGTGATGCATCCACAAACCAAGGAAACGCCAAAGATTGCCAGCAATTCACCAGAAACTAGGCAAGTCATGGTAAAGATTCTCCTTCATAGCTCTCAGAAGGAACGAACCCTGACAGTACCTCAGTCTTGGACTTTTAGCCTCCAGAACTGTGAGACAACAAATTAATGGTGTTTAAACCACCCAGTTTGTGTAACTCTGTCAGCAGTCCTACCAAATGAACACACAGGGTAAGACTTCTACCCTAATTATAAACAACTTGTGTTGGCCTAAAATTATTCTTTTATTTTTTTAAAGATTTTATTTATTTATTTTTATTTATTTATTTATTTGTTTATTTATTTATTTAGAGAATGCACGCAAGCAGGGGAGGTGCAGAGGGAGAGGGAGAGAGAGAGAATCTCAAGCAGACTCCTCACTGAGCGCGGGACTGGATCCCACGACCCCAAGACCATGACGTGAGCTGAAACTTGGATGCTCAACTGACTGAGTCACCCAGGCACCCCTAAAATTATTCTGCTTTTAAAAGAAATGTCATATCTCTGTTCAGATTCATTGTTAAAAGATTTTAGAAAGTATATGTATCATCCAGGGTCCCAATTAGAAATAGTTAACAGTCTCAGCTGAGAATTTTTAATGAAGAGACTATCTTTTCAGGTATGGGTGAGGCTAAAGGAACCCACAGGATGTTGGGACCCGTAGGAGGAAGCAATAGCAAGAGGCTGATATCATCCCCCTCTGCCTGAAAGAGAAAGAGAAAAAAAAAAATAGTAAGTCTTATTGAGAGCTGTAGCCATAAAATAAAGTCTACCAGACAGAAACCACCATCTTAGGGAGCACAGCATGGTCAGAACTATGCTGAGCAATAACACAGTGATAGGAAAAACTCTGATCTATAGGAGTCTCCCATTAGCTGATGCCAGCCAGAAACCAGAGGGCAAAGAGGTTCACGGGATGTAGTCCACAAGGGTCAGCCTTCCAGGGCACACAGCACGACAGATAAGGTCAAAAAATGGACCTGAGGACAAAGGAAGTCTAATGGGAACTAGGGTCCTTTATGGAAGCTTTTAGTTATAAGTAATACACTGCCTGCCTAAAGGTGGCTTATGCAAAATGTAATTATTTTTCTCATTAAAAAAAAATGTCTGATGATAGAAATTTCAGAGCCAGTTCAGCAGTTCATTAATGTTAGGACACTAGTTAAACTTCTTTAAGAGTCTCCTGATTTTCTCTCCTGATCAAAGAAGACTACCGTATTTCCAAACATCACTTCATTACACGAGTAAGTTCAAAGCCAAGAAGAAGAGGGTCAGGGAGTTTTCTCCTTATATTTCTCTTTTGCTAGATCTGGTAATTTTTCCCAGAAAATTTCCCCTTATATCTTTTTGGCCAGACCTGGGCCACACAGCTCTCACTAATCCAATCCCTGGCAAAGAGAAATGGAATCATCATGATTGTCTTTAATTTATGTCTTGGGTCAGGGGGCCTCCTATATGATAACAGCATAATTGAGTTGAGCAAAACAGAAGGTGGCGCTGCAGGAAAAGGCAACCATCCTGCTCCCTTACTTGCAAGCCCTTGGGGTCAAAGCCTCATTGAACCCACTCAGTACTGACACACTTCCCCATTTTACTCTTTTTTCCCCCATAGTGCTGATACTGTTCAGGCACAACTTTAACTTTCACCATGGTTGCAAAGTCAACAAAACCCACTCGAGTCCTGTCTTTGTCACCAATGACCTTAGGAATCATGGCGTGTCTTGATGCCTCTCTCTGCCAGGGTTTGCTCATTCCTGAGCTGAGACACAATGGGACTTCAAGATATCATTTGCGCTTTTGACATTACCACTGTTACACATAGACAAGTTGGAATATCTCGACTTGAGGCAGCTTTTCACAATTAAGAGCAGAGACTTAGCTCGAGAATTAATATTTTTAAAAAAATCAGTGTTGGTTATAATATGAAAACAGTTCTGAAATAAGAGTCGAAAAGCCTGGTTCTAACTCACTGTCTCCTGGCCTGCAGTAGGAACGTCATTCAGGTAGTTTCATAAGCTCTCTTGGCTGGTTTTGGCATCTATTAGAGGTATTAAGGTAGAGCACTCACTTTACAACTACCTCACAGAATATCTATGAGCAGTTTATGATGTTGGCAACATTCTGGAAATTAAGATCTGTAAATAACAGTAACTAATGTTTGTTTAGTGTTTTTCAATTTACTAAATGCTTTTAAAAAAGAAGGGAAAGGGGACGCCTGGGTGGCTCAGTCGGTTGAGCCTCCGACTCTTGGTTTCACTTCAGGGCGTCCTTAATCTTACCGTCCTGAGATCCAGCTCTGCATTGGGCTCCAGGCTCAGCGGGGCATCCGCTCTAGATTATCTCTAGCCCTTTCCCACCGCCCCTCCCCCTGTGCCCTCTTTCTCAGAAAAATAATAAACCTAAAAAAGAAAAAGGGCAGGAAAAGGCAGAATGACTCATTGTATGTGCAAATGCCTTCAGAGTTTGAGCCTAACACGTGTGCTCTGAGGTATTCTCCTATTCGGCTTGGTGAATATTACTATACTAATATTGCCTGCCCCAGCGTCATAAAGCACCAGCTAACCTAGGCGGGGGAAGTTAGGTTCATATAATGAGTCAGGCCCCCAACACCAGTTGGTTGCCGGCTGGTGCAGGCAGACATCATGGTGCATACTGAAAGAGCGAGAGAGACTACTTACTGTCTTTAGAAGACCTTACCATCGTAATTACTATCATTCACTCACATTTTCCCCACACCTGACAGTGTTCAAATTTAAGTCTTCAGTTTAATGACAATGCCACTTTAACATTTTCCTACTGGAGGAGAGTTAGCCTTAGAACAATTTAAATAGCTGACTTATATAGGTACATTCTGAATTCTAAAAAGCTTAAACAAGTTCAAAATGTTCTCAATTACATGTCTCTAAGGTTTCTTGAGTAAATACACCTCCACTTCTAAAAAGCATATAATACTTTTAAGCTGTTAAGTTACCAGACTCCCAAAATGGTGCAAAAGAGGTATTTCCTTAAGATGACTAAACAACACTTAATCTCCCTGCTGAAATGACAATTGATCCCTTATTTTTACATGAAACATACTATGTTTAAAGAAGCAGGTGTGTCATTATAGTATTTTCTCATGAGAAGTCTATATTAAATATAAGGATAAAGATAACATGGAACATCATTTGGTATTTACAGTAGACACCTGAGGCTCCATCTTTCTCCACAATAAGCCCAGAAATACATGTACTGCATTAATGGAATATGCAATAAATAGAGTTTCACAAGGACAAGGTATCTATTCATTACATGTGTTTGTGAGACTTTGGAAATACACATTAAACAGTATAAACAGTATAACACATGTAATTTTCAACTGACAAACAATTTTAAAATACTAAAGCGTGTGCAATATATTATCACTAAATTTGGACACATTCAAAAGGCTCTATGCATTCAACCTTTGCCATAAACAAATTTACTTGATACATGCATGACTAGAATTTGTGCCTCAGAAATACTTCTCAAACCTAACCTTCATAAAACCTCCTCTCATCATTAAAATTATTTAGAACAAGGACTACACACACACACACACACACACACACACACACACACACACACACCATTATTTGGGCTCAATTTACTCACTGTAATTGTTCTTTTCAGTAAATTTCTAGAATGAAATAAAGTTGAGACTGTTATATGAGGAATTTCTAGATTCTTTGGAAAGGCAGTCAGACAGGCTTGTATCATGCATCATGGTCTGAGGCTCAGGGTCAAGCTATGGAATTTTTTGTTGTTTCAATTATGGTCACTGGTGTTGTTCCCTGGTCACTAGTGTCTCTTGACTCACACTTCAGAACCCTTCACATAAGTATTAACATAGAGTCATTCTGTTTTCATCTGGAATGTCTTGACACCTCTCCTCCTTTATCTGTAAAATGAGTAAGTATACCAATTCAAGAAGGTAATAGCTTCCTCTCAATTACAGTAGAATCAGAACTCTCTTGAGGTGCCTGGGTGGCACAGTGGGTTAAGCACTGGACTCCTGGTTTCAGCTTAGGTCATGATCTCAGAGTCATGAGATCAAGCCCTGAGTAAGACTCTGCGCTCAGTGGCTCAGTGGGTAGTCGGCTTGAGATTCTCTCCCTCTGCTCCCTCCCCTGCTTGCATGCCCTCTCTCTAATAAATAAATAAATCTTTAAAAAAAGAACTCTTTTATTGTGTTTTATCATCAAAGGACTTGAATGGCAAAAGTTTGTCTAAATTGAAACATGAAAAAGGCAATCATAATGAATGTGGTAACCCCGTTCTTTCCTTGGCCCCCACAATGTGCCACGACACACTCAGAATTTGTAGGGAGAGCAGGATTTTAATAACTTACCATACTATTTCTTTAATTAGAATGTTCCACAAAAGAAGATGCTCCATCACACATGATCCACAAAAATGATGCTACCAGAGACTGCCTGTGTCCAAGAGGAAGAGACTGTCACTTTTTCACTTATCCCAAATATTCCAAAAAATGCTCTGAGGAGGATTTAAGCAGTTCTTTACTCAAGTATGGAGGGGCAGGGACTGGTGAGGCAGAGAATCAGAGCATGTATCCCTGGTCCACCAGCCACACTTCAAAGAAGCCTCCTTGCTTGAGCAACTGGAATAAGGAAAAAGGGTAAGGGATGGTCCCCAAACCCTCAGAGGATGTTTTACTTAAACCTCCCAAGTTCTTTATCTCTATCATTTCTCCCCTTACTCCCCACAATCCTTTCTCTTTAAACATCTCTGCTTTTGGTATCTCTAAGGAAAATACAAATGTCAGTGTTTGTTCTTTCAAATGGCTCACAAAGTTTATAGACACATCGCTTGTTCTTGTTGGTTTTCCTCTAGCCAGCATTGTTTGGAGGTGCCTCAAATTGTAAAGTCTGCTCTCATGATGACTGGTTCAGCTTGAATCAGCTAAAGTGACTGGTTCTCTAGCTTGCTGGGAAAAGTGGGACGAATAAAACAATGAAGGGATGATGAGGGCTTTAGCTGTTAGCTTTAACACACAATTTTTTACTCCAGCTATCCAAACAGACTTTATTCCTTGCAAACTATATACTCCCTTAATGATCCTATGAGAACATTTGTATACTCCCTGAGTATGCATTAAATCTTGTCATTCTTCATCACCCTAAGTCCCATTGATTTTATTTAACAAATAACTCTCAAATCCATCTATTTCATTCCATTTATTCCAAAAGCACATCTTCTCTAAGACTATAGGAGTTCCATTTAACTTGTTACCTGGAGTTACCCAAGCCACAAGGTTAAGTGCTCCAGACTGCCAAGTCTGCCCAAAACTTCTGATCCCTACTGCAAGTTAAGGTTCATCTACAGTTAGGGGTCAGAGTCCACATAGACCACCCTCAGTTCTAAGATGAACTGTAAGTTTAGAAAGTATATTAGAGTTTTCCAGAGAAACAGAACTAATATGATGTGTGTGTGTGTGTGTGTGTGTGTGTGTGTAGAGGGAGAGAGAGAGGATGAGAGAGAGAGATTGAGAGCACTTTGTCTTAAGGAATTGACTCATGCAATTGTAGAGGCTTGGTAAGTCCCATATCTGTAGGGTAAACCAGTGGGCTGGAGAGCCAGGAAGGAGTTGCTGCTGGAGTCCAAGGGAAGTCTGTTGAGAGAACTCCTTGCTCAGGGATCAGCTTTGTTCTATTAAGACATTCAGCTGATTGGATGAAGTTCACCCAGATAAGGAAGCCTAATCATCTTTACTCAAAATCCACTGGTTTAGTGTTAATCTCGTCTATGAACATCAGGGATAATGTTTGGTAAAATATCTGTGTACCCTGGCCAAACCACATTAACACACACAATTAACCATCAGAGTTTCCCAAAATCAGGTTTGATAATTCACTAGAAAAAAATGCATGGAACCCATAGCAACCTATTGTACTCATAGTTATGTTTATGTCAAGGAAAGGATACAGAAAATCAGCCAAAGGAAAAGAGACATAGGATGGACTCTCGGTCCCTGCAGAGTGTGTTACCTTCTTAGTATTGATGTGTGACAATCTACAGAGAGTATTAACCACCCAAGAAGCTCATTGTGCAGGCATGATTGATTGATTATCCATGTGAACTCAACCTCGCTCCTCTCTGGAGGTCAAGCTGATATCATGTGGCCCAAGCAGCCCATCATGGGCCACATTATTAGCATAAACTATCAGATATCATCCATGGAACCCACTATAAATAAGAAGACCATCCTATCACTCAGGAAATTCTAGGGAATTAGAGGTCACCTGAAGGGAGCCAGGGACAAAGGCCAGACCTCTCTTTGGGTAAGGGCAATTTACTTACTACACACTTGTTCATCTTCTTTTACACTGACTCCTTTGAATTAGCTTTGTTCTTTATATTCTACAGCCATAGTGATGTTTCCTTCATGGTTTCCCATTTCTCTCACAACAGAATAGTGTACATAGTTGGGTTCCTAACTATTTCCCCAGGCTCATTTTGAGTTATAGTCCTGCTTCAGTCTATGCACTGCAGTCATGCAATCTCTCCAGTTCCTCAGCATGAACAATTCTTCCCTCCCCTCTGCTGTGAGCTACTACCTCTCATTTCTTAGGACTTACTCCAAGTTGTAGTTTTTGATTATATAATGATAATTTTCTTTCCCACAAGATCCCCAGCTGCACCAGTCAAAAATTTTGTCGATTTTTGCTCCTCATTATATCCCAGCACTTAGCACAGTTTATTATATCACAAATGTCAATTCATAAATGTTTACTTTAACTCACCATGAAGGACATTATGCTCACATTGATTCAACCCAACCCCAGGAGTGTGATTTGGTGGATACATTTATTCTCCCCATCACACAATAAGCACTTATTTTTGGAGCACCTAAGTCCAAAGCTTTCTGTAACTCAAGTCTATGGTATACAAAACAATGCCAATGAGGGAAGAATATTGGGAGGCATTACACTCTGCAGCTAGAATTAACAAAAAAGTGGGCTCCATTATAAATGGACTGGATACCCCCCTTTCACTATTTCAAGAAACTGTAACTATACATACCTTGAGAAATTTCATTCGAATACCTAGAAATAGACTCATATTATTACCTTTAACTCTGATTTCAGTTTGTTTTCTGTTCAGGACCACAGAGCTAGTGAGGCACAAATTGACAACAAAACTACCAACAGGAACCCACATGAGATTTGGGTAATGACTCGTGCTGATCACAATGTTCTCTCATTATTTGTTAGCATACACCCTGGTGTGTCATCTCAGAACACACGTGCAGAGATGGAGAAACTGGGGCCTGCTTCTGCATTTGCTTCTTTCTTTCCAACACAGATGTTTGGCAGCACTCAGGAGACAAGACATTGTGCTAATACTGTGCCACATTTATGTCTGTATTTATCTTCAAACATATCTAACTGGTTTGAAGCCATGAATTTTTTACCCATAATTACAATTACAGCTCTGGGTGACATTGTGGATGGCTCGCTGTGTTTCTAAAAAGGTAGGGAAATTTGCTTCTGGGAATTACTGAGTCAACATAATGATTCTAGAAGTAACAATATGTACCATAAAGAATCCAAATCAATATTTTTATGGCAGAAGTTGATGCGTTTGTGGCTGCTCTCTTTTCTAAGTAAAAAGGAAAAGATCAGAATTGAAATAAACACCTAACATTTGCATGAAAGCCAGAAATTTTAAATGCACAGGTTCTCTCTAAAGATAATAAAAAGTAGAGAATTTGAGAAACTATACAGTGAATTCATCAGCTGATAAAAAATAGAGTGGATTGTTTAGTTGTCAAGAAACCCTAAAACACAACTTCTACTTGAATTCCTCATTATCTTTGAGTTTCAGAGTGCCCTATATTTGAAACTCTTCAAAGGGGGAAAGAGCCCAGAAATAAACTGGGGAGAGACAAAAAAGTAATAAAATTTAAGTAATAAAATTTACTTTGGGGGTAAACTGGGTTACAGTAGGTACATTTTCAGAATGGCTGAAATTTTTGTCTTTGCGACTAAATGAAACTAATCTATGTCACATGCCTATTATGTGCCAGATGCTGACTGGGTGCTTAAGAATTTCCTCTTATTTCCTTATTTTATGGAAGAAAACACTAAGCATCAAAAATATTGAGTAACTTGTCCAAATATTCAAAGCTAGTAATAAATAGAAATGCAAAATACCAAAAAGATTTATTCTAGTCTTTTAAAATAGAAATCTGCCTAAATTATAACCTGTGAAATTACCCTGCACCTGTATAACAAAATATTTCTAACCTCAGTGACCAGCATTATGCCTATATTTATTTATATTTATTATATGCACACGATATTTATTGAGTCTATGAAGACATAAAATTAAGAAAAGGAAAGAATAATAGAAAAAAATATGTGGAGGAAGGGCTTAAGCTTTTGTTGGTAACATAGAGTCATCATTAAAATATCCTTAAAATCAGAATGCTTATTATGCTTTTCCCTTCACATTTCTATATCTAACTGATACTGGCTTGGAAAATTTTAACCAAACTTTATAGAACTATATTTGTGTGAAAAACAAGAGAATGTTTGTGGATGAATGCATGTCATTCAGCATGAAACTTTGTAACATTTAGAACACTCATTGCCTTCTTCTTCTTCTTCTTCTTCTTTTTAACTTCCTGACTTTGAATTATATTAGAGCAACTGCTAGACATCTGAGTTTTTCTGGGTTTTTCCAGTTCTGTTTATGTCTGTGTTTTTATAATTTATATGTTAATGTTAAACAATATCTGTCCTTTATTTCCCTTCTAAAATGTAAGTCATCGAAAGGAGGAAAAATATGTATTTATAGGTGCATGTGAACACAACTTTATTTTTTTTTCTTATGGATAAAATTGTGTTCAGCTATAGAAATGGATCTCTGTTTCTCATTATCTCTCTCTCTTTCCCCATTTTTTTCCCACAGAGTCACCTGTAATCTAAGATTAGAGGTAGCACAATATCCAAACAGAAAAAAAAAATGGCATCCTCTGGACAAATATGTCATGGTTCACTATCATAGTCCTTTCTTTCTCCCAGTAAAATTTCCTTACAATACGCCCTGTTTGGAAGGGTTTTCCTAGCTGACCCGTCTCAACTTGCACTGTTATAAATTAATGATATCATTTCTAATTTAAATTATTTCATGGATGTCTTAACCTTTGCCATTTAATTTAGTTCATAGCTATCTTAACCCAAAGAAGTGGCTAATGTGACATTCCTGAGAAGATTAGAGTCTAAGGAAAAGTCGGAGAGTAAAACAATGGATCAGAAAGAAGGTGAGTTAGATGACCTCAACTCTATCAGAAGAAATAGCTTTCTGCTGGGAGAAAAGTTGGCCCAGAAAATGGCATCTGTCAAAACATCTGAGGCTGGGCACTTGTGTTTTCTGATAACCCTAGTCTTTGTGCTTTTCCTCTAAAGTTTTCAGATGTTTTTCCTTTCCATTTCTGGAGCCATTATGAATCATTTTAGAGATCAAAGAAGAAAGGGGAAACTGTCAGCAATTTGTCAAATATATTAGAAAATCTAGAAATTCTCAAGATATGCATCAGTCTAAAGAGTCTAGGAAATTATTTCTCAAAAGGAACCTCTTACACATGAACATTTGCCTTCCTAAATCACCAAAACCTAACTTTATTGGATCAGTTGAAGCAGCTCTTCATTTTATTTCCTGTTGATCAGAATTTCATTAAGCTGTTCTTTAATGCTCCATGACTTTGTTTGCTCCAGATTTACATTACTCAACCATATCCCTTAAGCTTAATTAAGTTTGTTTGTTCATGCTTTCAGCACTTTTCTCTGCTCTGCAGCAAAAGTAGGTAAAAATCAAGGGACACTCATTCATCTGTGAAGCTGTCAGTCCATCATAACTTGAATATTGATTTGGGGGGAGGTTGTGACATTCCCTAGGTGAGCATGTCAAGTTTGTTGACAGAGAGCTCTCTACTTAATTGAATATGATGTCTGTATGGGAAGTGATGAAGTCTGTCAGTGATGTGTAGTTTGCTCCCCCACTGTGTATGAAGTAGAGAGTAATGATATTCCATCATGTACTGACCAAACTTCATGTGCCTTGTCTTATTACTTTAGTATTTTCTCTCTTAAATACCTGAGAGCAATACAGTTATTCATCCAAGAGATGATTATACATTAAAAAAACTTGAAGCATGAAATATCAGATGGGGATAGTCATAAATGATTTGCCACATGAGTAATAATTTTAATTTGGTCACTAAACTTGCAGTGTAGTTTTACTCATCTGTAATATGGGAATAATGATCATCTTCCTGTCACTAACTACTTCTCAGCAGTGTTGTAAAGATTAATTTATGTTCTTAAATGGCTTTTCAAATGAGAAGCGCAGGGTAAATGTTAGTTTCTAAAGCATAGGCCTTCCTGGCCAGAGTTAGCTGTGTTTCTGATTAATGTCTAAAATGCTGTATGAGAAATAAAATTTTGCTTGGACAATAACAAAGAGATATTTTGTAGTTACTTTAAGAAGAGAAAGAGCACCTTAAACAATGTTACATGCCAATTATATCACAATTAAAAAAAAAGAGATACAGTTCTCAATACTTTAACAGAAATTAAAAAAAAAAGTTTAGCTATATCAGTTTAACAAACGTATTGGCTAAATCACCACTCTGTGATTTATAGGTTTCTGATAGAGAAAAAAAAAAATCACTGTTTTGTTTTGTTTTTTTAACCTAATAAATTGCATTGTATTACATCGGTGAGTTATACAAATTAGCCTAAAACCATTTCTTTCTATGATGTATGCAAAAATATTCTAAGGTAACATTTTGTAGGGTCTGGATTTCTCAAGGTTTCATTTGGCTCAAAATACATTTAAATGATTGGTCACTAAGGCCTCTGGCTATTTCATATCTGGCAAAATTATAAGGTACAGATTCTCATAAATATGAATAAAAACAGGAGAAGTAATTTCTCCGTGTGTTGGAACCTCTGATTAAGCATTAATGCTGCCATGCAGCTAAGTAACAGACTGGGTGTTAAAAAGCAGCAACATCCACACTGTCTATTCTCCAGCTCTTTCCATGAGTGAAAGAATGTCAGTGGAGTTTTCTGCTCCCTCGTCAGTTTTGCTTCTGTGAAAATGTCTTCCCTGACTTTCTTCCTACCTCTCTGTCCATTCACTCTTTTTCAGTCTTTTTTTTTCTAGATCCTGCTCCAAATGAATGAATTTTAAATTCTTTTTCTTGACATTTAAAGTACAACCTCCACAAGACCCGAAGACTGCCTCAACATCTCCACTGACATGACCCATAAGCATCTTTTTTTTAAGGTTTGTTTATTTATTTATTTGAAAGAGAGAGAGAGAGCTGGGGGAGGGGCAGAGGGAGAGAATCTCAAGCAGACTCTGCTGAGTGAGGGCTCAATCCCACAACCCAAGATCATGACCTGAGCCAAAACCAAGAGTCGGACCCTCAACCGACTGAGTCACCCAAGTGCCACTGACACCTAGGCATCTTAAACTCAACACCAAACATAGTGAACTTAAGTGCTTTTTCCCACCTGTTTATGCCCTCCCCCGGTGAGTGACAACACTACCCGAGTGGTGGCCCACCAATTTCTTACCAAGAACACACATTGTTATTAATTTCTTGACAAAATGTTTATGGCATATGTTCTGTATACCAAGCAGTGTTTGAGGTATTGAGCAGAATAAAACCAGTCCCCATTCTCAGGTAGCTGACAGTTTAATGGGAAAGAGATAATTTAATGAAATAAGGAGAATGGCTAGTCCCAAGAAGGACATCAATGGGCTTCTGTGACAGCATTTAAGACTAAGTGTGGGAAAGATTTCCTGAGGAAATGATGACTGAACTTAAATCTGAAGACAAAAAAGAGGGTGAACAGCAGAAAAGGGTTGAATGGGGAGGGCATTTCCGACAGAGGAAGGAGCATGTTCCCTCTTCCCCACATCAAATTGGACCCAGATCATGGACCTCCAGGCCAATTCTCTCTCTTAAATATCACTATCTCCCCACCATTCTCAATTTCCACTGCTACTTCTTTCCTTTCTACTATCATCATATCACTAACTTAATCTGTAGGTGCTGTGGACTGAATGTGTCCTCTGCAAATTCACCTGTTGAAACCCTAACCCCCAAAGCAATAGTATAAGGAGGTGGGGCTTTGGGGAGGTAATTAGGATTAGATGAAGCCGTGAGAGTGGAGTCCTCACGAATGGGAAAAATACCCTTACAAGAGTCACAAGAGAGCTCACTTCCCATCTTTGCCTATTTGGGAGGAAACAATGAGAAGTAGGCAGTCTGCAACCCAAAGAAGGCTTTTAGCAGAGCTCAACCACGTAGCACCCTGATCTTACACTTCCAGCTTCCAGTACTGTAAGATACAAATTTCTGTATTAGCCACCTGGTCTAAGGTGGCTGGTCTAAGACTAAGACAGCAGGCCACCAACATTTATATATTCTTAAAATCTCTCACACGTCTTTTAAAACTCCTCTAAAATCTCTTTTCAAAATCCAGTCAAGTCCTCATTGACTCTCAAATGCCTTTCTCCTTTCATTTCTCCTCTGCAAATTTAATTATCTTTTGCCCTAAATTCTCTCTTCTGTAGTGCAAATCCTGATAGCCTCTCAATCTTCCAATCTTCTCCAGGTGTTTTTGTTTTTGTTTTTTTATTGTCAGAATGTGAAAAATTCCTCGTGGGGATAATGGAGAAGAAAGAAAATGGAAAGAGAAATTTTAAATATCTTTTATTTATTTTCTCGCTTCCTCTAAGTAGAGAAGACACAATTACATCTTTGGTAGTTTTATTTCTTACAGTGGCCCAAATTTAGGCTCTATCTTCTCTTCTATATATCATAAATTAGGAAATATTCACTCAAATTTAGAACAAGCTTACTGTCCTATTTTATGACAAATAGGAAAAGATGTTTTATTTTAACAAAATATTTTAACCTTCATTTGAATATATCATTGATATGGTAGACCTGAGGAGAGAATGCAGAACTCAGGAATGAATTACTCTTTGTAAGAAAGTGGGACACAGTTTTGCTCTGTAACATTATAGAACAGCATAATTTATCCTACCCCAGCCTATACTCTCCATTTACTATGTTAATATTCTGACATCTTTTTTGAAGTCATTTTGTATTCTTTCAGGGAAGATACATGACAAGTCAGAAGCAACTCTAATTTCACCCTCATGCTTATAAAAATTCCAAATTCATGGTAGTCAGCAGTGTCCTGAAATTCAGCTAGAGTAATATGAAAAACTAAACACTTAGAAAGTACAAAGTTTACAGTTATTATCTGTACTCTCTCACATAATTTTCTAATAATACAATAGGATGTTTTAGTATTTTTATCTTATAAGACAAAGTTAAAATTCAGGGAAAATAAGAAATTTGTTCTAGAACAGATTTTAAATAGAAGAATTCAATATCTGAATCAGATATTAGAATTCATACTTGCTCTGATGTTGAGTTATTCTGTTTACTCAACACTAGCTTTGTGAGTCATCCAAATTGGTAGCCAACCGGTCACTTTTCTTTTCCCTTTTAAGTATCCTACTTACTGACCACCCCCTCCTATCTTTTTGGGTCGCTACCTCTAGTAGTCCAATTTCAATACTTCTTCCACTAGCATCAGATTCTCCAGTCCATGCAATGCCATTCAATAACCCTTCATATTCCCATTTCCCTCCATATCTAGTTAAGTTCCATACCCATCATTATAACCAATATGGCAGAGACAACTAGAATTCAACCAAAAGTTGTTCTACCCTTCTAAGGAAATAAATATGTAAGCTAAAAAGAAGGTATCCAGCCAGGAATTACCTTACCTAGGCATGCTGGAAGCAGGTATGGTCATAAGATTAGTTCTCCCCAATAGAATGTGAGTGACTGTGATGTGTGGGGCCGCCAGAATGTTTTCTAAAAATTGGTCTTCTTTTCTAGGTCTTCTAGAAAAACCTTAAAGTTAAGACTATCAGGCATAGCAAGGCCACAAAAGGGAAAGATGGGTTCCTGAATCACCTAATGGGAAAAAGATACCCACCAACTTGATATGTGTGTGAGAAATACATCTATTTTATGTTGAACCATTACATTAAGAAACTATTTTTACAGCCATTTAGACTATCCTAACTAATATACACAGCTCCTTGCTTATCTCTCCCTCGGACATACTGGTTTGGCTAGTTCAGTCTGCCTCTCTGCTTACTCATTGTTGGAACTGAGGAGTTGAGCAGATCTCAAAGGAAAAACAAATTAAATTAAAAAAATAAAACCATGTTACATTATATCTTTTTATATTTGTGAAATCAAATAGCAAATGAGTTCTCAGTATCAGTGCTAACCCAAAATACTACTGCATTTCTCTGGTCAGCATGTTCTCCTACTTACTGAGGTGACTCTCTCATACTCTCTTGATTCTCTACATCCAACACTCCCTTCTTTCTAAATTTCAACTGATGATCTTTTTTATTTCATGATCAAATGAATCTATCAGTAGAGAGCTGCCACATCCTCCCACCAAATCCATCAGCCTAGTTGCATCCGTGCCCAGATTTTCTCTTCCTTCCCTCTTTGTTGGAACTTTTATTCTCCTAATTATTAACTTGCCAACTCATCCAGACTCCTGTCCTATTCAATGTCACTCATGGATCATGAATCATACTTTTCCCCTTCTACCTGACCAACCTTTAAAATATATATATATATAAATTATACTTAATATATATCATAATATGTTAATTAAATATACATATATAAATTACTTCACATCTGAAAAGTGAACTTCCTTCATCCTTCATTCCCCTTCACCTACTTCTCCAATCTTCTGTTCCCTTTTATAGTAAAATTCATCCAGGTCCATTCTTTTCATTCTTTCTTGAAACCATACCAATTAAGATTTTTATCTCCATCTCCTAGAATTGCTGTTAGCAAGGTCACCAATGACATCCTCTTTGGCTAAATTCAGTGGTCATTTTTTAATCCACTTCTCCCTTAATGTAGCATCTATATTTAATCACTCCAAATTTTTTCCCCTATGCAGCCCTTACTTATTCCATTTTTAGATAAAAATAGATATAGGGCTACATGGAAAATTAACATCAACATCTAGAGAATCACAAATCAAGACAAAATGATGAGAAATAAGCATGTTTCAGTCTGTTTTCTTCCAGTACTCTTTTACAACTCTGCTTTCTTGGAAGGGAATTCATGAGCTGTAATACTTGAGATATTCATCTGCAGGTTTGAGGATTTTCTTATCTGCCATATTCACCACCTATCCAGGGGCAAGACCAAAAAAAATCTGCCTTGGATCCTTTCGAGTACTAAGCATTTTGAAGAGTTCGTCTTTAGTGATATCAGGTAAAATATAGCCATACTTCTTGGCAAGTTCAAGTCTTGCTTCAGGAAATTTGGCAGAATTGGCCAGATAACCACAATTCTTTGCATCAGTGTAATACGGTACCAGTGCTTCAGGTGGAAGCATTCATTTTGGAATGGGTTGTCTATGCAGAAAGAATGTAACGGGTTTACACAGAATTTCTAGACTTCTTGGGTCATAGAAGTCCACAGTAACAACACCGCCTTTTTTTTTTTTTCAATTGCAGCAATGGCTAGTTCTGAAGCCAACTGTACTTCAATATTAACTTTTCCTTAAAGGGTCAGCACCCTCCTCTACCAGCTGGACACCATAATCCCTTTTAAGTGGCTGGATGGTCACACCTCTCCCACTGACAAGCTGAGTTAAGTCAATAGGTTGAGTAGGATCCACTCAACCCAAATCAGTAAGATATTGCAATCTATTGAGACTCAAAGGCTGATACTGGTGTCTGAAGCCAAGACCTTCATTAAACCCATATTTTGGAATTCAAATGTAAAATGGAGTCTGGCCTCCCTCAAAGCCCAGGCTGGGCCAGGTTCCTCTCTGACAGATTCCACCTTTATGGCCTCCACCACATTTTCTACCTCTTCTCCGACCTCCTTGCCCTCTTTCAGGTTTACATAGGTTGGCCAAGCTCACATGGGGCAGGGTCCGGAGCAGGTCCAGGGCCGTTGCCCCACCGTCCTGCATGGGACCAATCATTACCTGCAGGGCCAAGACCCTTCAAGGGTGCCTGGGGTCTAATCACGCCAATATTTTATACTGGTTTTTTGTCAATTGATTTCTGGAATATCATTTTTCTGTAGCATTTTTTCTTCGTCTCACTGGTTGCTACTTCTTATTTTTCTTTCTTATGCTTTTATCACTATTCTTATTTCTGAATATTAGATTAGGAATTAAAGTTTAGACATCTTCTTTATCTACACTAGACTCTTAGGTGATCTGATTTAATCCCTTACATTTAATTACGAGTTGGATGCTTAGAAATACTCAAATTTGTATATTTAACCAAAGCCTATGTCCTGAACTTGGCTCCCTGTTCAACATCTTCTCTTTAATGTATAATATTCAAAGTTATAAATCTCAAATTTAGTATATGTACAAAACAATTCAACCTTTGCAGATTGTAATCTGCTCCTCCTTTAATCTTCCCCATCCCAGTAAATGGCAACTTCATGTATCTACTTGTCTAGGCAGAATTCTTCTCTCTTTACCACATCTAATCTCCATTATATCAGCAAATTCTGTTCACTTTGTCTTAAAATAATTGCAGAATAGAACACTTCTCACCACTTCTGCTGCTTTCACTCTGGCCCAAGACAACATCAACTCTTCCCTGCTTTGTTAAACATAGCTTCCTAACTAGTCTCCCTGACTCTGTCCTTGCTTCCTTTAGGCCACAAACATTCTCAAAATATAAATTAGATCATTTTCTTCCCTTGCTTAAAACTCTCTAGTGATTTACCATCTCACTCATAGGAAAAGCCTAATTTTATAAAAGCTCTATGTGATCTAATGCCTTTACCACCATGAGTTCATTGCCTACCTCTCTCTTTCCCAGCAATTTAATGCAGGTCTCTGGTTCAGGTTATCGTCATTCTTCCAACATGCTTGGACAAGTTACCACGTCTGGGATTTTACACCTACTATTTTTTCCTCCCAGAATGCCTTTCCCAGGATAACTATGTGGCTTGGCCCTAATTTCCTACAAATACCAATAAAGTACCAGCTCTCAGATACTTTTCCTGACCACCTTATAAAGAGACCCCTCTACCATTTTCTTTTACTTTGTCCTTCTTTAGATAGATGATAGATGATAGATAGATAGATAGATAGATAGATAGATAGATAATCACTATCTTCTCTATCTATATATATCACTATATCATTATTGCTGCTTAACATTTCTTTCTTTCTTGTTCTCCACGCTACTTTATAATCCTTATGGCAGCAAGGACTTTGTATACTCTCATCATTCTTGTATTTTCAACCCCTAGAACATTGTATTACATGGAGGATATTCAAAATAAATATCTATGAAATGAATTAACAATCCTCCCAAATACATTATGAACACATTAGAAATAATATTAATAACCATGAATAGTGAATTAACTAAAGGGAGCTTTGAAAAAGTTTTTCAAACTGCTGCCTCTCTCCAACTACACTTAAAGATTACATCAGATCCTTTGAAATGGGGGAAAATTCTGACAAAGCTCTCTCGATTCTGATTTAAAAATCTCTCCCCTGAGATTCTTGAAATTCTTTGGATTCTAGTAGCTCTAAATGGCATAACTGCCTTCATGGAGCTTTGCAGTTACCCAAGAACTGTTTTTGACAATTGGTAAGAGGAGATGAGTTTTAGACTGCAGTTAGTGTGACAAATCAACGTGAATGTTTAAAGCAGTATCACTCACCTGGGAGAACGTAAGTGAATGATGGATAGACTCCAAATGTGAAGGAACTACTCTACAGGAAACTACTGAACACAGAAAGATCAGAGCCAATCCTAAGCATCCCTGAAGCTCCAATGTAAACCAAGAAGTAACGTTTGAGAAGGCTGATCTATGTAAGTGTACTTACTGTAACAGTTGTAATTCTCTATATGAGACTCACATGGATAATACATATAATTTCATTTTCATCTCTGGATTTAACTTCTAACATGAAGCCCCACTTCACCATGTGGCAGAAATTAGTCTCATTACTTTTGGTGTTTTTCGACTTCTGCCTTGAACCTGTTTCTAAAATCAGGAGCCTTTCTATAATGGCAAGATATGGAATGGAGATGGAATTGAGCTGATCAATCAAATTTATTATATGTATTCTATGTAATCTGTCAATAAGTTTAATCTTTCCTCTGTGGCCCCCTGTCAGTTTTCTCACAATTGCAGCTTTTTAGGTCTTACAGCTTTTAATCAGTCTGGTGAACAAGTAACACTTTTCTGCTTTGGTAAAAATTTTAAAGTGTTGGATACAGTCCTTTCTCACTCCCACTTCCCTGATGTTTTTAAACAAATGGAGTTTATTTGCCATTTACAGAACATCTTATGCAGCTGTCTACCCAGACGCACTCTGTTCCACGACATTCTTGCCACTCCTGGGTACATGAGACTCATTTTGCTGCTTCTGTACTTTTCTGGGAATTCCTTGAAGGTGTCTAAAATCCTGTCTCCCTAAGCATATCACAAAATCATATATTCTCAGGGACTCTACTCTCTATTCTTCCATCCAGAAATCCAATAGGATTTGCAACGTTCTTGTTTCCCCTCTAAATCTTTCCTGACTCCCAGACCAGAAACCTTTATAAATCTCAGAGACAAGAACTTTTGCTCTGAAATCATCATTTTTACCATGTCTTTCCCAAAATATGTTGTCTTTGCCTAGAATTCTGTTTCCCATTCTTTCCACTCCCACCCTTTTTTTCAAAAAAAATCCAAGCTTTCCTTCATTGAGATAGTAAATACTATACTGAAATGGTCAGAGGGTAGATTGGGGAAGGTGACAGAGGGTAAAAGAAAATATGAGGAACAAAACAAGGAATAGAAATGATATCTTTAAAACTTAGGTTAGTCAAAATTATAGAGACAGAAAGCAGAATGGTGGTTGCTAGGAGCTGAGGTGGGGGAAGGGAGAATGGGGAGTTGTTTAATGGGTACAGGGTTTCAGTTTTACAAGATGAAGTTACATTGATGGATGGTGCTGATGGTTGCACAATATTATGAATACATTTAAGATCACTGAAACATGTACTTAAAAATAGTTAATGTTTGACAGTTTACATTTGAAAAAAATGTCAGCAAAAGGTAGATTTGGAAAAGGCAAGGATATTGAAAACTAATTAGCAAGAGTAAATTGACCTTAAAACAGTATAATACAGAATATTTTACTGTGAATCATCCCCACATTGACACTTTTTGCCTCTTCTAAAGTAACCTTGGAGCATTATCATCTTACCCCCCAGTGCCCCTCCCCTCCATAAAACCCTGCCTCTGAGTTTTGTCACACCTAGAGTATCAACGGTATAGAAACTTAAGAAGTTATCCTTCCTTGAAGGTTGACATAACTAGGAACAGTGTCCTAAAGTGAAGGCAGGAAGTTGTAACCATGGGCATGCTCGTGGATGAGAGAAGCTTGAGGACCTGAGGTTACCCTCTTTCCCTATGTTATCAATTACATTGCAGCCCTTAAGCCTGCTTATTACATTGGGCATGGGGAGACACTAAGACAGAAGTGCAAAAAGGAAAAAAATAGTTAAAATGGTATGTTTGATGTTATGTGTATCTTAATACAATAAAAAATTAGGAAGAAGCATTATGTTGTCACATAGAGGAGTAGAGAACATATGCTAGTGACATCTGGCTTCCTGATACCCTAGTATCTCCTCAGATGTTGCCTTCTTATACAATCAGTGTTTTTCCTGCCACTCCATTCCTGGCACACACGCACACATACACACACACTCAGGAATCTCTATGGTAACTCAATGAATTCTTTTAAAAATACCATATTAATGTGAAAATAGATATCAATAGCCTACATCTCCTCCAAAGAGATATAAACCATTTATATAATAAGAGGATCATATGGCAAGGATTTAAACACGGGGTATTCTGGAAGAGTGGTAGGTGGGCCAGTTGAGATATTTTGGCAAAGACAAGCTGTATACTGCTGCAGATTACAGTGTACAGGCTTAAAGATCAGAGTGAATCTAAGCATCAGAGAGAAATCAGTTAAAAATGAAAAATTCTGAAAAGTAGCCTGTTTTAGATTGATTCTAAACCCTCAAACTTGACAAGAAGACCATAACCTTCACTTCTAGTTCAATGTATTTTCATATGAGAGGGTCTCCCCTCTTTTATGAACTCTTTCAACATGTCCTACCACCACCCCCCACCCTCACCCCCACCACCAGCTGCACACACACACACACACACACACACACACACATGGGTACAAAAAGACAATGGAAGAAAGAAGTTGAGTTTTGTGGGAAACAGAAAAAAGCAGATGAAATTTTGGAAAGAAAACAGAGAGGAAATAGGAAATCTGGGTGATTTCTAATTTTAGTGAATATCACAAAAATGTGCAAAAGCAAACAGGGGACATGGGATTTTTCAAGAAACTCTTTGAAATGGAAAGAAAAATAGAAAAGAGTTATTAAAAAAAAAAAAC
Organism: Eumetopias jubatus; assembly: GCF_037043125.1. Lineage (NCBI taxonomy): Eukaryota > Metazoa > Chordata > Mammalia > Carnivora > Otariidae > Eumetopias > Eumetopias jubatus. The sequence continues at coordinate 173,058,806 of NW_028274808.1, read as the reverse complement.
CCAAGTGGTGATTGTTCTCATTTTCATGCTAGGATTTAAATTTAGCTTTTAAAATTTTCCTGCTCTAACTGTTCTGACATTTAAAAAAATAAAGAACTTTTACAAAGTTAGATATTTGCTGTTGCATTTAAGGCACTCTGTGTGTTCAGCAAATGTCATAATGCCATTAAGTTCCCTTCACAGACATGCAATTTGATCCTCTTACTGCAGGCTCTTAATGCAGCGAGTGCTTTAGGGAGTACAACGTAGAGCCTGAGGGCCTGGTAAGGAGTTTTCAAATCTTTATGGTTGGGCATGAATTTTAATATCGTGTCATTAAGAAAATGACTCTCAATTAGTGTGGCATTTACCCTCTCTTATTTTGTTTTTACAAGACCCATCTCTCAATAGTTCTCACACAAAAAATATATTCTTTTAGTTAGAAAAGTGTTTAAAAATTAATACCTGAAAAATAGCATTTTATCATATTGCTTTCATTATATGACATAACCAACTGTGTTGCTAGGCAACTAGCTATGGCTTTTGGAAAACTGCATACTTTATAATAGATTACTTTAGAGGCACTTTTTCAAAACAAATAGAATAGAGTTATCTAAAAGCATCTTGTGAAATTCTTGTGAAATGGTTTCTTAAAAAGTCCGCATCTCCAAAGGTGAGGAGGAGATGCTCCTATCATATAGGTACTATAGTTTTCATTTAGCAGGAAAAGAAATTGAGAGAGAAAGAAAAAAAGAGAGAGAGAGAAAGAGAGAGAGAGGGAGAGAAAGAGTAAGAGAGAGAAAGACATCAAATTTTTTTACAAGTATCCAAACTATTAATGAAAATGTTAAATGTAAATTATTCATTATATTCAATTTTCACTCAAATATATCTTTGGTGAGGAAAACATAATTATTTGTAAGAAATGAAACATATATATATGTGTATATATATATATAGAATAGACTTGAAATATATATATATATATATATATATATATACGTAGAATAGACTTAAAGTAAATAAAAATAAATTGCTAGAGCCCAGGTTTTGTCTACTGGTTTCCTAACAGCTCTCTTATATACAGAAAAGATTATCAAACTTGAAAGTAACAATTTTTGGTGACTAGCACTAGTCAGCAATGATTTAATTTAGTATGGAGAGGATTATTGCATTGAGTGGAAGTTCAGAATACATAAAGTTTATTTCAAACTTGTTTCTATGACTCCATATAATATTTTATCCTTAACAGGATATTTTAAATATGAAAGTGATATATGTTAGCTGTAAAGATTGTGGGTAATATGGAAATGCATAAAAGAAAAGATTTATCACTCATAATATTAAAACCTAAAAAATAAAAGTGGCTATTAATATTTTAACATATATCTTACTGGACATTTCTCTTCTATGAACATCATTTTAATTTAGATTATTAATTTTTGCTTTTACTATCTTACAGACCAAATTAATAGTCTGTATGTCATATATATAGTTTTATAGTTTACCTTTTTCAATTAATGTTATACTGTGAGAATTTTTCCATACCTAACTTCTTTGAAATATATTATTAAGTAAGTGAGTGACAGCCTACCATATGGCTGTAACATGATTCATTTAGTTATTTTACTGTAGCTGGAATTTTCCACCAACATTTCATTATTATAAATAATGTTGCAATGAATGTCCTTATTTATAAATCATGATCCACACCTCAGTTGATTTCCTTAGGGTAGGTGGCTATAAGTGAATTTACAGAGTCAAAGGGTACACATGATTTCATGACTATAAATACATATTTTTAGTTATTTCTCATGAAGCAAAAAAAAGTCTACTTTCTTTTAAAAAAATCAAACAACAACGGATGAGAATGGATAATACAGCCTCATACAGCCTCACTGACACTGAATAATACTAAGCTGAACATTGTGTCAGTTTGGGGAAGAAAATTTAACTGCATTTTGCACTTTCAGTGAAATTGAATATATTCTTTTTTATTTCTATTTTTATTTCTTCTTTTGTAAATATGGTCCTTTATTTTTCAGTTAGCATTCCGTCTTTCCTTTTTACTAATTTCATAAATGTTTAGTCTACATGTATTGGAGTGACACCTTTCAGAGAACTAGGATCAATTTGGATTCTTTTCAGTGTAATAAGATAGAAGTTACAGGATGTTGAAAAAGAGTACAGTCTAAGCTTTTTATATCCTATAGCAGAGACAGCTATCTATTGGAGGCTATCTAGCCAAGAATTTTGTTTCAGGAAATATGTTTTAAGGAATTCTGCTTCCTTAGTTCTAACTGCTTCTTTGGTTTTCCCAATAGAGACCTTTTCATTCCGCCACCTTGTCAGTTGCATGTTCTAGACAACTGGCTCTAAGGGATGACAGAGTTGTAAGATAGAACGAATTCTGATGTTTGCACCACCCAGGGGAGTTGCCTACCAACAAAGAGCACCGTCCTTGACTTGTCATTTGTGTGAGAAATAAGCTTCTAGAGCTTTGAGTCTTTACAGATTTTTGGCCCTATTTATAATAGCAACTCTGTCTATTTCAACAATGCACTGAGAATCTGTTCCCTGAGGAACATTAATTTCCTGTCTTCAACACTCCACAAAGGTAAACCCCAGTGTTCACTTGATTGTGGGGCAAACCTAGAAATTTGTTTACCCATAACTCATAACTAATCCCTGAGGTTATGACCAGATGACAGTTTCAAAGGAGAAGGTATCCTTACCCCTTTTATTATTTCCCCTGGGGCAGAAAAGATTGGCTGTTGTATCCACAAATCACAAATTTATTACTTCATTTTATTTACCATCACAGCATCAATGGTGATGTCCATTCCAAGGTTGTTTGCTGACCTCCTTAAGGCCTTAAAAAGCAATCTTTTCTCTCAGTAAAACTTTAAAAAGGAAACAGAAAACAATTAGAGAATTTTCACAGCATTTTTTAAGACACTATATGTTCTTGCCCCTATTTTAATGTGATATCTTCTGGGAACTTTTTTCTTTAATTTGTTTATTTATTTTAGACAGAGTTTGAGAGTATGATCTAGAGGGGAAGAGAGGATCTCAAGCAGATGCCACACTCACTGTGGAGCCTGACGTGGGGCTTGATCCCAGGACCCTGAGATCATGACCTGAGCCAAAACCGGGAGTGGGACACTTAACAGACTGAGCCACCCAGGAGCCCCTCTTCTACTGAACTTTTAATACAATAGATAACCACAGTTTGGGTTTTTTTTTCCCCCACCCTTATCAACTGCCCAAAGAAAAGATAAAGATAAACATCGGTTCCAGAGTAAGGTTAGGATCTTTATTTCTCTTAAGGGAGATTTGATTGTCTCCCAGAACAACTGGGAGCTGTGCTAAACTATATATGTAAATTTTTACATTTCAGCTGCACAAAAGTTATTGTGGCGAGCTTTTTAAATAGTTTTGATTACCAGGCAATTACCTGGCTGGCAATTTGGCTGGCAATTACCAGCCAAAACTAAATTCTGTTTCTGAAGGTCTGAGATGAATCTTGGAGATATATATGCTTAAAAATGTGCCCAGATGAGGCTATTTGCATTTAGTCTTGGAAACACAGGATTCATTATTTTTGAAAAATCAGTATCGAGTAATTAATCTTAAATTACTGACTTCTATTATCAATTGAAAATTGCCACCCTTTTACTGCTTCTTTCCTATTTTTATTGAAATGAACTTATTTTGTTACAAATAAGATTTTTCCTTCAAATTTCCTCTTTTAGAGATCTCTTTACAAAATTCTCATTTTCTTTAATATTAACAATTATTATTTCTATGTTACTATTTTCTGGTTTCATTGCTCATCACAGTTGTTTTATACCTGCACTCCCTTCTTGAAAAATTTATTCTGATGCATGTTTCCATTAGCTCACTATATCTTCAGGTAATTTTTTCAGGATGACTACTTAGGTGGTATAATTTTTATGCCCTTGCATGTCAGAGAGTATCTTTCTCCTGCCCTTGCAAATAAATGATGGCTTCTCTGGGTATAGAATTCTTAGACCTTAATCTTTTTTTCCTTCAAAGCTGCTGATGTTGCTTTATTGATCTCTGACCCTTAGTGATCAGAAGAAAAAAATCTAACACGAACCTCATTATATCCTTTGAAAGCAACTCGTCTTTTCTGCTGTATATGCAGGGTGTCTACTTTCACTAAATTTGCCTGGTACTCTCTGACCTCTTTTGATTTGAAGCTTCAAGTCTTTCCTCAGATTAGGAAACATTTTAAAGTGTTTATTTGATGATTATCTCTCCATCACCTCTTTCAAATAGCAGTATATTGGTTCTTCTGAATCCTTACCCAGTATCTTGCAAATCTTATTCTCCAAATGGATAGTTTTTCTGCTTCAATCAAATGATAATTATCTGTTTTTAAGTTTTGTCATAATGCTTTTTACATGAATGCATTCTTTTCTTTTTTTAAATCTTTTTTTAAAAGATTTTATTTATTTATTTATTAGAGAAAGAGAGTGTGTGAGTGCGCAAGCAGGGGGAGGGGTAGAGGTTAGAAGCAGGCTCCCTGCTGAGCAAGGAGCCCAGTGCGATATGGGGCTCAATCCCAGGTCGTGACCTGAGCCGAAGGCAGATGCTTAACTGACTGAGCCACCCAGGTGCCCCTGAATACATTCTTTTCTTATCTTAGATTTCCTCTTTTTAAATTTCAATACACTGGATATCACTGTGATTAAAATTAGATATTTTATTTGGTTCCTCTTATTTCTTTTTTTTAGTTAAGTCCACTCCATAGCTCCTTAGTTTCAATAGATTTGAATCCACTTTTTGTGCTACTCAGTTTTTCTAAGATTATATTATGTGTATATATTGTATTCAAGTTTAATTTCTACCCCTTGTTTGTTTTTGAGCCATACATTTAACAGATGTGCTGCTTCTTTTATAATTTATAAAATTTTCCTTAATAAAAACCAGATGCATACATGCCCTGGTTGTTGTCCATGCCAAATTTAAGAGAAGAAATTCTGAAAACTCCATTTTTATTTTTAAAAAGCATGTTAAGTGCCCTGTTACATGCTTATATTCATTGTTTTGGTAAACTTTCAAATAAACATATAACAACATTTATATTTGAGAAATATGCATTTGAGAAACGCCTTTGAATTTTTGATAGTAAAAGACAAGGCACTATGGGTGGAATCTGACAGACTGAGATAAACATCTAGCCATTATGTTTTATGGTCAGTTACACAGTACCTAATTCAAATCCTTTTAAAAAATCTAATATACTGTAATTCCCAGCTCTACTGAATAATGATTTTTAGAATTTGCATGAAGGATGTTGCTTATTATGATAATTTGTTTATATTTATAATTGAATAATAATGACTCTGCAACCAGTATTTTCCTTTAAACATTTATTATTATTTAATTCCTTTTTTACCCAAGGTCACATTTAAAAGATCCAAATAGATTCCTGATGGAAGTTCCCAGGTGGGGTCAACAGTGAGTGGTATATGCCTTGCTGCATATTACCAAGCATTTTAATTGTGCGCATCAAGAACTATGTGTGCATTAGTCAGAATTCCCCAGAGAAACAGAGCCAGTAGGATGTGTATTTATATAGGAAGATTTATTAAGGAATCGGTTCACATGATTCTGGAGGCTAACAAGTTCCAAATCTGCAATGTAGACCAGCAGCCTGGATACCCATGAAAGCCGATGGTGCAGATAAAGCCTGAAGGCCTGAAGGTAATCTGTTGAAAAATCGCCCCTTGTTCAGGGAAGACAGTCTTTTCATTCTAGTTAGGCCTTCCTTCAGCTGATTAGATAAGGCCCACCCCTATCATGGAGAACAATCTGCTTTACTCAGAGTTCACTGATGTCAATGTTAATCTCATCCAAAAACACACTCCAACTTAACACATAAAGCTAACCATCACGGAGTCATAATGGAAAAATCATTATAAAGAGGCCAAAGATCTTAACAAATTTTTTTAACCAGTTTGAGCCTCCATATACTTCTCTGCAAAAGGAGAATAATAGCACACACTAAGTGGTTATGGGAATGAAATAACATGACACAACGAAGCACAGAGGGTGAGCCAGATCCAGCAAATAACCAGTCAGGAATTTATCCTGAAATACAAAAAAAAAAAAAAAAAAAAAAAGAGAGAGAGAGAGAGTGAAGATACAACAGGTGGATCTCCAGAGGCTATGGGGGAAGAATCAGGAAGGGAAATATTAGCTGATGCTCTATAGGTTTCTAATATAATCTCTCAATTAATTTTATATTACTGAGCTAAGCCGTTTCTAAACGAGGCAGTTAACATCCTAGTTAAGAACAGTGACATTTATGCAGGCAGACCTGGCTTCACATTCAAGCCCCAGAACTTACTGGTGCCCAGCCTGTCCAAGCCACCTAACCCTTCTAAGCCCCAATTTCCTCATCTATAAAAGTAGAAATAATAAGTGCTTGTCTTTTGGAGGGTTGTTGTGAAGATTTATAAGATAATGCACGTAAGCACTCAACAAATGCCTAAGATATAGAAAGAGTTTGATAAGTGGTAGGTCTTTTTCTTATTATAATTAATATTAATAGCTAGACCCTCATTATGTTATCTTAAGAAATAACATAAACAATTGTTAGTGAAAATATATTGGGGGTATATATCTATTAAAATACTAAACACTGAAAAATTCTAAGCCAGTTACTCTGATATTTTTACTTTCCAAAAACTTACTTTCCAAAAGAGTTATTTTGCATCAACTCTAAAATTTTATGAAAACAAATATGGAATGACCACTGTTATTAGGTTTCAGTACCTCATGGGAAATTTCATTTAAATTTGCACAACCTCTTGACGACTAACCTCTATTGAATTTAAAGAAAAATTTTCACCTTTGTTCCTGAGGTTTACAAATAACTAAACAAATAGAACCCAAATAAAAAAATAAGACATTCTCAGAAGCAAGATTCCAAAAAGTCATGAAATCAAATTAACACTATATTTTGTTTCATTTCCCATCAACAATGAAATTTTGTATTTAACTTATTTAAAATTGTTAATATGTGGGTTAATATACATATGTTTGTAGGAGAGAAAGATTAATTCTACATTAGGTTAATAAGTTCTTGGAAGTCAAATCTGATCATATTAAATTGCCAAAATAACAAAACAGACTGAGACTGAGACTGAGATTTCAGCATGCAAAATTGAGTCTAAATCCACAATTAAAGGGGGGAAATGATTAACATATGTATCATAAGTAATGTTCATAAACCTTTTCGAAAAAGTTTGGCTATGCAGAGAACAAACATAGTGGAAATAGACCTCTTATCTCTAGAAAACACATTTGTTAGGCTTAGAAACAAGATATAAATTATGTATACTATTGCTGCAATGAAAAAAATACAATTGTTGCTCGAAAAATTCATTAAATTGCAAATAAATTGTAGTTAACCCATGAGTTGATTATTTATCTCAGGAATTTTTTGGGGGGGATTTGAATGCCTACAAGGTGAATAGAATGAAGGTAGACAGCATTTCGACACTTTATTCAATTTGAAGGTGGAAATCACACACACAAAGAGGGAGAGAAAGACAAGAGAGAGAGAAGGAGAGGGAGAGAAAGCGAGAGGGAGAGAGGGAGAAAATAGAGCTAGTTAAAAGCAGACCCCTCAACCAGGACTACACAAAAAGAATCAAGTAGAAATGGGAGCACTGATTTCCATGAATTTTAATCTGATCAATCAAGCCACAAAGTGCCAAATAACCTGGTGTGTGGACTTTAGAGAGTAAGCCTAAAAAAAATGGTCTATTTGAAAATTGATTTCAAGAGACCCGAAATTGCATCAAAAAATGAAAAGAAGAGGGGACAATTGTCTGAAATCTTGGGTGTTGATTCCAGTTCATGGCAGGCTTCCAGTTATGTGAAATAATTGAGATTATATATGTTTTTTCTCACTTTTCTTCTTTGTCATATAACAACTTGATTATCACCTTTTTTTTAATAACTAAAATCAGTATACTGTACTGATATTCTCCTCATACTTTGAAAAAATAACCTTATCGCACTCTATTAATACCTTTCTACCTCTAAACTGGAAGGAGACCTGATGGCTTAAAAGTGCCAGACTTCTTCGTGATGAAAACACTGTAAAGAAACTTATATCTGTATCAGAGCCTAGACCTTCTAAGGATGAATGCAAATTAAAAATAGAGACTTAATTCTCCCTGTTGAAAATAGGGAACAGATCTCCTTCCCTTTCCTTTTCCTAAACTATTTGCCTTAGAAAACTGGTATGTACTTCCTCCTCTCTTAAAATGTACATAAATCCTTTTGAAGACAACTAGATAGGCATTTTGTCAACTTTCTGACCTAAGTCTTTCTCAAGGACTCTGGAGCTATCTCTTCAAAATGTAAAAACTAAAGGAGATCTATCCCCTATGTCCCACTGACTATGGAGGGAAGGAACCTAACTTCTGTGGGTCCTCAGTCCAAGTTGTAAAATTACCTCCTGCCATAAACATAAGAGAATTTCTTTTCTACAGATAAAGGCAATTTTAGCAAACACAGATGATTATCTCACTTACTAGGTAAAATTAAGATGCATTATGTGTGACAAATGGTGATGTGAAGTCCTCTTACCTGAGGACCAGTTACTGTTTATCTTGAAAACATGTATGTAATGGACCCTATCTGCTTGACTTATATAAAGGAAGAAATTTCTTTCTGTCTCTGCTATCGCTTAGTGGATTGCCTATGATGTGCATTATATTCTGGTGGAATGCTTGTCAATTATAAAATTATTTTCTTTCTCTACTATGTTTGTGGACAATTTTTCTGAGTTGGGAGATTTTTTGTTTTTAAATTACTTCCACAAGATCACCTCATGATTTTTATTAGGCGATGGGGCAAGTATTAACTGGCCTACAAAGACATTTCTGAGAAAAATAAACTATGTTTACCAACATACACTTGTAGATTTAAAAGACACTTTCTTTTTCTTTAAGATTTTATTTATTTATTTGACAGAGAGAAACACAGTGAGAGAGGGAACACAAGCAGGGGGAGTGGGAGAGGGAGAAGCAGGCTTCCCGCGGAGCAGGGAGCCCAATGCAGGGCTTGATCCCAGGACCCTGGGATCATGACCTGAGCCAAAGGCAGACGCTTAAAAACTGAGCCACCCAGGCGCCCCTAAAAGACACTTTCACTAACATGAATATCTAATTAATTCAGGACAGAGAGTTGTCCATTTTCTTCATCAAGATAAAATATCTACCATTTATTTTGATATTTCATTGAAACATTTTCTTGTTGGTCCCCTGCTTTAATTTAGAACAATCTTTCTCATTTATTCTTAAGGAAAATTGAATTCCTGCTGTTTATATTCATTAAAAAATTCTTATTTATATAAAATATAAACATAAGTTGTTGACCAGCTTCATGACAGTATCCATGATTGTAACAATAAATATTACCCTAACTATATAATCACAAACCAACAATTCGTTATTAAACCGGAGTAAGGTGCTGATTCCTGGGAAGGACGGTGGCCAGAGTAAGGTAAGGAACCAGAAAACAAGACTCCTAAAACAGGACAGAGATAGGCAGCAAGAGATAAAACTTAAAGAGAAGTAATAGTTATCTTCCCATTAGTACTGAATTTTGAAACTTGGAGAATAATTAATACTATTCCCTTATTAATTTCTCAGTGGCTAAAGTCTAGAATAGGGATAATTAATCAGGACATGACTATAGAGATCTATGAACCTTATTTTTTTTCCCATAACTTTTTTAAAATTTAAATTTCAGTTAGTGAACATAGAGTGCAATATTGGTTTCTGGAGTAGAATTCAGTTATTCATCACTTACATACAATACCTAGGGCTCATCACAAGTGCCCTCTTTAATCCCCATCACCCATCTAGCCCATCCCTCACCCAGCTCCCTCCATCACCCCTCAGTTTGTTCTCTATCATTAAGAGTCTCTTATGGTTTGTTTTCCTCTCTCCTTTTTTTCTTTTCCCCCTTTCCATATGTTGATCTGTTTTCTTTCTTAAATTGCACATATGATTGAGATCATATGGTATTTGTCCTTCTCTGACTGACATTTCACTTAGCATAATAAACTCTAACTCCATCCACATCGTTGCAAATGCAATATTTCATTTTTTCATGGCTGAGTAATATTCCATTGTATACATATGCCAGTTTTCTTCTTTATCCATTCATCAGTCAATGGACATTTGGGCTGTCTCCATAGTTTGGCTATTATTGATAATGCTGCTATAAACATGAGGGTTCATGTACCACCTTTGAATCTGTATTTTTGTATCCTTTGGGTAAATCTGAGATCCACAAACTTTAGAGTAAACAACGGAAGGGAAGAAGAAAAGAATTATATTAATGTTCCATTAGGAAATACTGTCTTTGGGATATTATTTCTGTCAGGAAATACCCACTGAATTTTATCTTTAAACTTGTGTCATTTGGAAGTTGGCATTCAGATTTTCTTGATAAAGGTGAATTGTGTTTCATGTTGACAGTTATAGCATTAATTTTCAATGAATATTTTTCAACTGTTAATCAGGCCTCAGTGGAAGTGAAGTCTGGTTTCCTATATATATATATATATAAGCTCACATTTTTGTAGATAGTATACTTTCAAGTTTGTATTTAAGTTTGTATTTCAGTTATTTGTAGCAATTTATTTTGAAATCTTAAAGACCTAACAGATTTGGTTCCTTTAAAATTTTTCCATTTATCTTGTCACATCAAACATGCTAGAAAATTTTAATAAAAGATGAGCGTTTCATTTTAGTCTTCTGTTTCACTGCAAAGAGATAAAGCATATTTTAGAGCAAAGTATCAAGCAGCAGTTTTTTAGATGTCCTGAAAAAAACATCAAGATTAAGGATTTCACAGTGGGCAGAAAAATCTGCAATAATCCAGCATCAGAATATTATGGTTCTCCACCTGATGTATGATATTGGACAAGATCCTTAATTTTTTTACATTTATTACCTCTTAAAAAAAATAAAAGATTTTATTTATTTGACAGAGGGAGAGAGCAAGAGAATACAAGTAGGTGGAGCAGCAGAGGGAGAGGGAGAAGCAGGTTCCCCACTAAGTAGGGAGCCCAGTGTGCAGGACATGAGCCGAAGGCAGTTGCTTAACTGACTGAGCCACCCAGGTGCCCTTAATTATTCCCTCTTTGATGGAAACAAACATACCAATCCTGGTTGGTCTAATCACAGAGTGGTGATAAAATGCATAATGAGATAATATTAGTAAATGTATTTTTTAAAAAAACTAACACAAAGTTATTGCTATTGTAAAAAATCCACTCACCCTAACACTGAGTAATCCAAGAGGAGCTTCAGAGAAGACTAGCTGTCAGCAAAATATATAGTTAAAATTATACTTCTTGATGACTCTAAAGGACCCATGGTCATGCTCCAATGTATCACCAATGCCTCAGTACTGGAGCTGTGGTCTAAGCGAACCAAATGCACCTCTTGTCTTTGCCTCTTTTCTGCGTATCTGTGTTCCTTACCTATGGAGAAAGACTATCAACAATAGCAAATTCCTCCTTTTGCACTCATGGAAGACATCAATAATTGACCCTTGAACTCATTCTCTCTGAGCTTAGTCAGACTTCTTCAGATCAAAGCACAGCATACAGCCACTACCAATAAACAGGAATTTACACATAAGATAAAAACAATTTGCCACATTTGAGCTAGTGCTTCCATTATTTCTATCCTCCCAGTCATGACGCAGGCATTTTAAGAGTGGCTTTCTGGAGTCAGTGCTTTTGCTCCAGAGGTTACTCTCTTAATGAAAACTGGGATTTCAACTGGTTATATAGACTGTTTATAGCTAGTTGGGGAGAATAAGGAGCAAAATAAGATTAAGAACAGTGAGTACCTGCACAACCCATGGTCTCTTCTTCTGTTCATTTGTAGAAGGAGCTTATGGGCATAATTTGTCAGTAAAAGAGAGCCACAGAAATGAACAATAAAATTTAGGTTTACAGTTTCTGATGATGTCTTTTACTTTAAGAACAGATGGGAGAGAGAGTAGGGAGGCATGCCCACGGTACATAGGCTGATAAATGGCAGGGAAACCCATTTTACAGAAGTGAGATTTAAAGCTCCACGTCAATGACTGAGTAAAGAAGGAAGATTACATTGTGGCATGAGAAATACTTGTGAACATTATGTTCATCTCTTAGGGAGAAATTTTCTCCCTTTTTGGATTTCATGAGCACCTTATATAGAAATACCTGAGGGGCACCTGGGTGGTGTGGTCAGTTGAGCTTCTGACTCTTGGTTTCAGGTTGGGTCGTGATCTCAGGGTTGTGGGATTGAGCCCCACATCGGGCTTCATGCTCAGCACGGAGTCTGCTTGAGATTCTCTCTCCCTCTCCTCTGCCCTTCCCACTCAAGCGCTCTCTCTAAAATAAATAAATCTTAAAAAAAAAAATAAGAATTCCTCATATGGGTTGCTGGAGTGGTGGGGGGTGGGAGGGATGGGGTGGCTGGGTGATAGACATTGGGGAGGGTATGTGCTATGGTGAGTGCTGTGAATTGTGTAAGACTATTGAATCACAGACCTGTGCCTCTGAAACAAATAATACAATATATGTTTTTAAAAAAGAAGAAGAAGAAGAAGATAGCAGGAAGGGAAGAATGAATGGGGGGAATCGGAGGGGGAGATGAACCATGAGAAACTATGGACTCTGAAAAACAAACTGAGGGTTCTAGAGGGGAAGGGGTTGGGGGGATGGGTCAGCCCGGTGATGGGTATAAAAGAGGGCACGTTCTGCATGGAGCACTGGGTGTTATACGCAAACAATGAATCATGGAACACTACATCAAAAACTAATGATGTGATGTATGGTGATTAACATAATATAATAATAAAAAAGAGAGAGAGAGAGAGAGAAATAGCTGAGAGTCCCATAAGCCAGTAAGAGATCAGGTAAGGGTAAGGGATGTTGCCCTTATCTAGGGCTGCACTACAACCCACTCCACAATTCAGTGACTAAAACAAGAACCATTTTATTATATTTCATTGTTTTATAAATCAGGAGTTGGTGGGGTTTCCCTGGGTGATTCTACAGTTTCATTTGGCATCCACTGGGACATTAAGCTACCTGAGTGAGTCTGGGAAGTCAGTCCTGCTGGGATGGCTGGAAGGTTGGACTCATCAAGTTATCTCAAGGCTTTCATCCATGGTCTTTCCAGCAAGGTAGTTGGGGAACATACATGCTGGCTTCTAGTTTCTTAAGGCTTGGGCCCAGAAAATGACTCAACATTACTTCTACTATTTCCTAAAAGGTCAAGCAATCACAGACCCCACCCAAATTCAAAAGAAAGGAAAATAGACTCCATTCCTCAGTAGGAGAAATCTCAAAGAATTTGTGGCCATGTTTAACTGTCATATAGGGCGGATCCTTGATAGTAGCTTAGCTTATCTCATCATTGGGAAATCATAGGCTACAGAAAAATTACTGTTTTATTATTGCTTCAATTCTTTTTAAGCTGTCAGTAGGAAGAATTCCTAATTTAAAATCAACTTTAAATGGACAACTTAAATGATCTCTTTTTCCCTATTTCAGTCAATCTCTCTCCCCTTGCATATTATTATCCTATAACTTCCCAAAGGAAGTATTCTGTTTTAAAAGCACCAGGCACCCAGGCTGTTTTTTTTTTTTTTAAATAAAGATCCATTTTATATAAGAAATGATTTGCAAAAGAGTTACCTGGACTAACAGCAGTAAGATATAATTTCTAATTTTGGCTATATTATAAGTTAGAATCAATCTTTTAACCTCTCTGATTTTTGTTTGGATAATAAGCTCTCTCCTATCTAAAACTTAGAACTGTGGCTAGTTAAGAAGGTAATGTATATTGAAGTCTTTGACTTTTATGTATGAAGCAGTATTATGATTGGATTCATTAAAATTCCAATTTCAAACATTGTAAATTAACATATGCAACTTCAAAAGATATGTTAAAATGTCCAAGTGGAAAAATACATGAAAAAATATGTTAACTATGATGTACTCTTGAAGATTTTGTCTTATTGTTTCCAGTTCAGAATTATTCATGATGTTCCTTTAGATTATCTCATTCTTCTGGTTTCCCAGAATCTCACCTTTTCCAAGGTTATGCCAAGAGACTTGATTTTATTTTACTTATTCTCTTTCATATATATATGGCAAATTCATTTTCAGTTTAATAATTAAATCTTAATTATTTTCTTACATTGGAGATCACAATTAGTGATCTTTCAGTTTTCTTTACGTACATGAAAGAACTTTACTTAACAAGAACATTTTCTTTAATTAAATGTGACTGAGATGGAAAAGTCAGAAACTGATGGTCCAAAGCATAGTATTGCTTTCAATTCACTGTAGACACATCCAGTAAAAATTACCTGGAAAGTTTTCAAAAACGTTCCTTAAATGCTGGAGAAGTACTTTTATATAATACAATTATTTTTCTTTTTAGACAGATTAGGATTTCTTTAGACAGATTAGAATACCAAACTCTACACAGTCAAAATTTCTCAACTTAGTGCTTCAGGTCTCCAAAAGATTAAAGATGTCTCTAATGTGATGTCTCATGGATACTTAAATCCAAGGGTAGAGAAATGTTGTCATTATTGTTTAATTGGACATAGTAGTTGTTGGATATGTGGCAATGGAATATGTCTAGAACACTCTGACACAGATATCAGGATGGTTGACCCCCTCACTCATTTTAAGTTTGACTCAATTATCACTTAATAAGACTACCCTGACCACTGTTTTCAAAATTGCAATTCACCATACAAATTCACACACTCCTGATCGCTCTTCTTCTGTTCTATTTTTTTCTTTTTCCACAGGACCTAACAATTTATAATACTCTATGTATTTAATTGTTCATTAGAGTTGATTGTGTGTTGCCTGCCTTTTCTAAAATGAAGTGTCATGACTACAAAGATCTCATTTTGTTCACTACAATACCTTCAGAAACCTAGAATAGTGCCTGGCACAGAGTAGATGCTCAATAAATATTACTGAATTATTGAAGAAATATTAACTATGCTTAACACACATTAGTAGATTATGCTTTATAAAACAAACTGAGGGTTCTAGAGGGGGGAAGGTGGGGGGATGGGTTAGCCTGGTGATGGGTATTAAAGAGGGCATGTTCTGTATGGAGCACTGGATATTATGCACAAACAATGAATCATGGAACACTACATTAAAAACTAATGATGTAATGTATGGTGATTAACATAACAATAAACAATTTAAAAAATAGATTATGCTTTATAAATACATATATCTTCAGACTAATAGGAAAATTATCACAAAGATTGATATAAATCTGTCTAATGAACATTTGTTAAAAGGAACACAGGGTGCCAGGTGGTGAGCCACAGTTCAATAACAGACCACAAAAGAAATTCAAGTAGAGAAGTTTAGTACTCATCAGTCCTTCCAGGAAAAACATGGTACACCTTTAGGGACAACACCAGGAAGTCCAAGCAGAGTGCATAAAGAGAAATCAGGACCTTGTGCAAAATGCCTTTATTAGTGCATGGGTGGAAAGTCTTGGGGCTCCTTGGTTAGGGCCAGATTGGTTTATTCAAATTAAGAGGGTGGGGCTTTGGGAAGTCCCACAGGGATCTTATCTTAGGGACACATAAAGCATACAGGTTCTGGGAGGCAAGGGAAAACTGTTGATCACAAGAGCCATTGGAAAATCAAACTAGGAACTTACATATGCTTGTGACTCTGTGGGCCGCTAGTTAGGACATGCACTTATATAAGGGGCTAGTATTGGTTTAAGGTCCCTGTAGATCACTTGGCCAAACAATATAGATGCCAAGGCAGCAAGACCACAGAGTTTAGCTTAACTTTCAACAAGGATATCTTATTTTTTATTTGTTTGTTTTGCGTTTTAATGATTATTTTTAGGGTTCCTTTAAAAACTTGCTCATTGTAAGTTTGGCAAGGACAACATACAAGATGAGCTTAAGATATCTTTTACCAGAAAGCAAGGAATCAATAAAATAAAAATTGGGGGCGGAGCAAGATGGCAGAGGAGTAGGAGACCTGGATTTCGTCTGGTCTCAGGAATTCAGCTGAAAAGGGATCAAACCATTCTGAATACCTACAAACTCAACGGGAGATTGAAGAGAAGAATAGCAACAACTCTCTGAACAGAAAAGGGACCACTTACTGGAAATCATCTTCCATCCCTTCATTGTATCAACCCTTATTTTGTACATATATAAGTCTTTCTTTCTTTAAAATTTTCAGAGGCATTTTCTTCTAACAGACCAAAATACACCCAACATCTAGTGTGTGGCACTGATCTATGCACTAGCCTGATCATATTTGATCATATTCTGTTTATTTTTGTTTTGTTCTGTCTTTGTTTGTTTTTATCTTTTTTCTTTTCTTTTTTTTTTCTCTTTTTTTTCTTTCTTTCCCCTTCTTTTCCCCTGGTTTTAGGTGTTTTCTGATTTGTTTAGAGTATATTTGCTGGGGACGTTGTTAACCTGTTAGCATTTTGTTCTCTCATTCATCTATTCTCCTCTGGACAAAATGACAAGACGAAAAAAATCACCTCAGCAAAAAGAAAAAGAGGTAGTACCGTCTGCCAGGGACCTACTCAATATGGACATTAGTACGATGTCGGACCTAGAGTTCAGAATCATGATTTTAAAGATACTAGCTGGGCTTGAAAAAAGCATGGAAGTTATGAGAGACACCCTTCCTGGAGAAATAAAAGAACTAAAATCTAAACAAATCGACAACAAAAAGGCTATTAATGAGGTGCAATAAAAAATGGGGGCACTAACAGCTAGGATAAATGAGGCAGAAGAGAGAATCAGCGATATAGAAGACCAAATGATGGAAAATAAAGAAGCTGAGAAACAGAGAGATAAACAACTACTGGATCACGAGGGCAGAATTCGAGAGATAAGCGATACGATAAGACGAAACAACATTAGAATAATTAGGATGCCAGAAGAAGAAGAAAGAGAGAGAGGGGCAGAAGGTATATTGGAGCAAATTATAGCAGATAACTTCCCTAATGTGGGGAAGGAAACAGGCATCAAAATCCAGGAGGCACAGAGAACCCCTCTCAAAATCAATAAAAATAGGTCAACACCCCGACATCTAATAGTAAAACTTACGAGTCTCAGAGACAAAGAGAAAATCTTGAAAGCAGCTCGGGAGAAGAGATATGTAACCTATAATGGTAGAAAGATTAGATTGGCAACAGACCTATCCACAGAGACCTGGCAGGCCAGAAAGGACTGGCATGATATCTTTAGAGCACTAAATGAGAAAAATATGCAGCCAAAAATACTATATCCAGCTAGGCTGTCATTGAAAATAGAAGGAGAAAGGGGCGCCTGGGTGGCTCAGTCGTTAAGCGTCTGCCTTCAGCTCAGGTCATGATCCCAGGGTCCTGAGATCGAGCCCCACGTCGGGCTCCCTGCTCGGTGGGGAGACTGCTTCTCCCTCTCCCACACCCCTGCTTGTGTTCCCTCTCTCGCTGTGTCTCTCCCTGTAAAATAAATAAATGAAATCTTTTTAAAAAAAGAAAATAGAAGGAGAGATAAAAAGCTTCCAGGACAAACAAAAACTAAAGGAATTTGCAAACACGAAACCAGCCCTCCAAGAAATATTGAAAGGGGTCCTCTAAGCAAAGAGAGAGCCTAAAAGCAGCAGAAACCAGAAAGGAATACAGACAATATACAGTAACAGTCATCTTACAGGTAATACAATGGCACTAAATTCATATCTTTCAATAGTTACCCTGAATGTAAATGGGCTAAATGCACCAATCAAAAGACACAGGCTATCAGATTGGATAAAAAAGCAAGACCCATCGATATGCTGTCTGCAAGAGACTCATTTTAGACCCAAAGACACCCCCAGATTGAAAGTGAGGGGGTGGAAAACAATTTACTATGCTAATGGACACCAAAAGAAAGCTGGGGTGGCAATCCTTATATCAGACAAACTAGATTTTAAAACAAAGACTGTAATAAGAGATGAGGAAGGACACTATATCCTACTTAAAGGGTCTATCCAACAAGAAGATCTAACAATTGTAAATATCTATGCCCCTAATATGGGAGCAGCCAATTATATAAGGCAATTAATACCAAAAGCAAAGAAACACATTGACAACAATACAATAATAGTGGGGGACTTTAACACCACCCCTGACTAAAATGGACAGATCATCTAAGCAAAAGATCAACAAGGAAATAAACTTTAAATGAAACACTGGACCAAATGGACTTCACAGATATATTCAGAACATTCCATCCCAAAGGAATGGAATACACATTCTTCTCTAATGCCCATGGAACATTCTCCAGAATAGATCACATCCTAGGTCACAAATCAGGTCTCAACTGGTACCAAAAGATTGGGATTATTCCCTGCATATTTTCAGACCACAATGCTTTGAAACTAGAACTCAATAACAAGAGGAAAGTCGGAAAGAACTCAAATACATGGAGGCTAAAGAGCATCCTACTAAAGAATAAATGGGTCAACCAGGATATTAAAGCAGAATTAAAAAAATTCATTGAA
This sequence comes from Eumetopias jubatus, assembly GCF_037043125.1. Taxonomy (NCBI): domain Eukaryota; kingdom Metazoa; phylum Chordata; class Mammalia; order Carnivora; family Otariidae; genus Eumetopias; species Eumetopias jubatus. Next base: position 173,040,208 of record NW_028274808.1, on the reverse strand, counting down.
AACAATGAAAATGAAAACACAACTGTTCAAAATTTTGGGATGCAGCAAAGGCAGTCCGGAGAGGAAAGTATATAGCAATACAAGTCTTTCTCAAGAAACAAGAAAGGTCTCAAATACACAACTAACCCTACACCTAAAGGAGCTGGAGAAAACACAGCAAATAAAGCCTAAACCCAGCAGGAGAAGAGAAATAATAAAGATCAGAGCAGAAATCAATGAAATAGAAACCAAAAGAGCAGTAGAACAGATCAACAAAACTAGGAGCTGGTTCTTTGAAAGAATTAACAAGATTGATAAACCCCTGGCCAGACTTATCAAAAAGAAAAGAGAAATGACCCAAATCAACAAAATCATGAATGAAAGAGGAGAGATCACAAGCAACACCAAAGCATACAAACCATTATAAGAACATATTATGAGCAACTATATGCCAGCAAATTAGATAACCTGGAAGAAACGGACGAATTCCTAGAGATGTATCAACTACCAAAATTGAACCAGGAAGAAATAGAAAACCTAAACAGACCCATAACCACTAAGGAAATTGAAGCAGTCATCAAAAATCTCCCAACAAATAAGAGCCCAGGGCCAGATGGCTTCCCAGGGGAATTCTACCAAACATTTAAAAATGAATTAATACCTATTCTCCTGAAACTGTTCCAAAAAATAGAAATGGAAGGACAACTTTCAAACTCATTTTATGAGGCCACCATTACCTTGATCCCAAAACCAAACAAAGACACCATCAAAAAGGAGAATTACAGACCAATATCCTTGATGAACATGGATGCAAAAATTCTCACCAAAATACTAGCCAATAGGATCCAACAGTACATTAAAAGGATTATTCACCATGACCAAGTGGGATTTATCCCTGGGCTGCAAGTTTGGTTCAACATCCACAAATCAAGCAACGTGATACAATATATTAACAAAAGAAAGAATAAGAGTCATATGATCCTCTCAATAGATGCAGAAAAAACATTTGACAAAGTACAGCACCCTTTCTTGATCAAAACTCTTCAGAGTATAGGAATAGAGGGTACACACCTCAATATCATAAAAGCCATCTATGAAAAACCTACAGCGAATATCATTCTCAATGGGGAAAAGCTGAGAGCTTTCCCCCTAAGGTCAGGAACGTGGCAGGGATGTCCACTATCACCACTGCTCTTCAACATAGTATTAGAAGTCCTAGTCACAGCAATCAGACAACAAAAAGAAATCAAAGGCATCCAAATCGGCGAAGAAGAAGTCAAACTCTCACTCTTTGCAGATGATACTGTATGTGGAAAACCCAAAAGACTCCACCCCAAAACTGCTAGAACTCATACAGGAATTCAGTAAAGTGGCAAGACATAAAATCAATGCACAGAAATCAGTGGCATTCCTATACACCAACAACAAAACAGAAGAGAGACAAATTAAGGAGTCGATCCCATTTACAATTGCACCTAAAACCATAAGATACCTAGGAATAAATCTAACCAAAGAGGCAAAGGATCTGTACTCAGAAAACTATAAAATACTCATGAAAGAAATTGAGGAAGACCCAAAAAATGGAAAAACGTTCCATGCTCATGGATTGGAAGAACAAACATTGTGAAGATGTCAATGCTACCTAGAGCAATCTACACATTCAGTGCAATCCCTATCAAAATACCATCCACTTTTTTCAGAGAAATGGAACAAATAATCCTAAAATTTGTATGGAACCAGAAGAGACCCCGACTAGCCAGAAGAATGTTGAAAAAGAAAAGCAAAGCTGGCGGCATCACAATTCGGACTTCCAGCTCTATTACAAAGCTGTCATCATCAAGACAGTATGGTACTGGCACAAAAACAGACACATCAATCAATGGAACAGAATAGAGAGCCCAGAAATGGACCCTCAACTCTATGGTCAACTAATCTTTGACAAAGCAGGAAAGAATGTCCAATGGAAAAGAGACAGTCTCTTCAACAAATGGTGTTGGGAAAATTGGACAGCCACGTGCAGAAGAATGAAACCAGACCATTTCCTTACACCACACACAAAAATAGACTCCCAATGGTTGAAAGACCTAAACGTGAGACAGAGGTCCATCAAAATCCTAAAGGAGATCACAGGCAGCAACCTCTTCGACCTCAGCCGCAGCAACTTCTTCCTAGAAACATCGCCAAAGGCAAGGGAGTAAGGGCAAAAATGAACAATTGGGATTTCATCAAGATAAAAAGCTTTTGCACAGCAAAAGAAACAGTCAACAAAACCAAAAGACAACTGATAGAATGGGAGAAAATATTTGCAAATGACACATCAGATAAAGGGCTAGTATCCAAAATCTATAAAAACTTATCAAGCTCAACACCCAAAGAACAAATAATCCAATCAAGAAATGGGCAGAAGACATGAACAGACATTTTTCCAAAGAAGACATCCAAATGGCCAACAGACACATGAAAAAGTGCTCAACATCACTCGGCATCAGGGAAATCCAAATCAAAACCTCAATGAGATACCACCTCACCCCAGTCAGAATGGCTAAAATTAACAAGTCAGGAAACGACAGATGTTGGCGGGGATGTGGAGAAAGGGGAACACTCCTACACTGTTGGTGGGAATGCAAGTTGGCGCAACCCCTCTGGAAAACAGTATGGAGGTTCCTCAAACAGTTGAAAATAGAGCTACCATATGATCCAGCAATTGCACTACTGGGTATTTATCACATAGATACAAATGTAGGGATTCGAAGGGGTACATGCACCCCAATGTTTATAGCAGCAATGTCCACAATAGCCAAACTGTGGAAAGAGCCAAGATGTCCATCGACAGATGAATGGATAAAGAAGATGTGGTATGTATACACAATGGAATATTATGCAGCCATCAAAAGGAATGAGATCTTGCCATTTGCAGCGACATGGGTAGAACTGGAGGGTGTTATGCTGAGTGAAATAAGTCAATCAGAGAAAGACATGTATCATATGACCTCACTGATATGAGGAATTCTTAATCTCAGGAAACAAACTGAGGGTTGCTGGAGTGGTGGGGGGTGGGGGGATGGGGTGGCTGGGTGATAGACATTGGGGAGGGTATGTGCTATGGCGAGTGCTGTGAATTGTGCAAGACTGTTGAATCACAGATCTGTACCTCTGAAACAAATAATGCAATATATGTTAAGAAAAAAAAAAAGAAGAAGAAGATAGCAGGAAGGGAAGAATGAAGGGGGGGAAATCAGAGGGGGAGACAAACCATGAGAGACAATGGACTCTGAGAAACAAACTGAGGGTTCTGGGGGGGGATGGGTTAGCCTGGTGATGGGTATTAAAGAGGGCACATTCTGCATGGAGCACTGGGTGTTATGCACAAACAATGAAACATGGAACACTACATCCAAAACTAATCATGTAATGTATGGTGATTAACATAGCAATAAAAAATTTTTAAAAAATTGAGTCATATCTAAATGCTATGCAATCCAATTTGCTGACCCTCCCATGATTCTAAGATGGAATAATTTGAGGGTGTAACAAAAATACTGAATTTGACTTCCAGTTTCAGCTCTGACATTTGAAGAACTTGGAAGTCATCACTTCCATTCTTACAAGAAGAAAAATTTATACAAGGTGAAAATCAATCACTTTTCTTGGACTTGTCAGAGAACTGAGGTTGCAAAGCAAACTACAACTCTGAAATCTGTAGAAACAGGTGAATCCAGAAATCACAGCCAAGATCTTTGTACCTGTACAGAAACCTATGGAGTATGAACTGGTAGGAAGACTTAAATGGTAATTTTCACAAATTGCTGGAAGCTGAGTGTGGACTAATATGAAAATTAAAAGTTCTTGGATGCCACAGTCTTAGGAAGGATACTTCATGGGCATGACTTTTGGGAAACCCACCAGGTTCTTAGGGTGAACACCTGAGAAAAGTCCCCTCCTGGTTCTGGAAGGAGAGGGGAAAAGTAAACGTGAAACAGCCCAGAGCCCTCTCCATAATAAAGATCTGCTTTCTGTGGAATTTACCAGAGCTTCATCCCAGCTGGGAAGGGCATTCCCCCCACTTCACTACTTCCTATCTCATATAAACAGGAAAAAAACATAATAAAGAGGAGTGAAGTCTCCAAGAAAATTGGAAATGAGAGGTGAACCAGGGAAGAGAGGAAAGAACAGAAGGGAAAGTAAACTACTGGAGAAACATTTCTAAAGATCACAGCACAAAGACACACGTCCAGGGAAAGACATATGTCTATAATAAGATTACAGAATTCTTCCTCTTTCTACCATCTCATCAACACACAAATAGGGCTCCAGTATAATTGCAGCAGATTACATCTGGAAGAGCTGAGAGACACAAATTCTCTCTCAGGAGGAATATATAGGAAAGTTCAAGGTTATGAGGAACAGCATATATTAAGACACTAGAGGAATTCGAAATCTGACACCTTAGCAACAGAAAACATTAAACAGCCCAGTTCCTAACTGGATTAACATTAATCCTCACACTAAAGACCTATAGAGCTCAGTTTCTATTATGTGATACAACATGTCCAACTTTCAACAAAAATTATAAGGCACAACAAAGGGCAAATAAAAATACAATATGAATAGACAAAGTAAGCATAAGAACCAGACTATAATATGACACAGATAATGGAATTATCAGACGGGGGATTTAATATAACTATGATTCATATGTTACGGGTTAATGGAAAAAGTAGACACCATGCAAGAATAGACAGGTAATCTAAATACAGAGACAACAAATCTAAAAAAAGAATCATAAAGAAATGCTTGCAACAACAATGAAGAATGCTTTTGATAGGCTCATCAGTATACTGGACATGGCGAAGGAAAGATTCTGTGGGCTTAAAGAGGTATTACTAGAATCCTCCCAAACAGAAATGCCAAAAAAAAAAAAAAAATAACAAACAAACAAAACCTCAGAACATCCAAGAACTGTGGGCAATTTTATAAGGTAGAAAAAAATACTCATACTTGGAGTCTCAGAGGAGAATTTGAAATAATAATAATTAAGAAGTTTCCAAAATTAATGACAGACACCAAATCACAAATCCAGGAAGTTCAGAAAACACCAAGCAGAATAAATATCAACAAAACTACACCTAAGTATATCATATTCAGTCTGCAAACAAAGAGAAAGAGAATATCTTGAAAGAAGCCAGGGTAGGGAAACATCTCATCTATGGAGGAAATTATGCAAGCAAGAAGAAAGCAGAGTGAAATATTTAAAATGTTAAAACATACACACACGTCCACTCCAACCTAGAATTCTACATCCAACAAAATTATCTGCAAAAAGTAAAGGAGAAATAAAGATTTTTTTCTTTTTAGACAAAAACTAAGAGAATTCATTACCAACACACCTGTCCTGCAGGAAATGTTAAAATAGTACTGAATTTTTAAAAAATGAAATGCATCAAACATAATATTTGTGAATTCAAAATACTACTCTCCCCCAAATGCACATAAACACACAACACATGGGTCTCCATTGAAAGTTACCAGGGCATTATCTTGAAAACTCAATAATAAAGTGAACAAATCAATCATTTATACTGTCTATTCTGCACAAATTGTATTTCAAGATAAAAAAACAGTTGTGTGAAAATTCATTTTTTAAAAAGACACCTGTGTGGCTCAGTCAGTTAAGCATCTGACTCTTGATCTCAGCTCAGGTCTTTAGGGTCATGAGTTGAAGTTCCATCTTGGGCTTCACACTGGGCAGAGAGCCTACTTAAAAAATCAATCAATCAATCAATCATCAATCAGCATTCTAGCTAATAAATGCAAAAGGGATGATAGAATTATAAAATTATCACCTTACACCACCTAATAAAATAATAGAGCTTGACAATAGAGCTTGATCTACTACAAACACTGAATAAAATTTGACAAGAAATTTTATGAAAGAAGGATCTCACTGGCATTATCTCAAATCAGCTTGAGCATCACCAAAAGTGAGACAACCACAGATCATGTGGCTTCTGATCTGATGTCCTATGAAACATTCTTGAACTCCCCACCAATTGAATCTAAATCTAATTAAACTTCTAGATCTAACTACCAGTGTGATATGTGGGTGATAGTAGGGTAAGATAAATGACATCACTGGAAGCAATAATCCAAACTTAGGACACGCTACAAGGACAAACAACTTGATTTCCCCCAACAAATCTATGACATAAAAAATAATCAAAAAAAGCAACATCTGGGCTTTATTTGGATCTTGATATTAGCAAATGAACCCTAAGAAAAGGTCATCTTTGAGACAATTAGGCCCATATAAATGTGGATGGTTATTAAAGAATTTTAAAGATTAGTTTCAACTTTGAGTAATAATGTGATGTGTGCTTTTTTTTTTAAAGGTTCTGAGTTAGATGCACATGCTGATAACATTATGGGAGGAATGACATGATATGTGGGATTTTCTTTCAAATACTTTAGCTTAAGAAAAGAAGAAAAATGGCTGGTGTGGTCAATGAAACATGACGACCAAATGTTGACAATCGTTGAAGCTAGAAGATGAGTATACACAAAGGTTTACCTTACTCTTCTATTTATAGATATATTGAAAATTTTCCAAAATAAAGAAGTTTTTAAAGCATTCTTTTCAGTAGAAGAAACTAGGAGTAAGAGCTTATGAGTCAATATATAACTCACATATGTGGGCAAAAGTCTGCCTGATAGCACTGAAGACTTAAAATGACGTGAGCAGATTCCACACTTCTATAATCCAATAAAAGTGAATCAAACTTACTTTAATTTTTTTTATTTGAGAATAGTTGACACACAATGTTACATTAGTTTCAGTATAAAACATAGTGATTCAGCTTCTCTATAGGTTAAGCTATGTTCACAAGTGTAGCTACCATCTGTTACCATACAACACTATTACGATACCATTGACTATATTCCCTGTGCTGTGGCTTTTATCCCCATGACTTAGTCATTCCATAACTGGAAGCCTTTATCTCCTCCCCTTCACCCATTTTGTGCATCCCCCTAACTCTTTTCCCTCTGGCAACCGTCAGTTTGTTCTATTTGTAGTAAAAAATATTTATAGAGGGGCACCTGAGTGGCTCGGGCCGTTAAGCCTTTGCCTTCGACAGGTCATGGTCCCAGTGTCCTGGGATCGAGCCCCGCATCGGGCTCCCTGCTCTGTGGGGAGTCTGCTTCTCTCTTTCCCCTGCTTGTGTTCCCTCTCTCACTCTCTCTCTCTGTCGAATAAATAAATAAAATCCTTAAAAAAATTTATGGAAATTGAGGGGTCTGAACAGCCATACCCTTTCACCCAGCAATACAAGCTTTGTTGAAAATTATATGGGAAACCAAAAGAAACAATTTCATACTCCATTAGCACATTTCTTGAAGAAAAATTCTAACTTATGATAGATTACTAACTGAAGGATAGAATACCTCCTGTGACCTTCACTCAAAGGTAAGGATCACCTAAAGCATAATTGAGGAAAAATATCTTAGGGACCTCTAACACCCAGAGGAAGACAAGAGAAGGTATATAGTAGTTGATTCAAAGAAGTAACTGTAATCATAAATTGTAAAAGAAGATTCCTTTTTATTTAAAATTTCATTTTTAAAGTAACTTCACTTTCTATAATATTTATCAGGAGAAACACATTTTAATGAGTCAGAGTGAAAAAAGAGTAAAAATAAAATTGTTTCTGAAGGCCACTATGGGCTTCTCCCCCCAGAAAATGAAGAAACCCAAGACACATCCAGTGACTGGAATCCCAAAAGGCTCAGAAAATGCAGCTGGAAATTCCTGTGATGACTTCCAGCACACAGCCATGAAGATGTAGCCCAGAGGAAAGAGAAATGAAGAAAGTTATGCAACTCCTTTTCTAATAAAAGTCCTGGAACCCCATATTGTGCCAGACCAGGTGAAAATGAAAGAAATTGCCTATTTATGTGTTTTCTATTTTATAGTGAGTAAGGCAGAGACTAATACAACTAGAATCCAAGATTATGAAGTAAAAAGCTAGATGTAGTTGTGAACATAAATATATAGATTGATGGATCGACTGACAGATATAGCTAATCCCTTATGTAAAAGAAAAAGATATGGCTTTCTTTTTTTTTTTTTAGATTTTGATTCTTTATCATGTTTTTTTTTTAATTATGCTCAGTTAGCCACTGTATAGTACATTAGTTTTTGACATAGTGTTCAATGATTCATTAGTTGCATATAAATCTGGCTTTCTAAAATAAATGACATAATTCCTGAGTAATTTAATATTTTATGTTGCTTTTTCCTATGGTGTTAACTGTTAGATAAAATAGCGCCCAATACAGACATTCCTCTTGGATTATTGTTGGGAAAATTCTCAACATGTTTATAGGTTTAAGAGTGGGTGGAATAATCAATCTATTTCCCATTGCCTACTTGCATAGCTTAAAATGCTCATTCAGCAAAAGTATAAACAACTGTTCCAATAAAGTTTAAATAACATTTTGATTGGGCCCATAAAGGAGAGGCAAAAACAAAAAATAGGAAGGAATTATTGTTTCCTGTGGTGTTTATCACATATTCACCCTGATCCTCCCTTACTATTAGCAGATAATCATAAAGTTTTCATCCTGATGAAATCTCCTTGCATTGTTAGGGTCAGGAGAAGAATGGAATCACAGAAGAGAACATTTCATCTCCAGGATTAGAAACAGAACAGAAAGATTTTTTTTTTCTTATACCCATAATATTTTTATTCTAGGCTATAAACATTAGATGTTATTTATTTAATAATTCATATTTTGCTTCATTCCCCAAACTATCTAAGGCTGTGCATTAGATAGCTCCTCTTTGAAAAACTGCTGGGGAAAATAAAAAGACTCCATTTTGAAGAGCAAAGAACTAAAACACAGAGGGAGCTTTCACAAGGTCAAAAACAAAATCAGAGATGAGTGAAGTAATAGAGATTTTCAGTGTTTTTATTCCTTGTTTCTAATTCTGAATTTTTCATTGGAATGGCCAAAAGTGATTCATTGTTTCTTTCATCCTCTTTGAAAATATTTTGTGAGCTAGAATTTGAGCCCTAAGTGATTTCTTATAAAGGTTGAGTGTTTCATATTTTGAAGTGTCTGAAGCAATTAAATATATATTAATTGAATAAGTTATAAATCATGTTCTTCAAACGTCAGTTTTTAGATTGAAAAAAATGGAGTGATACTTGGAAGATCTCATTAAATGAAAACTAAATCCCCAGCTGAAAAAAGAAAGGATAATTTACAGCTTAAGTACTCAAAAAGTACTTTAAACACTACCTTTTTCTTATATAGATAGGTATATATACAAATGTAACTTCTTTTATTCCTCCCTTCATTTATTCTTTTTTTCCTTTTCTTCTATCAGATATTTATCTCGGTCAACCCATATTTTAAGTGTATTTTACAGTATCGCACAGAAATAAGCGCTAATAAAAAATACAGCATAGGCAAAATCCATACAGTCAGTTCCAAATCATCCCTTGACTGGAGTGCCATTTGCTGTCCCGACCAGCCATCCAAACCCAAACCCGTTGTTACTAGTCTCCTCAAACTCTCACAGGGCAGCCCACACTTCCATTCATGTTTCCTGCTCTGGTTTTCATTTTCCTCATTTTGGGGTGCTTTGTTTCTCCCTTGTTTCTTAGTAGCCTCTGCTCCCCAGTTTTATTACATTTTAACCAACAATTTTTGTTTCTTACATCTTGCATACCATGTCACTGAACTTTATAATTTGAAGTATGTATTTCTTGTTTCCTAGGTGAGCATTGTTTGTGTAACCAGTGAATGACACCCTCTGAAGAAAAGTTTAGATGTCATTCTTCCCCACATGAATGTCTTAACTACCCCATCTTTCTATAGACCACAGACCTATAGTCTTGATACAATAGTCTATACAGTTATCTACCTTCAAATTTGAAGACTGACCTGAAAGGCAGGTTGATTTTAAATAATCATCTGAAGAAATTGCTATTCACGCTGGCAAATTAAAGAGGGATAACAAGTTTTAGGTAACTGTCTAAAGGTTAGGCATTTTCTTCAGATTTGTGTCTCTTTTCTCCACTCTCATAGTGTAGCTACAATGTAGTGTAGCTACATTTTAGGTGCCCCTAAAATGAATAGTTTCTATCTCATTGAAATAGATTTCTCTATGTGCAGGTATCGGGCAGTGTGAAGGTTAAGAGGCAAGGCCTCATCCTCTTTAGCCCATTGGTAATTATAAGGTTCTACTACTCATAAACTGGGTATGGGAAAGCTACATGGGGTGGTCACATGAGATTGCATAGGCACAAAGGGGACTCCCATCACGTGTCACTAGAGCTTGAAATAAGCTAAAGTTACTGAATTGGCAACAGTTAGCATGTGACACATGAGAACCACTATAACTACAAACGCCATCTTCAAAAAAAAAAAAAAAAAAAAAAACAAGGGGCACCTGGGTGGCTCAGTCAGTGAAGCATCTGCCTTCAGCTCAGGTCATAATCCCAGGGTCCTTGGATCGAGCCCCGCATCAGGCTCTCTACTCGGTGGGAAACCCGCTTCTCCCTCTCCCTCTGCCTCTCCCCCTGCTTGTGCTCTGTCTCTCTCTCTCTCTCAAATGAATAAATAAAATCTTAAAAAAAAAAAAATGTCTCTAAGACCCAATACAGGAAGCCAATCTAGTGAAGACCCCATGACACCTTAAGTCAAACTTACACATGTCCTGGGGTATCCGAGAAATCAATTACTAGGATTAGAAGGATGGTCTGTCCAAAGTCCAAAGAAAAGAAAGGTTCAAAAAGGAGCCATAAAAAGATGATTGCCAGTGTGTTTCCAATCTGCTTACAGGAGAGGTACTCTCTCAATCATGCTTATATGGTTGGTAAGAGCACCCCAGTGGAGCCAGATGTGCCATCCACCTCCAATCTGCTCCCTTGCTCTAACTCAGGCTCACTTACCAATTTCCAAAGTATAACTTGACTTCTGGTGTAGACTTTCCAAATGGTGAATTTGGATTATACCCCGAAGAGCTTGCATAAGTACTAGGATTTCTTGTCAATTATTTATCATAAAATATGTGGCTTATACATCAATCTTTTGTAAGTTTTGTTTTAATGAGTCATCTTTAGTTTCTGACTCACTCTGAGTGTAAATGACTCTAGACCTCCATGCCAAAAGTTGAGACATGGAAACTGCCAAGATATAGCTACATAAAAATGCCTGCCTGGGGGGCTCACCGTCTCCATCTCTGGTATCTTTTACTTCCCTGTAACTTTCACAGTCAAAGTCATAGTCACACTTATATACAGGCATATTCATATTGTAACTATGATTCTTCATAATTAAGTACAGAGAATATAATAAGTGGCATAAATTACCATCTACTACAAAAAAAAGTTGCAATTGTAACTGGAAGAATTGAATATATAACAGAAGTAGGAGGGAGAGGCAGAGGAAATCTTCAGTGGAATGACATTTCTGAGGGAATAAGTGAAGGCATAACCTGAACATGTGTCAACAATTTCAAATATAAAAAATATATATATGAGAAGTCAAATGTATTAGTGCTACTTGACAATTCTATGCTGAAATGAAGTTTCTTGCTACATGGAAATATTATCACTTCTATTATGCTCACTCCTTCATAGAGCTCAGATAGGTGATTCAAGGCATAGGCACTATTCATCAGCAGTGTTCTGACAGTAGGAAGTAACAGATATTAGGTGAATGTTTCCCTGAAATGAAATATAAGAATGTGTCTAGACATTATTTTCTCAGAGTAGCTCCTAATTGCATGTGCAATCAAGTTGCCCTTGGCAACTCAGGGAAAGTTAGCTTATCTCCCTGAGTTCAGCATATAGAATCTAGTCAAATCTTCGAGTGAAATGTGTATTGTCTTGCTGAAGAGCAGATATCCATATCCTGTTCTAATGCATCAGATCCAGTTGCCAAAGCTAATATACAACGGTGACAGAAAAGGTAGCTGAATATTCTTTTTTGTTCTAAGTATTTGAAACATGTGAATTATTATAAGAGACTAATTTTATCTTTTGACATAACCATTTTGCATTCCTTTCAACGTAGGTGTGACAAGTGATGGTGACGATAGAACAGGGCACCCCAGGAGTAGATGAGTATTATAATCAGCAAAATGAACTTCATTCACAGTAATTTCACTGCCACTATGATTTTCATGCCTGTAAAGCTGAAGACTCCTGATGCCAATGGTCTCACTAAGCTGTGAGGAAACCACTGTGCTCAGCGTCCTACTGTAAGAAGATAATCTGTGTTAGACTCAAAAATCACATGAAGAATTTCCAGAGAAAGGTAAATTGTAACCTATTGAAACTCTAAAGAAGATAATCAACATTAACAAGTAATGACTTCTTTACAAGGGATGTGGAAGAAATGAATGAGAAGCTTCATAAGGTCAACTGCAAAATAGCCAGAATGTGAAGAAAATAATGGGTTGGGAGAGTATGTCTAATAATATTTGGTCCTTATTATAATTGTATTCTAATGATATTTAAATCCATTTAAACCCATAATAGAACAAAGAAAAACTTTCCTTGAGATTTGAAACTGGAATCAGAAAGGTAAAGTGTGACTCCCAAACAAGGCCTTTGCATTGTCTGTGAAATTTGGGTTTAATTTTAGCATCATCATTTGTAAATAAATGTGTGCTCTAAGAAGTATATATTCTTATACTTTAGGCAAATTTTATGTAAAGGGAGTATTCTTGAGTTCCAGTTCTATAAATGAGGTAATAAATTCTTAATCAAAGAATGTTGTTTCAAAGTCCGAGTGTACATCATAATCCCCTGGGTAAACTTTTAAAAATACAGCTTCTTGGGCCTCATCCCTGATTTACTGAATAACAATAACCTACAATGAGCAGTCTGGAATTTGTATTTTTCAAATATTCCCAAGGCAAATATAATGTAGTTAGCCCTAGTCTTTAGACTTGTGTTTAAGACCCAATATTTGAGCCTTACTGCAAAGACAGAAGAGAAACTATTATTTACTGAACATTTACTACTACGTGTTAACTAGTTCCTTCCAAATATTATAATAAATCTTCTTAATGTAAGGACACTGTTGAGGGTTCAGTAGTGTCTCCTCAGTATTTATGTCCACCCAGAAACTCACAGTGTACCATTTTTGGAGGTAGAGTCTTTGCAGTTGCAATTAAATCAAGATGAGGTCATACTGAATTAGAGTGGGCCCTGAACCTGATCACTGGATTTGTTGAAGAGGAGAGGACACACAGAGGAACAGACAAGACCATGTGAAAATGGAAGCAGAGATTGGAGTGAAGTAGTTACCAGTCAAAGAATGTCAAGGATTGCCCAAAGCCACCAAGGAGCTGAACTAGAAGATGCAAGGAAGGACTTTTCTAGGTAGTCTTCTGAGGGAGCATGGGCCTGCCAACACTTTGATTTCACACGTGTAGCCTCAAGAACTATGAGAGAGTAAGTGTCTGTTGTTTTAAACCAACCAATTTGTAATAATCTGTAGTGACCCTAGGAAGCTAATAGAGACACAGAGGCTCAAAGAGGTTCAGCAGTCTGCCCTGTATCATTCAGTTAGAAAAGGACCAAACAAGGTTCTAAACTCTGGTCCACTGAATCCAGAGCTCATGGACATCTGGGACAACACTGTCATTCAGCAATATGTGGTCAAAGGGAGGTTCCAGATAACCTACATTAGAATCACCTATGGGTCTTATTAAAAATGCATTTTCCTTGACTCCATCTAGAATTACTCAATTAAAAGTCTTTGCAGGTTGGATTTAAGAACCTGCTTTTAACAAAGACCTCAGAAAATTGCTGTTCATCTTAAAGTTTAATACCACTGACCTAGAGAATTAGGGATCGCTAACGTGACGTCCATTTGTATTTTTCTTCAAATATTTTCTGAATGCGTGAAACGAAGTGACTGTGATAACATTGTAGAAATTAACTTGATGAAGTCAATATGTACTTTGTTTTAACTCTTTTTATCCATAAAGCTGAGATACTAAAGGTGATGCATGTAACTAACATTCATCCTATTCTTCCATGTATGAAGCACTTTCACATCCACTATATCCATTGATTCTCACCAAAACCTTGAGGAATAATAAGCAGGTATCACCATTATTCCCACTTCATAGGGAAGGAGGTGGAGATTAGAGACTTAGCGAAGTTCGCAAGTCATTCTCCTGTGGTTCACTGTTAGAACATTTTCTTCTGTCCTGATGTTGCCAAAAAAATTAGTGGAGATTTATGATGAAAAGAACATGGGTGGAAGAAGTGAGACTTCTCTCTGCTTTCCATTAAAAGCATGAAATCAAACAACAAAAGGATATGTTATTTTTAAGAGCCATGGAAAGAGCAACAGAAACCAAGCATGAGAGAAAGCAGAGAAAAGAGCTCCCTGTCGAAGACAACGTAGAGAGCTCTGGACAACACAGACACTCAACTCTCAGATGTGAAAATGTTTCATCATTGTACAGTCCAGATGACTCACCAGTTTCTAAATCCTCCATTATTTTTGGACCTTGATTATCTTGGAGATTCTAAATATCTATTCACAACATTACTTGGATTGTGAAAGATAACTGAATTAGAAAACACACATTCCCCAAATATGTGTTCTCGAAAATGGAGGAAAAAAAAGAAAGTGACTTCTTTTCTCTGAAGTACCTGCCATATTTAAAACCTTTCTCTTACAAAAGTACCACTTCCGTTTACTGACTTTGCAGATTCAGTTCAAAATATTTCGTTTGTTCAAAATGCTTCTTCAGTAGTGTGTGTATATGTGCATGTGTTTGGTTTCCCCAATGCTTTCAGAAAGTGGAAACTAGAAAACATTCAATGAAAAAAATGTTACCAAAGAACACCTTAACTAAAAGGAAAAATGGAGGTGGGAGAAAGGAAAAAATGGCAGATAATGAAATGTACTAAAGCATAAATAGCTTGGCAAAGATCTTTTTCTTTTTCTTTTTCTTTTTCTTTTTTTTTTTTTTTTTTGGCCCTGATTCATAATTTAATGGCTGTGCAGGCCTTGGTCTCTTATTTCTGCTGCTCACGGGCCCACTGTTCTAGGGGTCAGGGTTTTCTGCTCAAAGGCATGAATGTGCAGAAGCTCTTCCGCTAGGCACGTGTTCACCAGCGGGTGTCTCTGAAACAGTGGCTTCCCCTCGAACTTGGCCGACACCACCAGGACTCGGAAGCTGGACGCACAACGGTTGGGAGTCTTTTCCTCGACTTCCACATGCTCTGCCTGCAGCTTCTCCCGCAGGTACTCGGCACTGAGTTCCATTGCGGCAGCCCAGAAGGGGCGGCAGCCCAGCCGGGATGGAACCTCAGCTCATAGCCCAGCGACAGTGCTTCCGCCCTTACTGACGCCCCGCAAGGATCTATTTTAATTCGAATTGAAACTATATTTAGGTTATTCTTTATGATCCAGTAACAGTACCTTTTATTTTTTTTTAAGATTTTATTTATTTATTTGACAGAGAGAGCATAAGCAGGGGGAGCAGCAGGCAGAGGGAGAGGGAGAAGCAGGCTTCCCACGGAGCAGAGAACCTGATGCGGGGTTTGTTCCCAGGACCCTGGGATCATGACCTGAGCAGAAGCAGATGTTTAACTGACTGAGCCACCCAGGCTCCCCATAACAGTACATTTTAAATCAAAGGCAAATTACAGCTGAGGAATGATAAATGTGAGATCTTGTTAATCACAAAATGGAAAGTTAGAAAACTCGTTGATTACAAAATACTTAGGAATCAGTACTGAAGTTAAGTTAATATACAAAACAATTACATATGGGTATTAAAGAGGGCACGTTCTGCGTGGAGCACTGGGTGTTATGCACAAACAATGAATCATGGAACACTACATCAAAAACTAATGATGTATGGTGATTAACATAACAATAAAAAATAAAAAAAACAATTACATATTATGGAACTCAATGTACTTGCTAATATATTTCATTCAAAATTAAGATGCTCAGTCACAAAGAACCTTATATCATACATTAGGTTATCATATAGCAGGTCTTATATCAGGTTCTGTGGTTAATTCTTGTCCTCATTGTACATAAACCCTGAGCAGCATTTGGTTAGGTTGAGCATTCAGCTAAGCTTCTGGTATACCTTAGTTAAACTGGCCACATCTTTCTTCCCTTGTAGGCTCTATCTTCTTGTTGTCTTTTACTGGTTCTTCCTCTTGAATAACTCTAATACCAGTACTATGGGACTCGATCACATATTCTTTTTTTCTTCTCTAGTTACACTCTCTTCCTGGGGAAGCTCATAAGTTTCTACTATTTCCAATACCATCAAT
Organism: Eumetopias jubatus; assembly: GCF_037043125.1. Classification (NCBI taxonomy): domain Eukaryota; kingdom Metazoa; phylum Chordata; class Mammalia; order Carnivora; family Otariidae; genus Eumetopias; species Eumetopias jubatus. The sequence goes on along the minus strand of NW_028274808.1, from coordinate 173,023,895 downwards.
ATCATAATAGCCCTGAAAGGTATGTCTCTAGATCAGATGTCTCCTCTGAGCTCTCTCCTGGTATATCCAGCAGCCAACATAATGTTTCTACTTGGCTATATTTAAGATCGTTCTGTATTTTCCCCTCTGAATCCATTGCCAAAAGATAGTTCTGAAAAATTGTACTACATTCTTCGCAATTAGGCAGAACAAAAACCTACAACTTTCTTGAGTCTTCCCTTTTCATCTCATCTCTTACCTTCCCATGTATAAAGCCGGTCAGCTTTTCCTCCATTATATAACCCTAATCCCCTCACTGTTCCCATTGCTAAAACCCCAATCATTTTTTCCATTCTCCTGAGACACTATATCAACTTGCAACTGGCCTAACAGCATGCATAGCTACCACCCACCACTTCCCAAATTCCATCCTTCACGCAGAAATCAGAGCAAACCAAACCACATTACACCCAAACCTTAAAAAACAAACTTTAAAACAGACTATTCTTTATCTGATCTCCAAAGGGTCTTAATAATCTAACTTTCTCCCCAACATCATCTGCCTCTGCTCTACCTTGTTTATAATCACTCAATTCATACTTAAAATTTTGTTTCCTTAAACACTTCAAGATTATTTTTATTCCCTAGTGTTTGTATTTGCTGTTCTTTCTTCTTAGAACACTCCTTTCTCTGAATCCTATAATTCTTCTCTCTTTTTATCATGTTTTAAATCAAATATTCCTTCCTTAGAAAGACCTTCAGCAACAGGTGTGAATAAAGCAAATCCCCTTAAATTACTCCCTTCCATATTAGAATATTTTATCATCTACATAGTATTGATCAATACCTGATATTACCTAATTTATTGCTTACTTGTTAGCTTTTGTCTTCCTCTACTAAACATGAGTTCCTTGAGAATAAGAGCCCTGCCTTCTTTGTAGCTACTTCCCAGTATCTAGTACAGTGCTTAGCAATAATAGGTTCTCAATATCTGTTGGCAGAACGATTCCAGGAAAAGTCACTGTATTTAACAATGTGGAACTAACACAAATATAGAAACACAAGTACCATTCAAGCATCTATTGGCATTGCACTAAATGTATAAATTTGTATAGGGGAAAAAATACCATTTCTAGCATTTACTTCTATTCTTCCCATGCAGCAATTAGAATTGTTTCCATATTTATTCAAGTGTTCTTAGTTTTATTTTCCATCTTTGTTGGGCTTCTATATGTGGAAGTCTGACACATTCTACTGTCTAGTGACTTTACTGTTGTAAATGGAGATTTGTTTTTAGTGTAATATTTATCTATCTATCTGGCTAATAGGAATATCATTGCTTCTTAAGCAATCACATCAAACTCTATTATTTCTCATAAAGAAGAAGATAGAGCTTACCTTAGTTCTTTTGCTTTTGTTTGTTTTGAGAATCAAATGAGATGATGTGGATAAAGCTGTTTTTATAAACTGTGAAGTGTTATACAAATGATAGTTTCCCATCTGTGAGCAGTGATATTTTTAGCTTTTCTTTTAATATTTCTTGACAGTATACATTTCCCATATTATGTTAATTAATAATAGCAGTAGAAAAGAAAAAAAGTTTCCTAACTGTAGACCTATGCTCATTTAGGTCACTGGGAATTGTTTTCCCTTCTATCAGCACTTCTAAAATGGTAGCTTTTCTGTGAAACCTTACCCCACTGGGTTTATCTTGTTTTGGGCATGTACATATTACTCTTCACATTGTTTCTCCTACACTTAGACGTATATGAGATATTGTTTGTTTCCATGGCAACTTATAATTATGTAGGCAACACATACACAGTCCCACCCTATGCCATGAACATGTCTGCACATTTTATATGATTTATACTAATTCCTTTAATCTTCACAAAACCCTATGAGATAGATGTCCTCTATTTGCCATTTTCCAGATGAGGAGATTGAAGCAGGTGAATGATAACATGCTCAATGTCACACATCTAATAAATAGCAGAGGCAGGTTATGAGTTTATTTTTTTTTTACCTTCCCATCCCCCTTGATATAACTCAATAGAGTAATGATGTTCATAAAATAACAAATGTCAGGCCACAAAACTAGAATCCAGAATGGTAGCAGTGATGATAGTCCAATCTGCACAGGTCATTTATTCATTAATTGTTTATGAGAACACACCAAGTGTTAGGTATTGTGCTTGGCTCCTATGATTCAAAGATGAGTTAGAATGAGTCATTTACTTTCTTTTTTTAAAAAAGACTTTTATTTATTTATTTATTTGACAGAGAGAGTGAGAGACACAGTGAGAGAGGGAACACAAGCAGGAGGAGTAGGAGAGGGAGAAGCAGGCTTCCCACCAGGCAGGGAGCCCGATGCGGGGCTCGATCCCAGGACCCTGGGATCATGACCTGAGCTGAAGGCAGATGCTTAACGACTGAGCCACCCAGGCGCCCCGAGTCATTTACTTTCTTAATTTGGTCGGGAGGAAAAAGAACAAGCAGAGATGCTTGGGATGAAGAAGACTCAGATCTCACCTAAAATGTCTATTTTTGCCACTTTTGAAGACTTTATTTAAAAGAAAAATTGATACATGTGTATATAACAAATGGAGAACAACCACAATAAGAAGGGAATTCAGAACCAACACATACCAGAAATAGTGAAAATAACAGGAAACAGGTAGCCTAGACAAGGGAGACGATTGTGTTCTCACATGGAAAATGACCACAAATATCTGAATTCACTTTCAAACTAGTTCTACTGGAAGAAAGACACAGGTAAAAGAATTAGGCTCAGCACCAAGAGTAACTTTTTAATAGAGCTGTTCCAAATTGAAATAAGCTACTTCATGCATAGTGAATCCTTGCCATTGAAAGGTTAAACCTAAGAACAGGCAATTTACTACTCAGAGAAGTTGCAGGAAGTCTTCGTATATTAGATTAGAAAGCTGGACTCCACTAGATGACTTGTTAGTCGTACGAATCAAATTTAATTCCGATCTGAATCGTATTTGATTCTGAAGCAAAATCCATTGTGCTCTAAGGAGGATGGAGAACAATAGGATAATACTGTCAGAGAGTGTGTAAGATCTGGGATTTACTGTTTCATGGGTGCTGGCAGGAAAAAAAAAAAAAAAGCAAAAAACAAGACCCCTGGATCAGAGACAAAACACTTTAATACTCCTGGCAAGGGAGCCAGTCTGCATAAATTCCATATGTTCTCCAGATCTCATGGGGGCAATGCCAAAGAGCCACAGTGGATACTTGCATTACAGACGAAGAACACTGAGCTTGGGGGAATCATCACTTTTATAGTAAATGAAAGCAAGCCTACTCTTTTCTAGAGGGAGACATTACCACATCCCCCGAGGTTGTTCCCTGCAAACACAACCCTGAGAGATAGCCCAGGTAGTCAAGGCCTCACATTCTTGGAATACCCAGAAAAATATGTGCAGAGTCCAGGGTAAATTGCCTCCCTTCAACATGGATTGCAAAGCCACTGAATATCTGGAATCCTTGGGCATGCCAGAGTCTCCGATTACCAAAGAAAGCAGATGATAAGGAGAAAGATTTTCAATGACATAAGTCCTATTTAAAACAATCCCTGAATAGCAAGAGATAGATGGGATAAAAACAGTTTGCTTCTAAACCTATTGAATCCAGATGGAAGTTATATATGTCATCAACCTTCTTGTTTGTATGCCAAAAGAACTAACCTATTTGGTAGAAGCTTATTTATAAGGTTTCTAATGGCAAGAAGCACCCATTTTTCAAGTACAGAATTGCCCAAATCAGCTTTTTCCTATGCAGGAATTTTCATTAGATTAAAAAAAGGAAAAAAAAAAAAATCTCACCTACTCTGAGAGCTTTCAGGAAGATGAAAATGTGTGTTACACACAAGTAGATAAATCAACAGTGCCACCTAGTGGAATCATTTATTTATATGCTACAAAAATTATATTTTCTACAACTCTATCCACTTTTTTCCTTGTGTTTTTCAAGCAAAGATGAGTTCATTGAAAGCCTAGTTTGATCAATACATCTTAAATAATTACACTACCCTTTCTAACATCTTACCAATTTATTTTTATGCATAAATTGTGTAGTGTACAATGGGAACACTTTCTAAAATAGATCAATTTTAAGGGCTCCTGGTTATAAAAGGATAGAATTAAGAAGTGCACAAGAGCTTCTAGAAAATTTTGTGAAGGAAGCAAAAGTTAGTGAGAGTAGAATCTAGAATCAAAATTATTTAAGTAAATTTTTAAGAATCTAGATCACCCTGAAACGGACAAATCATAGTGCCACTGCAAATTACTATAATTATGAGTCATAAACAAATTTTCAGGGTCTTTCTGACTTCTAAAGTTATTGAAATTGTAGTGTGCAAGAATAGAAGCTGTTCATAAGGAAACACATTGGAAAAATAAGACTTTCACAACCTTTTACCAAAAAATAAAATAAAATAAATTGCTCATAATTTCAGCATTTTCCCATTTAAAAAAACGGGGAAGGGGGAATATATTATATTCCGGTCAATGGGCTTGTGGAAAACTACTGCAGAGATCACAGGACTAGAGACCACTTTTAGGATTCAATTTTCCAGGAGTTTCTGACACCTTGTCAGCATCTAGGTCAAATTTCTCAAGAGAAATGGGAAGAGAGACACACAGAAGAATCAGAAAAATTAAAATGAGTTTGGTACTTTTTTCCAGTGATTCCGAAATCCCATTCTCTTTTCCTTCAAGTAAGGCAGTATAGTACAGTGTCTAATATCAGGAACTTTGAAGTCATATTTGTAAGGTGAAACTATGTTTTTTCATAAATCAAAGGACTGACAGTTTCATATGGCTCAAGCCCATCCATTACTATCCTAACCCCATGTGTACCTAAATGATTTTCATTGGACAAGTTGCTTCACCTCAGTAAGCCTCGGGGTCCTCCTCCCTTCAATGGGGATAATACATATCACAATGGGTAGTGTGACAAATCAAAGAGAAAGCATCAGATAATGTTAACAACTACCACCCAGAGTGATCAAATGAAGAATGATTTCTGTAATAATAAGCTATCTTATGAAGTATATTCTAAGATAGTATAAAAGGTAAGAACTTCTTAGTTAAAAATCAACTCTTAAAACATCTGAATGATGAATAAGAAAACCCCTCTCTTTGCTTGCCTCATTGTCACAGTTGCTTCTGTTTCTTAGAGTTTCTTCCTAGCACCTCTTTATATACATATCTTCCTCATTTAAATGCTGCTCTTTTAAAATATATTTTTCCAGCTAATTAGATTAGACACGATCCATTTCTTTCACAAGAGCCTCGAAACGATAGGCCGCCATTTTGTGGTTGCTTCTATTTTTTTTTTTAAGATTTTATTTATTTATTTGAGAGAGAGAATGAGAGAGAGAGACAGAGAGAACATGAGAGGGGGGTGGGTTAGAGGGAGAAGCAGACTCCCCGCTGAGCAGGGAGCCCGATGCAGAACTCGATCCCTGGACTCCAGGATCATGACCCGAGCCGAAGGCAGTCGCCTAACCAACTGAGCCACCCAGGCGCCCCGGTTGCTTCTATTGATCTAGTCTCCTTTGACTTACACCTGGACAAGATAACATTATGTTAAAACTCACTTCCTCTTCAACCCTTGGCACCATGAGGTACTTTCCCCCTATCCTAGGACCTTAGAATCCATTGTGTGTTTGTGAGCCCCAAATAAAGTATCAGGAATATAATTGCTACTGAATCCTATTGTGCTCACATACCTGCCTCGGATATTACTCATTTTTCCACAGGATCTCTCTAAGGACAGTGATACAGTTTAGTGATTAAAGGTGCGGTCACTAAAGCCAGACTCCCAAGGATAAAAACCAAGCTTGGACAAGTCTTAGCTATGTGGTCAAAGGCAAGTTGCTTAACATCTGGACTTTCTTTATCTGTGAAGAAATGGGAATAATGATAGCACTTGTCTGACCGGGCTGTGGTCAGGAATAAATGACATAGTGCATCTGCCTGGACCAGGGGGAGAGTTCAAGAAATGTTAGCTACTATTAAGGAGGGTTGTTCTGAGTCTCAGGCTTTGCAAAGTGCAGCAAGAAAGTAATTCAAATCATTCTTTCATTCATTCTAAAAATAATGATTGAGCTCTACTTAACCACCAGACTGGTGATATGAGAGGGTAAAGGTTGATATAGTTTTCTCTCCTCGTGATATTTGCAATCAGGTGGCACCTTGTTAGCAGAACTGAAAATCAGGGCTATCCCTGACCTTCGTTTGTGTCCCCACAAATAAGTGACCAACCAGGAAAGAGAGGGTACCCATGTAGGGATGTCCCCACAGGCCTGGAGAAAATCTTCATGGTGAGGTATGGAGGTTCTCGCGAGGCCCCGCAGGCTTATTCGGGGCACAGACAAGAGGACTGTCCTCCAGCACAGTCCGAAGAAGAATGTTCGCTCTGTGCCAGCCTGTTTGCATTCTAATTTCAATTATCAAGAGTTATTCTCAAGGTTGGTGCATTTGTAAGGACATGAAAGTTCAGAAAGATGGAATGATGTAACCAAGATCACACAACCAATATGTTTTAATTTTAGGATTTGGACTCAGGTCTGCCTGGGTCCTAAGCACCTGCGCCTTACTTTTTCTTTTTGAAGGGAGTAAGTAGGGATGGGGGATGCTGTTAGCTTGAGGTTAACTGTAAACAAATCTTACAGATGCTGAAATCTTGTAATCACTGGAGTAGAGAGCGCAGATGACCCCGTAGTAAAAGTGAAAAGAACCAAGGTACATAGAATAAAAAGAAGTCTTTAGCATTGATAAGCACAAGAAAAGGTCCCCTGAAAACTCTTGTGGGAAGTCCAAAGGACCTGAGTGCAAAGAATTCAGATCAAGCTTGTTCTTCACTTCTCACAACTTGCCTGCTCTTTGCAAGGCTTTTTTGAATCTTCATGCCAGTTTGCCTTGCTTCCAATGCTCTTCATCCTCTCCAATGTTAGGTGCAGGTGGATGGGGTAAAAAGAGGGTTTGCAAGAGTACTTAAAGGGCCGGAGGCAGATCCACTTACTAGGCACAGAAACTGCTCTCAGACCAAGCAGCTTTGGATTTCAGTTCTGCCACAGAATACCCTCAGGAGGTAACTCAGCTTACTCATTTCTAAAAGGATGTGCTAATATTTACCTTACCAAATCCTGAGAAAATTACGTGAGGTAGCATGTGTGAAATGCCTGGCCAAAGGGTAGATATATAACAGATGTTCAATACATGTTAGTTCAGTGTATCTCAGACTGCAAGTTGTGGAAACAATGTTATTGTTTACAGTCAGGTCTTTGGAATGAAATGGGATAGATCAGAGTGTATTGTACTCATTTAGGATAAAATTTGTATGAAACTTCTTTCAGATATATATAAAAACGTATGTGTTTTTGGATCACAGTATAAAATGCACTTATTACCATAAGTCACAATTTAAACCTTAAAAAAAAAAAGATTTGATTTATTTACTTATTTGACAGAGAGAGAGAGAGAGAGAGAGAGAGAGAGAGCCTGGGGGGGTGGTGAGGAGCAGAGGGAGAGGGAGAAGCAGACTCCATGCTGAACGCAGAGCCCAACACAGGGCTGGATCTCACAACCCTGAGATCACGACCTGAGCTGAAATCAAGGATTGGGTGCTTAACCAACTGAGCCACCCAGGCGCCCCGCAATTTAAACTTCTGAAAGCCCCTACATCAGCTCCTTTCTCCTTAATGCATTTCCAACTAATATAATCCATATCAAGAGATTGACTTAGCTCAAATTCATTCTATTGGAGAAATTTACAGGACGGTTCTTATGTTTTCCTTTATTATTGCATGTATAATTTTTGTTCCTTTCAAAATATGTTGAAATTGCCTTTATTACATAGCCTTTATCTCCCATAATCATCATGACATTTACATGCCTGTCTTGTCTCTAACTGTTCAAGGGCAAGGACGGCATCTCATGATTTCTTTCTCTTTCTTCAAGGCTAACAAGAGGCCGATGAATTTTTTTGTGTGTAAATAAGTAAAACATAAGTTGAAAGTCTATAATTTGCCTGAAGTGATAGGATATAGTGTTTAGATGAGTTTCGTAGAACTTTAATTAAACTGTCCTTCATATTTGAAAATTATAAAACGATTTAGCTAACAGGGGAGGAAAAATGGACCTGAACTTAACAATGGATTCCATACATGACTTTGCCATTGATAACCTTGTAAAAGTCATTTCACCTCTCTTGAGCCTGAGTTGCTACCTCTTTAATGAGGTGGGTAGTCTGTAGGATTTCTTAAGTCTCTTTCAGATTTAATGTTTTTTATTTTGTTGGTAATACTACATGGCAGAAGAGAATATTAAATATGAATGACAGTAAGCAAGAGAAGATTCAGTATCACCACCCCAGATTATATCATCCATTTTTTAATTCCCACAAGATATATTATAGTACAATGTAAATTATAAATTTTGGGGAAAAGAACAAAAAATATTTCACATAATTCTGCTTTCATGAATGAGGGAACAATTCTGAATGCCACTTTTAATAAACGAAGAAACCAGGGAGAAGGAATGATAACTGAATCTTACTTGTTTTCTAGATTTCAGTTTCATTAAAGGGCTGAAGAAAATCATTCGTGTAACTATAAATGGTTACTGTTTATATAGTAATACACTAGAATCACTGTCCTTAATTTGTTTTAACAATTTTGTCCAAGTAACTGGGAGGCATATAAAGAGTTTTTCAGAAAATAAAATAATTCATATATTTTTAACTTCAGTGCAGGTATATTTTATCTGCAGTGCCCAGAAAATGGTAATTGGATTTGGCAACAATGTATTAAATACCTATTAATTGACAGACCTGGGCATTTTTTGTACATTTTTCTGTATTATCCTCAAACAACCCCATAGGGTATGAAAGACTGATTCACATCGTAAAGATGAGGATACTGAGGTTCGTATATAAATAACATGAATCTGTATCTTCTACAGAATTGAAAATACTATGAACTATATGTGGAACAAACAAAACATGCCAAATCATGAATAAAAGTCAGACAAACTGAGTATGAGCTCCAAAATCAGAAATGGGTTAGGGCTTAAGGTAAATCCTAAGATTACACACTTCTGTTGAAATTTTACAACTAACTCAGTTCAGTTTTTTGTTTTGTTTTAGATTTGTTTATTTACATAGGTATAGGGTATCCAGGGTATTAATGAGGAAAGAGTTGTCACATCTGTATTTTAACCACAGAGGATTCTTAGTAGTTGACATATAAATGAAATATGAAATAATCAGGAATTAGAGAAAATCGCAGGGTTTCATATACGCTTTCTCTAAGAGCGTAAACAGGTGCACCCACTTTCTTTTAGTACCTTTGTTGAAATCCTTATGCTTTCCAGATTTCTTGGATAAAAGCTGCGGCAGAAATGAAAAATGGCGCTAGCAGGATTTGTTTCACGAGTGATCTGACAGACCAGGCATGCACCCATGCTGTGTGTCCCACACCGAGGTGTTCATGGGCTCGTTGGTTTGTTGCTAAGACAAGTCTGAATCACCACGGACTGGCTACAGGCAGTACAGTCATTTGGAAAGCAAACAGAGAAGCCTCATTTCATTCAAAGGCATCCTGACACTGCCTTGACCATTTGAAATTATATAGTTGGAAAATATTATTGACCACAATATCAAGAAATTTTTTTGAAGAGTGAATTCTCATTTATTGCTTTGAGCACCTCAATAAATAAAGGGCGACTTCAGTTCATTTTCCTATCAATGGATTTTACATTTAACCTTCCAGTTTAGGATCTCTACAAACCATTACATTGCAAAGCATCAATAGTGTATTGATTTCAAATTGAGAGTCATATAAGTTACCAGTCCTTACAACCAGATGAGGGTTGCAATTATTTCCGTGCTATTTCACACTAAATGAGTGATTGACAAGAATCCATGAAGAACTAATAGTCTACAAAATTTCTTGCTCTAAATCACAAGGTTAAAAGAAAAATCTATTTCAGACTTAAAATCCTTTAAAGTAAAGTATAAGTCTATTTACTATGACCAATGTGGTCATGGAATTATTTATGTCAGAGGGAATATTTAGTCTTGATTTATAAATGTTTAGGGAAATGGGGATTATATCATAAAATAGGAACAATTTTACATGCTTTTTAAAAATTGCCCAGACTTTTGAATATTTAGATGCTGGTTCTGCCAACAATATAGGTTTTTCATTTACCAGCATGGAAATTAGACTCATGGAAGGGAGGCAAAGGATTCATATACCAGGGACAAGGTGGGATGGTCTTTGAAGTGGAAAAATAGAGCAAATAGATATATTTCAACAGCATAAACTATTTCAGTTCAATTTCACAGGTATACTATACATCAGCAACTGTACCAGATACTAGAGATTAGTAACAACAATAAAGCAAAACAGAAAATCTTAGCGAGCAAAAGTAAACAGTACAATCAGAAATGTGAGGTGTCACTATATCTTGGAGAGGAGACGCAGCAAAAGAGGTGGCCAAATTTGTCATCATTTTCTAATATGTAACATTTGGGATTAAATTGTGTCCCACTCCCTAAAATTTATATGTTCTAGTCCTAACCTCCAGTATCTCAGAATTTGACCTTATATGTAAATAGGATCATTGCGCAGATGTAATTATTTAAATTAGGATGAGATCATACTGGAGTAGGGAGGCCCACTGATCTAGATGATCTATACCTATCTATACTCATGTAGATTTTCCTTACAGGAAAGCACAGTTTGGACAGACAGGCGCACAGGGAGAACACCCCATGCTCTGTGTGGTACTTTGTTACAGCCACTCTAAGAAATTAATACAAAATTAAGACATACACTGATTTTTTTAAATATTAGATTTCTTTTTTGGAGGAACTTTTATGCCAGCCTGTCTTTGCTAATTTCAAGGAATTCACATAAGAGAAAGGTAGAGAAACTGTGGTCAGAATGGGCAGCAATACCATGAAATAGGAACAGAGAGTGAAGTTCTAATGTCAGTGATTCTGATCCAAAGTCACCCAGGTTCATTTATTAATCATTTATATTATTTTCACTTTCTCTTTTTATGTGTCCTCCTTGCCCTTTCCAGCTGGGCCACATTTCTCACATCAGTAACACTTGAGATTTCCATTAGAGGACCAAACTGCAGATGATAAAGCAAGTCCACATTATGTATAATGTTTTTTTCCTGATTGAACAGTCCAACATGAAAAATATAGTTTCATAAGGAACCAAAATGAGCCTTTGATGCAACTTTTTGAAATGTGCCCAAGTTTTGTCACTATCACCACTGACTTGATGTGCATAATTACCTCCCCCAAATGGTAGGCAAGTTCTCAGAGCTGATATAAATATCACTTAATATTCTCAGGCAGTGGAGCTTTTTAAACATATTAGCCTTGCAGAATATAGTAGATGGAAAGAACAAATGTGCCTCAGAATTGTAGGATTGTATAGAAAGTGTCTTTGAGGAGTAATTACTCCACTTTCAGTTTGTAGGTTGTGATATTTGCAGTTTTTATTTTTTTACTTTTATTAGTAGTAGTGTTCAGTAGTACTAGCAGTGGTAGTTCTAATAGTGTATGTATCTGGCAGAATTTCTGACAAAATAGCTGAGTTCAAGAAATTAGGTGACCCAGATGATAATCCTTCAAAGGGAAAATCACTCCTCCACTGTTACTCTATGACCAATTTCTCAACCAGAGACTCTGAGGAAGAGGGCACGAGCAATTGCTCCTGCAAACAGTTTCCCTGAATCATATTATATCATAGCCTGTGTTCGTGGCCCAACTTCCTTAGGTTAGAGCTGAGGAAATTTGAGGACAGACTTTTGGTGCCTTTTTTTCTCGTAGTCCATAGTCTCTCATGGTTCGTCTCCCCCTCCAATTTCCCCCCCTTCATTTTTCCCTTCCTACTATCTTTTTATTAACATATAATGTATTATTTGCTTCAGAGGTACAGGTCTGTGATGCATCATCGGTCTTACACAATTCACAGCGCTCACCGTAGCACCTACCCTCCCCAATGTCCATCACCCAGCCACCCCATCCCTCCCACCCCACCCCCACCACTCCAGCAACCCTCAGTCTGTTTCCTGAGATTAAGAATTCTTCATATCAGTGAGATCATATGATACATGTCTTTCTTAAAGATTTATGTATTTACTTATTTGAGAGAGAGAGCCTGAGCAGAAGGAGAGGGAGAGAGAGCACAGAGCCTGACACAGGGCTTGATCTCACGACCCTGAGATCAGGACCTCGCTGAAAACAAGAGTTGGATGCTTAACCAACTGTGCCATCCAGGCAACCCAATTTTTGGTGCTTTTAAATGCCTTCCTCAAGGTCACTCAGGTAGCAGCCACAAAGTAACACCACCACTTGTCTTATTCCAAGTGTACTGCCTGATTATCAGAGCAGTATATGCCATCAGTAATGGGTAAACCACCCTCTTAATGTCATTGTTCCCTCTAAAGCATTGGCATGAGATGTTGAAGGCATTAAAAGCAAGGATGGGTATGGGAAGACTTTTTTCTCATGGTATCCTAAAAGGATGCACACCACCTCCCCTGTTCTGGCATCATACAAAATACCATCCTGGGGGCCACAGATTCACTGTTATCCAAGTTATCTGAAACTTTACCTATAGCCTGTGCCCTCAAATCTGTATGACAACACTTATTTCAATAATAATAACGCAAGATTTAACCCAACTGTCATAAATATTGCCAACTTTCTTTAGAGGCAGCTTTCAAGTTATCATAATCTTCCATTTCCTATAAAGTCATATATATTTTTAATTACTCTTTGGTATATCTTAGTCCTAAAGCCTCTTTGATAATATGAGACTGAGGAAGACAAATATTACTAGTAATAGTACAGGCTCAGCCCCAATAAAGCTTGACAACATTATGGTAGAGAAACAGAGTGTCACTTAACTATTTTGGTCTTGTACGTGTTTAATAGTTCTAATACCTGTTCAGTTTATTTTAAGCAGTTGAACCATAGAGAGGAGTTGTTGGTGTTGTTTTCACGCCATCCACATTTAACTGCAACATGTAGCACAACTCAGTAGAAATTAGGACATTATTCAGCGATTTCTGTTTACCCTATTTTGCATATTATAAGCACTAAAGAATTTCTCTCATTTCAGGTATCTAATTTCAGCACGTTCTTTTCCTAGAGGTTTGGGGAAGATGACATAAAGGATTGGCACACTGCAGGACTACTTACCACAAACTATAGAAGTTGAGCAGTATGTTTTCTGATCATGTATTGTCAATTACCATCTCATTAAGGAATTAATGAGGGCCATTTTCCATGCATGGCGGGGCAAAAGGGTATCTATGGTGTGCTCAGTAGGAAGTGATGACAGGGGTGACATTTAGCAAAGGAGGCAGTGGGGCATGAAGGAGTTAAGGTGGAAAAAGGAAACAACTTCACAGATGATGCAGAACTCGGTGAAGATACAGAGGGAGGTCATGAATTATGGACTGACTTGTACTCTTTCCATCAGAGGAGTAAGAAGGGGGAAGAATAAGAGGAAATTTGAGTTAGATTGAGTTAGAGCTTGAGCTCGAGCTAAAGCAAGAGCTAGTGTTAAGGGTCAGTGTTGAGTTAGACTCCTGGGTCAAATCTGTCCTGCTTCAGTTCACCTTCAGAGGCCAGAGGCTGGAAAACACCGGCAAGTCAGAAAGCACCAGGCTGTAGTCAAGACAGTGTAGGTCAAATGGAAATGATACCCACATTTCTCTGTTCACCATTCAGATTTTAGCCATCAGTAGATTTATGCCTGTCAAACATGCTTGCTGTTCTTACTTGCCACTCTGGAGAGGTGCATCTCTCTGACATCCCTGTCCTGGACACTGCATGGACATTTCCTTACGATCTTTTTCTCCTCTGAAGACACTGATCTGCCATCTCGATGTTCAGGATTTTGGCATCATTTGATCAATTTTGTATCACTGCTAGGAGAAAGGTATGCGCCTGGGGTAGAGAGGTACTTGGAATATTCTCTGCGGGGAAAGTGATACACCAATCAGAATCCAAGCTGAAAATATCTTTTCCACTGAGAGTACTTCCTATGAGGCACCATTAAAAATCCGGTTCCAGCGGCCTCACCTCTTGTGTTTACTTTTTTAAATTCCACTAGGTTTGGGGGAGAAAATTTATGCACCACAATAGAAAACAATAAAAATAAAACCAAGTATTAGATAGTATTCCCAGCAGATCTGTTGTCTGGGGAAGGTCTCATCACTTTTGTTATTTTTCTGTCAGGAATGCATAACCTGAATCAAATCATGAGGAAACATCAGACAAACCCAAATTGAGAAATGTTCTCTATAATAACTGGCCTGGATGTTTCAAAACTGTCAATGTCATGAGAGGTAAATAGAGACTTCGGAACTTTTCCAGATTGAAGGAGACTCGAGAGTCATGTCAGCTAAAGGCAATGAGTGATCCTGAACCCCTTCCTGGAAGGAAAAACAAACAAACAAACAGTGCCATAAAGGACAGCACTGAGACAAAATCAGAACATGATTCCTAGAATAAAGTATCAATGTTCAATTATTTGCACTGGATAACCATACTGTACCGTTGTTACATAAGAGAAAATCCTTATTCCTAAAAAAATTCATGTTACAATGTTGAGACAAAGGGCCACGATTATGCAAACTATTCTCAAATGTGTCTTATTTAAAGAGGTAAGCTGTTTTGAAAACTCCTGAATTTGGGATGGTTTAATAAAAAGTACGGGAATTTTTTGGCATGCATCTGAAATGCATTGTTTGAAATAAAAAGTGAAAAATAAAACAATTTCAAATTTTCAGAAAAGTTTCAAGAATACAGAAATCTGTATCCCCTTTGCACAGATACAGTGACTGTTAGCATTTTGCTGCATCTTTTGTCATCCTATCAGTTATATTTAGAATGTGTGTGTATGTGTATCTATATGTATATGCATACCTACCAACCTGGGAAAACATCTTTTTTAAAGACAATGATCAACTCCCTTCTTTTGGGCTTGTTGAAAACATTTAATGAAAACAAAATAAATTATATGTCATTTTTGGCCCACTGAGAAAATGAAAGATACATGATCCCAATAAATATCTGTTTGCTATATAATCCACATCAACATTAAAATTAAAAGACAAAAGCGAGTGTACTGTAACTGCACTTGTGTGGTCAATTATACTTGCTTCACTAATGTGAGTATCACTAAACTTGTTAAGGAAAACAAAACCAGAGCTATGACAAAGCTTTTCCTAACTCCTTCCAAATGGGTAAAATACCACTGCTAGACAGGTGCCTCAGGTGCCCTTTCTTCAGGAAATAAAGAACAAACTGATCAAAGGATTGTTCATACTCAGCAGTGCCCAAATGTTCATGATCATGTCGTTTCTAACTAAATCTTCATTTTTTTTTCTGTTTTTCATCTCCTGCCTTGAATCATTCCATTGGAACCCTGCTGAGCTCAGTCAGGCTTGCAAGGTTGAATGTGCCTGCCAGGCAGGCCTAACTATTTCTTATATGTCTTAGTGGATACTGAAAAGGTTACTGTATTAAAATTGTTGATGTATATAAATTAAGACCGTCCTTCCTCAGGTGTAAGCCAGCATGTGGTATTTCTGAAGATGAGACAATCTGGCAATAATAAGAAATACTTGAAGCTGTCATTCATCTAAGTTAGTTGCCAGGCACGTTGCCAGAATGAATTATTTAATGAATTTTACTGATGAGTTCCTCAAATAGCATTTGAGGCTTAAAGAGTGGTGTTTTCTAGTTAAGAAAAACATAAAAACAAAGCCACGTTTTAGCTACTAAAATCCAAGGTATTATTTTTTACTAACAATTAAATCATACATCTCAACCAAAATAGGAATGAAATCAAATCCACTTTCTCTGACTACCTGTTAAAAGCTCATTTTTCACTACTTTTCTCATGCCTCTTTCTGCAGAGGCCACAACCATGCTAGCTGAATGATAGTATCCTTACCCCTATGAATAACAGTTTTCATTGGGGGTGGTCAAACATTTGGAGGAAAAAGTCATTTCTCTGGATTTTGCAATGGAAAGAAATCCAAAACAATGTTTTTAAAGATAAAAATTAATAGATTTAAGAGTGTGATGCAAAATGTGTATAATTTTCAAAGCAATATAGAATTGGCGATGATGGTAATGATGATAGCTCTTTTATAATCAAGTTCACTGGTCCCAAACAACAAATTCAATTCTAGCAAATTTCAGCAGAATCTACAGGGTGTCTGGGTGGCTCAGTCAGTTAAGCATCTGACTCTTGATTTTGGCCCCAGTCGAGTCATGATCTCAGGGTCTGGGGATTGAGCCCCAAGTTGGGCTCCCCTCTCAGTGGGGAGTCCACTTGAGAATCTCTCTCCCTCTCCCCCCGCCCCTCCCTCCCATGCTCTTGCTCTCGCTCTCTCAAAATAAGTAAATAAATATTAAAAGAAAAAAAAGAAAAAGAAATCTACAGAATAAGACATAGTATCTCACAGAACTGAGGGAAGAGAAGAAATGATGGAGAGAGGGGCCTAAATAGGCAAGAAGTTGGAGAACGAGAATTCTGAATAGTAGAGACTAATAGTCTTTTCAGTATTCTTTTATCTGAATGACTAAGCTAGGTTTATTTAGGGCAGAAAAGAAAAGATCATGTGGACAGGTCGGCTATCCCCGAAAAAAGACATTAGGTCAATGAGGAATGAGCCTTATTCTGTTAAGTTCAAAAGGAAGAACAGAACTTAAGAGTGGAATTTTCATCCACTGAAATTACTGGCAGGGAGGTTTCAGCTCAGTGACAACTTGAACCACTCTATGAGAGGTCAAAACACCTTTCATGGACGTGTCCAAAGAGCAACTATTGCCTGCCATGTGGGCAGGCATTTAACAAAGGTAATTTCTAATTCAGTTGAAGGTTTACCAGGTGACTTCCAAGATCCTTTCTGACTTAAGATTCCATGATTTCCTCTGGATGGTAATATAATCTTATGTCTAAAAATATTTTGCCCAAGAAATTATGTCCAAAGCCTCTTCAGAATGTAGCCTCTTCAGAAATGTTGTAGAAATTTCTCTTTATTTCAAAAGATATTAGCCTAGCATTCAAAAAATTACTATTAACTTTCAAAATGCCCAAATAAATATAAAATGTATTCATTTAAACCCCAAAGTCAGGCATACTTCATTAGCATGCTTTTTTCTTTCATTTAACTCTTCTGCTTGTTAATATTAAATTCCAACTGCAGAATATCTGGGTATAAGGGCCTGAACTTGGATTATGTTGAAGCCACACATTAGTCATATATCATCACAATAAATCTCTGATAAAAATATATTTTCAAATATATAAAAATATATTTTCAAATTGAATTAGCTTTGCATATAACCAGACAAGTTTTCAGATACAGTTTTAATTTGGATCTCTCCTCTTTCTGAGAAAGCATTTTGTAATTCCACCCTCCAGATAGTCTTCTTCAGTATGAACTGTACTAAAGATTGACAAAGGATATATATCTGAAAAATGTTTTGCAGGTATTTTGATATGCACTTCCAGTGAAAAAAAGCATCTTGTCTCCGGCAAAATAAATGTAAGCATTTTGTATTTGTAGCACATTGGCTTACATTATTTACCAACAGAAATGTTCCACTATTTGTGCTTCACAAACACACAACACACATACACACCATAATATATTGAGTGATTCAACTTGAGTTTTTACTAAACAGCAAATAGAAATGAAAAGTTAAATCGTACCATATAGTTAATGAATATTAACTCCAAAAACTCAAAGTTTCTAGAGAATCAGTAGAAAGAAAACAAACAAGCTAATTGTCAAATAGAAGGCAATGTTGACCTTAATGTTCTTATTTTAAAAGGAAAATGTAGCCAGATTGGTAGAAATAATAAAAGGAGAAAAGGGTGTAAAATTCATTAGAAATTTTCTCAAAGGAGGTGGCAAGATTTCTTTGAAAAAATAAACTTCTAACAGAGTATGGGAGATTTTCTTTATTTTTAGTTCAAAATCTGTTATGAAGAAAGAGTTCCAGGGAAAAGAAATATAAATGGCAGCACCAGACCTCCCAAACACTGCAGACTTCTAACACCTCCGGGGACTGCAGTTGTCTCTCCGCCTACAAATTTCAATCATCCCTGCAGCCCCAGTCTTCAACCATCTGAGGACAACCCATCAATATAACTGATAACAAACCCAATCTGTGGATGGGAGGGGAAGGATTCAAAATACCATTTATTCCAGAAGACACACTGACATCCTGGAATTAAGAAATATGCTTTCTTCTCACATTATATCCATTGTGAATAATTTTTGACTACTTTGGAGTTTAGCTTTGTGATTGCAGTTTGGATGATGAATTAACAGAAACTATGGAAGCCATCCCAAGGTTGTGCAGGTGAACAAAGCTCAGTACTGTGTTACTCAAATCAATCTATCATGTTACTAAGCAAACCTTGTTATCCCTGTCTGTTCTCTCTCCAAAACAATAGCACATAATATTATATATAACATAATATATATTAATGTAATATGCATCCATTGAACTGAATATTAGTATCATGTGGATGCCTTATTCTGATATTATTTCATAACTTTGAGAAACAAAGTAAAACAGACTATAGAAAAAGTATTTTGAAAAGGAGCGAAACACTCTTTTGTCATTCTATCTTAAAATCGCTACTTCACTATGGAAAACACTGATGGTGGGAAACATAAAATGTTATATTTATTTTGTGCTGTTACCGATACAGATAATAATAAAATAACGCAGTGATCCCAGCATGGTGAGCCACATAGAGAAGCGATGAAGAACATGGACTCTGGAGCCAGATTAAGCTAGATTTAAATGCTGAATTTAACTAGAATTGAATTGTTTATTCTTTTTTTTTAAGATTTTACTTATTTATTATTTGAGAGAGGGAGAGCGAGTGTGAGCGGGGGTGGGAGGGGCAGAGGGAGAAGCGGACTTCCCACTGAGCAGAGAGCCAGATTTGGGACTCCATCCCAGGACCCTGGGATCATGAGCTGAGCCTAAGGCAGATGCTTAACCGACTGAGCCACCCAGATGCCCTGAATTTATTTCTAAGGAAACTTCAGTGAGTTACTTAACAGTGAAGTTAAGTTACACTTAACTTCAGGTGTCTAAATTATAAAAATGGAATGACAACATTAGTGATATTGCTAGGATTACTGGAAAAATAAGTAAATACATGCAATGCACTAAAAAACCCACCAAGCACATTGTAATGGCTAGATAAATGTTTGCTTTTAAATTGTATGTTTACACATGCACTCAGGCACAAACATGTTCTTTCTCAAGCTTACATACACATATATCACATAAAAATACCGTGGGAATTATTTAGAAACAAAGAGTTACTATGCAAAGAGCCTTGCTTCTGGAAGCGGAAGGCTAGGGTTCATTCCCTAGCATCAGCAGCAACCAGTGTGCTGAGATTTGTGTTTTGTGGGTTTTTTGATGTTCTCCTTTCTCAATTTCCTTGCGGCTCATTTCTTTATGTTCCAGAAAGAAATTATAAGCTTCATAGATTAAAAATAAATCATTTTGATTTACTCTGGATCCTATACTATACTCTTGACCAGAGCACTTCTCTAGAAGTATGTCTGCGTCTATTTTAAATGCTATAGAGGTAACATAAAGCTTTAAGAATTTATTTATTATTTAACACAGTTGTGAAAATTTGATTTTAGAAGTCCATACAGGAAATAATGAAGCGAGAACATTGGCATTTAGGCATTTTAATCTGTATATCAAACTGAATTGGAGTTTGAATTCCCAGAATAGATCAGCACTGCAGTCATTAGAAGTCTCTGTGTGCTGAAATATAAACCTAAAGAACATTCTAGAGGTCCTCCCATGAACTTTTAAAATCTAGATTAAAAATGTTTGTGTAATAGGGGGGAAAAAAGCAACTATTAAATGTAACTATTTCCCAATGTTTTTTCCCATTTTCATTGCTTCTTCTCCCATCTACATGCATTTTCAAGTATGTGTTCACACACGCACACACAAAGCCACTGGTGTTGTTCATATTCGATTGCAAAAATATCAGATCTGTCAAATTTAAAGATACAGCTCAAGGGAAATTTAGGTTTTTGTCAGAAAGACATTTCTCTTCCTGGCTTTGATTTTCTTAAAGATAGTTACTATATTGAAGAGATATTTAAACATTAGATATATTGAAACCATAATGAAGAGTGGTTCCTAAGAGAAAATGGAGAGGAAAAGCAAGTAAAAAAGAGTGACTAGAAAAGCAACATGGCTGAGATGCACAGAGATTAAAACAAAATAAATAATGAGATGGAGGTTTGGATGTATTCTATGATCAATGATGATCAGCACCTGAGACCCTGTTTCCTTTGCTCCATCAATACCTATAATTGTGGGGGGGAGATAGGCACCTGAAAGAAACGGCTGGATCTTGGGGCACATGCACTACCAGCCTTCCCAAGACTTCTGTGCCCTACATTGAACAGAAGCAGCAGAATAGCAGTCCTCCAAATGTACTTGCAGAACAAGGCAGTGGGGTCCTCCACAGAAAGCCCCCAGCCTGGGAATTTAAAACTAGTTGGTAACGTTTCCCGCCACTCCACAAGGCTATGGGTTAACAACAGAAACCACTATACATTAGTACACTGAATTGAACAGTTAAATAAATGGATGGTTGATGGTGGGACCCAATTTTCTCAGCATTGAAGTATAAGCTTATAGGTAAAGATAGGAGACTAGAATAATGGTAATGGATTTTAACTGGTGACATCAGTATGAACTCATATTTAGTTTAACATACATATAGTTGGTTACATATAGAAATACTCATGGGTATGTGTGAGTCAGGCTAATATACACACATATATTTCCTTTTTCTGTCCCCTGAAAGGGCCTAAAATAAACCCACCCTAGTAGCAATGAAAATATCTCATGCCAGATCTTGGTTTGTTTGTTTTGTTTTTGTTTTTTTCCAGATCTTTGTTTTATTAGCATTCTCCAATAAAAGGAATCTGAGCTCTGTGAAGAAATGGCTGATTCGAAGAATGAGGCAGAAAGTGTATAAGATAAACCAAGAGTATCTGTAGTACCAGAAAGAAAGTAGTCAAAAGTAAATAAATAAAAACCAAAAGCTGAGGGCATTTTAAAGGGACACAGGAGAAAATTGAAGGAGTTCCAAATAGCCAAAAGCGGAATAATTCGAACAGCAAAGTATAACCATTATAACCCGCAGTTAAAGTAAACATACGAATATTCATATTGACTGGAATAAAAGCTTTTATAAATAAATGCAGTGAATTGACAAATATCTCATGCAAAACTATTCCAAATAACGAATGTAGATACTCCTCCTTCCAAAGAGTACAGTATGAGAAGGAAGAACAAGAAAAGAGTAGATTTATAGTGGAGAAACCAGACAAAAACTACAAGTCAGGTGAGCAAGATTAACATCTACAGTGATAACTTATACTGGAGGTGTGTGCTCTTGATGGGAAGTGATAAGAAAGGCAATCTGCCTTGTTGGTATTTCTCCCAGAAACACATTGCCCCAATCTAATGAGAAAAACATTGCACAAATTCCAGTTGAGGTACATTCTACAAAATACCCCACAATCCGTAAAACTATCAAGGTCATGAAAAGCAAGGAAAATTTGAAAAACTCCCACAGCCAACAGGAACCTAAGGAGGCATGACAACTAAGTGTAATATTGTATCCTAGATGGGATCCTTGGACAGAAAAGGGCATTAGGTAGAAACTGAATTAAGTATGGATTTTAGTTCATTATATTGTATCAATATTGGTTCCTTCATTACAACAATCACACAATGCTAATGTAAACTATAAATAATAGAGGAAGTCAAATATGGGGTCTAGGGGAACTCTATCCTCTCTTTGCAATAATTCTGTAAATGTAAAACTGTCCTAAAATAAGTTCATTTTTAAAATGATGTATAGACATATATGCCCACACGTGTATATGTATGCATGTGTGCATGTGTATGAAGATTCCATGTGTCTTTCCAATCTCATGTCAGGCCAATTTCTCTAGGTGCAAGCCATATTTCAAAAACACCAAACTTCTAACAATTCCTTAGATACCGCATGTTTTCTTTTACCTCTCTGCTATCTCTGCTAAACCTTTCCTCCCACATTCTTCCCTTATGACTAGTTCATACTTATCTTTGGAAATATTATACATTTCCAAGAAATCTGCTCTACATCTAAATTAAGAGCCCCTCCTATATATATCCTCATGGCACCCTACACATCTCTTGTCAAATAATTAATTTAACACTTCCATCCCCAGCAGAGTGGGCTCCAGATAAAGAAAGAAAAAAAAAAAAAAAAAAACAGGTGGGACCTACAGCTTTCTGCTAGAAACACACACTTCCAGCTCACCAACCACATCTCCTCACCACCATTTAATTTTTGCAATTAGGAAAAACTAGAAAGTACACAAACATATACACACCTTTCCACCTTGTTAACTTGTTCATTGTTTAACCCTCAGTCCAAGGGTCCACATACTCAAATTCCCATCAATTCAAGAAAATCTTGAAGTGGCTCCTTAGAATCCTATCCCTTGAATAATGCCACTGAATGTGCCATTCATTTGTACAGTGCTATAATTAAAAATAAGATCTGATACATAAAACACTCTCAAGACATACTTAATGAACTGACCTGACCTGAACTGGCCAGGAATTTTCCTCTGGAAGAAGCATACTTAGATTGGACATTTTCTTTTTTCCCAAAGGGGAATGAATCCATGTGGAGACTGAAAGAGTCAAATTAATTCAAAGTAACAGCAGCAAGTGCCCCTGACAATCTGACTTTATTATTAAAAGGACTTACCATCTATAGCTACATGCTCTTACTATTGCTTTTTAATAGCCAGGTATTACTATTCTAAAACTAAAAATGAGAAAGAGAGAAAGTTTCAATATAGAATAATTTCAAAGTAACTCAGAAACTATTCTAATATTCTTCTCCCTTTCAAAACCTTAACATTTCCAAGGCAAAAATTATAATTATATGTGAAAATAATATAAATGCCAATCCCTAAGACATTAAGTCTATTTTGACTATGGAAATGAACAGATGTTACATATATTCTTAAATGATTATTTTTATCATTGGCTCCAAATATTGTAGAATGTCCTGATCTATTTGTCCTTAATACACTTTTTTACCATACTCTTTGTTTCCAAAAAAGAAAAAAAACACCCTGTTCCAAAATACTAATGAAAGTTTAAGATCCTACTAACTTCAGGCTCATGTAATGTTAATGTATTTCTATTTTATTTTCCAATATACTTTGGATTAAATATTAATTTTGAGGAAAAGTTACCAATGTAACATAAAATATAGCTTTTTAAAAATAAAAGCATCAACAATTACTAAAGAAAGCTGGATATTGTGCCAAAAAAGAGATTTTAATAACAGTGGTCATGGTCACAGAAGCCTACTGTTTAAAAATTAATTTTTAATTTGAAAACATTACTGGCAGCACCAAGAGTGCACAAAACATATTCTCTCATTACCAGAGCCACTCCTCGGAGCATAAATGCCAAGTGCTCTAAGGTAGCGACAAAGAATACTCCGAACCCTAGAAGAAATACGACAAATAACTGGAAGTACGCACAATTGCTTCCAACCAATATTTTCCTAAGCAAAAATGTTTGTAGAAACAAAAAATGAATTGAACATTTACTTATCCTATAAATAAGCATCAGATATCTTAAGATCTTTTTTTTTTTTTTAGTACTTGCTTTTGAATAAGTATTTTCAAGGGAGGAAGAAATAAATGATTTTTTTTTATGTCAACAAAGTGACCTTAGAATAACTGTCTCAAACTACTGATGCCTTCATTTCACATTAACCAAGTACATGATGTGAACCCGGGATCAGGCAAGCTGATGCGTACAAAGCACAGTCGTTGGCCTCCAAGAGCCCTTACTTTACCAGAAGACCTAGCAAGAAGATGACTAGAACTCAGTGATACAGACAAAACAGCTGGGGAATCAGTTCAGATGATCCTCTCCAGAGGTCATGATTTATGGTAAAGCTTTGACTAACAGTGCATATATGTACGATATAAAGCATTTAGCATTCTCACCAAATATATGAAGTGGTGCCTCAAAGGATCTGAGATATACTTTCCTAAGGAAAAAATGGTAAAAGACTTAAAAATTTAGTGGTTGCCCTGGCTAGCTCATTCATCTGGTTTCTCTTCATCTTTGTCTTATCTCTGGCTCGGCTATTTTACTGTTCTCTACAGATAGATGTTAATTTATAATAAACTGATACTGATATGAATAGTTCCCATCCATATAAATGCAAGTTATATCTGGTAAGATGCAATTGATTATGGCCCTATAAGTATTCAAAAGTTTGCCACTATTTGTAAATTGGTTTCAGTAGCGCTTACCTGACTATAAATGTGGGACTCAGAGTTATCTTTTGAACCACTGGTTTCCTCATTAATTAATGACTCTGATAAATTCCCTGACATGTGTTCATATTATATCTATAGGAGTCATGATTTTATCATTTAAAAAAAAATATCTTTAACAAGTGAATGAAGAAGCTTCAAATCAGGTAGGGTGTTTCTGTCTACTGGAGTTACTTATATTTCAAGAGAGTGATTCAGAACTAGCACAGGCTTCCCATGCAGTTATGGATGGTGCTCTTCAGCATTTGCTCCTTCAGAAACCAAGAATGATGAGCTGAAGCCATAGATTCCAAGGAGAAGAATGCCCCAGCAAGAAGAAAAATGTGAAAAAACCATCGCATGGTAAATATTTAGAAAGACAGTCCATGATTTCTAGAAACACTTATCCTGACCCAAGTGATCAAGAAGTGTGTACACTCTGAAGGATGGGATGCATCCTCTTCCGGCCACTCTACAACACTGTGCCACGTGTTCAGAATTCATGGTGTCATCTAAGGTAACTCCATTTGTTTTCAGAGCAATAACACTTTCTCAAGTAAATTAAAAGTCTGGCTGTTTAAATTAGATCACTCTATCTTAAAAATACAAGCAATTCTAAAATGGAAGGAAATTCAGGCTTTACATATTTCTTGAGTTAAATGAAATGTACTAATTTACCAGCTTGTTCTGCAATATGGTTCAAAATAGTTATAGATATGTGCAGATATAGATAGGGATATATGTACCAGAAACTCAAGAGGGAAGTTCCAGCTTACACAATGACCAGCAATTTCCAATTGGTCTAGAAGTAACAGAGTACATGGCCAAGAATGGAGTAGAGGGCTTTTAAGTCTCATGCCACGTCAAGAATGTAACAGATTCAGATCAGAAAGCAAAAGAAAGCAAAGCTGGGGAAGATTCTTTGGAGATAACTGTGCTGGGAGATACATGCCCCAAGGAGGATGTGTACTATCTCCTAACAGTTATGCCACCTTCTAACTCCAACTAAAGAGAAAGAGAGAAGCCTTAAGGATATGACTCAGAGGCTTCATATGCATTCCCTTTGGAAAATATATGGACCTGTATCTGCTACCCAACCGGAAGATTATAGGTGAGATATGGGACTACTGGCTACTCTGATGGCTAAGCAAAAAAAGAGCTTTCTAAATTTGCGGCTATTCACACTTCCAAAATTTCTCCTAAAGTTCTGTGGAAAAAAGGATGTCATCACCCTTCAGTAGGAGGGCAGCAAATCAACATGAAATCATCGTGGGTCCTACCTAAAAGGGTCATCTGGAAGGTACAACAGGTTTCATAAGAAAGAGACCAGAATATAGGCATTTTCCAATAATGATACATGATCATGAAAAACTGGCAAAAATAACCTGAATTTATGGGATTATGATATTAGAGGCAGATGACTCAAAACCTAGGCAACTTTATAACATTATCATTAAAATAAAAACCCCTGAAAATCCATACACATACACACACCAGATTCCAAAAGAGCTAGGTAATGCTAACATGCCAAAAGACATTTTAAATTCTGAATAAATAAAAACTATAGTAAATGAAGGATTTTGTCTTAAAAATAAAAGTAGCTCAGTGGAGGTGCACATAGGAATGGTTGAGCCTGCTGAGTTATAGAGAAATGGACAAAATGAACACAGAATAGAGATTATAATGCAATAAGTACCTTGAAGGCAGAGCATATGACCAAGCTGGGCCAAGAGGGAAGTGTGAAATTATAGGGCATCATATTCAGGACTGCATATTTATATAGCTTGCTGTGGTTAACTTTATTAGTATATTTTATACTCAACTGCAGATACTGGTAGTCCAAAATATTAACACACCAGAAAACAAAAGATCGCATAAGACCCCCTGAGCCTTTTGCATTATAATGATATCATTCTGCTATTTATCAATCATGTATTACCCAATATGAGTTACAGAAATATTCTGTTTAGCAGAACAGACCATATCAGCAGATAACTAGGAGCTGTGGAAGGAATTAGCAACCAGTGGTGACAGAGTGTTGGCATTATCACTGCAACTACAAAGCAGAAATATTCAGCAATGGTGATGTTGCTGGTGTTGGTGAGGGTCCAAAGAACCCACAAGAGCTCACAAGAGTGTTTAAATGCCCAGGTCTAGACAGCTCACCATCAGCTCAATAAGAAGCAGTAACATAAGAACTCTCCTGATCTTTTTATTTCTTCTTCCTACTCCCACTTTATCCCAGAGGAGAGGGAAGTGTGCTGTTTAGAATGCTTTCAAAAGGCTAGAATGCTTAGTTTTTAAGAAGGGGGTTGGAGGATGATTTAAATATGGAAGTGGAGAAAGAGAGAAGAAGCCATTCATGTGTCTTTCATTGAGTCTGATGCTTCCTTGTCTACACCAAGCAAGCAGATTAGGGGATGATGTTTTGACAATTACTTAGGTCTGGACATTTTAATTACTGACTGGATGGCTTTATATGATGGCCAAGTAAGCATAAGAATCATAGAGTTGTCCAACCCAGGGACAAGGGAAGGTTTATCCCTCCAAAAAATTTAAAAAGATAACAGATTACAAAAATGAAGATGCTTTATGTTGCAATCAACAGGCCCTGACATATATGTCTCAAAGATTATTTATTGATGTCAAACTCTCAAGTTTTCTGCACAGTATTTTGATAATACAGACTTGCAGAAGTTGGAAGTTCAAACTCATACTGGATTTCAACATTAATTGAACCAGAGAACCACAGGATATATTAAACCTTCCCTGAATTTATACTGTCTCTTAGCTCTGCTATTTCTTCTGGCAATGGTGGCATTGGCAAATTGGCTTACATCAATCTTATGGCACTAATTCCAATGAAATTATGGTAACTTTCTTTCAGTGTTTTCACCAAGAGCCCAGAGAAATACTCATCCATCCCAGTTGTCTTGGTTCTTTTTCTTTTTCCTACACTACTGTGAACAGAAATGTAATGGCCAAATGATTGGCCATGGTTTGGTCATATGCTCAGACTTACAGTATGAACTATGTGGAATGGATTCCTCATTAGCAAAAGGAGGGAAAAGGAAGTTAAAAGATGCTAACAGTTAAAAATTCGAACCATCCCAATGCACTATGATGGCTTTGGGATATATTTAAATGAATAAATAAGATCCTATATCAAACATGTATATATACATAACACATTTATTTGTATTGATAGAAAAATAGATGGATATTAGATATATACATAGATGTATAAAATATGATCTTGACTTTATAAAGAACTGTAGAAGTATACTGTAAAGGTCAAATTCTCCAAAATATTATGGCTATATCTTATGATAAAATTATGAATAATTTATTTTTCCTTTGTTCCCTCTTTTCTCCATATTTAAGATAATAAACATACAAGCATACATTTTTTTTTATAATCAGAGATCTTAAAATAAGTAAAACAAAGCAACAAATAAATCAGTGAAAATAACTTCCTGTGTCACAATGGTTGCCATCTCAGCAGAAATGGAGTTTGTTCCAGAGAATTCTAACAAGAGGCAAGATTTGTTTATCCAGGGTGCCAGACTGCTTATAGTAATAACCTCTCCCCCTCCCTGCACTTTCATTATTCTGGCTTTCCCTATCTCATAAATTCATAGGAAGGCAGGGCTAAAAAAGGTCCTTAGAGGGGATTTAGTCCCAGAACTTTATTTTATAAATGAGGAAAGTCTAGCCCAGAGAAATGCAGTGACTTGTCATCAGTCAACAGACACTGTGGCAGAGCAAGGACTGAGACCCCACTCTATGTACTCTGAACTATGTAACCCATTCAGCAAATCTTTTGCTTTTTCATTATTTAAACATACATTCATTGAGTGCTTTTAATATTTACAAGAAACTGTGCTAACATGCTGTGGAATATATAAGGACAAATGTCTTATAGAAACATTGATACAGGTTCACAAAGAAATATAATATCATGTAAAAAATATCTAAGATCGGGCACCTGGTAGCTCTATCAGTTAAGCATCTGACTCTTGATTTCTGCTCAGGTCATGATCTAAGGGTTGTGGCATCAAGTCCTGCATGGGACTCCATGCTCAGTAGGGAGTCTGCTTGAAATAGTCTCCCTCTCCCTCTGCCTCTCCCCTGCTCTCTCTCTCTCCTTCTCTCTGTCTCTCAAATAAATTAATTAATTAAAAAAAATAAATCCTGGGGCACCTGGGTGGCTCAGTCAGATAAGCATCCAACTCTTGATTTCAGCTCAGGTCATGATCTCAGGGTTGTGGGACTGAGCCCCACATCCGTCTCCATGCTTGGCATGGAGCCTGCTTAAGATTCTCTCTCTCTCTGTCCCTTTGCCCCTCCCCAAACCTCACCCATGTTCTCTTTCTTTCTCTCAAAAAAAAAAAAAATGCTAAGGGTCTTAAGAGGAAGTTTCTCTGAGAAGAGAAGAAATCAAAGAAGAATGAAGACACAGAAAAATAAATCCTTTGGAAAACTGTTTGAGAGACTATGCAAACTGAAAATGTAGTAGACTCCATAAAGTATACCTCTGAATGAAAAAGAACAGACTATATGTCTCTATACATGCAATATATAGTATGATTCTTAATGTGTATATAGAATATATATTATAAATATATATATTTATATGTGTGTATAATATAAATATATATGATCCCTTTCTAAGGCAAACCTCAACTAGGAACCCAAGAGTCAATTTCCCAGTCAAGGTTTCAGGGATACCAACTACACTTAACCATGTGGTGGAAGGTTATTTTTCTCTTTTGTAATTAGAAGATATCTTTTAAGCCACTCTATTCCATCTCCAAAGAAATTTAACCAAGAAGGCTGAAATACCGCAAGGATGAATGTGGATCCTCTACAAACCCCCAACTGTGACACATCAGTGTCTATACTGGGAAACTTGAAAATAAGATTCCCTATATTGGGAAACTTGAAAATATCAACAAGTAATATAGAAATATTCTTCCAACAAACAAAAACAAAAAAGCAAAAATATACATGTAGAGACAAATTAATCTTGAGGTGTAATAAACAATTACATAATTTTACTTCATGTGATGAGAAATTCCCTATAAATGACATTTCATTAAAAATATCTCACAGTTTCATTAACATAAGAATGGTTATTGAATAAGGAAACAGTGTAGAAACACTTTTCAGAATGCTTAGGTACTTAGGGAAAGTTCAACAGTCCAGATTGAAGAGCAGGGTTCTTTGTTCTATGATGGGTTACATTTTAATTCTCAAGTGGACCTATTTTAAATCTAGGAATACATTAACTTCTTCATAACCTCTGTGTTTTAATAATATGTATAATATTTAAATAGCTACTATTTTAATAAAAATCTTTCACTTAATATTGCACTCACTGAAATTTCAAAACATTTATTTCTAGGAATAGATATTCACTATTTTAAGAGTGCTGTCACACTGCTTCTCTTACCTTCAACCCCACAATTTTTATACTTATTTGGCTTATATTCACATTTGACTTTCTGGCATTTACAAAAACATCTTTCCTGCTGGCTCTGAAAATGTAATATTTTCAATGTGCAGTGTTTGTCTACAGTCGACTAGTTTATCATTTTGTGCTTATATGATTTTCTTGTAGCTAATGATGCATTTCCTTTCTACTTACTTTAGCAAAATAAAAGAAAAACCAATTCAGGCACATCATTCAATAAAACCACGGTGTACAGCAGTCCTTTTTGCAATCTGAATCAATGGTGATTAATAGCTATCCAACTCTTTCCTTGGTTTTATAATTAATTGTCGGATTTTAACCATTAAAATCTCAATGCTTCAAATTAAAAAAAAAAATAAGTTCTTTGGGGCCATTAAAAAACCAAAGCATATAAGAGAGAAGCAGGAGGACTAGGAGCAGAGGGAGAAACAAAGGAGGGAAAAATGAAGAACAGGAAGAAAAGAAGGGGACAAAACTGATAATTATAGAACTGAAAAGCCTCTAAGAAATAAAGACAGAGGGAATCAGCTGTAATCATTCATGTCCCATTGTACTTTTGGGGGAAGCCAAAATGATACAACCTAGTTGTTCACAGTGCAGGTTGGCCAGATATTTGGCAACATTCTGACATGCAAGTTGCTTTTGTAATAAATGTTATGATCGCATACATTGAGTAATCGGCATCATTTAAGCAAAAGATAATCCCCAAGTATCAATACTCAAGTCTCCCAAGTAATATCTTTAGCAAGTATTCTGATAGGAAATCAATCACGTTTGGTCATGATCAGGGAAAGACATTTTCTAAGACCAAAGAGCTAATTGGCTTTTTGGGTTTCAGTCTTAACACTGACCATTAAGATCTGTGATTTGAAACATGTTCCTTAATCTTGCAGTACCTCAGTGTTCTCATTTGTAAAATGGCAATGTTGGCTAGTCCCTACCTGGCAGGATGGTAAAACTTAAATGATCTAGGTCTTGCACATATTAAATGCTCGTGAATGAATGCTAGCTATTATTACCTATTAGGCATACAGCCTTTTGTATGGCTTATTTTAAAACTCTGAGGAAGATGTCTTAGTTCAGGTTCCCCAAAATGAGGATCATAGTGCAAGGAGTTTATTTGCAAAGTAATTCCAAGAAGCACAGATCAGTTGTGGTGAATTGGGACAGGAAAGGAGTGCAGTGGAAGCTGAACGGAGTTATGGTAATGAGCAGGTTGTGAATATAGGCACCTGGAACTCAGCCCAACCAGGGACCTCCCAGTAACGCTAGAGTTCCTTGGAGTTGTCCCACCCGTGGGGTATTTTTCCAACAACTCCCATCTGTCATGGCTCTGGAAGCTCTCAAGCCTCTGGTATTCTCAGGCTGCCTTGCACAGAGCCATGCCTGTGGCAGGAGAGAGCTGTGAGACAGAGAACTGCAGGAATTCATCATAGAAGACGAAGCTGTGCTCAGGATGGATGAGAGCCAAGAGGATGCAGGCGGATCCCTGAAGAGGTTGATGACACATAAGCAACTTGTTCAGAATCCTTTTTCAGAAAGTATTCTCTCCAAAAATATTTAAGAAGCATATTCTTCTTAAATCTTTCAATAAATAGGAATTAAAATATGTATCAGGCATGGCTTTTCCATTCAATTAGCTAACAGCCTACCTGGAAGTAGAGTGTCGGCAAGGTTGCCTTAACTCTCAGACTTCTTTCTTTCCTCCTTCCTCTCCATAATTCCCACTCTCCAAATAGCAGCAGGACTAAAAATTTAAAATTAGCCTTACTCTTAAAGAATACAGTGAGGGCTTAGTCTTTCTCTCCCGAGAAGCTGAAGATTTTCTAGCATTCCTTTGAGGGTAGCCATGTATCCTAGGCTAGTTATTTCACTTCGTTAAGCCCCACTTTTATTTATTTATAAAATAGGGATAAGAACACTTAAGTCAAAAGGTGTCTGTGAAGATTAATTATGCCTTTAATATGCTTGACACTATGTGCAGCATACAGTAAGGGCTCAACAAATGGCCATTTCTTAGCAAATTGATTTCGAACAGCCCACACACTACATTGCCACGAAGGATTAGGAGTTAGAATGCGATAAGCAAGAGTTTGTGAGCCAGCTACCAGATTTTCTAGGGTAAAGGAGAGATTACTGACTGTGGAGACAGACCCACTGTTTGTCTTCTCTACTCTTACACCACTTATTTGAAGAGTTTCAACTTCTGATACCCACTTAGCTCATTTGTAAAATCAGGATAGCAGTATCTGCTTAACCAATCTAGGAGGAAAGTGTGAAACTAGCTTAAGATCAAAATTGATGAGAATCATTTGAAAGGGCATAGTCTGTATCAATAGGAAGGGAAAAAACTGTCATTTAGTGATTTACAGGGAAAAAAATCTTCTTGCATTAGCTGTCATATTTCAGTGGAAACAAATCTAGACACAGGCAACGTAATTTTACCAATATCTTGTGAGGGTCATCAGACCAAGAACAGACGCTGAGCTATGTAAACCACTAAATATATCATCGAGTTTATACTGGCATAAAAAATTTCAGTATTGAGTCTTTCCTCAGTTTATCCAAAGTTCTCTTATCTGAGAAGTGACCTTAGTCTGAACTCAATTTGGTGGAGTGGAAGAAACTTCTTAGGGTCTCAACAAGTAGATCTGTTCTCTTCACATAATGCTCACAATAATTATAGCCCTTGTGTTTGAGCCTTAATGACGGTAAACACCCCAGCATGGCGTCCCAACTGCTATCGCTTGCAGTTTCATTCTTGTTTATTTCATCGAGGTGAGAACGGTTGCTCCAGCAGAAAGGATAGTTAAGAGGTCCTATTTGCTGGCTGTTCTGGAGTATAGGAAGCTTCTTTGTACTGGGAAACACATGCTACCCACTTGTTTCTTCTTACAACTCTCCTCAATTCGAGGTATCCCACCAAAATAAACTATTATTGATAGTTGCTCAGTTTCATTGGTCTGAATGTTAAACATGTGGTTGACTGTGTACATACAAGTGATGCTGCTCAACTATGGGTCTCCTGTGAGACAGTGTAATGTGAAGGGGGAAAAAGAACCTGTACTGGGAGTCAGGAGGGCTAGATTCTAAACCTGCTCATCTGCTATTAATTTGTCAGTTTTTTACCTGTTCAATAGCACTACAAATACTTCTTTGACTACCCTACTGTGAAGTCAGCAGAACCAAAGATCTCTCTGGTCCAAGGAGACACCATTTCTTCTTTTTTATTCACTGTTTCTGTTATGCCTAGGATTTGGCTGGATATACAGTCAGCACCTCATTAGCATATGTTGACAATGCTTTTAACGCTGCACTACAATATACAAAGATAAGATGTGCCTAAATCACATACGCCTAATCCTTTAACTGCCCTCTCCATCTTCTCTTTCTTTACCCTGTTTTATTCTCACTTCTCCTCTTAATTCGTCTCAATTGCTATTTCATGAAAAGATGTCAGGTAAGCTGCTTAAAACTACCTGAGAACTTTCAAAAAGTACAAATTACAATGAAAGATCCACCTGTTGGGGAATGAATAAACAAATTATTGCATATCCATATGCTGGAGATTTTAGCACGTACCTATCCTATGCCTGGCCCCAAGGCAGATGGTGGAGCTGCAATAGTAATGAAAAGTTGCTCTCATGAAGCTTCAACCCTGCACTAAAACAGATTTTTGTAATGAGATACAACTGACATATAACATATTAGTTTCAGGTATACAACATAGTGAATCAATATTCGTATATAATGCCAAAGGATCACAATAAGTCTAGTTAACACCCATCACCACAAAAGGGTAGATTTTTTTTTCTTGTGATGAGAACTTTTAAGATCTACTCTCTTACCAGCTCTCAAATATACAATACACACTACTATTTACCATAGTCACTATACTGTACATTACATTCCCCGGACTTATTTTATAACTGTAATTTTGTACCATTTGACCTCCTTTTATGGTTTCACCCACCACCCCCCCCAGCCTTTACCTCTAGCAACCATCAATGAGTTCCTTTATCTTTTTTTTCTTAGATTCCACCTATAAATAAGATTGTATGGTTTTGTCTTTCTCTGCCTGACTTATTTCACTTAGAATAATGCCCTCAAGGCCCATCCATCTTGTGATAAGTGGCCAGATTTCATTATTTTTTATGGTTGAATAATATCCCATTGTACTTAGACCACTTCTTTATCCATTCATCAATTGATGGACACTTAGGTTGTTTCCATGTCTTGACTATCATAAATAATACTGCAATGAATATAGGGGTACAGATACCTTTCAAATTAGTGTTTTCATTTTCTTTGGATAAGTACCCAGGAATGGAATTGCTGGATCATATGGTAGTTCTATTTTAATTTTTTGAGGAACCTTCACACCATTTTCCACAGTGGCTGCACTAATTTATAGTCCCACCAACAGTACATGAGTGTTCCTTTTTCTCCACATCCTCCAAATCCACCTCCACACCAACACTTCTGAAACAGACATTTTTAATTCAATATTAACAACCATAAGTTTAATTGCTAGAAAAAGCACAAATTATCACATGAGAGTAAATAATTAAGGAATAAATCTTAATTCTATTTCACTTTCTTCAAGTTTCTGCTAAATCGTCACTTCTGAGGTTTGTACTTAGAGTTCCCACTCTTTGTTTTTTTCATTGGGCTTCATTACACTTCTTACTTATTACCTTTAGAAAATACCCTTGTTTCCTTCCAATACAATTACGTCTTTCATATAAACTAATCTGACTTTTTGTTTGGGGAACCAAATGGTCCCTAAGTAAACGAGGAAGATAAACTGTGCAAATGCATATAAATATTGTATTTGATTCAAATAATAACCCTCATTTTTATGTAGCATGTATTTCTTTATATAACATCTGAATTTATTCTTATTTTAAAATGAGATTCTGGAATGCCATTTCAAGCTTGAACAATTCGAGTGAAAACAATCCAAAATGGCATTCCAACACATTTCTCCACAAAAATACAATTGTTTAGCAGATTGTGATTTCTGAAGCTCTTTCACATGCTCTAGAGCAAAATGGAAAAATTGCACCATATTGTAGAAAATAGAACTATCTTTGCCATGTATCTAAACACAGTCACAACTCATACCTCTTCCAATTAATTGCTCTAGTGCTCACCTGGCCAATCACAGGAGCCTAAAATTTTCCAGCTGTATTATAAAGCCTAAAATTAAATGTTGCTACCCTGACATCGTTGAGTGTCACAGGGCCCCAGAGCCTAACTATGAGTGTTCCAGCTCCGGCCAGATATGCTGCCCCAACAGTGGGAAAGGCCAGTTCCTGTATCAGCCGTAACCCTACCTGGTTCTCAGCCCGGCAGGTTTTGCTTTCCTGCCAGTGCAAGAAATTATTCAAACAAGGTAACTGTATCTTTCAGCAGAAACCAGGGGCACCTCATCCTCTTGTTACCACAAAGTCTGCCTCCCACAGCTGCTATTTGTTTACCCTGTTCCCCAGTGTAGTCCCTACATAGCCCTGCATGGTGTACAGTATCCTTCTCCCCTGGGCTGAGACTGCGCATGATTAATAAGTTGTCTGGGCACCTATCCTGTGTCAG
Organism: Eumetopias jubatus; assembly: GCF_037043125.1. NCBI lineage: Eukaryota > Metazoa > Chordata > Mammalia > Carnivora > Otariidae > Eumetopias > Eumetopias jubatus. Next base: position 172,988,336 of record NW_028274808.1, on the reverse strand, counting down.
GTGTCGTGTGTTTAGCCATCTTGTACTATTTAGGGTGTGGGATCCTTCCCTCATTAACAGGGTAAACAAGAGGGGATTGGAACACCTGCAGGGGCCTCCCCTGAAAAAATAACCAGAAGCCTCAGGGACAGAGTCCAAAAGTGGAACAGAGAGAACACTGAAATCTGTTCAGTTCACTGCTGCCCTCGCTTTGTCCTGCCACACGCTCGGACTGCTCCCAAGGAAGAAGGGCAGAAGGAGTGCTTGGTATCTTGAGTGATGCCTTTCTCCTCCAACTCCCTGCTGATAGTGCATTGCAGTGGTCCCCACAGTGAGGAGCAAAAACCCAGCTCAGAGTTCCTCACATTCACCTTCTCATCTGTTGTCCCCCAGGGTGCCTCAAAGTTGGCTACATCTTAAAAGCAATAGCCTATGCTCAAAACAATTACCTTACACAAGATCTTAGTTCTTTTCGTGAGTCGAGTCTTCCCAGTTCCTCAAGGTCACTCAATTTCAAGATCTATTCCTCTCCCTACTTCAGGCCATAATCTTTACCATTTTCTCTTACCCCCAACGGATTCGCTCAATTAGACTCCTGGACTATGGAGGCTGAGATAGTGGTTGCTTGCCTCCCCAAATGTCCCGAGTTCCTTATGCAAATTTATTACTTTTCACCTAACAGCTAACTCTTTATCTCAATCGAGCAGGTTTTGCTAAACCATTCCTTTTTTTAAGATTTTATTTATGTATTTGTTTAAGAGAGAGGGCACCAGTGGGGGTGTCAGGGAGCAGAGGGAGAAAGAGAGAGAACCCCAAGCAGACTCCCCACTGAGTGGGGACCCTGACACGGGGCTAAACCTGAGCCAAGATCAAGAGTTGGACACAAAACTGACTGAGCCGCCCAGGCACCCCCAAACCATTCCATTTTTTAAACAAACTCTAGCTCAAAGAAGGCCCAGTTGCCTTACATTTGCATAGTTAAAAGTGTGAACTGATCTCACTTTCACCAAGTGTATCTGGAAGTTCATTCACTGAACTAAAACAACAACAGAAACATAAATCTATCTTATTACACACAGATAAAAGGAGGGAGTATTGGATGGTGATAAAGACATCAGTTTCTAGAGCAACATTGTCCAAAAAAAAAAAAAAAAATAGAATGCTAGCCACAGAGGTCATTTTAAACTTTTAAAGTAGCCACATTTTACAAAAGAAAAAATAAACAGTAATATATCTCATTTAACCCAATTTAGACAAAGTAGGACTGCTTTAATATGTAACCAATTGTTAAGCATTTTTTTATATTAAGTCTTCAAAATTTAGTGTTTATATTACACTTTTAATGCTCACTGTAGTTCAGATTCACTCCATTTCGAGTGCTCAGTAGGTATATGGGGCTATTGTCTGTCATCCTACACAGTGCCATTCTACAGAGAAAATGCCAGAACTCTCATCCCAGCTCCATCACTGATGGGGCATGTAAGAGTGAGTAAGTTACCAGAAATCTCTATGATTAGTTTCCTTCTATGCAAAATAACCTCATATGGTTGTTACTGGAGTTGAGTTAGTGTTTAAGAATACAGAACAGTGCCAGACATATTAAAACTTAGTAAGAATTAGTGAATGCTATTAATAAGTGCTGAACAAGTCCAGAACACCAGTATCTTTTTGCCTTCCTAATCCAGTTTTCTTTCCTTGGGGGAGGCTGGCAGATCTGCTGAGTTGCAGTTACCATTGGGAAAACTGTAGACCACACCGGGCCACTTTCCTTTTGATGGATTTAACTTTTCCAACTAATCAGATTTTTAATTAAACACCTGGTTAGGTCACTCTGCCTTGCTTCTATTCCCCATTACCTTCTATTCCCCATTACCTCTTTGACATCCAGATGATGCCTCTCCCATCTATCATTTTCTGTTCCCCTCTTCACTTGTTCTCTATCACTTAATTATATGACCTTGGTCAACTTACCTGATCTCAGTGAAACTCAGCTCCCTCATCTGTAAAGTGAGGATCAGAAAACCTTCCTCTTGGGGCTCCTGTGATATTCAGTGATGCAACACAGTGAAATACCTATATAGTCCTTAGTGTAGGGAATATACAGTAAATATACATCTCCAACTCCAGAAGTATAGTCTTTCCCTTTCCTTCAAGACTCTTGTCATACAGTTTAAGAAATGCTTACAGAGAAATCAGGACAACAGGAACAATTTCGAGTACAGTTGCTTTTTACCGTAATCAAGTAGAGAATGCTTTTTACTGTGTCTGCTTACACATGTAAATATAGACGCACATACACGCATATGCCATGATACACAAATATGCACACAGAGACAGACACACATGCTCACTCACAACTGAGTAGTTTGTTGAGGCACCTTATATTTGAGATGAAAAGCGACTATAGGAATTATCAAATCGAGACCTCTCCCTTCTTTGGCAGATGAGGTTAAGAGAATTCTAAGGAGGTTGATCATTTCCAAGGTCACACTGCTATTACAGATATAAATAAAAGCAGAAAATCACGTTATGATAGTTCATTTTTCATGCCATTCACCACCTGTTACATGGCCCCAGGGAAGAGAGCTGTAAGAATCTTTCTCTCAGTTTTATACCAGTTATTTGACATTAATTAGGGAGTTAGCTCTAATAAACATTTATTCTGAGATTTTTTTTTTAAGTTTCAGGTACTACAGTAAACTCATTAAGAAAGAAGTATAGAAAAGAACAAATGTTAAAAGCTAAAAATGTTCCAGATTAAAGAAGAAGTTTATTTGGTATATATTAAGTATGCCTTTGAAAAAAGTCTTAATTGCAGATATTTATATTTTCAATATCTGAAAATGTCAATAAAACAAATACATGATAGTTGTGATTTTTTACAATATATTATAAATTGGGCGCCTGGGTGGCTCAGTTGGTTAAGCGACTGCCTTCAGCTCAGGTCATGATCCTGGAGTCCCGGGACTGAGTCCCGCATCAGGCTCCCTGCTCAGCAGGGAGTCTGCTTCTCCCTCTGACCCTCCCCCCTCTCATGTGCTCTCTCTCTCTCTCTCATTCTCTCTCTCAAATGAATAAATAAAATCTTTAAAAAAAACAATATATTATAAATTGTCAATTAACATTTACTTATCACTTAAATCTTTTGTGTATTTCAGTGGAAACTATGAACAATTCAGAAGAGATTATTAAAAATTAGAGTATAAATTGCAGCTTTATAAAGAAATAGAAGTTTCCTGTTTTTTAATCAATATTTTTAACCACTAGATACATGATCTATATATAATAATGTTCTCCCTTGAGATTTCTGCACAGCAGATTTTGTAAGCACAGAAAGCAATGCATCAAAAGTAGTTAGTATAAAATACCTGTATATTGTTATTGAGACTTATAAAAATAATTTATGATTATATAGGATAATTCTGTGGTAATGGCTATGAGTTATGATTGCTTATGTAATGTTGTTACATGATCCTCATTCTATTTACGGTGACAGGAAGTTTTTCTTCAAATCTTTTGCTTCAGAATTTTAATTAAAATGGGAGTATTTGCCTTTAATTAAAACAAAGTAATATTGCAGAAGACCTACAATTTTGCTGAAGAATATTAACAAATTAGAAAGAAATATGTATATGTCATGAACCATTTATAATAATGTAAAAACATTTTGTCTATTAGTTAAATCATTCTTAATAATTCTATCAAATTTAACAAATGCTATAGCCAACTATTATTAAAACAGCTAGATATGTCACACACACACACACACACACACACACACACACACACAGAGGAAAACAAATACAATGAGAGGAGTGAATAGAAATACCTCTTTTCATTATTTCAAATATTTTTTTTAATTTTAATTCCAGTGCAGTTAACATATAGTGTTATATTAGTTTCAGGTGTACAATATAGTGATTCAACAATTCCATATATTACTCAGTGCTCATCAAGATAAATGTACTTTTAATCCCCTTCATCTATTTCACCCATATCCTACCCCCTCCACCTTCCCTCTGGTAATCATCTGTTCTCTATAGTTAAGAGTCTTTTTTTGTTTGTCTCTTTTTTTCCCCTTTGTTCATTTGTTTTGGTTCTTAAATTACACATAGGACTGAAATCATATGGTATTTTTCTTTTGCTGACTTATTTCACTCAGCATTATACTCTCTAGATCCATCCATGTTGTTGCAAATGGCAAGATTTCATTTGTTTTTCTGACTGAATAATATTCCATTATATATACCATATACCACACCTTCTTTCTATTTTCATTTATCAATAGACATTTGGGTTGGTTCCATAATTTGGCTATTGACTGAAAACATTTTCATTCTCCATATATATGATCATGTAATTAAAGTGTCATTTCTTATCAAATATGAATAATTTTCTAAATGGAAATAAATATGTAATGTCAAGTTTCCTTTTGGTTAACAACCACTCATGTAGAAATTCTAGAGTGGAAAGTACAATAACCAAAATAAAATATTTATTAGAGGAACTCAACAGTAGATTTGAGGTTTTAACAGAAAGAATCAGCAAACATGAAGATTGATAAATAGAGATGATGCAATTTAAGAGCAGTGAGTAAAAATAATAAAGAAAAATGAGCAGAGCCTCAGAAAAATGTGGCACACAATTACGACACCATAAATGTAATTAGATTATCAGAAGGAAAGGAGAAAGGGGGAAAAATATGTGAAGAAATAATGACTGAAAACTCCCCATAGCTAATTAAAAACACTAATCTACATATCCAAGAAACCCAAAGAACCATAAGCATGATAAATATAAGGACACCCACACCCAGACTTATCACAGCCAAAATGTTGAAAGCCAAAGATAAAGGGAAAATCTTAGAATCAGTAAGAGAAAAATGTTTCATCATTTATAAAAGACCACCCCCCTTCAATAAGATTAACTGCTGATTTTTCTTTAGAAAAAATGGAGGACAGAATCCAGTGAGATGACATGTTCTAAGTGCTGAAATTAAAAACAAAAACAATTAACCAAGAATTTGACATATAACCAAACTCTTTTGACAGTGTAAGTGAAATAAAATAATTCCCCTATAAACCAAAGCTGAAAGAATATGTTGTTAGCAGACCTGCCTTCCAAGAAATACTGATGGAAATTTTGGCTAAAAGCAAATGATACCAGGCAGTAATTAAGATTCACATTGAAAAAAAAAGTGTCAGTAAAGATAATTATACAGGTAATTTTAAAAGACAATATAATTGCATATTTTTTCTCTATTCTTCTCTTAACTGATTTTAACATAACTGCATAAAACAATATGAATATTATTGTATTGTTGGACTTAAAAAAAACAAAATTGAAATATAGACAACAAATGCAGTAGGAAGTAAGGTGGAAACAAAGCTGTAATAGAATAAGGAAATAACTGGAATCCAGGGGGAGAAATAAAGAGAATGAAAAATAGGAAATTAAAATGTTAATATAACAAATTCTATAAATACATACTTATACTCCTTTCTTCTCTCAGCTTCTTTAGGAGACATAAGCTTACATAATGCAAAAATAACAATTTATGGTTGTGTTTTACTGTATGTAACACAATATTTATAACAAAAATAGTATCAAGAAAGGAGGGGAAGAAAGTGGAGATATAACAGAGAAAGTTCCTATCTTTCATTGGAATAGCATTTCAAATCTGAAGTAGACTCTGGTAAATTGTTATGTATGTTGTAATCCCTAGAACAATCACAAAGAAGACAGTTCAAAAATATAAAAATAATTAAAGAAATTAAAATTACATGCTAGAAGTATCCACTTAATAATAAAGAAGTCAGAGATGCCTGGGTGGCTCAGTTGGTTAAGTGTCTGCCTTCAGCTCAGGTCATGACCTCAGGGTCCTGGGATTGAGTCCCCCATCGGGCTCCTTGCTCAGCAGGGAGCCTGCTCCTCCCTCTGCCTCTGCCTGACACTCCCCCGTGCTTGTGCTCTCTCTCTCTCTCTCTCTGACATAAATGAGTAAAATCTTTAAAAAAATATAATAAAGGAGGCAATAGAGAAGTATCAAAACAAGAAAGATATGAGACATATAGAACACAAAAAAAGATATAAATCCAATCATATCAATAATAACATTAAATGTGAATGAATTAAAAAATCTGATAAAAAATCAGAGATTATCAGATTGAAAATAAATCTATTCCAACTATATGCTGTTAATAGAAGACAACTCTTGACTCAAATAAATGAAAAGTTTGAAAGTAAAAGGATAGGAAAAGACACATGAGGAAAACAGCAACCAAAATAGAACAGAAATAGGGGGGAGGAGTAAAATGGCAGAGGAGTATGAGACCTGGACTTTGTCTGGTCCCAGGAATTCACCTGGATAGGGATCAAACGATTCTGAACACCTACGAACTCAACAGGAGATTGAAGAAAAGAATAGCAGCAACTCTCTGAACAGAAAAGTGACCACTTTCTAGAAGGTAGGACGTGCGGAGAAGTGAATCTGAGGTGATATTCAGGAAGCTAGACCGCAGGGGGAAGGGAGCCCTGTCAGCTGCTACCAGCAAGTGATAGAGCTGCGGAGCACAAAATCAGAACTTTTAGAAGTCTGCTCCACTGAGGCACATCGTTCCAGTGGCTAAGCGGGGGGGGTGGAACCCTCTCTGGGACAGTGTGGTCTCAGGACCCTCAGGGTCACAGGAAGACCACAGGAAGACTGGGGGTTCCTGAGTGCGTCAGAGCTCCCAGGTATAGGAGCAGGGAAGCCGGCTGCAGAGACGGAGCCGAGGAGTGGGCTCTCAGCTCGGGGGTTGCCATAACCCATGATCCGCAGCACAGTCGGTCCACTGCTCCTCCAGCAGGGCCCCAACAAGCGGCAGATCCAGGGAGACTCCCCTTCCTCCCCCGGGAGGAGTGGTGCAGGAAGCACCACAGGGATCTGCTGGGTTTGGAGACTCCAAACGGGGTTGGGTGCCAGAGATAGAAATGCTCAGTCATAGGGTCCGGAAATCATGGCAACAGGCCCCTCACCCAGAAGATCAGCCACAACAGCCATCCAAGACCAAGTTTACCGATCAATGAGAACGGCAGAACTCCAGCACTAGGGGAATACTGCACAAAGAATTCATGGCTTTTTTACTATGATTCTTTAGTCTTTCAAAGTTAATTTTTTTTAACCATCTTTTTTTTTAATTTTTCTTTTTCCCTTTTTCAACCAACATTTTATCAACCTTTTTTTTAAATTTTATTTATTTATTTGAGAGAGAGAGAATGAGAGATAGAGAGCACGAGAGGGAAGAGGGTCAGAGGGAGAAGCAGACTCCCCGCTGAGCAGGGAGCCCGATGCGGGACTCGATCCTGGGACTCCAGGATCATGACCTGAGCCGAAGGCAGTCGCTTAACCAACTAAGCCACCCAGGCGCCCCTATCGATCCTTTTTTTAAAAAAATCTTTTTTATTTTTAATTTTTAGAGTCATATTCTATCCCTTCATAGTAGTTACCCTTATTTTTGGTATACATATATAAGTTGTTCTCTCTTTAAAATTTTGGGTTACAGTTTCTTCTAACAGATCAAAATATACCCTAAATCTCTAGTGTATGGCTTTGTTCTAGTCTCCTGCCTGATCACATTCTCTCCCTTTTTCTTTTAAATCCTCTTCTTTCTTTTTTCAACCAACTTCTTATCAATTCCTTTTATAAAACCTTTTATATTTTTCATTTTTACAGTCATATTCCATCCCTTCATCTTATTAACCCTTATTTTTGTACATATATGAGTTTTTCTTTCTCAAAATTTTGGGAGGCGCTTTCTTCTAACAGACCAAAATACACCCAAAATCTAGTGTGTGGCACTGATCAATGCACCAGCCTGATCATATTTGATCATATTCTGTTTTGTTTAGTTTTTTTTGTTTGTTTGCTTTTATCTTTTTCTTTTCTTTTTCTTTTTTCTTTCTTTCCCTTTCTTTTCCCCCGGTTTCAGGTCTTTTCTGATTTGTTTAGTGTATGTTTTCTGGGGACGTTGTTACCCTATTAGCATTTTGTTCTCTCTTTCATCTATTCTCCTCTGGACAAAATGACAAGATGGAAAAAATCACCTCAACAAAAAGAAAAAGAGGCAGTACCAACTGCCAGGGACCTAATCAATTCGGACACTACTAAGATGTCAGAACTAGAATTCAGAATGATGATTCTAAAGATAATAGCTGGGCTTGAAAAAAGCATGGAAATTATTAGAGAAACCCTTTCTGGAGAAATAAAAGAACTAAAATCTAACCAAGTCAAAGAAATCAAAAAGGCTATTAATGAGGTGCAATAAAAAAAATGGAGGCTCTAACTGCTAGGACAAATGAGGCAGAAGAGAGAATTACTGATATAGAAGACCAAACGGTGGAAAATAAAGAAGCTGAGAAAAAGAGATAAACAACTCCTGGATCATGACAGCAGAATTCCAGAGATAAGGGAAACCATAAGATAAAACAACATTAGAATAATTGGGATCACAGGAGAAGAAGAGAGACGGGGGCAGAAGGTATATTGGAGCAAATTATAGCAGAGAACTTCCATAATGTGGGGAAGGAAAAAGGCATCAAAATCCAGGAGGCACAGAGAACCCCTCTCAAAATAAATAAAAATAGGTCAACACCCTGACATCTAATAGTAAAATGTATGCGTCTCAGAGACAAAGACAGAATCCTGAAAGCAGCTTGGGAGAAGAGATCTGTAACCTACAATGGTAGAAACATTAGGTTGGCAACAGACCTATCCACAGAGACCTGGCAGGCCAGAAAGGACTGGCATGATATCTTTAGAGCACTAAATGAGAAAAATATGCAGCCAAGAATACTATATCCAGCTAGGCTGTCATTGAAAATAGAAGGAGAGATAAAAAGCTTCCAGGACAAATAAAAACTAAAGGAATTTGCAAACACAAAACCAGCCCTACAAGAAATATTGAAAGGGAGCCTCTAAGCAAAGAGAGAGCTTAAAAGCAGCATAGACCAGAAAGGAACACAGACAATATACAGTCACAATCACTTTACAGGCAATACAATGGCACTAAATTCCTATCTTTCAATAGTTACCCTGAATGTAAATGGGCTAAATGCCCCAATCAAAAGACACAGGCTATCAGATTGGATAAAAAAACAAGACCCATCGATATGCTGTCTGCAAGAGACTCATTTTAGACCCGAAGACACCCCCAGATTGAAAGTGAGGGGGTGGAAAACCATTTACCTTGCTAATGGACACCAAAAGAAAGCTGGGGTGGCAATCCTTATATCAGACAAATTAGATTTTAAACAAAAGACTGTAATAAGAGATGAGGAAGGACACTATATCCTACTTAAAGGGTCTATCCAACAAGAAGATCTAACAATTGTAAATATCTATGCCCCTAACATGGGAGCAACCAATTATATAAGCCAATTAATAACAAAAGCAAAGAAACACATCCACAATACAGTAATAGTGGGGGACTTTAACAACCCCCTGACTGAAATGGACAGATCATCTAAGCAAAAGATCAACAAGGAAATAAAGACTTTAAATGACACACTGGAACAAATGGACTTCACAGATATATTCAGAACACTCCATCCCAAAGCAACAGAATACACATTCTTCTCTAGTGCCCCAGGAACATTCTCCAATATAGATCACATCCTACATCACAAATCAGGTTTCAACTGGTACCAAAAGATTGGGATCATTCCCTGCATATTTTCAGACCACAGTGCTTTGAAACTAGAACTCAATCACAAGAGGAAAGTTGGAAAAACTCAAATACGTGGAGGCTAAGGAGCATCCTACTAAAGAGTGAATAGGTCAACCAGGAAATTAAAGAAGAATTTTAAAAATTCATGGAAACAAATGAAAATGAAAATACAAATGTTCAAAATCTTTAGGATGCAGCAAAGGCGGTCCTAAGAGGAATGTATATAACAATACAAGCCTTTCTCAAGAAACAAGAAAGGTCTCAAATACACAACCTAACCCTACACCTAAAGAAGCTGGAGAAAACACAGCAAATAAAGCTTAAGCCCAGCAGGAGAAGAGAAACAATAAAGATCAGAGCAGAAATCAATGAACTAGAAACCAGAAGAACAGTAGAACAGATCAACATAACTAGGAGCTGGTTCTTTGAAAGAATTAACAAGATTGATAAACTCCTGGCCAAACTTTTCAAAAAGAAAAGAGAAATGACCCAAATAAATAAAATCATGAATGAAAGAGGAGAGATTACAATCAACACCAAAGAAATACAAACAATTGTAAGAACATATTATGAGCAACTATATGTCAGATAATTAGATAATCTGGAAGAAATGGATGCATTCCTAGAGATGTATCAACCACCAAAACTGAACCAGGAAGAAATAGAAAACCTGAACAGACCTATAACCACTAAGGAAATTGAAGCAGTCATCAAAAATCTCCCAATAAATAAGAGCCCAGGGCCAGATGGCTTCCCAGGGGAATTCTACCAAACATTCAAAGAAGAATTAATACCTATTCTCCTGAAACTGTTCCAAAAAATAGAAATGGAAGGAAAACGTCCAAACTCGTTTTATGAGGCCACCCATTACCTCAATCCCCAAACCAGACAGGGACCCCATCAAAAAGGAGAATTACAGACCAATATCCCTGATGAACATAGAGGCAAAAATTCTCACCAATATACTAGCCAATAGGATCCAACAGTACATTAAAAGGATTATTCACCACGACCAAGTGGGATTTATCCCTGGGCTGCAAGGCTGGTTCAACATCCACAAATCAATCAATGTGATACAATACATTAATAAATGAAAGAACAAGAACCATATGATCCTCTCAATAGATGCAGAAAAAGCATTTGGCAAAGTACAGCATCCTTTCTTGATCAAAACTCTTCAGAGTATAGGGATAGAGGGCACATACCTCAATATCATAAAAGCTATATATGAAAAACCCACAGCGAACATCATTCTCAATGGGGAAAAACTGAGAGCTTTCCCACTAAGGTCAGGAACACAGAAGGGATGTCCACTATCACCACTGCTATTCAACATAGTATTAGCCACAACAATCAGACAATCAGAGAACAAAAAAATAAAAGGCATCCAAATCGGCAAAGAAGTCAAACTCTCACTCTTTGCAGCTAATATGATACTTTATGTGGAAAACCCAAAAAACTCCACCCCAAAACTGCTTGAACTCATACAGGAATTCAGTAAAGTGGCAGGATATAAAATCAATGCACAGAAATCAGTGGCATTCCTATACACCAACAACAAGACAGAAGAAAGAGAAATTAAGGAATCGATCCCATTTACAATCGCCCCCAAAACCATAAGATACCTAGGAATAAATCTAACCAAAGAGGCAAAGGATCTGTACTCAGAAAACTATAAAATACTCATGAAAGAAATTGAGGAAGACACAAAGAAATGGAAAAACATTCCATGCTCATGGATTGGAAGAACAAATATTGTGACGACGTCAATGTTACCTACAGCAATCTACACATTCAATGCAATCCCTATCAAAATACCATCCACTTTTTTCAAAGAAATGGAACAAATAATCCTAAAATTTGTATGGAACCAAAAAAGACCCCGAATAGCCAGAGGAATGTTGAAAAAGAAAAGCAAAGCTGGAGGCATCACAATTCCGAACTTCAAGCTCTATTACAAAGCTGTCATCATCAAGACAGTATGGTACTGGCACAAAAACAGACACATAGATCAATGGAACAGAATAGAGAGCCCAGAAATGGACCCTCAACTCTATGGCCAACTATACTTCAACAAAGCAGGAAAGAATGTCCAATGGAAAAAAGACAGTCTCTTCAACAAATGGTGTTGGGAAAATTGGACAGCCACATGCAGAAGAATGAAACTGGACCATTTCCTTACACCACACACAGAAAAAGACTCAAAATGGATGAAAGACCTTCATTGTGAAACAGGAATCCAACAAAATCCTAAAGAAGAACACAGGCAGCAACCTCTTCGACCTCAGCCGCAGAAACTTCTTCCTAGAAACATCACCAAAGGCAAGGGAAGCAAGGGCAAAAATGAACTATTGGGACTTCATCAAGATAAAAGGCGAAAGAAATTGTCCACAAAACCAAAAGACAACCAATAGAATGGGAGATGATATTTGCAAATGACATATCAGATAAAGGGCTAGTATCCAAAATCTATAAAGAACTTATCAAACTCAACACCCAAAGAACAAATGATCCAATCAAGAAATGGGCAGAAGACATGAACAGACATTTTTCCAAAGAAGACATCCAAATGGCCAACAGACATGAAAAAGTGCTCAACATCACTCAGCATCAGGGAAATCCAAATCCAAATCAAAACCTCAATGAGATATCACCTCACACCAGTCAGAATGGCTAAATTTAACAAGTCAGGAAATGACAGATGTTGGTGGGGATGTGGAGAAAGAGGAACCCTCCAACACTCCTGTGGGAATGTAAGCTGGTGCAGCCACTCTGGAAAACAGTGTGGAGGTTCCTCAAAAAGTTGAAAATAGAGCTACCTTATGACCCAGCAATTGCAGTACTGGGTATTTACCCCAAAGATACAAATGTAGGGATCCGAAGGGGTACGTGCACCCCAACGTTTATAGCAGCAATATCCACAATAGCCAAACTGTGGAAAGAGCCAAGATGTCTGTCAACAGATGAATGGATAAAGAAGATGTGGTATACACACACACACACACACACACACACACACACACACACACACACACACACACACACACAATGGAATATTATGCAGCCATCAAAAGGAATGAGCTCTTGCCATTTGCAATGACGTGGATGGAACTGGAGGGTATTATGCTGAGTGAAATAAGTCAATTAGAGAAAGACATGTATCATATGACCTCACTGATATAAGGAATTCTTAATCTCAGGAAACGAACTGAGGGTTGCTGGAGTGGTGGGGGTTGAGAGGGATGGGGTGGCTGGGTAATAGACATTGGAGAGGGTTTGTGCTATGGTGAGCTCTGTGAATTGTGTAAGACCGTTGAATCACAGACCTGTTCCTCTGAAACAAATAATACATTATATGTTAAAAAAAAAGAAGAAGAAGAAGATAGCAGGAGGGGAACAATGAAGGGGGGGAAATTGTAGGGGGAGACGAACCATGAGAGACTATGGACTCTGAAAATCAAACTGAGGGTTCTAGAGGGGAGGGGGCTGGGGGGATGGGTTAGCTTGGTGATGGGTATTAAAGAGGGCACATTCTTCATGGAGCACTGGGTGTTATATGCAAACAATGAATCATGGAACACTACATCAAAAACTAATGATGTAATGTATGGTGATTAACATAACATAATAAAATTAAATAAATAAATAGGAAAAAATAAAACAGAAATAGCTATACAGAAAAATAGACTTTAAAACAAAAAAGATATGGTAAAACAAAACAAAAATAAAACAAAAAAGTGTGGTATTCCATAATGAATAGAGGGTCAATTCATCACTAATATATAATAATTATAAACATATATGCACCTAACAAAGGGCACCAAAATACATGAAGCAAAAACTGACAGAATTGAAGGAACAAATAAATAATTCAAAAATAATAAAGGCTTCAATACCCCACTTTCAATCATAGATAAAGCAATTAGGTAGAAGATGAATAACGAACAGAAGACCTGAGCAATGCTGTGAAGTACCTATACTCAGCAGGTATCTATACAACATGTCATCATCTTTCTCAATTGCCTATGGAACATTCTTGGGATAAACAATATGCTACGACATAAAACAAACCTCAGTAATTTAAATGGATTTAAATCATAAAACTTATGTTCTCCAAGCACACTGGAACTAAATTATAAATAAATACCAAAAGAAGGTTTGGAAATTGACAAATATGTGCAAATTAAACAGCACACTGCTCCTAAATAGCCAATGGGTCAAAGAAGAAATCACAAGTGAAATTCAAAAATACCTTGAAATAAATGAAAATGAAAACACACATAAACAACTGAGGGATGTAACTACCCAGGGAGATATTAGAGCTATAAATGCCTATATTTAAAAAAAGAGAAACAAAAAAAGAAGAAAGATCTCAATTCAAAAATCTAAACTTCCACCTTCAAGAACTAGAAAAAGAAGAGAAAGTTAAACCCAAAGCAAGTAAAAGGAAGGAAATAAAGATTAGAGAGGAAATAAATGAAATAGAGAAGCAAAAATAAATAGAAAAAAATCAAAACTAAAACTTGGTTCTTTGAAAATATCAAGAAAATTGACAAATACTTAACTACACTGGCCATGAAAGAAAAGGAACAAATTATTAAAATCAAGGATAAAATAGGGAATATCACTACCAACCTAACAGAAATGGAGAGAATACCATAAAAATGTATGCCAGCAAATTAGAGACTCTAAATAAAAAGGAAAAGAAAATCCTAGAAACACACAAATTACCAAAACTAACTCAAGAAGAAATAGAAAAACCTGAAAGACTATAACAAGTAAAGATTGAATTAGTATTTAAAAACTTCCCATTGGGGTGCCTGGGTGGCTCAGTCTGTTAACCATCTGCCTTCAGCTCAGGTCATGACCCTAGTGTCCTGAGATCAAGTCCCACATTGGGCTCCCTGCTCCACGGAGAGCCTGCTTCTCCCTCTGCCTCCCTCTCTCTCTCTCTGTCTCTCATGAATAAATGAAGAAAATCTTTAGAAATAAAAAACAAAGTAAAAAATAAAAACAAAAACTTCCCGTGCATTGTTAAGATAGCAATACTTTATAAATTAATTTACAAATTCAATACAATCTCTATCAAATTACCCACTACCTTTCTTGCAGAAATTGAGACAGCAATACCAAAATTCATATGGAAATGCAAAGGATCTAGAACAGCAAAAAAAATCAACCAGACAAAAAGTCTTTAAAAAGAAGAAGAAAGTTGAAGGTCTCACACTTTATGATCTCAAAACTTGCTACATAACTACAGTAATTAATACAGTATGGTACTTAGAATTGAGAGTCTAGAAATAAACCCATGCATTGATGGGCAATAGATTTCCTATAAGGGTTCCAAGGCAATTCAATGAGGAAAGAAGTGTTTTCAACAAATGCTACTGAGCCAAGTGAATATCCACGTTCAATGTAGTTAAACTCCAATCTCACATTATAAGAAATACTAAAATATTAACTAAAAAAATGGATCATAAACTTAATTATAGGGGCTAAAACTATAAAACTCTTAGAGAAAGACATATGAGTGAAGTTTTAATTTTCATAGTGCTGGAGTAAACAACAGTGTTTTGTTTTTTTTTTAATTAAAGATTTTATTTATTTATTTATTTATTTATGTATTTATTTATTTATTTAGAGAGGGAGAGAGAGAGAGCAGGAGCGGGGAAGAAAGGGAGAAGCAGGTTCCCTGCGAGCAGGGAGCCCAAGGTGGAACTCCATCCCAGGACCCCAGGATCGTGACCTGAACCAAAGGCAGACACTTAACCTACTGAGCCACCCAGGCACCCTAAATAATGGTGTTTTAAATATGTCACCAATAGCCTGTGATGGGTATTAAGGAGGGCACATATTGCATGGAGCACTGGGTGTTATACCCAAACAATGAATCATGGAACTCTACATAAAATAATAAATTAACTAATTAATGAAAAGTTAAAATAATAAAAAACAAAATAATAGCAGATTAATCTTCAAAAAAAGCACAAGAAACAAAAGAAAAAATAATTTGACTACATCAAAAGTAAAAAATATTATGCTGCGATACCATTAATAAAGTGAAAAGACAATCTTGAGAATGAGAAAAAAATATTTACAAATCACATATGTAATGAGACTTTTTGCAGAATATATACAGAACTGTTACAAATCAATAATAAAAGACAAATAACCTAATTAGAAAATGGGCAAAGAATCTGAGTAGAAATTTCTCTAAAGAAGACATACAAATGATCAATAAGCACATTAGGGAAGTGCAAATCAAAACCACATTGAAATATCACTTCATACCAGTAGGATGGCCATGGTCAGGGGGGCACACGATGACTAGTGTTGGTGAGGATGTAGATAGGTTGGAACCTTTCTACATGGCTTATGGGAATGTAAAATTGTGCAGCCAAAACAGTTTGGCAGTTCCTACAATGCTTAAACAGAGTTACAAAATAATCCAACAATTATACTTTTAGGTACATATACAAGAGAAATAGAAAATGTTTCCACACAAAAGCTTGTACACAAATGTTCATAGCAGCCTTACTCGTGAATGCCAAAAAGTGGAAACAACTCAAATGTCTATCAAGTAGTAAATGGATAAACGAAATGCTATCTGAAATAAAAAGGAATGAAATAATATATGCTACATTAATGAAACTTGAAATCACTATCTTAAACAAGCCAGTCATGTTGTATGTTCACATCTATATTAAAAGTCCATAATAGGCAAGTCTAGAGGGACGGAATGTAGATTAGTGGTTGTTTATGGCTGGGGGAAGGGGATTGACAATGGGGAGTGACAGTTATGAGTATGGGGTTTCTTTTTTGGGTGATAAAAACGTTTCAAACTTAGATTGTGTTAATTATTGAACAACTGTGAATATACTAAAATCTATTGAATTATATACTTTGATGAATTTTACAGTATGTAAATTGTACCTCAGTAAAGATGCTTTAAAAGTGGAATAAGATATAATATCATCAGAAGAGATTAACACTTAGGGTAAACAAGAATTTTATTCTCAGAGGTGAAGTCTGTTTACACAAATGACAAAAACAAATAAAAAAAACAGAAACAACATATTTTTGACAAAAGAATAATTTATTGGCCTGACACCTTAAAAGAAATGTTACTGTGCTAGCAAAAGTGAATTCCATTTTTATAAAAATCCCTATAGATTCTTTAAGACAAAAGCCAACTTTGAGAGGTCAATCTCATGAAAGGGTAAATATTCTGAGGAGATGGGATTTTAGAGCATGAAATTGAATCCGGAATATTCTAAACTTTTTTAAAGCATTTGAATCTATGGAGACTTACCCCAAAGCATAGCAGTCTTCTCATTATATTATGTGCAGGTGTTAGAAGTGATATATTTTAATATATCAAAAAAAATGCCTTGCAAGACTCAATGTGATTTTTTTATCATGTAATGAACAACTTTAATTGCAGATTATAATTACTTCTATGATGCTTCAACGCCTAATCATTTATATAGTGTATTATTTAGTACACACAGTCAGAAATAAGCCTTGTTAAAATAGCATTCTTTGGGGAGTCCTCAAATCTATATGTCTATCTACATGTTTGCATGACTTTGAAAGAGTTTCAGCAGAAGTGACACATCACTTAAAAATTCTGACCCATGTTTCCTCAGCAAAATAATAAAAACCGAGAGATTTGACTTATATTAAATGGAGAACTCTAACAGCCTGCGTTCCTAATTTTTCTTTAATATATCTAGATAGCAAACCACAACTTTTTCATTTACCCTAGTTATAATTTGTTGCCAGTTTCCAACATCTCTGCATATCTCTTACAGTACTGGATATCTTGTGTCATAACAGATCTCTGATCTCTTGTGTACAGTCTTTATGTGTATCCTGAACCAAATGTATATTGAGAAGGTATGTCCATGTGATTCTACAATGTCACTTGGCTTTGTCACTAGAAATCATGTGGTAAACTTCCTATTCTTTTTCTAAATGTGGTTTAGTTATCAGTTGTTTATGATTTTCAACAACAAAAAGACAGATTTGGCTAACTCTTATGTCTGATATATAATAAGGAAGTGTCTATCCCATTTCAGATATGTATCTTGCATTTCTTAACCTAACATTTGTGCCTCAGGTAAGTTAATGGTTCATCACTCGACAGCCACATTCTTGATATATCTCAATTCTCATCATAAAATTGACATAGAATCAAAGCCTGAAGTATTAAATAATAGAGAAAAAAAGTTAATGACATATTCACCTGGTAACTCAAAAAAGAATCAGGTGATTCATTTCAAAACCTCCCTCTCTCATCCTCCGTATTCAATCTTTCATATAGTACTAAAGCTCCAGTTTACTTTCACTCCTTCCATTCAGGCCTTCAAAACTTCTCATCCAGACCATTGGTATAGCTTCCCAGCTGTTTACCTGTCAGGTCATCTCATCTTTCATAAATATTTATCTTTCCTGCCTGAGTAATTTTTTTAAGGATTTTATTTATTTATTTGAGAAAGAGAGAGTATCAGTTGGGGGAGGGGTGTAGGGAGAAGCAGACTCCCCGCCGAGCAGGGAGCCCAGCTCGGGGCTCAATCCCAGGACCCTGGGATCATGACTAGAGCCAAAAGCACACGCTTAACCAACTAAGCCGTCCAGGTACCCCAATATCTGGGTACTTTTTTTTAAGATTTTATTGATTTATTTATTTGACAGAGAGAGAGAGATAGTGAGAGCAGGAACACAAGCAGGGGGAGTGGGAGAGGGAGAAGCAGGCTTCCCGCGGAGCAGGGAGCCCGAAGCGGGACTCGATCCTAAGACCCTGGGATCATGACCTGAGCCGAAGGCAAACGCTTAATGACTGAGCCACACAGGCGCCCTATCTGAGTACTTTTTAAAGAAATATAATCGTAGCGGCGCCTGCCTGGCTCACTCAGTAAAGCCTGCAATTCTTGATCTCAGGGGTCATGAGTTCAAGCCTACCCTGGGTGTGGAGTTTACTTAAAAAAATAAAATACAATAATTTTTGTAAAAGGAAATATAATTATAAGTAATGAGCTCACCGATTTCTATAGATATTCTATAGATTCTATACTCCATAAATTCTATAGAATTGCTTAGAATCCAGAATATTACAAATGAATTGGAGCTACAACATAGAAATAAACCTGGCGGTATCTGTTGTTGAATAAATAGAGGTTTTTAAAGTTTCTGTTTTGTGTTGCTAAGGGTGTAGGCCCAATTTAGGAAATAAGTAGATTTTAGTTATAAAAGGTAAGGCAAGAAATAGTCTAATTGAGAAGAGACTGATGTTTAGCATAATAAAAATTATGCTTAAGCATGGTAGAGCAACGGCAATTTGGGGGTTAGTTCTGGCTGCCCCTAATTTAGGGTTTGGTGTCATGGACATTAATGAAGGGAAGAGAAAGAAGACTTCCTAACACATGGCAGCAGATCTGGTTTTAAGGATAGATCCACAGCCAGCAATAGACTTCCTATGGTGAAGACTGGCACATATTTTTTGAAAGTGTAACACTTGACATTTGTAGTACTTGAAAAATATGAACTCAATACTTAGTATAAGTCTGTTACACACACCAGCCTTAGATGTGTGCTGCTTTGAGGAGGGAAGGTTTAAAGGTGTCTGTCTGTTAAGCAACGTAGGGCAAGAGAGGTCAGCAGCCAAAGGAGCAGAAGCTGAGTGAGAATCAGAATGGCATCAGTATCAGGAATTTAGAGCTAGAGGTAATAGTAAAATACTCTTAGACATTAGAGAATCCCAGAAAATATTTGGAAATATTTGCTTAACTTTCTATTATATGTGATATAAAGAGCTTGGGTCATTTTATTTGGATATTTAATGAATCACTCCAGGAGGCTGGAGAATTTGGAGACATTTTGACAGATTTCACATCAAATTATTAATGTTTTGTCTAGGAAGTGGGAAATGTGAGGTGGAGTGAGGGTTGGGATGATGGACAAGAGGTAATATTTTTCTAAATTGAAATATTTCTGTAGGTTGCAATTTTTTAAAACCTTTATCAGTTTTGAATATATCTCCTCGATAAAGTGTTCCCAGATTCTTTTATCCCAGACAGAATCAGTCATTTCCTTTGTGATCTTCTCAAAAATAGGGACCATGCCCAGCATAACACTTGACAAATTTCCGTCACTTAATACATGTTTGCCATATGGTCATTTAGTTTAACACCATTAGTTCACAGATGAGACAGGTGAGGAGCAATGGTTCCATATCCAATGGTTGATCCAAGGCAGAGTTTCTCGATCTGTGGGTTCTGGACCAGCAGCATCAGCCTCTCCTGAGAACTTATTAGAAATCCAGAGCTGAGGGTCCTGTCCCAGACCTAGAGATTCAGAAATTCTGCAGGTGGATCTTAAAGATCCAGGTTTTAACAAAACTTCCTGGTGATTCTGATGTACACTCAAGTTTGAGAAACATTGTGTAAAGGTAACATGGTTAATATGAAATAGACAAAAATAGATCTTTGTAATCTGAATAAGATCTAAACAAGTTTATATTGAATTATAATATATATTATGTAAAAATAGATCCAATGCTAGAATAAATTTTTCTAACTTTTCACTGGAAGAAAAAAATCCATTTTCACATTTAATGTTAGCTCTCTGGATACATAAACTATGTCCTTACTGCAGTGTAAAATAGAAAATGAAATGATCAACCCAGATATACTCAGTTTACTCATTGACAAATAAGGCACCTTACTTCTATAAGTAAATCACCATAAATTACAGATTTATAATCTTATTGAATCCAGTTACATTTTAATTTTATTAGCATGAAAATAGATGTTGTGATAATTCTATGGAAACCATTATTTTATTTTCTATGCTTTAAGTATTTTTGGCTAGGGTTGAAAATTTTGAGCTTTGGGAGAGAGATCTTATCTACAATGACGATGCCCACTGTAGAGAGAATATTAAGCCATAGTTTCTGTGGGGTCCTGTTGAACAAGTTACTTTAGTATTTACAAACTGAAATGCTTGGTTTCAATTTTTTTTTTCTTAGACTCAAGGGAGAAGTCACTCTATTAAGAAAAACTGAAACAGCATCAGTAGGAAAGAAGCCATAGGTGACAGTGATGTACGAGGAAAGAAAAGGAGAAATCATATACCATGTTCTATGGACATGAATAATTCTAAGAAAAGCATCTGTGTCCCTGGCAGCTACCTCCCTGAAACAAGGCAAAACTTAGGCTCACAACTCCAGCTTTAGGACACACAGTGTGTGACTAGGGCTCAGTCATGCTGCCACACTCTTTACCCTTTGACTCATATTTACTTCTTGTATTATGTTGAATTCAATTCTTTCTTATTAAGCAAGGACATATGAAACAGTTACTGGGAGAAGGGAAGTAAAAGATTAGTATTAAAATATTCCTAAAGCTAATGCTTTCCATATTGAAAACAAAACTGGGACTTAACTTCTTCCCCAAACAAAGGAGCAAATTGCACAGTTGCCAAGGTGTGAACTCTTTCATTAAGAGACCACAGGCTTCAAGTGTGATATGTCACCTTGCTTCTCTGTACTTGTCATTCTAAGAATCCTACTTCTGCCTTATCAAAGCAAATTTCACATTACTTCAAACTTCCCCTTTAGCAGTACTAAAAGATTACTAAGAAATGGATGATCCTTATCTTACAAATGAAGAAACCAAGCTACGTGAATATAATCACACATCTAGCGTCACAACACTGATTTCAAATCCAAAAATAAAAGTTCATTTTCTTTTCTTTTCTTTGTTGTTTTGTTGGATTTTATTTTTGTCTTGTTTTGGCTTTTTCCCTCATTCTAATTCTATTTCCAGTTAACAAGTTCGCCATTATTGTCTTTTGATAGAAAAATAGAGTTTCCTATTTAGCTAGATTCTAATAATATTTTTTTCAACATTGTTCCACCACCTTGAATTTTAACTTTAGGAAGTGTGTGCATTAGTATACCTTTTAATTTATATCAAGGATTTAAAAAATTTGGGAACACTATTCTTACATTTCTGTCCTAGGGTATACAGAAATATAAGATGTTTATTGTGCCTTAATTTTAAGAAATAAATGAGTGATATTGTGGAAAGAGCCTTGACATTGAAATCAGAAGACCTGCATTTTGTTTTCTTGGACTGAGATTTCATTCCTTCATTTGTAAACTGGGAATGATATTAACTAATATGCAGAACTGAAACATGTGGATTTCACCTCAGCCAATAGCCTCCATGTAGGAGAAAATGAAAAGAGTAACAGAACCTGAAATATGCAGAACATGCTGCACATACTCAAAGTTTTAATCAGGAGACAGTATATTGTAATTCTGTTCTATTATTTACAGTAGATAATGTTTAGTCCAGCATTATATACAGACTTTTCATCCACATACCTGAGAAGATTCCAAAATTTCATCCTTGGGACGCCTGGGTGAGTCATTCGGTTGAACGTCTGCCTTCGGCTCAGGTCGTAATCCCATTGTCCTGGGATTGAGTCCCACATCAGGCTCCTTGCTCAGCGGGGAGCCTGCTTCTCCCTCTGTCTCTGCTGCTCCCCCTGCTTGTGCTCTCTCACTCTCTCTGTCGAATAGATAATAAAATCTTTAAAAAAATTTCATCCATAAACTAAACTTATTAAAAAGGGATATAGTGAGGTTCTAGTATGCAAATCATGTGATATCAAGATAGGTGACACTAATGAATAAAGAAAATCCTCAAATTGTCAGACATTTAGTGAACAGAATACACTGGGCAATGAATGATATAGATAAGGCCTCTGCTGTTTATTACAAGGCATAGTTTACTAATAGGAGATGAACAATAACCAAGTATAAACATACCAGGTAGTTCCTACGTGTGTTGAAAAACAAAAACACGGTAATGTAATGGAAAGGGATCAAAGGTCCACTTTAGATTGGATAAATCAAGGAAGGATTTGCTGAAGAGGTAAAATTTAAACTGAGAACTAAATATCAAAAGGAGCAAGCCGGATAAAGAATCTAAAAGCAGGACTTGCCAGGCAGGGAGAACAGCTAATGAAAAGCCCAAAGGCAAGAAGTTAGCGTATCAGAAAGAGTCTGGAAGTGTACCTGGAACAGTAAGTATTAAGGGAGAGGGCTCTACAGTGTGGACAGAGTGGAAGACTGACAGAAGGCAGGTGGCAGGACAGAAAGCCTTGTAAGGAACACTGATTCTGTTTCAAGAGCAATAGGATGCCATTGCAGGGCATTATGGAAGGAATGATATGACCTAATTGCAATCAATTTGAGCTGTTTTGACAGTAAAATGTGCTTGAATCATGCATCTCTCTTTTGTCCCCCTGAGGTACCACTATTGGATCGGCTATTACAAGTATCCAAAAGATACTCGACTCCAAATTTCCTCAGAGTGTTATTTCAGGACACAAGCACTGAAATAAGTAGCTCTTATCAGGATTGAGAAATATCCTAGCTGTTTGAAATGGGCACTTTCTTTTTCATGCTTGTTTACTCTAGAATACTTAAGTCTAGGCTACTTAAATATTTTTATTGGGATGAGTTTTCACACTAAGTTGATTTTTATTGCAACTGTTGTGCTTGGCAAAACACTAGTGAAATCCCCATATAGCATTAGAATTATACAGAATTAGTTTTAGTTTTGTGATTTCGTGCTACTATATATACTGAATATAAAGGCTATGGAAGAAAAAGAAATTAAGATTTGGATTGACAGAAGAGTAAGTACTTAAAAGACTGTAAGCAGGCAAAATAAAATGTGCATTCCTTGAATTTAGATTAATTATATTTTGCTTACTAGTATATATTTTAATCAGAAAAAAATAAAGCAAAGCAAATAACTTCAGTAAATTGAATTTTATTGTTGTTACAAAAGATTTAATAACTAATTTTCCATGGTGAAAACCTTCCAGAAGAAGCTTAGTGGACAGGCAAGATCAGGGGATACTTGTTATACACTCACGACTGAGCTGGTAAATAAATAAAGTGAAGGTGTAGAAATCTTGTTAGATTGGTATAGTGCACAACCAGTTTGCTTCTGGGAGAGGGTGAAAGCAAAGTAATACATCTTGCATAATATTCCCTCTCCAGTAAGATTAGTTGATAACACAAGAGAATTTTCCCTGGCTTTACCTGACAGAAACTTGATTCATCTTCCAGCAAGAGCAATTTTTCTACCATATTCAGCAATAGTAGCTTCTGAAGGGCTTTCTTATCTCATTTCTTATTCATCAATCTCCAAAAGACATGTTAGAAACAGCAAAATGTAAATCTCTTTATAACTAAATTAATCCAATTCTTTTCATTTGTCTTTCACAAGAGACAGCCTCATTGTCAGCTGAGCATATGTAACAAATGCTTGTCACTCCTGAGTGCTCAAAGAGCAAGATCTAAAAGAGAGATCATTTCTTTTGACAAATGTATGTTAACATAGAAACTACCTTTTTCTCTAATGATTTACTTGTCCTGTATTTTTTTAATTAATATCTTCCCATAATTTATGGAGGAAGACTATGATAGCCACTTTATATAATTATAGTTCTGATGAGATATATCCCGAGTTTCTTAATTTAGCATTTTGTCAAAATGGATAAGAAAAAATGTAACTTTCTATTTGCTGATTTTTCATGAAATATTCTTATTAAAATGCAAATGTTAACGTTTCACCTGGTATTAATCTAAATCCTATACCAGAAAACTTCACTGGAGGGACACACTTCATAAAAGTAAAGTAATTTCTCTAACAGATTATGTTTGTTTTACCCTATATATCGTTACCATTTGGCATGTAGATTTTTTTATCTAAACTTCTATAGAAAATTTTTAGATGTATGGCAACAGTTTATATGCTATGAAGAAATAAAGTTTTATAAAGGAAAACCCAAACACAATATGTATGTAGATTTTGTTCTTTCATTTCAAAGAAGTTTAAAATGTTTTGTGTGAATAGTTTTTAACATCTAATAGATATTAATACTAACATCTGATAAGTAAAATGTTGTTATCTTTTACTATTTTTATAACAGAGCCTACAGAGTTGCATCATTCCCCAATATACCTTAAGCTTCCGCTGCTTGTCATTGAAATATTTCTATTTTAATTATCAGGTTTTTTATCACTGACATACCATTGTGTTCGAAAGCTATAAAGTCATGAAGAGATCTTAAAATTTCTTCTATAAATTACATAGCTATTACTAATCCAGTTTCTTACAAAAACGGTTTCAGGTGGTTTTAAAAAGATATATGTAGACATATTTATTAAATAGAATAAATTTAATAAAGTGAGAATAATTGAGACTAAATCAAGATAACATACCATCAAATTCTATACATTTGACATGGGCTAACCATAATTTTGCTTTTAAGCTGTTTACCAGACAACTTAAGGAGGAAAATATAGTAAATTAGATATCTCAAACTCTCCTTAAGATAAACACATGAAATCAACTAAACAGGAAAATCACAATTATCCCTGATAACAATATCAGAAAAGAATG
Organism: Eumetopias jubatus; assembly: GCF_037043125.1. Taxonomy (NCBI): domain Eukaryota; kingdom Metazoa; phylum Chordata; class Mammalia; order Carnivora; family Otariidae; genus Eumetopias; species Eumetopias jubatus. The sequence continues at coordinate 172,963,159 of NW_028274808.1, read as the reverse complement.
TCTTTTAAGGTTCCCAAAATGAAAGGCCTGTGTAATGGAGTGAACAACATCTTCAGAGCTGCAGGGCTCCCTTTTGCCCCCTATTGATTCTCTCAAAGTGACCCATGGCATTAAATGTAAGTGCAATTCCTATAAAAATTCCTTAAAAGGAACCATCTGATGCAGTAAGCTCCCAGGCAACACTTCCTTCTAAATGTTGTTTAGCTTTGATAATCTTTTGAGAAATAGGATATGGCTGTATTCACTAGTGAGTTTTTAAATGTCTTGTTCTTCTATGTTAGCAGTTCAGTACAAAGCCTTAACTGACGGATGAGAATAGAGAAGGGTTTGGGGAATGAGGTGCCCAACGTGGATATGTTATAAATGGAAGACTATCCAAGTCCTCCAGGAGGGAAGTCAGATGAATACCAGGTGTAGGGCCAGGGGTCCCTTACAAATTAATTTTGAACCCACTCTAACAGAAAACTGGACTATTAGGAAGGAATTTTGTCCTCTCTTGATTTTAGGAAGGTGTCTTCGATAATTATTACAATAACATAAATATAATGATTATATTTTTAATATTGCTCTACATATTTTTATTACTATAATCATAATGACTATTTAGTGAGTGCTTATTGAATGTTACCACTGTCCTAAACACTTAAAGGGCACTGATGCATAGATTGATAGAATTATGATGTAATTTTATGATAAAAAATGAAGTTAAGAAGTTAGCCCAAGGTCATGTGGTTATTGTATATTGGAGCCAACAACTGAAGCCAGGATTTCCAGCTCCAATGTCTAGACTCCACAGCTATTATGAATCACAAAGGGTGAGCATGTAGTGTTTTTTTTTCCTAACAATTTGAATATTTTATAGCATTTATTTAACTTTAAAAAATACTTTAAAAATTGTTTTCCTTCGGAACAGAAAATATAATTTAGAACAATATGTCTGAGAAAAGCTGTTCTATGAGAAAATACCCTATTTTGAAAAAATATATCAAATATTGTTAGTAACCATGCTAAGCAAACAGAATTGTGCGAGCTCAGAAGAAAGTGACTTTGTTATATAATACACAAAATAATTGTTTACATACATAAATAACATTTATCATTAAAATTCAAAGAAAAGAATAGCAGATAGAATTTTTTGGAAGGAAAATGCCATTCCAATGCTCCCTCAACAGATTCAGGTGAGGTCTAAGGCTTTCTCCAAACTAAATGACATAATAGATACTCTTACCTTTCAAACTCAACTCTTACCTTTCAAACTCAATTCCTTGCATTTGATATTAGTGGTCGTGCCCCTTAGCCTATGGGAATAATCATTAATTCTCCTCCACAAACATTTCCCACATAGCATTTCCCAACCCTCTTCCTTTGGGATGGAGCCATTTGACAGGTTCTACCAGGTGAATTGAGTAGAAATGTCTTGATCAGCACTTTCCAGCTGAGTGTGGCCCAAAGAGAAGACTGCTCAGAACAGAGCCCCTAGTAAACCTATGATGGACATATATTATGAATGAGAAATAAATCTTTGCTCTTTTATGCCAATGAAATTTTAAGTTTAGTTCCTGCCGTGGAGGATGCTTTATTCATCCACCTATAGGCTCAGTTTCCATAAAAGGTCTACCCAGTCTTATACAAAAAAAAAAAGTCTGCATTTTGTCTGACCTTTAGTTCATTATGAATTATGCAAAAGTTTGGTAAATTACCTAGATCAATGTTTTATAAAATATGTTCCATAAGTTTGCAGAAAATAAAGATTGTATGGAGATTCCAATGTTCATTAGCACATTAGGATTCTGAATTCCTACAGTAAATATACTCTGCCTTATAATTTGGCTTAAACATTAAGTTTTCCAGCAATACTTTATGACACAACCCTTTAGCCACAGCTGCCTAGAAACACCCACAGAGCACACTGATTAGTGTTTCAGTGCTATTATTAGTTACTTCTGATGGAGGGAATAGAATGCCATCATGGGGATCACATAAAGAATCTTCAAATGCACCAGCATTCTGTTTCTTATGTTGGGAATTGTGTGTAAAGGTGCTCCCATTGTCATTCTTTAAGCGTACATATAATTATATACACCCTTTTGAATGTATGGTATATTTCACAATTTAAAAAAAGTTTTAAGTAAACAAAGTAGTGGAAGGAGGGAAATCTCAAACACATTCAAAAAATTTGAGGACTACATTTCTCTCTTCACAGGGCAAAAGACATGATGGCAGTCTTAGAATATTTCCTAAAAAAAAAAAAACTAATAGAAGTGTAAATATTTTTAAAATTATAAATGATACTAATGCATTATTATTTTATAATGTAAAGCAAGAATGTGTCAGATGTGTCAATATTTCCAAATTATCTAAAGCATGGTAGGATGATCATAAATGAAGTGGTCTCTAAGTAAATTTTTCAAGTTATTTATCACTATCAAATAATTTTACAGAGGATGCTTAATTTGTAACTTTTAGAAGGTGTGAATTAATTTCTGTGATTCTTCAGAAAATGTCAACTGTGATATGCAACCTTTTTACAAAAGGCTGTGTGGTTTTCACTTGGCAGCTATTTTTGTAAATGTAAAATTTTGCTGAGGCAAAAAGTGTTAGTTCCAAGACCTCAGGACATTTCATTTCTGTCAGGTACAACTTGGGCCTTAGGTCACTAAAATACACTTGCTTTAATGGAAAACATGCCATTTCTTCATTGCTAAACATGTTTAAATACTCCATCCAGCCAGCTGCCTTTATTGATATCTTTATAATAATGATTTTTTTTCATCTTTATTTGCTTTTGAGTGTGCCCTTGCTTTAAAAATACATATGTAAGTGGGCCTATTTTAATGTAAATGTGACAGACATTTTCTGATTTGTCCTGTGTGTCTTCATCCCAACCTGTATAATTTCATAAAATTGACAGCAGAAGCACATATAATCCACATTGAATTTCTCACTCACATTTTCAAAATGCCCATTTTCAAAATGCACAGCTCCTAGGAGATCAGAAGAACTATCTCAAAGAGTTGTGAGGTCCTTAATGGTATACATTGACATTTCCAAACAGCATGCTTCTTCAAGCTGTAAACACAATTCCCCTCCAAGTAGTAAGGAGATCCCAGGCTTGTGGAACAGAGTGCACACCGGGTAACTCGTGTTACTGCTGATCAGAACTCCCTTGGGAGTGTGTTTCTCAGTTCCAACCTTAGCTTCTTCCTGTGGAGGTCATGGAGTTTTCTCTAAAACGTGTGACTGCCTAGCTTAGTAAAATTCTGAAACACTGGCATTGTCTGGCCTACTTTACCATACTATGCTAGTAATATACATTAAAATGAGTAAAAATAGAATAGAATCACAGTCCAAACTTTTATGAATGTAATGCCTTTCAAAGCAACAAAATATAAGTTTGTGCTTGTGAAAACTTTGAAAGAGTTAATAGGCATATGGTATGTTACATAGTGATGTATTTTTAGCTTAATGAAGTTTTTATTCTCCGCAAATGATACTTTTGTTCAATTTTCAGCATCAGGTTTTAATGGCTAGGAAAAGAATTTTTCAGCAAACATCTTTCTGCAGAGTTCTATTTTACTAATATCCAACTATTTTAAACAGAAGTGTTTTGTAATATAAAATATGCTCAAGATATTATCACTGTATGGGGCGCCTGGGTGGCTCAATTGGTTAAGCATCTTTTGGCCTCAATCATGATTTCAGTGTCTGAGCTGGGTGTGGAGCCCGCTTAAGACTCTCCCTCTTCCTCTTCCCCTCCCTCCTCTCATATACTCTCTTTCTCTAAAAAAAAAAAAAAAATAGATGATAGATAGATAGATAATTATCCCTGTAGAAGAAACTGAAATGCTGGAGAATGCAGTTCTCATTTACAGATCTTTAAATGATTGCTTTGGCAAGTTTGTTGCAAACTTTATATTCATCACAGTTTAAAGGGGAAAGATAAATTTACATAATTCTCAAACAAATCATATTCCGACAAATTACCCACTCAAATACAATTGAGAGGTGTGCATTTTGAAAAACATGGGTAGATGAGAAATTCAATACGGATTATAGGTTCTACTGTTTGCAAAGAATTTTGGTAACATAAAAGTTAAGATCCCCCCATTATAATCAAAAGTAAGGCAAGGATGCCTCCTTTTTCCCCTGCTCTTTAACATTGTGTCTGAGTAATTAGTCAAATGGAGGTAGACAAGAAAATCAAGGCATTAGAATAGACAAAAAAAATAAGTAAAATTATTTATATCAGCTGATGATTTGACATTAATTCTTGCAAGAATCAATAACTCAAAAAACTAATAAAGTAGCAGAATACAAAATTAGTATTCAAAAATCAGTAGCCTTTATTTTTTCAAGCAACCATGTAGAAGACATAAGGGAAGAAAAAGAGCTATATATAATAGTATAATAAAAATAAAATAACTAAAAATAAACAATAAGAGCTACTTAAAATACATAAGAGGCAATTGTTTCAAACTCTTAGAAGACATAAAAGTGGACTTAAACACATGGAAAACATCTGTCTTTTTCTTGCATAGAATAACTTAAGTTCATAAATATGTTAAGTCTTTCCTAGGTAATATATAGATTTAATGTGAACCCAAAACAAATTGGTATTTTTGAGCTAGAAAAATTGATCATAAAATCAATATGAAAAAATAAATACGGAAAAAGTATATAGGAAAATCTTAAGGAAAAAAGATCAATGAGAGGGACTAATTCTGCCATATTCAAAACATGTTATAAAATACTATATTAAAAGTGAGAGGGGTGCCTGGGTAGCTCAGTTGTTAAGCGTCTGCCTTCGGCTCAGGTCATGATCCCAGGGTCCTGGGATCGAGCCCCGCATCGGGCTCCCTGCTTGGCGGGAAGCCTGCTTCTCCCTCTCCCACTCCCCCTGCTTGTGTTCCCTCTCTCGCTGTGTCTCTCTCTGTCAAACAAATAAATAAAATCTTTAAAAAAAAAAAAGTGAGGTACTCATCCATAACCAGTGAAAGAGTAGAAAGACCAGAAAAAGATCCCAAAATTCATGGGAATTTAGAATTTTATGAAGATAGTTTTTACATCACTTGAGAAATAGTTACCTTTGACTAAATGTTGTGGGACCATTTGTGGAGTGTGCCCAGGGAAGAGGAGGATAAGAAATTGCTCCAGCCAGTGTAGAAATCTCTCCCTGGGGATTTTTACTGAATAGGGTGGTAAAGAGTGAAGAACTTGTGGAATGTTGGGGTGGTTTCAAGATTTTTTTAGTATGCTTGAATGCTGATTGAAATAACAGAGTAGAGCAGAAGAAACTCATGAGTAAGAAAAGAGAATAGAGAACTACAGGAACAGGGTATTTGGACAGGTGAGAAGCAGGCAAATCTAGATTTTGGAGGTTATATTATAGGAGGGAGGGTAACATATATGGATTTAGGTGAAAGTAGGTTAGTATATATTTGGTGGGAGCAAGTGAAATTAAAAAAAAAGCTATTGCAGATCATATCAGGAAATGATCCAACATGAGAGAGAGTCAGACATTTAAAAAAAATTAGCTTACTCTGGTATTTAATATAATCATCTTAAGACAATAACTGATGAGCATCTCCAATTCTCATAACAAAGAATTATAGGAAAAAATATACACAAAAGAATCCATACTTATTGGAACAGTAAATCTTACTCTGAAAGGCAGAGAGAAAGTAAATATGAGAGCAGTTACATCAAGTTCATTAAATAATGTAGAACAGATTTCTCATCAGTAGGCAACAGAAAATCAAACTCTTGAGTAAAAATAAGTATTACGTATCAACCATTGCTACCACTTCACTCGTGTCCTAATTGGTGTGAAGAAGGAGGAGGAGGAAGAGAAGTCAGAAATAATACAAAGAGCCACAGTTGTCCTTTCTCATAGTTTATATGATTACCTAAATAAACAAAAAAATCCATGAAATTCTATATTAGAACAAATAAACAAATTCAACAAAATTGCTATTACAATATCAAAAGAGAAGTACAAAAGTATTTATTTCCATACACAGCAAAACAAACGGAGAAATGTTATTTAAACACAATATCCCATTCATTATTACAGAAAAACTTGTTTTATCTAGGAATAATGTCTAAATAAACATGTGAGAATTTTATGAATAAAATTAAATGTTTTACAAAATAAGCCTGACATTATTCCTTGTTTAACTAAAAGTGATTCTACTCTTATTCTTGTTAACTAAACAATTTTTTTCCAGATATTTCTTGATCTGAAGGAAGGTGGACTATTTCCTGGTTTAGAGTCATTATTTTGGTCAATAGAATGCAGAGGGAAATCTGCTGGAGGGTTTCTTCTTTTTAAGATTTTATTTTTATTTACTTAAGACTGAAAGAGAGAGGGAGAAAGAGAGAGAGGGTGCATGAGCAGAGGGGAGGGACAGAAGCAGGCCCTCCGCTGAGCAGGGAGCATGAAAAGGGACTGGATGCCAGGACACCTGAATCAAGACCTGAGCTGAAGGCAGCAGCTTAACCAACTGAGCTACCAGGCGTCTCCCGCTGGGAGATTTCTCTGGAAGATATATATATGTATTTATATATATTTTAAATGCTCTGTCCTGTGATATTCCAGGCTTCCAGCATTTTAATGCATACAGATGTGCTATGTGAAGCTGAGGAACTTATGGCCACAAGAAAAGTTAGGAGAAGTTAGAGACATGACAAGTGTCAGAACCAACTTCCAGATTTCTTGTTATGTAAGAAAAACTATTTTCTTTTGTTTAAGATACTATTAGTTGAATACTCGGTGGTATTCTACTGGCTGATATTGGAAATCGTTCTTCTGATGTAAGGATGCTTAATGATAAATACCATGTTCATAGATAGAAAGATCGCAGCCAGCCTGGCAAAGTTAAATGTCTGATAACATCAAGGGAATTGAGTAATTATTTGCGGTATAACAAATCATCCCTAAACTCAGTGGCTTAAAACAAGAACCATTATTTGCCCATAATACTAAGGATGAGCAATTTGGGTTAGGTTCTACTGGGCGCTTCTGTTGGATCTTCCTTGGGATCACTCATGCAGTTATACTCCGATGACTCGAAAGGGCTGGATGATCCAAGGAGGTCTCAGTCAGATGTCTGGCTGTTGGCTCTGGCATCTTTTTTTCTTTTTCTGTTCTATCTTTCTCCAGTAAGATAAACTAGGTTTCGTTTTTGTTTTCGTTTTTGTTTTTTTTTATAGGATATTATATATGCTCTGAAGAGGGGAAGGCAGAATCTACAAGGCCTCTTGAGACCCAGGCTTCAGAATTTACGTAATGTAATTTCTACCATATTCTGTTTGTCAACGCCTATCACAGGGCAAGTCCAAATTCAGTGAGTGGGAAATCAGCTCTACCTCTTGAAGGGAGTAGCTACAAAATATTGTGGCCATGTCTTCAATCTCTATCCAAGTTAGGGCAAGAATATGTGTAAATATTGAGGTATTTCTGGTGGCGGTATAAAAAATTTGATCAGTTTCAAGAAGAGTTTGGGAATATACATTAGAAATAGATACACACATGTCTTCCAAACTAGCAATTTCACTTCTATAGATAAATTCTAAAGAAAATTTTACATATGTGTACAGGAAAGCAAGTATAAGAATACAAATGACAAAGTTGTATATTTATGGAATAATTCAAACCAATTTAATTTCCAGCAACTGGATATATAGGGTCTATTTATAAATGGGTAACTGTCCGGTAGCTAGTTAAAATGAATGAACTAGAGGTATACGTATCAATATGTATTAGTTTTGGGGCACCTGGGTGCCTCAGTCATTAAGCGTCTGCCTTCAGCTCAGGTCATGATCCTAGGGTCCTGGGATCGAATCCCACATCAGGCTCCCTGCTGGGCTGGAAGCCTGCTTCTCCCTCTCCCACTCCCCCTGCTTGTGTTCCCTCTCTAGCTGTGTCTCTCTCTGTCAAATAAATAAATAAAATCTTTTAAAAATATATATTAGTTTTGAAATTATAATCTCAAATGAAAAATTAAGGATATGTATAGTATGATAGAACTTACATAAATTTAAGTAATATGATACATATACATCTATAACAATATATAGTAAGTAAGAGTATGAAAAAAAAATATTAGTAAAGATACAAATCAGTCTCAGGATAGTGTTTATCTCTGGGACTGGGAGGATGGAATGCAGTAGAAGTTGCAACATTTTGTTTCTTAATATACATCTAAAGCAATTTGGACAAATATGATTCATAAAATCTGTCTGGTGTGTACATTGATGCCTGTTCTATTATCCTCTATAGTTCTTGCCTACCTGAAATCTTTTGGAAATATTTAAAGGAAATATAGTCAGATTATATTTGCATAAAATATCTTTAGAAATTTATAAAACTAATTAGTACCAGTGGGTGTCTTTGAGGAAGGGAATCAGAGAATTGAGAGTATGTAAAGAAGAACTTGCACTTTATATCTTTTGATACTCTTTGAATTTTTATAGTATTATGTTACCTTTTAAAAGATAGTATTTCTCCATAATGATTATACCTCGCTTGAAAATGTGAGATAAATCACACAACCTCTTGCCCATTCTTCAGTTTGAACGACTTCGATGCTTCTTATTATATATTCTTTGAGAGACCTCTGTCTGTCACCCTCATTTGATGAAAACCTTTCAGTTGGTTCCTCATCCCATTTAGAGAACACTTCTTTTGACATTCTCTGGGGCTACTGGAAATTTTCTATTCTCATAAGAGTCTGACAAGGCCATATTCATTTTGCCCTTTTGCTCTCATTGTCATTTAAAGGTCAGGTTGTGTCAAACCCATGCTCATTTGTTTTACCATATACTATTTGAAATCACACAACCCTGAAAAGCCTGAAAAGCCTGAAGCCCAGGACATAAGTCAACAGTTAAAGAAAAATATTATAGATAATTTTTATGAAACTCATTTTCAAATATATATTCAGTTCAGTGTCCAATTAAAAATGAAAAATTGTTATCCATTTCTTATCATTTATTTTGGTACTTTTTAAATGAGATAGACTCTCATATATGCAGTTAGCAAACACTATAGAGAGCCTCCTGCATCCCAAGTACTGTTTTTAGGACAAAATTAAGTCCTTTCCCTCATGCGTCTTATGCTACCTGGGAGAGACAAACAACAACTAAACCATTGTATATGTCAGATTGTGATAAGCAATATGGAGTAAAATGAACCAGGATGAGGAGGATAAGAGGAGTGGAAACACGGGAGATGCTACTCTTTTATAGAGAGTGGTTGTCAGAATATGTGTAATTTATAAACTGTTATTTAAATATGGACATTAGAAAGTGATGAGTTTTTTATGGAGTGTTCCAGGCAGAGGGAACAGCATATGCAAAGGTCTTAGGGGAAATATGTTAATTGTGCCCAAGCAACAGCAAATCACATGACTACTGTGGAGCGTAAAGAAATATTCAGGGAAAAGATCAGAAAGTAGTAAGGGTTCACACGGGGACCTAGTAAGACATTTTTTTAAAAAGCCGCTGTAACTACTTTGGCTATTATACTCAGTGAGAATTTCTGAGCAGAGGAATGGGGTGTAGACAAGAAAGAGTGGAAGCAGAAAGATCATAAGGAGGCAAGAGACGACCATGGCTTGGAGTATCAGGATATTTGGTGATGGAGGAAACAAATAACAAAAATCATCATGTGTGATTACTTTTATTTTCCTATTTCTCAGTTTATTTTAAAGTATATTGTAATCATAGTACTTAAGCTGAATATATTTACTGAAACTATACACTCTTGAAAATTATACAATTTCAAATTCATAATGTAGTGAGTTAGTTTTTCAGTGTATAATTTAAAGTGTGCCTATTTTAAAATGTTTTTAGTCTAAAATTGTTATGGCCATGGAATAGAGCTGTGGGGCCGTCTACTACTTACTGACCCCATGTTAGAGCAGAATCAAAAGTTATTGAAAAGTACCATGGCTCAGGCCCTGTGTAAGGAGTTGAAATGGTCTAGGAATTGAAATGGCCTTTTCTGACTTGGCTGTTTGTTTGTTAGTGTCCTCAGTTAGTTCCATTAGAGGTTGCCAATCGAACCCGGCTCTGGTACCTGTTAAAACATCTGACTCTGCACTGGATCAGCAGCAGCCTAGAATTATTGCAACCAGGATACTTTATAGAGTATGAGATAGAACTCACTCAACACCTCTCAAAAGCTCAGCTGAAAAGTAAAATATTTTAGAATTGTCAAAAAATTATGAAGCAATTCATAACTTCAGACCTGTATTGTAAATAGGGCATGACAACACAATGATCTATGTGATTTGCAATATTTAGCAAATAAATTATATTTCAGCAAATGTGAGAGATTGATTATTTTCTCCCAATATTGACTCTTCCTGTCTTCCATCTAAATAAAATTTTAGGGGGCGCCTGGGTTGCTCAGTTGGTTAAGTGACTGCCTTCGGCTCGGGTCATGATCCTGGAGTCCCGGGATAGAGTCCCACATCGGGCTCCCTGCTCAGCAGGGAGTCTGCTTCTCCCTCTGACCCTCCTCCCTCTTATGCTCTCTCTCTATCATTCTCTCTCTCTCTCAATAAATAAATAAAAATCTTTATAAATAAATAAATAAATAAATAAAATTTTAGTTTGGACAGAAGATATCAGAAAAATTTTTGGTATAAGAGGAAAAAAATTATCTTGTAGGTAACTATTATTTTGCAATCTCTGATAATAGTATTTATATCTTAATTAAAATACAAAATTTTAAAATACTTCCACTTTACAAACCATGAAAAAAGAAAGTTACTTCTACAATCATAGAACTTTTTCATTGCTTTCATTGCTTCCTTCAATAATAGAGTAGGTAGTGAAGTTATAATGAAGACTATGCATAATGGCCCAATTGATGTTGCTCCTGATGAGAGGCATTTTACTGTTGCATCATTTACTGTTATTAGTTGAGTGATTACACATTATTATTTAGTTGAAAAAAATGAACTCTTTTAATTTATTAATGCTCATTTTGTCAAAATACTGGGAACTAAAGATTCCATGGTGAATAAGACAGACATAGTTCAAATTTCAGAGATTTGGGCCTAATAGGAGAGATATTTAAAGACAATTAAAAAGCAATTTGAAAAAAAAATATGATACATGCTATAATGGAAGACTGACAGGGACAACATCAGATATCATAGCCCTGGTCTTCTATACGTCTTTTCATTTATGTGTGTGCACACATCTAGGGTTGGACCAAAGGGAGGTCGTCCTGTAGGAAGAGATTATTAAGCCAAGAGAAGAATAATGTGAAGTTGTTAGCCAGATGAAGAGAAGAATGATAATCAGTTGTAGATCAAATAGCAAATGCAAAAGGTCTAGGATGAGATAATATTTAAAGAACTGAGGCATAGAGTGTGAAAGTGGGAGTGGCAAGAGTTAAGCTAAGAGTGAGGTCCCAGAGGATGTTGTAAGCTATTGGAAGGGACTACAAGTTTTTGTTAATTCCAATGACAAACCTATGTGGGATATTAGACTGGAGATTGATGTGATATAAGTTATATTTCTGAAGGTTCACTCTTGCTTGCAATGTAGATACATGATTGGATGGAGACGATATCTAAGACAGAGAAACCAGTAAGTGGCTGTGAAGGTCAAGTTAGATGTAATAGTGTCTAGACCTTGGCAACGCCAGTAAAGTTTGAGACAGTAGATGATTCAAGAACTATTTACAATATAGAATTCACAGGACTTAATTACTAATTAGATGGATGATTGAAAAAAAAAAAAAAAAAAGAGGGACTCCTGGGTGGCTCAGTCTGTTAAGCATCTGCCTTCAGCTCAGGTCGTGATCCCAGGGTCCTGAGATTGAGACCCTCATCTGGCTCCTTGCTGAGCAGTTTCTCCCTCTGCCTGCCACTCCACCTGCTTATACATGTTCACTCTCTCTCTCTCTCTTTTTCTCTGAGACATAAATAAAATCTGTTAAAAAAAAGATGAGAGAATTTCAGCTGTTTGAGAAACTGGGTGAAAGTTAGCAGCATTCAATTAGATTAGGACAAGAGAAGGAATGAAGGAATAAGCAGGGAGGAAAGATGATGCATTCCCTTAGAAATGTTGAGTTAGAGGTGCCTGTGACCCTTGCTTATAGAGCTATTCAGAAGAAAGTTCAATGTTCATGAACTTGTAAGTGGCACTGAAGTTTTCATCACTTTTTTCAGCATCACTCAGCATCCAGGTGTAGCAGGCTATCCGACAAAATCAACCATGTTTTGTTTTTTTAGGCAAGTGAAACATGTTTAATGGGGCAAGAGTATTGAAGGTACTAAGAACAACAAGTAAGATGAAAAATAGAATATATGATATTGAAAATGAAACCAAGACTGGTACCTGCAAGCAGATAGGGAGAGACAACAGTCTTGTGGGTAAACACATCAAGGAGGTTTATGGGTTGGTGCTGGAAATAGTTGAGAGAAAGCGTAGGAAGGAGACTAAACTCTTGTCTGCAACTGGGCTTACAATTCCAGCTAAATTCATGTTGAAGGATTACAGCCATACATGTAGTTGGCTGTTGTAAAATGGAAGGTAAGATCACTTGACACAAAGAGATGAAAGAATGAGAGACCAGGGCGTTGGCTAAATATTATCCAGGAAAATGGCAGAAAGTGGCAGGAAAAGGGGGGCTGTAGGCCAGATACTTCTGCTTTTGATGAGTGTGGGGTGAGCAGCCAATCAATAGATGGCAGCTGGGAGAGGAATTATGGCTGATGTTAAAAAGTAAATACATGTACTTAAGAGTGAAGAAGTAATCATTTAGATACATAGTGGAGAGTTACAAGGACACCAACTACATCTCAAGATGGTTTCTGGAAGAAGAGTCTTCTCTTGAGAAAGTTGCAGGAAGCATTATCTTCAGAAGAAAGTCAAGTTTCAGAGGGCATGATGGAAGGATGGTGTTAAAGAGGAACAATGGTGGGGCACCTGGGTGGCTCAGTCGGTTGAGTATCCGATTCTTGCTTTCGGCTCAGGTCATGATCTCAGGGTTGTGAGACTGAGCCCGGCATCAGGCTCTGCACTTGGTGGGGAGTCTGCTTCTCCCTCCCTCTCTCTCTCCCTTTGCCCCTGCCCCTGCTTGTTCTCTCTTCCTCAAATAAATTTAAAAAATTGAAAAAGAAAAAAGAAGAAGAAGAAGAATGGAAGTTTAAGAAAAAATGTTATTTTCAGAAAAAAAGGGGGCAGGAGGAAAAGCAGATAGCCCAAGAGATCCCATTTTGATTGTTGAGCAAGAATAACAGATTTGGCATGTTGTACTAAACTTATTTCAAGGTCCTAAGGGGGAAAAAAAACTGGAATTTGGGAGTTTCTTGTATCAGTGCCTTTAGGCAACATTAGTGAATACATAAAGGAGAAAAACCAAGAAACCATACAAAAGTCTGCGACAGGCCTCCTTTCTCTATGATTTTTTTTTTAATTTGTGTTTATATGAGGTGCCTGTGTGGCTCAGTTATTGAGCGTCTGCCTTCAGCTCAGGTCAGGATCCCAGGGTCCTGGGATCCAGCCCGCATTGGGCTCCCTGCTCGGCAGGAAGCCTGCTTCTCCCTCTCCCACTCCCACTGCTTGTGTTCCCTCTCTCGCTGTGTCTCTGTCAAACAAATAAATAAAATCTTTAAAAAAAATGTGTTTATGCTAAAGCCCTGTGCAGAATACCTCCGGTCTTTCCCTCTCTCCAATGCATTCAGAACACAGTGGCCAGAGAATCCTCCATTATTTTTTATACTTTGTTTTCAATCAGCTCAAAAATCATCACTGTCATGCCATGGAGTCGAACAGTAAAACTTTCAAATATTCTAGCTAGGCTCGTCATGATTAGGCCAGAGTTTTCCAGCTGCCATGAATTGGGGAAAACCAAGGGCAGGAAAAGTAAAATGTCACTGGTGTTTCTTTTGAGCGGGATGGAATGGATGAGCTGGATCGTTTAGTTGGGCAGCAGCAGTAATTACAGACATTTGTAACAGTTTGTAACAATGAGGTTTTCCATCATGTCATAACAACAGTTAGGTCTTGAAAAGGAAGCAAATTATTGCATGATCATCTGCATCTTGTTGATATGCAGCAGGGGTTAATGCTCAGACTCCCCTTCATATGCTGAGAACATCTGTAGGAATGACAGCCTTCAGTATGGCAGACCACAGTGAAGCACAATAAAGTTTTAGTTCCAATCCAAGCAAAATTAGAGATGTCAACCAAATGTTTGCTATTAATCTATATAGCCTGATTTGCATCTTACTGTACCACATGTTAGTGTTTCTCCCAATTGGCATTGCCTGGTCATGATAATTTGAAATTTACTGAACATCAACAGTGAACTCAGCAACACGCAGAACATAATGATGGAGAGATTGCATGGGCAGAGACTTTAGGCAGTGCTGAAAAGCAAGCGAAGTAGGGACAAAAGTTGATGCAAAACATTTAATTGGAAATGATTCCTTTTATTACCCTGCAATGAACTTGAAGAAGTAATATTAAAACAGGACAAGTGGTTTCAAGAAGATTTTAAAGGTTACGAAACAAACAAACAAACAAACAAATCGGAGAAAAGGTTACAAAACAAAAGTCAGCTTCTCATTCTGTCAGGAGAGAAGGCATGTTGTCCTGGCACTGCCACTAAAGACCACACTGTTGGGTGTAACTATAATTCTTTTCAATAAGTGCAGGCACATTAAGACATGCATTTGAGCATTAACTTAGATATCCAGATATGAGAACTCTTCTTCATATGAGTTAGAAACTTCAGAAGAATGGAGAGTTAATATTATATTAAAATTGCCACTTAAACCTGTCTCATTTTCTGTACCAACCATGGGGTGAACAGCATGAAAATCAAATGATCTTCAAGTTCCAAAAAGTGTGCAAGTCTCAAAGATTGATGAATGATATATTTATTCAAAATCACACTGGATACATATGTAAATCATTCCTCATTGATACCATGTCCTTAGAGCATGAGGTGGACTCAATCATCAATTTTTCCAGATAACTGAAATTCATTACATGCATATTGAAATAAGTATAAGAAAAGCATTTGAAATGCATTCCAGAAACAATGCCAAGTATTTTGTAGAGTTTAAAATAATCTGACAGGTTGGATTTTAATTTTTTTACATTGCAGAAGAAAAAATAGAGCCAAAGATGAGTTAGGACATATTAGGTTGGTAAAAGGAAGTGTGAACATTTGAATCTAGTTCTGCTAGCACCAAAATTCACACAATTTCTGCTATACCATAACCTCCCAATTCAAATAATAAAAACTAAAAGCAAATATTATTATAAGTAATTGGTCTAAGCAACGCAGCTTTGTCCATATGGGAGGTAAGAACACTGTCCTATGTGCCTAATGAACTGTAGTGTTTCATGGCATGTTCAATGTGTATATAGATTGGTTTAACTCTAAAATAACATTTTTATAAAACTTTATCTCTAAGCAGAATAGAAATATAATTATAGGGGCGCCTGGGTGGCTCAGTCAGTTAAACTTCTGCCTGGGGCTCAGGTCATAATCTCAGGGTCCTGGGATCGAGCCCCACATCAGGCTCTCTGCTCAGGGGGGACTCTGCTTCTTCTGCCCCTTCCCCATTTGTGTTCCCCCACACACACACATGCTCTCTCTCTCTCAAATAAGTAAATGAAATCTTTAAAAAAAAGAAATATAATTACAAAAATCACGGCAAATTTGGGTTTCCTGTAATTCTAGGCAATATTAACTTCCTGCTAATCGTTAAGTGGAATCTGTACACGAAGACCATTTTCCTGCCGTAAGGTACTGATATTTTCACCAGTGTCATTGTATTTATAAAAAAATCAACTCAGTGTTTTACTAACCCCTTCAATAAGGGGTTAGTAATGGGGCCTTTTGTAAGATTTACTTATCAATTAGATATCCAATCCATGGGGTAGGGAGTATCAGAGATAATTCATGGTCAAAAAGAATTATTAAATAGCACACAGCTATATTTTTGGCTATTCCATTCTGGGAGTTATTGGGGATTTTACGTTTACATGAGTTACACTTTAAAAAAAGTGGCATAGGAATATTTTTAAACTTATTAGTGATAAAGAAGGAAAACAGCTATTGACAAGTGAGGATAAGCACTCACCATATGGATTCTAACATTTTAATTATTTTGTTCTTTTTCTTTTTAAAGCAACTCTTAGTGGTAATAATTTTTCCACTAATTAAAGACCAGCTGCTACTTAGCAAGCTAGACACCCAATTAGGAATCCGGAACCTGCTGAACAACCTTTACCGCCAGCCAGCTAGCTGAATCACCTCCTGTCACTGGCATGGAATTCATTATTTTTTGTTTTGTTAAATGCATGATGTTGTCACACAAAATGGATCTCCAGAATGTTTTTCTCACATAAGAGTTGACCAATCTGACATCCCGTTCAATCTCATTTTTTGAACAAGCCTGAGATCTATAACAAGGTCCTTCATCTATCTTTGTAAATATAATTATGGAATAGCTGTGGGGAACTATATTTTGCAGAAAAAAAAGAAACCTGAAAAACAGAAGGTAACCACTCACCACAGTTCAATATTACTTTGCGATTGAAGATGAGATAATGGTATTACGCAAAGGTTTTTATAAACTCAGAAAAAATTACAAAAAAAAGATAATTATATTTCTACATATAATGAAGAAGCTTTGTTTTGAATATCAATTATTTTTGCCTAAGACTTCCTTAAATAATGGAATGAATGGTGTCCAGATATATTATTGACAAACTTTCAAAGTACAGTTTTATTATAGGCACCATGTTTTTCTTGAGAGCTCAAAACAGTTCATATTGCAAAACAGTCTTCCAAATTGCTGGAAGAAATACACACCCAGGAATGATATTATTGGAAGTTTTAAAATAAAATATAATACACAAATAATTGTTTCTCACTATTTTAAGTAGTTGCTGGTCAAAACTATGAGTAAATGAATCAATTTGAAATTCAGAGGTAATTGATCATGCATGACAAATTAACATTCTTTAATTCATAATGAGAATTCTGAACATTTTCTAAGAATTGTCCAATGCCTGGTGAATCCCCAGCTGTTAGACATCTTAGCAATTGGCAAAAGGACAGTTAATGAGTCACAATTTTTCGTTGTACTTAATAATTCTTAATGGCCTGGAAGAGCTAACGCTATTGACAGGGGTGTCAGACACTACTCACGAGGTACTACCATCTCCCACCGCTTCCTTTGCTGTGGCAACTTTCTGCAGCCTTGCTCCTATGCTCTAAGCACAGTGGGTGCTCAATAAACATTGTTTATGGGCTGCCATTACATCTGCTGTGAATGAAGCATCCAAGGATCCTCTGGCAGCAATAGCAAATGGTGAGGACATCAACTGGGCATCATGGGAGTGGAAGTGTTAAAGCTCTCAGCAGGTTCTAGCTCGGACTCCGCAAGCCTGGAGTTGGTTTGGAAGAGATATCATGAGGAGTGGCAAACTAGAGCATATTCTGACTCTTTCTTGGGTGCAGGGTATAAGTGGTATTTAGGATATGAGTTACGGTTGAGCCTTCACCAGGGTACCTCCTGGGACAGATGCTGTGGCCAGAAGGCACTTTTCTTGAGCTGAGAATTTATCTGCTCAATGCTAACTATTGCTTACACTAGAAATTGAAATTGTCTTTTTCAGATGTGCCAGCAGGGAAAGCAGTGGTAACTGGAAGTCAACTTTTATTCCACAATTCTTTAAATCTCTATAATGCTGTCATAGCAATTTTCTAGAAGACAGGTCAGATCATGTCAAATAGAGCTTAAACACTTTAATTACCTTCCATTACTTTCAACATCACATTCAGGGTCTTTAGCGTGGCACACTAATCCTCTGAGCTGGCCCTCACCTACTTCTTTTAAATTTCTTGTCTGACCCAGATTTCCTTGAATAATATATTATCTATTAAGCATGTAAAATTTGCTAGGTGTTCTGCTATGTACTTTGCATACATAAACTCACTTAATTCTTAAAATAACACTGTAAGTACTATATTATCATCACAATCACAAGTTTTTAAAGATAAAGACACAAAGAGGTGAAGTGATTTGCCCAAGGTCATGCAGATAGTGGAGGTGAGATTCTAACCCAAATCCGTGCTCCTGGCCACCATGCGACCTCCCATAGAAGCCCATGGGATTGCAAACATCCTTACCTCTACATTTGCTCTTCACTCCATCTTGAATGCCCTTCTTCGTGGCTGATGGGGCTCAGCCTTCAAGACTCAGCTAAATAATTCCTTTCCTTATAATCTCTGATACTTCAAAACAGAGTTACCTACTCTCTCCTTTTTACTAATACTAGACCTTGGTTAAAAAAAAAAAAACAAAAAAACAAAACATAAAAAACACCAACCTAGCCACAAAGAATAGCTACCCCTGACACCGCAATAGCAATAATAACTACCATGTATCTATCGCATACTATGGCACTTAGTACACACTTAGCTTTACCCTCTACCAACTTCCATCCCTTCCATACCCTTCCAGCACTCCACAATAACATCGTATAGCCAGGCTAAGTGACTTGCCCAAGGACAGGTAGACAATGGATGACAGAGCCAGAATCCAATTCCAGGTCTGCCTATGCCAAATATGGGACCTCTTGTGAAGAAGTTAAGAATTTTAAGATGGCCACAGCAGAGCATTAAACCAACTGTGGGCTCTTTTAAGCATGAATACCTGTGTGGATGCCCTGGATGTCTACCCATTAAGTCATCCCTGGCAGGAACCACTGGAAACATCACTAAGTAGTTACACATCAAAATACTGTATGTTACTGACTTTCGGACTGAGGTACACAAATGGATATGATAATATTGAACTGCTCTTGCATTTCCAGAATAAATTTCACTGGTTTATTATGTACTTATTATTTTTAAGGTGATGCTGGACTTTACTTGTTAATGTTTCATTTGGACTTTCACATCAACATGCCTATATGCTATTATTATCAGTATGCATATTAAATTTAATATGCTTCATTAAAAGCATTTTAAAAGTTTTCCATCTGGAAAACATAAGTAACCTTATGATTATGATTATCTAGTCTCCAGTGTAAGAATTCCTCATGAAGCATCTAGATGTGGTGCTATTTTAAGTAGTGTTTCTTTAAAAAGTGTTCTTTCTTTCATGGGAATAGCTTGGTTTAGCTATTTCTAAATAGATAAAATAGGAATTTTTCTAGTAAAATTTAGTAAATTTTATTTTCATTGTATATTTTCCCTTTATCTAGGTTCTCAAATATATTTGTATGGATCCATACAGTAATTTCTCATAGTTTTCTAGAATTGTTTCTGTTTCAGTGGCTATGACCCTTTATCATTTATCAATTTGTAAATTTGTACTTTCTCCTTTTTTCTTTTTATTAGGCTACCTAGTGTTTTTGTCTATTTTTTTTTTCTTTCCAGATAGTCATTTGACTTGTTTATTCATTTTTTTTCTGTTTTATCCATCATTAACCCTGTTCTTACATTTTTTTCTTAAATCTTTGCATTTACTTTTATTTTTCTCACACTAGCTCTTAAGTTTGGATGTTTTCAATGCTTTATTTTATCTCCTTGCTTTTTTCATTTTTATTTCTTAAAAATTTTACAATTTTGAATTCTATTTTATCCACCCCCCAGAGCTGTATAACAGACTTTCCCCAAGATGAAAGGGCTATTTTTTTCTTATTATTAATTCTAGTTTCATTGTATTATGCTAAAAAGATATTATTTGCATCATTTCTACCTTAAGGAACTAATAAGGCATTCTTTGTTAATATATGATCAATTTTATAAAAAGTAAATGAGTGCTTTAATAAGATATCACTATCTCATTATTATGATATAAATAAGATATCTTGTATTATAAACACAAAAAGTTTCCTTTTATTTGCCCTTTTAAGTTTGTAATTCCAGTTAGTTAACATACAGTGTTATATTGGTTTCAAGTGTAAAATATAGTGATTCAACAATTCTGTACATCACCCAGTGCTCATCATGACAAGTGCACGCCTTAATCCCCATCACCTGTTTCATCCCTCCCCCTACCCACCTCCCTTCTGGTAACCATTAGTAGTTTGTTCTCTATAATTAAGAGTCTGTTTCTTGATTTCTTTCTCTCTCTTTCTCTCCCTTTATTTTGTTTCTTCCACACATGAGTGAAATCATGACATTTGTCTTTCTCTGACTGTATTATTTTACTCAAATTATACTCTCTAGCTTCATCCACGTCATTGCAAATGGCAAGATTTCATTTTTTATTGCCGAATAATATTATATATGTATGTATATATATATAAATCCCATCTTCTTTATTCATCGATCAATGGACACTTGGGCTGCTTCTATTTCTTGGCTATTGTAAATAACTTTACTATATACATAGGAGTAGGCTATGTATCCCTTCGAATTAGTTTTTTTTTTATTCTTTGGGTAAATACCCAGTAGTATGATTTTAGAATCATAGGGTAGTTCTATTTTTAACTTTTTGAGGAAACTCCATACTGTTTTCCACAATGATTGCACAAGTTTGCATTCCCACCAACAGTGCACGCGTGTTTCTTTTTTCCCACATCCTCTCCAACACCTTGTGCTGTTTCTTATGTTGTTGATTTTAGCCATTCTGACAGGTGTGGGGTGATATTAAGCACGTAAAGTTTCACATCTAAATATATACCAACACATATCAATAAAATCTACTTTAATACAGTTATTTTGATCTACTATATCCTTACTTATTTTTGTTTGCTTGGTCTTTTTTGGACTAAACATAGTGTTTTAAAGGTTAAAGTTTTTTATGTGTTTCTGTTGATTTCTCCTTGCACCACCTGCAGCCTCTGCTTTATGTAATTGCTGTTATGTGCTGCATATTCATACTTTATATCACCCTATATTTTGTTCTGTAATACTTTGAGGTTTTCATCATCTAATGCTTTTTGGCCTGAATTCCACCTCACCTTGGATTAGGATGAAAACCTCTGGTTTCTAGTTAGCTTCACTCCGTTATATACATTTGTCCCATATACACTCACCCATCCCTCTATTTTTAGTCTTATTGAACAACTTTATCTTACTGTGTTGATTTTTGGTTAGTAAGACAATTTAAAATGTTCTGTATTTTAATAGGTGAATTAAGCACATTCGGTTGATATAGTTGATATGTTTCTTAACTTAGCATTTTATATATACTTTTGCTTTCTGAATGTTTTTATTTTCTCTTTTTCAGTTTCTTCCATGATTTGTGAAAGTTTGAGGTCTTCTTCCTAAGATTGCCTTTTAAATAACATTTTAATAATGTCCTTAGTCCACTATCCCTTACTTAGTTCTCTACTATTTGATTTACCAGCTTATAATGATATCTGCTAACTCCACCTATTATTTAAGTGACCGCTGCTGAGCTTATTCTAATTCCTTCTCTTCCCTCTCTCCTTTTTATAACATTATTACTTTTTAATGTCAAGGCAAACAACAGTTCTATTCTTTTACCTTTTACTTTAATGGTAAAATGGTATTTAATGGTCCCTCTAAATTTTCTTTGCCAAAAATTTCATAACCCACTCCTGGTTGTATGAAACCCAATTTTTTGTATATTACTCAGAAAGAGCTTTGGATACCGTATTCCCTGAGTTTTGGTGTATTTAAATCTGTGTTTCTATAACCATAATACTTGAAAAACAGTTTAGCTAGAAATATAATCCTCGGATCACCTATTTCTTTCTTTGATTTTTTTAAGTTATTGTAGTGTTGTCTTCATTTGTATGTTACTGTCAAAAATTCTGAGGTCAAAATGATTTTTTCTATGTAAGTGACTTTTGTATTTTATTGATGTTCTAGGGAAATTTGTTATCTTTAAAATCAAATACTTTTACCATAATATGTCTTGGAGATGACAAATCTAAATCAATTTTTCCAGATACACTAGGTATCCTTTTATATGTCACTGAAAGTCTTTTATTTACAGGGAGTTTTCTTGGAGAAGAGTTTTAAATATTAATTCTGTTGCATTGTTTTGTTTTTCTTCGGCATAGAATTCAAGTATACATATGTTGAACGTTGTTTCCTTTCTTCATTAAAAATCACTATTCTCTCTAATCCTTTTTAACTATTTCTTTAAGGTTTTGTTTTCTTTTTTGTTGTTGTCATAAGTGTATACATACCTTGCCTAAAATCCTTTATTATATTTTCAGTTGAATTTATACTACTTTGACTTCTTATTTAGTCTTAATTGCTAAGATTACTTTGTCTTTTCCTTAAATGTTTTCTTATGTCCAGTATACTCTTATTTGTTATTTCCCACTTTGTCATTTCCCAGATTTTTTTTTTACCTATTTCTATTCTCCAACCACCACCACCCCCCAACATGCTCTGGATGAGAGCCCTGCACTGAGCTCTCCATGGGATCTCTGTGCCCAATATTCCTGCCTTTCTCTCCAGACCTCATCCCCAATTGCAGTCATCCACCTTCTCTGTCTCTGACCCAGATCCTAAACTGAAAATGTCAACCTGGATCCCAATTCCACTTGAGAGACACGGGATTTCATGAGTCCTTCTCTTCCCAATACCAACAAAATGAATATAAAATGTGAAGCTAAACTGGAGGATCTCCAATTCTGCTATTAGCCAGGGCTTGGATGGGACCCAAATACACACAGAGAGGCCAACAGGCAGGGAGGGAGCTCAGCTTCCCGGTGACTTGGGATCCGTCACCCCTCTCACACCATTTCCCTAAAATTCTTGCTGTCTGGAGAGTCATTAACCACAGGGAAAACTTGTAAGTAATCAATAGGGTGAAATCCTGCTATCAGTATTCTTGGCTGTGTGAACAAAGTCCCATTATTTAATGTTCCTGGGCCTCAATTTACTTCTTGTGAGCTGATGCTTCTTAACCTTAGCACTCACGGTTTGGATGATGTGAATACATGGCATATAAGGTAAACCATTTTAGATATATTGTGCCCCTTAGACCTGTTTCTCTACATTTCCTGAGTCAAGTTTATAAAAAGTTATTTTACTTCTGTGTTGTTCAGATTCCAATTTCACAAATCTTTCTCATGAACAACTTTTATCATTTACATCACATGTACAACCTTATTTGCACTCTTCTAACAATGACTAGAATAACTAGTAATGCAGTCCCTTGCACAATATTGCTTACCCATGGAGAATATAAACTTTGTGAGAACTCAATTGGCTGATGGGTCACTAAAGAGTCCCCCT
The DNA here is from genome assembly GCF_037043125.1 of Eumetopias jubatus. Taxonomy (NCBI): domain Eukaryota; kingdom Metazoa; phylum Chordata; class Mammalia; order Carnivora; family Otariidae; genus Eumetopias; species Eumetopias jubatus. The sequence goes on along the minus strand of NW_028274808.1, from coordinate 172,939,932 downwards.
TATCTTTAGCTGGGGTAGAAATTAACATTTGTAGCTGGGGGCAGTGTTGGTTAGGAAACACTACTTTTGTGTTAAATCCCAGACAGAGGCTCACACGCATGGGAGATCCAACCCAACCTTCACTGACAGACTCAGCTCTAGGCACATCTGGCCAGGACTAGCGCACCAGCACAAGGGCTCAGAGGTCCTTCCTTCACCCCTGGAGAAATGTCCTCTGTCCACCAAACCCATATAAGGAGGTTTGATCTGAATACTAAAAGCAATATGAGTGGGGTGTCCCTGAGAATGCTACTGCCATTGTCCATGGGAAAGATCCTTAATGAAAGGACTATTTTGATACCAGAGGGAAGAAAACACAGCTAGTTCCACTGTTATATAGAGGCTGGGGTTTCAGCTCTTCCTGTTTAACTAGAAGCTCTCAGTGAAGTCAAAAGAAAATTCCGAAGTCAGGAATGTGCATTTGCAGAAACGAGACAATCTTTTATTGAGTTGGGGGTATGTGGCCCAGAATCCTTGAACCCCTGCGTTAGCTGAAGCCAATCACACCCTCTCCCAATTATCCAATCAAACACTAGTTTAAGTACAGCTGAAGGGACTTGGCAGATGGAATCAAAGTCCCAGTCCTTGAATTAATCAAAAGGTCTGCTGTCCAGAATTAGCCTGACTCAATCACATGTAAGATTTCTCACCAGCCCCCCCTTTTTGGTGGAAGATACCAGGACTCAAAGAGAAGATCAGATGTGTGTCCAAGATCACAGATCAAGTGGGGATACTAAGAAACAGTACTTGTATTAAAAACCAGGGCTTTGATGCTCAGTGCCCACTGTGGGTGGTGGCCATTTCCTAGACCTCAGGGCCAATTTCTGCCCCTAGGGCCTCTAACTCCTCTCTACACCAATATATTTACTGTCAGGAAATGTGTCAATCACTCTTCTGTTCTCTCCTCTCCTATCTTAGCCTCTCCATCAATCTTTCCTCTCAGTTTGGCTAATAGTATTATAACCTGTCCCAACATGCCATTCTCTCTCTACTCCAGACTCATGCTTCCTGAAGCCTTGATCTTCCCCCTAAAATATTTTTTTTTTTTTGCTACTACACAGCCTGTAGTGACTCCCTATTATCTACTGGTAGAACTCCACTAGTTCCAGGGCTCAGCAAAAACTCCCCTTGGATCCCATTCATACTCATGATTTCTGACTTCTCTTCCTCAAACCTCTTTTCTGTTGACAGCTATCTCTACCCAGGAACACTGATACCATTACATTCCTCTCCATTCCTTCCAGATTCCCTTTCATTCCAAAATGTTGTCTGTATACATTTTCCTAAGTTGCATTTCGTGTTGGTAATGAAAAAAAATCTTTAAAATTGGTGATTTTCTATCAGCTTACAAGTTTCCTCTCAAATCCTTGAAAATAGAGGCAGCTCTAAATCACAGTGAAATGCACATCCCTTTTTGAGACCAATATTGACCCTTGAGGAGGAAAGTCAGGGACCAGGGTGGAAAGCTTTGCTCCTTGTTTATGGAAAGGCCCCTCTTGAAGTCTGGTTGATTGAACTCTTTCTCTCTTTCTCTCTCCCTCTCTCTCTCTCTGTTGTCTTCAGCCTAGGAAGGCGGCTTCTCTTACAGTGAGAATCACTGTGTGTGTTTGTCTCCATAGTCTTGTCTCCTCTGGTGTCTCAGCTTTACATGATACCATTTAGGTAGAAATTGCCATAGTTTCTTGGGGCTCCTGCATGGTTCAGTCTGGTAAGCATCTGACTCTTGGTTTTAGCTCAGGTCATGATCTCAGGTGAGATTGAGCTCCACATTGGGCTCCAGGCTCAGCGGGGACTCTGCTTGGGATTCTCTCCTTCAGTCCTTCTGCCCACTCGTGCTTGTGCAAATGTGCACACACGCAGGCTTGCTCTCAGATAAATAAATATTTTTTTTAAAAAAAGAAAAATGCCATAGTTTCTTTCTAACATTTCTCCTTTCTCAGTCTCCCTTATTTCATAATATTTGTCTTTATTTTTCCTTTTGTCACTCAGAAAGCTGAAAAGACTCCATTTTTACCTTGGAAAATAAAATCTTCCTGGGGCACCTGGGTGGCTCAGTCAGTTAAGCATCTGCCTTCAGCTCAGGTCATGATCCTGGGGTCCTGGGATCAAGCCCCACATCGGACTCCCTGCTCACTAGGGAGTCAGCTTCTCCCTCTGCCTCTCCCCACAGCTTGTGCTCTCGTTCGCTCTCAAATAAATAAAATCTTTGAAAAATGATTTAAAAAAATTAAAATACTTCTTAGTCATTTCCTTCACCCATCAGCAACTATCACCAGCTTCCACAGTCACCCACACTTTTAATCAGTGATTTTCCTTTACTCAGGAACACCCAGGATCACTTTATACTTTCATTAACTTCAAATACTTTTCCTCCCAAGATTCTACCCTGTTTCCCTTCTCATTTCAAAATCAATCCAAGAAATTTCATAGAAGAATGTTTTACAAAGACACTATGAAAGTTTCTCCTAGGGGCGCCTGGCTGGCTCAGTGGGAAGAGCATGTGACTCTTGATCTTGGAGTCCTGAGTTGGAGCCCCACACTGGGGGGAGATATCGCTTATAGATAGATAGATAGATAGATAAATAAATAAAAATAAATAGACAAACTTTTTTAAAAAAGAGAAAAGAGAGTTTATCCTAAATTGGAAGATTTTTCCCTAAGGTTTAAGACTTAATACCCAATTTCCTCATTTTTAGAAAGACAAACAGTACTGAAATTGTGTGAAATTATTTCCTTTAAATCCACATGCTCATATGTATTAGTGTCAGATCTCAGGAAGTCTTTCCTAGATTAGACCTTGGTCACCTGCCTCGGGCTCAAGAGATTCCCTGAGAACTACCAACATTTTGTCAGGAAGCAAAAGAAAGTCTCCTGCCCATCAGATCCTTTTTAAGAGTAATTTCACCGGGCGCCTGGGTGGCTCAGTCGTTAAGCGTCTGCCTTCGGCTCAGGTCATGATCCCAGGGTCCTGGGATCGAGTCCCACATCGGGCTCCCTGCTCAGCAGGAAGCCTGCTTCTCCCTCTCCCACTCCCCCTGCTTGTGTTCCTGCTCTCGCTGTCAAATAAATAAATAAAATCTTAAAAAAAAAAAGAGTAATTTCACCACTTTGATGATACCTTAGAACTACCAGGAAACCTTCAGAACTACTGATGCTTAGGTCCCAAACTTCCTCAAGTGAGAATCTCTGAGAAATTACATTCATCAGGATAGTCGTCTTCAGGCAGTTCTAATCTGCAGCCTGGATGTGACTCACAGTTACTGCAGTCTCCACCTGCCTGGAGCATAGAGAGGTGGATATGGACAGAGGAGGCCCCCGCACTCAGGTGCAGCTCATGACAAAACACACACTGTTCCTCTAAGAGAGCAGATCTCAACCCAGGCTGCATGTTAGAATCACCAAGGTAGCTTTTCCAAAACACAAATGCCTAGGGACCCAGCCCAAAATAATTAAATCTGAATCACGGGGGTTGGCCTTTGAAATGCCTTCCAGCTGATTCCATTGTAGAATCAGGGCTGGGAAGCTGTTTTACAGCTGAATTCACTTGTAGGCAGGCTCCATGATTTTGCTGAGTTTATAAACTAGTGGGAGAGATACACTTTACTAGAAGTTATGTTGACCTGTAGAAAGTGTTAGTCAAGGTTGAGGACAGAATGACAGGGAAACACCTCTGAGGGATGTCGCAGTCTGGGAAAGCCTCTATGAACGGGGTGACCCCCAGAGACCCAGATGAGGAATATGAGCCAGCTTGATGAGGGCACTAACGGGGGATGGAAGAGGAGCAGTCCTATCCACTACCTTAAACAGTGGCCGGACCTCCCATCTGCTTCACTGACTGCCAGAAGCAGAGAAGGGTAAGCACATTTCAACATTCTGGCACCTCCTGACACTCCTGAACTCCAGCAGGGCAGAGAAAGCGCCAGCTCTCTGCAGGCCCTTTGGCTGCAGAGAAAAGTCAAGAATAAAAATGGAGGTGAGTTGAGAGGGAGTCTGCTTCCTGGGTGTTTGTAGGAGGATAGCTGGGTTGTCTTCGTTTTACTTCATAAACATTTTTGTAGCTGTTAAAATTTGTGCCCCGCAAACTTCTCTGTTCTTTACAAATATGAACTATTTTCAGCCTCATAGCAAGAAGCTGTTATTGTCATACTCATTTTACAGGGAAGGGAACTGAGGCCTGGCATGGTAATTACCTTGAACAGGGATCCACAGGTGTCATTTCAGAGCTGGGGATAGAAACCCGGCACTGTGGTACCTCAACTGCTCGCCTATGCCACTTCTCAACTGTTTGGTGGTATGTCCCTTCACAACTTTCTGATTTTAAGGGAATTATGTGTTTGCTTTGATATTTTATCTTAGTTGTTGTAATTTTCAACTCTGCAAGTTCCATTTAGATTGTGTCTTCCTATTTCGTTACGTTCCTATTTTATGTTTAACCATAGAGAGTCCGTTTTTCATGCCTGTTTTAAAGTCCTTCTATAGCAATTCTACCATCATTTTGGGGGCAGGGTGGGGGGGTGTTGGGTGTCTATTGGTTGATTTCCCTGCTAGTGGTGAATTGTATTCGTTTCATCGCACACCCGGTAACTCTAGGTAAGAGCTGGTAGGAGACCAGCATTGTGCATTTTAAATTGAGTGCTGAGGATTTTCTGTTCCTTTAAATAAAGCTGGGCTTTGTTTTTTTATGCCATTCCTTGGAATATTGATGCTTTGGAGAATTATTTTGAATATGTGTTAGTTGGGCCTGGGACAGGCTTCAGTCTGTGTATAATTTGGCCCCACTGCTGAGGCAGTTCCCTCTGAGAGCTTTATTTCAAACCTCTTGCACTTAGGGTCTCTGCATTCTAGCTGCCTGGGACACCCGATTCCTCCTGGCCTTGAGTGACACCAGGGAACTATTTATATGCTGAGTATGTGAGTATCTGCTTCAAGGTGTTTTTGTCTGCATGATGGTTGATTTTGAAGACAATTTTTCACCTGAAATAACTTCTCATCTTACAAATTTTTATGTTTCCTTTGGATGCTGTCTGCCATTTTTTGCTCATTTAAAAATATCCTACTTCTGTACAACCCCTCCTCCAACAAATAAGTTACTACAGATGAATAAAACTGCATTTTATTTATACCAATAGAAGTCTGTCTTGTACTAAAAAACCCAAATTCCTCCTATGATTTGGGGAAAGAAGATATATTTTTTTTTTCTTTCAAGGGAAATACTTAAAGTTTTGAAATTTGCCCAAGGTCAGTACTTGTACCAAGATTCTTAACCAATATGCTAAATGAGCTCTCACATTTGGTAAATAGGAAGGAATGTGACCTACATTAAAGATAACGGATCCTTAGCCTCTCTTCATAGAGATGTAAAACCAAGATCTTGTATGGCTAATTAGTATTTTTTTTCCTTAGAAGTTAAAGAAAAACTATTCTGACACTTGTTAAAACAGTACAACAGATTTTATCCAAGACAGTAGGAGTAGAGAAATTGAACTCCAGATAAAACAAGTAAAAATAGGAGATGAGGATATCAAGGGAAGGGATAAGGAACTTGAACATATACTAAGAGTAGGTAATTCTCACTGAACTGACTCAGCAGTGTTCTTGGTAAAGGCAAGCCAAGGTCAAGTCTCCCTTGAGAAAAGGGATCAAAGGAACCTAACTAAATCTGGTTAAGAAAACAAGTAGAAAGATATGGATTATAAGAATTAATATTGTTAAAAGGTCCGTATTACCCAAAGGCATTTATAGATTCAATGCAATCTCTACCAAAATTCCAGTGCATGTTCCACAGAAATAGAAAATCTTAAAATTTGTATGGAACCACAAGAAACCCCAAATAGTCGACACAATCTTTAAAAATAAAATCAAAGCTGGAGGCATAACACCTCCTGATTTCAAACTATATTACAAAGCTGTAGTAATCAAAACTGTATGGCACTGATCTACAAATAGACACATAGACCAATGAAACAGACCTGAGAGCCCAAAAATAAACCTTGCATATATGGTCAACTAATCTTTGGCAAGGGAGCCAAGAATACTTAATGAGGAAAAGAAAGTCTTCAATAAATGACGTTGGGAAAACTGGATAACCACATGCAGAAGAATAAAATGGATCCCTAACTTACACCACTCACAAAAATTCACTCAAAATAGACTGAAGACCTTAAAAATGAAAACTGAAACCATAAATCTTCTAGAAGACATGGTGAAAAAGCTTTTTGACCTTGGTCTTGGTAACGATTGTTTATTATCGCAAAAGCAAAAATAACTGAGATTACACCAAACTAAAATGCTTCTGCACAGCAAAGGGAATCATCTACAAAATGAAAATGCAACCTACAAATATCCAAATCACATATCTGATAAGGGGTTAATATCCAAAATATATAAAAAAGTCATACAATTCAACAGCAAAAAAAAAAAATCCAATTAAAAATGGGCAGAGAAATTCAATAGACCTTTTTTTAAAAGTCCCGCAAATGGGCCACAGGTAAATGAAAAGGTGCAACATTACCAATCATCAGAGAAATACAAATCAAAACCACATTGAGATATAACCTTACATCTGTTAGAATTGTATTATCAAAAAGACAAGAGGGAACAAATGGGGGCTCCTGAGTGGCTCAGTCAGTTAAGCAGCTGCCTTCGGCTCAGGTCATGATCCCAGGGCCCTGGGATCGAGTCCCGCATCGGGCTCCCTGCTCAACGGGGAGCCTGCTTCTCCCTCTCCCTGCCTCTCCGCCTATTAGTGCTTCTATCTCTCTGTCAAATAAATAAATAAAAAATCTTTAAAAAAAAAAGGAACAAATGTTGGCAAGAATATGGCGGAAAGAAAAACCTTGTGCACTACTTGTGGGAATGTAAATTGGTTTAGGCATTATAGACAACAGTATGGAGTTTCCTCAAAATTAGGAGCTAGAAATACCATGATTTAGCAATCCTTCTAAATATATAACCAAAGGAAGTGAAAACAGGTTCTTGAAGAGCTATCTGCCCTCCCATGTTCATTGTGGTATTATTTACAATAGCCAAGATATGGAAATAACCTGAATGTCCATCAACAGCTGAATGGATAAAGATGTGGGGAATGTGTGTGTACATACTTATATGTGTACATATAACATTCCATTGTATATACACCCACATATATACAATGGAGTGTTATTCAGGCATGACAAAAAAGGAAATCCTGTCATTTGTAACAACATGATGAAACTTGAGGAAGTGATGCTAAGTGAAATGTCAGAGAAAGACAAATACAGTATCATGTAATTTCCCCATGGACTAAAAAAAGCCAAACCCCTCTTGCCCAACGCTGCCAACATGGTGTTCAGGTGCTTTGTGGAGGTTGGCCAGGTGGCCTACATCTCCTTCAGACTTCATGCAGGGAAGCTGGTTGAGATTATAGATGTTATTGATCAGAAAAGGCCTTTGGTTGATGGACCTTGCACTCAGGTAAGGAGACAGGCTTTGCCTTTCCAATGCATGCAGCTCATTGACTTCATCCTCAAGTGCCCACACAATGCCAGCCAGAAGTACGTCTGACAAGCCTGGCAGAAGACAGACACAGTACAAAATGGACAGCCACAAGATGGACCAAGAAGATGAAAGAGAAAGGAGAGCCAAGATGGCAGCTTTTGATCGTTATAAAGTCATGACGGCCCAGAAAATGAGGAACAGAAGAATCAAGTTTGAAGTTAGGAAACTACAAAAAAGCAGCTCTCCCAGAAGTCTCTCCCCCCAAAAAATCACCCTCTGCTAAGGGTGCAGCTGCAGCAGCTGCTGTAAAGTTTCCAGCAAAAAAGATGGTCACTGCGGGCAAGAAGTCTCCAGCCCAGAAGGTTCCTACCCAGAAAGCTGCAGACCGGAGCCAGTGCCTCTAAAGGCTCAGAAGGGTCAGAAACCTCCAGCCCAGAAGGCACCTGCTCCAAAGGCATCTGACAATTTCTTATGCATAAAAGCATAAGAGACTATTATAAATAAGTAATAAAGGTTCTTTTTCACACACACACACACACACACACACACACACACACACACGCGCGCGCCAAACTCATAGAAAGAATGAGTGGTGGTTACCAGGGGCTGGTGGGTAGGGCAAAATGGGAGATGTTAGTCGAATGGTATGAACTTCCAGCTATAAAATAAGTAAGTTCTGGGGACTGAAGGTACAACATGATGATTATAGTTAATAGTACTATATTACATACTTGAAAGTTGCTAGGGGAGTAGATCATAAATGTCTGACAACAAAAGAAATAGTAATTACTTGACATGATGGAGTTGTTAGCTAACGCTATGATGGTAATCATTTCATTATGTGTATGAAGTCAAGATGTCGTACACTTTAAACTTACACAATATTGCATATCAGTTATATCTCAAAGCTTAAAAAAATAATGTTTGATGGAAGTAGTCTGTCAAAACCATCAAAAAACTTAATTTCTACTTTTAAAGACAATATCACTTTTTCATTCATAGTAGATAACAAATTGAGTGCAGAAAGAAAATGCTATAGTAAATGAGATCTTAATGAATACATATTAAAAGCAAAAATAAAGAGTTATAATAATCAAGATAGAAAAATTGAACTCCTCTAAAGAGTTTAGATAGTACAAGAATCAATTTATTATTAAAAAGGTTTAATTTCTCTTAAAATTATCATGAAATTATAGCATTGCTATTTGTTGACATTTTCTTATGTCAGATTTTCATTTTTCTATGAAAAGTTAATTTCATTAGAGCTAGTGTACATAATTGGCATCTTTAATAAACTCAAATCTAGGTCTTTAGATCTTTTTTTTTAAACAAATCTGTAGAAAAAAATTACTTAGTTCCACCAAAAACTTGTCTATTTATAGGTTAACAACAGGAATAAGACCATTTCAAATATTAAAAGTTATAGTTATATATTTATTCAGAAGGAGAATACAGGTGTAAGGTATTTAAGTGAATAAAAAAAAGCCTTATATTCTATCTTTCCCCATGAATTTGTACACTTCACTGAAATTAACCAAAATGTTGGTAAATAGTTTTTAACAGTATCTTTTATGTTTGGAATTTCCTTTTATCTCTTATTATGTCTAGTTTAAAAATTACTATATGTCTTTTATTTTTCCTAGCTATAGCACCAAAAGTATACCTTTTTGATATATTTTCATAAAACAAGTTTTTTAGATTTGTTCATCCATATGGTATATTTATTCTGTCATTTATTTACACTCCTATTTTTAGTATATATTTCTTGTAATCTCTTTGGATTTCTTTTGTTTTTCAAGCTTCAGATGGATATTACGTATTAGTTTGCAGCCTTGTCTCTCTTTCTACATATATATATGTAAAATAATTTTCTTTAAATATAACTTTTTCTGAAAATGTTTGGGGATATAAATTTCCATTGAAGCACCACTTTAGTTGAAACTTATGTCTTGATACATAGGTTTTTTATTACCCCTTTGTTCTAAGTGTTTTTAAATTTCTATTATGATTTTTTTCTTTAAATCCTGAATTATTTAACACTTAGAGGGTTTTTCTTAGCTATTTTTAAAAATAAGCTTATATATATATATATATACACATATATATTATATACACACATTTTTTTTTTCTTTTAGGGGGTGGAGGTGAGGGGCAGAGGGAGAGAAAGAATCCTAAGCAGGCTCCATGCTCAGCACAAAGCCCAGTGCGGGGCTCAGTCTCACAACCCTGAGATCATGACCTGAGCAGAAATTAAGAGTCAGACGTTTAACCAACTGTGCCACCCAGGGGCCTCAAAAATAAGCATATTTCTTAATTGCACTGGCAAAAACCATGATGTGTGATACCTTCACTTTCTAATATGTTGAGGCTAACTTTCAGGCTAATGCATGATCCATTTTTAAATGATCTATGTGTGAGTAAGAAGAATACGTATTTGTTAACTTTGACATGCAGAATTCAATGTGCTTGTACTAAGCAAGACCTCTGTAGATCTTACATATTCTTATTCAGAGGTGGAAGTCAAGTGTATACCTATACCCCAACAAACATAATTAATGTAATTTAAAACATAGTATTTAAAATAGTGTTAGAAAACAGCAAGACAGCAAGTACTTAAGAACTTTTTTTGAAAATGTTTGGGTTTTTTTTTTTGTAATTTTGAACTATTGGATTATAATAAACATAGAAATGTGTACCTATCATAAGTGAACAGTTCAAGGGTTAACATTCCTTAGCACCCAGATTGAGGAACAAAACCAATCACCTCTGTTTCTCTTGAACCACCTCCCAATCATCATCCCCCACCAAGTATAATCAGTCTCCTGAATTTTAATAACATATATAAGCATGATCTATATTTTTATTGTTTGAATAATATCCTACAGTACATATTTTGGCAAGCTGTTGTCACTCAACATTATTTGCAAGATTCATGCATATTATTGCTTATAACTGTGGAATGTTCTATCTCAATGTATGTTATGTCATTGAATACATTTATCAGTTCTATTGATGGATAATAGTATATTTCCAGTTTTTAGCTATTACAGTGATGCTATAAAGGTTCTAGTAAATGCCTTTGCATTTTTGATGGATACATGCCTAGGAAAACCTGTTGGGTCCATTTTCCAAAGTACTTGTGGCTATTTACAATCTTACCAGAATCTATGTGAGTTCTTATTTCTCCATATCCTTACCAATAGTTGGTATCATTTACTCCAGGATGCTAATGATGTTCTGTCTTGTACTATTGTTTTATTTTTTGTGTTTGTATTGGAGCCCACTGATTTTTTTTTTTTTTGTGGGGTCGGGGTGTGGTATGAGGCAGGTGTCAAAATGTTTTCCCATATGTCTCTCCAATTGAAACATCTATCGAAGAGACAATCCTATTATGCAATATTACCTTTGTCACAAATAGAGTGACAAGTCTGTGTGAGTCTATTTCTAGAATGTCTGTTTCTATTTATGGAATGTTATTCTTGTTACAAAACTACACTGTCTTAATTACTATAGCTTTAGAATAGGTTTCAATATCTCGTAAAGTAAATTTTTCATCTTTAACTTATCTCTAAAATTATGGCTATTTTTTCATTAAAAATTGTAGAATCAATTTGTCAACACACACACACACAAACACACATGCTCACACACAAAATACACCTTAGGGACACTGAGATTTATATTGGCATTGGAATGATTCTACAGATTATTTTAAGAAGTGACATGTTTACTAGTTTGAATATTCTGATTCATGGCATATTCCTCCATTCATTTGGATAGTCATTAACATAGTTGTCAGTGTAGAGGTTTTGCATGGTTTTCTATAGATTTATTCCTATATATTTGTTGGTTTTTGATGTTGCAGTGGTGACTTACTTGGACTTATTCCATTATTCAAAATAAAAAATATTTTGAGTCACTATGTCACGAAGGAAAGCTAATGATTAATTCTGTGGAAATAGGTTTAAAATGTCACCCTATAAATCTAATTCTTCCATATACCACACTACATAAATATTTCAGTGGTTTAGAATTCAGGCCTTCAATTATATCTTTAAACACAGAAATTTTTAGAAAATGAGATTTTAAAGTAACCAGAAAAAGTATCTTTTCCAGGCATCTATTCTTCAATATCCCTTTCAAATTGCCATTGTACAGCTTTTGCTAGAATATCTACAAAATCAGAAAATTTATTTTCTCTTGAGACCACTCCTTCAAATATTAAAGACTTCTTATAATGACCCAAAAATATCTCTATATATCGTTTGCACCCTTTGGTTCTTATTTTAATCCAGTATCAATACCACACCAGTCTCTATCTTCTTCCCTATGATAACTCTTGAGATCATAAGGTCAGTGTCTCTACCTTACTTTCCTCCCCTTCCTTTCTCTGGGCTAAGAATTCTCTTCCACTCATAAAACATGGTATCTAGATTTTTCACCACCTTGGTGAGCATCCTTCTCTGAATGCTCCCTAAGACTTTCATGCCCTCTTCACACTTCTCAGTGTGTTGCCCATTATTTTAGGTGTGGTCTCAAAAACAAAAGTAGACCAGGGATATCTTTCCACTTTGAATTAGGTTCCCTACTGTCAGAGCACTAAAGTTGCCCTATCATCAGAGAAGCTGCCTGGCAGGGCATTCAGAGGCCTTCTTAATTGACATTCAGTTGATTTCATCATTGTCATACCTTTGTTTTGCCTGCCTGGGGACTTCGGTAGGGGTAGGGTCTTAGGTTCCGGGGATGTAATCACACTAAGCTTGAAAGGGAAGATTATCCATCCATGTATTCTAGCTGGTCTTCTCTCACTTCCTGCAAAATATAAAGTTGATTTGTGAGCATAGAACTAGGGAAAAGAGCGTTAGTTCACCAGTGTAATATTTATGTCAGGGTTCTAGAGTCAGACACGTTCCTCATCAGAATACAGAGATACCTCCCACCAAAACCATGCAGGGTGAATCTTTTATCAATGTGTTCTATCCCCACCACAGGGCTGAGTGGAGGGACTACTGTCCTGGATTGTTGAGTGGTCTTGCTCTTCTATATTTTATGCTAATTAATCCCTGTTTCTAATCTTTTTAGATTCCTTAAAATTTTTTTGTCTTGCTCTATTCAGGAGACCAACTTGTCTTTTCAAGGTGACTTTGAATCTTTCTTATCATTTGAGGTGGATTTTATAAACTGATTGTTAGAGAACTTTTTTTTAAGACTTTTATTTTATTTGACAGAGAGAGAGAGAACAAGCAGGGGGAGCAGCAGGCAGAGGGAGAGGGAGAAGGGGGCTCCCCACAGAGCAGGGAGCCCGACATGGGGCTCAATCCCAGGACCCTGGAATCATGACCTGATCTGAAGGCAGATGCTTAACTGACCGAGCCACCCAGGTCCCCCTGATTCTTAGAGACCATTCTTATTCCTGTTTTCCAAATTCCAAAAAAGCTCCTCACTATCACCCACATGAATTTACCCAACCAAGTAACTAGTCAAAAAATTATGGTCACGTGGCCTCGCACACATATTAAGACCTCTGTACTTTTTCTACCTGCTCCCTCTGTGCCATCTATTGTGAGCTGTAGTGGATTCTGGACAGTTTGACCACAGCAGTTATGTGATTAGCATTAGCCCTTTGGATATCCATCATCCTGGCATATCTCAGAGAGCCACTGATATCTCTGATTAGAACCCCCCCACCCCCCGCCTGCACAGCTTTACAGTGAAGGTAGGAGATCTGTTCTGCCCAGCCTCCCACTTGTTTCCTATTTTTTCTAAGGCATATTCAATTACAGTTAAGAGCACTTGGCTCCCTCAAAAGACTATGAAGAATCAGGGAATAATAGAGGTCAGAAAAGCAGTTTTAAAGTCCTCATATTTACCATAAATGTCCAAAGAGAAATTCTTTTGAATGTCTTTATATCTGTGTAAGATAATGTCTCTATTTCCAAAGTTTCTTCAGACTCTCTAAAGACCTTAACAATATGCCTTGACCTTACATATTGGCTAAAATGTAACTTTGGTGACTCAGGCAACAGTTATCTATATTTTAATGTTTTTACAGAGTTCCTCAACAGAGCTGTATAAGTAAATGCTAAAGGGGTGATCTTTTTTTATACGGCCACTTTGAAGATATGAATACAAATTGGGGAGGAAGGTAAAGATGGGAAGCAATGCCATAAGGAAAATGTGTATCTCTGTAAAAGTTAATTGTGATGATAATTACTTTCTGCTTTGGAAGTACAGAGATGATGTTGGCTCTTACAATGGAATTTGTTCAAAGAAATAAAATAGATTGGGCTATTCAGCAGTGACTGAATTGTTCATTATGTTAAGAATGGAAAGCAATCTTGTAAAATGTCATCTTTTGCATTTATTTTAATTTTCCGAGAACATTTATGTCAACTAAATGTAAAACTTCCCCAGTATCACTCCTACCTTATTAAAGGGGAAAAATAATATGGCTAAATGCCTTTGACAAATAGTCATATTCTTTAAATAATTATCACTGTCTTTGTCACCAGAGATACAGACAAGGAAAAATCAGGTGAAGACATAAAAGGGAAATTCAAGATACTTGTCAATAATAGGAAGCTAAGGAGGAAGTTCAATGAGAAATTCACCTTCTCTGCAAGTACCTGCAAAGCTCTGCCTCTCCTGGAAGCATTGCCTACCTTGTATCCCTTCGTCACACATGCACTCCCTCTAACATACACTCAGCGAAGTGACTAAAACAATACCAAAGAAGAAACCATATTCTGTTTTGGAGGTGTCAATCCCACAAACCTGCAAATCGCTGTTTCCAGTCATTTGATTCCAGTAGTTTCTTCAGACCTAGCTTGAATGTTAGGTAGTGCCTGTGTTATTGGATTTTTTCTGCCTAAGCCTTCCTCCCAACTTGGGCCTCTGGAGGTTAACCTCTTCGACTGTGCAACGTTGGCCTGTACAACCTTTACCTACCTCTGCTTCTGTACCCCCATTGGTTTGAACTTTTAAAAGTAATCTCTGGCCTGAATGCTGAGCCTGAAAACCCTTCTTATATTTCTAGGCTGACCTCATACTCGTACTCTTTTTTTTGTTTTAATTGGGGTATAATTTGCATAACATATCAATTATAGGGTACATAATGTAATGATTGGATATTTGTATATATTACAAAATGATAACCTCAGTAAGTCCAATTAACATCCATCAACATACACAGTTATAATTTTTTTCTTGTGATGAGAATTGTCAAGATCTACTCTCCTAGCTACTTTCAAATATGCAATACATTATTAACAATAGTCACCATGATGTACAGTACATCCCCATGACTTATTATGTAACTGGAAATATGTATCTTTTGACTTCTTTCACTCATTTTTCCCAGTCCTCACCTCAGGCAACCACCAGTCTGGTCTCTATATCCAGGATCTCCAGTATTTTTGTTTTTGTTTTTGTTTTTGTTTTGGAGTTGAGACACAATGTTATATTAGTTTCAAGTGTACACCATAGTCTACACAAGTCCATACATTATGCTATGCTCACCAGAAGTATACCTACCATCTACCATTATACAATGCTATTACAATCCTATTGACTGTATTCCCTATGCTGTAGCTTTTATTCTCAGGACTTATTTATTCCATAACTGGAAGCCTGTATCTCCCACTCCCCTTCACCCATTTTGTCCATTCTCCCATACCCTTCCTCTCTGGCAAACATCAGTTTGTTCTCTGTATTTGTGGATCCGTTTCTGCTTTGTTTGTTCATCTGTTTTATTTTTTGATTCCAAATATAAATGAAATTATGTGGTATTTATCTTTGACTAGCATAATGCCCTCTAGGTTCATCTATGCTGTTACAAATGATAAGATCTCATTCTTTCTTATGCTTAAAATTCCATTGTATATACATACACCACAACCTCTTTATCCATTCATTCATCATTGGACACTTGGGCTGCTTGTATATCTTGCCTATTGTACATAATAGGCCATAAACAGTGGTGCATGACTTTTCAAATTAGTGTTTTTATTTATTGGAGGAAATGCACCGTAGTAGAATTACTGAATCAAATGGTAGTTCTATTTTTATTTTGAGAGGAAACTCCATACTGTTTTCCATGGTAGCTGCACCAATTGACATTCCCACCAACAGTGCATAAGGGGTTTTTTTCTGCACATTCTCACCACTTGTTATCTCTTATTTTTTTTATTTTAGCCATTCTGACAGGTATAAGGTGATTGCTAATGGTTTTGCTTTGCATTTCCCTAATGATTAGTGAGGTTGAGCATCTTTTCATGTGTCTGTTGGACATCTGTATGTCTTCTTTGGAAAAATATCTATTCAGGTCCTCTGCCCATTTTTTAATTGGGTTATTTATTAGTACTGAGTTGTTTAAGTTCTTTATATATTTTAGATATTAATCCCTTATTGGATATATCATTTGTGGATATCTTCTCCCATTTAGTGGATTGCCTTTTTGATTTATTGATGGTTTCCTTTAGTGTGCAAAAGCTTCTTATTTTGGTGTAGTCCCAATAATTTATTTTGTTTTTGTTTCCCTTGCCTCAGGAGACATATCTAAAATGCTAAGGCTGATCTCAAAAGGATTACTGTCAGTTTTCTTCTAGGAATTTTATGTGATTTCAGGTCTCACATTTAGTTCTTTAATCCATTTTGAGGTTTTTTTTTGTGTGTGTATGGGTAGAAAATTGTCCAGTTTCATTATTTTGCATGTAGCATCCAGTTTTCCTAGCACCATTTATTGAGGAGACTATTTTTTCCTCTTTGTATATTCTTGTCTCCTTTTTTTGTACATTTATTGACCATATAAGCATAGGTTTATTTCTGGGCTTTATTCTGCTCCATTCATATGTATGTCTATTTTTGTGCCAGTATCTTGAAATCTTGGACTGCGAGACCTCTAGCTTTGTTCTTCTTTCTCAAGATTGCATTGGCCATTCAAGCTCTTTTGAGGTTCCATATAAATTTTAGGAATATTTTTTCTAATTCTGTGAAAAAGGCTACTGTAATTTTTTAAATGCTGTTGGTATTTTGATAGGAATTGCAGTTAATCTGTAGATTGTTTTGGGTAGTATAGACATTTGAACATTAGAATTCTAATCCATGAGCATGGGAAATCTTTCCATTTGTGTTGTCTTCAATTTATTTTATCAGTGTTTTACAGTTTTCAGAGTACAGGTCTTTGACCTCCTTCGTTAAGTTTTTTCTAGGTACTTTATCCTTTTTTGTGCAATTGTAAATGGAACTGTTTTCTTAATTTTTTTTTTTGCTACCTCATTATTAGTGTATTGAAATGCAATTGATTTCTGGGTATTAATTTTGTATCCTGCAACTTTACTAAATTTATTACTTACAAGAGTTTTTTGGTGGAGTCTTTAGGGTTTTCTGTGTATAGTATCGTGTTCTGCAAATAGTGGAAGTTTGCCTTCTTCCTTACCAATTTAGATGCCTTTAATTTTTGTCTGATTGCTGTGGCTAGGACTTCCAGTACTATGCTGAATAAGGTGGTAAGAGTTGACATCCTTGTTTTATTCCTGACCTTTAAAGGAAAAGCTCTCAGTTTTTCACCATTGAGTATATGTTAGCTGTGGGTTTCTTATATATGGACTTCATTATGTTGAGGTATGTTCCCTATTGAGGTATGTTCCTTCTAAGTCCACCTTGTGGAGATTTTTTTTTATCATGAACAGATATTGTATTTTATCAAATGCTTTTTCTGTACTTATTGAGATAATCATATGATTTTTATCCTTGTCTTGTTGATGTAGTATATGATGTTGATTGATTTGCAAAATTGAACCATCCTTAAATCCCCAGAATAAATCACATTTGATTGTGGTGAATGCTCCTTTTAATGTATTGTTGAATGTGGTTTGCTATTATTTTCTTGAGGAATTTTGCATCTTGTTCATCAAAGGATATTTCTGTAGTTCTCTCTTTTTAAAAAAAATTTTTAAAGATTTCACTTATTTATTTGAAAGAGAAAGAGCGCAAGAGCATGAGTGGGGTGAGGAAGAAGCAGACTCCCCACTGAGCAGGAAGCCTGAAGCAGGGCTAGATCCCGGGACTCCAGGATCATGACCTGAGCCCAAGGAAGAGGCTAAACCGACTGAGCCACCCAAACACCGCTGTAGTTCTCTCTTTTTTATAGTGTTTTTGTCTGGTTTTGGTATCAGGGTAATGCTGGTTGGTCAAATGTAACAGTCAAAGACATTGTTTCCTTATTGATATTCTGCCAGGATGATTTATCCATTGGTGTAAGTTGGGTGTTAACATCCCCTACAATTATTGTATTGGTCAATTTCTCCCTTTATGTCTATTAAAATTTGCTTTATATATTTCAGTGTGCCAATGATGGGAGCAAAGATTCTTAAAATTGTTATATCCTCTTGTTGGACTGAGCCCTTTATCACTATGTAACATCCTTCTTTGTCTCTATTTTGACTGACATAAGTAATGCTATTCTAGCCTTTTTTTTTTTTTTTGCTTCCATTTGCATGGAATGTCTTTTTCATTCTTTTCACTTTCAGTCTGTGTGTCTTTTTTTTTTTTTAAGATTTTATTTATTTATTTGAGAGAGAGCACAAGTGGGATGAGAGTCAGAGGGAGAATAGACTCCCTGATGAATAGGGAGCCCAGTATGGCACTCTATCCCAGGACTCCAGGATCATGACCTGAGCCAACGGCAGACACTTAATGACTGAGCCACCCAGATGTACTGTTATGTGTCTTTAGAACTGAAGTAAGTCTCCTGTAGGGATCATATAAATAGGTCTTGTTCTTTAACCCATTCCATGACCCTATGTCTTTTGATTAGAGCATTTGACCATTTACACTTAAAGTAATTATTGAAAGATATATACTTATTGCCATTTTGTTAATTGTTTTGTGGTTGTTCTTTTTGTTTGTTTCAAGTTTTTATTTAAATTCCAGTTACTTAACATGCAGTATAATATTAGTTTCAGGAGTAGAATTTAGTGATTTATCACTTACATATAACACCCAAGTGCACTCCTTAATCCCCATCACCCATTTAATATATCCCCCTGCCCACCTTCCATTCAGCAACCCTCAGTTTTTTCCCTATAGTTAAGAGTCTGTTTCTTGGTTTTCCTCTCTTTTTTTCCCTATGTTCATCTGTTTCATTTCTTAAATTCCACATATGAGTGAAATCATATAATATTTATCTTAATGACTTATTTTGCTTAGCATAATACACTCTAGCTCCAAACATGTCATTGCAAATGGTAATATTTCATTATTTTTATGGCTGAGTAATATTCCATTGTGTATATGTGCATGCATATGTACATGTATATATGTATATGTGTGTGCGTATATATACACACATACCGCATCTTCTTTATCCATTCATCAGTAGATGGACATTTGGGCTCTTCCCATAATTTGGTTATTATTGATAATGTTGCAATAAACATCGGGGTGCCTGTGTCCCTTCAAATCAGTATTTTTACCTTTGGGTAAATACCTAGTAGTGCAATTGCTGGATCATAGGGTAGTTCTACTTTTAACTTTTTGAGGAACATCCATATGGTTTTCCAGAGTGGCTGCACCGGTTTGCTTTCCCACCAATAATGTAAGAGTGTTCCCTTTTCTCTGCATCCTCACCAACACCTGTTATCTCCTGTGTTGTTAATTTTAGCCATTCTGACAGGTGTGAGGTAGTATCTCATTGTAGTTTTGCTTTGTATTTCCCTGATGATGAATGATGTTGAGCATCTTTTCATGTGTCTGTTAGTCATCTGTATGTCTTCTTTGGAAAAATTTCTATTCATGTCTTTTGCCCATTTCTTAACTGGATTATTTGGGGGTTTGGGGGGTGTTGAGTTTTGTAAGTTATTTATATACTTTGAATACTAACCCTTTATCAAATATGTCATTTGCAAATATCTTCTCCCATTCCACAGGTTGCCTCCTAGTTTTGTTGTTTCTTTTGCTGTGGAGAAGCCTTTTATCTTGCTGAAGTCCCAACAGTTCATTTTGCTTTTGTTTCCCTTGCCTCCAGAGATGTGTCTAGTAAGAAGTTGTTATGGCTAAAGTCAAACAGGTTCCTGCCAGTGTTCTTCTCTAGGATTTTAATGGTTTCCTGCTTCACATTTAGGTATTTCATCCATTTTTTAACTTATTTTTGTGTTTTGTGTAAGAAATTGGTCCAGTTTCCTTCTTTTGCATGTTACTGTCCGGTTTTCCCAACACCATTTGTTGTAGAGACTGTCTTTTTGCCATTGGATATTCCTTTTTGCTTTGTCAAAGGTTAGTTGACCATACAGTTGTGTTTTCTATTTTGTTCCTTTGATCTATGTGTCTGTTTTGTGCCAGTACCATACTGCCTTGATCGCTACATCTTTGTAATATAACTTGAAGTCTGGAATTGTGATGAATCCAGCTTTCCTTTTCTAAGATTGCTTTGGCAATTCGGATTTTTTGTGGTTCCATACAAATTTTAGGATTGTTTGTTCTAGCTCTGTGAAAAATTCTGGTGGTATTTTGATAGGGATCGCATTAAACGTGTAGATTGCTTTGGGTAGTATAGACATTTTAACAATTTTTTTCTTCCAATCCAGGATCATGGAATGTTTTTCCATTTCTTTATGTCTTCAGTTTCTTTCATAAGTATTCTATAGTTTTCAGAGTACAGATCTTTCATCTCTTTGGTTCGGTTTATTCCTAGATATCTTATGGGTTTGGGTGCAATTATAAATGGGATCAATTCCATGATTTTCTTTCTGTTGCTTCATTTTTGGTGTATACAAATGCCACAGATTTCTGTACATTGATTTCATATCCTCTGACTACTGAATTTGTGTATCAGTTCTAGCAATTTTTTGGTGGAGTGTTTCAGGTTTCCTGCATAAAGTTTCATACTGGCTGTGAATAGTGGAAGTTTGACTACTTCCTTGCGAATTTGGCTGCCTTTTATTTCTTTTTGTTGTCTGATTGCTGAGACTGGGACTTCCAGTACTATGTTAAATCACAGTGGTGAGAGTAGACATCCCTGTCTTGTTCCTTACCATTGAGAGAAAGCTCTCAGTTTTTCTCCATTGAGGACAATATTAACTGTGGGTACATTAAAAGAATCATTCACCACAATCAAGTGGGATTTATTCCTAGCCTGCAAGTGTGGCTCAAGTTTTGCAAATCAATCAACATGATATACCACATTAATAAAAGAAAAGATAACTGTATGATCCTCTCAATAGATGCAGAAAAAGCATTTGACAAAGTACAGCATCCACTCTTGATAAAAACCCTCAACAAAGTAGAGATAGAGGGAACACACCTCAACATCACAAGGCTGTTGTTCTTCTCTATTCTTCTCTTACTGTCTTTACTTGTGATTGACGGCTTTCTGCTGTTATGTTTAGCTTTCTTTCTATTTTTTGTGTGTATTTGTTATAGGTTTTGGGTTTATAGTTACCATGAAGTTCATATGTAACATCCTAAGTATGAAGCAGTCTATATTAAGTTGATGGTAACTTAAGTTAGAACACATTCTAAAAGAACATTTTTTAACTCCTCACCCTCCATAGATAGATAGATAGAGATATATCTATATATAAAATGATATAAAATATGACTATATATCTATATATATATTTTATATCATTTTATTCATAATGTTATTCTAACTGTGGCCTTTTCTGCTTAAAGAAGTCCCTTCAACATTTCTTATAAGGCCAGTATGGCTTTGGTTGTATGGACATTTAAAAATATTAATTCTTCCGGGGCACCTAGGTGGCTCAGTTGGTTAAACAGCTGCCTTCGGCTCAGGTCATGGTCCCGGGGTCCTGGGATCGAGCCCCACATCGGGCTGCCTGCTCATGCAGGAAGCCTGCTTCTCCCTCTGCCTGCCGCTCCCCCTGCTTGTGCTCGCTCCCTCTCTCTCTCTCGCTGTCTCTCTCTGTGTGTCAAATGAATAAATAAAATCTTTAAAAAAAATATTAATTCTTCCAATAAATGAGCATGGAGTATGTTTCAATTCATTTGTGGCATCTTCAATTTCTCTCATCAATACCTCTAATTTTCAGTGTACAGATCTTTTACCTTCCTGGTTAAACTTATTTCTAGAGACTTTATTCTTGATGTAATTGTAAGTAGGATTATTTTCTTAATTTCTCTGGTAGTTTGTTAGTATTGTATAGAAACACAACAGATTTGTGTATTTTGATTTTGTATCCTACAATTTTACTGAATTTATTATTTCTAACTGTTTTTTAGTGGAGTATTTAGGGCTTCCTATATATAATACTAGATCAATGATGAATAATGAGTTTTAATTTTTCCTTTCTAACTTGGATGTCTTTTATTTCTTTTTCTTGCCTAGTTGCTCTGGCTAGGACTTCTAGTACTATGTTGAACAAAAGTGGCAAGAGAAAGTATTTTTGTCTTGTTCCTTGATTCTTAATGAAAAGCTTTCAGCTTTCACCGCTGAATGTGATGTTAACTGTGTG
Organism: Eumetopias jubatus; assembly: GCF_037043125.1. NCBI lineage: Eukaryota > Metazoa > Chordata > Mammalia > Carnivora > Otariidae > Eumetopias > Eumetopias jubatus. Next base: position 172,917,946 of record NW_028274808.1, on the reverse strand, counting down.
CTTGTCATATGTGGCCTTTATTATGTTGAGGTATGTTCTCTCTAAACCCATTTTGTTGAAAGTTTTTATCATAAATCAATGTTGAATTTTGTCAAATGTTTTCTCTATTGAGATGATTGTATGATTTTTATTCTTTTTGTTAATGTAGTGTGTCACATTGATTCATTTATGGATGTTGAACCATCTTTGCATCCCTGGAATAAATCCCACTTGATCTTGGTATGGAATTCTTTTAATGTATTGTTAAAATTGGTTTGCTGACTTTTGAGGATTTTTGCTTATCTGTTTATGAGGATATTGGCCTGTGACTTTTTCATAATATCTTTGGGTGGTTTTGGTATCAGGATAATGCTGGTCTTATAAAATGAGTTAGGAAGTGTTCCTTTTTTTTCTTTTTAAGAGCGAGAGAGACAGGGGGAGGGGCAGAGGGAAAGAGAGAGAATCCCTTTGTTTTTAAGATTTTATTTATTTATTAGAGTGAGCACAAGCAGGGGGTGAGGAGGGGCAGAGGGAGATGGAGAAGCAGACTCCCTGCTGAGAAAAGAGCCCAACATGGGTTTCGATCCCAGGACTCCAAGATCATGACCCAAGCAGAAGGCAGATGCTTAACTGACTGAGCCACCCAGGTGCCCTAAGAGAAAGAATCCTAAGTAGACTCCATGCTGTGTGTGGAGCCTGACATGAGGCTCAATCTCAAGACCCTGAGGTCATGACCTGAGCTCAAATCAAGAGTCAGATGATTAACCAACTGAGCCACCCAGGTGCCCCAGGATTAATAATATTCTTTTGTGAACATTAGTAGAATTCACCAAAGAACTGTCTGATTCTGGATTTCTGTTTGTTGGAAGGCTTTTGATTACTGATTCAATCTTCCTACTAGTAATCAGTCTATCCAAAATTTTTATTTCTTCCCATCAGTCTTGATATACTATAGATTTCTTGAAATTTATCCATTTCTTCTAGGTTATCAAATTTGTTTTGATGATAGTCTCTTCTCATCCTTTGTATTGTAGTATCACTTACATTGTCTCCTCCTTCATGATTTTGTGTTTTCTCTTTTTCCTTGTTGAGTATATTTAAAGATTTGTTGATTTTTTTTCTTCTCAAATAACCAGCTCTTAGTCTCATAGAAATTTTCTGTTGTCTTTTTATTCTCTATTTCATTTATTTCCACTCTGATAATTGTTACTTCCTTTTCTTCTGCTAACTTTGGTCTTCATTTTTTCTTTTTTTTTTTCCTTGAAATATAAAGTTAGGTTGTTTAATAAAGATTTTTCTTTCTTGAAGTAGCCATTATCACTATGAACTTTGCTCATAGAACCGCTTTTCCTGCATCTCAAAAGTTTTGGTATGTTGTATTTTCATTTGTTTCAAGGTATTTTTTTATTTATTTCTTTGATCCATTGTTTGTTTTGTGACATATTGACTTAATCTGTACATATTTGTGAGTTTTCTTCTTGTAATTTATTTCTAAGAACTTCTTGTTGTTAGGAAAGGTTCTTGATATGTTTTCAATCTTTTAAATTACTAAGACTTGTTTTGTGTTCTAACATATGATCTGCCCTGGAGAATGTTCCATGTGCACGTGAGAAGAATGTGTATTCTGTTGATTTTGAATGGAATGTTCTGTGTGTATCTCTTAAGTTCATCAGGTCTAATTTGTCATTTAAAGCTTATGTTTGCTTACTGATTTTCTATCTGGATGATATATCCATTGAATGTAAGCAGAATATTAAAGTCCCCAACTATTGTTATATTGTGATTTCTCCCTTTACATCTGTTCATATTTGTTTTATACAGTTGACCACTGATCAACATGGTGATTAGGGGCACTGCCCCTCCATGCAGTCAAAAATTTATATATAACTTTTGACTCCCCAAAAACTTAACTACAAATAGCCTACTATTGACTGGAAGCCTTACTGATAATATAAATGGTCTATTAACACTCATTCCATATGTTTTATGTATTATATAGTGTATTATTACAATAAAGTAAGCTAGAGAAAAGAAAATATTAAGAAAATCATGAGGAAGAGAAAATACATTTATAGCACTGTACTGTATTTATCAGGGGAAAAAGTTCACATATCAGTAGACCTGTGCAGTTCAAAGCCATGTTCAAGGGTCAACTGTTTAAAAGCTCCTTTTCTGGGTGCATAAATATTTACAAATATTATGTCTTCTGGTTGAATTGACCCCCTTATCATTATCTAATGCACTTTGCATCTCCTATTACCTTTGTATTAAAGATTATTTTGTCTGATATAAGGATAGCTACTCCAGCTTTCTTTTGGTTTACATTTGTATAGGATATCTTTTTCCATCCCTTCACTTTTAGTCTACACTTGTCTTTAGGTCTGATGTGAGCCTCTTATAGGCAGCATATTGATGGTTCTTAACTTTTTTTTTTAATCCATTCAGCTACTCTGTCCTTTGATTAGAGAATTTAGTCCATTTATATTTAAAGTAATTATTCATAGGTATAGACTTATTACCATTTTCTTAATTGTTTTCTGGCTGTTTTGCAGTTCCTCTGTGTTCCTTTTTCCTCTTGCTGTTGTTTATGGTTTGATGACTTTCTTTACTGGTATGCTTAGATTTCTTTACCTTCTGTGTATCTACTATAGGTTACCATGAGGCTTACATATAACAGCTTATATTTATAGCAGTCTATTTTAGTTGATAACAATTTAAGTTTGAACATTCTAAAGCTCTACATTTTACTCTCCACCCCCAGCATTTTATTTTTTGATGTCCCATTTTACATCTTTTTTATATTTTGTATCACTTAACTAATTACTGTAATTATGGTTATTTTTCCTACTATTGTATTTGAACCTTTATACTGGTCTATAAGTGATTAGCCCACTATCTTTATATGTTTATCTTTACCAGTGAGATTTATACTTTCAAATGTTTTCTTGTTACTAATTAGTGCCCCCCCCTTTTTTTAGCTTAAAAAAGTCCCTTCAACATTTCTTCTAAGGCTGGTTTTTTGGTGATAAATTCTTTTAGCTTTAGCTTATTTGGAAAATTCATTATCTCTCCCTCAATTCTGAAATATAATTTTATTGGGTAAAATATTTTTGTTTGGAAGTTGTTTTTTTTTTTCAGCACTTTAAATAGATTGTGTCACTCCCCTGTAGCCTGCAAAGTTTCTTCTGAAAAACCTTCTGATGGCATTATAGGGGTTCCTTTTTACAAAAAAAAAAGTTGTTTTTCTATTGCTGCTTTTAAGATTCTCTCATTGCCTTTAACTCTTTTGAGTTAATCTTATTTGGAACTCTGTGCTCCTTATACATGGAGGTCTGTGTCTTTTCCCAAGTTAGGGTGGTTTTCAGCCATCGTTTCTTTAAATAAGTTTTCTGCCCCCTTTATTTTTCTTTTCTCCTTTTGAGATTCCTGTAATGAGAATGTTAGTATACTTGATATTGTGCCATATGTCCCTTAAGTTATTTTCACTTTTTTTCCTTCTTTTTTTCTTTTTGCTGTAATTGGGTGAGTTCCACTGTCCTGTCTCGAATTCACCAATCCTTTTTTCTGCTTCATCTAGTCTACTGTTGAAACCCTCTTCTGTATTTTTTAGCTTAGTTGTTGTGTTCTTCAGCTCAGGAACTTCTATTTAGTACTATCTTAGATTTTCTATCCTTTTGTTGAAGTTCTCACTGTATTTATCCATTCTTCTGAGTTCTTTGAGCATCTTTCTAACCATTATTTTGAACTCTTTATCAGATAAGTTATTTATCTCCATTTCGTTAAGGTTTTTTCCCCCCTAAGTTTTTCTCTTGTACTTTTGTTTGTAACATATTGCTCTGTTCTTTCATTTTGCTTGACTCTGTGTTGGTTGCTTTTTTATTTATTTGAGTATAGTTGACACAAAATATTACATTAGTTTCAGGTGCACAACTTAGTGATTTGACAAGCTTATACATTATGCTATGATCACCACAAATGTAGCTACCATCTGTCCCATTACATTACTATTACAATATCATTGACTGTATTCCTTATGTTCTGCCTTTTATTTTTGTGACTTACTTATTCCAAAACTGGAAGCCTGTATCTTCATCCCCCTTCACCCATTTTGCCCACCCTTCCATCCCCCTCCTCTCTCCTGAATCATCAGTTTGTTCTCTATAGTTGTGTGTCTGATTCTGCTTTTTGTTTTTTCATTTTTTTTAGGTTCTACTTATGAGTGGAATTATGGTATTTGCCTTTCTCAGTCTGATTTATTTGACTTAGCATTTTACCATTTACATCCAGCCATAATGTTGCAAATGGCAAGATCTCATCTTCTTTATGGCTGCATAATATTCCAGTGCGTGTGTGTGTGTGTGTGTGTGTGTGTGTGTGTGTGCGCGCGTGCGCGCGCGCATGCACACGTGTTACATTTTCCTTATCCATTTGTCTGTTGAGGGACACTTAGGTTGCTTCCATTTCTTGGCTATTGTGAAAAGTGCTACAATAAATACAAGGATGCATATATCTTTTTGAGTTAGTGTTTTTATTGTCTTTCAGTAAATACGCAATAATGGAATTATTGGATCATATGGTATTTCTATTTTTAATTTTTTGAGGAACCTCCATACTGTTTTGCATAGTAGCTATACCAGTTTACATTCCCACCAACAGGAGAATGTGCACAAATGTTCTCTTTTCTCCACAGTCTCACCAACACTTGTTATTTTCTGCATTTCGGATACCAGCCATTCTGACTAGTGTGAGATGTTATCTTTTGTGGTTTTTATTGGCATTTCCCTGATGATTAGTGATGGTCATCTGTATGTCTTCTTTGGAAAATTTCTATGCAGGTCCTCCTTTTTTTTTTTGGTCTTGAGTTGTATGAGTTGTTTATATATTTTGGATATTAGCCCCTTATCAGATACATCACTTGAAAGTATCTTCATTCATTCAGTAGGTTGCCTTGTTGTTTTGTTGATGCTTTCCTTTCCTGTGCAAAAGCTATTTATTTTAATGCAGTCCCAATAATTCATTTCTGCTTTTGTATCCCTTGCCTTAGGAGATCTATCTAGAAAAATGTTGCTACAATTGATGTCAGAGAAATTACTGCCTGTTCTCTGTTCTAGGATTTTTATGCTCTTAAGTCTCCTATATAGTTCTTTAATCCATTTTGAGTTTATTTCTGTGTACAATGTTAGAAAGTAGTCCAGTTTAATTCTTTTGCATGTTACTGTCTGATTTTCCCAGCACCATTTACTGAAGACTCTTTTTCCCATTGCATATTCTTGCTTCCTTTGTCATAGATTAATTGGCCATATAATTCTGGGTTTGTTTCTGGGCTCTCTATCTTGTTCCATTAATGTCAATGCCAATGTCTATTTTTGTGCCAGTGCTATACTGTTTTGATTATTACAAATTTGTAGTATGTTTTGAAATCTGTGATACTTCCAGTTTTTTTCTCCTTTCTTAGGATGACTTTGGATATTCGAGATCTTCTGTTTTTCCATAGATAAGATATTAGTTTTAGTTCTTTAAAAAAAATGCTATTGGTATTGTGATAAGGATTACATTGAATCTGTAGACTGCTTTGGGTAGTATGGACATTTAATTTTTTTTTCCCATCCATGAGCATGACCTCTCTTTCTATTTGTGTCCTCTTCAGTTTCTTTCATTGATGTTTTATAGTTTTTAAAACACAGATCTTTCACTTCCTTGGTTAAGTTTATTCCTAGGGTTTTTTTTTTTTTTTGGTACAATTGTACTTTTTTTTAATTTTTCTTTCTGCTACACAGTTATTAGTGTATAGAAATACTAGTGATTTCCAAGTATTAATTTTGTATCCTGCCAGTTTACTGAATTTCTTTATTATTTCTAGTATTTTTTTGGTGGAGTCTTTAGGATTTTCTATGTATAATATCATGTCATCTGCAAATAGTAACATAAAACTTCTTCTTTACCAATATAGATACCTCTGATTTCCATTTTTTTCTGATTGCTGTGGCCAGGACTTCTAGCATGGTATTGAATAAAAGTGGTGAGAGTGGACATCCTGTCTTCTTCCTGTACTTAGAGGAAAACTCAGTTTTTCACCATTGAGTATGATGTTAGCTGTGGGTTTATCATGTATGGCCTTTATTACGTTGAGATATGTTTCATCTACCACCTATTTGTTGAGAGTTTTTATCATGAATAGATGTTGAATCTTGTCAAATGTTATTCTGCATCTATTGAGATGATTGTATAATTTTTATTCTTCATTTTTTGATGTGGTATATGATATTAACTGATTTGCAAATATTGAGCCATCCTTGCATCCCCAGAATAAATCCCATCTGATCATGATGAATGACCTTTTTAATGTATTGTTGGATTTGGTTTGCTAATATTGGATTGAGAATTTTTACATCTATGTTCATCAGGGATATTGGCCTGTAGTTCTTTTGTTTGTTTTTGTTTGTTTGTTTGTTTGTTGTGGTGTCTTTATCTGGTTTTGGTATCTGGGTAATGCTGGCCTTCTATAAGTATTTGGAATCTTTTCTTTATTTTCTATTTTTTTAAATAGTTTGAGGAGAAGAGGTATTAAGTCTTCTTTAAATGTCTGGTAGAATTCCTCTGTGAATCCATCTGGTCCTGGACTTTTACTTTTTGGTAGTTTTTTTATTACTGATTCAGTCATTACTTGTAATCTGTGTGGTCAGATTTTCTCTTTCTTCCTTGTTCAGTTTTGGAAGACAATATGCGTCTAGGCATTTATTTCTTCTAGGTTGTACAGTTTGTTGGCATATAATTTCTCATAGTTTTCCCTTATAGTCCTTGGTATTTCTGTGGTATGTTTTATTTTTCCTCCCTTGTTTCTGATTTAGTTGGGTCATTTTTCTCTTTTTCATGATGAGTGTGGTGAAGGGTTTACCCCCTTTTTTTTTTTTTAATCTTTTCAAAGAATCAGCTCTTGGCTTCACTGATTTCTCTTTTTTTGTCTCTATGTCATTTATTTCTGCTCTCATCTTTGTTATTTCCTTTCCTCTACTGACCTTGGGCTCTGTTTGTTCTTTTTCTAGTTCTTAAAGTGTAAAGTTCATTTTTTTAATTTGAACTTTTTCTTATTTTTTGAGGTAGGCCTGTATCACTGTGTCCCCCTTAGAACTCCTTTTGCTGTGTCCCCAAAGACTTTGGACCATTGTGTTTTCATTTTTATTTGTTTCCATGTATTTTTTTAATTTCTTCTTTGATTGCTTTTTTGACCCATTGGTTGTTTAGTATCATGTTATTTAGTCTCCATATATTTGTGTTTTTTCCAGTCTTTTGGTGTGTGCAATTTATTTCTAGTTTTATACCATTGTAATTGGAAAAGATGCATGGTATGATTTCAATCTTCTCAAATTTATTGAGGCTTGTTTTGTGGACTAATATGTGATCTACTCTGGAGAATGTTCCATGGGCACTTGAAAATAATGTGTGTTCTGTTTTCGGGGCATGGAATGTTCTGTACATATTTGTTATGTCCATCTGGTCCAATGTGTCATTCGAAGACATTATTTACTTATTGATTTTTCTGTCTAGATAATCTGTTAATGTAAGTGGGGTGTTAAAGTCTCCTATTATTGTATTGCCATCAATTTTTCTCCTTATTTCCACTAATATTTGTTTTATATATTTAAACATTCCAGTGTTAGGTCCGTAGCTCTTTACCATTATTATATCTTCTTATTGGATTGATCTTTATTATTATGTGATGACCTTTTTTATCTCTTGTAATAGCCTTCATTTCAAAGTTTGTTTTGTCTGATATAAGTATTGCTAACCTGGCTTTTTTTTTTTTTTTTTTAAATCTATTCTGCAACCCTATGTCTTTCTATTGGAGATTTTAGGCCATTTATATATATATTTTTTTTATTTTTTTATTTTTTTTTAGAGAAAGAGTGTAGTGGGAAAGGAGCAGAGGGAGAGGAAGAGAGAGAATCTTAAGCAGGCTCAATGCCCAGTGCAGAGCCCACTGCAAGGCTCAATCTCACACCCTGAAATCATGACCTGAGCCAAAGTCAAGAGTCAAACACTTAACCAACTGAGCCACCAAGGCACCCCAAGGAATTATTAGTAGGGATGTGCTTATTGCCATTTAAAAAATCTGCTCTGTTTTTTGTTGTTGTTGTTCTTTTTTGTTGTTGTTCTTTTTTCCTTTTTTCTTCTCTTGCTTTGTTTCTTTGTGGCTGTTGAATTTCTTTGTTATGTTTAGTTTTCTTTCTCTTTATTTTTTGTGTATCTATATAAGGTTTTGGGTTTGTGGTTACCATGAGGTTCATATATAACACCCTAAGAAAAAGAGAGTCTGTATTAATTTTATGGTCATTTAGGTTCAAACACATTCTTAAAAAAAAAAAAAAAAAAAAAACAGAAAAAGAAAACTTCCCTTTTTTACTTCCTTCTCTGTGTTTTATGCATATGTTATCATATTCTACATCTTTTTATTCATAATTTTCTTATGTCTAATTATGGCCATTTTCTTCCCTTCAACATTTCTTTTAAGGTTGATTTAGTGGTGATAAATTCCCCTATTTGTCTGGGAAACTTTATCTTTCCTTCAGTCTGAATGATAACCTTCCCAGTCTTGGTTGTAAGTTTTGTTTTTCTTCAGCATTTTGAATATATCATCCTACTCTCTTCTGGCCTGAAAAGTTTCTGTTGAAAACTCAGCTCATAGCTTTATAGGTTTTCTTCATATGTAACTTTTTGTTTCTCTTTTGCTGATATTAAGATTCTCTCTTTATCTTTAACCTTTGACATTTTAATTATGATATCCCTTGCTATGGACTTCCTTGGGGTTCATCTTATTTGGAACTCTCTGTGATTCTTGAACTTAGATGTCTATTTCTTCCCCTAGGGAAGTTTTCTGTTATTATTTCTTCAAATAAGTGTTCTACAACTTTCTCTCTCTTCTTTTTCTTCTTCTGGGACCTCTGTGATGCAAATGTTTATTCACTTGATGTTGTCCAAGAGATCTCTTAATCTATCCTTATTCTTAAAATTCTTTTCTCTTTTTGCTGTTCAGTTTGTGTGCTTTCCATTACCTTGTCTTCCAGATCCCTGATAAGTTGTTCTGCATCTTCTAATCTACCGTTAATTCCTTCTACTGTGTTTTTTATTTCAGTTATTGTCCTCTTCAACTCTGATCAGTTCTTTTTAACATTTTCTTTTTACTGAAGGTCTCACTGAAATCTTCTACTATTTTCTCCAGCCCAGTGAGTATCTTTATGATCATTAGCTTAATTTTTTATTTTTGGTCAGGCATATTGCTTATTTCTGTTTCATTTAACTCTTTTTCTGAATTCTTTTTCTTGTCCCTTTTTTCAGAGTGTAGTCCTCTGTCTCCCCATTTTTCTTGACTTTCTGTGTTTGTTTCTAGGTAGTCTTTCTAGGTAGAAAGACTACTTTTTCTGAGCTTAAAGGTGTATGGTGTCCCTTCCATAGACAGTTTGTGCTTGGTGACTTTTGCTTCCTGGCTGAGGTTGTGGTTGTTTTTTGTTAGGTAGTCTCTTAAACCATGGTGTTTTACAAAAATAAGAAAATAATAATAAAAGAAAAATATAAAAGAGAAAAAAAAAACTCAAAGGAACAAAAATTAAGACAAAGTAGAAAAACAAAAAATACATAAAAATAAAATTTAAAAATTAGGCCCCCCCCCAAAATTTTTTTAAAAATCTCGTGACTTATTTTCTGTGCCACAGAGGCTGAAGTGGACTTGTAGACCCTGGACTCACTGAGGTCCCAAGCTCTCTGTGATGACCTGCCCCACCTGTTATGGCAACCAGATCCTGCTCTAGTCTGGTCTATTAAGGTAGAGCAGGAAAGAGCATTCCCACAGGTCCTTGACTTCTTCTTCTTTTTCTTCTTTTTTTAAGTGTATTTCAGTAATCTCTACACCCAATGTGGTGCTCAAACTCATGACCCTGAGATCAAGGCTGTTTACTCTTCTGACTGAGCCACCCAGATGCCCCTCTCTTAAAACCCTTTTTCTCTATGTCCCAGCATGTACAGTGCTGGTATGAGCTTATAGACCTTGGACTCGCTGAGGTTGTGACACACTTTATGTGACACAAGAACACAAGCCCCCTGGCTATCAGATCCAGTTGATCAAAGGACATACCCTGGGTAATAGGCACAAAAACTGGGGCACCAGACATAAAATCTGGGGCATGATATGTGTGATGATCAGACCTTCCCATTATGGTGTCCAGACTCTGCTTCAGTCTAGGCTTTTAAGATGTGGTGGGAATGTAAACTGTTGTTCTCCAGTCCCTTTGCCTGGAGAGCAATCCCACGGTTCCACTACCACTTGGTGGAGTTCTAGTGTTGTCTCTTTTATATGTTAGTTGCTCTTTTAAACTGTGGGTTTTCTTCTGTGCCCAATTAAAGTGGGATCTTTTCAGGTCCCTCCCCACTGCCATTTGCAATGTGGGGTTTGGGTCTTCCCTTTGTTACTGTGTCTCCATCTCTCTTATAGTTCTCTTGCCATTCTATCTTTGGTTGTTCAGTAGCTGTTCATCAGTCCTCAGTTCTTCAGGAGGAATTGTTCTATTAATAGGTGTAATTTGGTGTGTTCAGTGGAGGAAGTGAGTTCAGGGTCTTTTAACATTGCCATCTTGGACTGGAACACTCTGTGTGTTGGTTTCTTTTTTTCCTTTTTAAGATTTTATTTTTTTGAGAGCAAGAGAGAGCAGAGTGAGAGAAAGTACATGGGCAGGGCGGGACAGAGGGAGAGGAGAAGTAAGCCCCACACTGAGCAGGAAACTCCATGCAGGGCTTGATCCCAGGAAGGACCTGGAATCATGACCTGAGCCGACAGCAGATGCTTAACTGACTGAGCTACACAGGTCACCCTTGGTTTCTCTGCATTAGATAAAAGAGCCACTTCTTCCAGTCTTGAATGAGGGGCCTGATGTAGGAGATGAAACTTATCATTCAAACTTGCTCTAGCTCTTCGTTGTTCTCCCCAAATTTTGTGATAGTCCAAACAGCCTATTTTACTTTTAATGGCTCCTTGTAGTTGAGGATCTACCAGGATCTGTCAGTGTCCCAAAGGGAAGAATCTCCTTTAGCACCTAGTTCCAGGCTGATTGGAATCCAGACCCTCAGGCAGAAGTTTTTAAAGAAAGCAAATATATACAGTTCTATGGGGCCATAAACATAAGCCCTACTGGCCACCAGAGGCAGGTGATCTGGAGGTGTCCCCTGAATAGCACATAACTGGAGGCACTAGATAAGAGTATAAGCTCATTTCTGGGAGATACCCATGAAAAGAGCAGAGGGAGAGTGTAAAGATTGTATCTACTGGCCTCTGTTCCCTGAAAGCACCTCTGTAGGCCCCTAGTTGTAAGCCAAACCAGAAACATAGCCCTCAAGCCAAGGCTCCTGGACAAGCAGTCCCCTGGGGATGGTAGTCTGGCAAGAGCACTCTCTCCAAATGTTACAATTTTATGTGACACAAGAACACAAGCCCCCTGGCTATCAGATCCAGTTGATCAAAGGACATACCCTGGGTAATAGGCACAAAAACTGGGGCACCAGACATAAAATCTGGGGCATGATATGTGTGTAAAATCTCCCCTCCAGGCAGTACTGGTGCTCCGGAGCATGGCCGGGGAAGAGTTTGAAGATAATGCCTGCCCTCCAAGGTCTGTTGAAAGAATTAAAATCAGCCCTTCGGGTGTGTATAACTAGAAGCTGTCCCTCAGGCTTCAGCTATGATGATAAGCTAATAGGCTACTTTCAGAGAAAGACTGAGCTCCTGGGTCTGTTGCCTCTTACTGCACCAAAGAGATCAAGTGGTACATCCCCTGGGCAGCAGCCATAAAAACTGATCTACTGGATAAGTGTGAAAGATCCCCTCTGGGAAATGCTGGCACTCTGGAGCTGACAGAGGGAGAGCAAGAAGATGATGCCCGCTAACTAGAACAAGGCAGAGAGAGAACACATAGATGGCACCCATAGAAAAAAAAAAAAGATGAAACCTACTGGATAGAATGAGGCAGAGGGAGAGCAAGAAGGGGCCAGGAGGCCCCTAGATGTGTGCTAAATTAGATGCCTGACCCTCAAGCCAATGCTTTAAATTAGCAAATGGGCTTTATTCACAAAGTCAGGCATCTGTGCTGGTCCCTAAGGCAAGTGAGTCCAAAGGAGTGGCTTTAAGAGCCATTTCTCAGATTGCTTCAGCCTATGGGTCTCATGGATGTGAACCCCATTGGTTTTTCAGAGCTAGATGTGGCTCATCTTTCAGGTGGAAGTCTTATAAGTTGGGGTGTCCAATGTGGGGTTCAAACCCTTCACTCCTCAGGGAGAAGCTCTGGGTTTTGGAATTCCCTCCTGTTTGTGGATTACCAAGCCTGGGATGGTGTTTAGGGCAAGCCTCTCCTACCTACTCTGATGTGAATCTTTACTTGTTCACTGATGCTGAGGAGTTGCTCAGAGGAGTTTTTAGGTTTTTCTTTTTTACAGAGAAAGATATTCCACAGGGAGTTGCAGATTCAGTGTGTTGTTGGGAGGTGGTGAGTCCAGGACCCTCTTATGTTGCTGTTTTGAGCCAGAACCCTCTCCCCCCATACTCTTAACCTGCATTTCCACACCTTGTGGCCACTCTTTGCCCTCTTTCCCTTAAAACAAGTTCTTTTTACAACATGACTTCTATGTTTGAGGCCTTTGAAATGAAATTATTCTGAGTCTTCCCAAATACTCCTGACTCAGCAAGTCTCTGTGATAGAGAGGATCAGCATGCCTTGAGAGAGGTGCCTTTATATAATGGCAGAAAGACCACGTAGCAGATAAGGATGAAATTGCTGTGAGGACAAGCTTTATACCCTAAAACCTAGTAATTCAGGAAAAGTTTGTGTAGGAGACAAATTAGGCTACCAAACAATGAATACCAAAGAAGAAAAGAAATTAGTTGTGAAGGAGGTAATAGACTTTCTCAGCTGTGTAAGCAAATGATATTTCAGTGTAGGTTGTAAACTCACAGGTAGAGGGATTTGGTAGGAGAAAGCAGATGAGGCAAAATGTACAAATACACTCCTATGATTACCCTCAGACAAAGAAAAATTTTCCCAGATTTTTATTTAAATTCAATTAATTAACATAATGTATTATTGCTTTCAGAGGTAGAGGTCAGTGATTCATCAGCCTTATCTAACACCCAGTGCTCATTACGTCACGTGCCCTCCTTAATGTCCACCGTCCAGTTACCCCATCCTCCCACCCCTTTCCTCTCCAGCAACCCTCAGTTTTTTAGTTAAAATTGGTGAGCAATTGTAGCATTTGTAAGTTGAATCATATTATCTCTGTAAATAGATTTTATACTATTTGTTATTCTTTTTAGTGACATGTAAAGAGGTGACCATCAGAATGGGGGGGATGAGTGAACAGAATATATTGTATTGTAAAAAACACAATACCTATACCCTACCCATATCTGTGCAAAAATACTGACCCAGATCTCAGGAGATTCCGAAGTAAGAACCTAATATAGGTTGTTTATCTTTTTCCAACATGTAGTATATGAAAATAAAACATCTGCAAGGCTCTTTTACATGTTAATTAATTATATAAAATTAGAGGCACTAAGAGTGGGCCATTAAGTTTTGGTTAGACAATAATATTACGAGTTCTGGCAGCATCAGTAATAGGGAACTAAGTTTACTTCCAAAGGGAGGAGAGTTCATTAAAATTTTAATTTGTTTCTCAACAGTTCAATTATAACATGCCTAATGTGCCAGACATGAACCTAAAGGGACTTAACACAACTATGAGACTGTTCCATGTACCTTGCTCTCTTGCATTTATGTTCTCAAAAGATTAGGTATTTGTAAGTGTTTTAGATCATTCTTATCTCTCAAATTCTTCATACTGGCTCTCTTCTACTTCCTACACTCTGTATTCCTTAGATGCTTGCATAGATGACTTCAAATAAAACGAGAACTCTTTATCTTGCTGGGCACAGGTGGGGAAAAAGCCCTTTAAGTATGCTTTTTAAATATGGTTTAGTAGCTGTCTCCTTTGCGGATGTCATGCTAATGGCTCCCTCTGATCAAGAGTTCATTGGCCATTATTTATTCAATAATAAATACATTGTTTTCAGGGCATCCTTCTTCCTAAAATATTTTTATGGACTGCCATGTGCCGACACCTTCCCTTCCTGATTTTGCAGTTTTGTCATACTCATGACTAAAACCCACTAAGGGGCAGAGAAGCCCTGTTACCCCTTAAGTTTGGGGTCTCTGCACTCAATAAAACAATCATTAGTTTTATCAACTAATTCTTGATAATATGAAAAAAAACAAAAGAAAACTTTGGAGAATTCCATTTTTCTTCCTTATTTCACTTACATGTTTTAACCAGAGTCTTTTGCCGAAAATTGCCTTGCCTGTGTTTCAGTTATAGGAACTTTATTTTGGATATCAGGAACAACATTCTCAGAAGGCTAATTAGGTAACTGTATTTGGACTTTGGAGTTGCAAGTAAGAGGAACCATTTTAGAAATTTATAATAAGAACACACATACATGCCCCAGAACCTAAAAGCAAGTAATTCAAAGAGGAAAAGAAATTGTCTGAGATACAAATTTGTAGTAATTAGTAAATGCATGGTATTTAAGGCCATGATACTAGATAAAATAACTCGGGAAATGAGTACCAATATAGAAGAGAAGAAGTAAAAGAACTAAGCCCACCAATACTTTGAGGTTTCTCTCTTTGCTCATTTAGAATGTGGTGCCCCATTTACCAAGTGAGGAAGGATTTGAAAAGGGAGTGATGAACTGTGTCAAAGGCCACTGATGAAGTGAGTTATCTGAAGTATAAGAAACAAGTTGTTTGGCAAAGGTGGAGGTCATTCATCATCTTGACTAGAAATAAGTTTGGGTTTTGTTTTGTTTTGTCAGAAGGTAGGAGGAGGATTGGTGGGGAGAAAGGCCTGATGAGAGAGAGTTCAAGAGAGAACAGGAGTAAATAGGACACTGTAAAGTGGATCTTTTAAGGGGGTTTGCTGTTGGGATATTGTGACATAGCAGGAGAAGTACATGGTATAAAGACAGACTTCGTCTTTTTCTTCTTTAAAAAAATGAAAATGGAAGCTCTTATAGGATATTTGTATGCTGGTAACAATAGGCAGAGACAGAAAGCCTAGGAAGCAAGGAAGAGGGAGACCATTGTCAGAGCCATTTACAAATGAGGAAATTGAGACGCGAAACCTTGCAAAGTTTGCCTGGGTTCTACTGCTAGGAGGTGGGAGACCTGGAATAAAATCTCCGATGTCTCACTCCAAGTATTCTCTTCAGTTCTACCCAAGCTGTCTCTTCCTGAGTACAGGAGGGGAATAATTAATCAGCTCACGGTGAACTGGGTGTACGTCCCCAAATACGTTCATTCTAGTAGCCTAAAGCTAAGAGAATTTCTCATATCCCCCGCTCCAGTTACCATATAAACCCTGGTAAGTACAGAATTCCTATGTGGGGGTTAGAAAACATTCTCATGCAGACCACAGAAAGAATCTCTTTTAAAATTTTGTGGCAAAGAATAGGCCTTGATCAACAAAGGTGGACCACAGACCCGGCCCACAGGCATAAGAAAAAACATTCATTAACCACAATAATCACAACAAGGAAACCGAGAAGTTCGTTTTTCTCTCTTCTTTCCAGGCCGAAGCAAAGCTAATTCATCTAGATCAGCAAAAATCCAAAAACAATGACAGTGAGGCACAGAGTTAATGATCTTATTAGGTCAGGAAGATGACTTCATTAGATAGAAATATATGAATAAAATATGTTCTGACTGTATTAACATGAATAACTCCACTAAATACAAACAGTTTTTCACTCTTCACTGAAAAGTCAAGAAGATCATTTAGGAGTCCACCTCTCTGGGGATCCTGTCCAAACCGGCAGCACTTTCAGAATCCCACATAGTCAGACCAGTGCTGGAAACCCACGTTAACAGTCTCGTATGAACTACAATTTAATACAATAAGCTTAACTGCTAACCCTCCCACACTGCAAAACTCATTCTTTCTTCAGGAAATTCAGATACTGCATGTGATGTGTGACTGATAAAGACCAAGTGAGCATGTCCTGGTCAATCCATATATTCGCTATTAATAAAGTTTTTAATAAAAATAAATTCAGATAGTTTCATGCACTTTTACGACACCTTCAGTGAATCTAGCCATTTTCTAGTGTTTTCTATTAGAACAAAGCATACTGAAAAATAGGGCATGTTATATTTATGAATTATGAAATTTTTTTAAAAAGTTAAGTGTTGAGGGGTGCCTGGGTAGCTCGACCAGTTAAGCAACCAACTCTTGATTTCAGCTCAGGTCATGATCTCAGGGTCATGGGATGCAGCCCCACATCTGAGCCCCACTCAGCAGAGCCTGCTTGTCTCTCTCCCTCTGCTCCTCCCCTACCTCTAATAAATGAATAAATAAAATCTTTTTTTAAAAAAAGTTAAATGTTGAACATCCAAATAGAGCCATTAAACTCTTAAATAGAAATAATAATATCTGACATTTATTGGGAAAAATATACATTTTAGTAATGCAATTTGAATATGAATATAAAAATAAAATTGCCAGGAAACAGAAACATTAATAGCTTTTAATTTGAACACACTGGAAAGGAAGTTGAAATGAAAACAAGTTACTGAACTTATTCATAAAGAGCAAACACTAATTTATTCTAAGTTGTTAGTGTTAATATAGTCTGCAGCAGTGGACAAATCAATGTTAATTGAGTTCTAAAAGGACCACATGCAGGAAACAGCTTTCACTATTATAAACAGTGGGCACATATGAAAAGGCAACATTGAAATTAAATACAATTTAATTAAATCCTGAATACTTTTATTAACATCAAAATGCTGGACAGGGTGAATAAATTATATGCACCCTTAATGCTGCATTTTTTTCTTTCCAGTACTTCATTATGCAAACATTTGAACATGCAGCCAAGTTGGAAAAACTTTTTCATGACCAAGCTAAAATCCACCACCCAGATTCTACCATTAACATTTTAACTATCCTTCTCTCTATTCATCCATGAATTCATCTTACTTTCTATTCATTTAAAGTAAATTGCAAACATCTCAACAACTTCCTTAAATACTTTAGCATGTAGTTCTTTAATAACATTTATGTAAAATATAAAGTGCCCATATTTTCAGTGTACATTCTCTGAGTTTTTGATAAATGCATATACCTGTGTAGTCCAAACCTCTATCAAGATACAGAACATAACAGTTCATCCACTCCACAGTCACCTCCTATCATCCCACTCAATTTCCATTTCCACCCAAGACAATTATTGTCATGTTGTGACTTGTAAGAAACATATATTTGGTCTTCATCCTTGTTTCTGGCACAAAGCTCCTAGAACCTGTGGCATTTCCTCTAATGACCGTGATAAATCTTTTTGTTATGTTAATGAGGTGGTTTGGACACCATCTAAGGATGGTGGCTGGTTGCCAATGGAGCCAACCAAGTGATGCGAGGGTTGGAAATTTCAGTCTCACCTCCTGACCTCCAGGACAGGGAGAGGGGCTGAAGAATTGAGTTCAGTCACCAATGTTTAATGATTTAATCAAACAAGTCTATGTAGTAAAGCCTCCATAAAGACACAGAAGGAGAGCTTCCAGGTTGGTAATCACATGGAGATTTGGGGAGAGTGGAAGCTCCTTGCCCTTTCTTCATACCTTGCCCCATGCATCTCTTCTATCTCGCTTTTCCTGAGTTCTACTTATAATAAACCATAATCTAGGAAGTAAAATGTTTCTCTGAGTTCTGAGCCATTCTAGCAAGTTAATTGAATTCAAGAAAGGAGGTTGTTGGAACCTCCAATTTACAGCTGATAGGTCAGAAGCACATATGAGAACCTGGCCCTTCAACTGGTATCTATGGAGAGCAGTCTTTCAGTATTGAAACTTTAACCTGTGGAAGCCGATATGGTCTTTAGGTAGATAATGTTGGAATTGGGTTGAATTGTGAGACACCCAGCTGGTGTTGGAGCGTTGCTTGGTGGTGTGAGGGAACCACATGCCCAACGCATATGTTGAAAATTGGTGCTCAGAACCCATTTAACTACTTCTGTGATTTTCTACTGCAATGCTGAACATTTCTAAAAGTGATCAACTAAATAAAAAGAAATTATCATCTATTCAACTGCTAGACTTCTATTTTCCAAAGACATTGAAATATTTTTCTTTCAATGAGAGAAAGTATTGTCAAATTGTATTTGTGAAATACTTATGCATCTTTCAAATAGTTGAGTAAAAACTGGATTTGGTAAATATTTATTTAAAGGGAGACTACGTTTACTTGAAGACTGGAGCATTAGGCACCTTCCATCAAATTTCCAAGAGCTAGTTAACTTCATTACAGATGAACCATGCTCACATTTCTTGTTCTTCACCTAGTTATCTCACAAATTTAGATCCTGTTTTAAAATTCCTGGCTAGCTCAATACCAGCCATACAGTACGTACACAATAAATATTTGTTAAATTGTTAAAACAACAGAAAGATTGGGGAGGGAACAAACATTTACTAAAGGTTTAGAAATTTGATTAACAGAATGCTACATATTTTAAAAATATTATCTTGCTTTTCTTTAAAACAATCCTGCAAGTTAGGTACATTTTGCTAATGCTTTGCACATGATAAATGCTCAGTATATCACAATAACCTAACAAAATGGATCACTATAACTGTTGAACTCTGCAGGCTGTAATTTACTCCAGGGTTTTAACCCCCAGGAACATCAGAGCAACAATTGGATTACCCAGGTGCAGCAGGCTTAACACTAACCTTTTTATATCCACAAATTTTGTCTGGACCAGGAAAGAGTAGCTCTTAGAAACTTTTTATGGAATATATCAACCATTGGCATTTGATTATCAGTTACTGCTCCATTCTAAGAACTGTAAATATTAGCAACTTTATTTCAGAGTCAGAATTTTTCCTACTTTAATTGGTAAGTTAAAAAAGCTACAGGGGTGCCTGGGTGGCTCAGTCGTTAAGCGTCTGCCTTCAGCTCAAGTCATGATCCCAGGGTCCTGGGATCAAGCCCCACATCGGGCTCCCTGCTCCGCGGGAAGCCTGCTTCTCCCTCTCCCACTACCCCTGCTTGTGTTCCCTCTCTCGCTGTTGAAAAATAAATAAAATCTTTAAAAAAAAAAGCTACAGAATTTCTGATAAGCATAATACATAAGTTTTAGTATTCCATGCTAAAAGCAATTCAATTGTAATCTATTTCAGAAGTGCAATGGGAATTTATAAGGATATGCATCTTTAAGACCAAGCTGGAAAATGAATTTTAATCAGAATTGAGGGAGACCAGATCTGGACTTCCAGTATAAAATGATGTTTTTATAGAACAAATGAAAGAACCTTTCTCAATTTTCTATTTAAATACCATTAACAAAGGGAGGGAAAAAGCAAATAAAAAGGGCAAAATGAACAACTGAGTAAACAACACTAAACAAAAGAATACTACACCATTACCACAAACTGCCAGACAAAAATTTATCAAAATCTGGAAAAAATTTTCACTGACTATAAGGCAGATGTCTGCTAATATCCATGTAGTCACCCAAGAAATATTTATTAAGTACCTCATCCTGTGGCATAATAGGAAATCCCCTAAGAGCCTGTAGGCTACTTATAGTACATTTTATAATGATTGTTGACTACAAATGAGGCCAAGAATTTGTTTTGCAGTAATAATTTAAAATGCGTATTGTCAGAAATTTATTATTCAAATTAAATGACTAACTAATTGGCAGATTATATCTTTAAACATAGGCAACAACTCCTGGTGTTGATTTTGCCAGTTGAATAGTTAACTGTTAGAAATGATTTAAATGTTTTTAGCATTTGAATTGTATTGGTTGTACAAGAGCACATTGACAATATTTAAAAAGTGATTGAATCCATCTATAGATGTGAATACAGCATCTGTCACTAAATTAAGTCTGTTATTCTAATCCTATAAAGAATCTTCAATTATAGTAATTTTATAAGATGATTAAAAACCTTAGATAAGATTTGGTTTATCTGGAATGAGTGTATGGTATTCTTTGCCTATGTGCACACACTATTCTTCATGAGAGATTTTCCACAATGGCTGCACTGTTTCGCATTCCCACAAACGTTCACAAGACTTCCCTTTTCTCCATGTCCTCACCAACACCTTTGTCATCTTTTTTTGGTCATCTTTTGGATACCAGCCATTCTGACAAGTTTAAAGTGATATCTCATTCTAGTTTTGATTTGCATTTTCCTGATGATTAGTGACATTCAGCATCTTTTCATGTGTCTTTCTGCTAACTATAGGTAGGTCTTCTTTGGAAAAATGTCTATTCAGGTCTCTGCCCATTTTGTAATTGGATCATTTGTTTCTCTGGTGTTGAGTTGTAGAAGTTCTTTATATATTCTGGATATTAACTCCTTATTGGACATATAATTTGTGAATATCTTCTCTCCATTTCATTCTATTGGTTTCCTTAACTGTGCAAAGCATTTATTTTGGCATAGTCCCAATAGTTTAATTTTGCTTTTGTTTCCCTACCCTCAGGGGACATATCTAGAAAAATGATCTCAAAGAGATTACTGTCTATGTTTTCTTCTAGGAGTTTAATGGTTTCAGGTCTCACATTTTGGTCTTTGATCCATTTTGAGTTTATTTTTGTGTACGGTATATGAAAGTCATCCATTTTCATTGTTTTGCATGTAGATGTCCAGTTTTCCCAGCACCATTTGAGGAGACTGTCTTTTCCCCATTGTATATTCTTGTTTCTTGTGTCATAGATTAATTGACCATGTAAGCATGCTTATAAATGGTTCCAATTATTATAGCTTTGTAGTATACCTTGAAACATGAGATTGTGATACTTTCAACTTTGTTCCTCTTTCTCAAGATTGCTTTGGCTATTCAAGCTCTTCTGTGTTTCCATACAAATTTTAGTATTATTTGTTCTAGTTCTGTGAAAAATGCTATTGGTATTTTGATAGGAATTGTATTGAATCTGTAGATTGCTTTTGTGTAGTATGGATATTTTTTGAGCATGGTATATTTTTCCATTTGGGTCATCCTCACTTTTTTTTTTTTTTTTTTTTATCAATGTCTTGCAATTTTCAGAACATAGGGCTTCCACCTCCTTGGTTACATTTATTCCTAGGTATTTTATCCCTTTGGTGCAATTGTAAATGGGGTTGTTTTCTCAGTTTTCTTTCTGCTACTTCATTATTTCTATATAGAAATGCAACAGATTTCTTATTTATTTTTAATTTTTTTCCTTTTTTAAAATTTAATTTTATTATGTTAGTCACCATACAGTACATCATTCTTTTTTGATGTAGTGTTCCATGATTCATTATTTTCATATAACACCCAGTGCTCCATGCAATACGTGTCCTCCTTAATACCCATCACCAGGCTAACCCACCCCCCCACCTCCCTCCCCTCTAAAACGCAGTTTGTTTCTCAGAGTCCATAGTCAAAATAAAAAGCTTCTGCACAACCAAGGAAACAGTCAACAAAACAAAGAGGCAACCCACAGAATGGGAGAAGATACTTGCAAATGACACTACAGACAAAGGGCTGATATCCAAGATCTATAAAGAACTTCTCAAACTCAACACCCAAAAAACAAATAATCAAGTCAGAAAATGGGCAGAAGACATGAACAGACACTTCTCCAAAGAAGACATGCAAATGGCTAACAGACACATGAAAAAATGTTCATCATTAGCCATCAGGGAAATTCAAATCAAAACCACATTGAGATACCACCTTACACCAGTGAGAATGGCAAAAATGGACAAGGCAAGAAACAACAAATGTTGGAGAGGTTGTGGAGAAAGGGGGACCCCCTTACACTGTTGGTGGGAATGCAAGGTGGTACAGCCACTTTGGAAAACAGTGTGGAGGTGCCTCAAAAAATTAAAAATAGAGCTACGCTATGACCCAGCAATTGCACTACTGGGTATTTACCCCAAAGACACAGATGTAGTGAAAAGAAGGGCCATATGCACCCCAATGTTCATAGAAATGCAACAGATTTCTATATGTTATATCCTGCCACTTTACTGAATTCATTTATCAGTTGTGATAATTTTTTGGTGGTCTTTAGGGTTTTCTATATATAGTATGTCTGCAAATTGTCAAAATTTTAGCTTTCTCACCCATTTGTAAGCCTTCTATTTCTTTTTCTTGTCTCATTGCTGTGGCTAGGACTTCTAATACTATATTGAATAAAAGTGGTAAGAGTGGACATCCTTGTTCCTGATCTTAGGGGAAAAGCTCTCAGTTTTTCACCATTGAATATCATGGTACATGTGAGTTTCTCATATATGGTCTTTATTATGTTGAGATATGTTCTCTCAAAACCTATTTTGGTGAGAGTTCTTATTATGAATGAATTTGTATTTTGTCAAATGTTTTTTCTGCATTTATTGAAATTGTCCTATGGTTTTTATTCTTTATCTTGTGAATGTGATGTACCACATTGATTATTTGCAAATATTGAACCACCCTGGCATCTCTAGAATAAATTCCACTTGATCATGATGAATGATTTTTTTTAATGTACTATTGAATTTGGTTTGCTAATATCTTATTGAGAATTTTTGCATCTATGTTCATTAAAGATATTGGTTTATAGTTTTCTTTTTTTGTGGTGTTTTTGTTTGGTTTTGCTATCAGGGTAATGCTGACTTTGTAAAATGAATTTGGAAATTTTCCTTTCTCGTATTTTTTTTTTTGCAATAGTTTGAGAATAGTTATTAGTTCTTTAAACATTTGTTAGAATTCACCTTTAAGTCATCTGGTCCTGGAGTTTCACTGGGAGTTTTTTGGCTACCTATTTAGTGCTATAATCAGTCTGTTCAGATTTTCTATTTCTTCCTGATTCAGGTTTGGGAAGTTATATGTTTCTAGGAATTTATCTATTTATTCTAGGGTGTCCAATTTTTTGGTATATAATTTTTCATAATTTCTTATCTTTGTATTTTTGTGATACCATTATTTAATTTTGAGTCTTTTTTTCTTGATGAAAGGCTAAAAGTCTATTTCATTTATTTCTGCTCTACTCTTTATTATTTCTTTCTTTCTAGTAGTTTTGGGCTTTGTTCTTTTTCTAGATCATTTAAGTTAAGTTGTTTGTTTTAGATTTTTCTTATTTCTTGAGGGAGGCCTGTATCACTATAAACTTCTCTCTTAGAGCTACTTTTCCTATGTCTCCAAAATTTTGGACTGTTCTGCTTTCATTTTTATAGTTCTCCATGTATTTTCTTAGTTTTTCTTTTCTTCATTGACCCATTGATTGATTAGTGCCATTTTTAAGCTCCATATGTTTGTGTTTCTTCTAGTTTTTTCTTTTCATGTAATTGATTTCTAGTTTTGTACCATTGTGGTCAGAAAAGATACTTGATATGATTTCAGTTTTCTTAAATTTATTGATATCTGTTTTGTGGCCTAACCTGTGATCTATCGTGGAGAATGGTCCATGTGCACTTGAAAAGAATGTTTACTCAACTATTTTTGAGTGGAATGTTCTGTATATATCTGTTAGGTTCATCTGTCCAATGTGTTGTTCCAAACCACCATTTCCTTGTTACTTCTTCCTGGATGGTCTATTTATTGATGTAAATGGAATTGTAAAGTCCCTTACTATTATTGAATTACTATAAATTTCTCCCTATATGTCTATTGATATTTGCTTTATGCATTTAGGTGCCCTTATTTTGAGTGCATAGCTATGTACAATTATATTCTCTTTTTGAACTGATCCTTTTTATCATTTTATAATGCCCTTCTTTGTCTCTTGCTACTGTCTTTGTTTCAAATTTTTATTGAAATTCTATTTAGTTAACACACAGTGTAACATTGGTTTCAGGAGTGGATTTGGTGATTCATCACTTACATATAACCCCCAGTGTTCATCACGATAAGTTCGTTCCTTAATACCAATCACCCATTTATTTTAAAGTCTAATTTGTCTGATATAAGTATTGTTACCTTGGCTTTATTTTTCCACTTCCATTTCCATGGTATATAATTTTCCATCCCTTCACTTTTAATCTGTATGTGTCTTTAGGTCTGAAGTAAAATCCATTCAGTCACTTTATATCTTTTGATTGGAGCACTTAGTCTATTTATATTTAGAGTAATTATTATTTTTTTTATTTATTTGAGAATGAGAGAAAATGAGCAGAAGGAGGGGCAAAGGGAGAGAGAATCCTCCAGCAGACTCCCCACTGAGTGCAGAGGCCCACGTGGGGCTTGATCCCAGGACCCCAAGATCATGACATGAGCTGAAATCAAGAGCTGGACACTCAACTGACTGAACCACCCAGGCACCCCTAAAGTAATTATTGATAGGTATATAATTATTGCCGTTTTATTGTTTTCTGGTTGTTTTTGTAGTTCTTCTCTGTTACTTCTCTTGATCTCTTTGTGGTTTGATGGCTTTCTTTAGTGTTTTGCTTAGATTCCCTTTTACTTATTGTGTATCTATTACAGGATTTTTGATTTGTGGTTACCATTAGGTTCATATACAACATCTTGTAACAGTCTATACTAAGTTGATGGTTGCTTAAGTTCAAACACATTCACAAAGCACTGAAGTTTTACTCCCTCCTCCATGTCTGAAATACATTATGTCATCTTTTACATCTTTTCATTTTGTGTATCGCTTGGCTAATTTTTGTAGGTATTTTGCCACTTTTGTGTTTTAACCTCCATACTGACTTTATAAATGATTTCTCAACTACCTTAATTATATTTACCTTTGAAATTTTTTCCTTTCATAATTTTCTTCTACTTGTGGCATTTTTTTCTGCTTAAAGAATTCCCTTTAATATTTCTTGTAATGCTGCTTTAGTGGAGATGAACACCTTTAACTTTTGTTTGGGGAATTCCTTCTCTCTCTTGTTCTAGGTGATAACATTGCTGGGTAAAGTATTCTTGTTTGTAGGGTGTTTTGTTTTTCCTTTTAGCATCCTGAATATATCCTGCTACTCTCTTCAAGCCTGCAACATTTTTGCTGAAAATACCAGCTGATAGCCTTATGGGGTTTCCCTTCTATGTAACTTTTCTTTTCTCCTGCTGCTTTTAAAGTTCTCTCTTTATCACTATTTTTTTGCCATTTTAATTCTTATGTGTCTTGGTGTGGACCTCCTTGGTATAATCTTATTAGAGACTGGACCTAGATGTTTGTTTCCTTATCCTAATTAATGCAGCTTTCAACTATTATCTCTTCAAATATGAAGTATGCCCCTTCCCTCCCTCCCTCCCTCTCTCTCTCTCCCTCTCTCCCTCCCCCCCCTCCTTCTGGGATCCCTATAATGCAAATGTTATTATGCTCAATGGTGTCACAGAGTTCCCTTAAACTATTCTCATTTTTCTTTTCTTTTCTTTTTTTTTTTCTTCTGTTTGGCTTGGTTGCTTTACATTACTCTGGCCTCCAGATCACTGATCTGTTCTTCTGTATCCTCTAATCTGCTGTTGATTCACTCTATTTTCTTATTTTAGTTATCATATTCTTCATCTCTGACTGGTTCCTTTTTATATTTTCTATTTCTATTTTGAAGTTATCATTGTGTTCTTGCACTCTTTTCTCAAGTCCAGTGAGTAACTTCATTGCCATTACTTTAAATTCTTTACCAGGTATATTGCTTATCTCCATTTCATTTAGCTCTTTTACTGTGATTTTGTCCTGCTCTTTGGGACATATTCATCTGTCTCATTTTGTCTAACTCTCTGCGTCTGTTTCTGTTAATTAGGTAGGTCAGCTATGTCTTCCGGTCTTGAAAGTAGTGGCCTCGTGAAGAGGTCCCGTGGGGCCCTGCAGAACAATCCCCCCAATCACCACGACCAGGTACTCCAGGGCTGCCCCTGTGTGTGTGTGGGGGGGCTGCCCTTTGTATGTGTGGGCTGCCCTTTGTGTGTGGGGGCCACCCCTGTGTGGGCTGCCCCTCTGTGGGCTGCATGTACCCTCCTGTTGTGGCTGAGCCATGATTTCCCAGCCAGCAACAATGACAGGTTTGTCTGCTGCAGATGCACTGGGCAGTGTTTTCCATCTGTAGTATTGAGAGGCCTGTTTGCACTGGTGGTGGTTTACTGGTGGACTGGGCAGCAGTCAGCCTGGCTGTCTGCAGGTAGCCTCTCTGCCACATCTGCAGGCACACTGAATAGCAGGGCTTGCTTCTTGCACAGCCAGCTAAGAAGCTAAGCTGCAGGAACCGTGGATTTGCTGGTATATGGGCTAATATATCCCCCATCCCCTGGGCAGGAATCTTTTTGGAGTGGTGCTAGTCCTGCTGGGACTGCTTGCTGGGTATGGCTCTGCCGGAGTTGTTTTGGAGGGATGCCTGTCCAGGCAGGTGGGTTAGATGGAGTGGGTTGGCAGGGGAACATGGGGGCAGGGCACCTGGTGCTGCTAGCAAGGTGTAGACAAAGAGTGTTATTGCTGGCTCTCACAAGCATTCTAGCTATATAGGCTGGGGGAGGGGAAGAAAAAATACCACCTGTCAATGCTTTTGTTCCTGGAGAAATCTCCTGCAGATTCCTGTCCCTCCAGCACATGTTCTAAGATTAGTCAATATATTGCCTTCACATATACCCCAGGGCTTTTCAAACTGCTGCTGCTTTGCAGTGTCTTGAGCCAAGTTCTTTAGTATGCTTACTTTTTAAGGGCAGGAACTCAGTTTCTTACTGCCCTCTTTCTCTCCCAAAGTTAAGCCCTGGTGATTTTTAAAGCTCCTAGGATTAAGCTGTGCTGGTTTTCAAAGCCAGACATTATGGGGACTCATCTTTGTAGTAAAGTTCTCTAATACTGGGGAGACCAGGTGCAGGGTCTGATCCTCTCATTTCCCCATGCTTGTGATGTCCCTCCTGTTTGTGGCCAGTCATGCTAGGGGTTTGTTTCTCATTCCCATCTCCACCCCTCCTAACCTTGTCCATGTGGCTTTCTCTCTCTGATTAGCTGTGGAAGGTCTGTTCTGCTGGTCTTCAGATTATTTTCGGTTAGTCACATGGATGTAGCTGCTATTTTGGTGTGCCCACAGGATGAGATGAGCTCAGGATCTTCCTACTTTGCCATCTTCCCAAAATTTTAAATGTTTTTTTTAAAAAAAAATTCCATCAATTTATTGCCTTGAAATTAAAGGTTGTTTCAAATGTAATTTTAACGTAAACTGTATCTGAATATGAACTGTATCTGAAATTCTTATGCAGTTATTCTGTATCAATATCTTTTGCTTTTAATTTTATTAAGCTTTTAAATTTTAATTCCAGTATAGTTAAAATACAATGTTATATTGGTTTCTGGTGTACAATATAGAGATTCAGCAATTCTATACATTACTCAGTGCACATCATGATAAGTACTCTTTAACCCCCGTCACCTATTTCACCCTTCCCCCCACCCACCTCCCCTCTGGTAGACATCAGTTTGTTCTCCATAGCTGAGAGTCCATTTCTTGGTTTGTCTCTCCCCTCCACCCCCAATTACTCATTTGTTTTGTGTTTTAAATTCCACATGCTGGAGTTGGGGGGGTGGGAGGGATGGGGTGTCTGGGTGATAGACACTGGGGAGGGTATGCGCTATGGTGAGCGCTGTGAATTGTGCAAGACTGTTGAATCACAGACCTGTACCTCTGAAACAAATAATACATTATGTGTTAAAAAAAAAAAAATTCACGTGAGTGAAATCATGATATTTGTCTTTCTCTGATTTACTTTGCTTAGCATTTTACTGTCTAGCTCCATCCATGTCATGGCAAATGGCAAGATTTTATTTTTTTCTATGGATGAATCCTATTCAATTGTATATATACATCTTCTTTATCCATTCATCTATCGATGGACCATGAGCTGCCTCTCTAATCCTGCTATTGTAAATAATGCTGCAATAAACATAGGGTTGCACCTATTCTTTTGACTTAGTGTTCGCATTTCGGGGGTAAATACCTTGTAGTATGAATTGTGGATTGTAGGGTAGTTCTATTTTTAATATTTTGAGGAACCTCCATATTGTTTTCCAGAGTGGATGCACCAGTTTGCATTCCTACCAACAGTGCACAAGAATTTCTTTTTCTCCACATCCTTGTCAGTTCTTGGTTCTTGTGTTTTTTGATTTTAGCCATTCTGACAGGTTTGAGGTGATATCTCATTGTGATTTTGATTTGCATTTCCCTGATGATGAGTGATGCTGAGTATATTTTCGTGTATCCGTTGGACATCTGTATGTCTTCTTTGGAGAAATGTCTGTTCATGTCTTCTGCCCATTTCTCAATGGGATTATTTGTGTTTTTTTGTGTGGTGAGTTGCATAAATTCTTTATATATTTTGAATACTAGCCCTTTATTGGATATATTGTTTGCAAATATCTTCTCTCATTCCGTGGGTTGTCTTTTAGTTTTGTTGATTGTTTCCTTTGCTGTGCAGAAACTTTTTATTTCGATGTAGTCCCAATAGTTTATTTTTGCTTCTGTTTCCCTTGCTGGAGGAGACAAATCTAGAAAAATGTTGTTATGGCCAATGTCAGAGAAATTACTGCCTATCCTCTATTCTAAGATTCTTATGGCTTCAGGTCTTACATTTAGGTATTTAATCCATTCTGAGTTTATTATTGTGTATGGTGTAAGAAAATTGTCCAGTTTCATTCTTTTGCGTATAGTTGTCCATTTTTCCCAATACCATTTATTGAAAAGACTGTCTTTTTCTCATTGCATATTCTTGCCTCTTTTGTTGAAGAATAATTGACCATATAATTCTGGGTTTATTTCTGGGCTTTCTATCCTATGTTTTTGTGTCAGTACCATATTGTTTTGATTACTACAGTTTTATAGTATAACTTGAACTCTGGAATTGTGAAGCCTCTAGGTTTTTTTTTTTCTTTTTCAAGATTGTTTTGACTGTTCAGAATCTTTTGTGGTTCCATGCAAATTTTAGGATTGTTTTTTCTAGTTCTGTGAAAAATGCTGTTGGTATTTTTGACAGGGATCACATTAAATGTGTAGATTACTTTGGGTAGTATAGACATTTTAACAAGATTTATTCTTCCAATCTATGAGCATGGAATATCTTTCTATTTGTTTGTGTTGTCTTTCATCAATATTTTATAGTTTTCAGGGGTACCTGGATGGCTCAGTTGGTTAAGCATCTGCCTTCAGCTCAGGTCATGACCCCAGGGTCCTGGGATTGGGCCCCATATCAGGCTCCCTGCTCAGCGGAGTCTGTTTCTCCCTCCCCCCACCCCCACTCGTGCTTGCTCTCTCTCTCTCTAATAAATCTTTTAAAAAATATTTTAGTTTTCAGAGTACAGGTCTTTGGTTAAGTTTATTGCTAGATATTTTATTATTTTTGGTATAACTGTAAATGGGATTACTGAATTTCTCTTTTTGTTGCTTCATTATTAAAGTGTATAGAAATTCAATGGATTTCTGTACATTGATTTTTGTATCCTGCAACCTTACTGAATTCATTTATCAGTTGTAATAGTTTTTTGGCAGAGTCTTTAGCATTTTTATATATAGTATCACGTCCCTTGCAAATAGTGATAGTATAACTTCTTCCTTACCAATTTCAATGCCTTTTATTCCTTTTTCTTTTCTGATTGCTATGGCTAGGACTTCCAGTACTACGTTGAATAAAAGTGGTATGAGTGGACATCCTTGTCTTCTTCCTGATCTTAGGGGAAAAGCACTCAGTTTTCCACCATTGAGAGTGATGTTTGCTGTAGGTCTTTCATATATGGCCTTTATTATGTTGAATAATATTCCCTCTAAAGCTACTTTGTTGAGAGTTTTTATCATGAATGGATGTTGTACTTTGTCAAATGCTTTTTTTTTTTACATCTATTGAAATGATCATACGGTTTTTATCTTTTGTCGATGTATCATGTTGATTGATTTGTGAATATAGAACCACCCTTGTATCCTGAAAATAAATCCCACTTGATCATGGTGAATGATTTTTTGATGTATTTTTGGGTTGAGTTTGCTAATGTTTTGCTGAGGCTTTTTACATATATGTTCATCAGGAATATTGGCCTGTAGTTCTCTTTTTTTGTAGTGTCTTTATCTGGTTTTGGCAGCAGAAGGGGGATGCCTTTTTTTTTTTCATGCCAGACGGGTGAACTCTACATAATATTATTTTTCCTCTTTTCCTGTTTTAGCAGAAAAAGCTGATGATCTTGACCCAGTCAGGGACTGAGATGAATTGAGGTTGTGAGGCAGTTTTGACCATGTTCTGTTAAGATTCCAATTCATATATGCTCTGACCATATGGATCTCTTAAGGTTTCCAACTGGAGCTTGTATGTTCACAGGGGAACCTCTCCATGATAGTCAATAAACTTGAATCTTTGCCTTCTTAGTACTGTAAGCCTATTAAAAAAAACTCAACTCTGCTATTGAAGCCTTTTCCACTGAACTTATTAGCCTGCTGCCCTATGTGGCATCATTATTCAGCAAGTTGTCTTAAAAGGAAAGCCAGTTATAGCCAGTTTTCATTCTTCCCTTTTTTCCTGGGATTTTTGTCCCTTGAGTCTCCAATTTTGCCTCCTTAGCTACACAAGGGTCCAAAAACTAATTTATCTCTCTGCAAAAAACATCTCTCAACTTGATTAAAGACCAGATTTTTCAACTTATTTTTGTGTATAGATTCTGTAAATACCCCCAGAAAAAGAGCAGCTATACAATATCTTGAATGTTCCTACTTTCTCAGAATGCTGCCACTTTCATTCCTATTCACTTCCGCAATAGCCTTTACAGAATTTTTTCTTTTTTAAATCCACTGTTCCTAGGTCTTGGTGGGACCATTTTTCTTCTTCAAACTATTTCCTTATACCATGACTTCATTTATTTAATATATATTTCAGTAGTGACTATAGGCTATGGTACAGGCACTGTTCTAGGTGCGGGAATATAGTGGTAATCTAAGATCCTACACTGACAGATTCTATTGGAAATAATTAGACCATGAAAATATATACTAATAAATATGTAAATTATTAGGTGGTGGTAAGTTCTATGATGTAAGAAGATAAAGGGGATAGAAAGTGATGATGCCATTTTATATGGGATGTTCAGAGAAGGTCTGTCTGTTAAGGAACTATTTGACGGTGACCTACATGAAGGTCACAGTGAGATATGTGTATGTCTGGACAGCATGTTACTTACAGGGAACAGTTCATGCAAAGCTAAAGCATTTCCATGCCTGGTGATTCTGAGGAACAAGTATGCTACTATCAAAGTGAGGGAGGTGAAGATTGGTGACAGAAGTAGCAGTTGGTACACTGAAACCAATTATTCCTGGGCTTGTATTTATAGATACTTTCCATTTAACAGAAATAGAAAGCTATTCAAGGGTTGTTAGGAAAGACTATTTTATATTTAAAAAGATTAATTTGGCCTTTACTTATATTTAAAAAGATTAATTTGTGATTTGTTCCACATAGTACATCTTTTGTAATCATTCAGGCAAGAGAGGACAGTGGTCTGAGCAAGCTAATGTGGAGTTTAGAAGCGTGGACTTCTGAGCTAGATTGCTGACATTCAAATGCCAACTTTGTTGATCATTACCTGAATAATCTGCTTGATCTTTCTGTACCTGAGTCCTAGAAAGGGCAGAAGAGGGTGGAATGGAAAGGATGAGGAACACGTAAAAAGCTTTAGATACGGTATATTTGAAATGACAGCAGGGCAACTCAAGTGGAAATGTAAATTACAGTCTGGAGCTCAATGGGTGGTCTAGAATGAAACTAGTCAGAATATGTACTAAATTTGAAGCTATGAGATTATATAACTGAGCTAGAGGAACTCATTTAGAGAGGAGTATCCAGTAAGGTATCCAAGATGGACTAGTGAAGGAGAAAACCACATGATAGAAATATCCTGGAGACCAATGCTAGGATGTATTCCACAAAGGTGGGGTGATCAACTGTGTGAAATGCTGCAGGCGGTGATAGGTGATCAGGTACAACCACTGAGAAGTGACCACTTGAATTAGCAATGAGGTTGTTCTGACCTCGCCAGGAGCAGTTACGGTAAATAGCAGGAAACAAGGCTGAATGAAAAGGTTTGAGAGAAAATGGGAGGGGATAAAAATGGTGGCAAGTGAGACAATTTACTGGAGGGGAAGAAGAGATCCCCTCCAATGAGATACAAATGCCACTTTTATTTGATGATTAGTGTTGATCCAATCTGGAGTAGTAGGTTTATGGTTTGGCTGATCTGGGTTAATTGAAAGGACTTTATGTCTCTAGTCTAGTGAATACTCAAGTTACTGAACTCAAGATCTCTCTGGGTTGTTCGTTGGAAGGATTCACAGTATTCTCTATCAGGTGTGTGAGGAGTCAGCATCTTCACTCTGCTGGAATAGTGTTCTTGAGGTCATAGAACTTGAATCTTTACAAGCAGACCCAAACTATAATTTTGCTGGGCAAATTTTCAATTGTTTATATTATTTCAGCATTCAAGTTATCTGGCTAGCTGACACCTCTAAGCAGTTACACCTCAACATGTTCTCTTATTCTCCATTAATCATTATGATAGCTGTAATATTACACTGTATTCATTGCATTGATATAATGTTACATTCTGCTAAGTGGGATAAGAAGAGTGTAAGAACCAATACATATAAATACCAGGGAGTTTTCTGTTTGATATCTATATTAAGATTAACATAAAAGTGTGTTAGGGCTTTCATTAACAAAATACCACAGACTGGGTAGCTTAAACAATAGGGCTTTCCTTACAGTGTTGGAGGCTAGAAGTCTAAGATCAAGATATTAGATGGTTTTATCTGAGGCCTCTCTCCTTGGCTTGCAGATAGTCACTTTCTTGCTGTGTCCTCACATGGCCTTTTCTCTGTGCACATACATCCCTGCTGTTTGTCATGTGTCCAAATTTTTTTTTTAAGGACACCAGTCAGATTTGATTGGGTCCCACACTAATAACTTCCTTTTTTAATTAAAGATTATTTATTTGACAGAGACACAGCGAGAGAGGGAACACAAGCAGGGGGAGCGGGACAGGGAGAAGCAGGCTTCCCGCGGAGCAGGGAGCCCGATGTGGGGCTCAATCCCAGGACCCCGGGATCATGACCTGAGCCGAAGGCAGACGCTTAACGACTGAGCCACGCAGGCGCCCCTAATAACTTCCTTTTAACTTTATCACTTCTTTAAAGGCCCCATCTTCAAACATTCCACATTTTGGGGTACTGGGGATTAGGTCTTCAACATATGGGGTTTGGGAAAACACAGTTTAGCCCACAACCTGTGGTAATGTGTTGTATTAGTGCATATTTTTAAAACAATGGGGGAAAAAAAACAACTGACAGAGACAATTTGAAAATGAGTAAGTCGTCTCAAGACTTGAATCAAAGGAGAGCTAGAAAAACTAATACATTAATAAGTAACATTTATTAAAACTATGAGATATGTGTGTGTATATATGTATATATACACAAATATATATATAAAATTATCACAAAATGCCTACAAGATAGGTATTATTCCCACTTCTTAGATGAGGACACTTAGATTCTGAACATGAATCCCATAATTCATAAAAGGTCTTAAATCTATAGAGCTATCCAAATTATTGTTTACATTCAACATACGGTAGCTATGGCAGAGAAGATAGGAACGTACAATATAACTTAGAACATTTGCACTAAAAAATTGTTCAAAATAACAGCTATAAAACAGATTAATTTTAGTTATCTAATATTCATTTCTGTGATTTGCATTTCCAGATGATTAGAGATAAACATGATTGTACACATGACAGAAAATTGTTCACATTATAAATGTAATTCTATCTTTTGTTGAGCGAATGATAATTATGAAAGTCTTGGTGCAAATTTTGATAAGACAGTAAAAGTTTTCATCATCTTTTCCCCACAGTGATTTTCAAAAGTTTGAGAAAACATGAAAATATGTGAATGCTAGTCTTCAAATAAATCTGATGCATTTTCAAAAATATTTCCTTTTGCAATAAAGTTTGTGTATTTCAGAATTATAAATTGTCATCTGAACAATGCAAATTGGCAGCTATTATAGTTATGTACACGTCATATTTTGCTTCAATTACTTTTGCTTAGTTTTGAATTTTCAGTGCCACTTTCATAAATCATCAGGTAATTTGTTTAGAAGTCACATATTTAAAAGCCATGTCTAGTAATTAACTTTAGGGCTAAAGAAATGAAAGACTACCACCAATATGTTTGTGTCCTATCTATCTGTGTATAGTCATCATTTAAAGTAGAACAATATTCACACTGACACGTTTGGGAAAAAATGACATAGCTTGTTTGAAGTACATATTCAAATATTTAAAAAGGAAAAAAGGAAAGAAGATTGGATTTATTTCAAAATAACCTTTAACTTCTGAAAATAATAATCACATTCAAATGGACTTGTAAAACAGTTTTAATTTTTATTCAAAATATGAGATGTCATCATTAGCCCTTATCTTACTCTTGAAAAATGGAGACAATTATACAGGAAAAGGAAGGGAAACAGGGCTATTAGATTCTAAGCTCCAGTTTAAAAAATATTCAGATAAGGCAGGTAAAAAAAAAAAAACTCCAGATAATTTCCCAGTGTCAAACATTGTCATATGCCTGCTTATCTCATAAATATTTATTAGAATAGTTTATTTTAGATTTATTTTCTAAATACCATTTCTTGCTTTAAATGAAGGCTCCCCAGCAGTGCTAATACCTGTTTCATAAACTGACCTGCAGTTTCTTTAAATCCAAATCGATTGGAATTTTTTTTTTAAAGAATAAATATCACACACCCATAGTAAAATATTGTATCACCACCAAATATAAGTGAGTAGTATTTTACAATGAAGAAATTCAGAGCATTTAAGAGTATATTACTATACTAATTGGACTGACCAAAGTATGGGCCTTTGTATAACATATTCTGAAGAAGTCACCTGAAAAACGGGGGGAAATAGTGGTTGAAATAAAGCTTAGGTCTGATGAGTTTTGACTAAAATTATATAGCTAATAAAATTCTTAAGAAATCGATGAAAAGCACTGTTCCTAATGTGAACTATAATTAGATGGTGATTCTCCTCCAACAGTCAATACTAACTCAGTAGCTGACCTTGATGTGGAAGCAAAAAGAGGGCTTTGTTGTTATTAATTAGGCTCAGGGAGGAGACTTTTTTTCCCCCCCTTAAATAAAGGGATTTGATCAAATGTGAACTGGTAGCTGTCAAAAGTGGTACAAGCTATCAAATGGCCCTATGTTGTAAACCTCCACTTAATTCTGACATTGCAGAGAAGCCTATTACCACCTTACTTAAAATAAGAAATGAAATACCAAGTAAAAAACAAGGAAAAAATCAAACAACAATAACAAAACCCTGTGATAGTGAATTTGTGCGAAAACCACAGTAAGGAATAAAATGTATACAGCAACAGTGCATATGCAGGGTACGTTTCTTGTCAGCAGACCCCTCTGCAGAACCGAAGTGTACTGAGTGTATTCTGTGGCCAGTTCACTAACACCGAAAGTAAGCGTGGCCACTGCCGTTATTCGTGGTTGTTGGCTGAACGTCTGTCATCTTGGGAAACAGTCACTAGACTTTTCTCTTAAGCAGTTTCTCATTAATAAGATTCATTCTGGTTCACTGTGGATCAGAACTTAACTGACCTCCTTGCCTCTTTTTAAAACTCCCATGTTTGACAGGCAGCCACTAAAATAAACCCTTCCCCTTTTCAACTTCCCTTTCTTTTCCGTAAGGTGGACCCTTATGTAAACCTAAAAACATATATGGTAACCTAATATACAAGGTTTCTCAAAGTGCAAAATGTGTTACACACAGTTTCATAGGCTTCATTTAAACAAAGCATTTTATACAATACAGTACAGTTTGAGATTTCTGCTCATAAATTACACCATTCAACAGACAACTACTGTAAAAAGCTTGGCCGACTCAAAGTAAGCCAATGCTTCTACAGTTGAACTGTACAAGCTTTGTTCAGACCTAAAAAAGCATCACCTTCTACTTATCACATATGTACATATATATTTTAAAATACTATTTAAATGCTTATGTAGAGCTAGACAAATCTCACAAACCACGAATTCTACTGTTTGGTTTCTGGTTTGCACACACACAGTATACAATATTTAAAAAAGATAATGTGCAGCACTATTTTATCTCCTTCTGCAAGACCTCCTCATCCTCTAAGTCTTTTGGAAGGGTTCTCGTCCGCTGCAGCACCACACTAAGCTCTTCAATTACCCTTGACGGTAACTTACTATCAGAGTCCAAAGCAGCTTTGCCATTCCTGTCCTCAGTCTTCCTCAATGTCTTGAGGCCTTTATGGCTTTTTTGCTGCCCGTGAAGGACGTCAGCCTCTGGGTCCTCCAGACAGTTGAAACTCCGATGTTTTCTGGTTCGAGTTCGAAGTTTCTCATCCTTGTGCTCCAGGCAGTGGGCCACCATGGAGGCTCTCTCCTTTAAGCTGCTACCCCCCAACTCTTGATCCCGCTCTTCACTGAGCCGCAACCTTTCCAGTTCTGCTCTGGCACTCTGAAAAGAAAATGCAACATCCCACAGGAAAGCAAGATTTAGTACAAGGTAAGTTTAAAAGACACATGCCGTGTTAAATGTTGATGCTCCTTATGTTCATGCTTATTTCCATGACTGAGGTTCTAACTTTACTTCGACAGAACTGGCATGTCTGAATTGACTAACCAAGACATCAATACAGGCATCTTAGAGCTACAAGATCAACTGAAAGGTAGATCATGGAAATTCATTTTAACATGCGTTTAACACACAGCTTCAAAGAAGTCTCTCAGGTTATTCAGGTGGACTCATTTCAAACATGCCTCTTCCAATTCATTTCTGCTTGAATGCATCATATGTTCATATATCTGTAATTCCTACGGTGTCCTGTCCGTGGCCACGTGATTTGGGGACATGCTCTATACTCGTACTTACAGCCCCTCCTTTGAGACTTACAGTACATAGTAGTATATTAAAAGTGTTGAGAAGTTTTATGGCAAAAAGATCTGTTTAACTTCTTTTTCTTCC
The DNA here is from genome assembly GCF_037043125.1 of Eumetopias jubatus. Classification (NCBI taxonomy): domain Eukaryota; kingdom Metazoa; phylum Chordata; class Mammalia; order Carnivora; family Otariidae; genus Eumetopias; species Eumetopias jubatus. The sequence continues at coordinate 172,880,877 of NW_028274808.1, read as the reverse complement.
TCCGACACAATGCCTATTAGAATCCCACAGATACATTCCTGGAAACACTGAAATATATAGTTATGTATTAAACCCACTTTTGTATCTGAGGATTAGAGTACACATTAATTCAGTGAGCTATAAAGGTGCGCTTTCCTAACTAGTGTTCAGAACATCTTGTGACTGGGCAATTTCTGGCATATAGAACTTCCATCATATTATCAAAGGGTATGAAAATTTAATCAAGTGTAAGATACAAGAACAAACAGAGAATCAAAAGCATAGAGCAGTATGGAGCCACACAGAAAGGATACCCAATAAATTGGATCAGGATGTAGGTGAAGTGGAAAGAGAAAAGTTATTCTTTTCACAAGAAGCAACAATTGAAGAAACGTCTTCAAAATTTCCCCAGTAAAAACTGCCAAGCCTAGAAAGCAAAAATCTGAAGGAGCACTTAAGTTATGAATATTGAAAGTGTAATGAAAATGGTAATATATTAAGTATGAAATTGTGAGTAGCATAAACGGTAAAGATCTTCAATACAATAATGTTTAAAAGACAACATCCCACCTTTCTCTAGGGCAGTTATCTAATGTGATTATCTGAATGCCCTGCTAGAAAGACTCAGTGCAAGCAGGGTTTTTGTTTGATATGTTCCCTGAAGCGTGAACCTAGTACAGTGCCTGCACTTAGAAAGTGATCATTAACTTATTAAATAGTGAATATAAGGTCGGTTTAAAATTTTTCAAACGTATAACATGTTCTATTTTCCTAAATTCCATCAAATCCAGGTTTGGAATTGAAACATACAAATTCAGGCTGAATACAAATATTTTCACAAATGTATTTTATACATTTTATAACTTGGAATTTTCTGATAAAATTATGATTATATATCTCAGGTAAATACATTTCTTCTACTCTAAAAACTGATGAAATGTTTAGTATCTAACTTAATTCCAAAGTCTCATTTGAATATGTTAAAATATTGAGAAACTGGTGATGCTTGCATAATGTGAATGTATATACAAGGCCAATAATTACACTTAAATATGGCGAAAATGAACAGTTTTTATATTTTTACATATATTTACTACAACAAAATAACCCCTCCCCTGCAAAGAATGATGGCTAACCAGCATAGGGCTGTGATTGGGAGTTTATAAATATTAAACATGTTAAGTTTCATTTGGCATCTCTTACCTGAGGAAAATTAAGGAGCAATATAAATTTTTTTTTAAATTGAAGTATAGTTGACACACAGTATTACATTAGTTTCATGCGTACAACATAGTGATTTGACAAGTCTATGTTATGCTATGCTAAACACAAGTGTAGCTACCATCCGTCATCCGAAAGTGCTATTATATCATCTGACTATATTCCCCATGTTGTGCCTTTTATTTCCATGACCTATTCATTCCATAACTGGAAACCTGTGCACCTCCCACTCCCCTTCACCCACTTTGCCCACTCCCAACCCTCCTCCCTCTGGCAACCATCGTTTGTTCTATTTATGGATCTGTTTCTGTGTGTTGTTTTTTAGATTCTACATGTAAGTAACATCACATCATATTTGTCTTTCTCTGACTTGTTTCATTTAGCGCAGTATCTTTTAGGCCCATCCATGTTGTTGCAAATGGCAAGATTTCATTCTTTTTCTTATGGCTGAAAAATATTTCATTCAATACATCTACACCTCTTCTTCATCCATTTGACTATTGATGGACACTCGGGCTGCTTCCATATAATGCTGCAATAAACACAGGGGTGCATATATCTTTTTGAATTAATGTCTTCATTTTCTTTGGGTAAATACACAGTAGTGCAATTACTCGATAGTATGGTATTTCTATTTTTCATTTTTTGAGGAACCTTCACACTGTTTTCCATAGTGGCTACACAAATTTACATTCCCACCAACAGGGGAATGTGAATGAGGGATTTTTTTTCTCCACAGCCTCACTGACACTTGCTATTTCCTGTCGACGTTGGATACCAGCTATTCTGACTGGTGTAAAGTGCTATCTCATTGAAGGTTTGTTTTTGTTTTTTCCATCATGGTTTTGATTGGCATGTCCCTGATGATGAGTGATGTTGAGCATCTTCTCATGTGTCTGTAAGCCATCTGTATTTCTTTGGAAAAATGTCTATTCAGGTCCTCTGCCCATTTTAATTGGATTATTTGTTACCGTGGCATTGAGTTGTAAAAGTTCTTTATATATTTTGGATATTAACCCCTTATCAGGGATATCATTTACAAATATGTTCTCCCATTCGGCAGGCTGTCTTTTCTTGGTTTCCTTTACTGTACAAAAGCTTTTTATTTTGGTATAGTCCTAATAATTTATTTTTGCTTTTGTTTCCCTTGCTCAAAGAGATGTACCACAAATATGTTGCTGAGGCCAACATTGCCTATGTTTTATTCCAGGAGGTTTATGGCTCAGGTCTCACATTTAAAGTCTGTAATTCATTTTGAATTTATTTTTGTGTATGGTGTAAGAAAGTGGTCCCATTTCATTCTTTTACATGTAGCTGTCCAGCTTTCCCAACACGATTTATTGAAAAGACTGTCTTCTTGCCATTGGATGGTCTTTTCTGCTTTGTCAAAGATTAGTTGACCACGTAGCTGTGGATCCATTTCTGGGTTTTCTATTCTGTTCCATTGATCTATGCCTATTTTTGTGCCAGTACCAAACTGTCTTGATATTATACATTTGTAGTGTATCTTGAAATCTAGGATTATGATACCTTCAGCTTTGTTCTTCTTTCTCAAGATTGCTTTGGCTGTTCAGGGTTTTTTTGTGGTTCCGTACAAATTTTAGAATTATTCTAGTTCTGTGAAAAATGTTATTGGTATCCTGATAGGGATTGCATTAAATCTGTAGATTGCTTTGGGTAGTGTGGACGTTTTAATAATACTCGTTCTTCCACTCCATGAGCATAGAAAATCTTTCCATTTGTGTCATCTTCAATTTCTTTCATCTTTTTGGTTAGGTGATTATTCCTAGGTATTATTTTTTGTGCAACTGGAAATGGGATTGTTCTCTTTCTGCTATTCCATTAGTGTACAGAAACTCAGCATTTTAATAATATTCTTCTAGCCCATGAGCATGGAATATCTTTCCATTTGTGTCATCTTCAATTTCTTTCATCAGTGTTTTATAGTTTTTGGAGTAGAGGTCATTCACTTCCTTAAGTTTTTCCCCCAGGTTATTTTATTCTTGCAATTGCAAATGGACCTGTTTTCTTAATTTCTTTCTGTTGCTTTGTTATTAGTATATAGAAGCAGAACAGATTTCTGTATATTAATTTTGTATCTTGTAACTTTACTGAATTCATTTATCATTTCTAATGGTTTTTTAGTGGTGTCTTAGGGTCTATAGTGATTTTACATATCATAGGAACAGTTCTCATTATCTTTCAACCATCAGCAGGTAGACGTCGGGATTTTCTTAGATGTAGTATTCATGCAGGTAATGCGGAAATTTCAAGTAAACTTTAGTATTAGCCTAAGAGATGTAATCTTATACGAAGATGGAGAGAGGTGAGGGAAGTAACCTGTTAAGAGTCGAGAGGATTAGGGGAGGGGAGGCCTGGGTGGCTCAGTCAGTCAAGCATCTGACTCTTGATTCCAGCTCAGGTCATGATTTCAGGATCCTGAAGTCGAGTCCCAGGTTGAGCTCTGCGCTGATGATGCTCTCCCTCTGACTTTCCCCCTACTCAGCACTCTCTCTCAAATAAATAAAATGTTTTTTAAAAAGAGTTGAGAGGATGGGACAGTGCGGCTTCAAGTGAACAATATGATGTGCTGGGAACACCCTTCATGTTGTGGAGAAAGGAGGACATAGTTTATGTGCCACATTGTCCTTAAAAGATAAGACATTAATAATTTAAAAAGGATAGATAAGTTATGAAATTAGAGGAGCAAGAGCGAATGTGTCAGAGTATGTTTAGAGAAAAGTAGTTGTTTGAATGGAAAGGTCAGTGTGAAAAGCAGTCCTCCTCCCTGCACAGAGTAGTTTCTATGTCACAGGAATGTGTTCTCAGAGGAGATCCCTTACGTGGCTTTAGTCTGTACCCATATCTATTTTCCATTATATCCAGATGTAGGCCACTGGTTATGGAGGCCTCAAAAATACCAAAACGTACAACGATCAATATAAATGCTCTCAAATAACTTTCACTACTAAACTCACTGTATTAGTTGGTAATCTCCATGCTATAAAATATATAATCCTATCACTAATCCTCACAATACTGCTTTAGAGACATTATTTACAGCAAATAAACATTATGATTAAACTATAAAGTAAATTATATATAATTTACTAAAGGTAAATTATATTTTAAGACACAGAAATAGAAATGCCCATTCACCCAAGGTCACAGAAGTGGGAATTTGGAATGGGATGCCATGGTGCCCTGTTTGGAACCAATGTGCCTCTTTATGTGCTTCAGGATGGGGACGGAGGAGAGAAGCATGCAATGATTCTAGGTCACCATTTTCTGCTGGAACTGCATCATTCTTCTTTGCTCACTGTTTTTGTTTTACAGATGACAAAAAATATGACCATTTTGGAAATGAGTAAATTATCCCATATCGTCTTCCAAGTTCCTTATTATTTTGACTCGAATGTTAACTGTGCACTAGGCGTTATTCTAATAAATTCTAAAGTATGATATCATTGAATCATAATAGCTTTATAAGGTAGAGCCTTTTTTTATCCCTTCATGCTTACAGATAAAAAGGCTGAGCACAATGTAGTTAGGAGGTACCCAAATCACAGGTGGGACCTAGCACGTACATTCTTAAGTACTATATTTGCCTCTCCGTGTGTGATTTCCTTTGACAACAACTTACTTTCCCTGGCTTATTCAGCTAGCTCACTACTCAATTTTAGAAGTTGCTTTTTCCAGGAAGACTTCCTGCCTGAATGAGGTATCCTCACACAGATTTTAATAGAACCTCATGAAATCAAGACAAGACTTGAAATGGTAAGTTACCAAATGGCTGAAGCATCAAATTTTCTTATGAGTATATCGTACTTAATAGATCTTTAAAAAAATATATTGCTTATTTATTTACTTATTTAGAAAAAGTGCAGGGGGGCGGAGAGAAACCCAAGCAGACTCCTCACTGAGCATGGCTCCTGACATGGGGCTCGATCTCACAACCCCGGGATCATGACTTGAGCTGAAACCGAGTCAGATGCTTAACCGACTGTGCCACCCAGGTGCCCCCCCTACTTAGCAATATTTTAAACCATTTTCCCTTTTTAAAACAAAGGATCAAAAATGATTATTCATTTTATAAACATATTTTCTTAAATATTTACATGAATCTAACTCTATAACAAACATTTAAATGGTTCATATGAAATTTTTATTTTTTATTTATTTATTTTCTTTAAAGATTTTATTTATTTATTTGACAGAGAGAGACACAGCGAGAGAGGGAACACAAGCAGGGGGAGTGGGAGAGGGAGAAGCAGGCTTCCCGCCGAGCAGGGAGCCCAAAGTGGGGCTCGATCCCAGGACCCTGGGATCATGACCTGAGCTGAAGGCAGATGCTTAACGACTGAGCCACCTAGGCGCCCCTGGTTCATATGAAATTTTTAATTTCAATTTTGTTTTAATGCTTTTTAAACTTCCAATGTTTTTCCAACACTGGAACATTTAAAATTTTTCTTTGCCAAATTTGTTGAATCACCACATTTACAAAAAAGTTAATTTAGCTTAACTACTTGTAAATTGTCTAGCAATTAATATTTCATGGAATTATTTTTAAAAGCCTATAACAAGTTCTTTGTTGTTTGGAGTTCATCAGTTTTCTGATCTTAAGCATGCTAAAAGAGAAAAAAAAATTATCTCTAAAATTCTGGATTTGAGATTAGGTAACAAACTATTACACTATATATTTATAGATCATCATCCTAATTCTATACTGGATATTGGTTAATGTATTTTGATTTGGTCCTAATAATTTATTTTTTGCTTTGCTCCATAACTGATCCACATCAGAAGCAGCTGGGGTCCCAGTAGGGCACATCTACTCCCTATGTTTGCTTCATTTGTTCCAACTATGTTTCCTAATTTGGGTTCTTACGAAATGTGACCCTTAGAATTTTAAGATTCTAGATTAGCTGAGGAACCCGTAATTGTGAATAGTTTTTCCTGATTTAAAAAAAAAAAAGTGCAGAAGGACTGAATAGGCAACAAAGGAAATAACCATTATTTTCATGGCTTTTATCTTTTAGTGAAGAGAAATATTACACTGGGGTAAATGTTCAAGGAAAGATCTACATGGAAAGATATTTTTTTAAATCTAATCACTAAATTAAAATACCTTTAGTCTTTTAAAAGAAGTTATTTCTGTTTGGAAAGAAAGAGATTCAAACAGTTCAATCCCAAACCCCAAAGAAATAACACCTTTACATGCTTTTCTTTTTGCTTTCAGGGGCTCAATTAAGGCACCAAAACATGCATTAATCCCAAAGTATCTAATGAGTTTTGAGTGCAAACAGATTTTCTCCTTTCCTGAAGAGACTGAACTTCAAGTCAAGATTGATGCTATGTATGTTCTCCCCCACCCCGCAAGGTGAGAAGGAAAACAAATAGCCACTTTTCTGAAAGATGCTAGGTCTTTTTTATTGATGCTCAGGGGTCATCTTGCAGTTCCTTAAATTAACTGCGACACCCCATCAGTTCCCAAACCACTGGAATTTGATTGTGTTACTAGAAAGTCTAGTTACCATGGCTCCAGACACAATCGGCCCTGGGCTCATTGTAAGTGTGTTAAAAGTGAACCTGTAAGACTAATTTGAGACTGTGATTTACCAGGCGGACTTCTGTATACACATTTAAAGTATACACATTTAAAATTGCTTGGCTATGTGAGGGATAAGAAAATAAGTAGTATTATGCATATTTAATTGAATGGTCAATGACATTATTAAAACTCTTTAAGAAAAGTTAAAATATAAAACTTAAAGGAGAAGCACAGGGTCATTCATAATGTTTTCTTGCTGGATGTGATTTTTACTATGCTTTCCAAAGATTATTGTTGTGCTTTTGAAGCTAAAGAAGTAATTAATGTAATCACATTAAGACATAAGAAAACAAATGCTATAATTAATATAAAACAAATAAAATCCTAACCTACCTCAATATTTCTCCGGGCTTGGGTTCCACTTCTCTCATGCTGGATGGGAATTAGAGGCAAACCTCCAATTTTGGGATTTTTGGTTATAGAACGTTTTCGTTCCTTTCCAGCTGGTGGCCATATATCATTTTCATGCTGAGGAAACACAATTTCTTGCTGTTGGTGTGTGATTTTATTATGTGGTATATCATGTTATAGAGTCACTTGGCTCCTTTTCCATACATCCAAATCAAATGATCCGCTTTCCATGAGAAAGCCATTTGTAATTAAGCTGTGGACTCCTGGCAGGAGCATCGCTTGAGGATGTAAAACCCTTAAGTGAACAGAGCTTTGCGGTCTCAGTTCAATTTCTAAGTTTCAAATCCATGGCTTTTGTACTACTTATCAAATCAAAAGGAGGAAAATATTTGAGGAAACTGGCAAATCTCTTTGTGGGGAAAAAATAATACACTTGTCTATATTTCTCGGCCCCGTAATCACAGTAACTATGCATCCATTTTCTCCCTCCACCAAAGGCAACTTTAGCGTAAAAATAATTTAACCTCATAGTCCTCAATTCAACCTAAGGCACAGCTATCAGAAAAATTAGCCTCATTTTATGACCTTTTGAAAAATGTTACTCTTCCATCTAATTGAATTCCAAAGAAATTACCTTGCACACAGACATTTATACAGAAATCACTGTACAACAGAGAATGGCACATTTGTTCTCAAATTATTGACTACATATTCTGGCCAACTGAAGAGCTATAGATATGACTGGAGAAAAATTAATTTTGCATGGGGAGAAATATCCACAGGTAAAAATATAAGTCCTTGAGTGATAAATCCTTCAGATATGCATATAAAAGACAAATCTTAAAAAGAATTTTTCTACTCCTCAGGGTAGATTAACTTTTCAGAAGTTGGCAAAAGCAAACTGATTTTCAGACAACAATCTATGAAAGAAATATAGAATACCAATTATAAAATGATAAGCTTTACAGAGATGTTCTGATGAAAACTTTTTGGTAAACTATATAGCTAAATGCCTATTCTTATGATTCAACATATTCCTGTCTTAAGTTGCAACTGGTATTTTAATGTGTTTTATAGCAAAGAGTTCATTTCAATTAATATTGACTGTGTACCCATATATAATGGCGAGATTATATTGAGGGATATACTGCCAGACTTGGTGCTTATCAGTGTGCATAATCTCATTAATGTGTATCATAAAAATTTATACAATCTCACTTAACATATATAACTATAATCTTATTTAATCTTCACTGATCCTACAGTGTAGATCTTTATTACTAGATTGTCTATGCATCAGATCTGCCCTTGAATTTTAGTGAAGCCTTTATTTTGGTTCAGCAAATCTAATGGTAAGTTATTAAATATTTCAGAGAGAAAGTTACAAGCTTTGTAATGCTATATTTATGTCACAGCCCCAAACTTGGTAAAAATAATTTTGATATTATATAATTGGGATGTTCCCAACATGTAAAGCTCCAAGAAAACTGGCTGGAAAGGAATTCATTAAGCCTATGGATTATGCTTACACTTTTACTCACTCATGTATAATGCATGTGCTAAATGATAATCAGAGAAACGTAAGAGCAAACACAATCTCAAATACGTATTTCTTTTTCTGACATGATATAACTACGTTGTGTATACTAATTCGTTCTTACCAGACTGATCCAAGAGGTATTTTTCCCAACATGCAAAACACTGTACCTAGTAATACATTCCGACATTTATAGTTATTTATAAGTGACCCCAAGAGTCATACTGCATGGATCATACAGCTGAGGATCTTACGTTCATTATTATACCCATGATCACACCCCAAAATCTTCAGTTCTATCTCCCACTTTCTATTTTTTCCCATCCATCCAGCTTTGAGGCATAAGTGACAGAATTACAGGATACTGAAAATACACAATGTGATGATTTGATCTATGTATACACTGTGAAAGGATTCTCCTCCATCAAGTCAATTAAGACATCTATCATCTCATTTATTTTGGTGAGAACATTTAACTTCTACTCAACAAATTTCAGTGATACAGTATAGTATTAACGATCTCAACAGTGACCGTGTTCTACATGAGATCCTCAAACCTTGTTCATCTTACAGCTGAAAGTGTGTACCCTTTTACCAACCTCTCCTTACTTCCCCACCCAGCAACCACTTTTCCACTCTCTGTTTCTAGGAGTTCAACTCTTATTTTTAGATTCCATATGTAAGTGATACTTGCAGTCTTTGTGTGGCTTATTTCACTCAGCATAATGCCCTCCAAGTTCATCCATGTTGTCAGAAATGACAAGGTTTCTTTCTTATTTAAGGGTGAATAATGTTTAATTGTGTCTGTGTACACACACATTTTCTTTAGCCATTCATCCTTGGACTTAGATCATTTGACAGGACCTAAGGTCACTTACATACCTTTGCAATTGTGAATAATGCTGCAATGAACTTGAGTCTGTCTCGCTCTTTCTGACCTTGACCTCTTACCTTTCCAGCTAACAATTTAGTTTTATTCACTTTAGACTCCTTGAGACCTCCAGTCTAGTCCCTGCCATCATCCTACTTTCCACACACCCCCATCGTCACAGAGTTCATAGTCATGCGGTATAATCACCTCCTTATAAATACCTTCAAGTCCTGTGCTACTCTCCTCTCATCACACTTGCCTGGCAAAGCCCCCATCCTAGTGAAACCCAATTCTCCTTAGTCTATGGGTGCCTACCAACTGATGAAGAGAAAAGATGGTCACGCTACAGATGCATCTCACTTTAAATTTAACCTTAAAGTTCAGGCAAGCACTCAGCATTAAGGTGAAGTTCTACTGTAGTGCAATTGGCTTCCTTACTCTCTGGAGATTATTTCTCACCTTTCCTCCACCCCTGCACTTCCAATATCCCTCCCTAACTCATTGAAGGTGAGCTCACTGATTTCATTTTAAAAACCACTAGTAATCACTGAAGAACTTCATTTTCCCACCGTGAAATATACTACTCTCCCTGCATCTTTTAGCCATATAAATGAGGCTCCCTTTTCTTCCCACTATTTACTCTGGCTACAAATAACTTTTCTTCAGTCAAAAGTGCTCAACAGGCTACAATATATAGTCAATAATAATGTGTGACACTCTGGTATACAACGATTTTTTCAGCAACGATGAACATATGTGCATTTGTTCACACTGCTCCATGTCTGCTCAGGGCCTCTGCTGGTGTAATAATCGCTTTCCTCAAAATAAGGCAAAAACAGAGAGGGAGGCAAACCATAAAAGACTCTTAACTACAGAGAACAAACTGAGGGATGATGGAGGGTGGGGGATGGGTAAAACAGGTGACGGGCATTAGGGAAGGCACTTGCGATGAGCCCATTGCGTGTGGAATATGTAAGGGATGAATCACTACATTCTACTCCTGAAACCAAGGCTATACTATATGTTAACTAACTTGAATTTAAATAAAAACTTGGAAGGAAAAAAAAATCACTTTCTTCTTCTGTCAATTTTTTCTTCCAATTACTGAATTTTCTCCATTAGCATCTGTGCAAAGTGCATACCCTCCCATCTTAAAGACAAATAAACTGAAACCCCAAAACCTACCCTGACCTCGCCTTTCTCTCTAGTCACACAGCCTTATTTATCTGTATAGCAAATTCCTTGACTGGATTTTCTATACTGGTTATCTGTTTTTTCTTCCTCGCCACGCTTCTCATTTCTTTTGTTTTCTTTTTTTTTCTCCTCGGCTTGACCTTTAAAGTTTGGAATGCCCCAGGGCCGCTGCTTTTGTCCTTTTTCTTTCTTCCTCTCCCGCATCATACCCTCCTTTCATTTTATATTCTCATATCTACCCCAAATTCAGGGCTTTCAATGCAAACTGAACACTGACTTCCCCCAAATTTACACTGCAACCCCAAATTTTCATCTAAGGGTTTGTTTTTTTAATTTAAATAATCTCTACATCCAACGTGGGGCTTGAACTCACAATCCTGAGATCAAGAGGCACATGCCCTTCCAACAGAGCCAGCCGGTCACCCTTTGCCTGAGTTTCTGATCTATAGATCCAATTTTGCTATTCAGCATATTATTTGTATGTCTAACAGGCATCTCCAATTTCATATGGCTGAAAGAGAATTCTCAATTTTCTTCTGCATCTCTGATCTTATCACTTCTACTTGCCAGTTGCCCAAGGCTAGAAAAAAATCCCAGGACTCTTCCTTGATTTGTACTCCTCTCAAACCGCTGTCGCCAATCTGCAAATTCTGCTGGCTCCACCTTCAACTACTCTTCGATCTTAAAGGTCTCACTGTGTCCACTGTTACCACCCTAGTCTGAGCTGCCCATCTTTTCACAGCTGTTCTTCCTGCTTCCATCTTGGAGCCCCAATAGTGTGCCCTCAACAAACTAAATTATTATTTCTTCAGTTAACATAAATCAGATCAAATCCTTCTCCTGTTCCCCATACTCCTAAACGGGGACTATACGATCTGCTTAGTGGCTTCCTCATCTTCTACATCTTTGTGCACACAGCCCTTCACGATGTTCATGGAAGCACACCTCAGGACCTTGTCGTTGCTGGCCCCTGTAACTGGAATGCTCTCCCCACTCCTCCATACCTGCATGATTTGCTCCCTAATTTCAGACAGGTCTCCGCACAACTGTCAGCTATTTGGAAAGGCATTTTCCTGAGAACCTCTCCTAGTTAGTGCCTTTCCTTACCTCAGTCACACCCATTCCTTTCCCTTATTTTATTAAACTAATATCTATTTGAAATTCTGTCAAATTATTTATGTTCTCTCCCCTTTCTTATTTTAGAAATATTGAGAGAGCGAGCGAGCAAGCATACAAGCAGGAGAAGCAGCAGAGGGAAAGGGAGAAGCAGGCTCCCAACTGAGCAGGGAGCCCAGTGTGGGGCTCAATGTACTTTGTAAATGGTACTGGGTTCTCCGGGGCAGGTGTCCGTACAGGTCTTACGAGACTGACAGAGCCCTTCTTCTCACGGAGTTTACGTTTTAGTAGGAGAGGCAGAAATGAAAATTCTAATTACACAACGCTTTCTAATCAGAAATACAACTGATGTACAGAATGTTCAGGGTTCCTATAGGCTGAACGTCTGACTGGTCGGAAGATGAGGGAGAATTTCTCTGAGAATGTGACACATAAGTGAAAATCTAGAGGGTTTCTGAATCAGGGTGCAGATGGGGTTGGATATTAGAAAAGTATTCTGCACACCCTAAAGAACTCCTTATAAGGAGCACTTAGTGTGTGTGTGTTAATATATATATATATATATATATATATATCTCAACATTTGCTAGTTTCCTGTCTCCCTATGGAAGTGAGCCATTAAATCCTTAAATCCAAGAAGGCCTTTGTGTTTATCTTAATCCAAAGAAGTGGAACGAGCAGAGGAAAAGTAATTGGGCTGAATCTCTAGGGCCAAGACAATGAAGGATAGATGAGGCAGGGGGAAAGAAGTTGGCCATGAGAGCAACCTTTGCTTTCTGGTTATTTCTATTTATACCTTGATTTTCAACCACAGAGTCTAGTGACTTCCATTATAAAAGCAAAAAAATCAGAGTAGTTGTACCACAGACACTGTAATAGTTTTGACTCTATGGTTCCAATTTTACTAAAACACTTCAAAACTAGTTTGCTTTCTTTTTAAAATATCTGAATTTCTGAAAAGTCATAAATAAGAGGAAAAGTCTCTAAAAAAAGTTAAGTCTTTTCCTGTCTATGTGTTTTCAGGTAGTAACAGTAGCGTCAGACTGCGAAGAGCAGTGTTTATTAACCACTGGAAAGGTTAATAAATGAATAGAGAAAATGGTTTTCAAAACAAATAGGGGCCAAATTTGGGGGTGAATTAACTTCCCACTTATAAGAGAAACAGGGAAGTACATCCTCAGTAATAAAGAGTGACAACTTAATCATTACCAGTGTATTTCAATGCTCTTTTGGGAAACATTGCTGGGAATTCAGCCAGACAAGTTGGGGGGAAAGAAACAATCCTATTAATAGACTACATAACCCTTCCCCCAAAGACACAGTCCTCCTATAGGGAGGAGACTAAATGGGGAATTGAGTATAGGTAGTAGCTTCTGGCACCCCTGGGTTTAAACCACTAACTAAATATATGTGCTGAGCTAGTTAGAGAATCTTCATTACCTTTATTCCCTCATCTACAAGCAACACCATGCATGGTTTGCTACAAAGAATACATGAGTTAACTCTTCTGAAGAATCCAGCACACAGTAAGTATTAAAGGAATATAGGCTCCTGTCCTTATTTCTGGAAAGGCTAGAGTAGGGGGCAGGGGAGTAGGCGGCCATAGGGAGAACAAGAAAGAAAACAGCACACTTTTCTAAATGAAGATGAATGTGGGACTCTGGTAAAACAAGTTCCTCCTTCTTATACTACCATCTTGAAGCAGTACACCTCTCCTAAGGTAAGGAGTTGCTGGAGTGCCAACAAAAGAAGCCTCAACAAAGAGAGTAAGCTCTCTTTCTAAGAGTAATGGATAAATTCGGATTCTCATATATTTTAAAAATATATAAATGAGAAAATAGAAGCATACACATAAACTCTTATTAAAAACGCTTTGTACATCACATTAACATTTCCTAGGAGCAGTGGTTATTCTTTGCTGGAGAGGTGAAACAGAGATCGTACCTGGGCAATGAAAACATTGGCCATCCACTCCATCTGAGTTTGTAGACTATCACAACAAATGTGCCTGTAAAACAAGGTTTATAAAATACATAATTCAAAAAGACAGCAGACTGTTCTCTGGTGTATTTTTTGGTTATTAAGTGATCAGAAACCTCTTTGGATTTCTCCTGATTCATGACTTAATGCAATCAAAATGGGAGTATTTCAGTATAAGTTGCTTCAGGCTTCTGTTAAATGTACATTAAAGTAATAGTAAAATATGCTAGTTTAAACAAAATACAGCTACAGGCTTTGGTAACTGCTGACAAGTGGTCAGCAATATTTTTGGAAAGGCAGAAAGGTCAACGTATTTACTTTTTCAGGTACATGATGTTAAACATCTTTTTCCCCAGAAATTCTGAGCCTAAGAAGAAAAATATGTGCACATTTCCTTAAGAGCAGACATTTAAAAAAGGCTTAGTCTCCATCATAAGGATTATAAACATAAATACCCACAAAACTCATGAAGAACTAAATGAAAAACTACTACCGCATGTCCAATAACAGATTCAGTAACATTTTATTGAAAACCTATGTAAAACAGAGATCTTGCCCTCAAGGTTAACATAGTCTATGAGAGGAGCTAGGCATGTAAACCAATAAATTAGAACACAGTGAGAGAAAGAGAAAGTCAAGTTGAACACAAATATAGAAAGAGCACACTTGGGGATGCAGTAAAGGATTCTTACAAAAGGAAAATTCAGTAAGTGATGTTAAAATGACACGGACATTTCAAGGTAATTATGTATTTTTATTCCTGCATGAAAAATAATTTGTAAAAATGTTAAAATGAAATTTGTAAAAAATTCTTGCTTCTTTCATTAGATTCTCACAAAGACATTGTCCCTTTCCACTACCATGTCCAAAAAAACCTGCCCTCTCTATAATTAAGCACCCATGTGTGCAAAACACTACAGAAACTGAGAAGTAAGTAAGTAATGATTAGAGGTAAGAGTTATCTGATAAGACTTTTGGGGCATGTGAGCTATAGTTTGAAGGAAGAATGACCGTTGAGTCCAGCACATTAGCAGTGTGGGAGAAGGCTCAGCAGAGCGACTACATACATTCAACATGGAAAGATGAAGGAGCAAGGAGCAAGGAATGTATGGTGAATTAAAGAGAGATTACTGTTTTACCCTTAAGTAAAAAAAAAAAAAAAAAAAGGAAAGCCATGGGAAATAAAGCTGATGGAGCCTCATATTAAAGGGCCTTGTGTGCTGTGCCAACAATTCTGCACTTTATTCTGTAGAAGAGCATTAACGCAGGAAAGAAACACAATGCATTTTAGGAAGCCCCTTTGGTGGCTAGAGAATATTCTAGAAAACAAAAGTAAAATCAGAGGCATAAAGAGCACTTAGGATAACTGGAATAATCCACACAGATGAAGGCACAGCCTGATCAGAGAGACAATTAAGAGGCGGATCCCGTGTGGTTTAGTGGTTGGTTAGACACAGCTAGGGTGGGAGAAGGAGACATACAGTACAATCTCTAGGGAGACTGGCTAGATCCGGTGACATCAATGGAAAAAAGTACATATTTGCAAAGAAAAGGTTTGAGGCCAAGTTTTTTTTTTTTTTATACTAAGTTTTGGCTAGTTGTTATCCTTTATATAAAACTGGATTCTGCCTGCTTATCCCATAAAAGCTGGGGAATTCCACACTCACATATTAACTAGGGAGAAATCAGATGTAGTTTCTCTCAGGAGGGCACTAGCAAGTAGGACACCTGGGATTGAAATGGACCTAAACCTTGAAGCAAATCTATTTTCTTCTTCTCAAAGTATTTAAAAAAAAAAATTCACTTTGGTGAAACATTTCCTATCTGTAGATCTATCTGCCAATAATATTATTTGTTTACTGAAGTTATCAATATATCAAATCAAAAACTGTCAGCTGTTAACTTACCAGTGATGTTTTTCAGAATACACTGTCAATCCCCAACTAAATCAGATGGGAAAAAACACACACACATACATATTAAAAAAGAAATTGTACAAAACTGAAAACAGGATTAGATATTAAGGAGATATTCAACGGTGGCAATGTATAACAGAACAGACAGAAGTGATGATTCAATGGGTATGACTGATCTCGAGCTTAATGATAAGTGAGGGGTTTGGCTACAAATTTAAATATGCTCAAGGGTGACGGAGGGAAGGGGTCTTATGACGTCATGGGAAAGTGAGGAAAATCTCTTAGAAGATACCCTTGGCTGAGCAAGGATAGATATCTAGGAAAATGGCCAAAACAAGATATATACCTTCTCCTACTGATATTGTGGGAAATTAAAGAACGTGTCAACAACAACACAGGTGTATGCGCTGGGTTTATACATTAAGCATGTAGGCAAAAATGAGAAAAATTTTCAGTAACAGAAACCCAAAGTAAGCATCTAACAGTTCATGAAAATGTTTCATAAGTATTTGTGAAAACATTAATTAGCTAATCAAATTACATTGTGACTAGAAAGTATGGCATAAAGCACAGGCTGGCATGATTCAAGGGTTGAAGAGAAGGACAATGTATAAGAGGGTCCACTTCCTCTCCACCATCTGGGTGCTGTGGGTTTACTACTAAATTTGGCAAAACAACAAGGGCAAATTACACAGCCAGGCATCAAGAGGCTGTTTTCCTGTGTGCAGAATTGTCTGGAACATTCCTTATGCCCCCAGGTTGTGCAACTGATCAAGGAATGGAGTGCAGAGAAAAACCCAGGTGTTCTTCAGTAGATAGGGCCTTCTGGGGATTTCTTCCTTTATGCAGCAGAGATGCCATCACCAAGGAATAGGACTTCAGTGGGAACATCATGCTTTTTTATCTGCCCACAGAAGTTCCCTCGATCTGCAACAGGTCCCCTGCCATGTCTGTGACAGCTCAGAGATTTTGTCTATAGCTTAATTTATAAAAAGTCTGATTAATGCCTCTGACCTCCAAATCCTTAGATACATATTCCTACAACTTCCACTTTTCAAAAACCCTTCCCTTTCAAACTTTACCTTGTTGGAGGCTTCATTTTCTTTTTCACTCCAAGATAAAACTTCACTGAACCAAGAGCAAACATTTTGTCATATTTACTACTCTGTAAGGAAAACAAAATCATTTGTAATTAAATAGACTTTATAAATATCTATTTTCCTTTAGTATTAATGACTGGGTTTAGAATTATTTAGTTCTCTAATGTTTTAGGGATGTTATACTAAGTTTTTAGTACATGAAGACTGTTCTGATTACAAGGTTATAAATTTAAATAGGAAATTTTGGATATACATGTATGCTTATATGTATATACATATACACAGACAATTTTTTATTCAAGACACCTGGGACCAGATATAAATCAGAACTGATAATTTTTCAATTTTTTCACATTTTAAAAATAGAATCATGTGCAATATTATGTAATTCCATCAATGTTGTCTGGGGCAGCACCCTGCACTCATATAACTAAGACAACTACCTTCATGTTAGGTTTTGTTGCCAAATGCATTATGATTTTCTGTACTTTTTGGATTTCAGATGATGAAAACAATGGTATATATTGAACTATTTCAAGTATCCATATTAATAACATTTTTCACAAATATTTAATGAAAGTAGACTATTAAAAATTTACATCCACTCTGGATCAATGATCTATTCTCCATACACATCCTGACATATTTATCTGTAACTAATATTTTTTAAAAATCCTGGAACGTAGGCCATGAGGCAAAACTTGAATCATTATACCTTAATTTCAGAACTTGTATCAAACCACACACACTTTATTATAGATCCTTGGATAACCTGAAATAATTTTATAAAGATAACAGCCTTGGAAATTATTATTAACACATGCTTTCCCCATACCCTAAGAATTCTGAAGGAAATCTTTTGTTTCAAAGTCTTAGGCATATAGCATTTGTAACTAAGAGCAAGGGGTTTGGGATCATAGAAACCTGGGAGCAAATCTGGCTTGCTACTTAAGTTTGTGACCTCACGTTACTTTTCTCTGCTCTTCTTGTTTGTGAGTAAAGAGGGATAATAAAAATATTGAGTATCTCATAGGGTTATTATTAAGATTAAGTGAGTAAGGGGATGTCTGGGCAGCTCAGTCAGTTAAGTGGCTCCCTCCGGCTAAGGTCATGATCTCAGGGTACTCGGATCGAGCCCCATGTCCACATCTAGCTCCTTGCTCAGCAGGGAGTCTGCTTGTCACTCTGCCCCTCCCCTTGCTCATACTCACTCTCTCTCAAATAAATAAATAAAATCTTAAAAAAGAAGAGGAAGTAAAGGGGTACTCTGAAGGATTATTCTACAGACTAAATGAGAAAAATGTCTATAAAGCATTTAATCTAGTAATTAGCATAAGTGTGCAGTAAATTACAGCTGTTGTTATTAGGAACTTAGAACACACTGCTTCAGAGACACAGTAATACACACAAGTTAGAATCCTAGGACAGTATGGAAAAGCCCATTTAGCAAATATTCGCTGAAATTTAGTACTAAGTACGAAGTACAATTAGCTGAAATTAGAACTAAGTCCTATAAAAGTTAAACTATTACTATGAAGTCTTTTCATCATGAAAGCAGTTGAATTTGAAAAGTAAAGGATAGAAAATATGTTTATAAAATTAAAAACTGCCTTTCATTGAGAAGACAGGTTAAGAGAATATAGAGGAAATATAAAGGCAAAAGCAAGCAAGATGATCAGGAATAATGCTTGGGTGACCAGTGCTCTACGGCATTGATGAGGCCTGGTATGAACATGGCGAACTTA
Organism: Eumetopias jubatus; assembly: GCF_037043125.1. NCBI lineage: Eukaryota > Metazoa > Chordata > Mammalia > Carnivora > Otariidae > Eumetopias > Eumetopias jubatus. The sequence goes on along the minus strand of NW_028274808.1, from coordinate 172,862,256 downwards.
CTCCTAGTCACTATAACCAATGTTTGCTATTATCATCATGGTGGATCATTTAAAATAGTTATTTTGGATATTTTTTGTCTTATGGCTAGATTTCTAGAAGTGGAATCACTAGGAACTTTTTTTTTTAAGAATAAGATTTTGGGAGCGCCAGGGTGGCTCGGTTGGTGGAGCATCAACTCTTGATTTTGGCTCAGGTTGTGATCTCAGGGTCATGGGATGGAGCCCTGCATTAGGCTCCATGCTCAGCACAGTGTCTGCTTGACCCTCTCCCTCAGCTCCCCCACCTCCCGCTCGCACTCTTGTTCTCTCTCTCAAATAAATAAATACATAACATCTTAAAAAAAAAAATAAGATTTTGGCCAAATTGATAGTGTACATTTACTTACAATTAAACATACATTTGTATATTCATTATCAATTTTCACTTTTGATTTGGTCCACAATTTATCTGCTTTACTTGTTTGAATTAGTTTTGTATATATGAAATAAGAAATTGTCTTGCCTTTTTAAATGAAATATTCTACACAAACTGCTGTTTGGCTTAATTTTGCTGTTTACTTTTATCATTTTTAGGAAGTCATATTGATCTTTTCTTTTGAACTTTCTTAACTATCTCTTCAACTTTAAAGGGTTCTCACATAGCTGACAAATACTGAATTGCATGGCCATGGAATTTGAAGGGTTGCTATTTTTAAAGTTTTACTTCTTTTGTCAATCTGGAATATATATTTCATACACAGTGTAGATTAGAATTTAAATTGAAAAATTTTAAGAATTATCCCAGCCCTATTAAACAAAGCTTTCTTTAGACATCCATTTATGGTGGCATATTTATCAAAAACAAATCTTAATATACACGTAGGTCTTTTACCTGACTTTATAGTACCACTGCTATCTCTGTTCATTTTTATTCCAGGATCATATTTATCTCAGCTATTTCAGCTTTACTGTATAACCATGATCGCTGGATGGAAAATACTACACAATTATTTTGTTTTTTATACACCAAAATGTTTGCAAGTATTCTTATCTGTTTACACTTTGAGGTGATTATCAAATCATTTCTGCCAGATTCTAAAAATAATTCCTTTGGGATTTTGAAAAGAATTACATTAAACCTATCGATAAATATTAGTAGACTTTACATAAATTTTAATTCTACCAGTGAAGTTCTGTAGTTTCCCTCATAACGCCTGTACTTCTTGCTAAGATCATCTTCTGGTAGTTTATGTGTTTTGTCTTTTTATTCTGACTGAGGACTGGTTTTGGGGTACTGATTTTGTAGCGTGCTACTTTACTGAATGTTAAGGAGCAGCACCGAAGTCTAATAAAGAACAGTGAGGTAGCTTTGTAAGGCAGTGAGTATTCCATGTAGGGAAGAGTCAAAGCAAGGAGAATTTAGGAACGTATCCAGTAGTGGAGCCTCCCGGCCACACCTGTCAGAGATTCTATCAGACCGCAGCTGAGGGGGATGGCCCTCCTAGCTGAGACAGTGAGTCTCCTGGACTCAGTCCCAAGGGAGGTGGCCAGGTAAGGTGAGAGACAGTATGACGGGATCTGCACAGTTCAGAATGAGAGCAGTAGTGCTGAAGCAGGTAGTCTTCATTTACAACAGGACATCAATAATGCCAGGACTGCCTACATTTTGACATACTTTTGGCAATAGAGTCTGAAATCATACAAGAGATTCTCCTGACATGCAGGCTCATTACTTTATACCATAAATCCTGTCCAAAAAGAACACTAATGACAGAATTTGAGAGGAAATCAGCAGTGGTGGAAAGAATGCTTTTTAAGTTTCTGTCTTTAAACTGAATATGCATAAAGTGGAACTGTAAGGATACTAACAGAAAGTTCTATAAAAAGAAATCTCATTTGGCAAGATAACTTTACTGTTGGTTTATTACAGTTCTCTCTTTTGGTATGTGTATTTTCTGGAGAATTTCTTCAAGAAGCTCAATATACTAGACTGTTAGGAAGTCTCTAATGTGTTACTTCAGGCACTATAATTCAAAATAAAGTTTTTAACTAAGCCAATTAAATTAGTGTGCTTAAAAAATTATTCTTGCTCCTAAAAGGAATCTGCTTATTAGCGCATGCAACTTTTAATAACCCCTCCCTTACCCACTTGCTTTTTTCACACCATTAACAGTATAATGGTGATATTCTTTGAAACTCCTCACCTTTTATGTAAATCAAGTCTGAAAACATTTTAATTAACATTTTCTGTACAGGGAAAACTCAAAACAAAATATATCTTCCCCTGTGTATTACCCTAATTTGTTGTTAATGAGCATTCATAAATTATCTCTAATTAACATATAGTCTTTTTAAATATACTTTTCAATTTGTAATTTCCACTTCCTTCTCAGTAAATCATTTTCTAAGTATATTCAAGCACACATATATTAATGGCAACTGTCAAAACCAGAGCCAAATGTTTATTCAAATAAGTTAGGAGGTTTTCGCTATTGCTTATTTACTGTAAAATAATTGGAAATGTTAACATTGCCAATGACTCGACCATCAATATTAAAAGGGACAGAGCAGCAACATGAAAAAATAACCGGCCACATAAAATCATGTGTTGAAAAAAAATGGTAGTTTAAGGAAAACCATAAGCCAAGTCTCCTCTGCTTGCCTGAATGTGCTAAATAAAGTATCAGTTGCATTAATTTATTCTGACAGATGTACAAATACAACTTTTAAGCACAATAATCGTAATTCCATAACCTGGGGTCACTGTTATAAAAACAAAATGTGTTCAACGTCCTTAAAATGCACTTTCTGACAAATAGTGTATCTCACACTTACATATGGAATTTAAAAAAGTTGAAATCATAGCAGAAAGTATAATGGTTGTTGTCAGGAGTTGGGGGTGGGGAAATGGAGAGATATTGGTCAAAGGGTACAAATTTTCAGTTATGCAAAATGAATGTCCTGGAGATCTACGGTATAGCATGATGACTACAGTTAATATTGTACCTTCTACTTGAAATTTGCTGAGAGTACATCTTAAATGTTCTCAACACACACACACACACACACCCGCAAAGCCAACAGATAACTATGTGAGGTAATGGGTATGTTAATTAGCTTGACTGAAGTAATCGTTTCACAATGTGCAGTGTATCAAAACATCATCTTGTACAGCGTAAATATATACAATTTTTTGTCAACTATACCTCAGTAAAGCTGGGAAAAAGAAGTATTTCAAATGTCAAAAAACAAAAAACCACTCTTTAAAGACCAACTCTATACTGTCACTCTATGAATTGTCTTAGACTGAGTAGGTTCAACCTTTCAAAAAGATATAAATTCTTAAAACATATTCTGTTAAAGTGTATGAGATTCTTTCTCTCACAAAAATCAATCCATCTGAAAAAAAAAAATCACTTGTCCATGAACAAGCTTCCTGCGGCAGATTTTTAAATTTACATTAGCTTGGGGGAAAACACTTAAAAAAACGAATTGTATGGATTGCCATATCTGGGAATCTTTGGTACTGCTTAAATGAAAAAGACTTATCCACCAAGTTAAAATAATGCAAAATTATTATTTGTTTAGTAAGTCCCTGCATGGAGCCTTTGGAATCTGACACTTGGGAATGAATACTCTGCTGCTCACTGGCTATGGGATCTTGGGCAAGTTATGCAGTATCTTGGTAAGTGTAGTTTCTTCACCTGTAAAGTGGGAATAATTATAGTACTAATTTCGTAGGGTTATTATAAAGGTAAAATGAGATAATCCAAGTGAAATGTATAGAACTCTACTTTTTATAGAACAACCTTCTGTTGCTACACAATAGAAGTGTTGGTTCCTTGGGACGCCTGGGTGGCTCAGTTGTTGGGCATCTGCCTTCGGCTCAGGTCATGATCCCGGGGTCCTGGGATAGAGCCCCGCATCTGGCTCCCTGCTCAGCGGGAAGCCTGCTTCTCCTCTCCCACTCCCCCTGCTTGTGTTCCTGCTGTCGCTATCTCTCTCTCTCTGTCAAATAAATAAATAAAGTAAAATCTTAAATAAATAAATAAGGAAAGAAGAAAGGAAAGAAAGGAAAGGAAAAGGAAGGAAAGGAAAGGAAAGGGAAAGGGAAAGGGAAAGGGAAAGGAAAAGGAAAGGAAAGGAAAGGAAAGGAAAGGAAAGGAAAGGAAAGGAAAGGAAAGGAAAGGAAAGGAAAGGAAAGAAAGAAGGAAGGAAGGAAGGAAGGAAGGAAGGAAGGAAGGAAGGAAGGAAGGAAGGAAGGAAGGAAGGGTTGGTTCCTCAGTGGGACCAAAAAGTTCAGGTTCATTTTTAAATACCTTAAGCAGATACCCAACTACAAAAGTGACCCTTAACCAACACATTAGGTATATATATAGAAGGGCAAGGATTAAGGAAGTCAGTCTAATGAAGGTCAAAGTGGGTGACCCATTGAAGAAAACCAAAGAAAATTCAATAAGATCCAGTTCTAGATGGCTAGAATAATCAGCTGTGAAGTCCTGACTTTACTTTCATGAACACAAATCTGTTAAGTTCATGAACCTTAAAATCTGATGTGTTCAGTTCACACAACCCCAAATTCTTCTGTGCCTCACTTCTGCAAACTCCACTCTTCGTCTACTAGAAAAACTGAAGAATGATAATAAATAATAACCATCTGATACCCATACAGACTCCCTGCTGGGTCTATGCGATGGAATAATAAGGTGGGAGTTCGAGTACAGTATTTAATATAGCTCTCTGAATAGATGAGGGCTGCAGGATTCAGTGCTGTTTTGTTAGCCCCCCTGCCTGGATAGTCCACTGTCCTAATCAAAGGAAGAATGCTACTCAGATTTATTTATGCCCACATGGAGGCCTCTCTGCTGGAGGAACATACAGGGAAAGTGGTCAAAGCATGTGGGGAGCTCAACAGAAGCCATAAAAAAATGAGACCACAGAGCTTTGGAAAGCTGCCTATGAATCCTTTCTTCACAACATATTCACAGATGCTACTAGTCTGGTCTGTGTTTATACATCTCCACAACAGACCACAGCGAAGCACCACACACTTAAAGTATGCAAGCAATGTTTACCCAAATGAATTTTATAATTCAATATAAAAAAGTGCTGTCATTCTACATTTAAATTATTGTGTAGGTGTTATCTGAACCTCAAGGAAGTAGAGATGTTACTGCATACACTTGTAATCACCACCCAAAACTGGATAAAGAACATTTATTTCTCTCATCCTAGAAATAGACTTTTGCCTCAGGGCGTAACATTTTTTTTCAATTTAAATTCAATTAGCCAACATATAGTACATCATTAGTTTCAGATGTAGAGTTCAGTAATTCATCAGTTGCGTATAACACCCAGTGCTCATCACGTGCCCTCCTTAATGCCCATCACCCAGTTACCCCATCCCCCCACCCATCTCCCCTTCTGCAACCCTGTTTGTTTCCTATAGTTAAGAGCCTCTCATGGTTTGTCTCCTTCTCTGATTTCTTCCCAGTTTTCCCTCCCTTCCCCTATGATCTTCTGTGCAGTTTCTTATATTCCACATATGAGTGAAACCATATAATTGGCTTTCTCTGATTGACTTATTTTGCTCAGCATAATACCCTCCAGTTACAACCACATAATTGGTAAGATTTCATCCTTTTTGATGGTTCTTAATTTTATTGATGAAGATGCTGATTTATATGCTAGCTTATGTAACACACATTAGACTTTTCTTTAAGGACTTCTCCGCACTAAAAAATGAGAAGTGCTCAGAAAGGCTATATGCAGGGTGCCTGGGTGGCTCAGTCAGTTAAGTGTCTACCTTCAGCTCGGGTCATGATCCCAGGGTCCTGGGATGGAGCCCCACATTGGGCTCTACTGCTCAGTGGGGAGTCTGCCTCTCATTCTCCCTCTGTACTTCTCCCATCTCAAATAAATAAATAAAATCTTAAAAAAAAAAGGCTATATGAAGTTCTTCACTGTGTTACTTAGCGTATTAATATTATATCCAGAGGCTGCAAGAAATCATCAGCTGACTGTGTGTTCTGTTTACTACAGGGCTTGACTGTCAAGAGAGGACTGACAGAGGTATGAAATGAGAATGTTAATAGCCACACAAACATGCATACATATTCAAAAACTAAATATACAACTACCTTTGAATCCTTGTAGAGAAAGAGATACCCATCTCGTAAAACAAAATACCGGTCTTGAAACTTATTTCCAGACAGTATTTTAGATGGTTCTTCTTTAATTTTCAAGACTCCTTCTTTGATACTTTCCAGGGCCCTCCTCTCTGTAAGGTACAACATTGCTTTTGTAAGTTAAGTACATTTTCATTTATTTGGAATATGATATAAAACATTTCTATATTTTGTTTTGATAATATAAAATAGTAACTTGTTTCTTTACCAGTAAGAAGCCTATGGTTAATTACTGGGAGCACCATGTGTCAGGGTATTCCTATCTACTTATAGGCCTGCCTATACTGTCCAGTTGGCTACTGGCTAATGAGCACTTGAAATGTGGTTAATCTCAACTGAGACATGCTATTAGTATGAAATATATGCCATATTTCAGAGACCTAGTACCAAAAAAAGGTAAAAATATGTTTGTAATCACCACCCAAAACTGGGTTTTATTATTATATGCTCAAATTATAATATTTTAAATGAGTTTAAATAAACTATGTTAGTAAAATTAATTTTACCTGTTTTGTATCTTTTAATGTGGCTACTAAATACTTTAAACTTACTTAATTGGTTTTATTATATTTCTTTTGAACAGCTCTCGAAAAAACAGTGCAAATACAGAGGCAAAAATGGAAGCCTCTCCCAGAATTCTGATTCAGGAATCCAGGAATTCTTAGGGGACTAAAGAAAATCCTATACATCTGAACCAGGTGAGGGTAAAAAAGGCAAAACTGCTAAGGTAGAGCATTTATCAACAACTACATTTCATGTAAAATACTGCCATGTCCCACACTTAGAAACATGCAACCAATTCTATAAAAATACTTTTTGGTAAGAACACCAAATCTGTACTTGTATAAATTGATCAATACAGCTCTAGTCTAAAGCTTCCTCCTCGAAATCTAGATGATACTCAACTGCCTACTTGAGAACCAAAGAACGGGGGTGGGGGCTGGGGGGAGGAACCTTAAGTCAAACAGCTATGACACAGTCACTATGGTGTCAATGCCTGTTCTTCCTGGAAAATAAGAGTAATAATACCTATCCTTCAGATTATTGTGGGCCTCCTATTAGAGAATGACCACAAAAAGATGTAGGGTGGGATACTGTTATCTGTCCAGGACCTTTAGCAATTTTCTGCTGTCAGGTGATACAATTTTTAAATATTCATGCACTGTTTCTGAAATTTACAGAGTAACTTGAGTGGTTTTAGAAAGAACTCTTAGTCTTAAATCTAACATTTCCTTGGTTTGAGGAAAACCTGTACTTCTATGACAAATACTACACAGAGGTTCACAATTATAATCAGCATAAGAAAACTAAAGTTTAAAAAACAGGAGTTCCTTGTAATCATACTCAACTATGAGCATGGCATGAATATCTGGAAGCAAAAATTCGCAAGAATAAGCATATCCCTGATGCTAAGCACAGATGTACAAACAAATGTAATTAACAAACCCCAATAGTTTTCATAATACATATACTAGCCACAGACACATTCTTTTAATCAGTGGGGAGTCTGCCTCTTATTCTGTCATACTGTCATACTAAATTGCTTCTTTATTGGTAGATGCGACTTTAATTTCTGAAAAACTGCTAAAATTTGTCTTCTCAATTATTCAATATTCAATTCCACAGAAAAATATTTCAAATGATATTTTACAGCTAAATAACTTCTATTAAAATTAAAAATAACTTTTCGAATAAAAAGAAGATGTATTTTAATACGACTGGAAGGTCAAGAAAAAAATAAACGTAAAACTATTCAGTGAAATTCATTATTACATCAAATCATTCATTTCTTCATAAAGTATTGAGGGTCTGGTATGCACCTGGTTCTAGTAATATACAATCTTGGAGACAAGTTCAATGTGGGCTGACAAGCAAAGCTATATCTGCTGACAGAAGTGAACAATTCAAAAAAACAGTCAGTAGGCTTAGTGATTCAGCTGATGTAGAACAGGAAGTGGAGAAAGGCATTTATAACACTGCTGGTTTAGAAACAGGTAAATCATTTTTTAAAAGTTTAAAGTATAACCAAGTTGTGAGATATAGATATTATATATTGCTTAAGCCAAACAAATTCCATTCACACCTTCTAATTATACTTTTTCACTTAGATTTTTGTCCAAATTAATAAACCTTTCAAATTTTACCAATAACCATATGTCCAATGCCTAAGTAAACCATTTGTAAGTCAAAGAGAAAATAGGCTTAGTTGAAAAAATACTGTTGCCGTGCTTGGTTCATACTTGTGTAACTGAGTATATTAGCTAAATCTTGCACCATACATTATGAAAGGACTCAGGAGGAAGGCTTCGAGAGAAATATATGTGAAGGAGGAGGGAAGAATGAAAAGAACTTTGAAATATGAAGTTCTGTAACTGTCAAGGACATTAAAGACTTTTTAAAAGCTCTCACAACTAAATTTCTGCCTGATCTCAAAAATGTTAAAACATGTAGAAAAATTACCCACTACTTAAAGGACAAAATGAAGCTACATATTTTGGGGTACGTCGTGTGTGAGTCAGCGTGTAACAGAATCAGTTGTGAATTAAATGGCTTTCAATAATTCACTTTTCCAAACTTTTCCAGGACTGCTTGGTCCCTCAACTGTGGGGTACTTCACTCTTCTATTTTCAATCCCTCCCCTTCACCCCAGGCAAAAAGCTTACTAAGGTCCTCTGCTCTACAGGAGACTGGTTCAGTAAAAGTTCATGCCAGATGTGTCCACTCTACCTGCTGTCCAGACCCTGTCCAGGTTTGAATTCAACTCTAGCTTCTCAGAATATAAGCTTTGTGCCCTGCACCTCTCTTCTGAGCTACAGTTCAAATTTCTGCTTCCTAACTGGCCAGAACTCCTGTCTCCCTGCTATGCTTTGGGCTTCTCAATTCCATGAGCTCTTGCTCTCTTCATAGTCCTTCCCAACACAGCAATCTTTCTAGATTTTTTTTTTTTTTTAAGGACCCAAACTTCAGAGCACTAGTATTTCAAATGCCATGTAAGCAGTCCTCCTGGCTACACCCTTTGCTATGGTCATTCAGCATACATCAAATCCCTCTGATCCAATCAAAAAGAATGATTTCACATGTCATAGGGTCCATGACATCAATCCTCAGCCAGTGTAAGTTAGTAAGCATGGAATACTTTATGTACTAAGAATGTAAAAAAGAAAACATAGGACACACCCTGTAAATCTGTTTTTAATTGAAAAAGAAACCCGCTATAGCATATGATTAATGTACTAAAAGAAGCCGTTAAGTAACTTGGGAAAATCATCTAAGGTTTTTTCCCAAATATAACAAATCTGAAGATTTAATGCACTCCCCAAAGCGCTTAATTCCTTCAGAGAAAGATTCTGGGATGTACCCTAATGGGTAGAATTTCCTTTACTATCTTTGTCTTTCATTCCAATAAAATTCCAGCATACTGTTGTCTCTAGAAAATCATAAATCCCTCTCCCCTTCTTGTTGATTGCTAGGACAAGGCACGCACAACTGGAGTTAAAGCATCTTTTGAATTAACAGTGGAGACAAGAAAAAAAAATAGTATTCTTAGTTGTGCTGTAATTGTTATTAATTAGAAAAGCCCTTAAAACTCACATGCATGAAGCAAAACAGAATGGCCAAATTTATTTAAACAGAACAGACTATCATATTACTGGGGCAATGAAAACAACAGAAAGAAGTTTTTCAAAATCATCTGAAAACCTCAAGTTCTTATACAAAAAGAACAATTCCTAACTGAATGGTCCCTAATCCCAATAAAAGAACTGATCTGTAGAGGAGGTGAGAGGGTTCTGGGAAAGAGAGGCAGCGACAGAGAGAGGGGGAGGGAGAAACATAAATCCAGGAATGGTACTTCTAAAATATAAACTCCTTCTTTATCCTCCATGGCAGACAGCTGGCTAGTCAGCCATTGTTCGTTGAGAATTTCTCTCTGGGGCTCAATTCCACTTCATTCCCAACGTTATTTTCCAACCCTTGCCTTTTCTACCCACTACCTGGGGATTTCAGGATTCTATAACTCCATGCACTCTTTTCTAACGGGTCCAGCAAATGATTCTAGATTGGTGTTATGAAAATGCTGTTCTAACATGTTAATCACCTCCCCCAACTCCCTTCAAAGCCTTACTTTCCTACTATTAAAAGTCTAAACTCCTTTTCCTGACACTTAAAGGGCTAAATAAACTGAATTTCTCCTACCCCTCTCTATAAAATATTAAATTAAAATATACTCATAATTCAGTTGATCATAATATACTGTTTGGAAAACCAATCCTCATCTCCATGGCATGACTTAAGTTGATCACCTTAATAAACTTGAGAGAAATTCCATTCTGCTTGCTTCTACACAAATTCTATCCCCTTCCGTGTCCAACTTATCAACAGAGATTTTTCTAACTATTCTAGTCCATACTTGTTATTTATGTCTTTAAACTTTAAGATATAGTTTAGCTCCTGAATGCATAAACCATATTTGCTTAATAATTTAGCTCTTAAGTACATGATAATTTCATATTAGCTTTTTAAAACATTGTCTGCTTTGGATTTTCCTCCCCAACCTATGTGAGAGCTGACAGAGCACAGTGACTGACAGCACACTTTGGAACTGGGTTTTAATGACAACCGCATCCTACACTCAATCTCAGGCAGTAATCTCTGAATCTCAGTTTCTTCAACTGCGAAATGGGGACACCTACAGTACCCCATAGATTTGGTGTGTAAAGTGCTTAGAACAGTGTTTGGTACAGACGAAGTAGTATGTAATTGCTTGTTTAATTAACAGATGACACACATCATTTTTCTCTATACCACAAAGTCTGCAGTAAGCAAAAACAGAAAGAACTATACTTCCAAAGTCTTGATGATTTATAGATGGAATTCTTAAGAGTTTATAAAACTAAAATCTGATTTATCCCTGATTTCAGTACAGTAGGTCGGTTAGGACAGAATATATGGACTGGATTTGGAGACATCTTGATTCAAATGCCTGCTCCGTCACTTATAAGCAGGTCACCTTGGGGGAGTTATGTAATGTCTCCATATCCTAACTTCTCCATCTGTAGAGGGCCTAGTTAAGTACTAGTAGACTAACTATGAAGAATAAATGAGATGGTGAATGCAAAGCATTCAACCCACCATCTGGTGCAGAGTAAATGCATAGTAACTAAAATGTATTGTAACCTCTTATATTTCTTTTATATATGTTCTGAGCAAGACAAGGGAAAAAAAAAAGGTCTATATTTTTCATGGTCTCTATGTGCCCCCCCCCCTTTTGCTGGCAAAGATTATTTCTTCAGGGCTGTACATTATCTGAAAAAATTCCTTACTGCATCTCTGCCCGTGAACTGCAAAGGAGACAAATGGGCAGTTTCCAGGAGAGACATCCTCTTGAAAACATGCCACGACCAAGTGATACTGGAAATATTTGTTGCCTAACAGCTAAAAATTTCTTACAAATTAAAAATTAGGCAAATTTTCCTTTGACATTGATTATATAGAGGATGTATATTCTTTTTCTTTTTTTCTTTTTTGAAACATTAGTTTCAGGTATAGAATTAGTGATTTGACAAGTTTATGCTATATCCACTACAAGTAAAGTTATTATTTGTCTCATTACAACACTATTATGATAACATTGACTCTATTCCCTATGCTATGTCTTTTTTTAAAACATTTATTTGAGAGAGAGAGAGAGAGAGAGAGAGAGAACGAGCATGAGCGGGAGGGGCAAAGGGAGAGGGAGAGAGAATCCTAAGCAGACTCCATGCTGAGCACGGAGCCTGACTCGGGACTTGATCTCAAGACCCTGAGATCACGACCTGAGCAGAAACCAAGAGTGGGATGCTCAACTGACTGCACCACCCAGGCGCCCCCCACCCTACATTGTGCCTTATAATCCCATGACTATTCATTCTTTAACTGGAAGACTGTACCTCCCAGTCCCCCTTACCATTTTGCTTAATTCCCCCATTCCACCCCCTTCCCTCTGGCAACCACTAGTTCTCTGTATTTATAGGTCTGATTCCACTGTTTATTTATACGTTGTTTTGTTTTGTTTTTGTTTTTGTTCTTGAAGGACCTAGAGGGTATTATGCTAAGTAAAATAAGTCAGGCTGAGAAAGACAAATAACCATGTGTGACCAAGAACATGTGTATTTTTTATAATTTGGAGGAAGCAGAATTTTAGATACATTGTACTCACTGTATGACATTCAGTCAAAGTGCATTTCAGTAAAATTTACTTCTACAACTGAGTAGAAACCAAACTGGTAATAGCTGCTGGAAAGTAATCTATTTCTTAGGGAAAGCCAAATATGTCCCCTGACTTAGTCCCAGTCTATTTTCCTTTATGCTACTTGTACTGAAGAAGTAATGCTTAATAGAACTAGTAGCCTATTGACATTCTTCTACAATTAGAGTCTCCATAAATAATAAAATTATAAATATAATTACTATTGAAGGACTGACTAGAAAAGTGCCAGAAATTCCATGCTGTTTTACTGACAGTGCAGCCAATTACAGAAAGTAGAAACTACTTTTCTATTCTGTTTTTACTGTTACACTGAATTATAATAAACTTTTAGAAATAAAATTTAGCATAGTAAATGATATATATTTTTTATATTAAATCACTATGTTGTTTTTAAGCATATTACTCTTAATAAACACAGAGGTAACACTTTAGACTTTCCAAAGTGTTCATGTATCTTATCTCATGTGATTCTCATGCAACTTTTTTAAGATTTTTTTTTTTTTAAGTACTTTCTACACCTAATGTGGGGCTTGAACTTATATCCCTGAGATCAAGAGTTGCATGCTCTATTGACTGAGCCAGCTAGGCGTCCCCCATGCAACTTTCTAAAGTAGGAAGTATAGGTAATATCTCATTTTATAAATGAGAAAACTTTGGCTCACAAAGGTTTTGCGACAAGGTTAAAAATTACAATTCAGGTCTCTTAACATGTAACATAGAATTCTGTTTTCTATGAGACACTTCCAAGTAATGGTCATTATTATCATGATCACCACCACCATCATTACCACAATAATAAATTTTCCAGTGCCTTTCTTGGCCTTGTGCACCATTTTACGTTGTTAAACACACTTTTTCCTAAAACTTACTCCTTTGATGATTCCATGACATTGCTCTGTCCTTCTTTTCTGGCAAACTTTCTGACTGTTCCTTCATACACAGGGCCTCTTTTGATACATCTGTGCCTTAATGCTGGTAATTTTATGCTCAGTTTTCTAATGTCTTATTTTAACACTACAAATGCATGATGTTATATTCTCCAAAGACTAAAACCATGCTCCAAATAATGTGCTCCATAGCGATGGGTACATAGAACCCTTCTAGACAACATACCCTTGAACACCTGACAAGTCACTAAAACTCAAGACATCCAAAACTGAATTCAGTGACCCACCCCTATATCATCCCAACCAGCAACCCCTTCTATTTTCCCTATCCTAATCTCTCACAAAGCATTTATTTTTATTTTTTTTTAAAGATTTTATTTATTTATTTGACAGCGAGAGAGGGAACACAAGCAGGGGGAGTGGGAGGGGGAGAAGCTGGCTTCCCACTGAGCAGGGAGCTCACCGCGGGGCTCGATCTCAGGACCCCGGGATCATGACCTGAGCTGAAGGCAGACATTTAACCAACACAGCCACCCAGGCACCCATCTTAGACTTCATATATTTAGATTTTCTGTTCCTTTTAGGGAAAGATAATGCTTAACAATCCTTTAAATTTTCCACAGTAGATGCCTGGTAGATTCCTAATAGGAACTTACCAGTTGGTTTTCTCACTACAGAATTATAATATTAAAAGAAGTCGGAACATTCATGCTTCATAGTGAATATCAAAGACTCATCAATTTCCAAGAGGATATTTCCATTTGATGTGGATTAGGCTTACCTTCAATGTTTATACACATTTGGATTTAAAAAGATTTGATGGGGAATAGAAAGTGAATTATTTCAGCTAGACTATGATTTATGGACTTGTACTATTTTTGCTGGAATTTTCTTTTATTTTCCTAAGTCAGTTCATAGTGGATGGTTCAGCTTTCCAGGTCTGTATTTGCCAGAAGCAGTTGCATTTTGAACTATTCTATTCTAATGCAAATTTAATTCCAAAGCATCTGTCATATGCAGCAATCTAAATTTAGAAACCCACAGGGATCTGCATTTGAGTTACATCTTGTATCTTAAAAGTATTTCTTCCCCATTGAGATCATTAAAACTTGATTCCAATGTATAACATTCTATTGGAATAATTTTAAAGATCCTTAATGCTTAAAACAAGACTTTTGCAACATAAAATTATTCTGGAGCCTTAGAGAATGTATTTATTTATGGTTTATTTGTGATAGAGATGCTGAAGCTTAACTCAATACAAGAGATAATGATAACAAAAGACAGTCTAATGAGATTAGCTATGACAACGTCTAAATGGCAATTTAAATGAAGTTTTATTCTCCCTATCGTAATGTCTCAGTCATAATCCATGGGGTAGAAAAGAAATTTGAGGACTATTATCTTTCTTTTCAAGTTAGTTAACTCCTCATTACAATAATGGCAATGGCATAAAATGTTTCTAAGAAATAAAATGCTGCTTTTGAAGAATACACAATTGATTTCTAAGTAGAAGCAACAGAAAATTTATTTACTCTCATATACTTTTATAAAAGTGAAGTATACTACCTCATCACCTCAAATGAATGAGCAGAAATTAAGTGTTGGATGATTCTAAAATCCACTCCTATTTGTGATGTCAACATTTTAAATTGTTCAGATAAAGTGAGAAAATTAAGGAAATGAAAACCCCTAAACTACCTGAAACACTTAAACTTATTTGATAAAATTTTGATTTAGCAAGTAGGTGTTGAAAACGTAATGTAAAACAAAAGTATGTGCTTGTAATTTGTTATATACATCAGAAAAACCCAATTAATGAAATGCAAGTCATGTATATATTCAAACACACACAGACATATATATACACATATATATATATATATATTTTTTGTATATGTAGATACAGGGATAGAGGTAGGGACAGGTAGGCAGATAGTAAAACCTGTGGCAACTAGACCTCAAGTATGGAAAGACATAGGTTGTACTATTTTATATCTTAACAAAATGTGAAAACATTAGCTATTTGTTACTGAGAAAAAAATGTGGTTGCAACCAACTACCCTTCTTTCAAAATCTGCTAATTTCCATTTGGTCCCCAGGTTAGAATAAGAAAATCTTAAGAAAGAAAAAGAAATCCTTCACATTGTTCTTTTTCTGCCATGCAGAGCAATGTATTTCTGAGATGACTCCAGTTTTCCCGCTAACGAATTGACAGAGAAATCACATTTGATTTACTTCCATTACTTTCCTTTTAGATCCCAATTTTAAGGAGCAGTGGATGTAATGAACAGAGCAATAATTCTGGAGTCGGTGGTCACTGTGATTGATTTAGGAGACATTCGCCAAGACAGAGACAAAGTAGACTGAATATCTAACCAACCTTAAATCTATCACCAAATATACCCCATAAGAAGTATTTATAAACTCCAGGTTGCTGCAAGATACGATTATAGGGAAATACGATCATGACATAAGAAACTGATTTAAAAAATAAACAACAGGCTGGAGTTGTTTTAACATGACAATCCTAAATTCACAAAGACACAGAACAAACCATAATGAAAGAGATTATTTTGCTTTGACAATCTAAATATAAATCAAGCTCTAATTAAAAACATTTATAAAAATTTTATTGGCTAGAAGATAAAAAAATGTTTTTAGAATATTTACTGCATGAGTACTCCTATTTTTGACTAAAAATACATAACTAATATGAAATGGTCCAATTAATCTATCTGCTGATGGTGTTACTCTAACACTTGACTTTTTTTTTTTTTCCCCATGCAAACAGAAATCATTTCCGGTAGAAAGAACTACAGACACTAAAGTAACAAGTTGGATACTGGTTCGGCAAACTGAGGCAGGGCCAGTACAGGGGATAGGCATGTGTTTTATGGCCCACAACCCATGAGAGGAACGAAGGAGATGTGAGAGTAACACAAAAGTTTGCTGACATTTTACCCTAGAGAACGTGTCATCCAGGTTTTTATGCAGATGTTTTGTCTACACCTTACGGAAGCCTGATGCTTTCATACCAGAAGGACACACTCCTAACCCCATAAAGAGGACACACAGGAATATGTGAGGCATCATGACAACACCTAATCTTCTGACCCAGTTGCAGACAGAGCCAATGCAGTTTGCCACTCTACCATCTCTTTGTGTCTTTGAACAACTTGAACGTTTCTACTCTGATGGGACTGCTCTCGACCAGCTCAATGTTGTTGTTTTTTTTTTTCTTTAAAGATCAGCACCTAATGGTATCCTTGCATTGATTATCCCTCACCCCCACCTGCACAAAACGTTCTTTTGTATCACAGACTTTTAAGATCTTATTCTTGTCTAGCCAATCCACTAGCATTCAAACAAGAGCTAAGGTATTATGTCTAGGTATGGGTTTCATGGTAAAATAGAGACATTTCAGAAGAATACTAGAAAAAAGGAAAATTCTCACCAGAAAAATAAAAATGTACCTGAAAAGATGATTTTCTAAAAGAAAAGAAACCAGGAGAACCTATTATATATATATATATATTTCATAATGTTGACAGGACTTGGTTCATAAGCTTGATACTTTTTCTTCATCTCAGTGTCAACATGAAAGAATAAGAGAATTTAAGAGCTAGAACAGATTTCACAGATTATCTAAATGGGAGATTTTCAACATGGGCACCACTGACATTTTGAGCCAAATAATTCTTTGTGAAGAGCTGTCCTCTGTTTTGTAGGATGACTAGCAGCATCTCCGGACTCTACTCACTAAACACCAGAAACACCACTATATCTAGTTGTAAGTCAGAAATATCTACAGACACTGCCAAATGTCCCCTGGGGAACAAAACTGAACCCACCTGAGAACTACTGCTCTACATCATGTCATATCTGTAGGACTAGAGAAAATTTCTGCTGCAATCCTGAAGAGGTATAGGTATGTGGTCAAAAACATAGGCGGTTATAATAAAGGAATTTAAAATAAAATAATGGCTTCTAAAAGGCTAAATTTCTCCAGCAAGAAGAATATACCTGTTCTGTTTATTTATATGCCTATAAGATCAGAATGACACAGAGTTGTTACACTGTTTGCCTTTTGTCGAAATGCCTTCAGGTAAGTAAACGATATAGAGGACAGATAAATAAGATGTAAAGGACACGTGGTGGACTGAATGTTTGTGTCCCCCAAAACCCATACACTGAAACCCCACCTCCTGGTGTGATGGTATTAGGAGGTGGGGCTTTTAGGAAGGGAATTAGGGTTAGATGAGTTCAGCGGGTGGAGCACTCATGATAGGACTGGTGTCCTACTAAGAGTCACAACAGAGCTTGCTTTCCCCTTCTTTGTTCCCTACCCTGTGAAGAGACAAGAAGAAAGGAAGTCTGCAACCTGAAGAAGGCTCTCACCAGAACTCAACCATGCTGGCATCTTCGTCTCAGACTTTCAGCCTCCAGACCATGGGAAGTAAATTTCTGCTGTTTATAAGCCACCCAGTCTATTGCAGTTCTAGCTGCCTGAACAGACTAGGACATGATCATGAAGTCAGAAACGTATCAGATTAGCTGGGGTACAACTAAGAACTTATGAACTATGGCTATTAGCTGGAGAACCTGAAATCCTTCTAAGCAGGTTTATAGCATTTAAGAGCTGTACATATATATAAAATTAGAAGACAGACCAATCTGTTCTCAAATCCAATATTTAGAAACTGTATGATCTGGGGCAAACTACTTCATTTCTCTGCACTTCTCTTCCCCATTTGGAAATTTCAAATGACAATATAATGCACTAGGAAGTTTAAAAAACTTTAAATGAGCTCTGTTAGGTATAGAGCTCAGTTAATGATATGTGATTAATAGTAAACAGTTATTAATATCAATTGTAAAAGCTGTAGTAAATTTTCTTATAGAACTTAACTCCTTTGCTTTCAGAGTTGGTTTATGTAGAGTACTGGCAGAACATCTTTTTCCTAATTTGTCAGTTAATGACAACAGAACAGAAGAATCAGTTTGAAAATAAAAGTTCTCTGATAGCTCACAAGGGTTCTGAGACTGGCTGGCATGTTTCCCTTGTGCTTGCTAACCTATTTAACCTTCCATGTGTACATGTCTTCTCCCAACTGGATGGCAAGTATCCTTATTGGAAGTATGTCATTTTGTACTTCTTTTTTTCCCCAATATCACCCCCAAAATAAATGGGAATTACAGCAAGTACTCAGTCTCAGAGCTCGTATAACCGGCACTTCTTGAATGCCCAGAGAACTTTCAAATGGAAACATAATTCAGGAAGAAGAATCATCATCTATCTAAAAATTAGAAAAACACATTATGTATTGCAAAAGTCCTTTTAAAAATATAAACCATTAAAAAAATATATAAACCATTCATTACAAAAAGCTTAACTTGGGACTACAAAATTAGCCAACTATTAGCAGAGTGCTACTCTCCAGGAAAATCTGCATCTGGCACTTGGGACTTCTGTCTAGATATTCTTCTTCCAATCCTACAATACTGTGTCAAGTGGATTCAGTATTTAGCTTCCCATTTTTTACATTATCAAATAATACTTATGCTATAATAACTATCCTTTAGCCACTTGAATTTTCAATTGTAGTTGCAATGTGAAATAACAACACCTACCGTTATAGTGTTTAATTGTATCAATGGTTAAGAATCTCTTCACCACAAGATAAGCAGAGCCAGGTTCAGCTAATGAACTCCACCGAAGCACCTGTTCCAATACATTTTCTGTGTAGTGAAGAGGGCGTTCTGCAAAAAATAAAACCAAATCAAATTGAAAAAAAAATTATCAGTTTTTATACCTTTTAAAAAATCCTTTAAAAAAGATCTGTATGCAACAAAAAATATAACCAGATCTTATGTTATACAATAACAACGCTAGGACTACAGAGAAGAGACCCTAACACCTAGAACACCATTAAGCATATCATAAAACTTACTATATAAATGAATCTGTGCAGGGACATTTGTTACTCAGCTTTTGGAAAAAAAAAAATCAGAGGTGCTATCTTTCAGATAAAATCTCAGAAATAATGCTACCCTTTTGTAAAAGAAACCAGTTTCTTATCCCTTCTTCTTAATTCATATAACATTCTGGTTTGCTTATGAAAAGCTATTTGCATTTGCAAGTAATTAATTGTAAAAGGACTAGCAAAGTTAATTTTGTTTAGTAGTAAGTAATAACCTTTGTTTATCCCAACATGATTAGCATGTTATAATTTCTGATCAATACCAGTGAACAATTTATAGCTGATAAAATTATAAAATATGCCTTCAGCAGAGAATGGATGAAAATAATCATAAAATACTACTAAGTCATTTATGTCTATTAGTGAAAATATCAATCAGAATTATTATGTGGCAATATTATACAGTAACTATTGATACAACAGTCCAAAAGTAAAAAGTTAATGACATCTTACAGATTTCTCCTCGATAAATACCCATCCATATGTTTTGTTTTAGGCAATCATGTTTTTAAATATATCACAAATTTTTAGCATGGAGTTAAAAAAAAACTTGTTTTTACAATTATAATCAAAGCTTCATAGAAAGTTTTTTCCTGACCAAAATATGACAATCAGTTGATAAAATGTTACAACAGAAACATATGCTCAGAAAAAAGGAAACTGACACCTTTCCACAGTACCCTGAAAATGGCATAATTAAAACAGCAAGAACATCAGCTTTTACATAAAGATGCTGATGCAGCTTTTTCAGAATCATAGCCATGTATAAGGTAATTCAACTCTTTCATCCCTTCCTAAATACAAAGTGCACAGCATTCTGGCTTTTCATTTTCTAATGCTAATGACAAACAAGAAAGAACATGTCAAGAGTACCATACTCATATAGGAACCATGATATTTTAATTGATGATAAAATCAAAAGTAAAATGACCAAATATATCATACCCTCCTTAATACTGATCTCCCCAGCTATGACCACAGCATTCCAGAACTTAATAATCTCAGGTCCACAGAAGAAGAAAACAAATTTTTCTGCTTCCAGTATAAAGAACGAGATTTTTGCTTACTGTTTAGTATAAGGAAATATAGTTCTGCATTCTATGCTTACTGGAGCAATCCTATTCACTATGATGATGGCAATTACCAAAAAAAAAGAAAAAAAGAAAACCCACAAAAAACAACAAAAAAATGAACGACTAAGCCATACATCTTAAAGGCAAATCTACCTCTTATTTACAAATATATCCTTTGTACACAGCAGACTGCTAAGTACATAATAAACATTCAATAAATACTCAAGGAATGAAGGATCTCATGAATTTCTATGGTGGAACATAATTAACAGAAAATATTTGTAAATGAAATCAGCAGACAAAATTATTTGTAAATTCAGACAAAATCTGTGCTTTATCAGTTCCATTTTTTTCAAGTAATTTTTTTAAAGATTTTATTTATTTGAGCAAGAAAGAGAGAGAGCATGAGCAGGGGGAAGGGGCAGAGGGAGAGGGAGAAACAGGCTCCCTGCTGAGCAGGGAGCCCAATGTGGGGCTCAATCCCAGGACCCTGAGATCATGACCTGAGCTGAAGGCAGATGCTTAACTGACTGAGCCACCCAGGCACCCCTCTTCAAGTAATTTTCTCCTCTATTAGTGGAGGTTATAATTAGAATTAACTGTATTAGAAAAAAAAAACTATTAATAGAATGAGCATTCTCTTTACATTTGACATTTCCTAATCCTTGGTTCCACTACTTGCAATCTCTAGGATACTACTGATACCATTAACAGTTGCCATTTCTGGAATAACTATGTATCAGACATTATATATACCGGATACTTTGCATCTGTTATCACTTTTAATCTACACAGCACTCTTCATTAGGTATCATTCATATTTTATATGTAAAGGAACCCAAGGATCAGAGTCGACTTGCCTAAAGTCAAACCCTAGCTGGTTCAAGGGAAGAACAAAGATTTGAACCTCAAATCTATCTTACTTGAATTCAAGCCCAATATTTTTAAATGCCACACTTAAGTCTTATTTTGGGCAACTATGTAAACTCCATAATGATTTTCTCACATGTAACTTGGGGAAAAAAGCATCAAATTGCTAAGATTTTTTTGAGGACTAGACAAGGTAATAAAAGTGAAAAGAAGGTCAGTTCATACTTCCCCCTTCCCTTGCCTATCATTGTGAGAAGATAAGGACATAATACTTTGTTTCAACATCCTGCACTTAACGAAACTGATGAGCCCACAGTTGGCTTGAAAGTAAGAATTATATTCCTAACCGGAAAACAGTATCCGGATTGAAATAAAAGCTCCCTCTTCTTTATTACAAGATTAAATTGGTAATGAGACTTCCGAGTATCAGAACATTGGTATTAAAAAGGGTCACTATTACAAGTAGATACTACAGTGATAGATCTAAAGTGTCCTTAGTTATACTGAAATCACAGTATTACTGACACCATAGATACAGAAGTAAATACAGATTTGCAAAAAAAAAAAAAAAGTGTCAAGTATGTTTTTCTCATCAGTATCACAGTATGAAATACTTCAGGAGAATGAAAATCCTGAAGATCCAAGTTCCCGTATAAAAGTAAGAGCTGAAACATGGGATGAAAGTATCAGACTATCAAATGCTACATTTATAAAATGGCATTAAAATCTACCTTAAGAGATAATAGGCAGGGAAAATTGAGACATCAAACATTGCTGGAATATAAATTCCTACAAATAAGTTTTTGTTTATAGTTCCATTTGCAAACCATCTGTCATGATAGATTATATGGTATGCACGTCATCTGGCATTAGGGCATTACTAGAAATAAATAACTCAGTTGCATACTATCCATAGCATAAAAATTGCTGAAAACTCAGTGTAGTTATTTGAGAAGAAAAGGTTATGGAGGTGGTTATTTAGCTAGGTAAATCACATTATCAATATCTTAAAATCAGGGTCACAGAATAAACCTGGCCTCCCTTGTTAAAGAGAGAACTATCCATTTTGCACTCCAAATAAGAGGTGTTATCCTTAAATTTCTGGCAGTAGTGACACACGATTTCCTGAAACAATGATGATTCCCTCAATAGTTAAATTCTTAGTGCGAAACTAAGAGCTGTGCAAGTTTTTCTCTGCCCTGTCCACAATCAGAGGGTGAAAGCACTTTCTGTGTCATCAGGAGAGAGACTGAAAAGAATCTCGATTAAATAAATGAACATATATGGGGCACCTAGGTGGCTCAGTCGGTTAAGCAGTTGCCTTAGGCTCAGGTCATGATCCCAGAGTCCTGGGACTGAGCCCCCTTTAGGGCTCCCTGCTCAGTGGGGAGTCTGCTTCTCCCTCTCCCTCTGCTCCTGTGCCCGCTCCCTCTCGCTCACTTTCTCTCTCTCAGATAAAATCTTAAAAAAGAAAATGAACAGATCTTTCATATCACATTAACTATAAGGAAGAAACAAGAAAACGCTTTGTTATGATATTGCTTTAGAGAATGTAACTGCTTCACAAACTTGAACCTCTCAGTGAAGAGGCCTACCTAAATAAGGCCCCCTGGGTGGTTATTTATTTACTTTTTTCCAGCTTTACATGTAAAGGCCCTGAGGATATGGGACTACATCTGCAGAGGACACTTCAGTTTTAAGATGAAGCGTTAAAATAAGAGCATACTTGAGAAGGTTAGCTCTTGATGAAGGTGATACCTTCTCCTAAGGTGGGTTTCAGCTTGTCTTAGTGATTGGCAGCAATGGGTTAAGGGATGTTTGGCATCTTTCAAAGAATGAAACAAAGAATGACTTTTCTTTATCCAGTACAAATTTCAAATGTCCCATTAGACATTCACTTAGAGGAAAAACCAGTTTTATAAATTAACTGAGCCTAGAATCTAACTCAGCTTTACATATATATTCTCAAAATATTTATATGGTTTTAATATGACATATTTTTCCATCAATTTGACTACCAGATAAGCAAAACAAGATTACTCTTTGTATGTCAGAACCGAATCCCCAATGTGATGGTATTAGTAGGTAGGGCCTTTTGGAGGTCATGTGCACAGAGCCCTCATGAATGGGATTAGTACCCTTTTAAAATAAATGAGACCCCAAAGAGCTCCCTTCCACCATGTGAAAACACAGGGAAAAGACAGCCCTCTATGAAGCTCGAAGTAGGCTCTCACCAGACACTGAATCTACCAGCACCTTGATCTTGTGAAACTTCCCAGCCTCCAGAACTGTGAAAAATAATTTCTATTGTTTATAAGCCCCCCAGGCTACAGAATGGTTAGAGCAGCCCAAATGGACTAAGACACTTTCACCAATGACAGTAATGATGCTAATGATACATGAGTCACAAATGGACATGCTTCAGTCTGCATCTGTAGTTGTCACATCCATGGTAATTCCATTTATAGGTTTAAGAATCTATTTTCAGGGGCACCGGGGTGGCTCAGTTAAGCGTCTGCCCTCAGCTCAGATCATGATCCCGGGGTCCTGGGATCGAGTCCCGCATCGGGCTCCTTACTCAGCAGGAAGCCTCCTTCTCCTTCTGCCTGCCGCTACCCATGCTTGTGCACTCTCTCTCTCTGACAAATAAATAAAATCTTAAAAAAAATATATTATCATTATCCTCAACCATCTAGGAGTGTCTAAGCATTTATACAATATATATTTGCTTCTTATTTTTATATAGTAAGGGAATAATAATTTTTTTAAATGTAAGTATAATAGATTATCTCAGAAGAGTAAAGGGAACATTACAAAATATTATAAAAAGGGGCACTGGATAGGATAGGGTAGAAAACTATTGCTTTAAAATTTACTGACACCGGGCGCCTGGGTGGCTCAGTTGGTTAAGCGACTGCCTTCGGCTCAGGTCATGATCCTGGAGTCCTGGGATCGAGTCCCACATCGGGCTCCCTGCTCAGCGGGGAGTCTGCTTCTCCCTCTGACCCTCCCCGCTCTCATGCTCTCTCTCTCTCATTCTCTCTCTTAAATAAATAAATAAATCTTTAAAAAAAATAAAATAAAATAAAATTTACTGACACCTAAAATAAAATCCAGCACTTCTGATTCACTTACTTACCTATTTACCTATTTATTTTTGGTTACTTTGTTACTTGGGGGGATTTATCTTTACATTTGAAAAAGCAGCAATTCCCAGCTGACATTCTTCCTATCAACTTACAGTCTTGTGACTACCAACGCCTTCACTTTTATCTTCTTT
This sequence comes from Eumetopias jubatus, assembly GCF_037043125.1. Taxonomy (NCBI): domain Eukaryota; kingdom Metazoa; phylum Chordata; class Mammalia; order Carnivora; family Otariidae; genus Eumetopias; species Eumetopias jubatus. The sequence continues at coordinate 172,837,748 of NW_028274808.1, read as the reverse complement.
TTATATTTCACTTTAGCCTCCCTGCATGTTACTAGAAATAAAGCTTTTAACATTTCAGAAGGTCAGGTGGAACACAGGTTCCCATCTGCTTCAGTAAGCCGGCACAGTCCCAGGCCCCTCTGCTGCTTTCCCAGCACTGCTCCCTCAGAAGCAGCAAAAATGATCTTAGCTTTCTCTTCCAGAGAATTCTACTTAAAGAGTTGACCAAATGTTAAAACCGTGCCAAATCTGAATTCTTAACTCCTTCAAATGTCTTTTTTCTTGGTGTACATGGGTTGTTCCTTTGATTATATATTTAGATATTCACGAATCCAAATGACTTGAGGTCTCCTAAGTCTTTTTATATTCTCATCAAAACTTTTTTTTTTTTAAATTGGAGAAAAGGAACCAAAAAAAAAAAAAAAACCCAATCCAATCTTACCATTTGTGATGTACTAATTGTCATATTCAAGTTGATACTCATTTTCAGAGTAAGCATCCCTTCATTTTGCAAGAGAAATCTAGTAACTGTTTCCAGATATACGGCAATCTCTCTTCTAGCTATATATAATTCCTTCCTATCCTCATTCATTCTGCTTGCTCCTCTCAGTCAGGAGCACCAATGCCCACAGGCACAAAGCTCCAGTGATGTGACACAGGGATATGCTTCAATTCAATCCTCGAGAGAATAAGAGTAGTGGGGAGAGGGTACCTACCCCCAGATCCATGATTCATGATTTTGCTGTGGATCTCCTAATAAAAACAACCGAAACAGAAGCACATAGGAAACAATCTGCTGTCTAAGAGCTAACCAGGGCCTTGAGACCTCCTAGTGATTCCTAATCTGTAAGCAGAAATCAGTTCTCATGTACCTTCCACATTTTGATACATCTAATCCAAAGAGCAACAGTCCAAGTCACTTGAGTTCAGAATGTATCTATTTTTTGTCCCACCATAGTTAACAAGATACTTGTAGGGTATGTTCCACATCAATGCATTCTACTAGAGGAAGTGACAGGTATAAAGGTCTAAAAAACATGGTAAGTGTCCTAAAAAACATATGGTCTAGGACAGAGCCAGATATATATACATTACTATTCTACAAGTAGATAATATGCAGTATTATAGATCAATAAACAAGTAATCAGAAAAAGCTCACTGAGAAGAACTATGTTCATCTAAACATCTTCATGGAAGAAAGATTAGTTGAACTGGATCTTGAAGGATAGGCAATGAGGAAATAATAAAAGGGTTTTAAATGGTGGAACAATATCATCTTATTTGTAATTTAGAAAGATAGTTATCTTTTACTCACAAATATGATGAAGCTAGTAACCTACCCCCTTTTCTTAAAATGAAACAACAAAAATCTAAAGACTGCACCATCCATATACCTACAGTAATGCAAAAATTGAGCTTCACTTATTCAGATTTTAATTGTCTGGCAACTATGTCCAAGGCACTATGCCAGATACTAGATATAGAAAAAAGAAAGTCCCCCCCTTCCTTCCAAGGAGCTCTCAAGAGATTATAAATCCATGTGATAGGCACTATCAGATAAGACAAAGTGCAAAGGAACCCTCAGTATGGGTTTTAAAGGAGGTCAACTGGTGGGCCAGATGGGGGAGAGTAAAGATGCACTGGGAAAACACGAGATCATGCAGGTTAGGAAAGCACAGAGAAGGAAGGGATTATCTATAAAGAACATGTAAAATAAAAGATGGCAAAGATTGGGTCAGCAGAAACCAACCACTTAGGGGAAAGACAGAAGAAGAATTGACAAATGAGATAAAACGATTAGAGAGCCAGGAGGAGCATCCACACAGTGTCAAAAACAGAGTGAAGAACTTCAAAAGGAAAGGGAATGCTCATTAACAATAAACTCTACAGAAAGGACAAGTAAAGCCTGAAGCAAATCAACTGGACTTGGAAGCTGGGGCGGGGGTGCGGGGGGTCATACTAATCATCCACTAGACCACTTCCTGTAAATGGGGTGACTGAGTATGGGGAGACACAGTGTGAACACCAAAGCATGGGAGTCATGGACTCTTGACAATGAATATTAAAAAAAAATTACTTTTGAATACAAATTAGATTTTTTTTATGTTATGTTAATCACCATACATTACATCGTTTTTGGTGTAGTGTTCCATGATTCATTGTTTGCATATAACACCCAGTGCTCCATGCAGAACGTGCCCTCTTTAATACCCATCACCAGGCTAACCATCCCCCCACCCCCCTCCCCTCTTGCACCCTCAGTTTGTTTCTCAGAGTCCATAGTCTCTCATGGTTCGTCTCCTCCTCCGATTTCCCTCCCTTCATTTTTCCCTTCCTACTATCTTTTTCTTTTTTTTTTTTAACATATAATGTATTATTTGTTTCAGAGGTACAGGTATGTGATTCAACAGTCTTACCCAATTCACAGTGCTCACCATAGCACATACCCTCCCCAACGTCCATCACCCAGCCACCCCATCCCTCCCACCCCCCACCACTCCAGCAACCCTCAGTTTGTTTCCTGAAATCTTGCCATTTGCACCGACGTGGATGGAACTGGAGGGTATTATGCTGAGCAAAATAAGTCAATCAGAGGAAGACATATATCATATGATCTCACTGATATGAGGAATTCTTAATCTCAGGAAACAAATTAGATTTTTAAAGAATCATGCACGATTAAAATAAAGAAATGAAAACATCAAGATGAACTAATGAAAGACAAAGTATCTGACATCCCATTCATTCTAACATTGACTACAACACTCCTAACAATACACGATGAGGTATTTCAACGTTGAATTTTAATTTTTATCTTGAGCTTGCAGTTGGCAAGATTTTACTTTTGGCAGTTTGACAACTATACTTGAAAGGGTCCCAAGACCTTAGTAGGTATCAGCTAGACAGATGGTCAAGGTACAAAGATTTTCTTTTTTTTTTTCTTTTTCCTAGAGGTCTTTACAACCAAATGGTGTCATTAGAATGTAAAGCTTATTTAGCATTTGACTACTGGATTAGTGAAGGTGTTTTAAAAGCTCTCTTCATCCTTCTGCCTCTGAGATAAAAGATGACAAGATATCTGATCTACTCCACTAAGGACAGAGGACAGGGAAAAAGCCAAAAATAAGAGTCCACTAGGCTTAAAACAAATTTTTTTTTTAATAATCTTTTAAATCAACATTCTTTGTTTTTGTTAAAAGAGTAGTATATAGCAATGAGGTGGATGGCCATATGGTTACAAATCAAACTGCATGTCCTTATAAACAAAGGCCTATTTCATAAAGCAGCAACATAGATGCCTAATGCTTTGCACTATATTTTTATAGTCAATAATTATTGAGATGAGTAAAATCATAGGAGGGCAACCTCAAGTGGCAATAACATATTAACACATGCACTGAGGTAGAAGGGAATTCAAAATGAGATGTTAATATTTAAAAAAACATGTTTTAATGACTTGTCACAAAAATAGTACTTCTTCACACTATAAGGAATTTAAGAATCCTAGCATGAAAATCACTTACCCAGCTCTTCATTTTCAATGACTTCAAATGTGGCCCAAATATCACCTTTCATAGGAATTATATTTTTTATTGCTAATATATCATTAGTTAATTCCTCTGCTTCCATCACAGGAGATATCTATGAGAGAGGCAAAATTTCTTCAGAATGTATGTCAGACACAGAAGTTGCCTAATGACAGGGCCAATAGTGTTCACCCCATCTACCAACTTATGATGCTCCAAGTTTCTTAGTCTGTTTACCTAGCTTCTCTAAGCACACAGGAAAAACAGCCTGTTCCGATCTTCTCCATAAAATGTAATGTGAGTACAAAAAGATATTACAAAATACACATAATCAGGAATAATATTTTTTTCTCACTTAGTGAGCACTTCTATCACTCAAGGAGGGAAGAAGGTACATAGTCAAACACAGATAGACCTTCACCAGACAGTGAATCCAATGGTATTCCAGGACTAAAAATTTTCACTCATCAGTTCAATAATCAAGAGTTCAAAGTGGTTTGGTTTATTCAGTCTGGGCCCTGAATTATACAGTCAACTGCGGTCTACCATGCCAAAAAGCCCCAGGGTTTTAGTGGTCTGTGGTGTGCCCTGCCGTGCGAAGCGACAGATGGTGGGATACCAAAGCACGCTGGAGCCAGGATTTCAGGGCAGAGGGCAGAGTCTGCAGTGCCAGCCTTGGGGCCAGCTCCACAAGAGTCCCAGAGCCTCAGGCCATGACATAAGCACACCATCTTCTTCAGGGACTTTTGGGGTTTTTGACTGGTTTCTTCTTGTTTTTGTTTTTACCAATCTTAAATGCATACTGGACAAAAGCAAGCTGGCTTTTTTCAATATGAATTTAGTTATAACGTTAAACAAACAGAAGATGTTTTAAACATTAGGATACTGCAACTGCAACCTAGTTTGCACTTTTTCAGTAAAAGTATGTACCTATTTAAAAATTTCTTCAAAAAGGAATGTGCTCATTACCATTTCTCCTGTCTAGTACATAAGCATATCACACATATGTAACATAAAACACATTTTGTTACAGGTAACTCCTATGGTCCATCTTCTGTACTTTGTGGAATGTATAGCTTTCTTCGGAATATATGAATGATACAATAAAGTCCACTGGTTTCTATTTTTAAAAGCCCAATTAAATATAATCCTAAAAGAATAAAAAAAAACCTCACTATCTGGGAAAACTGGAAAACTTTAATCAGTAGAAACATTAGATGAATCATTTCAATAATGCTGCTCACACCTCAATGGCTTTAACATTTTTTAAGAAGCATAACCCTTTCTTAAAATAATAAATTAATGAGAAACCAAACTGTGAAGGAGTCAGCCAGGAGTGCCTCAGGTTGACACAGGAATGGAAAACTGGAACTCCATTCCTTATCCCCGAAGACTCCCAAGGACAGGGAACCCCCAGAACTACTAGAACTACACAAAGCATGCTTGGAAAATCATTACTCCAAGGAATATATAAATCAGTATGATAATCATCAGATTAGGAATATGATGATCAAGGAATGTGTTCTGGCCTTAATACTTTTAATTCCCAGTTTGTATTCATGTAAACTTGAGACATTACTTGCTTCACCTATCTCCTGGGGCTGAGGTAACAACCAGCTGAAATAAATATAACTGAAGAGTTTTCTAAAGTCTTAAGCATGAAATAAATGTTAATGATTATTTTTACATAGTTTTTGTTATGTTTTTAAAGAGAATTTGGAGTTGTTATAGGTGAAACCGGACAGTCCTTTATGTGCATATACTTAAAATAAGAATTTTGGTCAATTGTAATAACTTGTGTTATGGTCTTATCGGTAAGATAAAATTAAAATAAGCTGCTAAACAGTCTGTGCATAGGTGGAGCTAAGTCATGTGCTTTGAATTGACTACCTCTTCTAGCGTTAGCGATGAACTTGTGCTGATTATCTGTACTACTTCCTTGTGTCCCCTATTATCAACATACCACGAGCAGCATAAGAAATTTGATGTGGCCAAGGAGTGGCAAGACTCCTGCCTCTTAGCGACTTATGACTGCAGTAGTTCACGCCATGTTCTAAGTGAGTTAACCAGAGCCACAGAAACACAATATGTAATCATTAAAAAAATATACATGAGTAAGTACAATGTATTTAACAAAACTGAAGTCCAGAAATATATAAGACTCTATTTAAATCTTGGACTTTAGATGGCAGAATGTCTTCCTTATACAGAGAATGTAGTCTTAACTGAGCAGGACACTGAATTATCACTGTTACCCTCCCTAAGGCAGATGAAATACAGAATATGGCAGCACAAGGATACTTTTAATTCAGAAAAAAAAAAAAGATTCATATTCTCAAAAAGAGTTGTCCAATATTCAAATAAATTGGAAGATAGGAAGTTAGTCTAGAATACAAAAGTGGAAGACCATTAATAAATAATAAAAATAATATAGGACTAGTAGTATTGATTATTTATTAAACACTTACGTGCCAAGCAATTTACTGTTTTAGAAGCAGTATCCCATTGAGGACTCACATCAATGATATGATGTAAATACTCTAATTATCCTCATTTTACAGGTGAGACGACTGCAACTCAGAGTAAGTTCACTTGCCTAATGTTAAGATGCTATGAAGGGGAGGAACAAGTATTTGAGGTCAGGTTATTTTCTAGAACCTACAGGAAATCCTAACCATAACCTAAAGCATCTAAGATGTTCTCTTTCCAAATGACTAAAACATGGAATTCCTGGAGGATTTTGGAATAAAAAGTCAATCCTATCAATCAGTCATTGTTTGAATGAGACAGGTAAAATACAAGAAATAATGGAGAATTCAAAATACAGAAATTAATGTATATTAATACTGGCAACTTCCAAAAGTACTCTTTACATCCATCTTTAGGACTCACCCGAATTATAATACTGCAGTCAGGTTCCTTCCTTTCTACATACACTTCAATTAACAAATCTCCAGCCTGGGAAACCTAGAAAGGGGCAGATGTGAAAACAACAAATGTAAGTATGACACTTAAGACACAAAGTCCTAGCCCTATTTCTAAATATTTCATAATAGTGAAATGAGCCTGTCGATTGCATGATGATACACATTTTCCAGATGCGGTTGACAAGGAATCTACACAAATGATGTAATCCCAGTGCAATTTTTTTTTTCATCTCTTAACCAAGAGTTTAATATCCTGAATATTCTTGGTAAAATAATGAATCTGGCTACAATGGGAATAGGCTGATGTCAACAGGAGAAGTTAGAAGAGCCATTGCCATGTATGTTAATAGGACAAACAAAATGAGAACTGCAATGATCCATATAGTAACTGTGCTCTCTCTAAGCTACAGTGTGGGCATAATACCATTATTTAAAAGGGAAAAAAGGTGTTGCTAAATTTTCAAAGAGACATATCTAAAAATTGAAATTTGAGGATAAATTAGATTGGAGCTATATTAAAACTAAAAAAATAGAGAAAATATATTTAGCAAAGAAAAAAAGTGAAGTGATAGAATAAGGCAGGTGAAAAAGAGTTTTTATTTTAATTATTGTCAGCCAACTATGTAGTGTTCCAATATTTGGGTCACTATTATATCCCAGGAGACATATTAAGTGAAGAAGAGACAATCCAGAAAATAAAAACCATAAGATATCACTATGTAGATTAACAGTATAATGTGGAAAAGGGTAATGAAAAACCAAAGGAATCTATGAAAAATATTTTGAGTAGCTTTTTTCAGAAATTGCCTTAAGTTATGTAACCACTTAGAAATAGTATCTCCCAATTAAAAAAAAAATGATATTGGAGAAACAATCATTCTGAAGTTAAATTTTACTAAAAATAAAACCTGATGAAGAAATTAGTGAGGAAAACATTAAAAAGGTACTTTGAGGAAGTGTTCTTAATTATTCTGACACTACAGGCTTAGAAAAGCATATTTCCAATTTTTCTTCCTCACTTTTGAAGCTACACAAAAATTTGAGGGAAGAAAGGATACAGTTGACATTTCTACTTTTCACTGTTTGCATAAACAACTCTCCAGGAAGGACACATTTTAAAAATTAAAAACACAAACACAAAGGACTCATAGAGAGAAGCCAAAACAAGAATAGCTAAGAAATTCAAACAGGGATAAGACACGGAGGCTGTCAGAAAAATACGCTATAGCAGAGTTTTCAATGGATTAGAGAAAAACACACGTGAAATAACAGGTTTCTCCAAAGTCGTCTACTTTTCTGGTAATTCTTTTCCTCTACTTAGTGACTTATACTTAATTAAAAAGCAGCCAAGACTCATTATTGTAATATGAATATAAAAGATAAAAATGCAAAAGGACACTCATACTTGATCTAATAACAGCATAGGTAATGCTGCCAAAGATTATCCCTTGGGCTCACACAACCCTTTATTTCATGACTGAAACTCCCCAGAAAGCAGTAATTCAAGTAATTCAATTCAACTCAACGAGCCAGATTTTTTAGTTGTTATGGTTAACTCCTCTGGAGTCTGCATTAATTACTTAGGGTCAAAATGGAGGAGATGATTTCTCAGGTAAGTACTCTATCACAGTACTAGTACTCAGGATCTCAGGCACTAGAATTGAAGTCTTTCCTCCCCTCCTTCATATGGAATGGTAGCTCCAATGACTTTCCTAATATTTCAGGAATAAGGTAAATTGAGTCTGACTAATAAGGAAGCATTTGCCTCATTCTCTGAGTATATCTATAAACAGAATATATTTGACCCATTGATATTATTTATATTGGTATCCTGAATCCACTACAATTCAAAGTGATTAGAGGAAGTTTAAATATGAATTTTAAGAAAATCCAGTGAATGTTCACCAAACAAGGAAAGGTATGCTGGAAAACTGCAGTGCAACCTGAATACACAAATCCAATATAATGTGACTGAGGAAAGCAAAAGAGGGTTTAGAAAACAGTCAATTTAAGACATAAATCAGCATATGTGACAAAGATGACATTAGAAACATTCCACTAATATAATCATCTGAGAGCATGCAGAGCAAAAGCATAGAAGAAATAATTTATATTTTCAAAATCATAATGGAAAGAATCATTATAGAGCTGAATTTTCAATTTACTCTAGTATTTCTTTGGCTTTAAATGCTTCCTTTGAAATCCACTGGCATTTTTAATAGCGCATTTGTAAGTAAAAATTGATTTTATAAAGGGCATTAATAAGATTAATAATGATTTTTCCCTCTGTATTTTGAAAAATTTACATTAACATACTTTGGCATTCTGCATAGAAGCATCATGCTGCAAAAATACGCAGCTATTTTATCTAGGTTCTTTTTTCCCCATTACTTTTACTTTGCTTCACATAGGAACTTGAAAATAAATACAACAAACATCTTTACTTACAATAGAAGTTTTTGTTTTTTGTTTTAATTTTTTTTTTTTTTATTCTTTGGAGATCTAACTAATACTACTCACTTGAGTGTCTTTCCACTTGGTAATAAAGCTATTTTCTATGTCCATTTGTTTGACTTGGTCTTCTTTAACCTGTTTAAAATATAATTTGGGACATTCTAATAAAATACAAGAAGTGATGGTACTCATCCTCACATAACTCTTCAGGAATTTAAAGACCAACAATTTAAAAAATAAATTAGAATGGCCATCTTAATCAGCATGGGCCCACACAGCTAGGGCAGAAATAAAGCCAACATGACAGAGCCTCATAAAGTTCAGAGCATTTTATGATGACATCACTTCAAACTGTGGATTCCATCAATGGAAGCTGTATCGCTAAGCAACTTAATAAGCAGAGGGGATTATGAATGATCTGCTAGAGTTTATGTAGGTTGAGAGACAAGACTCAGTCTCAAACTGAAATGCTAATTAAGTGCATACAAAACTTCCACCACTTCAAGTTGGAGTCAGCAAAACCATGAAGATAACCATTTATTCACGTAACAGTACAAAAAGAGAATAAAGAGAGCACGTAAAGCCACACGTTACTTTTTTTCCTAATTCTTTCATTTCTCAGCATCAGAATTATTGCAAAGAAGCTGCTGTTGATCAAAAACAGTGGACACATATAGAAAGAAAATAAAAAAGAGATCAAAGAGCAAAGAGAATCCAACAATTTTGGTGTCCATTCCTATATATATTAAGATAAAAACTATGTGTTTTTATTTTATTAAAATAGAGTTTCTTTCCTTTGGTTAAGGAATCTTGTGATCACTTAAAGAAGGTAAGTCTACGTATAATAACCTATTACATTAACCCACTTGACTTCAACTAACATATCCATAACCCTGGAAAACAAGAAGTCTTATACAATGTATCACCATTTAACAAAGAGCCCCCAAAGGTTACATGACAGCCATGCCAGTGGTAATTAAGTGATGAAACTGTATCTTTGACTCAGATCCCTTATATTCTCCCCCCATATTCAAATCCTGGGCTAATTTCCTCAATTTTTACTTCTTTCAACTAAGAAATCATCCCTATTCTGACAGTTTTCTGATGAAACACTGAATATATTGACTTCATAAAACAGCAAATGAAAGTCAAATAATTAGAACAAATGACTTAGTAAAAACCACAGGATATTTCAGGTTTTTCTTCATTTCTAATTCAGACATAATTAAAACACTAAAATGCATTCAATTGTAGAATTTATCAGCCTGGTATCTATTACCAAATTTATGAAATTCATAATTTCACACCTCTGAGTAGACATACTTAATACATACAATATACTGACAAAGGAAAAAAGCCATAGAAACACCATAAATAGAAAATATTCTGTCCAAAAGACACCAGATGGCTTTCAAAGCAGCCAAATTTAAATGAATGGCTACAGCTTAAAAGGCTAGTTGTATTTAAAGTATTAAAAATCATATAACTATCCTTTATTTTTAGATATTCATGAAGACTTGATTATAAACATCCTAAAATGTATTTTTTAATTTGCCAACAGTAACATCAAAACTATTTTAACAAGGGCAGGATATAAAATATTTACCTCAAATATCTCAACATAATTATTAATTAAGTCCTCGATTACATTCACTTCTTCACTAGTTTGTCCCTTAGTTTGAAACAAACAGGATGAAAAGACCAAGGCCAAATTATGCGCATTCATGTGATTGATTTCTGAGCACTTCTGAACCCTGTTAGAGAAAAGCACAGCTCATTACCACACTCTTCGATTTGAAGTTTTCATAGAACTTTAGTCACAATACCCATTTATCACTATTTAACACACACACATATTGAAGGTCTCTGATATAACAGCTATGGTGGTGATTTAAAGAAAACTGCAGTTCTTTTTTCCAACTAGATTATAGTCTAGTTAAGAACATAAGAAAAAAACTAAAAGAAGATATGACTACAGGTTACAAAGCAGTACTTGTTTGTTGATTGGAGGAGGGACCCACCATATCCAAATAATTCCAGATAATGGTGCAACCTGAGGCTAAGGCATAAAGATGTGCTTGCACAATGGTGGAAAATGACTAGAGGGACTGAAGCATAAATGAAAGAGGGAATAGGGGGCAGCAGGTAAGTAGGAAACAAGGCAAGAAAGGTGAATTGGGAGGCATATAGGAGAGAGTTCCAAATTCAAGGTTTAAGGCTGAGCTGAGTTTTCCAGGAAGGGCAAATCAGGTGAGAAAATACTTGGCAGCATGTGTTTGTATGGTTACTCAAAATTGGATATTATCTCTCAAAAAGCAAACACTTAATTTAAAAATACAATTATACTTTTCTTGGATATTATTAAGAATGGCTTTTTGCAATGAACAGACAAGAACAGAGGAGTCAACTCTCCCCACGAGTAGGCTACAACATTTGGGTCTTACGAAGAGCCCTTAAAGTAAAGCTGACCTTCGAACAACACAGTTTGAACTGTGTGGGTCCACTTACATGTGGATTCTTTTCCATAAACACAGTACAGTACTATTAATATATTTTCTTTATGATTTTCTTAATAACATTTGCACATTTGCATCGACAAAAATGCACAGGTGATAACTGTAAGTGATACACACAGAAGTATCTGTTGATGCTATTTGTTACTGATTATATATAATAGGACCCTGCTCAATTTCCTAATTACATTTATAAATTTTAAAATACATACTAAAAAAGAGAGACCAGCTGTATCAAAGGAATAAAACAAGACTAAGTTAGGTACACCTATCTACAAAAAGCAGAGATTCTAGTAATTACAAAAAAAAGTAAAAGGTGACAGGAATATATATATGATGATGTAAGAAACTCACAATAAAATACCAAATTGCACAGCAGAGACAGGGCAAGCGTAATCATCGTATGTGATTCATAAGATGCAAAAGGAATTGCAAGTTAATAGAGGAGGGTATGATAATTGTGGACATCCCTCTCAAAACCACTCCTGTACTTTTATCACACTAAATTATAAACATCTGGAAAATTTATCTGCAGGTCTGCCTGTGTTACTAGGATCGAAGCATCTCCCCGTCTGGGACTCTCGCTTTAATCACTCTGGAGTTGTGTAATAAATATCTGGTGAATGGAATTAAGTAAATGTTAGTCATGCAGGAAGCGATCTGTTATCTGGGGCAGGGATGGAATTAAATGCTAAATCAACCTGACCTTATTCAAATCGACCTCGCAAACTTCGGACAATTCTATCAAACGTTCCCACCTTTTGTGAGACTTCCTTCTGCCATAGCATCCTCTTTGCTACTCTTCACCTCTCTCCTCTTCCATTTCTGTAACTGCCTTGATTTCTGGCATAAAGTCCACACTACAGCTTTTTTTTTCCTTTCCTTCCTTCATTTCTCTGCCCCACATGCTATCATTCCCAAGTGTTCCTATTCAGCCCACTGAGTCTCTTCTCACTCAGGCTTTCTCATTAGAAGTCCAAGAAAACGGTTTCCTGATTAGTTTCTCTGCATCTATTCTAATTTCTTCCCAATCAAACCCATTAATGGGTTATTGTCCTAAAACAGATTTGATCAGTCACTATTACCTAAAGGAATAAAATCCAAATTTTTTACATGACCATCTGAGCCTTTCACAACCACCTGCCAGCCAACGACCAACCAGCTCATCCCCTAGCACACCTGTTTCCCAGAAAATATCCTCCACTCATATCTTGTCCTTACCTTTCTTTCACACCCAGCTCACATACCCCTTTAGATGTGAAGCATCCCCTGGGTGTCAACACACGACAAATCACTCCATCCTTCTGCCCATGCTAAAATTCTTTATATTAAAAACTGTCCCAGTGTTGCCGTGTTTCCCTAAAAAATATAAAATGCCCTCCAGCAACCCTGTGTATTCACTCGGACATCCAGATGCTCAGTTTGGGAACGGTGGACTTTAAGACTTTGTCTTCATGTATTATCATCAAATGTTTCTGTTCACGTGGAATCTTTATTTTATTTTATTTAAAGATTTTATTTATTTGACAGAGAGAGAAAGAGAGAATAGGCAGAGGCAGGCAGAAGGAGAGGGAGAAGCAGACTCCCCTCTGAGCAGGGAGCCCGATGCGGGACTCGATCCCAGGACCCTGGGATCATGACCTGAGCCGAAGGCAGACACTTAATGACTGAGCCACCCAGGCGCCCCTTCACATGAAATTTTAATAGGTACTGTTGTGTATGCAGTAGTAACTAAAATATATGTCAGTTGGAGAGGGGGAAGGACAGGAACTCATTATCTCAAATTCAAACCTGAATTAAGAAGTTAAAGATTCTTAACCACCTGGGTGGCTCAGTTGGTTAAGTATCCGATTCTTGATTTTGGCTCAGGGCATGTTCTCAGGATTGTGGGATCAAGCCCCACATCAGGGTCTGCGCTTAGCAGGGAGTCTGCTTGGTATTCTCCCCCCTCCATCTCTCTCTCTCCCCACTTCCTCCCTCTCAAGAGCATGTGCCCTCTCTCTCTCAAGCAATAGATTTTAAGAAAAAATATGTATAACTCAATATTTAAAATATTAACTTAATAAACTGTAGCAGCTTGGTCATACATTAAAATATTTGAAAAAAAATCTGTTCCAATGTCTCCTTAGAGATAAGACTATACAACATATACACTATACTTGTATAATATAATAAGAAAATCAGTTTTACAGTAATGGAGTTTCCATGCATGAGAAGTGGTAGTGGGAAAAGAAATATAACGAGAAAAGAAATTGTGAATAATTTCTGAATGTAGACTGCAAATAAGGTAGTTTTAGTAGAAATTAGCTTCACTAAAATTCATTCAAGAGAGTTCTACATCCATGCAGGAAGGACTGCAGCTACAATGATATTCCTTAAGCCATATTTACACTTATTAAAGTTCTGTGGTAATTCTTGCTGATAGCAAAACAAACCAAACCTTTCATTTTAATGGAAAAGGTTTTTTTTTCCCCAAAACATTCCTCATCCTTCAGAGATCTCACTTCTCAAGCTACTACTATATTCTTCCTATCCTCCCAAATGTTGAAAACTACATACATTAAGACAATATTTTTGATTTTTAAAAATTTTCTCCTCTGATCAACAGTCTGACACTAAAATGTTAGAATTATCAATTAGATACAAATTCCTAAGGAAGAATTAGAATTTTCTACAGAGTCCACCATGAGAAACCACTATGCTCACAGACAGAATCCTGCTAGAGAATTCTGGACTCCTTCTCTTCTCCAGCTTCCCCCTTGAGTTTCAAAAATTTTGTGCTTATGTACTGGATTCATTTGGGGATTCTGTACCTGATTATTTCTAATTCATTTAAGAAATCTTCCAGTATGCTATTTATCTGAAATGGATCTTCGTTACAGAAAGAAACACTAAAGTGATAGTTTACTGGGGATTTCATTTGAAAACCATTTTCTTCAGCCATCCCCCCACCCACCTACTCTGGTACGCCAGCTGTTCTCTGTACTTAAGAATCCGGCTTTTTTTTTTTTTTTTTGGTCTTTTTTTTCCTTCTTTGTTCATTTCTTTCTTAAATTCCTTATGTAAGTGAAGTCATATGGTATTTGTCTTTCTCAGTCTGATTTATTTCACTTAGTATAATATCCTCTAGGTCCATCCATGTTGTTGCAAATGACAAAAACCTCATTCTACTTTACGGCTAATATTTCACTGTGTATACATGCTACTACTTCTTTATCCATTCATCTATTGATGGACACTTAACGTTGTTTCTGTGACTTGGCTATTATAAATAATGCTGCAATAAACATAGGGGTGTATATATCTTTTTGAATTAGTGCTTTTACGTTCTTTGAGTAAATACCCAGTAGTGGAATTATCAGATCATATGGTAGTTCTATTTTTAATGTTTTGAGGGACATCCATACTGTTTCCACAGTGGCTACACTATTTCATATTTCATATTCCCACTATTTCATATTCCCATCAACAGTGCATGAGGGGTCCCTTTTCTCCACATCCTTGCCAACACTTATTATTTCCTGTCTTTTCGTTACTAGCCATTCTGACTGGTGTAAGGTGATATCTCACGGTAGTTTTGATTTGCATTTCCCTGATAAGTGATGTTGAGCATCTTTTCATGTTTCTGTTGGCCATCTGACTGTCTTCTTTGGAGAAATGTCTATTTAGGTCCTCCACCCATTTTTAATCAGATTATGTGTTTCTCTGTCATTAACTTGCAGAAGTTCTTTATATACTTTGAATATTAACCCGTTATTGGATATATCATTTGCAAATATCTTCCCCCATTCAGTAGGCTTCCTTGTTTTGTTGATAGTTTCCTTTCTTGTGCAAAAGCATTTTATTTTGGTGTAGTCCCAATAGGTTATTTTTGCTTTTGTTTCCCCTGCCCAAGGAGACATCTAGAAAGATTTTTCTAAGGTCAATGTCAAAGAAATTACTGTCTATGTCCTCTTCTAGGATTTTTATTGTTTAAGGTCTCACATTTAGGTATTTAATCCATTTCAATTTGTTTTTTGTGTATGGTATTAGGAAGTGATCCAGTTTCTGTCTATTGCATGTAGCTGTCTGATTTTCCTAGCACCACTTGTTAAAGAGACTGTCTTTTCCTCATTGTATATTCTTGCCTCCTTTGTCATAAATAAACCATGTAAGCATGAGTTTATTTCTGAACTCTCTATTCTGTTCCATTGTTCTGTGTGTCTATTTTTGTGTCAGTACCATACTGTTTCAATCACTAGAGCTTTGTAGTATGTCTTAAAATCTAGGATTGTGGTACTTCCAGCTTTACCGCTATTTCTCACGATTGCTTCGGCTATTTGGGAACTTTGTGATTCCATGCAAATTTTAGGATTACTTGGTTTTAATTCTGAAAAAATCCATTGGTATTTTGACAGGAATTACATTAGATCTATAGATTGCTTTAGGTAGTATGGACATTTTAACAATTTAATTCTTCCAATCTTTGAGCATAGTATATCTTTCCATTTATTTCTGTCATATTCAGTTTCTTTCATCAGTGTTTTATAATTTTTGGAGTACAAACCTTTCACTTCATTGGTTAAGTTTATTCCTAAGTATTTTATTATTTTTGGTGCAATTATAAATGGAATTATTTTCTTAATTTCTCTTTCTGCTACCTCATTATTAGTCTCTAGAAATGCAACAGATTTCTATATATTCATTTTGTATCCTATGACCTTACTGAATACATTTATCAGTTCTAGTAGTTTTTTGGTAGATTGAAACCATTTTTAAGATATGATGGGAAATTCACAGTCCCATATAGAAAGTTTGCTATACTACTTTAAATTTAAGAAATAATGATGTATTGAAAGGCATGTTTGAAATGTTTAGGAAAGCTCATGAAACCACCCACCTGTAAAGGTGTTCAATTACAGCTGCCAACGTTGCTTGGTTGACCCCTGGAAGAGTACGTATAAATGCTCCATACTTTTTAATTCTTTCCTTGTCATCCTGAGTATCTAGAGGTTAAAAATAAAACAAAACAAAAAACAATTTTAGGCCTAAACCAAGAGTCTGTACTACAAATTTGTCTTTTAACAGTATTTTAAAACAGTAGTCATTATTGTATTTCACTAAGTGATCTAATCGAATTTCAATAGAATAAACATTCAAACTTCTCTAATAATGGAAAAGCATTTACATCAACATTACATGATAATAAGCTATAGTTTTAATACTTTCTGATTAAAAATGAAGCACTTTCAAAACCCAGGTTTGCGTTTTATCTTCCACTTTACGAACAACTGAACTTCAACTAATAGGAATATATTTAATTAATAACTCAAATTGGAGTACAAATTGAGAGATAAACCAAAAGTACTTTCTTTGGCTATGGAAAGATTTCACTATCTGTTATTTGAAAATGACATTTCTGATTTCTTCTCTTTGTGAAATCACAAAAATCTTACCAAAACTATGAACCATCCCAAAGCTATGAACTGCATTACCCCGCAGATCCATGTATAGGGCCTTTTACAAAGCCTGGCACCTCCAACTCCTTGGAAAAGGGAGGGGGTAATGAAAGAAGTCATGTGCAGGCGCTGAAAACTATTACACAGACTTAGAGTAGAATGGACCCTCTGTTATGGAAAGGAGGATGAAAAGGAATTATGCTTCCTTATCCTAACTCCAGAGGTTAAATACTTGGAGAAACCAGACCCAGGAACTCCCAAAGTTTTAGACTCTAGAAGATGTATAGTGGTGGTCTGATCTGACCTGCTAGCTCATAAGAGAAATGAAAGGCCATTCTTCAAATAAATAACCCTTGTGCTGACTTTGTAACTTAAGGGAATTGCACTTATATATTCCCTTGTAATTCCCAACTACCTTTGGAAACAAGACTTTTTCATTTTCTGCTTAGCCCTACCTATTCTATTCACAGAAAGACAGTAGCACATTAATGATTCTTTAAAAGTACACAGTCACTTGTAAAGGGCATTAGGATCCCTGGGGAGGTAAGAAACTCTGTGGCACATTTCTGAAGTAGACTCCTATTCAAAACTGTAACTGATAGCTCTTTTGTTCTGATTTAGCCTGCCTGTAAGGTCTCCGAAAGTAAACGTGATCATACTGACTTAAGCGTGCTAGTAGATGACTCTCTAAAAGCAAGAGTGGAAAACACCCAAATTACATTCAAAGGACTATACTGGAAGTGAATGAAGAATTATCTATCATCTCTAGTACAATCCAAATATTTACCCTCTTCTCATCCAGTTTCTAACTGTAATGGTATTTATTTAATAAAATGTAATTAATTCTACTACACTTACTATAAGAAGTCATGCTAGTACAGCATATTTTCACGAATCTAATAAGGATAAAATAGATGATATTTTCAAAGTAAAGCTTAAGCAATTTGAAAGTAAAACAAGATAGATTTCAGGTCATATAGAAAATACAAGGAACTGTTCAGCTAGCCACAGACTTCAATGTAATGGTGTTCTTAGAACAGATCATATATCATATAAATAAGTGGAATGACACTGCAAGGCATTCTTTGCCTCAGTGCACAGGACCCACGAGAGCTCTCCTACGAGGTCACCACGAACATTCCGGTTTATTCTTGTCAGATCCAACATAGGGCACTTCTGACAAGTCAGGGCTATGCTGGATCTAAAAGCAAATGACTTTAAGGCTATCTGACCTAGTATCCAAAACCTTCTCCAAGAATTCACATACAAATAAAAGGTGAACACATTCCTCTTTGACACATGCTACTATCTACCAACTACCTCCCCCTGACAACATTAAAGACATCTTTGTCATAGAACCTGGTAACTGAGCAAAAGTCTATTTGCCTCAAATTTTTGATAACTGATTTTACAACAAAGACAAATTATAAGCCTTTATCGAGATGCTATAATTTCATAGTTATAAATTACAAAGAAATCTTTCTGAAACAAAAATGAGGGTGGCAAGATAACTGAGCTTAAAGAGATATATTATCTAATTCCATATTTTATATCCCATGTAATTATGCAATCAACTCTCTTTTTGATTGGAGTTGAACCTATTGATTTGAGAAATATCAAGAGGCAAATAAAAGGCTTCTGAATTGGTAGTTAAAAAAGAAAAGCTTTATTTTAATAACAATCCCACTCCCTACTTGCTGACACTAATACAGGTCATTCTTGGGATAATTTTTCAACCTGTGGATGTTTTATGACATCATTTCCACATTAACCCCTTAAAATATATTTATATTTGAGATTAAACAAATACTTTCACTGAAAAAGCCCATTTCTCAACAGAGGAATATCATATAGTGAAATTCAAAGGTCACTTTTGCAAAAAATCTTGAAACAGATTAAATGTACAAGTGAGAAATATATTAGTAAAGTATGGTAAAAAATTCAATATTTTTAATTAAAAAAATGAAGATTGAAAATCATTTTTAAAAACTGTAAACATATGAGAAATGTTTGTGGTTTATTGATATAATAAGGATTATATATAAATTATAGGTGTAGGGACAAAGACTATAAAATAATATATAAGAATGAAAATTGTTCTATTAGAGAGATGGGATTAAAAGTAATGTTTACATTTAAGTCTTCATTTTTGTAACGTTTTTATAAAAGGAGTTATTTTGAATTAATGGATGTAAATGTAGGTTTTACTGAATCAATTTAACCCAATAAGTGATTAAATAAACTACTTTTCTAGGGTCATTTCTTAAATAGTATAAAGCTTTTTTTAATTAATGAAAGAAAAATGAAGAAAGAAAGAGTTAAAAAAAAATACTGTTATGTACCCTTACAGAGGTAAATGATAGAGGTGAAGAGCCAATGGGGAAATGAGATAAAACAAATCTTATATTACACCTTTCATTTTAATCTTAATGAGAAATTAATAGCATACATGGACTTGACCATAACACTTCCAAAGTTAAAGCAAACACTAAGAAATCTGAAAACTAAGAATTACTTTAACATACTATTTAGCAATTATTACTATAAATTTATTTTGAGGTAGATATAAACAACTATTGATATTTGCACAATTTCTGTTCTAAGCCAATATGTACATTTTTCCTTTCAATTAAATTCTCAGATTAAAGATCTTAAAAATATAATTATCAAATTAGAAGGCAAGCATTTATTATATTCTATATTATATGTATTACCTAAAGCAGAGATCCAATATGGATAGAGCTCCTTTGTAAGAAGTGCATCATCAATGTCAGAGAGAAATTTTTTCAGCACGCCTGTCACATCTTCAAGCTGATGTTTTCCAGCTCTCAATTTAAAGCTTCTTGCATCCTTTTTGAAACTCTCCAGGAGTTCACTTATGTGCAAAGGATCACCATTCTTTTGATAGATATATTTGCACCCTAAACCTTTGTTTAAAAAAAAAGTTATATGAAAAAAAGTCAAAAATCAAAAACCACTTTTATATCTCAGAAATAGAAAACTTTTGTGTTAGGATATTAAGCAAGACAAAATCATTACCCAAGAGTTGATATAAACATGCATGAGGGAAAAAGCCTCCCCAGCCCACTAATTTTAGTATTTAAAATGTAAACCTGATGAGCTATTTCAGCCTCAGCTGTTAGCAAACCCCTGGTCAGCCTTTCCCCCAGTTTTTCATGGTATCTGCAAATGTTCTTTTACCACAGGTACCCTATCTTCACTTTGTCTCCCAGAATTCAAGCTTGTCTCCAGTTTCACCAGTAAAGAGGCTCTCTGGTATATTTCTTAACCATCTGTACTCGTATATTAATTTCTGTTTCACATTTTCACCTTCTTCTAGATGAGATAGTTGGGTCATCTTTTCTTTGTTCATTTTGTTTTGTTTTTTTTGAGGGGGGAGAGGGGCAGAGGGAGAGGAAGAGAATCTCAAGCAGGCTCCACACCCAGAGCCCAACATGAGGCTCAATCTCCCAACCCTGAGTTCATGACCTGAGCTGAAATCAAGAGTCAGACACGTAACCAACTGAGCCACCCAGGCGCCCCAAGGGTCATCTCCTTTTCAAAGTTATTGATTCATTAAGTGCCCTATATAAACAAAGGGGGGAGGCATGGTTAGTAAGAGGAAGAAGAGTAAAGAGGAGTGATTGTAATGATGATGATACAAAAAAATTAAATGCTCCCTTGCCCCCCCTCCCAGGTCTCTGGTGTCTCCTCCTTCCAAAACCCCGCTGAATTTCCTGTATTTATTCTCCTACCATCTCACCTTCCTGTTCATCCTTGAACCACAATCTTGCTTCTGTGCCCAATCCCCACTCTACTGGGACCATTCTTCATCAAGAATTCCAATGACATCCTATTTTCTATATGCTTTTCTATTTTTATCCAATGAGAATCCCCTGCAGTATTTGACATTCCAAATGAATCCCTGCTAAAATTCTTTTAATTTCATGGCTTTCATGACATTATGATCCCATATCTTCCTCCCCCCTTCCTCTATGATAACTCTTCCAGTCCTCTAGTTATACAACCACCTAGTATTTACTAATCATTCCAGAAATCCATCCTCAAGTCTCTTCTCTTCCCAATTCCCCAAAAAATTCTCTGGGTGAACCCATCCAACTTTATCACTTCAACTACTACATACACATTTTCACCCAGGTTTTCATTTCTAAGATGTCAAACACACACACCCTTTAATATACAGATTCTTTATAAAATACCTGTAACACACACACACGATTGTCATGGACAAATCAAAAAAATCTGAGGAATCAAGTCTCCTGCCCCATTTGCTATGTCACCTACCAATCCCAATACATTCTTTATCTTGTTTCTGTATCTCAATACATGGCAGTGCCTTCTCCCCAGTTCTCTGTAAGTCAGAACTTTTCTTTCTCATTTACAGTATTAAAATGAAACAAAACAAATGTCACATATATTTTTCATCACAACCTTGCTCTCAAAACTGTCCCCCTTTTTCCATCTCACGTACTGTTATTTTTTGCACTTGATTCCTCACTACATTTTCACAACACCCTGCCGCTATTCTTGGGCAGCTCTCCAGTCCGCCTCCACACTGATAACAGCTTGATCCGAGATACAGGTCTGCTGGTGTTACCAACAGGCTTAAAAAACTGCATACCACCTTCCCACTGCCTAGAGGGCAAGTTTGTGTATATATTACAACATTTAAGGCTCTACATGAATAAGCCTAACCCTCCTGCCTCTTATCTCTGGTTCTCCCAACACTAAGCTCTGGCCACATTTAACTACACAAAGTTCCCTCAACAGATGACTTCCCCATGGTCGCACCCTGTCCCTCCTCCTAGAGTCCTTACTCCCTTCTTCTAACTAGCTCCTGTTTTCTCTTAATCATGGTAGGCACCACATCTCACCCATGAAGCTCCCTACGACCACCCCTACTCTGGGTGAAATTCACCCTGTACCAACCCCTGAACCTCTCTACCACAGAATTTTGTACACTTGAGATGTAATTGCCCAGCTGTTTGTCTTTGATTCAAAAAATGTGTAAAAACCTAGAAGGCAAGGATGTCTTGCTCTCTGCGTACAGTTAACTACACTATGACTAGAACTTAGTAAGCATTCAATAAATGATTATTTAATGCAAGAATAAGCAAATTCTACAAAAACAAAAAAATTGGGACTAAGTTTTTGAGATATTATGTTCCTAGTTGAGTGAATTTCTAATAGCTAGTCCTCAAATAAGTTAACTGCATGTGAATTTAAAAATTTTGTTTACATAAATTAATTTCCCCAAAAAACTACTATAACCCATTAAAAAATTAAAACTCTAAAAATTTGACTGTGAACTTGGTCAAGTTCAAATCTTGACACTGTGAACACAAAAAATTGGTCTTCAGATTTTACTTATTTGAGAGAGAGAGCTAGAGAGCACAAGCAGGGGAGAAGGAGAAGCAGGCTCCCCACAGAGTGGGGAGCCTGATGCGGGGCTCGATCCCAGGACCCTGGGATCATGACCTGCGCCCAAGGCAGCTGTTTAACCGACTGAGCCACCCAAGCACCCCTGGCCTTCAGATTTTAATACAAAGGTCAGGAAGTTCAAAATAATTGCTGTTGTAAGCTCTGAGTCAACCATCTGCATTCTATTAATCACTGGGCATTTTCTAAATGCATATGATATCTTCCCTTCTATACATGCTGGCAACATTGGATTTTCCCCATGTTCTGTTCATTAAAAACCAAACAAAACAAAACATAGAGTCTTTCATTGGCTTTATTACTTTAATATGCAAGTTAATGTACCTTGTGCCAGAGTTACAAAGTAGTTTTAATGTATGAAATTTGGTTGAAAACAATCTAATGCTTAATGATTTTAAATTCAAAGAAACACCACAAAGAAACTTCTGATTTCCCTAGAGAAACATTAAATTAGATACATTGAAGCCAGAAGAGTTATTTTAATCATTTCTCAGCTTAAGAAAGACCCTATGCCATTATGAAACTAACATGATGTGAAAATTCCCAATGAGGTTATGCTCTTGCTAAAACATAATATGTGTGTAATTCATTTATACCTACGAAATTCAAGTGCGCTAATAAGGAATGGCTAATAAATGAAGACCATAACCTTCCTCCTCCCCCATTTTCATATAAACAGATGATTACCATTGATAAGGAGAACACAGACATACTATCATAGGAAGAAATTTCATAGAGTAATAGACACATAATGTGATTACATATTTACAGTAGATATATAATTCAAACCTATATAATTTAAACAGTGAATCTGAGTATCAATGATAACTGTACTTGGATTACATGTGAAATAAACAAAATACATAAAATGCCACTCTCCCCAGAAGAAAATAGATTAATGTATGCATGTTATAAATTTAATTTCTAAAAATTATTTTCTTCGTGGCCTTTGTTATTTTTGACATTTTGCTCATATCAGTTTATTGTCAGTTCTCATACTAAAACCCATGATTCATGGCTTTGTCTTTAACTTCTTACTCCCATTGCTGTATTTCCAGTACCAAGATCAATGGCTGGCACACAAGAGACAATAAATAAGTAAGGAACTAATAACACAATGTTTTACAGCAGCTCCCTCACTGATTACACCCTCTTTTCAAATTAAAAACACCCAAGGACATTTCTAATATTGAGAGAACAAAAATAAAAGTTAATTGCTTTTCAAAATATAAGATCAATCATTTTACTTTTCCACATTTGTAATCTAAATCAATGGCACTTATCTACAGATTAACAGGTAGAAAACATTTTTATATTAAAAATATAGTTAACAAATTTCTACCTTTTAGAGTATTAAGGAAATACGTAGCAGAAAGAAGGAATTTGAGGAATTCAAAGTAATTTGAAAATAAACATGAAAAATCAAGGCATACTTTATTTACTTTTCAGGGACATCTAAAATACTATCATAGCATATTAAATTAAAATGAAGCTAGACCATGTATGTGTCAACCAGTTTTTTTTTACTTGCAAGCTATTCATAAAAATGCCTGTTAAAATTAAGTCAAAACTATTACGATAACCATGATTCTTAATGTAAACATGTGAACAAGAGCATGTTGAATGAAATAAATGAACACACAGACTTTGAATGTATGGCACCAAAAAAATAAATTCCTCTACATACTGTCCCATAGTTTTCCACTTCCAAAAACATGCTTATGGGGCAACCCTTTGCCTTTTCCTAGACTTTACTGTAGGCTTGTAACCTCTTAAAAACATAGTCTTCAACCTATTTCTAATATACATTTTATAATATAGATTCTTTCTATCTGGCATTTAAAATTTTTATGCATGTGAAAGAAGAAAACAGTAAAAGTACATTACGTAATTTGAATTTTATTGGGAGAAGGAATGGCATTTGGCTGAACAGGGACTACGTTTTTATTTTTCACGGATGTACTTACAAATATAAAGAGCTCTAATGCAGTCCAATGGAGGTACCACTTAAAAACTCTAAGAATGATAGTATGAGTTCTGGGGGTTGAATAAAAACTCTGTGATACTTACCATACTGTGTAACAAATGCTATACAGCTGTTCACAATAATAGGAACATCATTTTTGCTGAGCTGCTGATCCTGTAATGCATTACCATCTGTACCTGCTGCTTTCTCAATTGCGGTATGCCAGACTGTGAAATCCAACTTGGTATGCCCATGGATGTATAATGTTCTGTAAAGTTTAAAAGCATTTCAAATTATAATTTGGATGTTGTTTTTTTTTAATTCTTACTTCTAGACAGATTATCCTTAAATCCATACAAATGTGATCTTGTCTCATCCGTGAGAAGAAAACCCCTCTGTCTACAACTAGCTTCCATTCCATCTCTCTTTTGCCTGTGCAGTTACATCTCTCCAGGAAGTACAGAAGTTCTATGAATTCATGGTCTCACCTCCCTTCATTTCCTGACCCCTTTTATTTTGTTTCTGAATAACTGAACTGAAACTACTCTGGCCAACATCATGGGTGACTGGATTTTGTGGCTACATTTTTCAAGATTTTTAAAACTGTCGATGATTTCATTTCTTAAGAAAAAAAAATACATTTTGGCTTTTGTAATGCAATTCTTTCTGGTTTTTCCTCCTGTCTTTCTGGTCACTCAATTTCTACACAAGCTCACTTCCTCTTTTTGAACCTCAGTGCACTTGCATGAACTCCAAAGACTGTGCAAAGACCTGTCATTCATCCAGGCCAGTGGTTTCAGCCCTCATCTGGAGGTGGTAACTCCAAATCCCTATCTCCAGGTTATAACTTTATCTCACAGATCAGATCTCCATGTGACTGAAAAGCAAGAGCATAAAGCAGCCAAGAGACTGGAAAATGTAATCACCTCTCAAATTCAAATTTTCACTCTGCACTTGCTTCCTTTGTGATCTGGGACAAGTTATCAACCTTCTTTGGGCCTCAGTTTCATCAGTGGCAAAATGAGGGTAATAATAGTATACACCTCAACACTCAGTGAATGTAATATTAATAACTAAGTAGTAAACCATAATACTAATTATTATTAATTTTTGGACACCCTCATCTTAATGTGCCACAGTTATCTCAAAACTTTCTCTTTCTCCTACCAAACTGGTACTGAAATTCTCCACTTATCCCACCAGAAATCTAGGATTTTTTTTTTTTTTTTAAGAGACAGAGAGTGTGCACACACACATGCAAGTTGTGGGGGGAGGGAGAGAATTTTAAGCAGGCTCCACGACCAGCATGTCTAACACAGGGCTCAATCTCATAACCCTGAGACACCCAGGCACCCCAGGATTAATTAATTTTAAATTGGCTCCCGCCCCCCCAACCCCATCACTGCCACATGAATTCTGTTGATTCTTATTCCTGAATATATTTACTCTGCTTCCTCTTCATTCTGACATTGTTTGATTTCAGGTCTTCACACTGCTCCTTAAGGTCGCTAAAATGCCTCCTAATAAACTTGCTTTCCCACTTCTCCACCTCTCTAATCTCCACTCCTCAGGGCTGCCAGAATGATCTAATATGCAAAACTAATCTCAAGACTGAGAAATGTAACTGATCTACCTAATACACAGAAACAGAGAATTAGGCAAAATAAGACAGAGGAATATGTTCCTAATGAAAGAACAAAACAAAATCTCAGAAAAACTAAACAAAACAGAGATAAGCAATCTATCTGATAAAGAGTTCAAAGTAATGGTCATACCACTAAATCAGCTTTGCAAGAAATACTAAAGGGGATTCTTTGAGTGGAAAGGAAAGACCAAAAGTGACAAAGACAATAAAGGATCTGAGAAAATCTCCAGGAACAACACATAATAAAATGGCAATAAATACATATCTATCAATAATTACTTTAAATGTAAATGGACTAAATGCTCTAATCCAAAGACATAGGGTGTCACAGTGAATAAAAAAACAAGACCCACCATTATGCTGTCTACAAGAGGCTCATTTTAGACTTAAGGACACCTACAGATTGAAAGTGAGGGGATGGGAGCACCTGGGTGGCTAGTTAAACGTCTGCCTGGGATCGAGCCCCACATCAGGCTCCCTGCTCAGTGGGGAGCCTGGTCCTCCCTCTTGTGTGCTCTCTGTCAAATAAATAGATAAAATCATACCAAAAAAAAAAAAAAAAAGAAAGAAACAAAAGAAAGAGAGGGGATGGAGAAACATTTATCACACAGATGTACGTCAAAAGAAAGCTAGAGTGGCAAATACTTCTATCTGACAACCTAGACTTTAAAACAAAAGGCTGTAAGAACAGATAAAGAAGGATACTATATCATAATAAAGGGGACAATCCAACAAGAAGATCCAAAAATTATAAATATTTATGCCCACAACATGGGAGCACCCAAATATATAAAACAATTAATAACAAACATAAAGGAACTAATTGATAATAACGCCATAATAGTAGGGGACTTTAACACCCCGCTTAATCAATAGATAATCTGAACAGAAAATAAACAAGGAACCAATGGCTTTGATTGACGCTAGACCAGATGGACTCAAAGTAAGGATCATAAAGATATTTACTAAAATCAAAGGAGAAATAAATGAACACAGGTAGAACTTCAATGAAGAGGAAGAAAATATAAAAAAGAATCAGGGCTGAAGAATACAATAACTGGAAGGAAGTTAGGAATCAACAGCAGATTAAAAGATGCAGGAGAATGGATCAGTGCAGAGGAATGGAAGACTGAGGAATGAAAATCACCCAATCAGAACAGCAAAAAGAAAAGGTAATTTAAAAAGTGAGCATAGTTTGAGGGACCAATGGGACAACGTCAAGTATTCAAATACTTGCATTATAGGGGTCCCAGAAGGAGAACAAAGAGAAAAAAAGACAGAAAACCTATTTGAAGAAATAATGCTTAAATACTTCCCTAACCTGGTAAAGGAAACAGACATCCACGTCCAGGAACAGAGTCCAAATAACATGAACCCAAACAGACCCACACCAAGACGTATTATAACTAGTATAAAGAATTAAATCGAGACTCTTAAAAGCAGCAAGAGAAAAACAACTATTTACATACAAGGAAACCCCCTTATGACTATCAGCTGATTCTATAACAGAAATTTTACAGAAGGGAGTAACATGATATATTCAAAGTGCTGAATGGGAAAAAAAAAAAAATACAACCAGGAATACTCTACACCCAGCAATAGTAAAGGAGAGATAAGAAGTTTCTCAGATAAGCAAAAACTAAAGGAGTTCATCAAACCAGCTACAAGAAATGTTAAAAGTATGTCTTTAAATAAAAAAGAAAAGGCCATAACTGAAATTAAAAACTATGAAAGAAAAAAATATCTCATTGGTAATGGTAAATATATATAGTAAAGGAAGAGGATCTAGCTACCGATATAGCTAGAATGTAGATTAAAAGACAAAAGTAGTAAAATCATCTAGGACTACTAAGATAATAATGTGTAAAATGTGATTATCAAAAACAGAAAATGTGGTAGGGGGTAGGCAGTTAAAATGTAGTGCTTTTAGAACATGCTTGGGCGTAACCATTAACTTAAAGCAAACTACTATACACTAAGGATATTACATATGAACATCATGGAAACCAAAAACCAATTATCTATAAAAGCTGCGCGCGCGTGCGCACATGCGCGCGTGCGCACACACACGCACACACACACACACACACACACACACACAAAATGAAGAAAAAGGAATACAAACAACACCAGGGACCAAATGTCACCAAATCCTAAGGGAAGAGAGAAGAAAAGAACAAACTACAACAACAACAGAAAACAATGAATAAAATGGCAATAGGTACACATCTATAAATAACTACAATAAGAACTAAATGTTGCAATCAAAAGAGAAAGTGGGAGGGTGAATGGATTATTAAAAAGACATATATATGTATGTATGTAGGTATATGCGCTGTCTATAAGAGACCCACTTCAGATCTAGAGACACACACAGACTGAAAGTGAAGGAATGGAAAATGATATTCCATGCAAATGGAAATAAAAAGAAAGTTGGTGTAGCAACACTTTATATTAGATAAAACAGACTTTAAAACAAAAAAATGTAACAAGGGACAAAAAAAACACTACATAACGATAAAGGGATCAACCCAACAAGAGGGTAGAACACGTGTAAATATTTGCACACCCACATATGGACGCCTAACTATATAAAGCAAATATTAAGACATAAAGGAAGAAATTGACAGTATATGTGTATACATATATATATGTTTATATGTATATGTTTATATGTTTGAATGAAACATTACTGAGCCATAAAAAAGAATAAAATCTTGCCATTTGTGACAACATGGGTGGACAGAGGTGGTATTATACTAAGTGAAATACGTCAGAGAAAGACAAATATCATATGATTTCACTTAAATGTGGAACTGAGGAAAAAAAATAGATACTGACCCTTAGATACAGTGAATAATATGGTGGTTGCCAGAGAGAAGGAGAGTGAAGGGATGGGGAAAATAGGGGAAGGGTACAAACTAAGTAGAAAATAAGAGGTACAAACTTCAAGTTAAAATAAATGTGACATAGGGATACAATGTACTACATAGGGAATATACTAATATGTAATAATCTTTTATGGTGACAAATGGTAGACAGGTTTATTATGGTGATCACTTCACCATATATATATAAAGGTTGAACCACTACATGTACACCTGAAACATTACGTGTCAACTACACTTCAATTAAAAAAAATTAAAAATGAATTGATAAATAAATAAATGCAAAGCCAGCGGCATAATTTTCTAGTTATTTCCCTTCTACAGCTCCGGCGTTTTCAAGACTAAAAGGCCTTTATGATCTGGCCCATACTTTCCCCTCCAACTCTGCCGGTCTCCTACACTAAAGACACACTTAAAAAAAAATCCACATGTTATTGCAATAAATATTTCCTGATCTTTGGCTGGCTACTCCAACTCTCTCCCAAGTATACTCCAGGTAACCCTCCCTGACACTCTATCCCTAATAGCCTATCCCTAAGATCCAGATGCTTAGTACGTGTGTCCCTTCTTAATTATGAATAGCTGATTTGCCCTCTATTATACCATCTGTTCTATGTATAAATGTTTTTGCAAGCCAAACTTGGCACAGACAAGCAAGGAAGAAAGCATTTTGGTATGTCTAGTCATAAGCACGGTGCACGGCATTTTGCGGTACATAAGTTTTTTAAGTCCTATTACTAGATATGAAAAATTTCACTTGAAAAACAAGTTAAAAGTAATCACTGATGTATATTTATATCAAAGTAAAACTATTTGATCTTGATTTCAAACTCTGAACAGGCTACTTTGGGTTCAACTAAAGAGAAAGAAATGAGCTGCATGAACACTAGGTTGTTGTTTTTCGTTTTGTTTTGGGGGAGCTCATCTTTTACATTCCTGGTAATTCACTAGCCCTAATTTAAAAAGAAAATAAAAGTCCACCTTTCTTTCCTTCAGTTTCTTCTCTATAAATGTTTCTCTAAGAAGATAAAGTTAGCAGCTTTACTACACACACTGCTAACATCTTCTGAACTTGCTAGAACGACTACTTCTTCCCTGACATGCATGCCTGTAATCTTCATCTCTTGCTTTCTGACATATGTATCTATTGTTCTTACTCTCCACTGTGCCAGAGCAGCCCTGACCTCCTGTTTCTGAATTTTCTTTTTGAAGAAATCTGACACTTGCTGTAATATTGCTGACATGCTTTTAGCCTTTTCGTTTAACTCAAATCATCTTTAGCTCAAAAGCGTTCTATTGCTGGGTACATTTGTCTAACTGAAACTATATAACTCAGGTAACTTCCCTGAGAAATATCAAGCCTCCACATTATGTAGACAATCAAAATTAGGACTTGCTAAATTCAGGAGTTTAGGTAAAGGGAAAGTTTTAATTTTAGTTGATTCTTACATATTTTCTTTTTTTTTAACTTGATACTTTAAATATATACAAAATATTTGGTATTATTTGCTTATAAACAAACAGGTACAGTGAAAGAAATCCAAAATGCAACAACCTTCCTGCAATACCAGTATAATTCTGCCATCAACTGTGCACATTTCAAACTTTGTTTTTCTATTCAGAAGAAATCCCATGATGACAAGTTTAGCTGTCTCCTTGTGAACTAGTGAGGGGTAGAACAAGTAATGACAAGTTAACTCCTGAGTCAACCTGTCAAGCACTGAATCCTAAAATATAGCATCTAGTGAAGTAGATGTATGACATTTAATAGCCTCAGTTCAACAACTTTCTCCTGTGATGCTTATCTAATCTCTGTGCCTGGAATAAAGCATCAAAAGACATTTTCAACACATATACTGGCCGACTTTGTGATTCCAAGTATTATCAAACAATGATTTTACATTTCTAGATAAGAATTCCAAAGAAATATTTCATTTACATCTTGAAAATTTGAAAAGTTACTTTGAGGAACTCTAACTACAGAGAAACAAATTATTCTAATTGTCCATTTCTCAAATTTTAAAGGGCACTTCAATGTCATATAAAGAAATATTCTTATATCCTATGACGAATCAAGACAGTTCAATAAGACCTAGAAACCAACCCCCAGGACTTACAAAAAACAATTTTCTCAAAATTGCAACATAATAACCACAAAGTATGGACAGACTATCATATTCTAGCCTGGTCTACTGCCCAACACCAGAATGCCTTCACAAATAAATTTGACTGTATAAAAAATAAATACAATTACATAAAGAACATTTTAAACACAACCAAAAAGCTAACAGCATGCCCCACAAAAATAACTGAAAAAGGGAGTATCTTATGCATTTACACAAAAATGAAAACACTGAGTCTTTTAGTATAAGTCAGCATTTGTTTGGCCATACTGTTTTGCTTTCATTTCTGAAAGATACTTTTGCTATATTTAGTATTTTAGGTTAACAGCTGCTGGTTTGCTTATTTTGTGAGTTTTTGTTGTTGTTGTTGTTTTTCTCCAGCACTTGAAAAGATTTCAATATACTATCTTCTGGCTTGCACTGTTTGTGACAAGACACTCTCATATTTGTCCCCTATATTTAATGTGTCTTTTTTCTCTTGATACTTAATTTTTTTTCTCTCAAAATGGTTTTCAGCAATTTGATTATCATACTTTAGGTATGCTGATCTTAGTACACATGTGGGTTAATAGTTTTTATCAATTTCACATAAGATTTGCCCATAATTCTTCAAAGATTTTTTGACTTCTTTCTCTTCTCTCATTTTGGGATTCTAATTAACACTTACATGAGATTGCTTGATATTGCCCCACTGGTCACTGAGGCTCTGTTGATTTTATTTAGTCTTTTTCCTTTCCATGCTTGTGTTTTGATCCTATTGTCATGCTTTCAAGGTTACTGATCTTTCAAGGTCACTGATCTCTTTTTTATGTAGAATCGACTATGGCATTAAGCTGATAGTGAAGTTTTCTTTACAGAGTGTGTATTACTTAGGTTTTAGAAATTCCATTTGGTTCTTTTTTTAGTTATCCATTTTTCCTCATTATGTTTATGTTTTCTTTTACATCTCTGAACACATTTATAATATTTAATAATCCCAATTTAGGGTCTTTGCTAATTCCATTATCCTTCTCATTTCTGGTTCTGTTTCTGTGAACTGATTTGCAGCTTTTTCACAACACTAGTAATTTCAATCATACGCTAGACATTATGAGTGCTGAGTGTCAGGACTGTTGTCTTCTTTTAGAGAGAGTTGATGTTTATTTTGGCATCATTTGCCTGTTTGACACCTGGCAACTAAATTACTTGTGGAGCACTGGGATCCTTTGGAAGTCTGTTTTTTTTTTCCCTCAGATTTGCAGATATTTTTTTTTATTAACATATAATGTATTATTTGTTTCAGAAGTACAGATTTGTGATTCATCAGTCTTACACAATTCACAGCGCTCACCATAGCACATACCCTCCCCAATGTCCATCACCCAGCCACCCGATCCCTCCCACCCCCCACCACTCCAGCAATCCTCAGTTTGTTTCCTGAGATTAAGAGTCTCTTATGGTTTGTCTCCCTCTCTGGTTTCATCTTGTTTCATTTTTCCCTCCCTTCCCCTATGATCCTCTTGTCTTGTTTCTCAAATTCCTCATATCAGTGAGATCATATAATAATTGTCTTTCTCTGATTGACTTATTTTGCTTAGCATAATACCCTCTAGTTCCATCCATGTCATTGCAAATGGCTAGATTTCTTTTTTTGATGGCTGCATAATATTCCTGTGTGTGTGTGTGTGTGTGTGTGTGTGTGTGTGTGTGTGTACACACATCTTCTTTATCCATTCATCTGTCAATGGACATCTAGGCTGGAGGTCTGTTTTTAAGCTTAGTAATAAGGTAAAAATAAATCTACCTTTACCCTACAGCTAGTTTAGCCTTAAATCAATAGTGTTACCTTTGGGGTCTCTGCCAATGCCCTGTATGTTTAATGAGGTCTCACCTAGCGGGATGGAATGTGACCGCACTCCATCTAAGTTCTGGGCATTGTTCAATTCACAGTACCATGGCCCGGCCTCTGGGAATCTCACCGACAAATATCCAGATTAGTACTGAGCCACAGGTGAAAAGGAAACTGCTATGAAGACTTCCAAAACTCTCTTCTACATATTAACCTCTGTTCTAATATTCTCTCTGGAAAATTTTAGCTACTTCAGATTCCCCAAACTCCTATATCTACCTTTGCAATGTAGCAAAACCACCACATTCTGCTTCGGTCTCCCCTTTCCCTGTGCCATGGAAGGAAAAGGGCCTGCAGGTAGAGAGACAAGGTGATCTTAAATCTTACTTCATTTGTTTCTCTTCTCTTCATAATCATAATCCTGGAATGCCTATTGTCCCAGAGTCTGAAAATAGTTTCATATATTTTGTCTGGCTTTCTAGTTGTTTGAAATGGGAGGGCATGTTCCATGCCAGTTATTTCTTCATGGTCAGAAATGGGAGTCTGGCACATTTTCTTTAGTCACTGCAACCAATCACTCTCATTTTAATTTATAGAAATACAGCATTTTTTCCCCACACCTTCAGATAAGAGTTCACTGCATAAGGATGGAAGTTTAGCCAGAAGCAACCAAACAATTGTGAAGAAAATCTGCAGATGCAGAGACTGTGTCACAAAAATAATGCAGAAATAAATACTATTCTAAATATCTTGTTTCGTCTAAAGCCAATAGTTCAGTAAGAAGTGTCAAAACACCTAACTCCCCAGGAAGGCAAAGGCTCCATTTTACAATCTCATCTCTGCACACTATTAGGCAATCACATATAGGAAAGGAAGAAACAGCCTTGTTTCAAGTCTGCTTAAAACCTTTAATGGTGTTCCACTGGCTGCAGAATAAATCCAAATTC
This sequence comes from Eumetopias jubatus, assembly GCF_037043125.1. Lineage (NCBI taxonomy): Eukaryota > Metazoa > Chordata > Mammalia > Carnivora > Otariidae > Eumetopias > Eumetopias jubatus. The sequence continues at coordinate 172,804,053 of NW_028274808.1, read as the reverse complement.
ACCCTTTTAACAACAGTATTTTTTTTTAAGTTTTAAAATATCTTTCAAAAAACTACATCTTCTGTACCCTTGTAAAGAACCTGCAATCCTTTTCCAGAACAAGACAAACTATTAACTACATTTAACTGATAATACTAATATGGTGTCAATCTATCTTTCCAGGTTCACTGGATCATGCTTCCTCCTCAGGAACTCAAGGTCCAGGTCAATTTGCACTGACATTGTTCCCTAGCCTTCCTATTCCTCTGAATCTATTGTTTCCACCTCCTGAATACTTCAGTCTCTTAGCCCCCTCATTTTCTTTTTTCTATTGAAATCCTACCTAGAATTCCAGATCCAGTTAAATACGCTTCTCTTAAAAAAAAAAAAAAAATTATCCTACTATTTATTGAGAAGCAATCTTCTCATTCTTTCATATCTCTTCAGATAATATCACATTTACTTGTTCATAAGCTTACATTCTAGCATTTGGATGGTGCTTTAAACTGAGTAAGAGAAACTTTGGAAGCAAATAATATATACTTTAAAATCTACCTTGTGGAGGGCGCCTGGGTGGCTCAGATGGTTAAGCGTCTGCCTTCAGCTCAGGTCATGATCCTGGGATCCTGGGATCGAGCCCCGCATCGGGCTCCCTGCTCAGTGGGGAGCCTGCTTCTCCCTCTGCCTTTCTCTCTCTCTCTCTCTCTCTGTCTCTTATGAATAAATAAAATCTTAAAAAAAAAAATCTACCTTATGTTAAATGGTCATGCATTCCCTCTATTGTAATTCTAACAAAAAATCACTTTATTAAGTTTGAATAGTCCCTTTCTTTTTGCAAAACCTGTGGGGGCGGTGAGAGAAGAGAATCTCGTTTGTCTTGGCAACATTCAGATTAAACTATCTCTATGAATTAAATCATCAGAAAGTTACAAAAGCAGTCAAGCTGATATTGTGGGCAATCGGCTACTATTTAATTTGCAATTACATGCACAATTTAGAAACCACTTTAAGATAATTCACCCTCCAGAGTATTGCTAACATATCAGCTGCTGCAAAATACAATTCAAGAGGAAAAAAAAACATCATATGCAATAAATTGATCTAAAATAAGAATCTTAAACTCAGGGCGTTAATCTCCCAAATTGAGAAAGGTAGTCTGTCCCATAATTGTGGAATGTATTGATGAAGTGTTTACTCTCCAGTGTTAGGTTCTTTATGTCTGGAATTTGCAATTAAAACTGAATGCAGCCAGGCTTGGGAGCCATCAAGTGTATTATGCTTTACTATAGGTCAACCAAGTAATCTTAAAAAACAAACACACACCCACTAAAAACAAACAAAAAAAATGCCAGTCTTTTCTGTTTCTGATAACATACCTGAGTTAGTCATATTGTATTCATTATGACCAACAACCTTTCAGCAAAAGCTTAATAAAAGGTGTCTTTGACAAATGGGCATGTAGCTACAGAAAGTGAAGATTGTGAACAGAGCAGCTTATTCATCAGAAAAAATATACAGAGTGTGCAGGCTAAAGTGCAGAAATAGTTTTCAAATTTTAAGAAAAGGATGTTTTGAACATTCTAGTTAAAGTGAATATATAACCTACTATCCAGGAAAATGCCTTCTAACCTCATGGTCCAGAACACTCACTAACAATAGATACTCAAAAACACTATCTTTTTTCACACAAAGAAATCCTAAGGCATAAAAGAAAAGCAAAATCTAAGTCCCAATAATAGCACCAAATAGCACCAAAGAGCATGCCAGAAACCCTTAAGTGTAATCAAGAAAGCTTTATTTTCCAAAATAATAATTTTTAAAGTACACAAAGAATACACATTAAAGTGACACCATCTGGAACACCTTCTGTTTAGAGCTTTTTAAAGCAAAAATGTTGTGTGTAAAATATTATTGTAATATTTTTCTGTCTAAAGACACTCATGCTATGCACATAGAGAAAATCACCAAGAAGATTAAAATCTATATCTAAATAGTGACTATATTCAGTGGACGATTATCAATTTATGAACTTTTCCATTTCAGCGGGGTTCTTTCTCCTCCTTGGCTTTAAGAAATATTAATATATTTTAGCACTTTAATCAAAGGTAGACAAGGTGAGGGAAAAGATGTAAAATTATTTATTAAATTTATTTATGATTTGCAGTTCTGGTTCAAGACATCACTAGCAAAAAGAAACAAAGGTTAAACTTAGAGCTGGTTGGTTTCTCTCTTCCAATTATTCACAATATCTCTATATGCCATCAACATGAATAACTGGAAGTTGTTTTATTTCCTAAAGCCACAATTTTATCTGTCATTGACAAGTCTAACAGTCTACTTTAGCTTACAGTCATTATTTCCCAAGAGGCTAAAAAAGAGATGAAAAGAGAGATGGAAAAGAGGGCAATGCAGTGAAATTCTCTTCTTTTGACATGGTATTAGAACACCTCATTGAGCAACCACAGCTATAATTAACTGGCCTTGTTTGAGTACTGAGAGAGGGGCACACATTCCCTATCTCGGTAAATGATACAACCATCGTAAAGTCACCCAGGCCAAAAAAGCTCAGGAGTCGTCCTCATCTCCTAGTTCACAAAGCAACTGAAAACCATCAGACTGGGTATCTTTCTCAACATTCCACCCACGAGATCTAGAAAGTTTCCAACATCCAAAACCATCCATCAATTCCTCTTTTCTTCCGGTTACAATCGAGGGACCTTGGTCTCTTCTTGTCCTCTCTCATACCTTCAATAGCTCCCTTTTTGTGTCTCCTTCCATCAGAATTTAAACTTGCACAAGTTCAAACCATCTAAAACAAACTGCACACACATACCCTTCCTGGGACAAATCCCTTCTACCTCGAGAATCCTGTTAACCTCCAGACATCCTTGCCAAACTCACCAGCTGTTTCAAGTTACTCAATTCCCAGGCTTAATCTAATCCAGTTTCTGCTTTATCACTTCTGCTCCCTTCAAAGTCACCAGATGGACTCCGCATCAATTATCCCAGGGAGTATCTGCCCTCATCAGGCAGCACCTAACAGTTCTGACTGTTCCTGCCTTCTTGTAATACTCTCTCTCCCCGGGTTTTGTGACCCCACTCTCGGTTTCTTGCCTCACTTTCTGGATAAACTAGCTTAACAACTCAAGGCAGCTCCTCCACCCTGACAATTACCAGCCTCTAAAATGATGTGTATTCATCAAGGCTCCAACCCACTAATTCTTCCCTTCTTACTCTATAGACTCTTCCTAAGTGACTTCCTGTCCTTCCTTCTATATATCGGTAACTCCAAAATCTGTAACTCCACCCCATTAACCTTTACATGAACTCCAGATCTATAAATACAACTTCCTCCTAGCACTTTGTCCTTAGGTATTTATAAGCAACTCATGTTCAACACATCTAAAATCAAACTCCTTATTTCCCAAGCTCCCTCTCAAACCTGCTCTTTTCCCATTATTCCCTATTGAAGCTGATTTATTCACATAACACATACATACATAAATACATACACAAATATACATACACGTGTGTGTCTATGTCTATAAATACATAGATATATAAATATGAGAGCCTACTTTGCCCCACACAAGGTGCCATTGCCGGTACATGTTCTGTCAGGGTTTATAATCTAGTGCACTCACAATCTCCCAGGCACGTTCTTAACTGTTCACACTTCTGACCTCCCTTCTTCCTGATCTCTCTTTAATTAGGTAAGAATTATATGGAGATATATATATTTTTTTCTAACAAAATATTTTCTAACAAAATGATTTTTTCTAATAAAAGTTTCTCATAAAATGCCGAAATTTTAAATTCTGATAACTTACAACGTTTATCCAGGATCCTGGTACATTTGTTGACTTAATTCTTGAGAATGACTTGGTGTCGGTAAGTTAAACTTAATTCTTGTTTTATTTTTTTAAAAGATTTTATTTATTTATGACAGAGAGAAAGAGGGAGAGAGAGAGAGCACAAGCAGGGGGAGCAGCAAGCAGAGGGAGAGGGAGAAGCACGCTCCCCACTGAGCAGAGAGCCGGATGCAGGACTCGATCCGAGGATCTGGGCTTAACTGACTGAGCCACCCAGGTGCCCCTTAATTCTTGTTCCAAAAAGGAAAGTCTCTTAAGGTTGTTAAGTTATAAACTGACCTCACCTTGATTTCAAAATGGATTTGTGAAAATTTATAATAAAAGAAAATCTTGTTTAGAATGGAGTCAAGAGGCCAGAAGCGGGAGCTCTCAAGCACAACCACTAGTTAGTTAATTGCAGACCCAACAGGAAGGGAATCTTGCAAGTCCATACTACAAATACTTCTTTACCACTCAGGCAGGAGGAAGAAAGGTTTTCTCCTTCCCAGCAACTGCCCAGCCAGTGAGAAACCGTCACAACTCAGCCAATGAAAAGCCACTATAATTTGCCAGTTTCACTCCACAAGACTTTTTGTTTAAAAAAGCCCCCCACAAGTTCCCAAAGACTACTCTTTTTCTTTTGTTCTCCAGACTTGCCTGGGCTTTCATTTTAGTGTGCTTGTCCCTAATTGCAGTTCTCCGTTCCCAAATAAACCCACTGTTGCTGGTGAAATTTACCTTAGAGGTACGAGATTATCCTCCTCAACATCACATAGGCACTGGAAGGCTGTTAAAGTGCTTGAAACAGTGCCTGATACAGTGAGTTCTATACACACTCTCATCATTGTATTCTTGTTATGGTCAGAATAGCATTGATTTGGAGAACACAGCAAAAGCAAGGAAAAGCAGGATGTAAGCATGTGATAAATAGTCGTTTTCAAATGGTACATTTTGTATGGCAGCTGTTCAAACAGATTTAAGGAAAATAACCTGGTTATATATTTGTCCCTGTAGGTCTCTGACACATTCCCTGTGCTTCACTTTAGTAAAAATGCTTGCAACATGACTTGTAAATAACACATGTAGATAAAATTTTTGAAATTATCAAAAACACGATTAAAGCAGCTCTGACCATTATTTTGCAACTCCATCAGTTTTCAACTATTCTATGAACTCAGAGTGTATCTGAGTTCACCTACTGATTGATGGCTGTAGTCCAGTGAAAAGGTCAAGATGTTACAAAATAACAACACATTTTGTCTTCTGGCTTCCCTATTTTGCATTCATGAGTGAGTGCACTGCATGCAATAAGCATTAAATAAAAAGTCATCAAATTGATTAGAATAATTCCAACCCCTGTTTGCTACGTTTTAATCCACGTTTGCAACATTTTAATTAAAACCAATGTATCACTGATCAAATCCTTCTTAGCCTGAAAATGGTAAAAACAAAACAAAAAAACACTTTGGCTATAGTAACCTGATAATATAAATGATAAATGCAATAAATTTAACTAACAAGTTGCTGTTGGTTTGTTTAAAAACATAAATTCTGGGAGTTCAGACTCCAAATCTGTACTGCTGACCAACTTTTTTCCTGCCATTATGGTAGGAGGCAACAGGCATTCCATAAATATGAATAGATGACTTGTAAAAACTGCATTTTGCTAGTACTTTAACGATATAAAACTATCTAAACATAATGCTATCTCGTTGTTACTTGTGAACATATAATGAACAGCACTCTGAAAGTACAGTGCAACCATCACCTGGTACCAAAAATCAGAATCTCAAGTATCATGAATCATTATAATCCCAGAAATAAACAAGTAAAAACACAGAATACTAATTATGCCTGTAAATTAAAAGACACGCTCTGACATAAATATCTAATCTGCAATATGCTTGCTGTCTAAAGCTGTTGATATCCTCCCATGAAACTGAAGAAAAAGACAGGTTCAGACAACTGTTGAGTCATTATTCATGTCACCAAAAAAAATAACCAAAGGGAAAGCTAATTTAGCTATATTTTTATATAACAGATGTTTTTGCACATTATCTTGTACTCTTGTAGAGCTAAACATACTATATCACTATAATCAAGGAATGATAAAAAACAGTTTGTTCAAGAGGCTATACCTAAATGTTGTGGTATGACCCTTAGCTGCTCCTTCGTAGGCTCTCTTTCTGGATCATCCCCCTCTTCTTGATCTCTAATTATTGGAGTCCCAGGGGCTCATCTTCAAGTCTGTTTTCTGTCTGTACTCTTTGTCTAGGTGAATCCATCCAGTTCCCTGGCTAAATTAACATCAGTGTGCTGATGACTCTCAAATCTCTATCTCCAGTTGCAACCTCTCCCCTTAATTCGACTTGTATATATATATCCACATGTCCACTCACCAACTCCACTTTGCTGTCAAGTAGACATCTCAAGGTTACCATTTTCAATACCAAATTCTTGATCTACTACCCTAAACTTACTAACACCCTAATTCTACTGTCCTGTATTTGTTATCTGGAAAAAAAGGAACATTATCATTAATGTACTTGCTCAGGCCAAAATCTTGGGGTAACCCTTAACTCTCACACACACCTGATCCATCAACAAGCCCTCTGGCCTCTGCCTTCACAATGGCTCCAACCACTCAACACTGTTTTACTATGTCTGCCATCCCTTGCCCGGCCTCTGTAACAGCATGCTAACTGGACACTCACTTTCACTCTTGTACCCCAAAGGCTTATTCATCTGGAACCAGAGTAGTCCTTTAAACACCGAAGTCAGATCATTCCACTTCCTGACTCTCAAAATGAGCAGCTTCCCATCAGGTTTAGAATAAAATTCACATCTTTACATATTATTACCTGTTAGGCTCTATATGATAAGGCCCAGAGATCTCTGAAATAATTTCTTTCCACCCTCAAACTCATTCAAATCTCCCCACGAACAGCAGCTCGCTTGCAGACCGTGAACATGCTAAATACAGCACACTGTTAGGGTCTTCAAAATATCCTTGACCTTATACCTGGAACACTATTCAGACAGTTCCATGGTTTGCTTCTTCACCTTAGGCACATCTCTAATCAAAGATACCCTCTCTTACCACCCTATCTAAAAACAGAATACTGCTCCATCAGGCTGTCTCTCTTCACCTTTTTCTTCTTCAAGCATTTAAAATTGATGGACACGATACTATGTAACTATTTTTTTGTCTGCGTATATTCTGTTTCTACCACTAATGCACATGTTTCATGAGGGCATAAACTGTGTCCAAAAACACATGGCCATTTTCCCCAGAATCTTGTGTAGAATTTTTATTTTATATACAAACTGTATGCCCAATACCTATAACAGTGTCTGATACAAAGTAGTGTTTAATATTTGTTGAAAAAGTGAATAAATTCAAGAAATCAAGTTTTATTTTACATGACTCACAGATAATTCAGGATATTATTTATATTTATCGTATACCCACAATGAAAACATATTTATACAACTGCCAAAGTGCTTCCAAATATTTAAATGTGAATGTCCCAGAGGAATCTAAGTCTACAGAAAAGTATAATAAGTGATCACACTGGTGACAAATGTAACACTGATCACCCATACAAATATAAAAATATGCAAGCTTTATTGGTGTATTCTATTGAAGAGTGAGAGAGAGAGAGAGAGAGAGAGAGAGTGTGTGTGTGTGTGTGTGTGTGTGTGTGTGTGTGTATGTGTGTGTAGACATACATATACACACACTTTAGAGAACTTCCAACAGGCTATAAAATAGTGGCTTCTCCCTCAAAGAAGATAGTCAAATACCCTACTCCCTAGAATTATTGCAATTAAAGAGTAAAAAGCAAAAATGCACTTACCTCCCTTTTTCTACCAAGAGCAAGACATCCATTTTTTCCCCATTTTGAACCACTGTGCTGATTGCTGGAGAAAAAGGAGAAAAGCATGAATCCATCATTTAAAACAAGACACCAAATACCCATAAAGACACAATTATTAATACTACTTAGTCATGTTTGGAAATAAGGCATCATAATTTTATGTAAAAACTACTATTATCATATGCTATAAAGAATCACATCCAAAATACAAGATGAAAGAGGAAAAAAAAATCTTACTTAGCTCCTGCAGTCTTCTTAAGTGCATTCTATCTTCCTGAACTTCTTGCATTTGAAGACAAAAACGCAAACTAGACTTTTCCATAGAAAACCAGCCTTTTCTCCACTGGTCCAGGGCATGGCAGTCTTTGTAGTAGAGTTGACCAATCAAATCATAGTCAGCTTCTGTTAAGTTTTCAGCAACAAAGGGAACAAAATGCTGTTAAAACAAATACAGAAAAGTAATAAAGACAGTGCAAATAGGAAATCCCTTCCCTACCTACAGACTCAAGGGAAGGTAGAAAAACAAAAATAGTTTCTCTACCTTAAAAATTTAGAAGTAACCCAAATTTCAAAACAATTATTTAAACTTGCTATCAGTCTTAAAACTGCACAGCTATAATGCATTTTCAAAAGGCAGCGTCTTAAATCACTTTTTTTGATATAGAATTGAAATGGGAAGACATCATCTATGCTGATTTGTGGCATTTTTCAAAATGTCAACCTTCAATGTTTGTCTCCATTTGTATCTTTCACTGAATCTGTTCCTTTCCCCTTTGTGTGTAACATGAATAACATATCTACCTATGAAGAGACATACATAGAAATGACTTAAAATAGTGAAAAGATCTTAATCATCATAACATGGCTGAATTCAAAGAATGATTCCTCCAAGGTCCTACATTTTTTTTTTCCTCACCTTAAGGCTCCAGGAAGGAAACTCTTAATCTCTTTTGACTATAACCTTTGAAAACTTAATGAAGTATGGACATTTTTCCCAGAATCTTGTGTAAAATTTTTATGGATCTCTGAAGCTCAACCACAGACCTCAAGTTAAGAATATTCTCTGGACTTAGGGTAAATATGCAATATTTAAATACCTTGGCTATTGCCTCTGTCCATTTTCTTTGAGCTTGAGATGTTTCAGCTCCAAATAAAAACGCACGTTCTGAGGGTAAATAGATCTCAAAGGTAAAGATGGGCCTGTAGCACACATGAATAAAAAGATACCACTGTTTCTGTTTGGCTCTTATGGAAAACAAGGAACACAAAAATCAAGTTTTTAATTAAATTCCCTTAGAAAATTGGATAATGCTTTGAAATCTATCATATTTTCTCAACAATTTATATTTTAATTCATTTGAATAAATGGAATACACTGGATCAGACAAAAGGAATATTCTTCTGATGACTTAATTACTCGACTGCATGACTGTGTTAATGCCCTGGACACTCATTAGTTGACTGATGTGGCAAAGGGCTCTCTTTGGTCTCCTCTTCCCTCTCAGATCAGGCCATCCTGACGCTCTGTTTAAAGCAAACACTGTCCAAACCATTCCGTAATCAGCCCTCTTCCTGTCTTACTTCACAAATCTTCCTCCCATTATCTCATCTTATCCCAAAATTTTATTTCCTTACTGCAGATAAAATTAGAGTAACATCCCAGGTCCTGAATTCTTCCCTGGGGCCCTCATCCATAGCTCCAACTATTTCCTGGAACGTGTGAAGTACGTTGCCACTGTTACCTAAAAAAATCTCAAAATACCCTATATCAGAGTCATCTTTCTTCTTCCTCTTTTTTTACCCCATACTGCTTGTATTTGCCTCATGTTTCAATTTAGAGGCATCACCATCTACTTTATCAACAAACTCAAAACCCTGGGGTTTAATTTTTTTTTTTAAGATTTTATTTATTTATTTGACAGAGAGAGAGAGAGACAGCAAGAGAGGGAACACAAGCAGGGGCAGAGGGAGAGGGAGAAGCAGGCCTCCCGCTGAGCAGGGAGCCCGATGTGGGGCTCGATCCCAGGACCCTGGGATCACGACCTGAGCCAAAGGCAGACGCTTACCGACTGACCCACCCAGGCGCCCCTAATTTCTTCTTAACAGCAGCTTCTCATCCAGTCAAGAGAGTATTTCTTACTAGTTCAATCATAAAATTCTCTCAACTCACTGTTTTTGTTTTTTTTCTCTTTTTAATGATCTCTTCCTCTAGGTAAACTCTCAGTAATTGTGGTCTCTTCCTCCCATCTCTCTCTCTCACCACTTCAGCCAGTTTTCTTCCTCAAATACAAATCTATGTAACTCCTCACTGCCTACATTACTGAGTCCAAACTCTATAAAGTGCTATTTAGGGAGACTCAGAGGATGGCTGCAATAGTTATTTTTAACCTTATTTCACTGTAGATGGTTTCTCCTGCATGTCTACTTGTATCAGGAACATTCTATCAAGAATGTTTTATTTCTGAATGATTACAAGGTGACATAAACTAATATTATTTTAAATTATATTTTATTTACTAAGTAAGCAATTAAATACTAAAATGCATTTATTTTAATATTCCACAGTAAGCCACATTAATTATTCATTTGGAATAAAAGCACTATTAAGATTAAAACAAAAACAATCACTAATGATCAGTTTTGTTGACTTACTAAAAAAGTCACTTTAGGATATACTAGTCATGGTATACTAATGATACTATGGTACATGTAATTTTACATAAATGGCAAAGTTTTGCAAATCTCTGTCCATTCTCATAAAATTTATACTCAAATATGATGTTTCTATAAAACTGATTTATGCAGATTTTAATATTTATAGTTTTTCATTAATTACATTGCAAAATGTAACTTTCATACCAAGTATCTTAGATGGTTTGTTTTTAAAAGTCCTCACAAAAAATTTATTAAAGCATTCTTTGAGTCAAATATATTAAATAAATAATGCTTACTCATTTAATTGCAACTTTTTTGAGACCATTAAAATGCTAAAGTGAATATTTAGGGAATTTAGCATTTCAATATGGTATAAAATACTTTTAGTTTTTTATTTTAATGCAAATAAGTCATTACTATTTTCCTTTGAATAATGCATTAAATGAATGCATAAATTTTGCTATTAGTCCACCATTTAAAATGAGTAAATTATAAAAATTTTAGGACTACATGTTCTAGAATGGAATGCTTTAAATTTAAGATTAGATGCAAATAGCTTAGCCTTTCATAGTACCTGGTGTAATATTCTAATTTTTCTACTTTTTAGCAAATTCCCTAAGGAACTTTCAGAAGCTGCAAAATGATCAGGCTTCAAGAAACTATTAAACTCTTCCACAATAAGCAAATGAAGAATTAACATAACAAAACTCTTATTATCTGGTATGATAAATATCAGGAAATATTCTTCACCTGTTACCTAACAGTGGACCTACCCGGTATTTAAATAGAAGTCTTCTTTGTGTACAGCCAGGCAGATAACTTCATTGATGTTAATGGTGCCATTAGGTGTGGTAGACTTATCATTTTCATAGTAACTCAAGAAGCCTCCTTCCAAAACACACCACTTTTTATTTGTCTCTAGGAATTTAAAACAAATAATGTATCACAATTACAGCATATTTTTAAAAAACAAACAGTTTAAATAACAGGATTCAAATTTATTAATTTCCTATTTTGTGTAAAGAATACGTTATTGCTTACATAACAATTATGTTATTGTATGGAATATACAGTTGTCACTCTGTCTGCTCTTAAAAAACGTACAATCTAGTAACAATGAAAGTACAAAAAATAACTATGACATTGATGACCAGAAACGCAGACAGGTCCATAAGAGACTGCTGCAAAACATCTCTGAAACAGCAAGGACTGATGTCTACAGAGTATTCAGAGAAAAACATGCAGTGTAAAAAGTAAGACTGTGGTTGATGTTAGGTAGGTATGCAAAAGAAGAAAGGGGCCATAACCTGCAGTGCCCCTAATGCCCTGGTTAGGGAATTTAAAATTCAAATTGTAAGGGGTCTTACACTGCAGGCCAAATCCATTTCATCACCTGTTTTTATAAATAAGTTTTATTAAAACACAGCCACATGTATTCACTTATGGATTATCTGTGGCTGTGTAGGCACTGTGTGGAGACAGAGGTATGGTGCCATTCTAGAAACAAAGTGGTTACAGGACATTCTACAGACTCCTAGTTAACTGCCCACATTTACATATAAAATGAAGCCAGTGATAACCAAGCCCCAAATCCCAACACTCTCAGCAAGAGATGGAATCTTCTGACAACTGATCCCAAACATTTAAAAGAAAGCTTCCAACATAAAAGACAGAGACCAAAACTAATAATTTTCTTAAACTATAAGTAATATCAGTCAAGGGAAGATACCATAGGCATAAAACAAGAACACAGGTTCTAAAAAGGAAAATTAAGAACACAAAAAAAAATTTTGATAATTTAAAATGGAATCATGAATTTTAAAAATTAAAAAATTAAAAAAAGATAGAGAAAGCTTAGAAAAGAAACTCTCCCAAAAGTAAGAGGGAGAAAAAAGTTAATACAATATGATGGAGCTGTAAGATTATAGAAGTAATACAGGAAGTAATATTACTTCCAAGAAAAAAGATCAGATAAAAAGAACTTATCAAAGACAAAGAATAATGTCTAAAAATGGGGGGAAAAAACAAGGAACAAATATGTTTTCCATTAAAACTGTATTGTGTATGTGCATGTACTGCTTTGGTAAAATTAAAATTAGGAAAAAATTGCTTATAAAGACCACCAATTAGTGTGTTGCATCCAGATTAGGTTAAACACACACACACATACACACACATACACACACACACACACACACACACACGAATTTGTGATCAACTCAAAAGGCTTGGTTCCCTAACTGGCAATTCTCAGCAATCTCAAAGGTCTGGAAGCAAAAGCAGGTAAAATAGAAGAGATTGGCCAAGCTGTTTCTTTTAATGGGTAAAAAGAAACAAGCAATTTTGGAGAGTAGAAAGAATGTTTCTGAAATCACAATACGGATCCAAATAAAGGTGGAAGAGGGCTGGTGAACCAGAACTGGAAATGGTCCGGGGTTGATGAACAAGACTAACTGAAAGGGTCTAAGAACTACATGTAAAAATAAGGCCTGACCACAACAACGTAACCATGGAGCATTACTTTAAAGGTATAGAATGAGCCAAATTCTGCTAATGCATCAACTATGAGAATATCAGTTTGGAAGTACAGTAATATATACAGGTTAACAGAACATCTGAATCAATGCAGCCATGAGTATCAACAATGGTCCATACACACAGAAACAGTATTGGGATGAATGGAACTTAAGCTAAAGATGACAACGGAAATGGATATGGGGGAGGAGAAGTTATTGATTGCTACAACTGAATTGAGACTTAATAGTGGAAATCAGAAACTACTTCCTAAAGGCTGTTCCCTTTTAATTTTGAAAATAAAATTTTGGGTCCTTTCTAAAAAGACACAATGCTTATTTGCTAGAGTGGAGTCTAATGGAAGACTGGGGGGCTGGGAAGAAAGCGTCATTTTGGAAACAGGTCTATTCAGGCTTGTTCTGCTCCTAATGAATTCTGGAAATTATATACAAATATAAAGCATGTATTTATCTACTTTGCTCTTCTAGTGGGTTTTACATTATTATACATTCCAAAAGTACCCATGTCACTCCTTGCATTTAGTTTTTTCCCAACTGAACCTTAGACAACAAAAACATAAATGCAAAAGAGTTCAAATGAAAGGGATGAATACCTTGTGATTTTATATAATGTCTTTGCATTGCCATTACTAATCTTTATCACTTCCTTTTAATTCTGACTTTAAAAAACTAAAACAATGAGCTTTGTGAATTGAGAAAAATCCCAAAAATCATCCCATATATTTCCTAGTGAAAGACACTAACATGAAAATTGAATTCTGAAACATGCTATTTTCTGTAAGTTTTAATGATGTAATTCAAGGTCTATAGTTTGCCAAATAACTCTCTGAATAAGTGAGGTAAAAAACTTAATTTTTTTTTAAAAAGGAAAGCTAGGAAGAAGAAACTATTTGAAATTTTCAGTCTCAAGATAAAAAATAATTATTTTTGAACTATCATCCTGCCATCCTATTTGTGGACTCTAGAAATTGTACAGACTCTCAAATTGTAAGTTATTGCCAAGAATTAAATTATACAAGCAACCTATAATGTTGCATTTAAAATATACATTAGATCTACAGATATTAAGACTAATAAATAAGGTTTATACATATAGATGTAATGAATAAAATCTGTACATCAGATAATTACTTGATCTTGATCACTGTAGCATGGTTATTTCAGGGAAAGTCCTTTTTAAGAAATACACAATGGATTACTTAAGGGTAAAAAAAGGTAGAAGTCTGCAACGTAAAGTAATTCTAAAAATATATACACACATATACCTGATCGTGTGTACATACGCACACATACACAGGAAGAAAGAGGATAAACTGAATGTAAGATATTAATATTTGGGAAGTCTGGGTAAAGGGTATACGAGAATTCTTCATACCATGCTTACAACTTTTCTATAAGTCTGAAATTATAACACAATTAAAAACAAAAAGTTAAAAGAAACTATAGGTTACCGTACTCTTTAAATTTCCCTTTATCACAGGTAGGGTGGTAAAGAAGAAAAGAAAACAAGGGGCGCCTGGGTGGCTCAGGTGGTTAAGCGACTGCCTTCGGCTCAGGTCATGATCCCAGAGTTCTGGGATCAAGCCCTGCATCGGGCTCCCTGCTCTGCCAGAAGCCTGCTACTCCCTCTCCCACTCCGCCTGCTTGTGTTCCCTCTCACACTCTGTCAATTAAATAAATAAATTCTTAAAAAAAAAAAAAAAGAAGAAGAAAACAAGATGAGGTGTTTAGCCTCAAAAACCATCAAGAGGAGAAACACTTAAAATGCCAAAATCCTGAGAACTTAGGATCACTGTATTCCGAGTAACTGCCAAATGAAAAGCTGAATCAGAAATGGCAGAGGAATGCTCACAGAGACCCAATCAATGCTTACTGAAATGTCATATACTGAACACCCAGGACCCTCAAATCCTGAGTCACAGTGTGTACTCTGCATGGTTATATGAAAATCATGAAAGGCCATAATTTTTAAATGAATATTGTAGACTTCTGAGATATAACCCAAGGAAAAGTCAAAGTACCAACCAACTGGAGTTATAAAACAACTTCAAAACAATGTACTCAGATGTAAGAGGATAATCCTCATAAAGAATAATGCAAAAAAAATGCATTTACTGAGTACCTAGATAATGACTTGCACAGTTAGGAATCCCACCCCCTGTACTCAAACATTCTGCAGTCCAATCCAAGAGGAGATGTGTCTGGAATAATAACCATGGTGGGGCAGGGGTGCCTTTAGGGGCTGGAAGCACTCATGGAAGGAAGCCATCCTCAGACTAGAATGATAAACCATTTCACAGAAAAACACAGCTTTCAAAATAGTTATTTATAACTGAAAAGACATTAAAGTAGTGAAAAGTACATTTCGAGCTATAACCACTCCATAATTCTGGGAAAAAAACACTGTGAGAAAAGTCAAGGAAAGGGGAAACTGCCAAAAATTGATTTGGCCAGAGAACCAGATTATACATGAAGTTAGCAAATAGGAGAGAAGACCACAGACCCAAAGCAGAGGCCAGGCCCCAGGAGTCTTATGTGACAGGTGTTCAGGAGTTTGTGCCTTTCTCGGCAGACAAGTGGGAGTCATTGGAAGGTCTTAAACAAAAAGTGCCAAATGCATAATGCACAAAATAAATGTAAATGCAGAATCTAATTGTGTAAATTCTAATGGGAAACAAATGACAGATCCTTTAAAAAGGTGAGTACGAACTCACTTTCGGTTAGAAATATGAGCTTGAGGGGATTTAGTCCTAAAGCATTATCATCACTATAAACCTTGATTTGCCTTTTTCTTTTCTTTTTTTTTTTTTTTAGTAGGTGGAAATGGGCCAGAAGTGGTCAGACTAGGCAGGCACAGATATCACCTTTGAGGATTTATAATAACAAAGCTGTGATAGGAAACCCTGGCATTCCTCTTCATTTGGGAAGCAATGAAGAGCTTATGTCGGATTACATCGGTCTGCTTAGCCCAATTCAGATATGCTCTCCCAACTCTGACTTTGAGAACATATACTCTGCTACAGAGGAAGTCTTACCGTTAACCAATTACCAGAAGATGTCCACCAGAAATAAAACTGGGGCCACAGAGGGTAACTCTCAGGACACAAGCTGTTTGTTTGACAAGAGCTGGTGTGTATGGCGGTTGGAGTGGCTGGAGAGGTTGTTCATTGTTTCTATTCAATCTTGATATTTAGATCAGGGAAGAAAAACATTACTGGAATTTGCTCAAACACAAGAAAGGACTCCAGTGGTGAGCTACTCGAACACTACTATGCAATGACATGGATGCTACTGCTGGGGACACTGGGTGTCAGCTACCACCTGGAGGATACGCCTAAACTCAGAGGCTAACAGGAAATCAGAAACAGCTATGACTACAGATAGACCCCTGCTGCTGCTTCTGCTTCTCATCCCCTCATCATTGTATTTACGTGCCATGCACTCTTCTACACATCTTACAAACATCAACTCACTGAATCCTCAGAAAAACCCTACTAGGTCAGTTCTACCACACATCCCTCCCTTGTACCCCGTCCACAGGCACAGAATGGTTACCTGACTTCTCCAAGATCACACACGTACTTAGAAACCAGAGCAGAGAGTAGAACCCAGGCGGCCAAGTCTGGGAACCAATCCTCTTGACTACTTAACAATACTGCCTCTCTGCGCCTGTTACACATTTGAAGCATGCATGTCCATTTTTAAAACATATTAGAGAGATTAGAGGTCATAGTTTTGTTTTTTTTTTAAAGATTTTATTTATTGGGACACCTGGGTGGCTCAATTGGTTAAGCTTCTGCCTTGGGCTCGGGTCACGATCCTGGGGTCCTGGGATCGAGTCCCGCATTGGGCTCCTTGCTCAGCGGGGAGCCTGCTTCTCCCTCTGCCTGCTAGCGGCTCCCCCTGCTTGTGCTCTCTCTCTCTGACAAATAAATTAAATCTTAAAAAAAATTTTTTTATTTATTTGACAGAGAGAGGGAGATCACGAGTGGGGGTGAGAGAGGGCAGAGGGAGAGGGAGAAGCAGGCTCCCCGCTGAACAGAGAGCCCAATGAGGGACTCAATCCCAGGACCCTGGGATCATGACCTGAGCCGAAGGCAGACGCTTAACCAACTGAGCCACCCAGGTGCCCCGAGGTCATAGCTTCTAATACACATGTGCACAGTAACTCCAAGACAGGGAAGGCAAACTATTCTTTTTTGAAACCATGAGGTTATTTCCTGATGAAGGATTTCCTAAACTGATGGTATTCAGCATTCACTGAAAACAGGAATACACACAAGGAATTCTTTTCATTTAAAATAAATGTGGTTTAGCCTCAAACATTTTTAGACTATACAAGCTAGGCATTGATAGAACAAAAGATCTTCAAAATTCCTCAATGCTAATTTATGTAAACAGACGACACAGAGTTTCTAGCAAACCATATCAACCACTTTCTTTTTAAAAACTCAAACACCGTGTCAACAAATCACGGTAAGACACCAAGGGGGAAAAAATATGGTTGAGGGGAGAAAACAGGAAACAAAACCAGGACGCTATTATTCAGCTCTATACTTAGGTTTAACACAAGCTATCAATCTTTCTTTTCATGAACACTAAATTGAGAAGAAAAAAAAAAGAAAAAGAAAAAGAAAAATACAGATCAGTCTTCATAACCTGAGGCTAGAAGAACTTCGAATCCTGAAAACCTGAACTGACAATTTGAAGCCTCTTGGAACTCTCTGAAGGACTGCATGCATTTTATTCTGACTTTCTTCTTCCTGTTTAATCATCTCGCTCCCTGGCTGTCCTGACAAGCGCGGACGGCCAGTCAGGGGCAAAGGCAACACACACACTTTCATCTCTAAATCTTTCCAAATAATTCATTTGTTTCCATAACGCTGGTGCTCAACAGCAGTAACAACACTACGGCATCTTGAGAAACAACAACAAAAAAAAACAGAACTTTGTTTCTTGGCAGTTCTACTCTTTCTTCACTTTTAAGCAGACACTTTCTGAACAAAATGTTCTGCATCAGCAATTACATAATTTTTTAATTGGAGTCTAGCTGACATACAGTGTTATATTGCTTCTAGCTGTACAACATCCCTTTCAGGTATACAACAGTGATTTGATAATTCTATACGTTGTGCAGTGTATAGTCATCATCGGCCACTACCTGTCATTATACAAGATTGTTACAATATTACTACCTTCCCTATGCTGTAGCTTGCGTCCCCACGACTTAATTACTGCACAATTGGAAGCCTGTACCTTTTAATCCCCTTCACCTACTTTGCCCATCCTCCCCAACCCCCTCCCCTTTAGCAACCACTGGTTTGTTCTATTTATGATTTTGTTTCTGGTTTTCTTTGTTTATTTGTCCATTTGTTTTGCTTTTACACCAGTAATAACTTGATAAGAGAAACGGTCACTTATTCAACAAATATATACACATGACTACTGTTGTGTTGACACTATTTTAGGCACCAAAGATTTGATAATCTTGAATAAGCCAGCAAATGCTAATGTCTCATTGAGGTTTCACGAGAGAGAGAGAGAGAGAGAGAGAGAGAGAGAGAGAGAGACCAATAAAGGAGGGATCATCTTCATGCAATAAATGCTATGATGGAAATAAGAAGAACCCCATGAAAGGAAAGAGCTACCAGTAACAGCATACCACAGTAGCACTAAACTGATGCCTGAAAAATGAGAAAAAAGCCAAACTGGGGAAGCGCCCTCCTGGCAAAATGAACAGCAATTGTACAAGTCCAGAAGAGCAGAAAAGAACATGACATGTTGCAGAAATGGAGAGGAAAACAGTGGGGGGCCAGGCCTGTGAGTGCAGGGAGAAATAATGTGAGATGAAGAGGGAAGGGACAGGAGGTTGTCTTCGGTCACCCTAAGGAACAGGGGTATATTGTCATGGGGAACTGATGAATATACTCAAACAATGAAAATACAAGATCTGATTTGCATTTTTAATGATCATTAAATCTGCCTTTGGAGAATGGTTTGGAAGGAAGGTAGGTTAGTTATTGGGAGACAAATTAAGGGGGCTGTTGCAGCCCAAGAAGGACGTGATGGTGGCTGGGCTAGGATTCTATTAGTGAAGATAGAGAGGAGCCAACTGATTCAAGATCCATTTTGAGTTTGAAATGATAGAAGTTGCTGACAAACTGGATGGAAGAAATGAAGACCATCAAAGAATACATGACCAGGAGATTATTTTCCAATGAAATCATTTCTGGTGTGCTACACAGCCAAAGTGCAAAAGCTTAATTTCATATGACTTAAAACAGGATGTTCCAAAATGAGAAAACATCCCCAATGAAATTACAAAGAATGCACCAGTTTTTAATTTTGGAAATAAAATTTAACAAAAAAAAATCCACAGTTAATTTATAAAAAATAAGGGGAAAGAATGATTTAGTTAGAAGTTTAAAACATAATTTATTCCCCAAGTGATTAAGAAAAGCAATCTATTTCAAGGAAATATTAAAACAGTTAAGTCTATAAATATTATAAGCACAATGTTTTTTATTTTTGCCAAAAATAAATGAAAGCTTATTTTTAGCCACAAAGTGCTTATGAGACACTTTAGTTTTAGAAAGAAAATCTCATATTTCAAATTCCCTATCTTTTTATAAGTGATTTGAAGGATGGGTCTAAGATCTCCTACTATTCAGAAGAAATATTTTAGAAAACTTGTAAACTTATTTACAAGTGCATTAACTGCCTAGAATTATTTTAATAATTACTATAGCCAAGTCACAGATTATTCAGGTACTCCCTCCCCATTTCTGACCAGCTTCTGACTACCTAAGGGTTAAATACTGAAGGGCAATAGATTTCGAGAAGATCTCTATAAAATTTGTCATTTTTATTAGTTTGAGTGCAGGAAGACATTTAATAACCAATTGCTGAAAGAACCAAAAACATCCAAATTCAAAATGCCACCCAGCATAACACTTTGACCAAGACCAAAGTGTTACAATAACAATCATAACACAAATCAGATGTAAAATTCTGTTCATTGCTGAGCTCCTCCATTTTTCATTATGAGAATTACAATTAATGTACATAAAGTACCTAAAGCAATGCTTTACACATAGTACCTCTTCACTAAAGGACAGCTACTATTTTCTGGAAAATCTAATAAAGTAGGGCTGATCCCAATATAATTCTACTTAGGGATATCATTTCTTTGGATATAAAGCATTTATACTGAAATAATCACTTTAAATGCACAAAGATCAGGATTAACACTCTAAAGTGAGTTTTTCATCCTATTGTTCCTTTGATAGAGTAGTACAGCTGGATTATACCACCTAGGGAATTAATACTAGGCTCCTGAGTCTCTAAACACCCACCACCAGTTGGCCTGTACAGCTTAATCTCTCTTAAAATTCTCTTTGTTCCATTAAGACAGATCTCATTATATTTTTCTGCCTATATTTCCCACATCAGTTCATATGTATTGAACATGAGACCTGCGTCTTATTCATTTTTGTAATTCCTAATGCTTAGCACACGCTTGACACAAGGAGCTAGATGCGGAGATGGATAAATACCTACCGTGACTGCTCAGATGATTCCCCAAACCTGGAATAGGTTGTTGAATTAATTCCCATCATTTTTTTGAAACCATGCTTAAGCTGTATTCTACTCACACGCATGTAGGCTTATAATCAGAACAAACCAAACTACTTCATATCCCTTAGTATGCCGATAGAATATATACTGAAAACTTGTCAGTTCTGCCTATGTGTTGACATTTATCTCTATTATCTCCCCAGTTAGGGTGTTTGTCCCTAAGGGAAGGGGCTGAGTTTCACATTTCTTTGGAATAACCCTTAAATCCTGAAACAGAGTTGGCTGGCCGTAAAGAGACATCAGTGAATTCTGCTGAGAATTCACACAGCATTCCAACCCAGTGGTAAATCCCTGCTGCAGTGCATGAAATAGTATCTGTGCCTTGAAGCATTTATAAATCCTCAAAAAATATTTCTCTATTGCCAGATCAAATCTAACATCTTAAGGGAAAAAAATGAAAAGTTAAACATAATTGTTTTGATAATGAAATAAAGTTTTATCAGATAACAAAGTCGGAAAGAAGCTGAAAAGATACCTTCAAGCAGTTTTTTCTCTGAAGAGAGTTTAGAAGCAGCAGAAGGAGACTGATACAAAAAGTCACAAAGGAACGTGGACTGAGAGGACTCTTGACTTAATCCACCTTCAGAGTGAATGTCATGTTGAGGGAAATCTGGAAAAAAATACAGAAATAATAATTTGAAATCTAAAATGTGAATACTTTCCTTTTGCTTATGAATATGTGAGTTTTTAGCTAGAAGTTACTTCAAATTCACCACAGAATAAATACACAGGTATTTATTTCACGTTGCACAGAATTTGCAAATAAGCACTTGTTATGTTTATTATTCACATATGAAAATCAGAATTAATTTTGGTGAAAATGATTAGGTAGGATTAACTGTTTTAATCTTTGTAAGATTAAAGAAATATAAAAGATTTCCTAAACAATTTCCTTGAAACGAAACAAAACATGGTTTTAAGCATCTTCTATCTTTTCAATAATCACCCTTGTCTTCCTTCTGATGGTTTTTCTTATTTGAGAAATATGCAGATTTGTACTTCAGTCCTTTTGGGGATATATCAGAAGAGACCAGGCTAATGTAGGGACAGGGACTGACCGGAGAATTTGTTATGGTAGAGAAATTCCATCTGCAGACTCTGTCCAGCCTTCTTGGCCAGCAGGTAGGGGGTGCTATGCACAGGGTCTCCAGTTGCACACATAACATCCGCTCCGCTGAACAGCAAAGCCATTGTTTCTAGAACATCTGGTTTCACGACAGCAGTGCACAGAGCCTGGTTGTTAAAAGAAAATACACCTTTTAAGGGAAGGAAATACAATTCTAGCTATTAAAATGCGTGAAAGTCTGTCAAGCCATTTGTAAGATGAAGTGTGTATTTCTCTTTTAACCTAAAAAGCTAATAATAAGTATGTCCTGAATTAAGCACCAGGCTCAAAAGGTCTGCTTTGTATGAATTTAAATTACAACCTAAGACCTCCAAGTTTTAATTCCTTGTTCCGTTGCTGTGATGTTCCAACCTTCCAGTTGCTTAGGAAGACATTTTTTATGCTTATGTACTAGGATAACGGCTGGGTGCTCAGAAAATGCAAAACATGTAAAATGTAATAAAGAAGTATCTGTTAAATGTTTTGTCATATAAATGTTGTATGTATGTATTTTTCAACCTAACATATATACATAATTTTTTAAAGTATTGTTGTGCTTTGGGAATTTGAAAGATGAGTGCAAAACAGATCCAGTATCTTTCCTTTTGCATGGGGTATGGGTGGGGAGGAGGAACGGCAAGCAGGGGGTAATAAAACACTGACTTATGTTATACATCATCGTACAAACACTAGCAACTGCCAGGACCTAACTGTGTTGTTGCTGCTTTTGTTGTTACCTTGAAGTAATAAGCTGCCTTTACATCTCTCCTCATCCTCTTTCTGCTTCCTCACTTTACTGGCTTCCCATGTGCTTCCAAACCCTGTGATTTCAGCACCCTGATTCTATCTGATTTTTTAGCCCCAGACTCACCCTTTCACCTCCTCCTTGACATGGTGCACCCAGATAGATCACTGGTTAATTTACCCACTACAATGAAACTTCAGAATAATTGCTCATTAAATATCCCAATAGGCAGCTCAGAGTGGACAGCCAAGAAGTCCCATGATGTATTCACAGTTCCAGCCCTGGATGGTCAACTGTTAAAAAACGTACTTACCTTTCCTACCATGGTCTAGCTGACCTACAGAATTTCCTTTGCATCGGAATCAAACAGCCCGACCTATACCTGACTTTGTACTGATTTGCTAGGTGATCGTAGGCAATCCCTTCACCTGCCTGAGTCTTAGTTTACCTCATCTGCAACCTGAGAGTGTTGGAAAAGATACCAGCTAACATCCCGTCCACTGCAATAGCCTTTGACTGCCCTCCCACATTTAATCACATGTATTTCCTCTTATTCTTCCATCTCCCACTACTGTTTTCCTTCACAGCACAAGGTATTTGTTATGGTCCATTTACTGGACTCCGGCCATTCACGGTTAGTCTCCCTTACTTGACTACAACTCTCATGAATAAAAGAAGCACATTTACGTTTTACTACAATCGTATCCCCAGAACCTAAAAAAGAACTCAGAACTTGTAAGTGTGCAATAAATATCCATCCACTATGAACACAGAATGGAAAAAAGGTAGTCTCTTCAACAAACAGTGTTGGGAAACTGGATAATCACATACAGAAAAATGAAATTGGAGCCTTATCTTATACCATTCACAAAAATGTACTCAAAAGAGATTAAAGACTTAAACATAAGACCTGATACCTTAAAATTCCTAGAAGAAAACACAAGAAAAAGCTCCTTGAAATTGGTCTTGACAGTGACTTCTTGGAGACAACACCAGAAGCACAAGCAACAAAAGAAAAAGATCAATAAGCGGGACTCTGTCAAACTAAAAAGCTGCTTCACATCTGAAGAAAAATCAACAAAATGCAAAGGCAAACCTACAGAATGGGAGTAAATATTTGCAAACCATACATCACATAAGGAGTTAATATCTAAATAAAGAACTCACCAGCTCAAAAACAATCCAATTAAAAAATGGGCAGAGAAACTGAACAGACATTTTTCCACGACATCCAAATGGTCAACAGTTACATGAAAAGATATTCAACATTATTCATTGGGGAAACCACAATGAAAGATTATCTCACACCTATTAGAATGGTATTAGATCTCATGTCTATTAGAACATTATTCACAATAGCCAATATATGGAAACATGTCTATTAGAACATTATTCACAATAGCCAATATATGGAAACAACCTAAGTATCCATCAACAGATGAATGAATAATGATATGGTGTGTACACACACACACACACACACACACACACATACACACACACACACAAATACTATTCAGCCATGAGGCATAAGGAAATCCTGCCATTTGGGACAAGGATGGAACCTGAAGGCATAATGTTCAATGAGATTAGCCAGAGAAAGATAAATACTATATATCACTTATATGTAGAACCTAAAAAAGCCAA
Organism: Eumetopias jubatus; assembly: GCF_037043125.1. NCBI lineage: Eukaryota > Metazoa > Chordata > Mammalia > Carnivora > Otariidae > Eumetopias > Eumetopias jubatus. The sequence goes on along the minus strand of NW_028274808.1, from coordinate 172,780,018 downwards.
ACTCATAGGAACACAGATTAGAATGTGGTTACCACAGGGTGTCTGGGGGTTAGGGAGATGTTTAAGGGTACAAACTTACAACTAGAAGATAAGTAAGTTCTGAAGATCTAATGAACAGCACAGCAGCTATAATCAATAATACTGTGTTATTTACAGGGTGCCTGGGTGGTTCAGTTGGTTGAGCGACTGCTTTCAGCTCAGGTCATGATCCTGGAGCCCCAGGATCAAGCCCTGCATCAGGCTCCCTGCTCAGCGGGGAGTCTGCTTCTCCCTCTGACCCTCCCCCTCTTGTGCTCTCTCTCTCACTAATAAAGAAAATCTTTAAAAAAAAAAAAAAATACTGTATTATTTACCTCAAAACTGCTCAGAGACTAGACCTTAAATGTTCTCACTATAAAAAAGAAATGATAATTATGTGATACAATACAATAATTATGTGACATAGCTACAGGGGCAATCATACCGCAATATATAAATGTACCAAATCAACAGGTTGAATAAACTTATACAATGTTGTAGGTAAATTATATCTCAATTAAAAATATGTCTATTCAATAAAATGTATTTTTTGTAAAAATTATTTGCTGACATTAAGAGTACCATTTTTAAGAAGCCCACTGTAGAAATAAATCTCAATGGGTAGACTTCTCTATAATATTCTTAGAATAATTCAATTGCTAGTAATTAATGTAAAACTTATCTAATGGAAACTGTGTGGTGTGGCAGACAGCACTTTATTTGTGGACATTAGTATACCTGCTAATAAGATACCCATCACTATCAAAAAGAAAGAGACCATTAGAGGAAGCTATGCCCTGGTTCTCTAATTTCACCAATTATTTCCCCAAATCTACAACTTACTTATTTACATACGTATTTTAGACCTCTGGTGCACAAAATTAATCAAAATCCTTGGCTTATGTACCCTGTTGTTATTATTCCATGTATGTCTGGTATAACTGGTCAATTTTAATAATGTATTTAACACCAATGAAAAGACCACCCAAAACAAAGTATCTTAGTAATAACCTATATAAATAGTTCCCAAACACCATCCCCATACCATCACCCCCTCTCTCCTCTACCTTAGCTGCCCATTCTGAATCCTTCATATTTTATGTGTCATTGCTTTAAAATCATTCAGTGGCCTCACTTTACCATCACCAAGGATGTACAAAGACTAAAAACTTAGTTTAGGGGAACTAATCCAATAGAAATGTAAATCAATTGTATGATCTTGTAATTTCTACAGAAGGATGAAAAAGGCCTTTATTTATTTTCCAAAATGTTCAGCATAATGCTACTTACTTGAGGATTTTTATCCATAAAAATGCCACTAAAAGCATACTAAAAAACTGGGAACCATGAAAGAACATAGTCTCTAAGCACAAAAACAACAGGCATATAAAAGTACATGTATTAAATATCTCTACATGGACGAGCCTCCTAACACATAAGAAATTGAAGCAGCAATTTCAAAAAAGAAATCAGGCAGGATGCTTACCATATCCTTTGCCAAAAGGGTAAAGAACAAGTGGGCAGCAAAAAACAGGGACCAGAAGGTCTGGAATCACTCAGCCAAAGGTAAACACCACTTGGGGTCAATAGCACTAAGCAAAGCATCGCTTGTAACAATACACTGAGTAAATGATGTTTATTTTGGTGACACATTGTCAGCAATGTACAAGCTGAAGTTACGCTTAGTGTCCTGTCCCTAAAATAGGAAAGTTGTCACAGTTCTCAGAATATTGGAGGAGGCCCAAGTTAGCTGGAAACTCATGTTATGGACAAAGAATTTATTCACTATTGATAATGAATTCTTAAGTAAAACAGTGGTAAAATCAATACTACAATTTCACAAATGGAAATAAAATAACATTAAACAATACTTTTATCAAACAGTAAAGGACTTTTTAAAATTCTTTTCAAAATCCCCGACCCATGTTTCAAAAGACATCAAGATGTCTATTGTTATATATTTTTTGATACCTTGTTTAATTCTTCTTTGGTGAGAGATGCCAGTAGGGTCTTTCTGAATCTTCCTTCTTTGTACTTCTGAGTGATAAAGGTTTTTCTCTTTTCTACGGGTGAATCCATGTGTAATTCTTCATCTTTTTGAAGATTACCAGCCCAAAAGTCATTTGCTCTTTTGTTTCCAATGACAATAAAGAGCTAAATTGTCAGAAAGTTATAAAACAATATGAGTTCATAAAATGTATTTGAATTTACAAAAACCTGATTTACAGATTAAAATATAACTTAGGGGGTACGTGGGTGGCTCAGTCAGTTAAGCATCCAACTCTTGATTTTGGCTCAGGTCATGATCTCAGGGTCATGAGACCGAGTACCACATAGGGCTCCACACTGAGCATAGAGCCTACTTAAGATTCTCTGTCTCTATCTGCCCCTTCCCTGCCCCCATGTGCATATTCCCCCGCCCAAAAAAATAACTTAGTATAAAATATGCATAAACACATGAAAAACCCACATCTTTCAGGAAGATGGAGTATGAAAGCAGATATTATTTCTATTTTAAATACAGCCTCATTGCTTTTAGTAATGATACAAGATAAGCTAGAAAAGAAACTGCAAGTGACCCAAACTGCAGCAAAAGCATTATTATTTTTTGAAGGTCACATAGAGACAGATTCATTTAAAATGGCCTAGTAGGTGGAGTAACGTGGTTGAGAGGGTTACTGAAATCCAAGAAGAAAATGGAAACTGGAGACAGAAAGTCAGACATGGTGCAGTTAACGACAGAGAATGGCTAAGAGAAAGAATAGAAAATTTTGCCAAATGTTTTCATTCACTTTCTAATATTTTATCCATGCTGGATTAAAAAGAAATTCTGGCTTAAAAAAAAAAATGCTGTCAAGCCTTTAAAAGTAGCTATTACTACTAAATTCCTTGTATTTTATATTTTTAAAATAACTATCTCATCTAAGAAGCATTCTAAAAGTTGAAGTAGGAAGCTACTACTACCAAACAGGTTATAAGACATTTTTACAGTGTGGTGAGAACTTTATCAAAGAGCTCCTAAAGTAATTCATGCCACTCCACTGCTAACTACCACCTGATCCCTGCTAACCACATCCACAGTTAGACTGGACTTACCTCAATGAGTTCATTGCTCCAAATGCTGGCATCCATTTTTAGACTTCTAACCTTGGAATCTTTTGGTCCTAAAGATCTATGTTGTCCTGAAGTCAAGACACAATTGCATTTCTATTTCAATTTGTATGTAAATGTATTTTATCTTTTAAAAAAATATGTGTACGCATTCATGTATGTGTGCGTGTATATACCTTTTCAACTTAAAACACATCAATATCTAATTTCCTAATGCCAATAGCATTAAAAGTAGTGGTGATAATTATACAGAAATCCCAACCACAATGAAGATAACAGTAGTCATCTTCATCACTACCCTGTAGTGGTATAAAACTACAGTTTTAAAACTAGGTATATATGTATACCAATATGTACGTGTGTATATTCATCACTTGGTAATTAACTAGCAATTAGAGGTTACTGAAAACCTTTATAATAGGTTTGTTTAAATTCCATGTATGTAAATATAGATATCCTTTTACTGTTAAAAAAAAAACTAGCAACAACTCTAATAAACATGTATCTAAAAATATGAAGTGGATTCTTTATTCTACTTATATGCCTAAAAGAGAATAAGAGCCCAGCATTCTATTACAATCGATTCAGTTATGCTGTGTAATCATCATTCAGTCATTACTGGGCACCCAGGAATGTGTCTCAGGCTTTCTAGGCTGAGGAGAGAATAAGGTATTCAAGACACTGTCCCTATCTTAATGATTTTTTGCCTATGAGCCTGAAAGTTCATTCCTCTCTCTACATTAGGTAAGAGGGTCCTTTCCTCCTTTAAAATGGTAACTACTTAGAGCACAAAGTCTTAAAATCCCAATGGCAGAAATATGCATAGGTTTGCATTTATAAAGACCAACTAAAGGCAACACTGAAAACAGGTAGAACTGGAAAGAACCCTTGGAGTCTCGGAGGCAAAAAAAAAAAAAAAAAAAGAATCTGAGTTGAGACAAGCAGGAGGAGCAACAAAAGGGAGGGCAGATTCAGAAATCCTGAGGCGATAAAAACTGCTGAGACTTGGTTGGCTTTAAGAGAGGGGAAGGGTCAAGAGGGTCTCTCAGGTTTTAGGCTTGAATGTGGGGTAGACAGTATTGCTTCTGACCAAGATTTAGAATAAATGAGAATGTTCAGTTTTATGTAATGAGCCGGGCAGCAATGAGAGCTTCATTTTTCACATGCTGTTTTTGAAGTATCTTGGGCACATCCAAGAAAAGAGTCCAGTAGGTAGACCCACAAGTACAATGTCCAACATGGTGAGAACTGTCCACTCATAAGTGAGTGCTGAACTTAAAATGATAAATAACATGAACCAGGAACACTGGAATGAAAGAGAACTGAGGATGTAACCCAAAGGAACACATGAATTTCAGGACCAGGCAAAGGAAAAGTAACCTGAAAAAGGATGACCAGAGTATTAAGAACACACAGAGAAAATGGTATTTTGGAAGGTAAGGGAGGATGGGAAGTCACAGAGAGACACACTGGTCAAATACTGAAGTGCCAAATACTGCAGAGAAGACAATAAAGATAGGAACGGACCACACAGAAACAGAGAGGGACACATGGTGAAAACATTTTTACTGGACTACAGAGAAGAGAAAACTGATCATAGGATGAAGAAAAACAAGGAAGTTAAAGAAATGAAGGAAATCTGTGCAGAATTCTACTCTTGAAAGTACCCTGTCTGTGAAGAGAAAAGAGACAGAATGATACATACAGGGAAATGGGAAGTTTTCAGGAAGCTAGTGTCAACAGACAGACATGCATTAGTATATATGCGAAACAAAAGAAACCATGGTTGAATAATTACAGAGAAGGAATAAGCGATGAGGTGAGGATCGTGAGAAGAGAAGAAAGAAGCAGAAGACATGAGTAGAAACAATAGCCTCGGACAACACAAAGGCTCTCTTCCAATGAGACTGGAGAGGAAAAAAGCTTGGGACGAAATACAAAGTAGAGGGGGATTAGCTGATGCTTTTTCTTGTTGCCATTGATGTTAATTAGCTCCTGAGAAAATCTAGTTTTGTTAAGAACTGTGGAAGCACAGAACTCTTGGAAAGTATTAAGGATTGAAGAAACTGTCCTAGCCTTTCCTCTGAGGTAGTGCTCCTCCTCCGTATTCTCTCAATGAAACCTGTGCCCAACTCCGGTCTTGCCATTATCATATTCTACTGCAATGAACTGTAATTCTACTGCAATATCAATCTCTTATACATTTTTTTAATTCCCAGGACCAGCGTAGTACCTGGTAAAGCTAGGATGCTGACATAAAGTTTAGGATATGACTAAGTTTTTCCAAGACCTCTATGACCACACAGCTAAGCTGGAGTCCATTCCCTCCACTCACTGGAACTATGAACCCCCAAATACACTGAGCTGTCAGATGGTCTATAAGCTGTAAAGTCACAATAAGATAACCAGTCATAGTACTGATTACTGTCAGAAACCTGAATACTCTTTGGAAATGCTTCTAGATAAACACTCTCATTAGAGGAGATATAGGATCTGCTGTACCAAGTTTAGAGCTCAGAATGACCTTGATATGAAATACACATCTTACAAAATATGATTGGGGGAAAGTGGGCAAATCATGCAAAGATGCAGGTATGTTCAGGGTGCATTCTGGAACACACTCACCTTAAAATCTAAAAATTTCAACACTGTCTTTTTAATATGCACACATAGACCAGGAGGCACACAAAATGATTACATGCTTAAAAATCAATTTTTACGTCTAAGTCATTCATAAGAGAATGACTTAGAACTATAAGACATTTCTAAATTTAATTGAAATGTAAAAGCCTCTTCCGTTTTTATTTTTCACAACTGTTGGCTGGGACACATTGCATATGACAATAAAGAGCATTCATGAGTGCCAATCTGCTACCAAACAGTGCTGAGCATAACTTATCACTAATTACCTGCACACTTCTTACAGATGACAACACAGAGATTGATGGATGCCCAGTCAGGGTCCGGGGCTTTACAATCGGCACAGCTCCTGTTGGACTCGTTGAACCAAATCTTCTCAGCTACCTCATAATCAGAGAGAGTTTCTGCTATCGATTGCTGCACAGCTTCAATCCACTCTTGTTTCTCTTTTTCAGACTCGGCTGTAAAGCTGAAACAATTAATGTTTCTGCGTTATCGATCTCTCTTGTAAAGGCCAATTAAGTGGTGTGTTCAGTTTGCATATTCATTTCACTCACAAATTAAACAGCAGTTGAAAAATATGCCTCCCAGGCAGCTGAATAGTCTTTTCTGTTAAAAATCATCTAATTTAAAAATCCATTTTTTTCCTTTAACATCCCACATTGTTTATGAATTTGTTTACATATCTTGAACCAAAATTAATATGTACATTTTTCTGACCAGGATATAAAAATTGCCTTGTTAGGTCAAGAGCTTAAATGAGAGGCCATGTTTCCTAAGCAGTGGTTATATAATAATCAATGAGATACTGGCTGAGTTTCAGACTTTCAGGACTATTGGATTATTTTGCCAAGAAAGTATGCCATGATAGTCTGAAACTAAATTATCAAAAACACCCACCAGAAATTTTGATTTTTTCAGTCTTAAAAATAGATTTTCTTTTCTAATTAGAAGAATGTCCAGATGGCTTTAAGAAACTGAGAAATCAAAAAAGTTTCAAATGATTACTATTCTAACGGAATTCTAACTCATTTTTAGCCATGTTCTGATTTATCCTAATTTTTAGTGTTTATTGGATACCTGAGTAAAAGGATAAAACATTAACCATGGGTTCACTCCAAGAAATGTTTAGTGAGTATCTGCAATGTGTCAGGAAATGTGCTACAGTGCTCCAAACTTGGCCAATGACCCGCAAAATGTTTCACATTAATGTTTTCTGTTTGAAGATGAAAATGTTTTGAAATATAATGAAAATAACAGATGACTAACATATTCCAAATAATCCATAAGGAAACTGAGAGGCCTACAATGGATATTTTCTGAAGCACTTTATGTTGCCATCATCAGCATAATATTCATAAACTTCTTTGTGGTTTCCACTTTTACGTAGAGATTGGTCACGGCCAATATGGCACAATGGTCTTTGCACCTGGGTTACTGGTACACAGATTCTAAAACTCTTGGAGTGACAAGTGCCTTTTGTATGCTTGTGAGATAATTTGTGGCTGGCGGACTTAATAGCTTTAGGATGGGAGCTGGCCACCACAAAGACCAAGATGTGATTAGAGGGTTGGAACTTCCAGCCCCCCCACCCCCCAACCTCTAGGGATGGGAGAGGTGCTAGCAATTGAGTTAATCAACAAAGACAAAGGATTTAATCAATCATGCCTACAGAATGAAACACCCCCCCACCCCATAATAACCCCTGAACAACAGGGTTCAGAAAGCTTCCGGGCTGATGAATGCATTAAAGTGTTGAAAGAGTGATGTACCCAGAGAAGGCATGGAAGTTCTGTACCTTGTTTGTGTGGCTCTCCCATGTGGATGTTCCTGAGATGCATTCTTTCTAATAAACTGGCAATAATTAATTAAACTGCTCTCCTGAGTTCTGACGAGCCATTCTCACGAATTAGTGAACCTGGGGAGTTGGGGTCTTGGGAATCCCAATTTGCAGCCAAGTTAGAACAAAGCATGGGTAAGCTGAGGACCCAGTACTTGTGACTGGAGTCTGAATTGAAGGCAGCTTTGTGGAATGGAACCCTTAAACTTGTGGGGTCTAATGCTCACGCCAAGTAGCTGCTGTCGGAATAGGACTGAATCCCAACACCCGGTTGGGATCTGGAGGCATGGAGAATTGGTTGGTGTGAGGAAAAAGCCCACCACATATTTTGTGTCAGAAATACTATGAGTAAAAAGAGCTCAGCCAATGTCTACATTTTCAGTTGAGGCTTGAATCTGCCTATGTGAAAATGAAGTTTGTTATTCTTTAGGTGATTATTTTTTCATCAAAATTTGAGCCAGCAGACACATCTGACAGATGAAATGGAACATCAGACTTGGGAGTATTTTTGAAATTGCTAAGTAATTGTTCGTCCTTCAAAGGTCTCTGACCCGCACACTACCCTGTGATATCCTGATTATTTGTAACAAATGAATTAATGTGGGTGAACTCATAGATACTGACTTAATGCCTCTTCTGTGTACCAAAGCTATGGAGTTATTATAGATTATTAAAACATATTAGGAACTTGAAGTTTTCTTTTTCATTGTCATATGAAGTAATTACTAGATTACCGTAACACAAAACATATAATAAACTGTTAAAATATTTGATCAATAAGTACCACGAGATCCATCAGCATTATTTCAATCAGGAGCTCCTTTTAGGAAATCATTATGGAGCAACTGTAATCAGGAATTGATTTTAAAGGAAGACTACATCTGGGTAGGCTAAAAGAAGGTAAATAAAAATACAGCTTAAAGACAATGTAGTACTCTCATTCCTTCAAAATGTGAAGGAATTTTTCATATACTTGTTGATAAAAAATTAATATATTTATCAAGCATACTAAGAAAAAAAGGTATTAAAAAAAGAAACGTCCCAAATCTCATGAAATTAGTAACTTTGCAGGTTGTGTGATAATTCAAGTCACTTTCATGAGGTGTTTTCACATACCGGTTAATAAATTAGATAATATAGAAAACAATGAACATGATTTTATTATATGATCTATAAGAAATAAAACCACCACTAGCAATGTAAAAGTAGATCGCCCAAGCTTTCTTGGAATAACACAAACACAAAAGTTTAAATATAGCTTACCTAAAACTCCTGTAGGGAGTGATTATTTCAAAAGACTGTTTTACAGTTCGGTCCACTTGCTTTACATTTGCTACATTCATAGGAATTATGGTAATACCAAGTCCACTCTTAAAATCCTAGTTGGGAGAAAAAAATATGTAACAACATTATAAAGAAACAAAAATATGGATTTTGCAAGTACAATTATATTCTTTAAAATCCATTATATACTACTAAATTTTACTACACATATACATGTAGAATTAAGTAAGTCATTAAAAATGGATTGACAGTGGTTTTCTTATTTTAGGTAGACACTCCGATCCATGCTAACCCAGTGCCATTGCAAGCTGGAGAGCCGGGCTACTGATCAAGTACAGACTTCTTTCACATGAAATGTTAAGCTGACTAGGACACAGACTGTGAACAGTACATGCTTGCTTTTCTAAGTTAGGCACTTTTTCATCCTTATCTATTCAGTAAAGGAAACTAAGAGTTAACTAGCCCTTGGCATGTGCCTAGCAATTTCTAAGTAGGGGAGTCAAATGACACTGTGAGGCTGCTATAATTACTACTTATAAGAAAGTAGGGGAAACTGAGGCCCAAAGAGATGAAAGTCGCTTAGAAAGTGCAGCTAGTTGTATGTGGCAGAAAGTGACTGAAACCCAAGCTGATTATTCTTTGTTTTACTCTGTGATGTGACCTCTGCTCTGTCACATTATTTTTCTCATTTACTCTCAAACAAAAGCATTACTTATTTAATAATTTTATTTCATTCCCAATATTTTATTACTTTCCTATTCCTTCAATTAAATTCTTAAGCTCTTTTAATGCAATTTTGGTATGAAAAGTGCCATTTGTTCAATACCTATAGCCCCTCTGTTCAGTTTGTCCCACCAAAATTAGAAACTGTACAAAAGGCTACAAGGTCTACCTTCTAAAAGCATTAAAGTTTGAAATATTATTATCTAATCATAAGGGTTTGGGAATTTGATTTATCAAATAATCTCAACACTTTAAAAATATAGTTATTCTCTACTTCAAAAGATTTACCCATGTAAACAGGTTCAGATTAAATGTGCTCTAAATTCCGAAATTCAAATTGACTAGAAAAAGTAGCCATACTAAAGACAGGCTACAAAAAATATTGGTTCATTTTCAATAAGAATACTTCTGGCAGAGACTGTGAAAGTTCACAGGACTTCTCTCAACAGGCTAAAAGTAAAAGTACTATTTTCCCAACTCCCTTGCAAGCTAGAATGGGTCATATGCCTTAGTTTTGGTCAATGAAATATAAAAAATTCCTGAGGTGGGAGTTGGGGGGAGGGAATAAATCTTGGAAGAAGAAAGACTTTAACCCCTCGCCATTCCATCTTCTTAGAAAATAACATCTAGGAGCACAGAAGCTGTTAGAATCCTCGAAATGAAAAGCCTGAGAACAAATTCTTGTACCTAAGGATGCCAGAATGAGAAAAAAAGGTAGGAAGAACCTTGTTCCCTGGTGGCATCAGCTCTCTGCTGCCTACACCAAGAGATTTGTTAAAACAAACCCCTATCAATTTAAGCGATCCTTTGGGTTTTTGTCATTTGATACTGAAGCATTCCTAATAAATTAAGTGAAATAAAATAGTAACAAATCTCCCCCACTTGTAAAAGTATCCAGAGTTTTCATTCATAAATTGCAGAAAAGCCTCTCTTCATATTTTTAACATAAGATGTTAAGTTAGAATAAGGAAATGACGCATTTATAAAATGTATCATTAATTTGATTTTTTTTCCTATGAAAGTACAAATAGCTTGTTATGTTAGGAGAAACAAGCCAGAAACTGAGAGTCAATAATATAAAAGAAGATGCACCAACATGCTAAGTGTTACAAAATAATCAGAAAAATGTAATATACTTCCAATTCGTATGGCAAACTCACCTATAAATCAATACTTAATGTGATCTATATGGACAAGGAGAATCAAATAGGTTCAGTGTTGTACTTACTTACTACAATTAAAAAAAAAAATTCTCAATTGTCCATATCAGTGTTCTTGCTGGATAACAATTGTTGGAGAAACTTCCAAAGCAAGTGACTGGACACTCAAGCTCTTTTATAAATGAAGAAATAAAGCAGGGGGTTTTCTTGTGTTGTTTTTATGGGTTTTTTTTTTTTTTTTTTAGTTGTAGTTCACAATGTAACATTAGTTTTGAGTGTGCAAACAGTGATTCCACAATCCTATAAATTGTGCTATGCTCACCACAAGTGTAGCTACCGTACGTCAGGCAAGGTTGGATATTTCAAAAACAGCTATCTGATGGCCCGACTTGATACAGTAGTAACTCTAGAACAGACTGCATGTCCTTCCAACAGTTATCCATAATGGAGACCTGACAAGAGCTGGATATGCACTGTTACCTTCTATGCCAAGTTATATTCTCTGATGAGTGCCCGGCTTGCAGGTACTCTGTGTTAGGAAGGACAGAGATACCTACTCAATCCATCAGACTAGCAAATGGCAAGAGTAACAATGTTTTATGGATACTGATGAACCTTATCCAGGCTCCGGCCTGAAGTGGTGGCCCCTCATTTCTACAAGCAAGTTGTGAAATGTCTACATATAAAGCTGCAATTTCTGTGAAAAAATAAGTGAGGGTGGGCTCTAGACCCCAAATTTCTTTCGAGCAAGGCAAAAATGATTTTTTTTAGCCTGGAAGAAAACTGTAACCCATTTATCAGTTGCTGGCCATGGCCATATGGTTTTGAGTAATTAGAGTATCTACTGAATTCATTGGTACAAATGGACTGTAACATGTACAGCAGAGGAACAAAATAAATGTCCGTGCTCTTCAGAGCTTTTAAATATGAAACAACTGTGTTTCTTATTAAAAATATTTGTGGTGACATTAAGCCACGTTTTCAGACTGTATTTAGGAACATACTAAGAATATATCTAATTCCTCAATGCTCCCTCCAACCCTGAGATTCTTATCCCCTGAAGTGGAAAGCAGAGTTTAAGAATCTCCAGTTAAAAAGCAAAACTACAACCCCGTGATTCCCATATGCAGCCAATGTTGAGAAAAACTGAATCAGACAGCAGAACCAGCTGCAGAATCTAGACAGGATGAGTCTGCAATATTTAAATACCAGGATATCAACAATTCCTTCTGCCTTCTGTAGAGCACAAGAAAAGGCATGCAGTGATTATACAAAAATCATTTGAAATCGTTAAGGCTACTAGACTTTCCAAAGGAAGTGAAACTTGACCAGATCACTGACAAAACCCAGACCAGCTTGATCAGGTACACCTCTCTGGCTTCAGTTCACTCATTTGCAGGATGGGGAGAACAGTAGTACGGACACTTCTTCAGGGTGGGGAGGATTAAATCAACACATTAAATGTGCTTAGAAGAACACCAGGCAGGCAATGAGTGCTACACAGACCTAGTTAGCTACTGTTACCATTCTTGTTAGTTTCTACCTCTTGGATTTGAAACCAAGTGAACATATTATCTATGAAAAAGTTAATTACAAGAAAACACATATTTAAGGTAACTAGCAAGCATATATAAATTTTTTAAAATGGGGTGGAAAAAAATAAAAATGGCGTGGAAGACAAATGTTAAAAAATAAATTACCCTTTAACTACAATCTGATTGTCAGTAATAGTCTCATTTTGAAAAAGAGGCACGTCAGGGAGAAGCCACACTTTTCAACACTTAAAACGCTATAAGCTGGATAGAAAAAAAACAGGAGCATGAAAATTCAGCGGGTAGAATATTACCATAGAAAGCAAAAAGCTAAAAACAGATTCTGAACAATATCTTACATTTAACTTGCTATCACAGAATGTGGGATCTCAGAAAGCATGAATCCCTCCATCAGCACTACTGTAACAATGGCACTGCTTGGCGAACAGATTTGGACAACCTGCAAGGGTGGTCAGCACCGTGTTGGCACTGGGAGTCAGACGTGGGGGAGAATCCTGGCTAAGCCATTTACTGGCTGTCCGACTACTACCAAGCTATTTACTTTATCTAGACCTCAGCTTCCTCATTTATAAAAACACAGTAATATCTACCTTCTACAGCACGGTTGTAAAAACTGAGTGCCACATAACTGAAGGGTCTAATACAAACAGACAATTCTTTCATTTATGAGTTCTAAACCCAGAATCTGTCTTCAATAAAAGTATCTCCATTTTATTTATAAGGACTGAAATTATTCACACCAATGATTCTATAGTGTATATACTCGGTTTAGAATGAATGGTAAGTATTTACCAAGATGCTGAAATGGGTTATTTGTATGAATTTGTAGCAACAGAACCTGGTTAAAACTACATTTTGAAACTACACAGCGGAAGAGCAAAATAAAAGTTTGATTCCTAACCGGGAAAATTAAAGAAGGGTTTGTTAACCCCAAATTTGCTGAAATCTCAAACCTATTTTTGGAAATACTGGATGCCAGGTTTCCATGCCAGAAATTTAAGAACTTGGTGCTTAAACATTTGTTGAAAACAGATGTGGCATTGTATGACATTGGCACCACATTTCCGGGGAAATACCAGATGCAGAGTTTGGCCAGATACAGAACCCAGAGAATCTGAGGCCACCACCTACATCCTGCTGCTTCTTTCTTTGCTACTCAACCCACAGCCCTATGAGGTCTATTTAAATTCTGTTAGAGTTTCATTCCCCTGCCAGACACCAGGAACATTATGTAGGGGGAATGAGGGGGAACGAGTCTCTTGTTATACCCTGATTTGAAAATGTTTAATCAAGTAAATTTATATAGTTAAATCCTCAATGCCACAATTATCATTAAATGGATACACAGACCCACCAAGCAAGACATCTGGTTGTAACGAATTCACTAATACTAACATGATCCTGAAAAAAACTTATCACAAAAAAAGATAAAAAAAAAATAAATGGGGGAGACTGGCTGTCGGAACAACCTAACAAATGGAAACCAAAGCCAATTATCTTAAATGTGCCTCACATCCATTTGCAGAAATTTCATTCAAATAGCAATACCATGTATGTAACACTACATATACTTCAGTGTACATTCAGATTTTATTATCTCATTTGAAATTTTAAATACTGGGTTATATACTACATCCACATCATCAAGGCAAATAAATTTATAAAATAATTATTTACCAGAATATAGAAAATCTATAAGCTTTGAAATGAAAAGCAGTTTAATTATAATAAAATTTCTACACAATAAAAATTAACTGAAGAATGAAAAGTAAGCAATAGCTCAGAAAAGCAGTTACAGAAAATGACCTGACGATTAATTATCTTTATTATATGAAGAGCTTACAGAAATTGTCAGGAAAGACAATAAAATCCCAATAAATAAAAGGAAAAAGAAAATCAAGAGACAATTCACAGAAAAGAGAGTAACTTAAAAACAAATTTAAAAAAAATGGTAAGCTCTATAGACAAGAAAAACAGCTGTAAATGACCACTCATTCAACAAGTTTCATTCTGCAAAATGTTTACTGAGTGTCAGCTATGGGCCTGAAACTCCTGAAGACATAACAGTGAATAAACCATCACACCATTAATTTGAGAATATAAAAATTACAACACGTTTAAGGTTAAAATCAAGCTGGTACCTAGTTCATGTAGCTAACAGCATTTAAAATGTAAACAATTCTTTAGGAAAAGGTCATAGAAGTCCATGCCAAAAAATAATAATAATAATAGAAAGCAAGAAAAGGCTACATACAGAAAGCCACCAGAAGTCCCACTTATTTATTACGATGTGCAATACCCACAGTGGAAGGTGAGACCCTAAATAGAAGACGTCTTTTGGTCACTGCTATACCCCTAGAGCCTAGAGCAGTGCCCAGAAATGAGAAGGTGTCCAATAAAAATCCATTTTGTAAAATGGATGAATACAGAAACACAGGGAACTGTATGTAGTATAAGCTGTATAAACTGAAACACAATTCATTTTAAACAAGTTCAAGTAACACTGGAGAAAAACTATCATAATTATAACACACTGCAGGCATGTAAAACATAAGAGAACAATATTTGTAAAAATTAAACACTGCGTTTGTGAGATGGTGTTAAATAAAGGGATGACGTGTAATTTATGTGATAACAGCGCCACAGTGTTTTGCAACTGAGTAATTAGGTAGAGAATTTGTGTCTGTTTCTACATTGCCAAACTCCTTTCTAACAAATGTTTTTACATTTGTTCTCTTTAATTTTTTACAACCTATTGGGCAAGGGCGGGGGGGGGGGGGACATGACATTCCCTAAGGCATTTCTCCTACTCAGTAGAGAACTACTGCAAATTTCAGTTCCTACAATCTACTAATGAATGAAAGGGAAAGACAGAGATGAAAGAAAAAAATGAATCTTTGAACCCAAGCAATTGGGAAAACAAAAAGTCCATGTTAATTCCATAGAGTTCAGACCTGTCAGTGAACTGTCCATAAGGAGATGCAGATTAGCATCCCCCTTGCTATCATCATACCATTTCTCTTAAAAAAGAAGGAATTTCAAAAGCAAGCAAAGGCAATAATTATGATAGCCTGTTCTAACAGCTATTTTAACTTATTGATTATTGATTCAGTAGAAGGGACAGATTTAGAAAAAGGTGAAAGAATTGCTGACAATGTATTTGTAGGAATGCTAGACACAGAATCTTAAGGACACTTTCTGGAAGTAGAGAAAAAGCTCTGGAAAAGATTAACAATAATCCACAAAATCAGAGTACACTTCCAGACAGACAGAGTTGAAGGAATGTATGGGAAATAACAGTTTCAAACTGTTTTCCAAACATTGTCCCCTTTATGCTGAGTTTGCAAATGGAATTTAATGTTTGCACTAGATCATACTCTGGCAATAAAAGTCTACGTTAAGAAAAAGGAATTAAATGATACTGTAGAATTCAATTTAATTTAAAAATTGAGATCTTAGCACAAAAAAAAAAAAAAATACCAGGAGCTATAGTTCAGAACTATGCACAATTAGTAACAGTTCTTCAATCTTTCAAAACGTATTACCACTAATCACGATTATCTTAACTTTGCACTTAAATGTTGGCACATTTAAAAATGTTCAATGAGGAAAAAGATCACTTCCAAATGAAAGTTAATCACAAAAGCGGTATGATAGTCCCAAGTTGCAGGATGATGCATTCAATGCTGCTGAAGGCTATTTTTACACATTTTCCAACTCCAAAAATATCTTGCTCTCTTTACCTAGATGCTTATCATTTTTTAAAGAAAAAAAATACCCTTAGAGCAGTGTTTCACTGTATGTAGTTTTTGATACATGTGGAGGTCTTATATAAATGTGGATTACAACATTCTATCCCCAGAAATTCTAAGTCCGAAGTCTGAAATGAGCCCAAATATCTGGAATTTTAACATGCAATTTACATAATGGTCTTAGGAATAGTAAGCCATCTCTCTTCTTTACATGACACCATTTAAACCTAAAGACATTAACTTAATTACCTGAGCCAATTAGTAGCAGAGAAAGAATGAAAACCCGGAACCGCTAGCTCCATCCAATCGTCTTTGCTCTAAATGAACGTTGGAGCTTCCTTTTAAATAACTCTTCAATATATTTTACCTTTCCACCTTTATCCATTATTTGTTTACTCTCTCTGGAGTGACCTCCGAAGTAAATTTGTAAAACTATGCATCAACAGAGGCAAGAAGAATGAAAACAGTTCATATTTAGGGTAGTGTAGGTCAATTTTCCTTATTTTTTTATTCTATTCACACTACAACTTATGTGGGCAATAAATTCACTATTTAAAAATTTTTAAAACTAAAAATAGTTTAGCTTTGATGCATGGAACTCAATTAGATCCAATGCAAATTTAGATACAGAAGTTCAAAGCTAACACCTCTTTTTTTTATTTTTTATTTTTACTATAGAAATATGATTGGTATGTTATATTAGCTTCCGATATAACACCTCTTACATTTTTATAAGTAAATTTTTTTCCATATTTAAAAAAAGCACAAAATTACCGAATGTGCTGTATATATAAAACTTTTAGAAGTAGCACTGAATGATTACCTTTTAGTGCTTTTCTTAAATGCAAGCTTAAAGCCCCTTGCATTCAGGAGAAAGACTCCCCATTTAGCACATCACCCAAGTTCTTCACACAATCTGCTCAACCATGTGAAAAACCAATAGGCAACTTTCCTCTAGAGAGAAAGGCATACACCAGGATGTAAACACAGATAAAACTGGAATGGTAAGTTAGGGCCTAAACACAGAAGGCCTTCCTTAATTTAACCAGCCAGTCTTGAGCCAACTAGTTTTTTAAGACTTGACTCAAGATCAAGTCCCTCAAGACCCAGCTCCATATAAAATGATACAAATTTTTAAAAATAACACATACACAAGCAACGGTATGTACTTTTTAAGGGTATATATAAAGGCATGTTAATGCATAGAAAAGGACCTGAAATATACATGCACTGAAAGTAGGTTTATGTCTCAAAAGATGAGGAGGGGTCCAGCATTAATGCTTTAATTTTTAAGAAGAATGTATCCATTACTTGTGTATGTGGAAGTGTTTCTAATCTCCAGACTTCATTAGTTGCCCTTTTTTGCACTTCTCTACAACTCCTGCATAAGCCTAATAAAGCACTGGGTTCGTCATCCATCACAAACAATGGTCTTGTCAGACTTTTCTTCCTGGAAGACAGGACTTGAGTCCTAAGCAAGCGCACCACTTGCAGAATGCCTCACCTGGTAGAATGTGTATTACTTAATACACACATACTCTGAACCTCCTAAGCAGCTAAGTTATTCAAGGAAAGAAGCTTAGGCTATTTCTAAAAGGTCACAGGCCAGAAATTTTCAACATACACTTTAAAAAGAAAGTTTGGTATAGTTGCTAAGATGCTACACTTAGAGTCATAAAGTTCTGGTTTTGTTATGCATGACTATCTACAATCCTTATGCAATCTTCGTTTTCCTCATCTATAAAACATGGAGGAGAAGATCTTCCTCCTATATTTGTGGGCAAGATTAAAAGGAAATGTTTATAAATTAATTAGCACAATACCTGGTACTCACCAGATGATAGTCATTCTTATGCTTTTTATGTTCAATTGCTAATATTAAAGCAATAATTTCATACAATTTCTAATCAGAGAATGTTAATAAAACTTTAAAAAAATCTACTTTGGGAGAATAACATAAACTCAATCTAGCTAATGGAAGCGATGAAACTAATAATGTGAAGTCCGTCAAATCCATGCAAGTAAAAAATGAATACCTCAATTAATCTGGCAAAGTAACTTACATACCAATAAACGCAAATTACGCATTTTTACATTCCATTCCAATGAGAAAAGTTTTAATCATCTCACTTCAGACTGAAAATGTTCACATTCAGTTCATACACATTATAAGCTCTACATCACTATTCTTCTTGAGAAATATGTTAACTATCCAAGTTATTAATATGCCAACAGTGCTCAATGATGCCTTCCACAGTTAATTGGCTAAGAAATCTTATCCAAAAAATATAATAAGATCACACTGCAGTTCAGAAGATGTTTTAAAGATCTATAGTTAATATTTTTTGAAACTAATGTTTGTTTTGAGTTGACATCTGTATTTGTTATGAAAAGTCAGCATTTATATCCCAGCCTATCATAATTCATTATATGTCATTAATGAGTTCATCTTAGATCAGATATCCAAAGCACACCATGCAATTCCATAAATTACTAAGCATCTAGGCTAAAAGATTAAGAATGCATTCCCAAAAAGGGACATTTTCTTATACATAATGAAAACCAGATATGTTAGGGGCACCTGGTTGGCTCAGTCAACTCAGGTCATGATCTCAGGGTCCTGGGATCGAGCCCCACATCTAGCTCCCTGCTCAGTGGGGAGTCTGCTTCTTCCTCTCCCTCTGCCCCTCTCTCTGCTTGTGTGTGTGCATGCGCATGCTTTCTCTCAAATAAATAAAATCTTTAAATATATATAAAATAAAAAATCAGATATGTTAGAGAAAGGGAAGTCTACAGAATCAAATAAAGTTAACAGAATTTGTTAGAACTTTAATACCAGTCTCCTCAAAACACTAAACTTCTCTATTAAGTCTTTCTAATATTAACCAAATTCAATAAGTCAACAACTCAAGTCCACTTCATTTATATGTGGTGTATGTGTATGTATGCGCATATATGAACCACTTGCCTATAGTGAATTATTTCCTCTGCAAGCAACATATCTACTTAAAAAAAATGCTGGAAACTCAAGAAAACATGTTACCTGTGCCTACTCTTATTTTCTATTACAAAAGAAACACAACAGGTGCAGAACCGTGCCTATTTCATAAACAGCTGTAATGGTTAATTGGTTCTTGATTGTTACCTCATATAGCGTTATAACCCCACTTCAGCTAAAGAATACCCTTCAAAAATTATTTTCAAGATTTAATTTCCCCAGTCCCTTAAAAAGGTGATGTCTAGCTTCAAATTTGATGTAGATTACTTTCCTGTCACCGAGGAACGGAGAAAAGTCAACAAAACAACTCTTTCTTACATTTGGTGCAGTACTCAAGGCAAAAGTAAGGCGCTATAAGTAAAAACACTAATAAGTCTAAAAAAGCACAGTTAATGTAATCAAGGCACCGCAATTTGCAATTACTATAACAGAGCTCACCTGTTCATTTTTGCAAAGCCACACGCTGTTTCCACTTAACACAGTAAAAATTTTGGCTTTATACCCTCTCAGTTCAAGATAGCCACATTTCTCAGGTGCAGCAGCTGCTTGAGACTGCAAGGCAGGGGATTGTGATTTCAGTGCATTTAACAGTATGCTGATCCAGTCATTTCTCTCCTCTGAAAATGAAGACAGGAGAAAATACATACATCCATACTCATATAAATTATACAGACACAGAAACATGGGCAAAGGATCTATTTTCCCTATAACACATAATTTACAGATTCTTTCCCACAACCACAATCTAAATGCTACTGCAGTCAGAGCCAATGGCCTAATTCTGTAAGAGAAAAGAAATAACACTACCCAGGTGTTCTGTAATCAATACTACTGGCCCCACCTGGGAGCTTATTAGAATGCAAAATCTCAGGCCCCACTCAGGACCTGATGAATCAAAATCTTCAGTTTAAGAAGATCCCCAGGTGATTTGAATCCATGTTAATATTTAAGAAGCACTCTTATATATTATTCATGACATTGGATTTTCTCTTTTAATAGAAGTAATACTGACATGAGTTAACAGATTTTATCTGGCAATTAAGTTGCTCAAAGGCCCAGAAAATCTTACTTGTTACTTAGAGCCTACTCTACTTAAGAGTATGCTGACTTGATATTCATTCATCCAATTCCATTCTCACTACAGTAACAATAGCATCTCATTTGGTAAATTAAAATTTGGTTTTCTCCCTCCACAAAAGCTAAGTGACCTTCAACTATGTATAACACACTGTGTTATGGACACAGGACTCTGATCTAGTCCCCAAAGAGCAATAAAAGTTGTAAGTCAAGTTATATATGAACACATAACAGAATACTATAAATGTCATACAAATGATATCAAATAAAATATGAGTCAATTCAATGGAAGTAAGTCATTTGCTGAAGGTCATACAGCAAGTTAGTATTAAAATTAGGAGAATCAAATGTTTTAACTCAGACAACTGTTCTCAGCACTATGAAAAAAAAAGTATTTGCGCTAGGTCTTGGAATGAGGAGCATTTGAAAAGACAAAACTGGAGTCTGGTGAGGGAAGAGCAGAACTTTATGACTCTGAGCAGAGAAGAACACAAGAACAAAGGCAGAAAGAACCAACATCTGCTCAGACTAACTTATAGATAAGCATATTGATAATTTTGAACTCAAGAGGAAACAGGAAATATGGATAGAGCTTCTGCAGTACCTGTATAGAATATCGCCTCCAAACTTTTTTACGGGGGGGCGGGGGGGGGGAAGTCAAGAATCTTAGCAAGGAAATGACATGATTAGTATGACGATAGGGAGACCAAACTGGAAGCCTGGGGAGGATGAGGACTAAGGCAAGAGAGGCCTGAAGTACAATGAAAACGGAAACAAAAGCGTATCTGAAGAGTTAAGACCTTAGGTGACGGGAAAAAATAGCTGAAGTTTTAAATATGTTTGACAGGTATTCACAAAAAAAATATAAATTATCAAAATAAAAGTTAGCCTAGTACAATGACTTGAGCAAAGAAGGTGAAAGATTCCATTTTATTAACAGAACCATCTCAGGTCTTCAGTGCCCTAGCAGGAGCATCTAGGTGGACAGCAACGCGTGAACGAAGGCAACCTACACAAAAGAAGATTCATGGAAGTAGATAAATGTTTAATGTGAAAGGAGAAACAGGACAAATCCTGAGGTACAACTCTATCTATGAGGCAAGAAAATGGGCTAGCAAAAAAAACAAAGAAGTGATTATCAAGGCAAAAGGAACAAAACAAAACAGCCTGAATTCCAGGTAGGAAAAAATTATCAAGAAGGAAGGAGGAGGAAAGAATAAGCAGAGCCCAAGCTTGGAAAATTGGGTAGTATCTCAGATCTAAGGTGTGGACAGAATTACTCCATTATGGATTCAAGATCTCTAGATCTTGGTCTAGGTCTCCAGATTAGACTTGCTCTCATTCAAACATGAACCCTAAGTTATTTTATAATGAGCCATAATTTTTAAATTATCTTTATTTTTTCCTCACCTTCCAAACTACTAAAAACAGTTTTGTCTTTAATGACCAAGGCCAAAGTATTTATTAAAACTCATTCAACAATGCTTTACTACAGGTATTACATAGTCCCCAGGTAATAGTTCCCATGGATCAGGAAGAAATATTTACCCAACTTCCCCAGCATCATTAGAAACTAAAACACATGAAAATGTCTACATTTTATATCTACACGAACAGATCCAGACTGCACTAGGATAACTTATATTTTCAGGAACAACAACAAACCTTCCATTGGTTATTACTTGTGATCATTAGTTTCACACAAGATACTCCTGCCAAGTAAACAACACATTGTTTTTTGTTTGTTTTTATTAACCTACATAAATCATTTAGTTTGAAATGTAGGTCATATTTTTACTGAAAAGAAACCCAACTTAGTTTTTTTTTTAATTTTCTTTCAACTTTTATTGAAATATAATCAACATACAGTGCTCTATCAGTTCCAGGTGTACAATATGCTTCAAAACTTCCATACGTTACTCAGCGCTCATCAAGGTAAGTGTACTTTTAATCCCCTTTACCTATTACCTATTTCACCCATCCCCTCCCCCATCTCCCTTCTGGCAACCACCAGTTAGTTCTCTGTATTTAAGAGCCTGTTTTTCTGTCTCTTTTCTTTCTTTTTTCATTTTGTTTTGTCTCTTCAATTCCACGAGTGAAATCACACGGTCTTTGTCTTTCTCTGATTTGTTTCACTTTGTAGGTCATAACTTTATAAACTAGGCCAAAGTGTTTGTGGCTTCTACCTTGCTCTTAGCATATATCTCAGTTTCTCAGGAAAATAATTTGAAACTGGCAATTGCATCTGTTGGACTTAAACATATGATGGCTGCATCTCAACAAATGGTTCTCTTATAGCCTAGAAGTATTATCTAGCTCCTGAGGGCCTCATTTACTAATAGGAAGTAAACAGTCATGAATAAGTACGAGAATTAATAGTAACATTCAGTTTATTCTTAATTACCCATGCCAATGGAGATAAACAGTGATACAGATCATTCAAACACAGTAAAATAGATTACAAGCAGTACTGGTATTTGGCTATGCAACGTGTGTGTCCTTAGACATGGGGAATATGCTTTGATAAGTCACAATATTCCAAATCAAATACTGATCTTCCCTTGGGCTAAGTGTCTTGGGCAAAGCTTAGTTACTATGCTAGCTTCTGCCTGCTCTTCACACCAAGGTGCTTTTATTCTTTCCAATAACAAACATTTACTGTCTATCTTGATCTTAGCACTGTTCTAAGCACTATTCCTTAGAGAATTGCCCTGACCTAGATATAGCTTTGCTGAAAGTAGAGCATTCCAGGTTGGAAAAAGGAAAAAAAAAGGGGGGGGGGGAGTAGAGAAAACAAAATCACCACTTTCTTATAATTATGCTAGAATATAAATAAAAGTAATAGCAATTCCCTCAAACCAGTTCTTGAGGTTTTCAGGAATGAACGCCAACTACTGTAAGAATCAAAAAAGTAAAAAAACAAACAAAAACCAAAAAGAGACAATATTCTCTGACCACTAGATTTAGCAGTAGGCATATTCATTAGTAACATAAAGGACTGATTATCCTAGGGATTAACTACATAAGGGCTGTGTAAAAGATTAGTAACAGAATTTAACAAAGTCTAGATGGACCTTTACTTTTGATACACTAATATAATTGAACTAAAGATTCCTCAACGTAACCCATGATCAATTTCAGAGAAGGAAGTATCTGCACACCATGACTGTTTGTGAAATCAATAGCCATTCATTTGTACAAATATTAACTGAGGACCTACTGGGTTTCAAGACCTATTCTGAATACCAGCAAGGGAAGCATGAACAAGACAGACCACAGCCTTAATCTCCTGGAGTTTGCCCTCTCGTGAAAGGAGGAAGGCAATGAAACATAGATATATAATGTATTACACAGTGACAAGTGCAATGGGACAAAATAAAGCAAGGGATGAGGGACACAAGAAGTGCTACCTTATACTTAGTACTAGAAAAAGCCTCAGAAAGAAGGCAATGGTTAAGCAAAAGCCTAAAGGAAATGGAAGTGACAGGGCAAGTCAGGAGGATGGCTGCAGGAGGAGCACTCTCAGATGAAGAAAGCAAGTGTCAATGCCCTGGGGTTGACATGGGGGTTTGATGTTCAAGGAACAAGAGAAGAGCTGAAATGTAGTGAGCGAGGGAGAGCACGGGAGGAGACAAGGACAAAGAGACCAGAGCCAGATCACGTAACGGCTCTTGTACATAAGTATTTTACTCTCAGGGAGATGGAAAGACAACACAGCATCTGAAGTGGACTGATGTGATCAGACTTCCTTGATGCATGATCGCTGACAGCTGTATAGAAAACAGGACTATAAGTCGATCAAAGGCGGTTATTACAATAACCCAGAGAGAGGTGGTGGCTTGCATTAGACTAATAAGGACAGCGGTGTTGAGAATCGATCAGAATCCAGATATATTTCCAAAGTCAAAAATGATCAGATATGCTGATGGGCTGGATGTGCGATATGAGAGGAAAAAGATTCAAGAATGACTCCACAGTTTGTGACCCATTACGACAGTCGACCAACTTATACAATGGAGAACTTTCAATTCCCCTGGCTTTCCCTCCACCTAGTAAATGTTCCATTCACAATGTTCTAAAAACATTAAATATTTTGGGCACCTGGGTGGCTCAGTGGGTTAAGCGTCCAACTCTTGATTTTGGTTTGGGTCTCAGGGTCGTGAGACTGAGCCCTGTCTCAGGCTCCATGCTCAGCGCAGAGTCTGCTTAAGATTCTCTCTCTTTCCTTCTGCCCCCCACCCCACTGTGCTCTCTTTCTCCTTCAAAACAAAAAAACAACATTGACTATTTCAAAACAGGCAAGTCTGCTTGCCCACAATAACTAAGGGAAATTTATGTTTCTTACCAAGTGCTCTTTAAAACAAACAAACAAGCTTGGCAGTACCATCGCTGCCACTGGAGGGCTGTAAGATGCCGTCTGGAAACAGAGTTGAGTGGAAAAACACCTGCCTGCCTCCCAGGGATCCAGGAACAGCTGAGACAGACAGGAACATGACACTACAGCTGAAACCCAGCATTGAAACTGGCCCAGGAACACAAATGACCACCCAGAATTCTTAAGCCCTTTCCTCACTATATGAACTGCCAACTCGCAACATCACCTGCTTTTTGAAGTCATGCATCCGCGTGTGTGACCACAGCTACCAGGGGAATACAGACTGGAGAGATCATTAGCTGTTATGAGCCTATGATCAACTCCAGTGGTTCTGCTTCAGGACAAAGGAACCCCACTAAATTTTTTATTTGAGGAAAAGTATTTTTAAAATGTTACTATTTCAACATAATTCACTTTCAACTAAGAGCATAACAATACTTCACTAGGAAACCTGGGGGAATTGAAGCCTTTGAAAATTTGTGGGAAAAAGATGCCAAATTACAATCCTGTCTTAGCAATGCCAATGGGCAAGGCAGCAGTTTGGGAACAGGGACCCTGGCTTCAGAGGAGACAAAGGATAGGCCATTCGGAACCTTCTCACCAAAAATGGAGAATTCATTTCTGGTAGGATGTCAAGCCATTTCCCCTTTGTGTTCTAAACTTTTGTCTTGCTTCTTGGTTAGACTGAAGTAAAGTTTCTTTTGGCTTAAAAGTTAAGTCAAATATTTCATAAGCCACTATGATTGATTTCTTAGTTCCCCCAAAGTAAAAAACAATCAACCATCTTTATACATGGGAGAAGGAAAAAACAATAAAACATACTTAGTATCTTGTTGAAGGTGCCATACTAAATATATAGACACACGTATACTATTTATACACACACACATCTCTACATTTACCTATCTTTAAAAACGTTAGTTATGACATTAAAATGACTTTTTTTTTAAAGATCTTATTTATTCATGAGAGAGAGAAGGGGGGACAGAGGCAGAGGGAGAAGCAGGCTTCCTGCTGAGCAGGGAGCCTGATGCGGGGCTCAATCCCCAGGACCCTGGGATCACCACCTGAGCTGAAGGCAGACGCTTAACCAACAGAGCCACCCAGGTGCCCTAAAAATGACTTTTAATGAAACCACATCACTCAGTAATTCCACGTGGATAGTCTCAGTTTTTACTGAAGCATGTTTTAAAACTTAAAGACCTAAGACTTATTTCATAAATAACTTATACCAAAGTTTTAATGAAATTCTTATGCTGTTTCTATCATAATTATGTGATACATGAACTATGAACTATATATGAACTATGTATCACAGCATGTAACTTTTAAACATGTGGGTTGATATATTCTACTTAAATGTGTCTGTTTAACTTTTAACTACAGTAAGTAAATATGGCTAAACAGATTTTCACACAGGTGGGAAGTTTTATTTAGTGTGTCTATCTTAAAATGCAAGCTATGCGGCATATGTGAAATTCATTTTGAGAAGCCAAGGGGAAAGTGATAAGCACCTCAAAGAAACAGGCAGTCACCTTCTAGGCAGAGGAAATCAAAGCATAAGGAAAGATCGTCACGATATCCAGTCCAAAGGAGACTATCTTGGGCCTTCCTGGTCACACTCAATGCTGCCACTGAGGCACAAAAACAGCCACGGACAATATGTAAATGAATGACGGTGACTGTGATGGAACAAGACTTTGTTTACAAAAATAAGCAGTGGCCAGATTTAGGCGACGGGCCATGGTTTGCCAACCCCGACTCGAGGCTATAGATCTCAACAATTTTTTAAATAGCAACTTAAGTAAGAAGCACTGTTTCCCCTACATATGTGCAATATTTACACAGGTATGTCTCACAATACTTACTAGAAGCAATGCACTTTAATACTTCTTATTCTATTTCATGCTTGTTTTTTCTGTTTTGGGGGGATTTGTTTTAGTACCATCAGAAACCACTAAGTTGATTTCACAAATGCATAGTGATGCACAGTTTGAAAAAAGCTGCCCCAGTGTGGACAGCAGCTAGAACTTACGCATTTACTGATTATGCCAAGGAACAATGAAAGCTTTCTAGGAATAGGTAGGATTTATTGAATGTTTTCTATGTGCCTTGCACTGGTATATGTTCTAAGAATCTATCAGTATAAAAAAGACAAATATTGCCCCATAAGATCTAATATTGTTGTAGTTTATAAAAGGGTAAAATGAGCTCTGTGTAAAATGGTATTTTTTTTATAAAATGGGATAATTGTAACACTTACATGCCTCACAAGACTATCATGAAGAATGAAGCACAGATCACTGCATATATCAAGAATTTAGTAAGTTCTCTAAATCACAATTATTCAAATAATTAAGTACCAAGAAGTATTTTCAAAACTGAGTTATAATCTATACTAAAATAAAAGCTTTAAAAAAGAAGTTAAAATTATAATTCTTTAATTAATGAGGATGGCCTTACCTATATTATTTAAAAATAGTGACGAATATAGTAATAATGTGTTGATAGTCAATCAAAGTATGCAACAGAAAACTCTTAGCTCTCCTGGATCTCCCTCCTTACCACCCCTCAAAAGTCAGAAAAGATCTAAGGATTTAGGGGCGCCTGGGTGGCTCAGTCGGTTAAGTGGCTGCCTTTGGCTCGGGTCATGATCCTGAGGTCCTGGGATCGAGCCCCACGTCCAGCAACCTCCTCCACGAGGAGCCTGCTTCTCACTCTCCCTCTGCCTGCCACTCTGCCTACTTGTGCTGTCAAATAAATAAATAAAATCTTTAAAAAAAAAAAAAGATCTAAAGATTTAGTCTCTATCCATAAACCACATGCCATCTAATTTTCACCATCAAGTGACCTATAGCAGAGGAAGAAGGTAAAAAGAATTGAAAAAGTATAAAAGATGCTCCAAAATCTGTACTAGAATGATTACTGAGCCTATGTCTTCAGTTGAACCTGGCATAAGTTAACTTCCCTAGAACCAACCTTTTAATAGTGAGAAAAATTGTTTTTGCATATTAAATAACTACTTTGCATTATCAAACAACAGCTAAAAGGTGGACTCCAAAGGAGCAGAGATTTTTGTCTTTTTTTTTTTTCACTGCTATATATCCAGAATTTAGAAGAATTCTTGGCACTTAGTAGATTCTAAGTATTTGCTGCAGGCAAGAATAATGAACAAAGGGCAAATGACTTGCCAACTTGTTTATGGCATTCAAAATAATATAAAATGTAAATTACTTAAAAGTAACATATTTTAAGATCTCTTGACGTCTGTAGCTTCACTAGTTTATCAGTCTTCTGATTGGTCAGAAAGTAATGTCAATGAGTGTTTCTACAGGGATAAAGAAATAATCTTACCTTCTTTTTCTACTCTAAAAACAAAAGTTCTCTGTGTTGTAACAACTTCAAATTTGTTGTCTCCTTGAACCCGTACCGTAGATATAGCAGAAAGGGGAATTATTCCTTTTGAATACTTTTCCTGTATTAGAGAAAAAGATACACAAACAAGACAGATTAAAATGAAATTCTTGTGACCTTATCAGAAAAAGAATGGTACAATATTTGTAAATATTTACAAGCATATTGTGTTTCTTTCATAATTTTAATCTAAATTTTTAAAATGACATACAAATAGTATATATCCTCAGACACACTTAACACCCCAGAAAGGAAAATATTAAATGGTCCTTTCACGTGAGATGTCTTTTCAATTTTCTCCTCTTCTGGAATTTAAAATTAAAAGGCAAAGAATCAAATACAAACAATTGCACTAGACCAGCAATACAGAGTTCCCAAAACCAACTGTATGTTTTTTAAAACAATCTGGTCAAAATGATTTTATGGTGTTTGCAGGCATCTGCTGGCCATGATGGGTACTGTAACTAAACTACTTTAAAACTACTGCTACTGCATATTGTGAACAAGAATATCTATCAAAACCAGACTGTTGCATTATATCAATTAAACATATTACCCAGTGATTCTAATAATTATCTTAATATCACAACTGCCTCACTCTACCTTTAATTCCCCAACAAAAAATGAATGAAAAAGACAAAAGAATGGAAAAAGATGGATTTGTCTGTTTGCAACTGGCATATACCTAACACAATTTTGGCTGTTAGCAACTGGCACACGCATTTTACCATTTCGCTCAAGAAGGTCATTCTGAAGACTCTTGGTAGCTTTCTCAGTCTTTGTTTTTCCGGATCCACCAAAACCATTTGGCATAAGGACCACCTGACAATTTCAGCTTTTTACTAAGGGTGAAATATTTACTGGGCCTTGTGTTGGAAAGAAAATTCAAATAGTATTTACACATTCAAGGAGCCTCAAAATGAAAAACAAGCTAATGTAATGACAGAAAAGTTTAAAACGTAGTCCGAACCATGGAACGTATGAGTACAAAGATGGAAACTCCCAACTTCTGCTTAAAAGAGGTCAGATGTTTTCACAGACATAATGACATTAGAGCCTGACCTGAAGAAAGCTTGAGTTTAACCACACAGATAACTGGTTGGGAGGCCATCCTGGCTGGAAACTTTAATAATAATAAAGGCAAAGTAGAGAAATAAGAGCATCCACAGTGTAGAGTCCAAAGAGGTAAAACTGGAAACACATATCAAGGACACATTATGGAAGGTCTTAGATATCAGAAGAGTCTGGATACATCTTTACAGGGTTTCTTCTACTATTTCCTTCCACAGAATGATTCACGGAACCCTCATTTTTTAGCAGATCCCAAGTATCTGACGCAACTGGTTTAAATGTATTAAACCATTCCATGCAGAGAACAAACGTCAAGGTCATATTCCTCCTAGTGGTAAACTCCTGCCATGTATTACCAGATAGGTAAGGGACAGTCACGGTCAGCAGCCCAGTGTTCTACTGGGAGGTTATCCTCTGCCCGTTGAGAAGATATACTGTGCTATCATGGCATTCCCTCTTAGTTCTCTGACAGTTTCTTCTCTTCCAATGCCTCTGCTCCAATCTCCTATCCCTGATTACATGTATGCATCAAAATCCTATGCATTCTTCAACACCATTTTAACTACCAACACCACAAAGGCTTTCCCACATCCCCTCACACAGCCAACACTGAACACGGTTTCTGAACTGTAACTGAAGAAGATGAGTGGGCAAACTCACAGAAAAACAAGGACGTCAAGAAGTAAGTAATTTCAAGGCAACTTTTCTTCTCCTTGTTTTCCACTTTTTTATCTTCTCTAAGAAAATCCATTCTTGCTATTTCAACTGCCAACTTCATGAGGAAAATTCTAAAATCTGTCCCTTCCTTATCCATTTTGGTCAACTCCAACCTCATATTTCAAGTTGCATGTAACTGCAATGGTGCATATAACTGTCCCATAAGCACCTCAAACTTTAAATTATCTCCTGAAAACATAACCTCCCCCCCCTTTATATCTGTTCATTAAAATACTACTCTTCTAATCAGTCTTAAGTAGTCATTCATTTGTGTGGCTCATTTGCACCCACATAACTTGGGACTCTCCCTACAGTGACTGTGTCAACTTCCTCCCTGGCACTCTCTGATTCTCTCCAGTCACATGAGCCTTCTTTGAGGTTCCATGAACATACCATGTTTCTCCCCAATCTAGTGCCTTTGCTTACTCTGTTATTCAAGAAATGTTGTCCACATCCAGCTTCACATGGTTCCTGCCTCTCCATCCTTCACATTTCAGCATAAGTATATGCTCCAGAAGAAAGGTTTTCTGACCAGCCTCTTCTCATAGGCCCCCCATCCTCACCTAGGCAGAAGACCCTAATTTAAGCTAATAACAACCTGCATGTTTCCTTTATAGCAATTACTAACTATAACTTAAACAGTGATTTTTATATTTACTGTGTGATCATTTGATTAAGACGGTCTCCCCAAATAGACGGTGGGTCATACATCTGTTTTCCTCAGACCTTACACATAATTGGCATTGCAGAAACATTTTCTCAATTAATGAATTCTATGTCCAATCAATCACAATCAAATCAAGCTCTGACAGCTCATTTTTGGTATTTTTTTCTAAATTCATTTTTTAATACCTCCACTTGCCTACACAGCCTACACCCAGATAATTACTGCCCGATTTACTGCACACTCCCTTGATTTGCCTCCCTACTTTCACTTCTCTTCCTTCTAACCTTTCTTGCATATGATTGTTCAAATGTCATAGTTGGAAAAAAATAAAGAAAAGGTTCATAGAGGGGGATTAAAAAAATGGATCTTGAAGTTTGCACAGAATTTTGATGGATGGCAATGGCTCAGAAGGTTCAGATGGAAGAGCAAAAACATGGAGATGAAAATACAGGAAAAAGACATGTTCGCATTCCCCACAGTGTGTACCCAGATACCGCTGAAAAAAGTCATGCAAAGAAATACATGACTGACTGGCTTAAAGGAAACCCAATAAATGCAGCCGGGTATGATGGCAATGCTAGGCACTACTAGACCGCTAAGTGCTCCAGGAATGAGACAAGTGGGAAAATGTCTCCCTAGTGTCAGGCAACCTCAGACATGGGAAGGACCATAGTACCTTTGGGGACAGTGCAAGGACCTCTGGCTGTAAGTCTATAGTGGCTGAGATAAACTGAAAAATCTAGAATGTCCACAAACATTTACACTTCTCTTAGATGATCCATTCTCAAATCTTAATTTGCTTAAGAATTACAACAGCTTATAAAACTAGATCTCTAATGAGATAATTAACCATTTGTGGAATAAAAATGTTACCATTGACACATTTTTCAGTATAGAAAAAGCAAGCAGCGCTGTAGGAAAAGAAATCAGAATTTTAAATAGATTTTCCCACCTCTAGATCTGCTTAAAGAGATTAAAACAATTCCTTACAAAAAAGCAACCCACCCACATGCCTATAATAATATCCTATTTAACAGGTAAATACTCCAAAATAGAAAAATAAATAAATTCCCCCAGGAGTGATCAAAATGTACTTAACAAGCTAACTATCATGTCACTTTAACCTCAGGAAGTTATAGTTTCTCTAGTGGCTCATTTGTAATCTATTATGAGGTCCCAAGAAATCTCGTAATTCTTAACACTGTAGAGTTGACTTTATATTTCTCTTCAAACAACACACGATAAAGACAAGATAGAGAAAAAAAAAAAGGCTCAGAATGATTGTGTTTTTCAGAGTGTAAAATCTTCCTTAAGGACAGAAATTTTAAAGCATCCCTTGAGCCATAACACACAGATATCTAGGTCAAGTTTGTCATTTATCTACTACCACTTTCAGACAATGAAATGACCACAGAGCAATTCTGCCCCCAGCCGAGTGAGAATGGGGGTGAGTGAGATTTCTTGGCAGGTGACAAGATATCAAGGCTGGTGGGATGATGCCATTTTCAGTAATACAATGAAAAAGTTCTTGCAGAGACGTGATAGAGCAGCACTGAGGAAAGTGAGGGAAAACTAGAGAAACACAGAGCTCTGCCCAGCCACACACTCCTCAGATGCACCTTTAAACACTGAAAGGTGTGAGGACTCAGCACACATGACAGATGACACTGTCGCTATGGCCACACCCAGGCCTTCCACACACTGGCCCTGAAATGCCCTCTTCCCAGCCCTCCAATCTATCCTTGAGCAAGGTGGGTCACAACAGAAACTGTGTCTCCTTTTAGGAAACAGCCAACCCAACATTTTTATTTTTTTGCCAAGATGAAACCAACCATCTGGATAGTAAAGGGACGAAATGCCACAAAAACAGTAATTCAAATTTTAAAAACATTGTTAAGCAAAAGAATTTGTAACCATTCATTTTAACATGAACTTTGTATCACAATTTCAAACCAAGGTTGCGGCATTTTTGTTGCATCAATGCCCACAACGTGGCAGGCACTCAATCTCACTGCTGGACACGGATACCAGAAATTCTCTCTCCCACATGGGGATAATACCACCACCAACAGAGTCTCATGGCACGGAAGTCTTACTCTTGAATAGTATTCCCCCTCATTTCAATCAAACCAGAGAAGGGCACAGCTGCTAAAAAAAAACTAGGGGTCAGATTCCAGCAGATACAGAGACCACATTGTACCCACCGCTGGAATGGAAACTGTCTCAACATGCAAATGCACAAGCAAACTAAAAACAGTAGCAAAGGCAGAAAATCAGCTTTTAAAAAATACTCATCCCACCATCTTGCAAACCTCGAAGAGGTGTGTTTAAACTTATTTAATGCTTTATCTGGATGACTACAAGGTGAAACCAAGTAATACTTCTCCAAACTTTCTAATGTTCTTAGTATTGGAGCATGTGTCCTGTAGCACTGAAGAATCAATATATGAAAGGGAGTTTCTTTTCAAGCCACAAATATCACAATAGGAAGAAATATTCTCCAAATAATGAGAAAATAATGTTAGAGTATAAGCTATAAATAAGAAAATGTGCTTAAATGTTAAATGAATCTAGCAAGAGAATGTTTATATTTCAGACTATAAGATTACCTGATTTTAATTAAAAATACTATATATTTATTAGTTCCAACTTTTCATTAAGGAAAATTGTCAAACACAGAGAAGTAGAATGATTATGACAACTGACATCGATATATCCTCCAACCAGATTTGACAACTGTTAACATCTTCAGTTTTTATTTTACCTATGTGTGTGTGTAAATATATTTATAAATATAAATATATAGATAAGTAACATCTGAAAAACATCGGCAGATAGGACACTTCAAATATTACAGCCTACATCTCCTAAGAATAAAGACATTCTCATACCTAATGAAGACATGATCAAAACAGTATCATGTTGTTAAGATTCACTTGCCTAAAGACAAAATTGTGACCACTTTCTCATCAAGATGTTCAATGAGCTCTAGCTCCAAAGAACTTCTCAGTTTCATCTCTTCAAGTCTCCTTCATATATTCTTTTTTTTTTAATTTTATTTTGTTATGTTAATCACCATACATTACATCATTAGTTTTTGACGTAGTGTTCCATGATTCATTGTTTGCGTATAACACCCGGTGCTCCATTCAATATGTGCTCTCTTTAATACCCAACACCAGGCTAACCCCCATCCCCCCGCCCCCCTCCCCTCGAGAACACTCAGTTTGTTTCTCAGAGTCCATAGTCTCTCATGGTTCCTCTCCCCGTCCGATTTCCCCCCTTTCTTTTTTCCCTTCCTACTAACTTTTGGTTTTTTTTTTTTCTTAAACATATAATGTATTATTTGTTTCAGAGGTACAGGTCTGTGATTCAACAGTCTTGCACAACTCACAGTGCTCACCATAGCACATACCCTCCCCAATGTCTATCACCCAGCCACCCCATCCCTCCCACCCCCACCACTCCAGCAACCCTCAGTTTCCTGAGATTAAGAATTCCTCATATCAGTGAGATCATACGATACATGTCTTTCTCTGATTGACTTATTTCACTCAGCATAATACCCTCTAGTTCCATCCACGTCATTGCAAATGGCAAGATTTCTTTTTTTTTGATGGCTGCATAATATTCCATTGTATATATATACCACAGCTTCTTTATCCATTAATCCATTGATGGACATCTTGGCTCTTTCCACAGTTTGGCTATTGTGAACACTGCTGCTATAAACATTGGGGTGCACGTACCCCTTTGGATCCCTACATTTGTATCTTTGGGGTAAATACCCAGGAGTGCAATTGCTGGATCGTATGGTAGCTCTATTTTCAACTGTTTGAGGAACCTCCATACTGTTTTCCAGAGTGGCTGCACCAGCTTGCATTCCCACCAACAGTGTAGGAGGGTTCCCCTTTCTCCACATCCCCGCCAACATCTGTCGTTTCCTGACTTGTTAATTTTAGCCATTCTGACTGGTGTGAGGTGGTATCTCATTGAGGTTTTGATTTGGATTTCCCTGATGCTGAGCGATGTTGAGCACTTTTTCATGTGTCTGTTGGCCATTCGGATGTCTTCTTTGGAAAAATGCCTGTTCATGTCTTCTGCCCATTTCTTGGTTGGATTTTCCTTCATATATTCTATTTTCCAATCAGAAAACTGACTTCGCATCTGGACATCTCATGGTTCTCTCTGTTACCACATCCTAGTCTCTCTGGTCCCAATGTGCAAACATTCCTCTTTTTCAAGACCATGGCAAATGAAATCATCTCATGCAAGAAGCCTTCTTTGGTTCTTCCATGCCCTTTCAGATACAAAGTAACCTCTCCTTGTGTTGCCTACCTGTAGTATCCTTTTGTAAACATTCCTTAGTGCTTTCTAAGAGAAAGATAATTTTTTATTCATCCTTACATCATTCACAACAATTCCTGTTGTTTGTAGAAGACACTCCATAAATAATTGTTGGATGTGTAATTTTTTTAAATCCAAATTTTATGTGTAAAGAAAAGTTAAACTATGAACAGAGTGTTTCACCATATGCAAACTCTGTTCATGTTGGCAATCCAACTTCTATTCTTAAAAACCAAATTGCTTGCTTAGTACTGAAGTGTACCTTGGATATGCAAGAAAATCTTTGAGAACTATAAAATATTCTTACCTTCTCGTTATTGTAATAAGAAATGCTAAGGCCATCAAATTTCACCCATCTCTTCTGAAACATGCGTTTTCTGTAAAACATATGAAACTGTTATTTTACATTCAAGTATCATGAACTTGGATTTTAAATACATTTGTAGTGTAACTGTTGAGTACATTCCTATTTGTTGTTAAACAGTGTAAAAAAGCATTAGGCTATGACAGTGTACGTTTTGGCAATGGCATGTAGGGAAAAAAACATAAAATGACATTTCCTAATCAGTTAACATAAGTATTTAAAACAACGATGCTGTTGGTACTGGCACAAAAATAGACACATAGATCAATGAAATGGAATAGAGAGCCCAGAAATAAACCCACATTTATGTGGTCAATTAATTCATCTACCACAAAGAAGGCAAGAATATCCAATGGGAAAAAGACAGTCTCTTCAACAAATGGTGTTAGGAAAACTGGACAGCTACATGCGAAAGAATGAAACTGGACCACTTTCTAACACCATCCACAAAAATAAACTCAAAATGGATTAAATACCTAACTATGAAATCTGAAACCATAAGAATACTAGAAGAGAATATAGGCAATAATTTCTCTAACATCAGCTGTGGCAGCAGTTTTCTAGATACTTCTCCTAGGGCAAGGGAAACAACAGCAAAAATAGACTACTGGGACTACTTCAAAATAAAAAGCTTTTGCACAGTGAAGGAAGCCATCAACAAAACAAAAAGGCAATCTACTGAATGGGAGAAGATATTTGCAAATGATATATCTGATAAGGGCTTAATATTCAAAATATATAAACAACTTACACAACACCAAAAAAAAAAAAGCAATTCAATTAAAAATGGATAGAGGAACTTAATAGACATTTTTCCAAACAACACATACAGATGGCCAAGAGACACAAGAAAAGATGCTCAACATCACTAATCATCAGGGAAATGCAAATCTAAAACTGTAAAGAGATATTACATTACACCTGTCAAAATGTCTAGAATCAAAACCACAACAAATAACAAGTGTTAAGGAGGATATGGAGAAATAGGAACGAACCCTCATGAACCAATTCCTCATTGCTGGAAATGTAAATTGGTACAGCCTCTGTGCAAAATAGTATGGAGGCTCCTCAAAAAATTAAAAATAGAGCTACCCTATGATCCAGTAATTCCACTACAGAGTACCTAAAAAACACACACAAAACAGCATTTCGAAAAGATATATGCACCTCATGTTTACTGCAGCTTTATTTACAATAGCCAAGATATGGAAGCAATCCAAAAGTCCATCCATAAATGAATGGATAAAAGTGTGTGTGTGTGTACATACACACATATACATACAACAGAATATGATGCAGCCATAAAAAAAGGATGAGATCTTGCCATTTGTGACAATGTGGATAGACCTAGAAAAGATTATGCTAAGTGAAATAAGTCAGGATGAGAAAGACAAATACCTTAGGATTTCACTCATGTGAAATCTAAAAAACAAAACAAATGAATAAACAAACAAAAAGCAGAATCAAACCTATAAATACAGAGAACTGATGATTGTCAGAGGGGAGAGGGTTAGGAGGATGGTTAAAATGGGTAAAGAGAAATGGGAGGTACAAGTTTCCAGTTATGGAATGAATAAGTTATGGAAATAAAAGACACAGCCCAGGGAATATAGCCAATGATATTGTAAAAGTGTTGTTGGCTACACTCTAGAACTAATGTAACATTGTATGTCAACTATATTCAAATAAAAAAATTAAATAAATAAAACAATGATATTATTAAGGGTATTAGTATCCAAATTTATAAGGATTAGCACAAAAGTGTGGTGAGAAACACTAGCACTGCACCCATTTCCCCTAACAGAAATAATCCCTTAATAAAGATAATATAGGGGCACCTGACTAGCTCAGTTGGTACAGCATGCAACTTTTGATCTCAGGGTTATGAGTTCAAGCCCCAGACTGGGAATAGAGTTTACATAAAAATAATTTTTTTAAAAAACATTTAAAAAAATAATATAAGCTTTCATCCTTCATTAAGCTTACAGCATTTATCTTATTTTACCTTTACTTTTGCTTTGGAGCATGAATAATATTTTGCCAAAATAACAAAGCTTTGTCAGTTGGATTTATGAATTACTTAATTTTGATCAAATGAGCTGAAAAAAGCCCCATATAGAGAATCCTTTACAATCATCCAAAATTCACTGAAATATTAACATTTTTCAAAAAGAATCAGATGAAAGGCAAATGCAATTTAAGATGATCATGGAAAAATAATGAGAAACAAAGCAAAATAACATAATCACATGTTTCCTGTTTAGGTTTAAAAGAAAAACTTTTTCTGACTGTATAAGGGAAAAGTGAAGAACCAATTCCCACTTGGGCTTGTTCTTGTTTTGTTTCAGAACCCTTCCCTGAAGTCAGATATTCCTATTCTCTAAGTGGCTTTCTCTACTTGACACAATATACTTTTAGCTTCTAATACAAATGATATATATGAAAACTAACTTCCTGTTTAAATAAAGTCATTTCTAAGCAAATATGTAAAAAACAACCATGTCTACCTTTTCCATTTGTAGTTTGCTAACATGTTTAGGATAAGGGATTAGTTTAACTTTCTGTGGTTTTCCTAAGATTTAAAGATAGAAAAAAGAACATATGGAAGTGTGGAGACCTTGCCTTCCCAGCTGTTTTCTGAGCACCAAACATGTATCACTCGAGTGAAATGCAGCAAGCCTCCCACACTGATCTGTTCGGCTTTACATAAAATTAGAGCAAACCTGATCAAATGGATAAAAGTTTCAAAGTTCATCAGGACAGATATTTCCATATATAAGCATTTGAATTAATTATGAAGTAACAATAAACACCTTGAAATCATAAGCATAACTACTCAGCTTTCTTTCCATCATCTTTCTGCCCCTTTTTAACTTCTCTTGGTCTGATTTCTTAACCGTGAAACATGCAATAGTTAGACATCTAGTTTTTAAAACCCAAGAGTTCTTTAAATTCCTTGCCTTAAAAATATTAAAAGGTAAAGAAGTATTAAATACAAAGTAATTATACATTGAACAAATCAATCACTCTGCACTCATTTCATGTTGATCTCTGTCATACTTGAACACAGGTAAATACACATCTTCCCACACAATGTCGGCAATA
This sequence comes from Eumetopias jubatus, assembly GCF_037043125.1. Classification (NCBI taxonomy): domain Eukaryota; kingdom Metazoa; phylum Chordata; class Mammalia; order Carnivora; family Otariidae; genus Eumetopias; species Eumetopias jubatus. The sequence goes on along the minus strand of NW_028274808.1, from coordinate 172,741,802 downwards.
ATTCTGTAAATCAAGATTTTTATTTTGGGCCCTACCCACCTTACTTTGTGAATGGTGGTAAGCTGGAGCTCAACAGTATACATAATCTTCCATTTCAGAATAAAAACAATCAACATCTTTTAGGGAAATGATTACCATTACCCCTCTATTCCCTTTGCTACTGACTCCTCCTCTTTCAGAGTTCTACCTATCGTACCTACACAAATACTGCTTCCCAATGAGCCAATCCAAAGCAGATGACAAAGTTATTTTCTCTCAAAGCACACCTTTTCCTCCTAATACTTAACACAATCTGTGTGTGTGTGTGTGTGTGTGTGTGTGTGGGTATTTGTTTACTTGCTCAATGTCTGTCTCCCATACCATACCCTATGCTTTACAAGGACAAACTCCGAGAGTGTTTCATCTTTCACTACACGATCTGCAACTAACACAGAGACATGTATGGCACTAAAAAAAGAATTTGTTAAGTGAATGAGTGACATGAGTGCAGTTCCTTTAGCAAGATGACAAATAAACCTCAATGACTAACATTCAAATAATCAGCATCTTTAAAAAAAAAAAAAAGGTTGGTGGAAGACAGGAAAACTTCTGAAAACTCAAAATTAAATTCAAAGTTTCAAAACCTGCCAAAGCACAGAGTGAAAAAAAGTTTTAAAACCTACTCTAATATGTTTTACTTAAGATCGTTAATTGCAGCCACTCAGACTCAAAAAGCTTCCTCAGAATTCCATCACCAACTAGATAGATGGTTTGGGATGTGAGGCATCATCCAGGAGTATAACATTTGTACCCACAGAAAAATGAGAAGGGGAAGAGACAGGGCAGACAATTTAGGGATCAAAGGTACCACCATCTGACCACATCTCCTCTTGGGCACTGATGACAAAGGACACACTCTATCCTTGGCTCTCTGAGGAAAGCCTCATCCAAAACCTCAGCCTCTGTAAGACGCAGTTTCAGAGATAGTCTCCCACCCATTTAGTTTTCACAGCTACCAGGTTAACTGTTAGATGTGTTCAACCATTTTAACTCAATATTCTTAGATTATTAAATCTAATAATCTATGGAGGACAAATCCCAGCTGACAGTGAAATGGAAAGAGAAGCCACATGGTGTAGCAGCTAAGGAAACAACCATTTTGCAGTTGGAGAGAGCTACTTGGCAATCCTATGATTAACCCTCTCCTTCTGCTGTCATTCATTCATCCAGCCAGCCATCAAATCTGTGGGGACTTACTCTGTGGACACCATCCTCCAGCCATATTGCTTGCTATCTCTAGACTCCTGCCCCCAGGCCTTCTCAGATGCGATTTTCCCTGCTTGGAATGCTCCCTGTCTGCTCTGGACAGGGCCGGCTCCTTATCCTTGAAACCTCAGCCTGAAAGCATTCCCTCCAAGTAGACATCCTTACACTACCATACAGATCCTACAGATCCCCTTGGTCTCTTGCTCCATTTCTTCACTTCATGACACCTAACAGACTTTGTATTTATGTATTTGTTTTGCTTCACCCATCTCCATGCTAGATATTGAGATACCTCAGTGGAGAAACCAGTTCTATTTTGTTTATCAATATAAAACCAGCGACTGCCACAGTTCCTAGCAATAAAATGTGCTTAATAAATTTTTAATGAACAAAGGAATATATTTGTCACTGAAAAATGCTTACTCAAATTTGCATTATTTATATAGAGAGAAGAGAAACACCACTAAAACATTTTACCCTCCATTTCCTCATTTCATTTTTTGTTTTTTTCAAATACTAAAGACCAGATTTTTTTAATATGTAAAAATAAAGGCTTTCTAAAATACCTTGTAATCACAGAAAAATTAGAGCCTACAGAAAGCTTGGAAAATTCATCACTAATACCCATATAATTTAAAAATACATTTTATGTTTAAGCACTTTTAAAATACACTTTTTAAAAAATGTATGCATTTGACATATTCCTATTTAAAAATATAAATTAATACAAATGTTTCTAAAACTAAATATATATAAATATTGTTCAATCTATTTTGCTCATTAAATATGTCAACATTCAATTAACTGTTTTCTACACGTAAGTTCAATACTGAATTCTAATAACTGGTAATTATAGATAAGAACTTACATATATATCCCTTCTCACATTATTCTCCTTTCCAGCGAATGGAAACTCAGATTTAATGTTGGTAAAGCCTACAAATTAAATTTAAATGAAATAATAAGGGAGTACCTGAGAAGGTGTTTCTAAATGTCAATGTACAATTTTAAAATAAGTATCAATGAATACTAAAGTTTTAAGAACTATCTTCTCTGTGCAAGGGTTATATATTTCACATATTTATAAAAGGTTATTAGACATCAGACAACTAATTCCACTGGAATTATGTAAAATTAATCTACTACCCACAGTTAGCAGTTCCAAAAGTACTTTAAACATTTACTCTGATGTAAGTTAAGCGTTTTCCCTTAAATTTCACTTAACGGCTTAATTTGCTTAGTGAATGCTAAAAATAAAGACATGGTATAAAATACAGGGTCATCCTAGGCTGTGTTTCTACTGTCATAGCACACAAATTAGATCTGAAATAATAATGAATTATTACAAAGAAAAGAGAAAGCCTCGGTCAATTAAGAATTTATTTGGCATAATAAATACCACAAAACAGCAAACAGTATGTTGTGCTTTGTTCTAGGCGCTGTTGCAAGGCATACGCAAATATTAATTCATTTCAACCTCTAAGCAACCCTATGAGGTAATTATTATTCCCATTTTACAGATCAAGGCACAGAGGCACTAGCAGGTTATATAATTTGTCACATGACTAGCAAAGAGCATATCTGGGAGTCATATCCAGGCAATCTGGTCCCAAAGTCTGTGCTCTTGACCACGAAGCAAAACACACTGGAACGTTTTATAGCAAGGCATCCTGGACATCCCTTTACTTTAGGCAGTGATAACATTTGACCTCTATCCACTTTATATGTGAATTCAATTTTGCAAAGTGTGTCAGAATTCCTTCAGGAAAAAAGGTAGAGCAGACATGAAACATATTAGGTCTTATCCTATTTTGATTTTAGGGTTCTGAAGGGAAACATTTCTTTAAGAAGCTTTTTTAGAATAATTCATAAGGCTTGTGCCACATTATGGAACGAATTCTATAAACTCTTCCCCTGAGCTCTGGTAGGGCAGCTGGTGTAAAGTTACAACTGCTATCATAAATACAGCCTTACCACCTGGTGTCAGTTTTTGTTGTCTCAAAACTGTGTATCTTAGAAATTATTTTTTTTAACAACAGTGTACATACAATTAAATCTGTATTTATGAAGTACTCATACAGAGGTACTCCTGTTTTAATTTCATTCCTAAGTGCCAACAGAGTTTTGGGAGTTTTTTTTGTTTTGTTTTTTGTTTTTTATTATTTGACAGAGAGCACAAGTAGGCAGAGAGGCAGGCAGAGGGAGAGGGAGAAGCAGGCTCTCCGCCGAGCAGAGAGCCAGATGCGGGGCTCGATCCCAGGACCCTGGGATCATGACCCAAGCTGAAGGCAGATGCTTAATGACTGAGCCACCCAGGCGCCCCGGGAGTTTTTTTGCTGTTGTTGTTGAAAAGATTTAATATTTTAGTTCAAAAAAAAAAAAAATCCCCAAATAAACAAGTACGGTGACCAATGATATTAATATAAGGCTACCAAACCATCATTAAATATAACACAACTGAAATGAACCTCAAAGGCACTAAGTCAAATTTATGGCTCTCTAATTTAAATCATCACAAATATACTTCTCAATTATTCTAAATAGTATCTAATGAAAAGGGTATCAACATGGTGATTCAGATTCATCTTCCTTGTTTACATAATCCTGAAGAATTATAGGCATATTATGTCTTACTCGCTACTCCAACTAGCCTCAATGTTTTAGAACTACCACAATTTCGAAAAGTGCATACTTTTATCTAATTATTCATTTTTTATTTATTTTACCTATTAAGTATGAGGCTTTTAAATGATGCAGTATTAGTTAGAAGTGTTTTATAAGTACAGATGCAAGAAATTATTATATTTGTATAACATGCCAGCACTATCGTTTCTTGGTCTTTTGGCTAAGATCAAGTGCAAAATGCCAGCACTTCTCTATTCTAAGATGCATTTCCTCACTTTTAAGCAAATCAAAATGACAGTTTCCAAGATTAGGTGAACCAAAATGAATTGGGGCCAAAAAAACCAAAAACAAACCAAAATTCTCTGAAATCCCAGCTTCTCTTGGCTATACCTCTTTCAATAAGAAAAAACAAATGTTATTTTAATGTAAAATTTCAGGTTAAAATAAACTTTCCAAAGTCAATAATAAAACATTCATTTTAGTATGTCACTATCAATTTTTATAATACTCACCGAGAGCTTACATGTCATAGTATATGAAAAGCTATGTTAAATGATTCACACCTCTTTATTTTATGCAGTCATATTCTGTACACACACACAAACAGGAAACCAGCTTCCAGTTAAGATGATCAGTTAAAAGCTTGCATTTACTTCTACTCCCAAAGCTTCAAAGGATTAAAAAAAAAATCCACAAAAATAAATACCTACAAACCAACAATAACAACCAGAGAAGTAGAAAATAAGAACAATATTTAGGAACCAAGAAAGCAGAAGGAAGGATAGAGGCCTGACTTAGGAAGTTTCCGAGAGCTGGTTGCTAAGCCTGCAACAAATCAAAATGAGAGAAAAACCAATTTACCCACAAAATTTCAGAAAGTCTCAGGAGATGGAAGACATCAAGTAACTCTGGAAGTGACTGAGGAGGAGAGGGGGTGCCAAAAATAAGATTTGCTGAAAGGCACTTTAAGAGATAAACTTGTGCCCTTCATTGCTCCATCCCAGACTCCTCCCTCTCTTCACACTGCTAGAAAAATTCCCCTCTTCTTGCTCAATAGTATAGCAGAGTTTCATTCCCTGCAGAAAATCAAACGGAAGCATCTCTGGACTGGGACGCTCAACATGACTGAAGGTAAGGGGCAGTATTCAAAGCAGAAGAACCAAAAGTCTGCATCATAAATATTTATACTCGAAGCCCACGCTCCCTACTAAGCTCCCAAAAAGCTGTTTTACCAGTCTTATCACCTTCAAGGAAAGAGACTCATTTAAAAGATACTGGCATGAGGACTCACCAAGGAAACATATTAAGAAAAGTCCAGGAAGATCATCTTGTAAGAAATAACAGGACTCATCAGAACCTGTACCAATCAGCTTAGTAAGATCCCACTTTAAATGTAAACAGCCCAAGATTAATAAAACATTTGAGGAAAACACCTCTACGGTAAAAGATGGGGAATGATCCCCCCAAAAGAAATAAAATTGAAAGAAACAGATTCTACAGGAAAAGAAAGCTTCAAAAAATATAAGATCTTCAGAGAGGTAACAGAAAATATTGTGTCCATGGGACAATAACAGTAAGCTATAAAAAGGCCAGTCAAAAGAAGATGCTTTCTATATTAAATATAGGATAACAAAAAACAAAAGTGGGTTAGAAAATATAACTGAAGAAAGTCCCCAGAAATGGAAAATGGAAAAGCTACATTTTATCAACATTTTGGTGTGGGAGGTCCAACACCAAACTACCAAGAAGTTTAGGAAAAAAAAGAATAGTTAACAAAGAAATAAAACAAGAAAATCTCCCAGAACTAAAAAACAGGCTACATATAAAGGACTGAGAATTGGATTTCTCAATACCAGCTCTACAATACCAGAGACCTAGAAGACTGTGGATTGCTGATCTGGAGGGAGTATTCTTTCTCATCAAGATTTCAGAACCATGATAAATTATCGATAAGCATCCTTAGGAAGAAAGTGACACTTTCAAATATACAAAGTCTCAAAAACTGTCCCTCCTATCCACCATTTCTCAGGAAACTCCAAGAAGCATGGGTGGGTGTGTTGGTGGGTAGACAATGACACAAGATTGAGGAAAGGCAAAAACACCCAGCATAGAGAATCCCCAGGACAATAATGAAAGAGATCATAGAAAGTTAACTGGTATACTGTGCAGGAGGCCTGAAGAACCACCAGCCCAAACAGAAGTTTCCTTAGGAGGCTGAGCGATGATGAAATTGGTAAGTATTTTGGTTACTTCACAGATTTATGGTCCTTCAGAAGAATTTTGGGATGAACGAACAACAAGTATATAAAAAAACAAGCAAATAAAAAAATCAAAAATTATATATGAGCAGCATTTCCAGTCATGAGGCCATAAAATTATATACAGATAGAATCTAACCATTTTGTACAACTATAATGAAAGGGATGATAAATAGGAACTGTGTCTATGCCAGAAGGAGGCATGGGGGACAGTGATAAAAATGAGTAAACATTATATTCCATGGTAGTACCTCAAAAGATAATCTCTAACAGTGAAAAGTGAGGAGAAAAAAAGGTATAAAAATATTATTAAGATGGGGCGCCTGGCTGACTCAGTCTCTAGAGCATGTGACTCTTGATCTCAGGGTCATGCGTTTAAGCCCCACACTAGGCACGGAGCCTATTAAAAAAAAAATGCAAAAAAAATATATATTAAAAAGAATATTAAGATATACAAAGTAAAAACCAAAGAAACTACTAAAAGAATTGAAAGCAGCTGTCTCTTGTGATGAAGTGGGAGGAGGGAAAGTTGCTATGTGTTTTGTTTTTTTTAACAAACCATGTACAACTTTGACACTCTAAACCACATGCTTTTACAATCACCAAAACCTTAATTTTAAAAGTTTAATGTGAACACATGCTTTCTTTACATTTTCCAAGGTAAATAAGAACTGACTAGAACTCATTATCAAAGGTCACCTGAAATAAAATGACGTTCTTCTGAAGAGAAAGGAAACTGCAGTTTATTGAGCCCCAATTAAGTGTCAGGCCCAATGTTATCTACTTTTCCAACTGATCCCACAGAGGAAGTCTTGACCCTATACTTTCACGTGGGAAATGAAGGTTCTAGGATACATAGCCAATGACCAACAGATGGCTTACAACTCTAATTTCAGTTTGTCTGATTCCAACACCCTCACATTCATTTCTCTGCCACTAAGCAGACTGAAAGAAATTAGTCGTGTTACTTGCTAAACACGAAAACTCAGAAACTGTTTCCTCAAATTACAAATAAAATATTGAAGCTTTTTATTTGCTTGGCACAGTCTTTACAAAGGATGTGTGATTTGAGAAACGACCAACTAGATACTTTTTATCAAAGATTTAAGATTTAACTTGAAGTTCAACACAGTGATTGGTACATTACATCCTGGTCAGATAGACTTGTCAACTTTCCACTACATTTGCTTTTCACTGAAAGGCCAACCAGAGGTCAGCATTCCCAGGAAACTTGAGGTGCTCCCATACTTGTGTATCAGGGTGAGGAATAGCTCAATGAAAGCAGCCTTGGAGACGCTGGGCACAAGCCGGAAAATCAGTCACTGACAGAGGCACCAACAGTCTAAGCCCTGGTTTCCCAAAGGGCTTCTGGATGATCGGACTCCTAACTCCTGACCAGGATTTTATCTTTTCTTGGTATTTGACCATTGCCTTTTTCATTTTCTTCAGTTCTCTGTTCAACCTGAACATGCAATCAATCCACCGGCAGTTTCTCCCTCCTGGTTCTAGAGCCCAAACTCGCATCTCCAATAAAATAACCTGACCAACCCCTGCTACCATCTCACAGACTTCAGTACCTCCAGATATCAACTACGTCAGGGTCCTTTCATTCCATCTAGCCAGAAAAGTATTTCTTCTAAAAGTGCCAGTTAAAATCTTATCCATTTTCCAAAGGCCAACTGAACTGCTAATTCCTCTCCCTAGAAAATCTTGGAAGAAATGTTTTCTAAACCCCTCTGTAACTTCACAATTCTGTACGCTTGAGGATTTTTCTGCACCAGTTAGTAGACGCTTCCTTTTTTCTGCCCTAAATGGAAGACACAAAAAAGACAAGAAACACACACATCTTGCACATATTTGTATTACTCCACAAATTCTTAAGCATATTCTATATCCGAATTGCTGAGTTAGCCTCACATATTCAGCTTCTGCTGTTCTAGGCTCAGATTACCATACGATGCCTCTCCATGGAGAAAAAGTTAATAATTTGTTAAAGAGGAGTTCCGCTGAGTAAGAAATAAAGTCACAAAACATATTCTCAAGTAAAATATGAATTCCTTGAGATACACTGCAATTTTTACAAAAATGGTGATGCATTATACTGAACACACAAATATCTTTAGAAAACAGCAAGTTAAAATGTCAAAAAGGTTCCTTTGTTGCAGATATGCTTGGATATTTCACCATGTGCATCTCCCAGGAGGGGTAAAGCACATTCACCACATTCGCCTTTCTTCACAGTAACTTACCGGAATGCTTCCTCCCAGTTACATATTTGAGAAATGCTGGAATAAATTCTACCCGGTCTTTCAGATTTGCATCCACTCAGATTGAGTGAAGAGCTTCAGCTTATCAGTTACAGTAAGGAAGAGGGAGGGAGAAAGCCTTGCTTTTTTTTTTTATCTTCAAAACCCAATGAATTTTTAGGTTTTTTTAAACAAGTACCATTTATTAAGTTTTTCATCTGCTTGACCTGTTTGAAACACTAATCACAGACCCAGGGTCAACATTTTATTAGGTTCCTTCCATAAAATTTTTGAAATTGATAGTATCAGGCTATGTTGTAATTAGATAATTCAAATAGCTAAGTGAATGTTCATACTTTAAGCCCAACTATAAATGTTTTAGTATTTCTTTAGTTGCATGATGTTACAATTACTCTCTTGCTAAATATTAGGCAGTTTTCACATACTCTACATTGATTCAGGACTGGCATTTCCATTGCAAAAGCAAACAGTCACATGAAGTAAATCCAGATTATAAATGTGATTATTTTGTTTACTGTCCCTCATGAATGAGGACAGGTCCAAACACTATTTGGAGAAGGATAACTGAGTGTGGCTCCTTGTTTTTATAAACTGTGTTTTGAAAAAACACATGTTTTTAAGAGGGAAACAGAATCATAAAAAGAACACTGAGAGTCCACTGCAATGTTAACGTATATCAGTGTTATCAATGCACCTGCAGATTTTCAACCAATATTGTGTTGGAGTTCAGTTCTTATTTAAAAATCCCTATACATAAAAAAAACTGCCTGTTTTTAAAAAATTTAAAGAAAAAATATATCTAATGCTTGTTTTTTCACTGATTTCATTCAACAACAAATACTAAGAGCATCTGCCACGTGTCAGGCTACATTCTAGCTGCTGAGGATATCACAGTAAACAAAAACCAACACAGATGACTATCCCCACGGAGTGTACATAAAATAAATCAACTAGCATATGAGCCCCAAAGAGAAAAATAAAGTAATTAAGGGAGTGATGGGGCAGTGGGGGGGGGGAGAGGTAGTGATAATTTTAACTTTAGTGTTCAGGACCTCAATGCAAAGGAGATACTGCCGCAAGAACTTGAGGGAGGAAGGACACAAGCCATGCTGCTCTGCGGGGAAGAGCACTCCAGGACAAAGAATGACAAGTGCACAGGTCCCCAAAGAAGGCTCCTGCTTCTTATGACTATGACTTCTATATTTATTAGAACAATAGAAAGCAGTTTCCCATACTTTGTGATCTATCCGGTTATAATTTTCTACTTGGGGCCCAGGGGAAATAGAAGCAGCTGGTATAAGGTTCTAGCCAACTCTCTAATCTGTTTTATGCCTCTATGGCCCACAGGCCAAATCTGGCCCATTGTGTGTTTATAAATAAAGTCTTATTGAAACACAGCCTCATTCATTGGTTTACATATTCTCTGTGGCTGCTCTCAAGCTACAACTGCTGAGTTGCTGATTTCCCACAGATATCCCACAGAGGCTGTATCCGATTGAAAATATATTTTATCTGATCCTTTACAGAAAAAGTTTGCTGATACCTTCTCTCTAGAGTCCAGAATGCCATCTACAGCAGCGTTACCTGCATCACACAGACATGTGACCATGAGTTCAATAAGGCTCAGGAACCTCTGCTTAAGGAGTGGGCAAGCATCACTTTGTCCAATTAATGAGCATCTTAAACACCCTTACAATAGCATACAGAGTCCAATTAGGGAAAAGGAGAAATTCAGATTCTACTTCTAATAAGTAATACATGCTTCTTGGCCAGTAACACATTCTTCTTTTCAAGTCATAGCAATAAAATCATGTAGAAGAGTTTAATCTCTTGGTGATATAACAACTTCCTTTAATTTCATGATTTTCATTCATCCTGGTACCCAGGAGAAAAACTGTTAAGCCAGAAAACTCAATTATTTCCCCTAAAATGGAAAAACATAAATCTAGACAACTTACAGCATCTAACCTTAGGCAGATTCAGAATAGAAAGGATGGAAAGTCTGAGTTCTGATAAATAGAGAGGAAAAATGTTCTAAATGTCCCAGAGGTAGCCAATGATGGTGAAGCTTTTTCAGTGTGCCTGGAGCATAAACATATCAACCCTGCAGAGAGCAAGGTACCACCAGAGATCATGCAGGAAATCACAGCTTCTGGGGGCTCTATAACCAGAGTCTGCTAAATCTTCTGGTGATAAGTGAGAGAGCGCTCGGATCTCCCTAAACACTTCAATTTTACAGAAATGAAAGATTCGAGAATATTCAAGCTCACTGTTTCACACCACCTGTGTGTACCTTTGAGCGCTTACTTATACCTTTGCTATTAGACTACATAGTTACCAATAATACTGATGACTGATGAAGAGTAGGCATAGTTCACTACTTTGTCACCCTAATGTAACCTAATATAAAGAAAGGAGACAAGATAACTGGTACTAAGAAGTACTCTGTTTCAGTTTATTCAACATCTAATTGGCTAAAAGAATGCAATGGTATAAAGTATTAACTATATAATTACTAACCATAAAGGTATTGGGATTTTTTTTTCACTTTCTTCAGAAACATAATGTCTGCTACCCACTAGTCAACTAATGCTTCTTCAGGTAATTTTCTACTAATAAAATTTATTTTAGGTCCAACCAAGGCTTTCTAGAAATGATACACATTTTAGGGGGAACAAAGAAAACCAGCACATTGCAGGGATTCACCACATTAACTACTTAAACACAAGAGATTTAATCCCAAAATAACTTAATAATTCATGAGGAATATTTCAAGTAAATATTTCAAAAAGACATTCAAAAATCGGGATGCTGGAAAACAATTCTAACTAAACACAATCCCTCCCCCAAATATTTCTCAGTACTGTAAGACCCTTAAAGGACATAAGTTTCTCTGTAAACATCTGAAATGATAAATCTGTTTTAAAAGTATAATATTCAAGGGACTCTGACCTTCTGTGCAACATACAAAAATCAAAATATATCAGTAACAATGAAGCCCGAAATCTAACAATGATGTACTTTCCCTAACTACAATTAAGACTTGTATTCCCAAACAGAACACTGTTATAATATGAGCAAAAGCCAAACAGTGTGGGCCTAGTAATACCAACTCAATCTGTGTTGTTTTTCTTTGCTACAAATTGAGACACAGTGCACTTTAGTGTAAAGTTAGAAACTGACATCAAGGATCTAGACGTGAAATTGCAACTTTCAGTTTCAATTTGCTATTCAGAACTTTATCCCAGCATTCCACATACTACACTGCACATTGCACATGTTCCTCCTTATGACTGAAGAACAGCATTTGCAGAAGTTCACTGAAAGTCCCTAAAAACTGTATCTGTGTGAGGGGAGGTGGGGGAGGGGTGAGAAGTAGCAGCAACCTAGCCAAGTTTAGAAATGGGTAAACTTGAACCATTAAAAAATATGCTATTGGGGGGAAAAATGAATAACTACATACCCTTGAGGAGACAGTTTGTCTAGCCATCCCGATTTAACCTTCCTTGCAGAGGATCCATAAAAACAGGCATAGGGAGATATTGCATTTGAGGAAACGATCGAGGACTCAGCATTTCCACTTGTTGAGCTTAATGGATAACTGTGCCTATTGACGGGGTCTATAGTCAATGCTTTCTGAGTCCTAGATTTAGATGCCTTTGAGTTTTTTCTTCTTAAGCTCTGAAAGCATTCTTCTACTGTTGAATATTCTGATTCTGAAGCAGAGTCTATTGGAAAATTATTTTTGTCCTCTCGAGGTATCCAAATATCTTCCACTTTGTCGTCACTTATATTCTCCTTCCTGTTATCATATAGGCTAAATGGAAATAAATGGTGTTAACATTTCAAAGTGCCATATGTCATTTAAGCCACTGGTTACTTTGTAAATTAAAAAAACAAATCAAAGAAAAATTTTTTAAGATTTATTTTTGGAGAGAAAGAGCACACATGTGTGTGCATGCATGCAGGCATGTGAGCAGGGGGACGGGAAAAAGAGAGAGAGGGAGAAAGAGAGAGAAGCAGATTCTCTGCTGAGCATGGAGCTCCAGGTGGGTACTCAATCCCAGGACCCTAATCATGAGACCCTGAGATCAAGACCTACACCAAAACCAAGAGACCGACGCATAACTGAATAAGCCACCCACATGCCCCGAAATCACAGAAATTAAAGGTCTGAAAACTCTTAGGAGTTCAATTAATCCATCTGATAATTTTTAAAATTCTTCCAGAAAATTTAAATAGAAATCTCTTATTACACTAAGACATATCTGAACACTGCTAGAAGTAGTATCATTTTTCTTACATGTCATTAATCTGTTTATTCTAGGGGGTTGGGTGCAGACTGGTAGTAAGGGTGGAGACTGACCATATTCCCTGCATCACGATTTCATATCTTCACCAACACAATTATGTAGCTGGCCCAACCTCTAGCCCTGGGGCAACATTGTGAAACACTACCTCATCTATTTGGAGATCTTACTTCCAAACTTGTTGCCCTTCTCTGGCTCTCTACTATTCAATTCCAAGAATCTTATGTTCCATCATAACGTAAGAAAACAAGGAGTATATCCAACTGGTGAAAGCTTTTGCATTATTTTGCAACACTAATGAGGAAAAACTGCACCACACTGTTGGCCAGAAAATGAGAGTCAGGGTACGATCAGAAGGTAAAAGCTGTGTAACCTATAATATTCACTGGAAGACATTCCTAATAGCTAAGCATATTGCTATAGACTTAAGGAATGACAAAACAGATTCACTCATTTATGTATAATAAAACTCATTGCAAAGAAGTTTTTGCTAATCGATGAAATAAATAAGCATAGGGCTCAAATTACATCCTTCTGGATATAGTGTTCTAAAAACTATTATTTCCTTAAAAGAATGATTTCACCTGACCCCTTCCACATTTTGCATTAGAACACATTCATATCAAATGCTAACTGAAGGTCCTCAATTATTTAATTTCAACTTAAGAAAACCCACAACTGGGGCACCTGGGTGGCTCAGTTCGTTAAGCGTCCAACTCTTGATTTCAGCTCAGGTCATGATCTCAGGGTCATGAGATTGAACCCCCACATCAGGCTCTGCGCTGGATGTGGAGACTGCTTAAGATTTACTCCCTCCCTCTCCCTGTTCACCCCCCTGTGAAAAAGAAAGAAAAAAACACATAACAGTGTCAGCCTTGGAAAGGGAAGGATAAAAATCAAAAATGAAATGAACATTAGGTAATGATGCAGTACACCAAGTCCTAATAAAACTGAGAAAACTAAAATTTAAGTTGGTGCCTCATAAACTGTTTAATTGAATGTGTGATCCAAATAACTGGATAACTGTTAAGCTCCTTGTCAATGCTGAACTTCCAATAAAAAGGATATATTACATTTATAAAAATGCTGCACCTCAGTAATATCTTTTGCACTGCCTCTTTCTCCTTCAAACTAACCTATCTTTAATGTGCAGTTGGGTGCACCACATATCTGCCACTTCGGGACAGAAAGAGTGGTTTCAATTAGGAAAACAAATATAAACTGCTGCAGAATATCACTATGTACCCGATTTACAGATTCTAAATTCAATTATTAAAATAAGTGCCACTACTAAAACATCTGGAAAGATTTGAACTTACCAATGTAAACTATTTTCTTAGAAATATAGTATGAGCAAGAAGTCAACACTGTATAACATTTTATTCAAAAGAATTAATCATCATCAATCATGACCTCATACCTTGATCTGACGAGAAAAGAGTTTCTTTCAGTAGTTGTTTCCCCTTTGAGTGTTTCTTCATGGGTCCAAAATTCATTCTTTATAGACCTCTTCTATTAAAATATATATATATATATATTTTTAGGATATATATACACTTTTTTTAGGATAGCAATATTCTGCAAATATCCACAACATCTGAGTTTAGTTTCTTACATAAATGTCTAACTGCTTAAATCAATTGTCAGTAAAAACAACTTAATTAGGGAGACGATATTTGATGCCTTTTTCAATATTATACCTAAATCATTAATAATTCATCATTTCAACCAAGAAAAACAGAAGATGCCAACCAAGGACAAAATTTATTTACTTTTACTTTGTCACTTTTTGTCTTCCAACTTCTCTTTTATTGTGACCAAGAAATAAAATACAAAAAAAGAGCACAAGAGGAAAGGCTAGGTGATAAACTGAATAATTAAGATGTATAGTTAGAATTAGATATTTGGGTATAAGGCAAAGCAAAATCGAGGGGATTTCTGTTTGTTTGCTTTTGCTTTCTCTGGGGTTTGGCTTTAAAGTAACTTATCTTTTGGAAAATTCTGAAAATTGGAAAATTCTGAAAACCTCCCCTCTTGTATTCCTGAAATTGAACATGTTTTTGTGAAATATATTTAAAGATACACATTTACCATTATTTTACTGAACAGAATTTTACTGACTGGAAATGTCTTTCTTCAATATAACTCGTTCTTCAAACACTTTAAATGAAAATGAAGATGCTATATAGACAGAAAAGCAAAGACTTGAATATGGAAAAAAAATGAAAATGTATGGAACTAACCTTGGAATTTTCTAGTCTCTGGAAGAGAAAGGTCTCTCCATAAGGAAAAATGGAAGATGAATTTTCCTCATTTGAATCTTCTGGGGAAATGATAGGATGAGAATGAAAAGATGTGAATAATGTGAAATATTACTTTTTAAAAAGTCATGTGTTTAATTATTTTATAGCAATAGCACAACTTAAGCTTTATTCTGAGTCCAAAATTATGCTTATAATTTTCACCCCCAAATCAACTCTTCCCATGGTCTTCTTGATGTAGAACTCGCTGTGTATGCCTCTCACTTCACGACCAGGACACATTACTCACCGTTTCCTAAAGTGTGATGTGTCATATGTGTCCTCGCTAACATCTAAGATCCATATTAACATAACTAAACACATTTCCCACATATGATGCAAATACTCATGATGCCATTTATAATATTATTTCCTAAACAAGAGAATAATAGTATTAATGGCAGAAAATTAGTATTAGATCTATAATTTTCAGTAACTGAATTACTGAAAGTTCACTAACATAAGAGCTAGATATTGTATCAAACTACCAGGATCCACTTAATATAATCTAACATAACAACCACTAACACACCTGTAAATAAGTTATTTCAAGAGAATTTCCACTGTCCTTGAAATACACAGATCTACAAGAATTCTCAACACTTGCATTTTGTTATGGCAGAAATTTTTTAAAGGGTCAGTAACCAAGTGTTCACCTTCTTATGTTAAGAAGAATGTTCCTGAACTTATATAAGCAGAACTTTCAAAAAGAAAGAAAAGCCTGTCGATGAATTTACCAAAGTAATGTCAGCCCTTTCCAGTTACCATAGCAAAATTACTTTCGATAAATCTGTCCTGTAAGCTCAGTCAGAAGCCATTTAATTTAGTTAAATGGCTTCGACTGTGGCTAATAGTGCAAAAAAATCTTTTTACATTAGTATGTGCAGGTTTTCAGGAGTCTGAATACATATTACTGTCTTTTATTCACTCGTCTTTAAAAGCATCTGAGGTATTATGAACCCTAGCAGACATCATTCCCTGTTCCACAGGTGGGCTGCTTTTTTTATCACAATTTTGACACATTTAGGACTGTCAAATGAGTGCTAATTTACAAAGACTTTAAATGCAGAGACTCACTTTCCTGTGTCACAGACTTTCCAGCTGAGGTAGCAACATTTCTTCTCTCACGGAAATAGCTTAAAGCAAAGGGGGGAAATAGATAAATTAAAACAGATAAGCAAAAATAAGTAAATCACTATCTTCAGTAAAGGATTAATTATAGAGACATGCATTCTGCTGGGTAGAAAAAACTACTATTCAAAAATAAATTTTATTTTAATTAAAAAGAATGGCTAAATTCCATAAATGTTTTTCTAAGTAGCTTTAAAGAGCCTTCACTGGATTTTACAAGCATTTGCCCTTACATTTATAATTCACAGAAGTAAATGAATATAGTTACCCAATGCTAGTATGCACAATGGAATTTCAAAACTGCTAGCCATATCCTTGTGAGAAACAAATTTTCTAACTAGATTTCAGTATTTATGTGGTTATTTTGTCATTAGCTTTACAATATTGAGTCAAAAATTTGTTGACTCTATGAGCATAGTATGAAAATACACAAGACCTTTTTTTAAAAAATTTGCTGTCTTGGGAGAGAAAGATTTCAGGTAAATTAATTAGAATACAACATAATAATAATGACAGAGAAAGAAAACACTGTGGAAACAGCTGCAATGAAAATCCACTACTATACGAAAGAGTTCTATTTTTAAATCCATCTAAATGTATCAGGAGAGTGTCCTTAATGTCTCTTAAATATGTATCTGCCCAAGTAACCACAAGCAAGGATATAAAAAAAGAATAGAAACCAACAAAATAAAATATAGACAAAACTGTAAAATCACTGTAACTAAAGATGGTTTTTCAAAAAGATTGATAAAACTGATAAACCTCAGGGATGAAAAATGAAAGCAAGACAGAAACTACCAGTATCAGGAGTGAAAGAGGACATCACTACAAATGCTACAAACATTAAAGGGATACTTACAGATTATTAAGAAAAAAACTTTATGCCCATAAATTCAACAACTTAGATGAAACAGAAAAATTATCTGAGACATAAATTATCAAATATAATAAAGAAAACAAAAATCTTAATATCCCTGTATCTATCAGAGAAACTGAATTAGTAACTAGTCACGTACCAACAAAAAACTCTAGGCTGAGACATTTCACTGATGAATTCCACCAAACATATCAGGAAGAAATAATACCAATTCTATGTGAACTTTTTCAGAAAATAGGGAAGGAGAGACTATTTCCCAATTCATTCCATAAGATCGGTACTACAGATAACAAAGCCAGTCAAAAACAAAACTACAGATAACTGTTAGAGAAATATCCCTCATGAACTCAGATGCAAAACTCATTAACAAAATATTAGCAAATCAAATCTAACAACCTATACAAATAATATATTATAACCAGATGAGATTTAGCCCAGGAGAGCAAAGTTGGTTTAACATGGGAAAAATCAATGTAATTCACCAAACTAAGAAAAGAGAAAAAAAATCACATTTTCATAACAGACCCAGAAAAACCAACAGACAAAATTCAACATCCATTTATGACAAAGACTCTCAGTAAACTAGGAAGAGAAGGAAACTTCCTCAACCTAATAAAGGGCATTTATGGAAAACCTACGCCATAATTCATGTTAAAGGCTGAATGGTTATTCTTAAGATTAAGAGAAAGACAAGGAGGTCTGCTCTCACCACTTACATTCACATTATTTCAGAGGTCCCCACCAGTGCAATGTAAGTGAAAGAAAGAAAAAGGCATGCACATTGGAAAGGATGATCTCTTATAAGCAGAAGGTATCTATTAAGTAGAAAATCCTAAGGAACCTACCAAAAAGATTCCTAAATTAACAAGTAAGTCTAGCAAGGTCCCATGATAAGGGGGAAATGTTAACAAATTTAACAGTATTTCTAATTACTAGCATTGAGCAACTGGAAAAATAGTTTGAAATACAACTTTTATAATAATACCCATAACATGAAATACTCAGTGGTAAATAGATCAAAACATGATCTGCACACTGAAAGCCATATAACACTGAAAAATTAAAGACCAAAATAAAGAGATATACCATGTTAATGGACTGGAAGACTCAATATTGCTAAGATACCAATTCTCCAAATATTGACATACACAGTCAACATAATCTCAGAATTCTAGTGAGCTTTTATATAGAAACTGACAAGGTGACTCTAAAATTTACATGCACAAATAAATAACCTGGAATGGTCGAATAAATATTTAAAAGAACAAACTGGAAGATTTATACAGTTTCAATATTTAGTCTAAACCTATAACAATCAAATCAGTGTTACTGGTGAAATGTTAGGCACATAAAGTAATAGAGCAGAATAAAAATACCACATAACTCCCACACATCTGTGGTCTACCAGTTTTTGAACAAGCCGTCAAGGCGATTCAATGGGGAAAGGATAGTCTCTTCAGCACATGTTGCAAGAACAACTGGTTCTCTCAATGGAAAAAAGAAGTGAATACCAACCATCACTTCATACCATATACAAAAGTTAACTTGAAATGGAGTTTAGACCTACAGGTCAATGCTAAAGCTCTAAAACTTCTGTAAATAAACACAAGAAAATCTTTGCAACCTTTGAGTACACAAATGTGTCTTGAATAGACTACAAAAACCAAAAATGAAAATTAAATATATATATTTAATAAATTAATGAAAAGTTACAATACTTTACATATACTGAAAACATTTTAAAAAGGAATAATTTTAAGTATATCTATTAGTGGTGTTTTAAAGCATATTTTGCTGGTTTTACTATCAGCCATATGAAAGGTGAAGAAGAATGTTTGTGATTTTAATTGATTCTTGTACTAAATATCCACCTGCAAGCAATTACCGAATCTCTCAACCAACTTCATTTGATCGACTGTTAATGAAAGATTAGCTCAATACAAAAAAAAAGTTGTTTCGAAAATCAGTGATCAGTAATTTATTTTCTCGTTTATCTATGAATAAATTATCACAAGCTATTTTATATTATAAAACCTATTATGCCCAAAGCATTATGTTGGGAATTTATATATCTGCATCTCTTTCATCCTCATAAGAGCCCTATGAGGTAGGACCTCGTGTCCTAATCCCACCAATAAAGAAAGGAGGGTCTCCCAGCCCACGTCCCACAGCTAATAAGGGGCTATCTCTTTCTGCCCTTTTGATTTCCCACCATTTATCCTAAAAACTGTAGATTGCTTTTCTGCCCTTTTGATTTCCCACCATTTATCCTAAAAACTGCAGATTGCTTTTAAATTTGAATTATAAAGCATGGTTGATTTACAAAAATTAAAAACCCATACAGAAAGGCAGTAGTTATCACCTTCTCTTTTAATTATCCTTTTGTGACTTTGGTCAAGTTATCTAACAGTCCAGTCCTGAGCCTGGTTTCCTCATTTATCGAAGGGGAATAAAAACAGGGCCTGCTTCCTAGGAATATTATGAGGATTCATGAGAAAATGCTTCCAAAGCATTTAAAGTGTGCCCTTCACAATATAAACACTCAGCAAGAATGAACCAATTATTATTTTTATTAGAGGAAAAAAAATGGTTGGTCCTCCCAGTAAACTTTATGTGCACATTTGTTTCTTACAGTCCTTAAAAGTATTCACATTTTTCATTTGTGATAGAGAAAACATGTCAACAACCTAGTAAGGGAATAAACTGTGGGTTTGTTTTTTGTAAAACATTATACAGCAGTTACTGCATAAAATATGTGCATCAATGTGGACAAATCTCAAAAATAATATTAAGTAAAACACCAAGTTGCAAAAAAATAACTCTGATTATTAAAGTAGATCTTCAGCATGCCTACAGATGTTATTTTTTCATATATGTTTTAATCACTAAAATTACCAAGAAAAGCAATGCTATAAAGGTTAATTAATGTTAAAGATCTCCCTTTAGGATCTATACTTACCTGTTACTTAGAGAAGGCAGCCACACCAAAAAATAATTACACACCATATATGGACCATCATTTCACAGAATGTTTTTAAAAAATGCAATTCTTGCAATTCATAACAGACCAACTACAGGTCATTACAGAACTGAATTCAGAAGAAAACCACAATCATTACGCATCAGTTTAAAACTGCCTTGAGGTTATATAATTTCTAACTAAAACACATAAATCTGATTTCAGAAAATATGAGTATTACTACAGCACAGACCAAGAATGTGAAATTTACAATGCACAGATAATTAAGTCTCAATCCAAGAAGAACCAAAAAATCTCCTTAGGATAAGAATAATGATAATTACAGAAGGATTGCAACACAAAAATCTACATCATTATTCTCATTTTTTTTTTTAATCAACTAGCAAAAGTTGCAGCTCAAAATATATTTTTTCATGAGGAGTCATGAATAGACATTTTTTCAAGGAAGATAATCCAGATGGCCCAAAGACACATAAAAAGATGGTCAACATCACTCATTAGGGAAATATAAATCAAAACTACAATGAGATGTCACCTCACATCTGTCAGAATGGCTAAAATCGGCAACACAAGAACAAATAAGTGATGGCAAGGATGTGGAAAAAGGGGAACCTCTTGCAGTGCTGGTGGGAATGCAAACTGGTGTAGCCACTCTGGAAAACAGTATGGAGGCTCCTCAGAAAGTTAAAAATAGAGCTACCCTACAACCCAGCAATTGCACTACTAGGTATTTATCCAAAGGATACAAAAATACTGATTCAAAGGGACACATGAAACCCTGATGTTTATAGCAGCATTATCAACAATAGCCACATTATGGAAAGAGCCCAAGTGTCCTGTGACTGATGAATGGATAAAGAATGGTAGTTCCACACACAATGGAATACCACTCAACCACAAAAAAGAACAAAATCTTGCCATTTGCAAGGACATGGATAGAACTAGAAAGTATTATGCTAAACAAGTCAGTCAGAGAAAGACAAACACCGTATGATTTCACTCATGTGGAATTTAAAAAACAAAACTAAGAAGCAAAGGGGAATAAAAAGAGAGAGGCAAACCAAGAAACAGACTCTTAACTACAGAGAACAAACTGATGGTAACCAGAAGGTTGGTGGGGGGGGGATGGGTT
This sequence comes from Eumetopias jubatus, assembly GCF_037043125.1. NCBI lineage: Eukaryota > Metazoa > Chordata > Mammalia > Carnivora > Otariidae > Eumetopias > Eumetopias jubatus. The sequence goes on along the minus strand of NW_028274808.1, from coordinate 172,720,677 downwards.
AACAGGTGAGGGGGATTAAGGAGGGCACTTGCTGTGATGAGCACCAGGTGTTGTACTGAAGGGCTGAATCACTCTATTCTACACCTGAAACTAATATTACACCATCTGCTAAGCAAAAACTTAAAAATTTTATTTTTTCAAAGTGGTGTTTTTTTAATTATGAAAAATAAAAAAGTATAAACCTAATGTCTTTTTACTTATAAAAAGTATGGAGCACACATCATCCTCTAAGAATAAATCAAACTATGAATTAAATTTTGATTTGTTATTTAGATAAGTCAAAATTTTGCCAATACTGAAATAATCAGCCTATTTTTTTCACAGAATTTATAAGGTATTTTAAAAGAAAATAAGGAATTTTGGATTGCTAAGCATTTTTCCGCTATAACATGAAATATGCAGTTTTTCTTGAACATGAGAAAGACAGGATGAGTTTCTGTATTTTTCCTATCCAATGTACCCAACAATTGCTTATTACTTTCCTGTACATTTTCTGCTCAGATATATTCCAACATTAAAGTCTAACATAGTGTTACCCATTTCTAATGTCCATATCATGTCTATGTATATCCAGAGAAAAATATCTAAGATTGCTATTTTTTAATAAAAAGTTCAAAGAAGCCTGGACACTTCAGGTTTAGATTTCAAACTTTTAAAAGGCCCCCAGTCAACACAGTAGCTCAGTCTTAAATTCTAACAGATGTCCTCTGATCACAGTGCAGCCCTGCATATCATCCTCCTTCCCCCATCTCTGCTTATTTTCCCTTCCCTCAAAACACTGAGAGGCACAATACCTAAAAGAGAGGGCTTTAGGACTTATGCCAAGGATAAAATAGTTGCATGAAAGATGTATAAAAATCTTGAAACTGGGAAGGAGGGTAAGAAAGGTACCTCTTCAGTGGCTGAAAGGTACTTGCTCTTTCCCGCCTGGCGGACTGATGAGACCAGGAAAGACCCCAGGTCATACCTATGGCTCCCAGGGAAAGGACAAGATGCTGGAACTTCCTTTCAGCTTGGAGGCCTCGATAAGAGATCTCCAGGTGAAGCTGATAAGGGAAGAGCTGGCTCTTCAAGATTAAAAAGAGATTCTAAGGTTCACTGTCCATACTCCCACCCAGCCCAGCCTTCCCAAGACTAGGAGCAGGAGGAATTCAGGGAAAACTCAAGGCAAGGACAAAAATAATCCATGTGACCAGGAGTCAACTGTGTCAGATAAATAAGGAGGGAAGAAGCAGAGGGTAGGAATTCGTGTCCAGGGAGAGAGAAACAAAAGGCCTCCCACCAGGATAACACATCCAACATCTATACCTTTTAACAGATACATGAAATATTTAACTAGTAAAGGAATTATGTTAACAGCATTGGCCACACACACAAAAAAATTTTTATTTGGTACATCAAGAAATGTACTAAAATATCATTTAGATGTGAATCTGATTAGACAATCTCAGGTTATATAATCCACAGCTTTCTTTTTAAAGTCATAACATTTTTAAAATCTTGCAAAATTATTATTTGCAATTCAGGCCAGGACCACAAGGAAAAACACACTGAAGTCTGAAAATAATTTAGTTTACTTTCTCATTTTATGATGTCAGCACCATAGATACAATAGGTACCATTTACCACCATAATCAGAGAAGAAAGGTTACAAGGCGTAATCTGACAGGGTTATGAAGCAACTAGTACTAAGTTATTTACGAATAATTTTAACATTATTTCAATTCTCATTTTCAAAGACTCATACTCACAAATAATGTGAATAAGAAGACTTTCAAATGATACACAGCTTACTTACACTTACAACTGAATAAACACCAAAAGATTCTCAAAAATGTATGAAAAATAGCACATCTTGTTTAACACTTAAGCCAAATGTTTCTTATCTGAAGTTATCCCTCCCAAAAGGATTCTGTTCTGGCAAAGATACACCGTTAATGTGTGTACTCAAAGCAAACCCTTCTCAGTTACTTCCTTTTGTTTAAAATTAGCAAAACATTTTAAAACTAAAGTGTCATACAAAATTGGTCATTTTCTACATGTGTACTTTCTTTCTTTCTCCTATATGCAATCCACTTTTTTCTATATGCTTTCTCCTATATGCAATCCACATTTTTAAGAATATTTACTAAATGAGCAGTTAAGAAAGTGAGCGGGTTCTGGAGTCTGATGTAATGGAATGAAACTCCAGTTTACTACTCATGTGATCCTGGAAAAATGAACCAAGGCTCAGTTACCTCATAAGAAAATGGATGAATTAATAATACCTGTGTCACAGAGCCACTGTGAGATTTAGATAACCCACGGGAAATTATAAACCAAACTGAAACCTAGGGTGTTTAATAAATTACACTATTACTACTGATTTCCAAGGAAAGACTAGACATTGCTATTGGCACAAAGACAAATAAACTAGGCTCTCTGCCCTCAAAGAGTTTATGTTCTAATTAGAGGTTCTTAAATTAACAGTCCTGTAAATTGCCCCATTTTCTTTGGCAAATACTAAACTACCACATTTTCTCCTGCAAACACAACCAGGATCATGCACAATAATTACCACAATACCCCAGGACAAAAGTACCAGCAGTAGGGACAGAGTGGATGCACGCAAGACAGGAGGATCTTGCAGAAATGCCAGGCAAGAGCCTGTGCAGGAAATCCGTAATTGCATTTAGTACCATAGCAGTTAACAGTCGAACAACCTCAGGACTCCCAGCAGAGAGACAAGTGTTAGCTTTTAGACAAAAAAAAAAAAAAATCCTACCACAATCCTGAAGAAAACCACAACTATTTTAGGTGTAACTCTGAGAAAGGGATGAAAGCTTGCTCTGCTGTTAAGTCAGCTCTTAGACCCGGCAGTTACCTCAAAGGAACGACCAACCGAACATGCTGGGGGGGCCCCTCCTTAGAATTCTGATGCGAGTGAACCTGGTTTTGCACTGTACTGTGACCATGTTTTTATATCTGTTTCCTACACAATACCTCAAGCGCCTTTATTCCTCCCTACCTCCTTTGCACCTAGCACAGTGACCAGCACCCAAGCAGGTGGCTCCTTAGATGTGTCCTGAATTAATTCACGCCAACGCATTGTGTCGGGCAGTAGAAATATACACATTAGAAAGGTGGCCCCTGCCAAAGAACAAAGAATCCAGTGGGGAGACAGAATCAGCAATTCTAGTATGAGAATTGCACTCGTGGAAGAATATAATACCAAGTGTGAAGGAAGGTATGGGAAGGAACGGCCAGATAAAATTGAAGGGAATTTCCCCCAACTACAGGGGAGAAAATTAAAGAGTCCCAGGCAGCTATAAGTTGGAAATAGGACCTGGGAAATAGTATATAAAATAAATAGCATTTTCTAGTTTTAAAAGAAGAAAAAAAAGGTTAAGTAGGCAACTTAATATAAGTCGAATTTACAAACACTAAAAATATGTATTAAAAGTAACTAAATTCCCCCAAATTGAATACTTATAGCTCATCATAAAAATTCTTACCTCCCGGAAATTCCTTTTGTTGACCCTGGAATCTCTGGTACAGGCCGATGTCTTAGCAGAAAAGACCGAGATGGTCTTGAAACCAACTTGCTACGGCTTCTCATAGGTGCTAGGATTGGAGATGATGGAACATATAAATCATTTACAACCATTTCTCCCTGAAATTGAAAGAACGGGGATGGTGGTGATCTTTCTGTTAAACCATTAGTTCCACTTCCAGAATTTGCCTCCAATATTGAACAGCCAAGGGAAGAAAGGCATTCAGGATCTGCATCAGGAAGCTCACTCGCATCTTCTGAGATCAAATCAAATCTTTTTGCTTGTTGTTCTTCAACTGTGCAATCCGTAGTTTTCTCTGTAATCAAAGATTCTATTTTAATATTTTCATTACCATATAAAGTATGCTGGAAAGAACTCAAATTCAGGTGTTGTTCTTCTGGAACAGGAAAGTTGTGTTTAAGAAGAGACAGCTTATCATCTGATTTAAAAGACTGGCTATTTTCTACACTAACATCATTTCGGTCAAGATTTTTGGTAACGGTCTCCCACCGCGTCGGGCTAGGTGCCTGCACACCACCCATATCGGAGGGTTCTGCGGAGGTATTCTGACCAGAAGATGGAGCGTGGCGATCCTCTGAAGTCTCATCATCCTTCTTTGTTTTATGGATATTTGCATATATTGGGATATCTTGCATTTTTGACAAGATTATCTGTAACTGCTTCAGTATCCTCCTTCGGTGTCCTGTAGGTGATATTCCAATTTTGTGTAGTACACCATCATTTACTGCTACACAGTCTTTCACAGTGTTCAAACCAAACTCGCGGAAGCGTAGGAGGTACTGCTCCAAATTAATGCTCATTAGGAAATCTCTGATATCAACATTTACTTCACTGACTGAGGACATAATGGTGGCTTCATTACTAAGCTGATATATCAAAAGCAGTACAATGAGGTACACACACACAGGAGAGTGCACTTCTGTATTAGTTTCTCCTCTATCACTTGCAACAGAAAAATGTCTCAAAATGTTATTTTCTTCACAGTGAATATCTTATGTGCTTAAGCCTGCAAAAAAAAAAAAAGAATATTCATTTATTAGGACATTTTAGTTAGTAAAACCTAGTTTTACCTTATAAACTTTCTCTGAAGAAACAGAAATGAGGATAATTACTTCAGCTCACTCAGAATTTAGAATCTTTGGCATTACTGTGCCTGCCCTAGGAAGTCAGTTCCTAGATAGAGTGTGGAAGTATAGAAGAGAAATGCCATGGTAGTATCCAATAATGATTTTCAAAACAGGTAAAAATGACTTTCCCACAAATATAAAATGAACATGTGTCAAATAATGTATTCAACACATTAATGAGAGAACCAGTAAGCTGGTAAGGTTAGTTCCAAGAGCAATTTATGGAACAGGTATAGATAGCCCATCAGAAAAGACTTTTTTTTAAAGTGTTAGACTAAGGTAGGTTTGATTTAAAAAACTGGTTAATGTCCTACAGGGCAATAAAACCATAACCTTTGGGGTTATCTACCAGACAAAAATCTATATGCTAACAGATAACTTCCCTGTTCTGGGCTCTAACTAGACAGTAAATAGAAAGTAGAGCACAAGATGAGAATTAAATACCCCTAGGGTGGGCCTGTTAAACAACACCCCCCACACAAGCCATTGAAAGAACACGCTGTAGAGTCTTTTGATTTCCAAATTTTAGATTTCTCTTAACAGTAACTAGCTATGAACAACTTTCCCCTTTAACACACTTCCTTCAAAGACTCTCTTAAAAAGCACAAACATTTTTCTCAGGTCAAGAGTTTTCATTTCAAAAATGCAGTAGCATCTGGGGCGCCTGGATGGCTCAGTGGGTTAAGCATCTGCCTTCAGTTCAGCTCATGATCTCAGGGTCCTGGGTTCAAGCCCCACACCCCACACCCCACACCCCACACCCCGCTCCCTGCTCCCTGCTCCCTGCTCGGCGGCGAGTCTGCTTCTTCCTCCCCTTCTGCTGCTCCCCCTCACCATACTCCTGTGCTCTCTCTCTCTCAAATAAAATCTTTAAAAAAAATGCAATAGCATTTTATGTACAATATTGATATACAAGACTACGTGAATAGTTAATTCTTAAATACATTAAATAGGAAATAAATACGAAAGGAAAAGCAAAAAGTTTAAAGATCACATTTTCCTTTATAAGCAGCAGATTCACGTATGTTCATTTTTCTCCCAAACAACATCCTTAAATTTTTTAAAAAGTCAATTCATCTAGGTGCTGTTTATACGACTGGGTTCAGTTTGTGAAAACGTAGGATATGTGCACGTTTCTGGATATTTGCTTCAGTAAGAAGAAAAAAGTACAGAACATGCATAACATATGCTGAAATAACAAAAGGAGACACGCCCCACCTAGGTAAATTGATCTGAATGAGTGTTGATGCACTATCTCTGGAAATCACAAATCAAAATAGCTCTCCAAAAGGCACAACTCAGACACTGCATGTCTTCTCTGCCAGTCACCCAAAAGCTACTGCCTCGACTATTTAAAAATATCAACAAACACGGACACACAGGTATGTGAAGAAAGGGAAAGCACATACTGTACTCAGGCAGCACCGCAGAAGCAGAGAAATAAAAATACAAACAAGAGATGCAGGGCAGGAAATGACTTTGACAATAAGGTATCCCTCTGTCACACTCAAAATGACAAAATGTCAGGACAAAAAAAGTAGAAAGCTAAACCTCAACACTATATACAAAATTAATGCTCAAATATACCACTCTTGCTCTACACAATTACTTTATAAATATATTATTTTTTTTTTTTTTGCACATCACAAATGGAAATAACTATTGCCAAATTGGCTAACACCCTGATCTTGGACTTCCCCATCTCCTGAAATGTGAGGGAAAAAAATGTCTGTGTTTTTATTTATTTCTTTTTTTTTTAAGCCAAACAGTGTGTGGTATTTTGTTGCAGCAACCCAAACTGACTAATACACTCCTCTGTCTTCACTGCCCCTGCTATGGTTCAGATGCTCATTAGATCTCTTGCCTGTAACAGTTATAGATTATAGATTATAACAGTTTCTAAACAAATCCCTCAGCCCGGCTTCCATGTATCAGTGAGCTAATGAAAATTCAAATTTAGCACATCCCTCTTAATCAACAGGATAAAGTCTAAGCTTGTTACCATGTCCTACCACAGTCCGGTCTCAGTCTAATAACAACAATAATAGCAGCTACTACTGATGTAAACAGCAATTATGTACCAGATACCATACCTCCCATTATTTACTGCAAGGTAGGTGTTCCTGTGTACCAGCGCCAGTCTCAATTTCAACCATGCCAAACATGCTGCCAGCCTCGTTGTTCACTTTAGCTCATTATTGTTAATTATCATTCCTGAGGCAACAAACCATTTAATAGCCCCACATCTCTGGCATATGCTCCATCTGCCTGCAAATCTGAACATTTTGGAAAATCCTATGCACAATTTAAAATTTTGAATAGGCAGGCAGGTATTACCTCCTCTGTGAAGGTATTTCAACCTCTTAAAATACAACGGATCCCTCCTTTCTTCATACACATGTATAACTGGAATCCTAGAACTCTGCAAAGTGCTTGGGACATGTTTAAGAGACAGGAGAGGATGGTAGGGATAGAAGTGGTTGAGAGTTAGTTCTGCGGTGTGTGTGCGTTTATGTTTCATACACAACGCACTTTCCTTCCCTTGGAGTATACACATACACTTCCTGGGTGGCTCAATCAAGGATGGATACACCAAATACCCAAAACCATCTCTCTGCTATCATTCCACATGCTGAACATGAACTTGATTCCTTTTCAAGATTTGGAAGAGGCTCCCTTCCACAGGCCCTACCATCAACCTCTGCCTTTGTCAGCTCCATCCTCCAATCACCAGATTTTTTAACTGACCACTCAAGGGTGTTCACAGATCCAGTTCTTTCTGCAGAGGCTTTTACCCCATATGCACATCAGATGCAAAGAGATGGACATGCCCATTCTATTAAAGGCTACCATGTGTACACTCCTTAAAATGATATCAAAGCCCCTCTATATTCTGGCCTCCACCTGGGCACAGGGGCATGCATGCTATGCCCTGGCTCAGTGGCTCTCCACGATACTGGTCTGTGGATCTTCTGGCCAGCAACAATGGCTGATAATAAGCCCAGAAATTTGTACTTGTTAACACACCCCAAAGATAACTGGGGATGTGCAAGAAAATTTTCCAGTTTTAAATTCCTCACATTCACCAAATATACTTTATACCATCCCACCTGAGTCTAAGCTCATCACTCTCCTCCCCTAGGATGGAATGCCCCTCTTAACACAACTGCCCCTCAGTCTGGTATCAAGCGCAAACCCTACGTTCTCTACTTCCTAGCAGTGTAAACACAGGCATGTGTCTGTGTGTCCATTTCCTTACCCATAAAATGGAAACACTCAAAGGTACCTCTGTCCTGATGAAGACTGAGTGTTAAAACAGTGCCTAGTACATGCATGTTAAGTGCTTAGTAGACATACACTTCCACCATTATAATTATTTATTTCCATCCCTATCGTCATTATCTCCCCACAGCTAAAATCTTTCCCATTCTTTGAAGTCTAACTCAAATGCCATTTCCTTTACAAGGTCTCTATTGAACAAAAAAACTCTCTTCTCTGTATTCCTAGAGCATTTACTACTTAAGAGCATTTAATCATATTCCATTCATTCCATAGTAACTGACAGAAGTGGGATGGTGCAGTACAAAACCAAAATTTTGGAGCTGGACACACTGAGTCAAATCCCAGTTCCTCTACTTGCTAGTTTTGTGAGCCTGAACAAGTATTTAACCTTTTTGGGCCTCGGTTTCCCCTCATCAGGAAAGTAGGAGTAATAATAATACCTATTTCATATGGCTGTTGCGAAGTATCTAGAAAACCAACTGCACACAGAAATGTTAAGTGCTTGCCATTATAATGATTTTTTATTATCCCATAATAAACTAATAACTCTGCCAAGATGATGACCAGCCCATATAAGCTGCCCAATAAATGCCAAATTGTTTATAAACATAGTGCACATGTTTAGAGAACGTACAAATAGTTGGCATTACAGATGTGGTTATACATTTGCCCATCCTATCCTGACCACTTTTCAAGAAGAAGTAAAAGGGAAGTAATATTTAGGACTCCCTGCTCCATGCCTAGCTTGGATATCACTTAATAACACATTATCTTATTATCTTGAGCTCAACCTTGAAACTCCATCCTGAATCAACTACTTCTCACCACTTCTGCTAACAGCCTCATCCAGGCCACCATCTGGTCCATCTCAGACCACTGTAAGAGCTTCTGACTCATATCCCTGATTCTGTCCGGCCCCCCACCCCCATATACACATAGTATAGTCTCACTAGAGCAGCCAGGATTCATTTTACAACAAAAGTCACAGCACATCACTCCTTGGGACTTTCCAACTTCATATTCCCTGGTTGTCTACTCAATCACTCAACTGCCACCAAGTTGGCCTCAGTTTTATTCCCACCCTCACATCTCCTTCAAAGCTGCTTTCCCAACATAACACCCATGGCTCATTCCATCACTTTAGCAGGTCTCTGCTCCAATGTGGCCACTTCAGAGAGGCCTTCCCTACTCCTTCCCATGCATGCCAGTGGCCTGGTGCCTCACTATTCCTTACTCTTACTCTATCTTATGGCTTTGTTACAACCTAGTATCTGTGGACTGTTCCAAGAGGGCAGAGATCTTGTGTACTGTTCACTGCTCTAGCCTTTATGTTTGAACATGGTCAGGCATATAGCAGGTACTCAATAAATATTTGCTGAATGACTTCTTCCCAGCCTTCAGATGATTTAAAACGGAAAGTGTAAAACACACACAATGTTAAAGCTTGTTTGTCTAGGTCACCAAATTTGCCAAGAGCAGAGACAGGATTCACATACAGATTTCTCCAATCCATCTAACCACTAAAAGAGATCTTCAAATTAGGAGTTGGGGGTTAGCAGGAGGTCAGCTGGAAGCATCCCAACCCATCTGTGGGGCTTTTAAAAACTCATGGGTTGGGACAGCTTTCTCTTTCCCAATGCCTCAAGTAAGGTACACCACCACAGTGAGCCACTCCCACCACCCACCCCTCCACCGACTACCAGTGGGCCTTGGTCACATCCCCTCGTTGAGCTAGGAAAGAAACTGAAAACCATGGGCCACTTCTTGAAAACCATGAAGTCATTGAAGTATTCAGTGCTGACAACTTCTGGAATCCCATTTGCCTAACTCTCATATCTTATGGAAGGGAAAAAAGTAGCACCATACAATTGAATTCAGTCATAACTTTAACCCATTTTTTTAAAGCACACCTTTTTAAAATCAGAAACATAACCTCAGAATATTTAGAAACTGCAAATGTGTCAAAATAGGTTTAACCATCACAGGATCACAAAACCAAAAGGAACCTTACAAAATATCTACCAAATAAAAAGAAATTAGGCTGCCACACAAATAATGAAACTTTCAAGGTTATCGATACAACTCTTACTGATTTGAAGAACAATGAGAGTTTATTGTATACCAGAACAGTGGTTCCCAATGGAGTGGAACTATCTCCCAGGGGAAACCCAGAAATGTGTGGGGAAAAAAAATGCTTTTGCTGGTCATAATGACTGAATGGCACCAGTAAATAGGAAAACTGATTTATGACACCCTGCAATGATCCCCAAGATAGAAACCTCACAATTTTTATTCCTCTAAATCTCTACAACTAATCAGTTACCCCCAGAGGATGACTGACACTATAGATGATAAGGGATGTGTCCCTGACTTCAAGTCGAGAATAAACTTACTGTGGAGAAAGAGCTAATCCCTTAAAAAAACCAGGGAGCTCCATAGGGATAACATACATGAACTAGTTAGCTCAGGCCACAGGTCTTCACAGAATTCCATCATTGCTTCAATACACAATATAGTCACAAGAAATACATATCATGGTTTTTGCATATCAAGCTAACTCATGTTTAATACCAAGAAGTTAACTCCAAGTATTCATAACAATGATATTTGACTATTCCCCACAACCATGTAGAAGAGGAAGTGGTTTAGAGAAAATATGCTTGTTGTCACAATACTCCATCCCACAGTATAGAATAGATTGCAAAGGGTTTTCAAAAGCCAAAAATCCTAACTTAGTTTTCTAGCCTGAGTGCTTAGCTGCCCAAAATACTATAAAATCGGCCGTTTAGCACCCCTTTTCTACCGCCCATTCACATACTTAGCTTGCAGCAACACTAACTCCACTAAACCCCTTACAGGAAGCCCAGTTCCCCCAATCTAGCCATCTGTCTTAACTGTGGTCACCCTCAGGCCCTGACCTTCACTGCCATGTTCTCTACCTTGACTACTACTCCTCTGCACCCATGAAAATACTGCCATCCTCCTTCATTCTCCCCCAGACTTACATGCTACTAATGATAGCCAGTATCTGCAGATGTTTGCAAACCATCTGTGTAGGATCTCATTTAATCCTCAAAGCTGCCTGGGGAGGAAAGTCCCATGCCCAAAGCGACACAGCGGATAAACAGCAGACAGATTCCAGAATTCAAAGGGTCAGACTCCACAACCTGTGCTATTAACTAACCATGATGCCCCCAAATAGTCACATAACTGATTTAACAACAGAATGGTACCAATATGAAGATATTTTTCCTCTCCTTTGACTCTCTAGCTATGCATAAGCACTTACAGTCGCTGGGGAAATCTTGTTTCAACATACCATGTCTTGTAAGCTCAAGTGTTATATAACTTTTCAGTTTGTGAGTATATGTGTCCATGAAAGTGGTTACAAATGGAAGCCTACATTAATTCACCTTTATTTAGAGTGATATTTGAGACAAAATGACCAAAAAAATCTTTGAAATTACTGTATAAAGCAATGGTAACTTAAAATTTAGCTGATGAAAACTTATTTTGCATCTATCATTTCAGAAAAACAGCTACTGTGGCACTATATACTACCAAAGTATGAAGTCAAAATCGAATAATCAGGGGCACCTGGGTGACTCAGTCATTAAGCGTCTGCCTTCGGCTCAGGTCATGATCCCGGGGTCCTGGGATCGAGCCCCACATCAGGCTCCCTGCTCGGCGGGAAGCCTGCTTCTCCCTCTCCCACTCCCCCTGCTTGTGTTCCCTCTCTCGCTGTGTCTCTGTCAAATAAATATTAAAAAAAAAAATCGAATAATCAAATATAACCAAAGTAAGTAGTCACTGCCCAGGAGAACAGTCAATAGTGACGGTAAAAACAAGCAGCTTGACTAGAATAGAAAGTACTGAAGTATTGTTCCAGAAGGTACTAGATGAGGGTCTTAAAGGTTTAAGTTTAAATGTGATGCAAAAGAAGCGTAAGCAACCCAAATATTCACCGACAGATAAGAAACAAAATGTGGCATACACAGACAACTGAATACTATGCAGCCATAAAAAGGAAGTTCAGCAATATTCTACCACATGGATTAACGTTGACGACATTATGCTAAGTGAAATGAGGCAGTCACAAAAAGACAAATGCTGCAGGATTCCACTTCTGGGAGGTATCTAAAGCAGGACAATTCACAAAAAGTAGAATGGGCTGGCAGAGGAGGGCAGTTGTTTCATGGGTGTGGAGTTTCAGTTCTACAAGATGAAAACGTTCTGGAGATCTAGTTCACAACAATGTAAATATACTAACTACCCAACTATGCCCTCAAATAGTGAAGATGGCAAACTTTATGTTACATGATGTGTTTTGTTTTTTGTGTACCACAATGAGGAGCTAGGGAGACAGACTAGAAGGTCTGGGCCAGCTTCTCAGCTTTTATTCAAAGTGAACTTCCTGTACATACTTGGGACTTTTTTCCTTTCCTTTAGAGGCCAATTCAAATCTTACAACTAGAGACCACCACATCCATGAGTCTTCCCTAGCTATTCTGTGCGTGCTTCCACCCAGGCAGGAGCACAGCGCTCTGGAGTCAGGCTACTAGAATTCCAAACCAGCCTTCCCCATTTACTAACTGTGTATCTTACTAAGTTATTTAACTTCCCTGAAGCTCAGTTTCCTCATCTGTATAATGAGGATGATATACCTCATATTGATAGAATTTGTTAGGATTCAACAAGTAAAATATGTAAAGTACATGGAATAGTACCTGACATAAATTGCAAATGTGCAATCAGTGTTGGCTATTATTATTCACTCGTAACAATGTTGGACTTGGTCATATACTGTATTGCTGCACTTGGTTTGACTGGTATTCTTCTGCCTGCCTAGTAAAATTACATGCCTTTAAATTAGCACTGTAAATTATTCTTCTAATAAGCCTACAATGCACCAAACACAGCAGTAAACACAGTTTTATTAATTTAGTAATATAGAGCTGTGGTTAGATTAGTGAGAATGAGGACCTCACCTGAAGACTAGACTTGGGACACAGAGCACGGGGATTACCAGCGATCCCAGCTCTGCGCCTCACCACTGTCATCTGTAAGGAGTAATGACAATAGTGCCTGTTTTGAGGATGAAATGAGTAAATATGCATAAAGATCTTACAACAGTCCCTGGCGAGCAATCAGCATTTAATTAGTGTCTGCCTGATGGAAAGGTTTGAGCTGAAAATAGCGAAAGCCTGGGCAAAAGCATTCTGCAGCCTGGATCAAGGAGAAAGGATCATTTTAAGTTATATTTTGATTATTTCCTGTGCAATCTGAAAAATACAACTCTTTCAAAATCTAGAACTTAATATCCATTTCCACATCCAGTGAAGGCTAGGAGTGATAATTCACTGACCTACTACGAGAAGTTACTAGTAGGTTAAGTAGTACCTAGGTTTAGGTATTTTAGATAATAATCTCAATAGTTAAGTGCTTGATAATCTCCCTAGCTTCAGTAAATCTTTCTCTTTCAAGCTGTCCATCTAGATTTTTAAGTTAACTGGCCAACATTTGAAACTTGTTTTCCGTTCTAATTCACAGATCTCTGAAGGAGAGCCATAATTCTTGAGCAACCAGACAGGTTTCACCTTGCTGAGCTTCTACAAGAACAAAAGTGGGGACGGTAAAAAAGGAATTAAGCCAAAGCCTGCATCATTGTGGAGATCTCCCACCTGTGGCCCCGTAGCAGGGCAGCTGCTTCTGCCCAGTGCAGGCTGAAAGAAGGAGAACTGGACCACTTAGATATCTTGATAAGAACATGAGCACACATTCTTCAGGATTCTCTTCCATTTCATGCTACATTGAACATAGCTTTAATTTACTCAGGTCAAAACTAGCATGATATTGTAGTTCAACAGGAAGATTTTAAGGTTTACACTTATGCTATGTGCACTTTATTATACATTATATTTGAATTATAAAATTTTAGTATAAATGTAATACCCTACCATTCCTCTGAATTTGAGTCACATTTTTAGACTAACAACCAGATGTTTCAAATAGCCTCCTGGGAACCTCCTCTCTTTGCATTTATAAATAGCACCCTGACCTCTTTTCCGGCTGAATTTGGGATCTTACTCCTATTGGTTCCATTATTGTCAAAGTCTCTTAAGAAAAGAGGGTCTCTCAGCAAATGTCTCCCAACTTCCTGACTCATTTACTTACATTTATTCATTCAACAAATACTTGAGGAACACTACTCTCTCCAAGAGTAATAATAGCGGGAAATATTTGCAGTTCAAGATTACAGCACCTATTACCTCATCTGAGAACAGCATCAAGTGCCACGAAAGTGAAGATGCAATGTCTTCTCTCCAAGAGTTTAAAAATCTAAAGGAGTACAGAAAGATCTATAAGGAAAATAGCACGCATGCAAACAATCATTTATTTACCCCTCAGTTAAGTGCCAGTAAGGAAGGAATACCGAAATTAGAACACTCTGATATATCCCCAAAAGCGCTTAAATAGTAGTAAGAAAAATCTAATTTTGTGACTTTGACTTTCACATGGCTTACATTTTAAATATTGCTTTGTTGTCAATTACATAGAGAAGTAGAACCATCATCTTTCATGAGTGCCAGGGAACTCTAAAAATCTCAAATTAATTCCATGAAGGTAAGTGAAATATGCAGCCCTTCAGAGCTTTGAGAATGGAGCGATCTGTGAAGGGGCTAGGCAAGGGCATCTCAAGATGAGTAGGAAGAAACGTAGATAGAGGCAGCACCATCCGAAGCAGAAGAAATGCCACGAAGGGGACACAGAGGGAGATGTCTTCCAGTAATAACAGCAAGGAGATGAGAAGAGCTGGAGCCGACTTAACGTTCGAGAAGGAAAAGTGAGGCCAGAAAAGGAAGGTGGAATTGGCTATGAAGCGCCTTGAATAGCAGTCTAAAGATTCCAAACTTCATCAGGATACTGTCAAAGAGACTGGGCAATGACTGTTATCATCACCACCTCCAGAGCTTAAGTCACCTGACAATCAGCATGCAGACCACACTTCTCTTCTGCTCTTTCCTGATCATCTCTCCCAACTTCAAATTGATTAATCATTCTTTCCTTTTCCTAAAGCTATGTAATATAACCTGTAGAGAGTCCCTTTGTGCCTCCCATCTTTATGAGAAACATGAGGGCATGTTCACCACCACCTTAGTCCTTCTGAGTACGCTCTCAGCTACCCATCTACCTCTGTACACAAATGGTATTAAGATAGGAAAGTAATTCTTCCCAACTCTTCACTAGTACTTTTTACCCTTGAAGATGCTCAAAATGACTACCCAAGCCAGATCAGGATTCCTTTTTTTCCTCCATAGCATGGGTAAACAAATAAGCTTATACTTATACTAGAAAAGATCTTATAAAGAGAATACCGTTGACTACGACTTCAAATAAGGAAATAAGCGAGCAAAATGGTTTAACCATCATTTTATGTTTACTCCGGCCAATACTATTAAAAAAAGGAAAAAAAAACCTAAAATGACAAACTACCGGGGTCCAGGACTTCACAGTAAAGCTTAAAAAGACATCTCATAGCTTTTAATCTCTCATCAATTCACATTTGGTCAAAGCTAAGAAATGAAGGGGGGGGAATCGGAGGGGGAGACAAATCATGAGAGACGATGGACTCTGAGAAACAAACCGAGGGTTCTAGAGGGGAGGGGTGTGGGGGAAATCAATACTGAGCTTGTAAGTACAATACTATTATGGGTTAGCCTGGTGATGGGTATTAAGGAGGGCACGTTCGGCATGGAGCACTGGGTGTTATACACAAACAATGAATCATGCAACACTACATTAAAAACTAACGATGTGATGTTGGTGATTAACAATAGAAAATTTAAAAAATATTTCCAACAATAAAAAGTTCTCTACATAATATTTTATAGAGAATTCCAAAAATTCCTCAATTTAGGAAGTGCCAAGATTGGATCCAATAAATGAGTCTATAAATAAATGAGAAAAAAACAACTCTTGTTAAAAGAAAGCTATGAAAGCAAAGACCCTCATAACACTTGGCAATTTCAAAATACCTTTCACCAAACTTCCTCAAAGTTGCAGGAAGGTGGGATAGAAATTAAAAACAAAAAAACAAAACACTTCTTGGATATCATGAAGTCTAGAATTCGGAGTTCTGGGGTTTTTAAAACTTCATAGTTCCATAGTACTAAGGTAAAAGTTTCCAAGAAAATTGTAATTCATGGGCACAAAGGTGGCTCAGTCTGTTGAGTGTCTGCCTTCTGTTCAGGCTGTGATCCCAAGGGCCCGGGATGGAGCCCCTTATCAGACTGCTTGGGGTGGGGGGGGGGGTGTCTACTTGTTTCTCTCCCTCTGCCCATCCCTCTTCCCCCAACCCCGCCCCTCCTCCACCCCCCTCCACGTGCTCTCTAATAAATTTTTTTTAAAAAATCTTTTAAAAAAAATCGCAATTCACTGTAATAGGAGTCCTACACTTAACCACAATAAGAGTAGTTGAATTGGAAAGTGTTAACTGAATATCTACAAGTCTTTCACTGCTAGAAACTTGTAGTGATATTAGATGATTAAGAGTTTATCTTTAAATATACCATCAGCAAAAAAATATATATATATACACACACAATCAACTATCCTCTCATGGACAACCCATATAAAATCTGACAGGTTTAGAGAGGACAGAAAAAATACAAACACACACCCACGAAAATAAGTTTTAACAAGTCAACTGACTTACCCCCTAGATACATTTTAATTTAAATAAATCTTTGAGTACTAACAAACCAAATCTATATAAAACACTCTTGGGGTTTAGACCCACTTTAAATGTCTATCTGTTAAATATATGTTTAAAAAGGAGCCAGGGAGGCATTTCCACTGTAGGCTCCAGCTTAGTTCCATGACCCATTTTACTCTTTTCTTTCTTTTTTAAACATTGTTAAGCAGTGTCACCATGAGAATTTTCCCTCAGTACTTCTCTTGTAAGTGCATGGAAGTCATAACTAAAGGTTTAGAGGGGTTCCCCCCCTTTAAAAAGTTAGCTTCCTTTTTAAAACTGCCGTAACTTCACCTTCCAATTACTTATGGGCAAAGTTCCATAAGCTCATGCGGGTGTAGAGTGCTTAAGTGCGGGGGAAATCAATACTGAGCTTGTAAGTACAATACTATTATTGGTAATCACAATGACATCCGATTAAATGTACTTTTAAAAATAGTTTCTTTTTCAATACTTTTTTTTGTAACCAGAAGGATATACTCCACCAAGCAGTCTACTTCAAGGACAACCTTTCAAAAAAAAAAAAAAAAAATGTTCCTATCACTACACAAACTTGCAAAAGCCTAAAATGTCATGATTCTATTTTTTCCGCTAATTATCAAAGCATATAGTTCACAATATAATTTCACGAAGCCTTCCCCCAAATCCAAATAACTCCAGATCGCCGAAAAGAGGTGAGAAAAGTGTTTAAGAAAACAAGCCTGGGCGAACGTACTTCACTAAATGAGATGGACACCCGTTCCCCCAAGAGACTTGTCTCCAAACAAAATGATAAAGATCAATCAAGTAAACTCACTGCCGACAGGTCCCCGTGTACGGTGTTGGGTTCAGGCAGGTGGAGGCCAAATGACTGTGATTAAAGTTAATTAACAAGCCTGTCCTCTTAAAGTGTATAACAAGCAGGGTGCGGAGGAGCACAGAGATCCGAGCAAACTCATTATCTCTACCGAGTAAATAACGTGGTGCCTGAAACTCGCTAAAGGGCAGCTTCTTTTTATTCGGGGGTGCGGGGTGCTGGAGGAGGTGCCTAGTTGTCTGTGCGGATTCTCACCCTCCCGGGTCAAGTCACATTAGTAAGGAGTTTTTGTATCACTTACCCGCTTCTGGTTTCCTTTTAGACGCCCACACGCGGGAGCGAAATCCAAGGGGCAGAACCAGAGCCAGGCACTTTGCGCTCTGGAAATTTACCCGGAAAGTGCCGAAAAGCCCCGGCCCAGCCTGAGACTGCCCTCCCGCCCCGCCCCGCCCCGGCCTCGCCGCCCAACCCACCCGCGGCCCCCGGTACTCGCCTGGCGCGCGGGCAGCCGAGCTGGGAAAGGCGAGGCGGGCGGGGAAGCCCCGGCGTCTCTCCCTGCCCGGTTCGCTCGGTCCTCACCCGTCGGTCCCAGGCGCGGGGCCTCCTCCTCCCCGGCCCCCGCCGGCTGCCCGCACCGGGTCTGCTGCCGGGCGGCGGCCGCGCGGGCGGCGCTGTCACACGGGCTGGCGCGCCGCGGCCGCCGCACCTGGAGGCGGGGAGCGCGCGGAACGCAAGCCCGCGCGCAGCTCCGGAAGCGCCGCGCCCGCTGCCGGCGCCTGCCCAGGTGCTCTCGCGCCGCGCCTCCGCCGCTTCCTCTCCGCCGGCGGGGGCGGGCAGCCGGCGCCCGGCGCGGGGGCAGCCCAGGCTCAGCGGCGGGGGCGGCCAAGCAGGCCGCCCTGGTTCCGCAGCATAGCTGGGTGGCTGACTCAGTCTGCCGCGACTTGGCCGCGCCTGGCACCCTCGCCCCCTGGCGCACCTCGGCCGCGAGGCTCCCCGGCCGGCGAGGCTGGGATACCTGCGAGGGCGCGTCCGGGAGCGGAGATCGGCGAGGGCATTACCCTCCCAGGACGGAGATGCGGGTGACCCTTCCCGGCCCCTGCACGCCAGTCGGTTTGTCGGTGCGCACTGACGAAGGGGTTGCTTGTCAAATGGGCGGAACCTCACCACCACCGATTGTTAGTATTCCTCTAAGTACTTTCCTTGTTACCTCAGCGTTTCCCAAACTGAAGACTCATCCCGGGCGCTGGTTTTCCCAGGCTGTTTCTTGGTAATGTTGTATTCAGTGGGCCCGGGGAATCTGTCTACCGAGCCCGGTGCAGGTTAGGCTGAGCCTAGTAGGATTCTCCTTCAAAAGGTGTCTGTAAGGAAGGGATTAATATTTCCATTTTCCAGTTGAAGTGTCGGAGGGTTCAGAGCAACTTGGCCAAGCCCACACAACTTTAAGGGATGGAGGTGATTTTCGATTTAGATCAGAACTCTCAACCCTGAGGAACACAGCCTACTCCCTGATGTTCTAAATTCCCCCTTTCTTGTCTTTTTCACCTGGAGGGGAGGGATGACCATGCCCCAGTCCTTCTGGTACCTGAGATGGTTAGATCCTGGAAAGACATTGCCCATTGGAGTTGGACCTTGACATTCTGCTTTTGGAAGTGATAATACGGAGGCAGCAAAAGAAAAGGGGATACTCTGCAAAAATCAAACAAAAAACACCACCCAATATGCCTTGTGCGTCCCCCAATACCTAATACCACTTTTTTGCCAGTGAGTACAAAGGCCAGACCCTTTATTTTTTCTTTAATAAGCATGTCTTCACAGACTGTACCTGAAATTCTCACCCTTGAAAGATGAAATATACTTATCTTTCCACTGTACCTGTTGATAGAAGTGAAGCAATTAGGGAAAGTGGTGAGCTTATTATAAAAATTAGATAATTGGTGAGGTCCAGCATGTAGAAGCCTTCCCAGGAGTCCAGGCCCGTGGTAGGCGTCATGTTCGCCAAAATACTTCCCACCAAAAAGCACCCTCCTGCCTGGAAGATTCTGAAGCAGCTAAAACAAGCTCCAGAGACACCAAATCTCCATGTCTTTTAAACTGAATACTTCATAGCAAGCCCTGTTTCACCCAGAAAATTTTCTTGACATTTTCTGAACCTCAAGCACTGCCTTTTCTTTGGATTCCTGTAGAATTGTATTTATGTCGCTTTCCTGGCTTCATTTGAGGGTCTTAATCTGGTTTTTGGTTTTTGTTTTCTTTCTAAGAGTTCTCACATAATTGTCATTTATTTTTATTTTTGTAAGCCATCATCAATCTTCTTCTGAGCAAGTTAGGTTATAAATGAACAAAAATTCTTATATTAATAATGTGTCTCAGAACGCCAAGCATTGCTTTGGCCTCAAGTTACTTCTCTCAGTAGATTTTATAAACTAATTGGGACCTTGTGTCTCTTTGCAACAGTATCTTAGTTCCTTGATTACTATTCAGTCATTTATTGTTTTAAAAAGTTGCTGAACACTTACTGCTTGATAATTTGAGAATACAGTAGTAGCAAATACAGTGCAACCTCTGGATTTACAGTCTTCTCTGAAGGGAAATAAAGTTAAGAGCTGTAAGGCACACCAATGATTTAAGAATAGTTCTGGGAAGTGAAAGAAAAACAGTGGTCCCCCATTGAATGTATACATTGGTTTTAAGATATATTCTGGTTTTAAGAACCTTTATGTATGGAGGAAAATAAAAGGTATCTGAGGAAATCTGTCAAAAGTACTCTTTTGTTAATTGGTCTTTCATTATATCAGATTCCAGCCAAGCATCTAATATGCATGTTGTAGACATAAAACAACTCTATTAGTTAGAACTCTTTCCAATTTTACAAATATAGGCTTAATTAAGACTTAGGTTAAGAGGTCAATAGTGTATAAATTGAACACATCTAGGCTGTATTCATACACTGTAAATTACTTAGCAGCCCTCACAGTGAGACATTCAGGAAGCAAAGTGTACAAGAGAATTAACTTCATAAAAACTGAGGTATGATATCTGTTTACTGCCAAGGCCATTGAATATATATATTCCCAGTAATTTCCATCTAGGCTGGATTTATTCCAAGATGACCTAGCCCTACCCTTATTTCCTCGCTTTTTAGTCAAAGAGCAGGTATAGCTATGTCCCTTGCCAGATTTTGTATCTTTGCTCCTCCTATCCCTCCTACCCAGAATGCATTCTGCTTCTGGAAGAGGTAATCTGACAGAGTGGAAATCTTCCTCCTCCTTCCTCCCTTCCCGCCTCCCCCTTTTCCTTATATCATGTAGGCTAACTCCCATAGAGCACTGAGGTGTCAATTGCTATTCCCAGAACTTGTAAAAGCTCACTGAATTATCTCAACAGCTCCTTAAAGAGACAGTGTTATTATCCCCATGATAAGAAACTTAAGAAAGAGAGGTTGAGTAATTTACATCAATTAGGAAATAAAGAAAAGAGAAGTTCAACCCAGTTTTCTCCAGGATCCACCCTCTGCACTGGATTGCCTTTTAGGGAAATCACAGTGCTGGAATTGAAAAAGCCTGTCCTGAAAATGAAGCCTGACCATGTAGGTTGTGGCATTTTGAAAAGACTCATTAAATTTTTTGAGCCTCAATTTCCCCATCTGTAAACTGGGAATAATAATACCTATGAGAATTTAATGTGATTGCTTGTCTAAGGCACCTAGAAAATAGTAGTCCCTTAATACATTTAGTTCTATTCTCTTTACTCCAATTATTCTTCAAAACTAGGCTCAAATCCCACCTCCCTCTTAAGCCTTTCCAAATATCTACTACCCAGAATCATATACACAACAGAATTTAATCTATTTTTCTGTAAAGGAAAATCCAACATTATTTTTGCCAAGTATAAAACTTTAGGAATATAGATAAAATAGGCATATGTCAACTTACAGTATTTAATTCATTTTAGATAAGCAATTATTTCTAAAAATAAAATTATAGGTTAATGTATAAACACTGCTTGTTCCATTACATTTTATAAAATAATTTTGTTCACATTTTAGCATACAACTTTGACATCAATAACAGCATTACCAGAGCCACATTTTGAATCACCAACATTTTGTTTTTGTTTTTTTCAAAGCATATTATTTTCACTTGTGTCTAAATTTTGAAGAAACCTAACTTTCTGAATCCTTTTATGTTTCTGTCACCAGGAATGTTATTACAAACCACAAATTTCCACCTGCGTTGTATTAAGAGGTTGTTTTTTCTCATTCATCCTAAATAGGTACATTTGTAGTCTTCACCAGTTTTTAGTTTTTTCAATGCTTTTTAAAAAGGATGCTTGCATTAACATAGGACACTTAAATTGTGAAGTCACACCTCCATACATAATTAATCTGTTTTAAATATCTTTACCTACTTGATTTTTAAACCAATTCCCTCAGATAACCTTTGTATGTATCTGATTGAGGATGTTTCAGGCTACAGTCGCAAGCCCAGTTCAAGTAGTTTGCAGTTCGGATTAATGGACAATAATGTTAGTGGACAATAATGGCGGAAGGGTCGAAATCCTGGACTACATAGATTCTAGGTACTAGGCATCAATATACATTTTAACACTTTCAATCCTCACAAGAAGTCTGGAAGTTACATACTATCATTATATCCTTTCTTAGCCAGTGAAAAAAACAGAGACACAGTTTATTTCATCTAAGAACAGTAAGGGAAAAAGGATTTGAACCCAGATGATGTGAATTCAAAGTCTATACCTGTCTCAAGCATTCTTCCTCAGAGAAGACTTTTAACGTTTTGGCCAAAAGGATATCTTTTCTGATGCCTGATTTTTGGGGGGAAATGTGCCTTATTTCAGGCACATACAATACTCTCTCTTGGATTTTCCCATTGACCCTTGTTTTTACCACTATTGGGGTACCGATGTTAGGAGATTTTTGCATTACAGATACCGAGGAGCTTTTCTTATTACTATTTGTAGTCCCTGAAGTTCCGTTAACCTCTACTGGAGTACTCTTGTCAGTCTGCCTTGCCTTATTGGTACTTGGAATAGATCCCTCATGCCACCATAGGGCCTTGAATAAATGTTTGTTTTATTAAATTGAAATACTTATATTCATTAGGTTAAATACTTGATAATTTCTTAAAAGTTTTAAGAGTTGCTTTGAGAGTTTTATTAACTTTCTCACCACAAGGGAACTATCTAGTGGACATCTATTATAAGGCAGACAAAGGAGCAATGTCAAATACTCAATTAAATTTGGCCAAAGGTTGATGAGATTGTGGAAATAACTGATTTTAAAATATAAGTTTTGGGGTACCTGGGTGGCTCAGTTTGTTAAGCGTCTGAGTCTTGGTTTTGGCTCAGGTCACGATCTCAGGGTCCTTGGAATGAGCCCCACATGGAGCTCTGCACTCAGCGTGGAGTCTACTTGTTCCTCTCCCTCTAACTCCTCCCCACCCCCCTCCCCGCTCTCTCTATCTGTCTCTCTCAAATAAATAAAATCTTAAAAAAAAATAAATGAAATAAGATATAAGTTTTTCAGAAATCATCCAATGTTTTAAAAAGTGACCATAAATTTTCCTATAAACCTATATGGATTGGCAAAAGGATAGAATTAGGCTGGTGGCAGCAGAGGAAAAAAAGATGAATGAAGGAAGCAAATTTAGGGGCCAGTTTTAAAATCAGCGGGCCCCACACACCTCTGAATTCTTACATCCTCAAAGCCTTCCTCATTCTCTTGTGATCTCAAAGAGTACATTATCTTTAGGGGTTTGCATCTCATAGGAGAGAACACAGATACCCAAATCCAACTAGAGACCTCAATGGTGCAAAGAAAACTTTACTCAAATTGTGAATGTACCATTCAATGAGAATTTGTCTCTCCTGCTGCCCTGTATATAACTTATATTTTAGACTAGAAAATTTCAAAGATATAAAAAGATAAGATGTAAAAAAAATAAATAAAAATAGGGGCTCCTGGGTGGCTCAGTAGGTTAAGCGGCTGACTCTTGGTTTTGGCTCAGGTTGTGAGATCGAGCCGTGCCCCGTGTGGGGCTCAGCATTCTTACGGAGTCTTAAGATTATCTCTCTCTCTCCCTCTGCCCTTCTCCAGCCCCGCGCTCACATGCTTTCTCTCTCTCTCTCAAATAAATAAATAAATCCTTAAAAATAAATAAAAATAAAAAATAAGTTTTCCTATAAAACTAATGTTTCAGAAACTTATTTAGGCACTACAGATTAGAGTATTTCATTGACACCGATACATATTTGACACTTTACTACATCTGAAGTGGGGATTCATCTTTAGATGAATTGTGGTTGGCCAGGCAGCAGTCATACTATAATTTGTCATTGTCTGCATGTTCGTGAACTTGACCACACGTGTTTATATTATCATTTCAGTTACTTGCATTGACAGTGCAACACATGTTGAGCTTAACTGTCATTTACGATGTCTTTAAAAAGATTACACTACATGTCTGCAAAAAGTCAAGGAAACAGAGAAGTGTGATATTAGATCAAAATCTACATCTAAATAATTCTCAAAGAGCATTTTCACATATGTATATAATAAAAATTCTAAGTGATTTGTGTTATATCATAATTTAGGTCACAGTGATTTTTTTTTCTCATGGTTTAAAAAAGATCTGTGGATCCTAAAATAGATTGCATTTTAGAGTTGTTGACATCCAGTAGTTTCTACCACTGCTAACATAAATATCTAATTTTATTTTTCTATGGAAAAGAAGTTCCTTAAGGAAAAATTATTGTTAAAAGGAATTCCAGAGAACCTAATTATTGCCCAATGGGTTCACAGATGAAATACATTCACTGAGTGTAAAATCATTACTTTCACTTTGTTGTGTCAATTGTTCTCATATATTTTCAAAATTGAGTTTACTAAACACACCAGAAAATTCTATTTGTGCTATAGTTTGAAAATGCTGTATAGCTCCATTTTTTTTTCCATTTTGCTAAAAATGCTATCTTTGTAATAGATAATTAACCTTGACAGCTCTTCTGACCTCAAGAAGCAAAATGGGGGAGGGATTTAAAGAAGCAAAAGGTAGAGAGGTTAGAAATACAAAAACAACAGCTAGAAATAGATCCCTTATAGAGCAATGAAATTAAACTACTAAAAAACTAATTTGAAAAGCACAGACTAATACCCATGTAAAAGGTAAACAAAAAACAAGAAAGGGGTTGATAAAACCTCATACCACACAAGACAACTGCCATAAAAGCAAAGGTCACGAACTAGCTGTGGGCAGCATGAAGTCCAAGTATCTTTCAGAAGCACATAGAGTTTACCAATTTTTAATTAGTTTCCCAAATTTAGAAGATTTTATATTAAAATATGGATTTCCAGCTTCTCTTGAAAAATCAATGTCTGCTAACACTGAACTCATATTCCCACAAAGCAAGTCTGAATTGACTGGAAACCCAGCTGCCCTTTCTGAACAGGATAGACATTTTCTAATTTTCATTAGTCCCACTCACCCTGTTTCTCCTTGAGGTTGTAACTTAGGAGCTGTGAAGATTGCAAATATGGAATCCTGCCTGAAATTACGATCAGTGGGAGACCACCTATATGAGTGACCCGTGAGGCAAGCTTATGAATTTCCAAAATAGAAGTCTTAGAAATACACAGCCCAGGTCAAAAGTTAGTACCCAATATATTAAGAATGTTTTATCAGCAGAAGCAGCAGCAACCTGATCTAGTATCTATTGAGTTCTTAAAGTAAGTCAAATAACATGTTAAACACTTTGTAACTGTGATTCATTCAACTAATTTTTGTCAATGTTGTGTGATGAGTCACAAAGATGCAGAGATAAACATTGACATACTTCACTATCTTTTCAAGCTTGTGCTATGATAGCACAGGCAGATATTACACAAATTATTACGCAAATATATATATGTATCTATATGGCACACGCATGTGCTATTATACATTTACATATATAACACATAGTGGAATACATGTGTTACATATAGTACATACTACGTAGTGTATCTATGCATGCATACATATGCATTTACATATTTACATGTGTACACAACATATACATGTATGATTATTTTTAACCCATATGAATTAGCTGATATTTGTCTATATTTAACCTCAAAAATGGTAACTGCCTGAGCTTTATACTAATACATTGTAATTGAGAATGTAAGAAATGCTTTTCCCCTACTCCCAATCTTTCCTTCGTGCAGAGGGAGTTTCTAACCCTACTGCTTCTCTTTGCCCCCATTCCTCAACTCTACCTAATATCCTGTGCTAGTGGAGTATCTTATTTATTGGGTATATTTGGAAGGAGGGCCTGGCCACTTGAACCCCACTCCTTCATCTCCTCTCTCTTATAGCATGGGCTGCCATCATGGAGCCAGAATTCCGTGCTACTCTTCCAAGCGGTAACACCTATGGGAGGTTTAAATATATTCATAGCTTCCAGAGCCTGACATGTTGACTAAAAGTAGTATTTGATTCCTTGTCTGCCTGATTCCTGTCCATCTTTCCATTCATTTCAAACAAGCAGCCACTCCACCCCCCCCCCAATATTTCTGGTATTAGGAATGAACAAGATTCTATGCGAGAGAATAAGAAGGAGAGGAATGGTTTTTGACCAGTTAAGCGGAAGAGTCCTCTTGAAACAAGTGATGTTTCAACTGAGAAGTAAAGGCTGGGTGGGAGTGAGCTATGTGTGTTGTGCTTGTGTGCGGGAGGATGGAAATAGATTCCTGGCAAAGAGGAGCATTTGTCAAAACCTCAGAGGCAGCAAAAGCAGGAACTTTGGAGCAACTGAAATACGGCCTTTCAGCTAGATAGGGAGCAAGGATGTAGGCAGAGTAGACAGGATGACCCTGGAGGGACAGGAACATACATTACATAGGGCCTTATAGGCCATGTCTAGGTTTGGGGATTTTATCAGGAGTCATTGGGATGGCAGTGAGAAATCACTGAAGGGACTAAAGCAGGGGAGAATGAAATTATTTCCTCATCTCATATAATCTTCCAAAACAAGCCTTGTTGGAAGATACTATTGTTATGCCAATATATCAGCTGAATAGAATGAGATGCAGAGAGGTTAAATTGCAAATGTAATATTTGATAGCACATACATATGATTCCAGGGACCACTTTTTAACCACTTTTATTCCACCTACCCAAGTCTAATCTGCAGAAATTTCAGGGTATATATGCATTTGTAGATTGTACAAATAATAGCTGTGACTGATTCACCAGGTTTTTGAGGGATTTATAAAAAATTTTGGTACTTATACATTTGATACCTCTGTGTTTTGGGAAACAAAATGGATGATTGAGTCAACTCATCCTTCCAGTTTCTACAGAATTCCAATGTTAGGGAAGATTTCATTTTTTTTAATTATAAGGTACCTCTTTTGTGTTACATAAACAAATTCAATCATTTCCCCAAAACCAGGTAATTACAAATAGATTGAAGGAAGGGGAACATAGAATAAGAATGCCCTAACACTTCATATAAAAGTTTTGATAGATTTGACAATGAAGATGCTAACCAAGTTACTCTCTCTATATCTAAGAGTGCCACAAATGGACACGTGATTTAAAGGTTCATTTGTCATTATAGTTTGTACATTGGTTACTAGCAACTTCTATTCCATCAGATCAGTGTCTGCTGTTCTTACAGAAAAAAGATCCATATATCCTGTTTCTCTGTGTGAAAAGTTAGTGTTCTCAGTTTCTTTAAAATGCATTCTTAAGAAAAGATATCTACCTGCCATTTGATCATTTTCTATGTGTGAAATATGACATACCATCTCAGTTATGCCAAACAGCAGGTGCACAGATCTTCAAAGACCTAACTCTCGTTTGCATTTCCTTTACTCCACATGGCTTTGTAGCATCCTGTATAATGGTTTTGTATTTTTTCCTGTGGAAACTCTCATACCCACATTACTTCAACTTCAGTCTGGTTTAGCAATCAGAATAACTGGTGTCTGCTCAGTACATTTTGCAAGCATATTAAGGAGACCATGGCAGTCATGCTTGATTGAACTTTTCTTCTTTCACTTGTAAAGGAACTACTACTCATGCATTCATTCAGCCATGAATGCTTGGCTTTTTTTATTACAGTTACTAGGACACTAAAAAAAGGAGGTTTTTGTTTTTGTTTTTCATTCATCTCCAGAAGACACAAGAAAATAAAACAGCACTGGACTCAGTCTCTTGTCTTCATGCCCCAAGTAGGGACAATTTTTACTAAGGCTATAATTTTTTAAAAAGACACCAATTTAATTCATTAGGTTATCTTCCTAAAGGGCAGAGCGCATTTTCAAACAAAAAGCAAAACATTATCTTCAGATGGGTAAATATTTTATTGAACCAGGTGAATTCAATAGGCAATAATTAAATACAAAGAACTTTAGTCTCTCTTTCGTTGTCCCTTCCAAACTATGCTTTTTGGATTTACTCTACTCTTGCCCATGAATGAAATATAGGGCAGTTTCCTTAGATTTTCTGGTCTGTGTCAATGAAAAGGAGAGTCTAATTTATTTGATAAAAATGTCCAGTCTGATCTAGCACGACAGACTAACTCCAATACAGTTCATTCAGTATATAACATACTGTCCTCAGTCCCCACCCTCTTTCCCACAAGCTTGCTTCTGGTCTAAAATGCTTCCTTGTGGTGGTGGTGTGGGGGCGTGGTTAGACGTGGTTATTTTTCTCGCTTGCTCACCTCTTCCCTCATTTGCTAGCTGCTAGATCAGACTCCTCACGGATCAGGTCCATCGGAAAAGGAGATTGAGAGGAGAGGTTGTCTCTTAAGCGGTGGGTGCAGTTTAATTTTTCTGGCTTTTCCTCTCCTGGTTCTCCCCAACTCTATCCCCACTCCACCACCAGCCTCTCATACCCACTGCTGGAGTCTGGACTCTACTGGATGCTCCAGAGATGCTGGAAATCCTTCCTTTCAGCCAGCAACTTTTGACACCCCAGCTCAACACCTTCCTGAGACCTTAAGTTTCTTTCAAAAGACTTGAGTACCTGCTTCAAACCTCTCCAGTCCGCAGTCTTCAGCGAGTTTTAAAACACACATCTGGCATTGATGTCAGGTGCATGAACAGTTGTCTTACTTTTTTCCAAGCTGAACCTCAAACTGTTGCCCATACTACATCGAACATGGCTGAGAATAATAGATAAGAGCTGGTGGACAATTACATCATTTGATAGAGACAAGTTGTAAAGAAGAACATGCTACTCCATCCACAAGGCTAGAGTCTCACTTATGTAGGAGTGTCGGTATGTGTGCATGTGTGGGTGGTCATAGTTATTAAATACTACCCATATTTATTAATGCTGGGGTCATCTTTATTAACTACCCACACGCAGGCCTAGTACATAAACCATCTCTCATAATCCTCATACCAGCTATATGAATTGGATTCTATTATTAGCCTCATTTTATAGATGAGGTTACTTAGAGGTTTAAAAGTTTAACTAACTTGCCCAAGGTCACATACCTTGTAAATGGTAGAGCTGGAACTCGAACTTAGTACCACTGTCAGATGCATAAGTCTTGCTCACTGCGATTACTACATCAAGCCACCTCCCCTTGAGACCAGACTGTTATCAGTTTAAGCAGTGACTGGAGCTGGGGTATTTAAATGGATTCTTGCATCTATAGCCAAAGGTTTGCCCAGATAACAGACTTTAACAACAGCTTTCATCTCTGTTATTGATAGAAATCTTTCACTGAGTGAGGTGTTTCCTGGGTACAGGCCTACACATGACTGTAATCTTCCAATTAAACAAAACAAAACAATAACAAAACCCAAGTCTTCAAAGTCATCCACCCACCCCTTCACATATCTTCTTGCAAATTGCATCAATAATACAGTCAACAATATTCTGATTCACATTTCTTCTGATAGTTCATGAAATTTATAGTTTACTTAGTTATGATTTCTAGGAGTCTAGTTATGCATTTTAAATTCCAGTTCACAAGTTCCTTATGACATCTTTGAACACTGAAGACAATCATATTACACATAGTAGCTTGTGAGAAAAAAAAATGGGTTCAATTAGTAACGTTATCAGGCAGGTCTTCCTCAAGAACATTAGCATCATGGTGAGTTCAGAGCAAGTAGATTTGCTTTAGAGGCAAAACAGCATATCAAAACCTTGAAAAAAATTAAGGTTCTTGGCTATTAGGCCCAGAGGGAGCAGTGGCAAGGTTCAAAGGAAAAAGAGAAAGCCAGAATCAGGCCTGAGGAATAGTCATTATTTGAATTCATAGTCTAAAGGGGTTAAAGGAACAAAGATAGATCCAAGAAAGCATTTGACTAATGACTTAGTCTGATGGGATGGTTATGCCCCCAGAGGACCCAAGCAGCTCTCCAGTGACCCTGCTTAAGCCAGTCATAAAATTAGCAATTCCAAACTAAGGTTTTGTATTAGGTCTATGTAATGCTTTATGAAAACTAGAGCTACTTGATCAAGTTTGAAAATGCTTTCCTCAATACTCTCTCCTAGAGATTTATGACATACATTATCATATTAAAGCCTTTACAGGAGTCCTGTAAAACAAAGCAAAACAAAACAAAATAAAACAAACCCCCCCAAAAAACCAAAACAACAACAACAAAATAAAACCTATTTAATCTCACTTCACTTAGCATTTCCTAGGTCTATTGGATCAGGAAACCATTTTTCTGTATAACACCTTTAGTTTGCTGAACCACAGTTTTGGAAAAGCTGATAGAGTTTAATTAGGGAACCACACATTATATGTAATGCTCAAAGAAGATTATTGACTATTGTTTCTTATAGTAAAGCTATTGAGAATATTTTGGTCAGCACGAGTTAAAAGGAAATGATCTTTAAAATGTTTCCAAGGTACAGCTATGCTAGATGTCTGTTCAAGGTCCAAAGACTTCAACCTGGAAATAAGGGTGACACACTCAAAGGAAAATTATAGTGCCTCTAGTATATGGGCCTCAATTGAAGGTCTGTCCACCTCTTCATGGAAATGAAAGAAAGTGTCCCTACGGATAAAGCTGAGGTTTCTACTCAAAAATCAATTCTAATCCAATTTAACTCACAGCCAAAAATAAAGATCACAAAGTTTATACAATAGAACAAAATTTAATCTAGAAAATTGGTGAGTGGATGATAAAAAAATGTGCTATAAGCCCTAAAGAGCTCAATAAAGTACACTTACGACATATAACTAATTTAACTAGTTTTAATTAGTGACATACTTCCAAAGAAACTCTTGAGACAGTTATTTGCCAAAAAATAATCAATGTAATTGAATGGGTTGACATCCTGGTCTAACAATAAGACTAGATAATATTTTTGAAGGCTTAATTTGTGTCAGTTACAGAGGTGAGCACTTCCAGATATGAAGTATGTTAATCCTCATAGCAACCCACATTTCATTGAAGGGAAAGGAAACTAAGGATAAAAGACTTTAATTTGCTCAAATTCTATTTGAGCTGACTCATCTATTGGTAGTTGAGTCAGATTTACCCACTCTATTCTATATCCCATTATAGGACTTCTGTGTATTTGGGTTTCATGCTACTTCTTTGGATGTGGTAACAAAGGTCGGAATAACAGTTCCCTAAATAATATAGAAGTTTATTCCTCTCCTAGTTCGCATAAAAGTATTTCAGAACTGGATCAAGCTCTTTATCAGATACATGTGGAATTTATCTCATGGCCAGAGATGGCTGCTCAAGCTCTCACCTTCACAGCCATATCCCAGCTGGTGAAAGGGGAGAAGAAAATGCACAGTGTACTGTTTTATAGGCCCAACCTAGAAATTGCTCATTATTTTTACTCACAGCCTATGGCTTAAAATTTAATCAAATGGCTGTACCTATCTTTTAGGGAGGCTGAGAAATGAAATTCCTTATGTTTGGGATCCATGTGCTCAGTTAAAATTCCAGGGTTCTTTTACTAAACGAATAAGGGGAGAATGACTATTTGGGGAAAACTAGCAATTTTTGTCACAGAGTCATAGCTATAAGCTATTTAATTACAGATCCCTACCCAAAATTGTGATTTAGCTTTAGAATAGATTATGTTAGGCAATCTGTCCTGCTAGAAATTGAATAGTAGAGCCAGTTGGCTGGAATGGCATGAAGTCTGAGTCAACAAAACATTCTTTTTTCAGAAGGATGGGAGAGGGTGGATCTTTCTGTCATGATGGAAGATATATCCAACATCTTCAAAAATATTACAAAATTGTTAGAAATGATTGTTGGATCAATCTAGAGGTCAAAAATACTTGCTATGTCTCTATGGTGCTATTAAGATACAGGTTGTGCTAAAGCCTAAAGGATCAACAATAAGCTTATGCAGATGAGCCCATGAATGATACGTGTCTATAAGGGTCAAGGAATATTCATTGAAACTACTAACAGTCTCATTTATTTCAACTGGATTAAATGGATCATAAATAAGAAAACTAAATATGAGTAAGGTGTTACTCCCTAAATAAAAGTCATATCATAGGCAATAAAGAATACATATTCCAACTAAATACACATATGAAAACCAACAGGCTATCTGTGAGATTACCTTGGATAATGTATGAGAGAAAAATCTACATTAGAGCAATCTATTCTAAAATCTGTGAGGATAGAACACATCAAAAAAATCTCATAAAAATTTCTATCAAGAACCATTTTCCTGGGGTGCCTGGATGGCTCAGTCGGTTTAAGTGTCTGCCTTTGGCTCAGGTTATGATCTCAGGGTCCTGGGATCAATAGCCCCGCATGGGGCTCCCTGCTCAGCGGGCGTCTGCTTCTCCCTCTCCCTCTGCCACTCCCCCCCACCACTGGTGCTACCTCTCTCTCTCTCTCTCTCTCTCTCTCTCTCAAATAAATAAATAAAATCTTTACCAAAAAAAAGAACCATTTTCCTTTGAAAAAAATCTTTGGAACCACACAGAAATTATTGCAACAATCACAAGTAAATGGCTCAACGTTTAAAGACTAAAATTTTCCCATTTTGCTTATTTTGACTAACAGACACTAATGTATAGTGAATTTACCACTTTGAAAGAAATAGGTCAATTTTTTTTTTTTTTTTTAAGTAGGCTCCACTTCCAGCGTGGAGCCCAATGAGGGGCCCAAACTCAAGACCCTGAGATCAAGACCTGAGCTGAGATCAAATGTCAGATGCTTAACCAACTGCGCCACCCAAGTGTCCCAAAATAAGTCAGTTCTTAAAAATCCTGTCTTTATATAACTCCCACCTACATAGAGTTCTGATTTCTTTTAAATTTCTGTATTTTCATTTACCTTTCTTTTCTCTCTTTTCAAATATTTTTTCAGGTATTCACTTTTATTGAGAAGAGCACTGCAAATATCTGCATGTCATTTTTGTTAGAAATCCACAGCTTTCAAATCCCTCTTATATGCAATTTTCATTTACTCCTTGGGACTAATGCATTTTAATGCAAATTACAATGTCTTATTAGGGATATCTGAAGCTCAATACATTACTTCATTTTCTCTTGTTTAACTAGTGAAATCCAGGGGTTCTGATGCATGATCATTTTAATTGATGGAAGTTTTTCTTGTAGTCTGGAACCTCCAAAGTATTAAATGTCACTCTATACCTTTTCTAAGTTTTTGGGCCCACAACTACCATTCCAAGGAACATAGGCTTTGTGTTTCCTAGGAGACCATGTGCACACAGCAATACTCTTCAACAAATAAAGGGCACACTCATTCTTTTTTTAATATTATAAAACTTGGGAGAAGTTTTTATATTAAATCCTAAGAATCATAGACCATGTAAATTTTTTTTTTTTTTTTTTTTTTTTTTTTTTTACATTTATAGTGGTGGCCTCAGCTTGAAACCTAGGTATTTTTATCTTTGTAACTGGATAAGTTTGGGTACACCTGGAGGCTCGATGCTAGCAGTTCTGAAAATCTTTTTGTAGCAGAAGACTCCCTTGTTCAAATGAAATCTTCAGAGGAAAGTAAAATGAAACTAATAAAGTTTATGATAATCTGGTTGAAGTAGGGAAAGCATGGGGGTGGGACATCTTCCCCTCCTGTGAAAGTGTGGGTAATTCTAAGTGGTTCACTCTGTCAGTTACGGATTGCCCTTCAGCTCAGCCTCATGACTCAGACCTCTGCCATAGCGTAGCACTTGTAATAAAATAGAACTGTAAAAGTGAAAGCTGTGCTCTTCATGTCTGAAAAATACTGAAAACCCAACACAAAAGTAATATGTAAAGGCCGTCAAAGAAAGCAGCCCTGGAGGGCGGAGGTTATATTATGCTGGAAATTTTTGGAGCAAGGAGTGGGCAGTCTATGGAGCCGCAGAATAAGTAGAATGGGCCATCAGGGAAGATCTCATGTTTGATGCCTATCAGCAGGATCAGAGTTTCATAGCTTTCAAGGCTCTGGCAATAGACATCACAAAAAAACTGAGAAGTCGAGGAAAACTCTGACAGGATGTTTCTTGAGGACATTTAAGAGAAACCTTAAAGACATCCTTAAATAGTGGAGGGGAAAAGGAGGCAGGGAAGGAGATCTAAACCCCTTTTATTTGCTAGAAGCCATGTAATAATGAATGTATCAGACAGGGTCCTGGCAGGAAAACAGAATTCACATTCAGTGCTTCGACAAGAAAGACTGAACGTAAGGAATGGTGACACAGGTGTTGGAGGCCTGCAAGAGGGAAGCACAGGGGTAAACTCAGAGCTAATGAGAAGGAGCAAGTTCTGCCCCAAGGGCTTTGGGAACAAAAGGCAAAAGATGGAGGTTCCTGGAGTAGCAGCTTAGAGGAGGGGCCTCATAGAGCTCAGGCTCAAACCCCTGATGAGGGGGTCCACCTGCCTGGTGCTTGTTTCTTTAAGGTCATTGATGAGTTTTGTTCTAGAAGTGCCAAAAGGAGTAAGAATAAGCAGTCACTTTTGGAGTAGATTGCCGTTGCCAGGTGCTGCCAAGAGAAAAAAAAAAAGAGGAGGGAGTTACTTTCTGCCCCTTGCCTTCCCCTTCCCTCGTTTCTGAACTCCCTCTAGTGACTCCTATCAGCACAATGTAGTAGGACATCAACTAGGGAAGCTGTAGCATGCTCAGGCTTGCAGAAAGATACATTTGGGGCAGACATAATAGATAAACAGAGCAAGCACAGAAAAGAACTGTGTGCAGCTATTATTATAGCCCCATATTTTTTTTCTCCAAGGTTGATGTGATAGCACCATTGGTGATATTTTTTTTCTTATTTTGATTCTGTATTGTTCAAAAATTAAAGGTGAAAAGCATAAAAGAGAGAAGTGTATTGTAAAATTATTCTCAGAAAGAAAAAACAGCTTGATATAAATTATGGTCAAGCCCTTATTTTTTGAAAGATATTTTTCAATACTCAAGTTGATATATTGACATAGTTAATATGTATTTACTAAATAATAAAATTAACTCCATTCAGTTTCTTGGAGGTATATTTTGCAGGCAATTGTAGACACATGAGACATTTTTAATATTAGAGGCTTGGCTGATAATGTCTGCTCGTAAAATTTTCTTGACTAAAATATTATCCTCTGCTTTTTAGGACACCAAAATCTGGAGTCTCAACCAGGTACATTTATAGGTTTTCATACTTATTTGATTTGGGGGGGGGAGAAATTTGGCCCTGTGTCTCATACATTGTGGGGTAGTTGGATAAACTCCTATATGGGAAACTACCAATGAGGGACTTTAACTTCAATAATTTATAGTAACATTTTCTTCTTGTGTATTTGGTATTTGAAACAAATGAATTGTGCTCACTTTAATCCAAAACAAAGGATATTGGACTCGGAAGACTGACTGCATACATCTCAATCCCTAGGCTAGGCCTAAATTGCCCATTCATTCAACAGGTGTTTGCACTGTTACTCTATTGGTCAGGGTTCAGGCAGGGGAGGAGAGTCACTGTGCGTTCTGGGAAAAAGGATTTATTATAGGAATTAGACCTTACAATTGTGGGAGGAGCTGCAGAAGTGAAAGTCTAGAAGGCAGAGTTTAGAAGATCAGAGTAGTTAGCAAGCCAAGTACAGCCTATTGCTAAATTAGAACCATAAAAGGGGATCCCACGGGGAGCTTTATGGAGAGTTGTTTTTTCTGTGGAGGCCAACTCTATAGGTCCACAGTCAATTGTTTGGAGGTATACAAGAGGTCACTGTTGATCATCAGGGCCAGTAGACTATAAAAAGACATACTGTCAGAGCAGAGGAGAACTAGATCATGCTTGGAACCCACTGATCATGGCTTCATCTGTCCATCACCTCATTGGGCAGCAAAACAACTTTCAGAGAATAATGTTTGCTGCATCACTTCCAATTTTCAAATCTCTTGCAAGTTCTTCTTTTGGCTAACTATACAGGTAGGGGGACCATATAGATGAGGGGATTCTGGGAAATATAGTTCTCCATTTAAAGAAGATGACATAATAGTCCATCATAGTGTGTCTGTGCAGGAGACTTATTAAGTAATCTTCTGTAAAATGGGCATAATAACAGGGTGTTTGTGAGGATGAAATGACATAATGCATGTAAAGGTTTTAACAGTGTCACATGGTGAACACTCAAAAAGTGATTATTATTATATATTAAATAAACAAAAATAGAAAGGAGTATAAATAACTCTGTTCACGGTAAGGTAAGGCTATTATATGTATACTGCTATGGTGGCCCTGAGAATGTGTCTCTCAGATCTCCGACTGCTGAGAGTACAAGTAACGCGGCCCATGGCTGCCAAGGGCTGGCCACGCCTTCCACTGGCCTCCAGCCAATGACTGGGTGTGGCAGCAAGCCTAAGGCAGGTCTGTTCCTGGGAGACCCGGGATTCCTCTGGCAGCAGAACCTTTGGCTCAAGACCTCCGAGATTGCCATTGCCATACTGAACTTTCTTTAGAAATGCAAGACCCATCTAGAATCAACGCTCCCTCCCTCCCTCCCTCCCTCCCTCCCTTCCTTCCTTCCTTCCTTCCTTCCTTCCTTCCTTCCTTCCTTCCTTCCTTCCTTCCCTCTCTCTCTCCTTCACCCAAGTTCAGGGCAAGCCTCTCCCAGCTCCCTACCTTTCACTCTCACTGGCAATTCCCCTAATAAATTTCTAGCATGGTTAATCCGATACTGGTGTTTGCTTCTTGGAGGACATGGACTAACATGAATGCAAAAGAAAAATGTCAGTACCCTAAGAAAGTAAGGTCTAGCACCAAGAAGTGAAAAAAGGGAAAATTAATAAACTGATGATTAATTTAGAAAAATGGACCTTCATGATTTGATTACACCACAACAAAAATTGCCTGTAGAGTTTATGTGGTTTACGTAACCTGCCCTCCCTCACAGAAGCCAGGTTATGACTACAGAGTCCTATAGTTAGAAGGAGAAAATCCTGTTTTCCTTAGACCCGCGGATGAAAGCCCAGGGAAGCCACTCCCATTCGTGTCTCCCTACAGGGACTTTGGCTGGAATGAAGGCACCACTAGAAGAATATCCTGGGAAGAATATCAATTTTTCCCATGCAGTCCCAGGTGGAGATATCCTTCATTCTGCTGTTTACGATGCAATATTGAATGAGCTGGCATCGATTCTAGCCTAAAGTATCGTTTCTATAATATTTGAATAAGACTGTAAGGGATGTTAAAAGATAAACTGAAGCACATTAAAAATTTTTAAGGATTTATTTGAGCAAAAATATATTCAAATCAGGTAGCACCTAACCCATGGTGGTCAGGAGCACTTCCCAAGCAGGAGCCAGGGAAAAATCTTATATGAAGTACAGAAGCAAAGAAAGGAAGTTATTTGATTGGCTAGAGCTTAAAGCCTAGTTGGCTATTTGGGATTGGTTTTCCTTAGCCTTTAGAATGCATGATCTTGAGGCATTTATAAGCTTAGATTTTGGTTTGTTTATATAGGCCACCACATATATAGTTTGTTTATGTTAGAGCCATATCAAATGGCCAAGTGTTTAATTAATTTAGTAGAGCAAGCTAATCTTCATTGCTTCAATGGCTTCAAACTCTATTCCTGCTTCAATTGAGGTTATTAGTAATACACCTATCTAAAGTAATACTCTTTTGCCCTAAAGAAAAATTATTTTCCAGGAATACAATTTAATGTTCAAATGGCCTTCACTGGACTCAATATAAGAACCATGAAGAAGGGGCGCCTGGGTGGCTCAGTTGGTTAAGCGACTGCCTTCGGCTCAGGTCATGATCCCAGGGTCCTGGGATCGAGCCCCACATCGGGCTCCCTGCTCGGCGGGAAGCCTGCTTCTCCCTCTCCCACTCCCCCTGCTTGTGTTCCCTCTCTCGCTGTCTCTCTCTCTCTCTGTCAATTAAATAAATAAAATTTAAAAAAAAAAAAAAAAGAACCATGAAGAAATGTTGATGCTTTTTGAAAAGCTTCTTGTGGAGACCATGTTCATTATTTTGGTGTCCTTTACCTAAAGATCTATATGCTGAAATGATCTAGAATTCAGTACCAGAAATGTTTCCTACCTCTTTGCATCTAAAAATAAGACCAAAAACACTTTAGCCTGTCCTTGCCTTGATGGAAGGCAATGGAAGTCCAATGTAAAGTTCAATGTTTATGATTTCACTCATATGTGGAATTTAAGAAACAAAACAAATTAACAAAGGAAAAAAGAGAGAGAGAGAGAGAAACCAAGAAATAGACTCTTAACTATAGAGAACAAACTCTGGTTACTAGAGGGGAGGTGGGTGGGGGCATGGGTTAAGTAGGTGATGGGGATTCAGGAGGCCACTTGTGATGAGCACTGGGTGATGCATGGAACTGTTGGATCACTATATTGTACACCTGAAACTAATATAACACTGGATGTTAACTATACTGGAATCAAAATAAAAGAAAAAAAGAATGAACTTACCTCTTTTCCTGGTCATTTTTTTCTCCTTTTCCTTGTATGATTTCTGATCTTTCTGGTTTTATTTGTAGCGATCATATTGCTTATGAGTTTAAGAACTCTAAAACCCTTGGATTTGTTTTGGAAGGGAGAGGAATAAGAAGGCTATAAAATTTTAAATAAATTATATACATAATTATAATATAGATTATTATGTGTTATAATATATATATATGATTATGTGTCTATAAATGTTTACTCAAACCATGATTACAAATTATTGACGACATTTTAGAAATAAATAATACTTAAAGAAGTTATGAATAATTTAACAGTTCTAATTCAAGGAAGTGCAGGAAGTTTACAATTCATGTTTTTTATTGAAAAGAAGACATCTTTCCTCTTCACCTGAGCCAGGTACCAGAACTGGGAAATGGAACTAGCAGGCAGCAGATGAACTCTGTATTAACACCTCATATATTGAAGCTATTTCTTCCCTCAGTGTTCTCAGCATAAAGTAACAAAGTGGGACTAGGGGAACCTCAGAGATTATTTTCAGCTCTGGAATCGTATGATTCCTTTTAGGTTTAAGCTTATTGGATTTCAACATTCCAATATCTAATTATAAGAGAACATATACAGGAATGACAAAAAGAGGTGGCATTAGCAAGAGGGAATGTCCAAACTTGCATCTATTTACAAGACACACTCAGGAAATGGACTCTGGTGAGACATTTCCTTTCAAATTATTGAATGTTATATTATATAATGAGCCTTTTGAAGTTCCAGGAACTCAAAATTCCATTCAGTGATCTGACATCATGAAAATGGACCTTTAACCAGTCAAATGACCAAATTCATTATGGGGAAAACAATGATACTAAATATCTCTGCAATTTCTTAAGCACTATAGTGTTTTGTGAAACTAAAACCAGTTTAAAAACACACTTTTTGGTATAGTATCATCAAAACAGATATTATGCCTGACAACAAGGGAGAAGAGTCTTCATAATTATTTTGAAACGGAGTGATTTGTTTCAAGCATAACTGTTAACAATTACTTTATTCTAGCACTCAAGATAAACAAAACAATCAGTTCTGGAAGAATTTGGGGGTGCCTGGGTGGCTCAGTTGGTTAAGCGACTGCCTTCGGCTCAGGTCATGATCCTGGAGTCCCGGAATCGATCAAGTCCCGCGTCGGGCTCCCTGCTCAGCAGGGAGTCTGCCTCTCCCTCTGACCCTCTTCCCTCTCATGCTCTCTCTCTACCATTCTCTCTCTCTCTCAATAAATAAATAAAAAAAATCTTTAAAAAAAAGAATTTCGTATTGACTTTGTTGTGAAATATCAGATAATCTTAGCACGCTGCAACAGGTTGAGAACTGTCTTTTTACCTGTAGCACTAAGATAAACTCTAAACAAAAATACATAATAAAGGGAGAATACACAGCATTAGAAATTGTTTATTTAGGTCTATCTTAAGTAGTTACCTAGTTAGCCTCTCCTAGTAGGCTGCACTACACAAATAGGATGTAAGTCTTTCACTTTAGTACCAGCTCCATGAAGAAAGGGACTTGTGTGTCCAGTACCTAAAAGAGTATTTGACACATAGTAGACGCTTAATAAATATTTGTAACGAGTGAACATGTTTGTAGGTTATCTTGCTCAATTTAGGATTTAAAACCGAAAGTTATGGTACTCACCAAAATGGATGGATTTTATTTTTCTACAACATGTGGAACACACTTTAGAATGTGTATGTAAATATATATGTATATTTAGATGCCAGTTGTATTTCTGACATAGTGTACAATTGTTTGAAGGTGGTTGCTGTTGTTTTCTTGTAAATATTAAAAAGGAACTCACTAGTTATGGGAAATCCCTTGAGTCTGAGTTTACAAAGTGCTATAAAGCTCTATTTTATCTTGGTATTGAGGCTCTCCAAAAGATATATCATCCAAAACCTCAAAGGAAGCTAAATTTTATGTAGCAGATGTAATCAGCCACAGGACAAAAACAGCACTTTTCTGAAGGCTTATGAGAGATCCAAAAGCTTTGAATCTCAAGATTCAACTGAAAGGGGGTGGAAGTAATTATCTTATATTTTATATTTCCATCGCTTTACCCTTTTTGTATCCTAGAAATCATTTGAGAGTGAACATAGGGAAAAATGTCATGTTGGCAATTAACATAGAGGAGTAGTAGAGATCCCAGGATCCCCTAGAGGTGTGAGTAAAACTCTTTCTTCCAGTGCCTTCCATGCCTTCCACACTGCAGGTCAGAAAAAATCCCAAAAACCAACCCCACCCCCCAAAACCAAAAACCCACCATGCTTACATTTTCATTCAAACTCACACCCACAAAGTTTTCTTTGGGCCAACCAAATTCATTTATCCACAAGCCTAAGAGATTTGAGGATTGAGCAGAAGAAACTCATCATTAAACAAAAGTTGTTATATAACCTAGAGGAATTTTTTTTTTTTTAAGTTCAAGATGTCAGCTGTGTCACAGTTCTTGTCCCCATGGAAACAGGATGTGCTTGGTCTACCTACATGATGAGTGGAACAATGTCGTGGTTGCTTGACTGCATCCCTGGGGATGGCTTCACCCTGAAGTTCTCCTGACTGCCGTGCTCTTGGTTCATCTGTGGTTCCACTGTTCATTCTGCAAGTCAGGGACTTCGCCACAGGTTTGTAGTTGCATTTGAGGATGTCTAAGTTGATTTATATTTAGCATCCCCTGCCTCACTTGCCTGCCTGTGTTGTTTGCCATTTCTTCCCTTTACTTTCCTTATCTAGTCTATAGCATTCCTTCTTCTAAAACCCTGGGTAACACATGGCTAATTGCTCTTTTGATGTAAATTTTTGGTTTCCTCCGATTCTTATTAAATGCAATATTTGGCTATTTCTGCTAGATTTTTAAGATCCACAAGGACAAGAACTATTTCTTTTAAGCCACGTACAGAATCAGAAGAATGCTCAGCACACAATAAATATTCACTGACAGGCAAATATCTCACTTCAGGGCTCTTGTTCTCTGGAATATGTAGATGGACAGGTCACTTGTCCTCACTTTTATCCAGCAGATTTGGTGATAAACACCTAGCTCTTCTCAAGTGGATTATCGCTGATGATCTCGTCTTGCTGTTGGTGCTAGTCATGGCTCATGGGTGATGATTAAAGTTGCCCCCAAATAGGCTGCAATGTCTATTATCGGCCCAAATCTCACAGCTAAACTGTAGAGAGGCCATCATCACTATCACACTGAAAGAGTTAACTTTCTGTGGAAGCCGAAGCTGTATGCACATAACTGACTTGCTCAAGAATTCACTTGCCTTATTATATTCTGCTTCTTTATTTTGTATCATACAAAAGGGCATGGGCACAGCTGCTGGATTAAGTAATGACTCAAAATATCAGTCTACATGGTCATGCAAACATACGGCTATTTCTTCCTTTGAACAAGGATAAGGATTTCAACTGCTGCAAAAATCCTCAAAACACACTTACACACTTACATGAATAGCCCTCCCATGGATCACCTCTTCCTCTTGAAAAGCATACTGAAAGTATTTTCTCATGGCTTTTTTTTTTTTTTAATTCCTAACATTCCCTGCTATCTATCCTTGAAGTGCTCTACTTTCTGGGTTCTTAAGAATGCTGAGATTGCTTAGACCTTGTTGCTAAAGTGAGAACAAGTGAAGTACAATAAAATATTTGGGAGTCTGGTACTTTTTAAAAAATCTTGAATTTCTTAATGAGACTATTTTGAATGTGTTAAAAATGCATATTTAACGTTTTATAGCTTATCCCACAAGGTAAAGCTGAAGGCTCCTTGCACTGCCAGTAATTGAATTAGTAATTATCAATTCTTTAGAAATTGTTCCC
This sequence comes from Eumetopias jubatus, assembly GCF_037043125.1. Lineage (NCBI taxonomy): Eukaryota > Metazoa > Chordata > Mammalia > Carnivora > Otariidae > Eumetopias > Eumetopias jubatus. The sequence goes on along the minus strand of NW_028274808.1, from coordinate 172,678,412 downwards.
TTTTACTATTCTAAGCTATCATTAAAATTGTGAAGATTTAATTAATGAAATTGTGGTTTTCAAAAGTACCCAAACAGAGGAGTCAGCTCTTCCCATGGATGAATACATTATTTCTCTTGCACATTTGAAATAAGAAAAGTCCTCTAGTGTTGAACGCACTGGTGTATTTCTCCTGTGGTCATTAGTCCCACCTAGGACATAGGTGAGGCACAGAGGGGTTAACTCTCTCAGTCAGAGCATAGGGAAGCTTTCCATACAGAGGCGTCGACTTACTGTACTGTCCTGTATAATTAAATGAATTCATATAGCACCTTTACTAAAATGCAGTTGAAGAATTAATCCCTAAGCACCTAGTTTATTCTTGTCCAGGAATGATCTTAGACTTTAGAAAAATACAAACCAGTTTAAGATTAAGGAGGGGTTTCAACCATGTATTTGTAATAAAGGGAGTATAAAGGGATGGTGGGGAAGACCAGTTGGACTATACTATTTGAACTAGAATTTTCTTACTCCCACCCCCACCTGGACAAGGATTGCTTATAGCAATCACTCTCTATTGCTTTTAAAACAAAACTAATATTCTTAAGCAATCACAGCATATTTAGAAGAGTAGACCTGATTTTCAGACCTGATTTTCAGAGTGCTCTTAGTTCCTTTGTAGGTAGCAGCCAAGAGTTAAAAACGACCCTCATCTTGTGTTAGATAATACCACAGAGATTACTTCTAACTTCAGCTTTAGCTTCTGTCTACTGGCTAGACCTATTTAAATTTCCATAACCTGTTTAATGAGCTCCAAAAATAAATGTATATTATAGAGAAAACTGAAGCACACTCACTCTTTACAGAAAAATGACACAGAGAGGGCGTTTATGCAGTATGTGACCTAAATAACCCAAAGCAGATTTAATTCACTATGGGAACCTGGGATTACAACAGAGCTGCTATCTGGGTCTATCAGGAACTGTAAAAGCATCTTTAAAAGGTAGCACCATCTTGGATCGTCTGTGTCCTAACAAAGATGAATCCTTCACTAGAACGGAAATTTTAGTTTTTAAAAATCAAATAAAGTGCCCTTACAATTATATAGCTTAATTCTGAATTAAGAAATGAAATAGTAAAAAATCATGCATTGGAAACTAACAGTGCTCAAAAGGACAGAAAAAAATGTTCCTGATGATATCATTTCACGGTGCAGACCTAACACACAGGCTGAGAGGTACAACTGAAGATTCATTCTTAAAAAAAAAAAAAATAAGTAATGCTGGTTGAGGAAACTCATAGACCTACCAAGACTCTATTGCAAATGGGCTTATCAGAGGGATTCTTGGCAGTTGATTCAAGGCAGAAGAGAAAAAGAACAGGGAAGATATGTTGAAAGGGAGAGGCAAGGGGGAAATAGTCCCAGAAAGGAGATGCCAGTGATAATTTCATAATATAAATGCTTGCCAAGGGCCAATTACCACCTTCTTCCTCCATTCATTGCCACTCGCTGAGATCCTAGGGTGGCCCGGAACCTGGAGATCAGAGCAATGAGAAGAGAAGTGACAGAAAAAGCTAAGATTGATTATGTTTTCTGACATTGGACATGGTTAATATCTTTAGTGGATGTACATAATTTAAGACAGCAGTCTAATGCATCAGATCAATGTATCAAAATAAAAGTGGTCTAAGAGGGGAGTAAGTTGTGGTTCTGAGGAAATTGATACTTTCTATTTATAATGAATTTCATTTCTGAGCTACAAAGATACTTGAGGATTGAGTGTATATAATACTGTTCTCCTGGTGATGACAATACTGTGGGGTTCCAAGGTGGTCTTTAGCCCATCCATATTTAATTGAAAGAGCTCTATTATTTCCAAAGAGCAGCAAATTATGCATCTGTCAGCATCCTGTCTTCACTTCAAAAATGAGTTTCCATGATATTGAAGGTGTGGTTCCTGCTGAAGAATTTGTTTCTGGCAAATTTATTTTTACAGTGTGAGGAATCAGATGGTGATTCCTCCTCCCAAAAGATGAGTCCTTGTATGACATGTCTAGGAATAAGGTCTCTAAGAGATGTCATAGAGTACAGGTAAAGGGTTACTTTGTGGAATTGAGATCTAGAATAGCATAGTCATATTCTATTGGTAGATTATGGTATGACTGTTCGGAGGAAAGGAGGAAACCTGTAGGTGAACTTGGAGGAATATACAGTTTATATTAGATCCTTCTTTTTTCTCCTTTCTAGATTCTCCTTTCAGTATTTCTTCTTTCTCTTTGCCAGAACTACCCTCAAAACTCTTATCACACCCTAGAGGAAGTCAAGCTGTGAGGAAGGTATAGAAACACATTCTAAATATTGGGATACCATGGGTGCCTGGGTGGCTCAGTCAGTTAAGCATCTGCCTTTGGCTCAGGTCATGATCTCAGGGTTCTGGGATGGAATCCTCCATCAGGTTCCCTGCTCAGCGGGAGCCCACTTCTCCCTCTCCCTCTCCCCCTGCCGCTCCCCCTGCTTGTTCTCTCTTTCTCAAATAAATAAATAAAATTTTTAAAGAAAAATACTGGAATGCCATAAGGTACACAGCAGCAACACATCTGGCACACCCTCATTTGAAAGTGTATCTCCAAAAACTTTGGTAGAGAGGAAAACTATCTTGTTTTTATTTCACATAAAAATTTTCTTCATTGGTTAAAGGAAAAAAAAATTACTTCATTGGTTTCATGTCATCAGCCCATGACTGTATAAAGAGTCAGAATCCTTACAAACACATCAATGACTCAACAGAGAAGTGTTGCAAAGCCGTAATCTAAACCCTGGTATTAATTTCAGAGGCTTTTAATGCTATTAAAAAAGGAGGTTTTGCTAACCAAATAATGGAATACTCTTAATTACTTTTCAGTTCGAATATAGTCCCTGACAGGCTGAACAGCCATGTTCCTTACATAGTGACTATAGAACTTGCCAATTTCAGTATTAAACTCCCAGGTATGACAAGGCATCTCAAATTCAATAATTACTGTAACTGAATGGTAAAGATTGACTATTGACATATAAAGGAATGTAACTACCTCTGCAAATATGTCTGCTGTAGTTTTGCAAATCTGGTGACTTAGTTTAAATCAACTCTCACTTCTACTTATCACACATAAGAATGGCAAAAATGAAAGTTTCAAACCTATAACTAAATTGCTCTATCACCATTTTTATTGGCGTGTTTTTAATGAGTTTTTCAGTTTCTTTAACTCATATGAAAAATCATTAACAAGGAGTTAGTTGTCTATTTGGACTTTATTTGGAGCCAAATTTTTAAAACTTGTGTGAAAAAATAAGGTGTTTCTGACTTTCATGAGATAATTGGAAACATGAACCCTGACCAAGTATTTGATAATATTAAGGAATTTTTAAAATTACTTTTTAAGGAGAATAGTCTGATGATTTTTTTAAAGGATGGGTGGATTATTTATTACATTTCATCATTGTCTTAATCATCAAACATTTGTTGACCTTCTGCTATATCAAGAGTCTGTGCTCCAGATGAATTATTGGATATTGGGCCATTACCAGGGGGTAATTATTCCATCTCTGTTTGAGGATCATGCCAACTGCAACTGACTAATTTTAATTTAAGTTCATCCTTGAACACCTGCCACTGAATTCCAAGCATTTACGAATGACAAAATACTCTTCATAAAGTCAATAAGAATATGTGTTCATTGTTCTGAAGTAACCCACTGGATGTGAATATGTTATGCAACTGTAATATGAATGCAACATTTGGCCTTAGTTCTTTTTTAATATGTAAATTTCACTTATGTCAAAATAATACATGTATGTAGTTCTTAAAGAATCAATAGCATGACAACTTTAAAGAAAATCAGTAGCACTTGTTCCTTTCCCTCCTCCCAGCCCAAGTACCCAAGTGTCTGTCAATGCCCTTCAGTCAAAGACCACCAGGAACACACCTGTCATTGAATAGGCAGAACTTATTACTCATTTCAGTAAAGGAGAACTCACACCATGGGGAGCCATGGGATGTCTCAGTTAAAGAGACTTATTATAGGGTTGGGCTTTGGTTGTGTGATTTGGGGGACATTTCTCGCTCTGGATAAGAAGTTGTTTAGAAATGGGGACAATTCTATGATTGGGTATTTCCATAAATCTTATCTACAGGAAGGGAAGCCTACAGAAATAGTAAAGCTACAGTTGGTAAGAAGTAGCCCTCAGTCATATTGAGCTGAAATAGGGAGATGTTTGGTATTTTGTGGCTAGGACAACGTTCCTATCTTGTTTGTGTTTAGACATGATTATAGATGGTCTTCATTTTGCCTTGATCCATTATAGTCACAGAGTGTCCTTGTAGGATACTGATGTTCAGTGAAATGTTTTGTGTTCAACAGGAGAATACCAGGGACTAGCTGTGTTAGGCCAGTCCTTAACAACACCTGGGCCTGACAGGGAGTACGAGACTAGCCCTTAGAGGTCTGGAGTTGCTTTCCTCTTCCCCACAATTTTCACCAGGGACAATCACATTCAATTTTTTTTTTTTTTTTTAGCAGTTTCTTCTGCTAAAAATATTCCTAAACATTCGTTTTCTCTTATTCTTAAATATTTGATTTGATTTATTTTTTTAAACATTTGACTTCCTGCCATAGAAATAAGCCTTTTGCTTGCATAGCCATCCAATTATACTCATTCTCCACATATGTGCCTCCTGTGCCCATCCTGGTAATGTACTAAAATCACCAGTATTACTTAAAAGTAATTACAGTTCTTTTTATTATTATGGCTATGTAAATATTATCCATAGCAGGGCTATATAGTATACTATGATTAATATCCTTTCCTTTAAAATTTCATTTTTTGAATTATCTCATTTTATCTCATTTGCTCAGTTATCAATGATTCTTCCCCCAAATTCTCCAATAGAATTGCAAAACTTCTTTTTGAATGGTTAAAACATCAGATAGTTCTTTAGTTCCATTTTCCCCTTGCAGACAGCCCTCCTGGACCCTCAGATGACTGCTGCAGCCCGGACTAGGAGCTCCTGAGGCCCTCGGCATGGCTGCCACCCTGGACTTCATTTTAAGCATTTAATTCATCTGTCCCTCTCTTTGCTGGCTTTTCTATGCCCTCATTCCCAAGACTTTTTTCTTCTGTTAACTCTATTGCTTCTGATGAGTACAACCCCTAGTACTTCCCAAGAAAATGTACATAGGAGGGAAATTTTTTGATATATGTAGACCTGAAAATGACCTCCCCACCCTGCAGACTTCTTTTTTTCAAGATTTTATTTATTTGACAGAGAGAGAGAGAGACCACAAGCAGGCAGAGTGGCAGGCAGAGAGACAGAGAGGGAGAAGCAGACTCCCTGCTGAGCAGGGAGCCCAACGCGGGGCTCAATCCCAGGACCCTGGGATCATGACCTGAGCTGAAGGCAGACGCTTAACGACTGAGCCACCCAGGCACCCCCACCCCTCACATTTTTAAAAAATATCTTCTTATTTTTTCTAGCTGTACTGAATTATAATTGACAGGAGGCTTCATTCGGAGGCATAATTGATGAAATCATTGGCCATTAGTAATTGATTCAGCCTCCAGCAACCTCTTGCCTCCCTGGAAGGGAGAGTTTGACAACCAGCCCTCATCCGACTTTTCCAAAAGCCACTTCATTAACGTAACAAGGACACCCTGATTGCTCTCACAGCTTAGGAAATTCCAAGGGTTTTAGAAGCCCTGTTCAGGAAATGGGATCTAAAACCAACTGTATATTTCTTATGATAAATCACAATGTCACAATATTGCAATATGATTATCACCACAGTGTTGGCCAATCCTTCTACCACATCATAGCAACTTTTCTTTTTTGTGTCCCTGCACACTTGCATGACAGTATGGGGGAAACAGAATTCTAAGTTAGAAAGAGGTTTCGCTCTGAATATTAAAGTCACAACTCTTATTTTCTAGATCTTAGTGTTGCTGTTGAGAAGTTCAGTGCCTTTTGATTTAAAAGTGACCTTTTTTCCCTCTTCAGAGGCTATTAGGATCTTTGTCCTTGGGGTTTTGAATATTCATGATGACATGACCAGTTATTATTATTATTATTATTATTTGCATGTATTGTTTTCTGGCAACTTCCAACCAGAATATGAAATTCTTCAGTTCTGAGAAACTTTCTTATATTACTTCTTTGATAATTTATTTCCTTCAATTTTCTCTCACTAGGGCTTACATTAGTTGGACCACCAGGACTGAACCATTAATTTTTCTTAACCTCCTTTTTCCCTATTGTCTCTTTGTCTTTTTGTTTGACCTTCTGGGAGATCTCCTCGACTATTTATTTTTACCCATATACCAGTTTGAAAAATATCTGTTATCCTATTTTCACTTCTGTGAGTTCTTTCTCATTGTCCAAATGTTCCCTTTTTTAGAAAATCTCTTGTTTTGTTTTGTTTTGTAGATGCATTATTTTCTCATATCCCAGCCTCTAAGGATTTTAATTATAGCTTTGTTTGATATTTTCTCCTCTTCCCTGTGTTCGCTCTATTTTTTCAAGTTCCTTATTCATGTTTGCTTAAGTGTCTAATATTGTATTAGAGGCTTTTTCCAAAGCCCGACTTCCTTGTTCTGTTAGTCTCTTCTTAAAAGTGAGGCATTAGGAGCATCATTAGAAAACTTTATATGCATAGATGGGGCCTATGATGGACCAACCAGATGCTTCCTTGTTGATGACCTGGCAGGGGCGGGGCAAGCTTTTGGGGGCAGGGAGGAGGGGGAGGGGCACTAAAAGCTCCACCATTGATAGATTTTTCTCTCTGGGTGTTCAGTTACTCTAGAGAGGAAACCGTTGATCTTCTGCCTGAGGGGTTGTGCTCGCTAGCCCCTACTTTTGGAACTGAGCAGAATAGAGTAGGACCTCACTATTTAACACTGTCACATTTCACTTAACCCTTGTCATCATCATAACACTTCCTTCCGTTTCTTGACTCAGCCCAGACATCCTACCTCCCTGCTGCAGCTTCTTCATAGAAAAAAGCTCTAGCTTCTGATGTATCTGAGAGAGAGTTGTTCAGCTATTTGGGACTGAGGAAGGCATTTAGGAATCTACCTCCTCCCAAAACCGAGTTTCAATAACAACTTGCTTCTATTCCCCACTTCACTCTCACAGTCAGTGGGGCTGAACGTCGCTAATTCCTGGTACCTTCTGAGATTCGATGGCAAGAACTAGCCTATTTTCTACCCTAGAGGTGCTCTCTTTTGCTCGGTTAAGTCATTTAACTTGTCCATCTGATTTTGATCTTCCAAAAGATCAACAAATACAGATTTGTCTATCATAGTAGCACCTGTTTTCTTTGCCCTTTCGGGTTTATATATTATTTATCCTCTTCAGTGGCATTTTGGGAGGAAGCAGAGAGAGAATATATATCTAACCTAAATTGTTTAACCAGAACTCTTAGCTTCAATTTTTACCACTTGTTCTTTAAAAATTTTTAAAAATTGATAAGCACACTGAGAATTCTGTAACAAGTTACTGGGGGGAAACAAAGACAAAACGACTACTTTTCCTCCTCCTTCCACACATCATGCAGTTGTATGAACTTGTCCAAAACAGATAAAAGATAAACAGAAATTCAACAAGAGTTTTCAAATGGGGCAAATTTAGTCTGTGCTTACTGCACCAAAATCTCTGATGTAGGCAACTCCAGGTACTCAAAGAAAATAACAAAATCAGATACAGGACTTATAATATTGACTCATAGTACCCCAAGCATAGGTAACTCTTTTGCTTCCAACTGACTTATCGACCATTACTCACTATAAATTCCATGGAAAGTGGCCTAATTTATCACGCTGCAAACTCCGTTGTCCTCACCTCCTGACTGGCATCAACAGATTGTTCAGTCTCTTGCAGAATTTTCTTTCTCAGCTAGTAAACAAGCGACAGACCTACTCAACTTGAATTTCATCTCTACTTTCTGTGATGCTTTTCATGTTAAGAAATGTTGCTTTTCTTTTTTTTTTACTTTAAATTTTTATTGTTATGTTAATCACTGTACATTACATCATCAGTTTTTGATGTAGTGTTCCATGATTCATTGTTTGCACATAACACCCAGTGCTCCATGCAGAACGTGCCCTCTTTAATACCCATCACCAGGCTAACCCATCGCCCCACCCCCCTCCCTTCTAGAACCCTCAGTTTGTTTTTCAGAGTCCATCGTCTCTCATGGTTCTTCCACCCCCCTCCGATTTACTCCCCTTCATTCTTCCCCTCCTGCTATCTTCTTCTTTTTTTTTCTTAACATATATTTCATTATTTGTTTCAGAGGTACAGGCCTGTGATTCAACCACATAATGTTCTGTATGAATTCATGACTGCTTACGAGTTGCTTTCATGTCAGTGGAAGCAAAGAGTTCTCAGTAAAGAAAGTAAAAGAAAGTCTTAGTAGTGATAATAACTAGTAGCCACAATGAAGATGCTAATCAAATGTCAAACCCATCAAGGTGAATTTTTGCACTTAACGTTTATGGGTGTCACAAATCTTGATGGCAAATGTCAGTTCTTTCCATGGTTAGTGACATCAATTCATCAAAAACAAGAGACAGGAACATGCAGATGCTTGTTTTAACAAGTAAATGTAGCATGGCCTGTGGTAGGTCTGACTTTGCAAATATTACATATTCTTGGGAAGCCAGACAGAGAACAAGTTTGGACTTCAAGATAGTAAGTGTCAATGAGGCTAAAGAGAAATGTTTTGGTTTTTTTATACCCCTCCCCTGAGAAAGAATTTTCTCACATATCTAGAAGGAAAGGGAAAAGAATGTGTATTGGTACAGTGTTCATTCAGCATTTGACTACCAGTTCTATTCAACACTTAAAATGTGCATGGTGTAAATCTCCACTGATCTCTTCTACTTCTACGGATTCATCTGTCAGCTGTTGGCTGATGACATTCAAATATGCCAAGATTATTCTGACTTTTCTTCTTAATTTCCAATACATTTCAAAGAACTGTCCTAAGCTATCTCAAACTCCACAAATCCCAAATTAATCCAATTATCTACCCATCAAGTCTACTGTTTTTCCCCTAAATTCCTTAATTCAATGAGTTTTTTCTTTCTTTCTTTCTTTTTCTTTCTTTCTTTCTTTCTTTCTCTTTCTTTCTTTCTTTCTTTTTTTTCTTTCTTTCTTTCTTTCTTTCTCTTTCTTTCTTTCTTTCTTTTTCTTTCTTTCTTTCTCTCTCTCTCTTTCCTTCCTTCCTTCCTTCCTTCCTTCCTTCCTTCCTTCCTTCCTTCCTTCCTTTCTTTCTTTCTTTCTTTCTTTCTTTTCTTTTCTTTTCTTTTCTTTTCTTTTCTTTTCTTTTCTTTCTTTCTTTCCTCTCTTTTACCATCTAGTCAGTCATCCAAACTAAAAATTTTAGTCACATTCTACCACCAAGCACAGTTCTTGCACCAATGGCCAATAAATATTTGTCAAATAAATGAATGAATGAATTTTCAATGCTTTTGCTTCCTGTCCCTCTAACTAATGATTTATTAAGTGCCGGTCACTTGACAGCAAGCCCCCTCTTGAGGCATCCCCTTCCGTTGGCTGCACTGTTGCTACTCCAACATGGGCCCTCAAGCCTCCTCCCCCTTGGGTCTCTACCATCTTAACCGACAGCAGTGCAGCTTTGGTCATATTTTAACTTGGTTTAAAAATATTTAATTCTCCCTTTTGCCTGCCAAACAAAATTCCAACGTCTCTTCCTGACTCTCCTCAATTATTAGACCCTTGTAACTTCCTCTGACTCCTTCAGAGGAGTCACTTCCTCTGAATCCTCCTCTAAGACCAGGCTTTCCCATTTTTGATCACACTGGGTCATTCCATGCCTTCATGCCTTTGATCATTTGATTATTTCCTACCCTGGGATGTGCCTTTTCTCTGTTGTCCAGGCTGCTCAAATCCAGATTGTCCTTTAGCTCTTAATCCAAACACTTCCCAGGCTTCTAATTGGAATTTTTTTTCTACTCCTCAAAGCTTGCATGATCTTTTTATTTCTACTTTTGCTCTACCTCTCAACACAGGCAGAGCTGCATTTTCATAATCTGTTATGTATCTGTCTCTCTCCCAAGTCCGAAAAGACCCCATTCCCAGCACTTAGTGCCCAACCCACAGTAAATGCTATAGAAAGTTTTCAGAAATGACACCGAATTAAAGCCTTTATATACACTATATACATTACCAAGAACTAAATACTTATTTCAGGAGTTAAAGGAAAAGAAAAAAAAAAGAAAAGAAAATTGAACCAGAAAATGTTTAGCATTGAGAAGAAGGTGAAAAATATTAAAACAATGTGATCCATGATGTGGTATGAACTCCTATCTTAAAAAAAAAAATCGCCTTTTCGGTGAACAGAGGTTCACTGAGCCCCCACTTCCAACACAAAGCTGGCTGGCACCTTGCTGCATACTGCTCCTTTCCTTCTCCTGCAGCCTCTTCAAACCACGGGCAGCCGGGGCAGTATTTAGGCCTGTGCTATTCATTCTTTATTCTTTATTCACTGGGTTTTTTTTTCCCTATCTTGTCTTCCAGGCATCAGGAGTGTGGCTTTAAGAATCCCTGTGTTAGATGAGATAATGTGATGGCTGTGGGAAGACGTGGCCTGGTTCCCCTTTGGAAAGCTTTTATTTTATCTAGTACTTCTGAGAGAACATGAGTCGGTTTGGAATGTACTGACCTCTCCCTCGGGTGCTGTGTTCTCTCTTATCGGGGTGGGGGGTATGGAGGGGAGGAAACAGGCTGTCCTGGGTTCCCCCAAAACCCCCCCGCCCAGGTTCTCATGTATCAAGTCCTGTGTTTCAATGGCCTCGTGCATAATGTGCCAACTGAGGGGCCAGTAGTGATGAGAACTTGTTGCATTTGACTTTTAATTATACATGGTGCAGAGTCCTTGCTAGTTCAGCGAAAGTCACTCTTTAGGTTTGCTTTATTTTAATGAAGGGGCATTTTATCTAATTGGAGAGAAATTATCACAGAGTAAAGAGTCCAAGCACCTACCTCGACTTGCCCCAACGATTTTTTTTAACTCTTTATTATAAAAATATTATAAATATATGCTAATTAGAGAGAATTGTAAAGACCCTGCATGTCACCATATCCAGCTTCCACAAGTAAGTAACAGCCCATCTTAATTCATCTGTACACCACTCCCACTCTCCCAGATTGTTTGGCAGTGATTCAAACATCAAATTATTTCATTCATAAGTATTTTTAAATAACACATAGGAATCTTGTCAATATGGTTAAACAGCTTACCCTTGGTTAATAAAGTTCTCATCTTACCACAGCTTCTATATTTTGTTGTCTCAAAACTTGAAAGGCTTACGGGGCTTCCCATACACATATTAAATGTGTAAAACTTAAACATGGTGAGTGGGATGGTGTGAGCTAGCTCTATCCCTGTGATTAATGTATTCTGTACACAATGGCACCCAGGGTGTGGGAACGCCCCTCCTTGGTCACCTAGTAACTTTTCACTGGTCAACAAGAAGCTGAACGAACTATTATATTGTGAGAAAGTGCTTGGCTGCCTCACTTGGATCATCTCCTCGATTTTAAGCGAAGTACCATCGCCAAGTTTGAATTTGCTAAACCTTTAGGCTTTGCTGGCCGAAAAGAAGCACTCCACTCCTGGAGCATAAATGGATTCAGAGGACATGGGCTCAGGTAAACTAAGCCAAATACTGAAGCAGATATGGAGACAAAACCTGATGCTAAGGCAGGCCCTCCTGGGTGATAACCCTTGTGAAGGGTCTGGTGGTGCCACTTGCATAGCCACAGTGGCCTTTCTGGGTCAAGAGCTCAGTGGGGCCCTTCACCAGCTCTTGGAGCACACTGCCGGCACTCTGCTGACAGGTAGAGATTTCTTTTATTTATTCTTTCTCTAGGAAATGTTGATTGGACAGTCACTTTGAGATGTACGAAGGGGCAGGCAAAGAAGACTAAGACAGAGCCTTGTCCACAAGGGACTAACAATATATTAAGGGAAATAAGGTAAGACAAATGCATAATAATGCAAGGGACATTAAGGTCAGTTCCATTAAAGACGTAGAAAGGAAGTGCATTAAGACTTCACAAGCAGGCAAGATTCCACTTTTAGAGTGGGAAACAGGGAATTTTGCTAGATCGAATGCTGTATTTCAACTGAAGCTTAAGGAATGAATTGGATTTATGCAGCTGGAAATTAGGAATCTTGAAAGTACATTCCAGGCAAGGGTATTATTAGTAGGATCCAAGATTAAAGGGAGGAAAATATCCCTAGTTTGAGGTAGAACAAGCAGTTTTTCTATATTGGAATATGATATTCTATGTGTAGAATTATTTGAGCTTGAACCCATTATTGCAAAACTCTAGAAAGACTGGGCTGGGCTGGGCTATAGAATTGGACCCCCCTCCCACACACACTAAGAGGGGAGCAGATTCTTGGGAATAGTCCCAATTATGGATGCTGAGAAGTATGGCAGGAAGAACATTGTATCTGATGAATATGATCTCAGACAACAACAGTTACTCCAGATAAGAAGATGAGTGGTATTATGAAATCCAACTCTAAATTATATAGTGTCAAGGCAAGTGGGCAGGTCTCATCAATCAGGAATCCAGGGGATAATGTTAAGAAATTATTAGCGGGCAGTTGGTAGGCATCAGGGAAATCTGCCCAAAGGCAGCATGACCCAGACAATAGCAGCTGGAGCTTGTAGCCAGGACTCTAGTCTCTGAAGAGAATTGAATATGGTCCTAGGCAACATATTGAGACAAATACTTGTTTGTGGAAAATGGTAAGGACACTGTTTCCGGAAGAGAGATCAAAATAAAGACAGTCTTAGGTACAAGACAAAAACACAAGTCGCCAGAACTGGAGCCCAAAGATAAACCCAGACTCATAAAAGGATAATTTAATGATGATTCTTCAAATACTGACCTATGGGGGCTACAAATTACATATTCCTTAGTTCAGGATTGAATTCTAAAGATTGGAGAGTTGCTAAGCCTGCAAGAAGTGATCAGATAACCTCAGCTGTGAGCTGTAACCTCAGAGGAAGGATGGACAAAGAGGAGAATGGTAGGACGTGGGGATGGAGTGAGGATCTATCAGATCACATCATGGGGAGGGTCTACACCAGAGTGAAGAGGCTTGACTTGGTTTAACAGTCTCTGAGTAGCCAGTGTAGATTCTAATCAGAGAATCAGAACCTGTACAATTAGAGCTTTTTTTTGGAAGGCTAATCTGAAAATTGTAAATGATCACGAGCTCAGCAGAAGTGTAAACCTAACTTAATTCTCATAGCAGCCAACAAAACACCTAAAAAATACAGCATCTGCACCAGTAGGAATAACGTAGCTATGGTATGCTGGCTATCCAAGTCTAATCTGAAGTGTTTTGCTAAATTTTAGGCAAATAATTATAAGTGGATCATTGACAAATGATATAGTACATTCAAAGGAGAAGGAACAGTTCTCAAAATCATACTAAATCATCAAGGAATTATTGAGGGAGATGTTGACTTCAATTGAAGAGTTTTATGGGCATCGGGGGATCATGGTGTCTGCCTTCAAATATTCAAAGCATTTTTATGAGCAGGAGGGATTAGATTTATTCTTTGCCACTACAGTAAGAAGTAATTTGTCCCCAATTCCTAAATGTGTTAAAAGAGTGACAGTTGTGCAAATGACTTCTCCTTCAGGAGGGAGAAAGGCTTAAATGCCTGGTAAGGGTCTTGGTAGGTTTCTAAAGTTATTTTGCCATACCTCATTAGATGTAAGTGGAGAAATATAATTTGATTCAGTTTTGTATTTTGTTCTTTTTATGTATCTGTGTGTATACAGAAATCTCTACTTTCATAGACTGCCTCATGAAAATAAATGAATATTTGAGGAGCACTGCTACACTTCTAAAGAAAGAAGAAAAGGAGATGTGTAATTTATGCAGCACGCATGATGAATGTACCCCACGGCGGACAATGTCCACCATTCACGATATCAAAGCAGCAGGCATTGCTGCAAGAAGGGAACAAAATGTCATAGAAACAGCTACTGTTTCTCCCACAAATAGAGAGGAAAGTCCTTATACAAACCAGGTCCAGTTAAAAAAAAATAAAGCACATGTGAGTTCAGAATTAGTGGGGGAAAAAAAACAATACCTTATTGAATGGAGATGTAACTCCCCTTGAAAAGGGGAGTCTCAGAACAAAATGTTCCCAGATAATGCTGAAAGTGAAGATGATAAACAAACAGAACACATGACTATTGAGAACATAAATGGCAACAAGGAAGAGATGCATGACATAATCCAGACAACAGAAAGAGAAATTCAAGAGACCTCAGAAAGCCAAAGAGAAGAGATTACCACATCCTCAATAACATGTGATATCTCTAGCAAGTATCTGAATAATCTTTCCAGTGATTCAGAGAGTCTAAAGCAAAAGAATAACATAATGGAAAAGGAGTAAGTAAATGTGATGTGAGAGGTGCTTGTATATCCCTGCTGATACATGTGTTTCTGTCGTTATTATACATAGTATTTATATATGATGAGGATTTTGTATTTCCATTTCAGATCTCCAAAAGATATTGTAAATCAATAATTCAGTTTAAATTATTTCCAGTGAAATTATACGACTGCTATTACTAATATTTTTTTATAATTTTAGGAAACAAACATTAAATGTTTCTTTAAAGGAAGAGGAATCCACTATAGAAGAAAGTAGTTTAAATAAACAATTGTCCAGAACATGAACACTCTTCTAAATCACTACTCTTTCAATTATAATAAGAAAAACTAAGAAGCTGTGGAGAGTTCAAATTCTAGAAAAGCATTTTCTAGCCTCAGATTTATTTTAACAATATCCTCAAATAAATTCTCACATTTATTTTATTTATAAATTATCATAAATTCTTAACCTGTGTCTGTAGACTCTAGGTGGCATGGGTAAGCTTTAGGCAGTTATTAAAATTGAGTGTATATTTTCATACCTATTTTATCTCCTTGGAGATTGTCCAAAGCTTTTCCCAGATTTCTCAAGGAGCCCCTGACTTAAAAAAAAAAAAAATGTTGAAATTGACAGATATACTTCATAAATTATCTCCCTTATACAAGGGGATAATAATCCCTATTTGTCCAAATAAAATAAAATATTCACAGCCATAGTTTTTCTGCAAAGATCACACCCTTAGAAGACAATGGAGCATAATGAAAAAAATCATTGCTTTGGGAATCAGACAGACTTAGATTTTATCTCCTGTTTTTTTACATACTAGTTTTGTGATCCTGGGAACTTGCTTCGTTTCTTAGCCCTATTTTATTCTTTGTAGAAATAATATATACTTCCTGGGATTATTTGGTAAGGTCAAATGAGAAAGTCATGTGAAGGGCCTAGCACCACACTACTTTGCAGATGTTCATGCTGAGCTAAATGTGAGTTTGTAATTGATTTCACTCTCAACAACCCTCACTTTCCCTACCTCCCATGTGCTTCCCACCTTCACTTAACCCCTCTCTGCCATGACGTATGATGCTCTTTTCAGGTGTATAATACCATTTCCAGGACAACACCACAACTGCGTCTTCAATCTCCAGCAACTCATTTTGCTATTTTGACCTTAGTTATCTCATCAATAAAATGAAGAGGTTGAGTTAAGTTAGCTGTGAGGTCCCTATAGGGCTGAGAATCTAAAGAGTTTTATAGATGTCATGGAAGTACATTCAATTCTTGACAGACCCCATAGTTTGAAAGAATTACTGCCCCTGCAAAACAACTATTAAGTTAGTTAATATGTGGTTGCCCATTTCACTTGAGAAAAACGTTAACATTTCATATTCTCACATTCAGAAATGACTCAAAGCATCAACTAATGAGTCACTGCTGAACCACTCCCTCTAACACCTCCCTTAGGTGTTCCCTCGTTGGTGATTTCCTCTTTGTAGCATACAAAACAATTGCGCTTGGTTTGCATATTTATGAAAGATGACTACTCCTTTCAGTCCTTCAGGCTAGAAACCATCAGGCCACTTAAAATATGTGTGTCATAAACAAAACCTCGCTGGGAATCTGTTGTGATTCCTCCCTGGATAGCTTTCTGTAAGAAACCTATCTCTTCCAGTGTTGTTGTCCTAGTGTGTATAGACTCAAAGGGAAACAAGAGAAACATAAACCAATCTGATTACTTCAGCTGCTGGACTAGATCTGTTTGACTAAGGCTAGAGGAAACAGAAGCATTTACAGGTCTCTTTCCTCACTTCATCTGTCGGTCTTTTAGAAGAGCGTATGCAGATAGTTTTCGAGGCACAGAAGATCATTTTTAAAGTTATACAAGGCTGGGTCACTGTATTCTCTATCAAACCATTCAGAAATTGTTTCTTATTTTCTGAAGTACCATCATCAGAGAATATGCAAACAAACCAATGTACTGGGTACAGGTTCAGAATTATAAATCTAAATAAATAAACTTCTCTGCAATTTCAACATTATTTTTTAGATATCTATGTTAAAGGGCATTAAAAAATTCAAATTACTAAGAATTGACAAATAGTTAAAACCTGATTGTCCTAGAACCGGGTATTAATGCTCTATTTTATATTGATCCTCTCATTTATCTTTGACATTGCCAATATTTCAGCCATTTCACGGGTAAGAAATAAGAAGTAGAAAGAAGAGGAGAAACTCAAGCTGGTAATTTTAATGCAGAGATCTAATTTATTGAGCATGCAATTTATGCTAACCCCCTATTATAAGAGGTTTAAATATTTTATTTCATTCCATCTTCATACTATTGTGGATTAGGTATTAGTTTCAGTTTGTAATGGATAAAGAATCCAGTGCTTTGGAATGATTTGAGGATATTATGTCAGAGTTTGGGTTTTTGTGCTTAATATAGATGGATTCAATTATTGATTCTGTAGACTTACCATAGGTGTGATTTTCAACAAGTGAAATTTTCTAAGCCTCAGTTTCTCTTTCTGTAAAAGTGATGACAGTAGTACCTGCCTGACTCCCTAGTGAGGATGAAATGAAACAATGTGGGGGCACTTGGCTGGCTGAGTCAGTAGAACATGCGACCCTTGATCTAGGGGTTGCAAGGTCGAGCCCCATGCTGTATATAGAGATTATTGAAAGATAACAAATTTAAAAAAAAAAAGAAACAATGTGTAACCTAAAATCTAGTCCATAAAGAGACCTAAAATATTGGTTATTTTAATAATAATTATTGATGTTTAAAGTCAAATAATGACTGATCTCAAATTTGAATTCAAATGTTTAAGACACTAAAAGCTTCGGCAAAGGTGATGGTTATAAAAAGCAAGAGTACAACAAGTGGTCAAAATTCTTTGAGGATTGTAAATATTTTGCTTCTAGTTATCATGACTAATCCTAAGTTCACAGTACTTTTGTACCTTTCTCAGGTTTTCTAAAAAAACATAATAAACATCATTCGATATAATGTGTTTGGATAATTCCAATACGAGATATGTATTTATCTCCTTTCCTCAAAATTTAGTAAATGATTCAGCTATTAGTACTTGGTTTATCGAGAAGCAGTAGCAATCTTCAGATTCATTTTGTAACGTGAAAACTGAGAAATCACCACCTAAATAATAATAGTAATGTCAGTAGTAAAAATAGTAATAATAGCTCATACATATAATACCTACTATGGGCCAAGCATAGGTTTTTAATAACTTAACATATACTAGTTTATTTAATTCTCACAGCCTTCTTATGAGATAGGTATTATTTTATTATAATTTTGCAGTTGAATAAACTGAGGCACAGAGAGGATGAATATCTTGCTAAAAGGTTACAGAGTTAGTAAGTGAAAGAGTTGGGATTCACAGTAAGACAAGGTGGCTCTAGAGCTTGTGCTTATTTATTTATTTATTTATTTATATTTGTTTTATAGTTTATTCTTTGTCAAATTTTTTATTTAAATTCTAGTTAACATATAGTGTAATATTGGTTTCAGGACTAGAATTTAGTGACTCATCACTTACATACAACACTCAGTACTCATCACAACAAGTGCACTCCTTAACACCCATCATGCATTTAGCCAATCCCCTGCTCACCTCCCTCCATTAACCCTCAGTTTGTTCTCTATACTTAAGAGTCTCTTATGGTTTGCTTCCCTCTTTTTCGTATTTAGCCATATAGTACATAAATCAAGTAATTGGAAAAATTATGTATTTTTTTCCTGCAGGTATTTTGATATGCTGATACCAGCCCCCAAGTATCTTGTTATATTACAGCACCATCATATATTCTACAACATCTAGAATGCCAGATAATTAATAGCATGAGTTCTTTAATAGTGAGTGATAGTGAAGAGTTGGTCAGTAATGTCATCACTGTTGAGTGTTCAGATATGGAAAAAAAAATCCACTTCTAATATGCATTGCAATTCCATTTACTGTACGTTACAGGTGAAATTACAGAAACATCATGGTGAAAGTGTCTGACATAAACCTTCAATCAAGTTACCTAACCCCAAATTCACTGGAAGGAATGAGAGGAAGTTATAAGGTTGGTAAATCCTTGGCTACTTCTACATTTGCTGTTTGACTCCTCTAGTAAATAGTACTCAGACCACCAGATTGTGTAGAGATCTAATTGCTCCATCAGTAACAAATGGAAGGGTTAATTAGATTAATGCCAGTAAATTCACGAATATTTTGCTATCTTTTGATCTTTATGATCAAAGAGCAGAAATTGGCCAAACTTAGGAAAGAACTTGGGTCTAGGACCCAGCAAATGTTGTATTTTCACCTAGGGTTGGGGGGGAAATCAAAATCATGGCTTAATTAGCTTCATGCCTTAGACTAGCAATAGACTAACATTTAAATGTGATGGACCTCTGTCTAAATTTAAGAATGTTGGAATCCCCAGATAATACTAGCTTTATTGTTTATCATTCACGAGTTGGGAAAATATGTAAAAAAAATTGAACAATTGTGTGTGTGTGCACACCTTGAGATAGTTTTTAAGTCTATAAATTATGTTCTGTTCATATACAGAAGACAGTGTATGTGGTAGTTAGGATGTGGGTTGTGGAGGAAGATTAGCTGGGTTTGAAATCTGGTTCCTGTACTTCTGTGCTATGTTAGTGTGGGTAAATTATGTAACCTTGCCATGACTCAATTTCTTTATCTGAAAAATGAATACAATAATAGTGTCCATCTGATAGGGTCATAAGGATTAAATGAATAAATGCACTTACAAAGATAAAAGGAAGCCTGTAAACACGTGTTAGTAGTAGACTTTATTGTAGTAACGGAGTTTCTCTGTGGTCACAAATTCATATGTTTTGAAGACAGGTTATAGCAGTTATTAAACTTAGCATAGAGTTGATGGGAGCTAAGGTTAAAGATTCTTCTGTGGGCCATTGAATTTATTTTTAAACAGAATATTTGTCTTTTTAGCTTTATGTAAGTTTTCATTATTTGAAGACAAGGGCAAGGAATAAATATTTTAAAATTCCACTAAATAAGAAATTCTTTATAATACATCTCTTCTTTTTCTGATTTGTGTCTTTTCTGAGTTACAAACAACGTTATACTGTAGAATATGAAAGCTAAGCCTGTTCTAATTATTTATTCCAATTCATGTCACTAGCATATTTTATATTTGGTCTAGGAAGCCTGTATGTATAATAGTCCGGTCCACATTGCCTTGATTGTGGCTTTTTAATCTTGATCAGTCTGTGTGACTGTCATTATAAAAGCAAAAACTGTTGATAGTGCATGTGACTTTCACAAAATGGGCAGCAAGATGTTTTGTAAATGGATCATCAGAGCAAAAGGGACAACAAAATAAGAGGACCATTGTCTACTGGAAAATATAAAAGCATATACTTTTATAGTTTTCTAATAGTAGTTATCCCTATTTTTAGCTCAAAAATTTTTAAACTCTGGATTCCTTCCAAAATTTTGCCTGGTTCATACGACATTTAAAAATTCTAATTCTGGAGTCAGATAAACCATCATCAGAGTTCTGTTCATGACACTCCCCTGCTTAAAAACACTTCCGGTTCCCAGCATTTGCCATATGTGCTCTAAATGCACGACCCACTATTAGTTCCAGGGAAACTTTTTTTCTTACCTCTCACCATTTTCCCTTCAGCCAATTAACTACATTTGTCACACCCTGAATTTTCCCGATGATGGATTCATGAAGTGATATTGTGAAATGTCTTCCTTAGTCAGTTTTCAAATGACAGATTATTCTCTATTGTGATTGTCCCTGAAATGTTTGTGTGTGTGTCTGTTTGATTATCCACTCACGCTGGGGTGGAGCCAGGCTGGTGTTTGGGGAGACATGAATAGACCAAAGGACTTTTAAGTTTTCCTCTTCATTTTAAGCTTTGGCGATTATACGAGTAGGTAATTTTGTTTTCATTTATGTACTCAGCTCCTTTTTTGTGTGATTAAAAAGCTTGAATACATGCGTGCATATATGCATTACAAATTTAAATGTCACTATATAAAAATGAAACACAAATGTTTCTTTTCAGTCATTAGCTTCCACTGCATGAAGGAGAGAAAATGACTTTACTAAGAGATTGTGCGTTGTCAGAAGGAAGAATCTGCTGACAGAACAGGTGCTCTAGCTTTTGCATAAACTACCCAAGTGATGACATTTGGAATTCCCTAAAACAGTGTTGAATTTTCTGGATAAAGGCCAATATTAAAGTTTATTCTGGTAAAGGAAGATAGGATTCCAAAAATAGTTAATATTTGTGAAAACACTAAATGTGATTGTGGGGGAACTTAATTTAAATTTAAAAATGTATTTATTTCTCTCGTTTCTATCATGTAGTTCAAGTTTGAGAAACTAATATCTACCTGAGCATCCCTTTGGAGTTAATGAAATCTTTCCCAAATGTGGGAGATTACAGGGAGAGCAGATAGAGTATATACGGCAGATATACCCAGAACCCTGCTGTGTTAATGTACTTTCATGTACTCAATCTGTACAGGGGACCTATGTGGAGTGAAAGTATACAAGTTGGGTGTCTTTTCTGTTGTGTCTTGTTTAAAGAAAGAGTCCTTCATAGTAACAAAGAAAGGCCTTACTCTTAAGCCAAGCATGGAATTCCTGAGTGTCCTTAAATTACCCTCCAGGGGTTTTCGGCTCGCCAGTACTGGTACAATTAAAGGTAAATATTAAAAACTGGTGAGTTTCTTCTCATAGCTTTTGTGGGTCAGCAAACATGGTCCAAAAAGGATAAAGAAGGTACAACTATTTAATATACCAGTAAACGAATTCTTTTCTTATACTTTTAATGACCTAACATACAGTGTTATCAGTGATAAAGTGATGATTTAGAGCATAGTGAATCTCATTCCAAAATAAATCCCTGCTTTATTTGAAAGCTTTCTTAGCTACTTGTGTGTGTGCGTGTGTGTTTCTTAATGATATTTATTGACAAAAACATGTTAAGTATCTATGATAAAACTGAAGCCAGACATTGGGACATTCATATGAGTCAAGATTTGCATCTGAAGGCTGGCAAACAGAAGGCTAATCAATTAAAATATTTATAATTATGACTATTTCGTTATACTTAATCATAAAACAGCCCTTTTTTGGAATGAGGATTTAATATATAAAAACACTATTTGCAAGGTATACACAAGATGTATTGGAGCATCACTGCACCTTTTAGAAGATACACTTCCTCAATATTTCCTGCCCTTGCAGCCTTGACTGTCCCCCATGCTCTCCTGTTTCTCCCAGTTTTTGTAAGTGGTTAGCAAAAAAGAAAAAGTAGGGAAAAAACCATATTATGAGCAATTTATTCATAGATATTTTCCATAAACTTGATATTTTAGAATCATGCTAGCTATTTTTATTGGCCATTCTTATGTGAGAGGAAACAAATAAATATAGTCTTGTTTTTCTAGTTTCTGAAGATCACTTGATCTAACAACAGTTCTAATTAGAAATTATGTAAAATGTCTATTTTGTTTTCTAGGTCATTTTGTTGCCTACAATTAAGAGTGTTTCTCGGTTATTTATAACATAGGACAGGGAACCTAGATTTCAGACAGACTTTGTAAAAGGGGGACCAAATGATCTGTTTTTTATAAATTAATGCAGTGTTGATTCTAGTCAACAATGCATAAAGAAATGTATAAAACTAGGTTCTATCAAATTTTCAGAAAATTGGCTTAGATATGTGCTGATACTTTGCATCTTTTGTTACTAAAATATATGAATATATGTATTTTTTCCTTGTTTACGTCCAACCAGTTGACCCATCTTTGGTGACATATTTGAAAGCACGGCAAGATACTTCCTACCCGGTAGTATCCACAAGCCCTCTGATCCATGTTAAGCACCCATCAATACATCCTTTCCAAAGCCAGTCACTGTATTCCTACCTTTTTCTCCACACCCTGATGAAAAGACTCTTGGATCTGGGATAGATCATAAAAGAACAGTTGGTGCCACAACAAACAGGATCATACCTTTCTACCTCAACCAGTGAGTTAAACCCTAATATCTCTGACTTGATGATGTGAATATCCTGTTATCCAATCTCCCCACCATCTTATTTTCATTTTATTAGCGAGAAGAATGAAACTCAATGACATTAAGAACTTGTCCAAGTATCTACATCTACCAAGTGGTGCAATTTTGGATGCACCCACATATCTCTAGATCTATTCATGCCTCTGTGTAGCCATCATTTATTTAGTTTGAGGGCTGCAAGGCTGGAAATTAAGAAGTGGATTATTTGTCTTTTCCCACCATGTTTGCAATTTAGGGAGCTGGCAATAGTAGAATATTAGGTTATGGCTGGGAGAAGAAATTAAACTTTCCCTCGTGTTAGATAAGTGAGAAAGAACATAAAAATATATATGTGATCCAGTTATTTTGCTACTTGGGAGGTATATATATATATATATATATATATATTAGTGGTAGTTTAGTTAATCCACATTCCTGTGTATGAAGGTAAAGTAAGATTTAAAACCAGAAATATCCTGGAGCTTCCAGTTTAAAATGTACCAGTCTAATAGATTAAGACATTCTCTTTTAGATAGTCCCTGAAATACATATATATATTTTTAAAGATAAGAACTTAATCCTTAAAATGGATTATACAGTATTTCTACTGTATATAGAGGACGGATGGCAAAAGATTAATAAAAATAATTTGTGACTGATATGTACTTTCCATCATAAAACAAAGCAGTTCCATTTGCAAGAAAGATGATGGAAAAATAACTTGTCCGTTCCTGATTGTCAAGTCCCATAGTCTGAGAAATATAAATTTATCTCTGTAATACACAGATTTCATTTTTGGGACTGATTACATCAGTGTTTCTTTGCCCCTCTTTTGCTCTAATTCCACATCCCTCAGAAATGACAGAGTGGAATGCAGAGAGAAAAGGCAGCATTTTTCATTGTCCAAAATGAAATTCCCTTAAGTATAGGGATAAGAAGAGAGACAATAAGAGCCCTAGTAGAAATCATGCTGAGGGTGGCACATTTTCATACTCTTAACTGATTCAAAACCTTTAAAATCCAGTTATCCCAGGTAGGAGAAGATTACACGTGGTAATCCAGATAAATGATACTCAGCAAAAATGATTAGACACTGAAAATTGATTTCTAAATTATGCACATGGATCTGCTCTCCAAATCTAAGAAAGTGGCTACCAAACCAGATGTAGGTAGATGAATAGTCATTCAAGATTAGGGAAAAAAGTCCTACATGGTTTCTTAGGGAAAAAAAAAACTTAATACCAATCAAAAAGATTTCAAAAACAGAACAAAACCACCAAAAAACAAACTATAGAAATAAAGGAGGAGAACATCATCCTGACGTTTCACAGTAACTTGAATAATGAGAATCACAGTTCCCTGGAGAGTATTACGGAAATCTATTTTGGATGTTTAGTAGTATCCAGTAAGCAAAATTTCCGAGAGGCAGAAAGCAATCAGGATAGATAGGCCAGAAAAAGATGAGGCCAACAGGATGACATACAAAGATAACAAGCAGAGATGAAAAGGGACATGGGCATGATAAGGAATCGTTTGAAATGATGTCACCTAATAATTATGGTACCATCAAAGGAGCAACCAAAACAACCATAAAAGAAGCAATAATCAAAGGCATAGTTGAATTTAATTTCCTGATGTTGATTAAAGCCTTGACTTAGAAAGTGCTGATTGATTACTAGACACAATATGGAAAAAACAAAACAAAACAAAACCAATGCCTGCATAGGCATGACATGGAAAATGGAAATGTACATTTAAATAAAATAATTCTATAACAATCCATTCAGCAGAAACAGATTAAGTAAAAAAGAATAACATCAGTCTCCCCTCTGTCTCATTCATAAAAGCAAAAAGCAGAAAGGAAAAGTTTATGTGGCAAAGGATAACAACAACAACAAAAAAACCCCACAAGAAAACAGCATGGTGATGTTAAAGAGAAAAGATGACATAAATAAAATAAGCAGTTACATTAAATAGATATAAATGGGTTAAACATAATCTATACTATTGCTTTTTTTAAAATTTTTTATTGTTATGTTAATTACCATACATTACATTATTAGTTTTTGATGTAGTGTTCCATGATTCATTGTTTGCGTATAACACCCAGTGCTCCATGCAGAACGTGCCCTCCTTAATACCCATCACCAGGCTAACCCATCCCCCCACCCCCTCCCCTCTAGAACCCTCGGTTTGTTTCTCAGAATGCATCATCTCTCATGGTTCGTCTCCCCCTCCGACTTACTCCCCTTCATTCTTCCCCTCCTGCTATCTTCTTCTTTTTCTTTTTTCTTAACATATGTTGCCTTATTTGTTTCAGAAGTATAGATCTGTGATTCAACAGTCTTGCACACCTCACAGCGCTCACCATAGCACATACCCTCCCCAATGTCTATCACCCAGCCACCCCATCCCTCCCACCCCCGACCACTCCAGCAACCCTCAGTTTGTTTCCTGAGATTAAGAATTCCTCATGTCAGTGAGGTCTGGAGGGTGTTATACTATTGTTCATCTTACATAAATCTTTAATGTTTAATACCTTCTATGCTGTATTTGAGGTGATTTCCTTAGATTTGTCATATATTTTACCATTTTTTAAAATATTTTACCATTTTTAAATCAGTTGTTTCAGATATTTATTTCACTCATTGTAATTCTCATTTCTAAAAGGCTATTGCTATATTTTAAAAATCTTTTTTTTCCAAGATACTCTGTTTTTCATTAAGCTTTCTAATTCATTATCCCTTTAATCATTATAAACATACTCATTTTATGGTTTCATTCAGATTATTCTATCACCTACCTATTAACATGATGTTTACTATTATCTATTAGCATGGTGTAATCTAGTACATTGTCTATAATGCCGGTTCCATCCTTAGAAATTCATTTCCAAGTATTGATTATGATTTTGTCAGATCAACTTTTCTTCTCCCTTTCCCTCCTGCCCAGAGCTGCTTTGCATGTTTGTTGATTTCTTGAGCCAATGTTCCAAGAGAGTTTGGTTGTTTTTGTTGTTTCTCATTTCATGGCCAATGCTGCCCTTTCAGGATTCCAGTTTTATGACTGAGTTAGTTCCAGCTAATAGCTAGAGGCTGTATCTAATGTGCCTGATAATATGTTAAGCTCCAGCCCCCACACACCTGGTGTGTATGCATGGTTGGTGGGGCAGGGTGTGTGTTTGGAGGAGACTGATAAGGGTGGGAGTATCCATAGAATCATTTACTCATGTTCCCTAGGAAGAGAAGAGAATTCTAGCTTTTTGAGATTTTTAAAAAAGATTTTATTTATTTGAGAGAGAGAGAGAGAGAGAGAGAGAGAGAGATAGAGAGAGAGAGAGAGAACGTGTGAGTAAGCACGAGCTGGTGAGGAAGGAAAAGGCAGAAGCAGACTCCCTGCCGCGCAGGGAGTCCTCGGGGCTCCAATCCCAGGACCTGGAGATCGTGACCTGAGCCAAAGGCAGCAACTTAACCTACTGAGCCACGGAGGCACCCCTAGCTTTTTGAGATTTTGTTAATTTCCAGACCTAAGGGATTTTCTTTCTGGCTTTTGAGTTCCTCCACCTTAGTCTCTGTGTGTGTGTGAGAGACAGATTTTTGTCCAGCATTTCTAGGTAGTGGGAAGATGGCCATTTGTCATCAATTCAATTAGCCAAAGTACCGATTTCTTTTTTCTTCTCTGTTTCTTTGCCCTAGTATATGCTCTCTCTGCTAGAAAATCCTTTTTTTATCATGTTCAGGTGAAGAACATTGGTTTATTCTATAAGTGGTAGCTCAACTCTTTCCTTATGTGTCAAGACATTCTAAGATATCCAGGAGGGATTGAGTTTTTGTTTGTGTCAGTCCCCTTCTTTGTACACATCCTATATCATACTATAGTATTATTAAATTATCTTTTCCATTTAGCATCACTAAGCACAAGTACAACATAGTAGGTGCTCAAAAAACGTTGCATGAATTAAATAAATTAATGAATGCATTTGTGGGAATGTAAGTAGTATTAGTAATCCTTCTATACTTTTTAACAATGCTAAATTAGTATTTCATAATATGATCTGTTGTTATTAATGCGAGATATGGTAGATGCATTTTCTTTACCCAGTGGAGCATAAAACAATAAAATGGGACCCTACATCAGCTGTTTATTTAACCTTCTTTCATCAAAGGGTGAAAATAGGTGAACATTTTCTATGGAAATCGGAACACAATGAAGCACTCCATGCCTCATAAAATAAAAAAGATAAAAACTAGTTGAGGCCAAAACACAGCCTAAATAATAATTAAAGGT
Organism: Eumetopias jubatus; assembly: GCF_037043125.1. NCBI lineage: Eukaryota > Metazoa > Chordata > Mammalia > Carnivora > Otariidae > Eumetopias > Eumetopias jubatus. Next base: position 172,651,594 of record NW_028274808.1, on the reverse strand, counting down.
CTTTATTACATACATCACCTTCCTTTATGTCTGAATGATTTCTGGGAAAAGATGAGTGTCATTTAATTATGAACCAGAAAAGATTTCTTGACAGTAATGAAAGGTGAAATTAATTTATTAAATAAAAACTTATTCCATATTATATAAGAAATATTTTAGAGAGTTAGATGGGAAAACAATTTTGCTCATGAAGAATGCCATTTCTGCATAATGCTATTGGTTTTAAGATGATCTTGTTCAAATGTAACATGTGAGTCATATACAAGAATATTTGTGAAATAGATGTGTCATATCACATAAGAATAAAATAGACAAGTTGGTAAGACTACCATGTAACTTAAGAAATCAAAAAGAGCTGATCCCCTAGAAGAGCCAACACAGGAGAAGAATAGAGATGGAAGAGGGGCACTACCTGACTTCAAGACTTACTGTAAAGTTATAGTACTCAACACAGTATGGAACTGGTGAAAGAATAGGCAAGTAGATCAGTAGAACAGAAAAGAGAGCCTAGAAATAGATCCATATATATATATATATATATGACTATATATATATATATATATATATATATATATATATATATAGTCAACTTATTTTGACAAAGGAGAAAAGGCAATGCAATGGAGTAAAGACAGTCTTCTGAAGAAAACAAGTGCTGGAACAAGTAGATGTCCACATGCAAAAAAATGAATCTAGACACAGACTTTATACTCTTCACAAAAATTAACCCCAAATGAATTATAGACATAAATGTAAAATGCAAAACTATAAAACTCCTAGAAGATAACATAAGTGAAAACCTAGATGACCTTGGGTATGGTGATGACTTTTAGATACAACATCAAAGGCACAATCCATGATAGAAATAACTGATATGCTGGACTTCATAAAATTAAAAATTGTCTCTGGGAAAGACAATATCGAGAAAATAAGATGAGCCACAGACTGGGAGAAAATATTTTCAAAAGATACATCTAATAAAGGACTATTTTCCAAAATATACAAGGAACTCTTAAAACTTAACAATAAGAAACAAAAAACCTAATTAAAAAATGGTCCCAAGACCTTAACAGATACCTCACCAAAGAAGATATATAGTTGGCAAATTAGAATCTGAAAAGATTCTCCATATTATGTCATCACTGAGATGCTAATTAAAACAAAAATGACACATCAATACACATCTATTAGGATGGCCAAAATCCAGAACACAACCTTAAATATGGTGAGGATGTGAAGCAGCAGGAATTCTTATTCATTGCTGGCAGGAATATAAAATGGTACAGCTACTTTGGAAAACTGTTGGTTTCCTACAAAACTAAACATACTCTTATCTTAAGCACTTCTTGGTATTTAGCCAAAGGGGTTGAAAACATGTCAACACAAACACCTGCATATAGATATTATTGAAAATTTATTCGTAATTGTCAAAACTTGGCAGCAACCAAGATGTCCTTCGGTGGGTGAATGGATAGATAACATCTATCCAATAGAAAATTACTCAGTGCCAAAAAGAAATGAGCTATCAAGCCAAAAAAGACATGGAGGCATCTTAAATGCATATTACTAAGTGAAAGAAGCCAATCTGAAAAGGCTGCATACCATATGATACATACTGTAGGACATTTTGGAAAAGGCAAGACTATGGAGACAGTAAAAAAATCAGTGGTTGCCAGAGGTTGGAGTGAAGGAGGGACAAATAGGCAGAATACAGAGGATTCTTAGGGTGGTGAAGATGCTTGGCACGATACTATGATGATGGGTACATGTCATTTTATATTTGTTTGAACCTATAGAATGTACAACACAAAGAGTGAACCCTAATGTAGACTATGGATTTTGGGTGATTATGATGTATCAATGTAGTCCACCAATTATAACAAAAGTACCACTTTGATGGGGAATATTGATAATGTAAGAGACTATGCATATGTGGGGGTAGGAGCTAAATAGGGAATCTCTGTACCTTCCTCTCAATTTTGCTGTAAGCCCAAAACTGCTATAGAAAAAATAAAAGAATTAAAAAAAAGAAACTATCCTTGAAAAGTTCCCAGCAATGTCTATTTCTACTTGTGGAACCTTTGAACAGATCTTTTTTTATCTTGGGAAAAATCTTCTGAGTATCTCTTAATTGTGTGGCCTTAAGGCAATTATCTAGGAAAAATATGTCGGGGCACTATTAGACCTCAGAAAGGCAGTCTGGAGTGGACATCTGTTGCTTTGTCTGCCGAGCCACTTTATTTGTTGGGAATTGTGTCACAAATTCTGGAAATTGTTCTTTATATCCATGTGGACATAATGGGATTTTTCGTTTTTCAATGTCCCTGTTAATTATAATTGAACACTTGAACCTAAATGGGCCAATTAATTCCCTTAATGCCTGGAATTTTGATATGGAAAAAGTCTTCAACTCAAGAAATAGGAAGGTTAATTATTCTTGAATAAACAAATTGATTTAATAAAGGTTAATTATGTTTTATGGAACTCCTAATACATCAGAATGTCCTGTGGAGTGTGATCAAGTGCTATTCAATAGTATTGCTAGGCAATACTAGATGTGAAAGTTTGCTAATAGCATATATAGAAGGAAGAGTTTATTTGCAGAGTTGTTAAGAACAGCTGGGATAAATAAGGATGCTGCCAAATCATTTAGTTTCAAGATGAGGTATATCTATTATCATATCAAAGTCTAAATTTGAGGTGATGGATGTGTTAACTAACTTTACTATAATAATCATTTTACAACATATACACGTATTGGATCATCACATTGTACACCTTAAACTTATACAATATGTCAGTTACATCTCAATAAAGCTGGAAAAAAATGGAATCTAATTTTGATCTTTATATCATTAAGGGTTTTTTTCATTTTAAGTGTCAGAAAAGCAAACTCGAAATTTTAAGGAGAAAGGAATTATTTGGTTCATGTAAATAAAGTCTGGGGATATATTTATCTTTACGTTCCTCTTAAACCAGAAAGAACTTAGTCTCTCTCTTCTATTTCTGCCAACCTCTGTGCCAATTCCATTCTCTGACAGGCTTGTCCCTCATGCTGGCAAGATAGCTACATCTTGATACCTCCAAGTTCAGTGGAAAAGGGGAAGGTGTCCCATGGATATGCATAAAGACCCTGAGAGTTATTCTCACTCTAAACCAGCTACAAACCCATCACTGAACAGATCACTGGGACCGGAAGGATGATGCACTATACAGGGCAGGCTAGGCTAGGTTATGGCATGTTAACAAAAACCTGAATTCCCGAGGGCTGATGACAATCTTTATATCTCACACATGCTGTGTTACCATCAAAGGCAGTCCGCTTCTTGGTTATCCTTACTCCAGGACTCAGGCTGAAAGGCAACTACTTTCTGGCTGCTGTCATGGTAGCAGAAGAAAAAGCTTTGGTAGATCTGCATGAGCAATTAAATTCTTGGTCTCCAAGTGACATTCACCATTCATTAACCAGAACTAGTCATATGGCCCCCCTCAACGATAGGGGGATAGGAAGTGCAATCCACTCTGGAAAATGGTATGGAGGGTCCTCAAAACGTTGAAAATAGAGCTATCCTAAGACCCAGCAATTTCACTCCTAGGTATTTACCCAAAGGATACAAATGTAGTGATCCGAAGGGGCACCTGCACACCAATGTTTATAGCAGCAATGTCCACAATAACCAAACTATGGAAAGAGCCCAGATGTCCATTTACAGATGAATGGATAAAGAAGATGTGGTATATATATATATATATATATATATATATATATATATATACATACACAATGGAATATTACGCAGCCATCAAAAAACGAAATCTTGCCATTTGCAATGATGTGGATGGAACTAGAGGGTATTATGCTAAGCAAAATAAGTCAATGATTGAAAGACAATTATTATATGACCTCAATGATATGTGGAATTTAAGAAACAAGGCAAAGGATCATAGGGGAAGAAAGGAAAAAATGAAACAAGACGAAATCAGAGAGGGAGACAGATCATAAGACATTCTTAATCTTACTTAATCTTACTCAAACTGAGGGTTGCTGGAGCGTTGGGAGCGGTGGGGTAATGGGCTGATGGACACTGGGGAGGGTATATGTTGTAATGAGCACTGGGTATTATATAAGACTGATGAATCACAGACCTGTATCCCTGAAACAAATAATATATGTTAATTAATTGAATTTAAATTAAAAAAAATTTAAAAAGGAGGTGCAATCCTATAATGTGCTCAGGATGGGGAAAAATGGAATTTTTTGGCAAACTGTATTAATGAATGCCAAATGCACTATTTGGCTCAGGTTTTACACCCACCTGGACCTGGGAGTAGGGTCATTTCCACTACAGCTGAGAACCTGCAGGTCCCCACAAAAATTTAAGCTATTGGTAGAAAAAAGAGTAAGAATTGTCATCAGAAAAAGAAATCAACGAAACATTTAATTAAGTTTCTAGTAAATGATCAAAGTTTGGGATTCAGTTTTAGTATATCTTCCTATGTTAATAAATTATTAACTTCGAGGGATTACAAAATTTACTCTATTTGTGGTTTTAAAACAAAACCCCAAAACTAAACGCTATTTCTTCCCTATCCTCCTTATTTTAAGTTGGTTGATTCCCTGAAGGAATCAGTAGAGTCTAAAGTTTTCAGAGTGGACATTTTAAATCTGGCTTAGTTCCTAATTTATGGGTTATAGGACAGCTCAACCTGTAAACATTAAGGTGGTTTTAAAGCCATAACTAATTCTTTTTTTTAAAGATTTTATTTATTTATTTGAGAGAGAGAGAGTTAGAGAGAGCACAAGAGCAGGGTGAGGGGCAGAGGGAGAAGCCGACTCCCCTCTGAGCAGGGAGCCCGATGCAGAGCTCGATCCCAGAATTCTGAGATCATGACCTGAGTTGAAGACAGGCACTTAACCAACTGAGCCACCAGGCGCCCCGCCATAACTAATTCTATTTACAAATAAAGATGTGGGTTTCACACTTGGTCTTCGTTCTTAGTAGATAGCTAAAATGGTTCTGAAACCCTTGTGAGTAGTAGCCTTATTAGACCATTTCTTTCCCCCTACAAGATGTTCAGTATCGAGGACTTTTTTTCCTTTGTGAGGAACAGATCTCCATTTAAGTGAATTCAGGAAAAGAGAAGTTTATTGTAAGACTATTCATTCCATCTCTAGGACTACATGAATTCTTTCAACGTGATTTTTCTCCTTTTCTCTTTTAGCATCTCCTCTATTTTCCCTTTCTTACTAATACCTGTGCTTATTATTTTCATAACCCAGGGCACTGCGGCTAAAGGACGACAGTGACAAGTTATAATCTCTGAACCTCTTAGACAAATTCTAAAGAAAAAGGATAAAATTTGTAGGGTGCTGAAAATTCGTCTACTATGAGTCAGTTCCGCTCTTGCTGGTGGAACATAGCACACGGTACATACAACTGCCCCTTTCGGAGCATTTGTGTGGAGCAGGTTTAAAAGGAAGGAGAACTGTGCAAGAAAGCCAACTGGCTGTATCTGTAGGAAGTAGGATGAGAATATTAATGCCATTAATGCTTACTACAATTACAAGCGCTTTACAAATACTAACTTTGCTCTGTGACATAGATACTGTTATTACTCTCATACTATAAATAAGAAAATGATGATACAGAGAGATCAAATACCTTCCCGTGGTTTTATAGTTAGTAAAATGCAGATTCACGCAGGATTTTAAAGTAGGCAGTCTTGCTCCTGAGTCTGTGGTCTTACCCATCAGCCTCCTCCACTACTCTCGGCTCTTCTGAAGCATCTGGATTCACACCTGCGAGTTTATTAATGTTTTGGGGTTTTCCCTTAACTCTTTCGCCAGTAATAAAATGCTTCTCATTCTCCGAAGCTCATCACAAATATTAATATTTTCACTCTGCAAGCTTCCCTGAGCATCTTCCTTCTGCTGCTAAACCATCCTGCACTTTCCCTTAATTACCACACTGATCACCTTGTCCTGTGTTTGGTAACACTGTAATACCATGAGCTTCTGCAGAGAAGGGTTATATATTTCTTATCTTTGTATTCCTGGAGCATGGCATAATTCCTGGCATATGGAATATACTTAATGTATTGTTATTGGATTATTCACTTAATGAAAGAATGAGTGCATTAAATAAGATTTGTGCCACACAGATTTTACCAGTCTCTCTTCTGCTACCATTGTATAGGACAAAAAGTGCTTCCATAAGAAAACCTGGGACCAATGCCTGTGAATCTTTGAAATTACTGGGATTCAGAGGCCAAGACCGTGGTTGGTTTGGGCTGGATGATGTGGTAGTGAGAAACATGCAGAGTGGCTTGATATCATTTGAATTGTGTGAACATTTAGAGAGGTAATACAATAGTAAACAATAAAAGTTGACGATATTATATCCTGATGATTTATAATTGATGTTTACAGAAATGGAATTATAGGATTAAATTTTTATTCCTCAAATAAGAGTATCAATAGCTCTTCAGGGTGTGCTTAAAATGTAAACCGGAATTGATATGAATATGCTACCTATAATTTCATTCATGAGAGTTTAATAAGTGCTTTCGGAAACCACTCATAACTTAGATGTATTGTTTAAGTTTTCTTTTAACTCCCAAATAGTTTTAAAATAGCACCTTTATTTATGAAATTCCATAAAGACAGTAATTTACTGTTCATACCATGCTCATCTCATAACTATGTATATGTAACTGAATTCATTATTTCTGTGTCCTCATTTTGCTTTCTCATTTCCATGTTTTCTAGACAGTTCATTATGAAAAGAGTTTTCGACAGTTTTCCAGCTCATGAGGAGCAGATATTCATAAAGAGAAGACAATCCTATGGCTAAAGATAGCTTTTATTTTAAAATGGAAGATCTTACATCTATAATTGTCTTGGGTCAGAAACAGAGTCTAAGATGAGAATTTATTGATTTATTGAGGGAGAACATTTAGGTGAATCCTATAAGGGAATGAAAGAAACAAGTAGAGCAAGGGAATAAGATCAGAAAACCTCTGGTTTCAGTAGAAGTTTTACCTCAGCCTGATACCTGAGGAAAGCTCTGGAGCATGAGGACCAAGAAGGCTGGCTTTACAGCCCTGCATCAGTCAGTCCTTGTCCGTGGGTGCAGGGATGCTCTGGCTGAGGGGGCTCCTGTAGGGCAATTCTCTGGAGAAGAGTTGGGGGAAATGTGTGAGGGCGTAGTGATCCAGCCCAGAGAAAGACGTGTGTATTAGTCTGCCAGGCTGCCTTAATAAAGTCCCACAAACTAGGTGGATTTAACAACAGAAATGTATTGTCTCATAATTCTGGAGGCTAGAAGTCCAAGATCAAGGTGTTAGCAAGTTTCATTCCTTCTGAAGACTGTGAGGGAAGGATCCGTTCCAGGCCTCCTTCTTTGGCTCATAGATGGCCATTTTCATGTTCACATGGCATTCCGCGTGTATGCATATTTCTATGTCCAGATTTCCCCTTTTTATGACACCAGTTATATTGGACCTAATGACCACGTTAACTTGATTACCTCTGTCAAGACCCTATCTCCAAATAAGGTCACATTCTAAGGTACTGGGGGTTAGGCCTCCAACACAGGAATTTGAGTAGAGGGGACAAAATTTAACTTATAACAGGGTCCATTCACAACAGTCTTTACCACACAGTGACAGAGATAAAAATATTAACCCCCACTTAATTATGACATGTATTCTTTGTCCCATTGGTAGTAAATGGATGATCTTGATTATCTTTCCCTTCCATAGTTTGAAGTAATACTCTTTGGTAATGCTAGTTAAAGTATAATTTAAAAGATATTGGCGGAGATGCAGAGAAAGGGGAACCCTCCTACACTGTTGGTGGGAATGCAAGCTGGTGCAGCCACTCTGGAAAACAGTATGGAGGTTCCTCAAAAAGTTGAAAATAGAGCTACCATACAATCCTGCAGTTGCACTACTACCGAAGATACAAATGTAGGGATCCGAAGGGGTACGTGCACCCCGATGTTTATAGCGGCAATGTCCACAATAGCCAAACTATGGAAAGAGCCAAGATGTCCATCGACAGATGAATAGATAAAGAAGATGTGGTGTATATATATATATATATATATAAATATATATACACACACACACACACACACACAATGGAATATTATGCAGCCATCAAAAGGAATGAGATCTTGCCATTTGCAGCGACGTGGATGGAACTGGAGGGTGTTATGCTGAGCGAAATAAGTCAATCAGAGAAGGACATGTATCATACGACCTCACTGATATGAGGAATTCTTAATCTCAGGAAACAAACTGAGGGTTGCTGGAGTGGTAGGGAGTGGGAGGCATGGGGCGGTTGGGTGATAGACATAGGGTATGTGCTATGGTGAGCGCTGTGAATTGTGTAAGACTGTTGAATCACAGACCTGTACCTCTGAAACAAATAATACATTATATGTTTAAAAAAAGAAGAAGAAGAAGAAGATAGCAGGAGGGGAAGAATGAAGGGAGGAGGGGTGCCTGGGTGGCTCAGTCGTTAAGTGTCTGCCTTCGGTTCAGGTCATGCTCCCAGGGTCCTGGGATCGAGTCCCGCACAGGGTTCCCTGCTCAGCGGGAAGCCTGCTTCTCCCTCTCCCACCCCCCTGCTTGTGTTCCCTCTCTCGTTGTGTCTTTCTCTGTCAAATAAATAAAATCTTAAAAAAAAAAAAAGAATGAAGGGGGGAAAATTGGAGGGGGAGATGAATCATGAAAGACTATGGACTCTGAGAAACAAACTGAGGGTTCTAGAGGGGAGGGGGGTGGGGGGATGGGTTCGCCTGGTGATGGGTATTAAAGAGCGCACGTTCTGCGTGGAGCACTGGGTGTTATGCACAAATAATGAATCATGGAACACTACATCAAAAAATAATGATGGAACATATGGTGATTAACATAACATAATTAATAAGAAATATATATAAAAAGTATGCTGCCATATTTAGAGCTGATCTGAGCCTGGATGATTGCTTCATCCACGAACATCTGTTTAGAATTTGGTCTGGTTTGAATGGTTTCCTGACTGCTAAGAGTTTCATTAACGTCACTCATGAATCTAACTATCTGGTTATCAGCATGCTTGATTTTGAAGAACGCTTGGATGAGAATGGCTCTCTCCTTGGGTGTTGCTTGTGATCAGTGCTTTCACATACCAGTGCAGTTGCCTCCTAAATACTCCTCTGCTTCTACTATTAGCCACACGAAATCTAATTCCACACAGGAACAATAGTGATCTTTTAAAAATATAAATCGTACTTTATTACCCCATTGTTAAAACCTTACAATTATCTCTTATTTTACTTAAAATAATAACTAAACTTGTTCTGATGTCCTATAAAGAATCTGACCTGGGATCGGTGGACTCCTAAGAGATGTGTGAATAGAACTATATTCCAGTATAATTATCTTATTTATACTTCCACTTATTTTATTTTATATATATATTTTTAAAGATTTTATTATTTATTTATTTATTTATTTATTTATTTATTTATTTATTTGACAGAGAGAGATGGCAAGAGAGGGAACACAAGCAAGGGGAGCTGGAGAGGGAGAAGCAGGCTTCCGCTGAGCAGAGAGCCCGATGCGGGGCTCGAACCCAGGACGCTGGGATCATGACCGGAGCTGAAGGCAGACGCTCAAAGATTGAGCCACCCAGGTGCTCCTGTATATTTAAAAGACTACTCTGAGAAGCAATCAATAGGTTTCACCAAACTCCAAAAGGGTCCATGGCACAGAAGTGGTTAAGAACCTCTCTCTGATCTAGATGACATACCCTGCTTACCTCTCATCCGCATATTTATCTGGTGCTTTTTTGCTTCCATTATAAATCTTACCACAGTTTGAAATTATTTTATTTATTTGTTTATTTACTCTTCATTCATATACTTATGTTCTGCACTGGAATGTAAATTTCATGAGGTTGATGACTATGTCTCTCTTGCTGTGTACCTCTGAGCCTGGTACGTTGAGAACTTGGTACATCAAGAGCTTTCAATAGTATGCAGTAAATGGGTGAATATATGACAATACTAAGAAAAACAGCGCGAATGAATATGAGAGGTTGCAGGATAAGGGGGGAGAAGTGGGGGAATAGATAAAAAAAGAGGTAAAAGAAGATGAAGGGAACGAGAAAAGAAAGAAAAAGGAGAACACAGAGAAAACAGCTGTATGAGAGAAGAGATTAAAAAGATTTTTGGAGAGGGCGCCCGGGTGGCTCAGTTGGTTAGGCGACTGCCTTCGGCTCAGGTCATGATCATGGAGTCCTGGGATCGAGTCCCGCATCAGGCTCCCTGCTTGGCGGGGAGTCTGCTTCTCCCTCTGACCCTCCCCCCTCTCATGCTCTCCTCTCTCTCTATCTCATTCTCTCTCTCAAATAAATAAATAAAATCTTTAAAAAAAAGATTTTTGGAGAAGTTGCCATTCCAGTGATTTCTTTTTTACTAATTCAACCACTTCCCCTCTGTAACTTCTTTCCTTGATGTGGAATAGAATCTAACAGGTATGCATGCAAAAGCCAGGGGTAGGGGAGAAGTCAGGCATGGGTTTTATGGGGATTTCTGGCCCAGGAATCTTGTGATAGACTTGACTTGAATAATATTTTCGGTTCACTTATAAACTGATACGGATCTCATTGATTTTTTTTTTTTAAGATTTATTTATTAGACAGAGAGACAAAGCGGGAGAAGGAACACAAGCAGGGGGAATGGGAGAGGGAGAAGCAGCCTTCCTGCTGAGCAGGGAATGTGATGTGGGGCTCTATTCCAGGACCCTGGGATCACGACCTGAGCCACTTAACGACTGAGCCACCCAGGCGCCCCGATCTCATTGATTTTTAATGATGCCTATTTTCTCTTTGATTCTGGAAGTTAAGCCAAGCACCATTGGCTCTTTGTTGTCACAAAAATGATGCAGCTTGAAGCTAAGGCTGCCCTTTTTCTGGCATCTCAGAGATGAGGCCCACAGTGTCCCAACGTGAACTGTCTTTTCCACTTCCACATTCAGTGTCCCAGCCAACTGAGTCAACTGGCAGGACTTAGTGAGTGAGTGACAAGGGTATCAGAAAAAGGGAAAGGGAAGGGTGAGGAGGGAGAGGAAGGAAGGTAGAAGAGATCCCTTTCTACTTGGCTTCCAAAGCAGAAACCACATTTCCACCCTCAGACAATCTCTCTAAGAAGAGATAGTCAAAAACTGGAAGTGCCCCACCCAAACTAACGAGGCCAGTGATTTTCCTGTAACACTGGGGACAACAGCTGTGTTTACCTAGTGCCCTAAACAGGAGTGAGTTACTGTGCTTCTTATCAGCAATGGTACTGAGTGTATTATTGCCTGTAATTGGGAGGGGGAGCATAAACTAAAATAAGAGTGCTCGAGGAGGCCAGCATATTGGCAATTTCTCCATGTAGGGGATGGAGAAGAACTCATCTTCACGCGAGGGAAATGAATCAGACAGGATGCCAGATAGCATCTGCTTTGCCTTTCCTAGAGACCTGTGCTCAGATTGGGGCCTCAGTGGATTTTTCGCCATCTAAGAAGAGCAAGATTCCCAGGAAAACACTGATACCTCCTCCTTTCATTAGAGCCTGTGATAGTTTCTCTGACATTCAAAGACATACAATTCAGATAATGTCTGCTTAGAGGGCTCTCCTCCCCACCCATCCACCCCACCCACTTCCAGTTACCTCCTACTGTACTTTCGTACCTCACCTTGATGATCATGTTTAGAAGAGTGTTCCCATCTTTCCTGATTATGTCAGTTCTTATCTTACTTTTTCAGATCTTTATGTACTTCTCTTTCGTGTACATGGCCATAGAGACAATCTTTTTTTATTCATTTAATTGTTTGATCAGTATCTGTTTCTCTGACTACAGTCCCTTGAGAGCAGGTCCTGTTCTGTTGGTGGGCACCAGTCAATCCCCAGCACCTAGTACAGTGCCTGACAGTTAGAAGTAGTATTTGTTGGAAGAATGGAAGACATTAACATTATAGAATTATGCAATTAAAAGTATTTAAAACTTTAATGGATTTAGATGACTGTTTTTTGAGAAATGTCAAAAATTTTATATGTATTTATATAGAATAGAGATGATTCTTTTGAGTGAGATCATGGGACATGTACTTTCATTCTCCTTCTAAGAGAAAATAAGATAGGTGCTCCCCTGGGTTTTTTATATTAGCCTTTGGCATCCTTCTGAATATATACTTTCATTCTCCAGGTTAGAGCTGTTAATTCGTCACTTAGACTTCCTATTGCATGTCATCTAAACCCCCAGTGCTCACAAAATCCAGAAAGTGCCAGGAAATGGGCAGATAAAATTTGATATAATGACACTTTAGCATGACCCATCAAATCTAGTAATTCCTAAAGAGGTCTGTGTGTGTCAAAGTTGCCCTGAATGCCCTTTGGCCCAGGGAAGTGTCTTTCCCAGAAATATGTGTAGGATGTTAGAATGAGCACCCTTTTATTCATTCAATAAAATTTCCTGCCCTTGTGTATATTTTTTCTACTGGAGAGAGACAGAGAAGCAAATAAGTAAATAAAATGTACAGTGTGATGGGAGGGAAGTGCCTTATAGATGAATACAGCAAGGAAAAGACATCAAGAGTCTCAGAGGGAGTGGCAAAAAGTTGCCATTTTAAATAGACTTATGAAGGAGGACCTTTATGAGAAAGTGATATTTAAGCAGAGACTTGAAGAAGGTGAGAAAGGAGCCATCATCCTATCTCAGGGGAATTTGTCCTGGCCTGAGGTATTACAAGTGCTACGGAACAGAGGCATATGTGTGCCTGCTCTGTTTGAGGAACAGCAAGGAGGCTGAAATGGGTGGATGAGAAGTGAGAGGACTGTTGTAGGAGAGGAGGTGAGTACTGACTATTCCTTGAAGGTCATAGCAAGGAGTTGGCCTTTTATTCCAAGGGAAATGGGGAGCCATTTTGTTAACAGAGGAGTCACATGATCTGAGTTGTAGAATAGATTCTCAACACAGTTATAATCTCAGAGGCAAAAGAAGAATTGGGGAGATGAGTTAAAGAGCCATTATAATAAACCAAGCATGGGATGGTGGTGGCTTACAGGTGGAGGTGGTGGAGATGTGTTAAAATACAGGAAAACCCTGAGCCAGTGGTTCTTACAAAATTCTTCTGGTTCTCTATTTTGCTAGCCTTTCACTTACTCATCTGACTTTTCTAAGCATAAGCATATATTTTCTAAGCAAAAGCATATATTTCCACATTTGTACTTTCTATGTCATCTTTGAGAAATATTCCAATTCCCCTCATTGAGAAGAAAATATATTGCTACAAGGTATAGCTAGTAACATAAGTAAATTCTATATTTCTTCATATGGCAAATATTTATTGAACAGCTACTATTCCAAGGTCTTCTAGGAACTATATTATATAATATATTGAAGAGAACGAGGTTCTCAAAATGTCAACTAAAGGTTGATTTCATAATTTTGAAATGCAATAAATGAATTTTGCTTTTACTTCTCTAAATATGCCAATGTGGGAGAAAAAAAGTAGAATAGTGAAATTTCTTTGTGCTGCTTATCCATTTTTAAAATTTTTAAAAATTTTTTTCAAGGGGTATTCAAAATATAGTGCTATATCTTGGCAGCAATGAAATTCCAACTTAAAAAAAATCTAGACTTTCTATTTATAATACTAAGATAATGCTATTTATAAATGCTATTTATAATCCTCAAAAATTTCATCTTTATTTCATATATAAACATGAGATTTACATTACAGATCTTTATTTAAAAAAATTAACTGGCAATGGGAGGCAGATAAACTTAAGATCTAAACCAATGTAGTTATGCCTCACCCTCAATCTTTATATCCTGCATCCAAATTATCCCTTATGAGTGATTGAATACCTGGCAGGGAGTATCTTTCAAAGGATAGAAGGAGACATTTATTAAGTTGTATTCTTTTGGGACCAAAGTAACAACTCTAATAGTATGGAGTAGAAATTTGTCAGGTGTTACTCCAGTGATCTAAAAACTCTAAGTTAGCGAATTTACTAGGTGATATTTTAGTGACTCCAAATTTATTTTTCTTTTTACCAGAGTGAAACTCTTTTAAGAAGGCAAGCCCTGGCTTGTCATTCCTTTCTTAGGATGTCCTAGGAATTGTTCTGTTCAAGTAGCCAAGTTGCCTCTAAAATATAAACTTATGTGAAGAGACATACTCCAACACATTTCATAACCTGGAGTTATTCAAATTCTAGATTTAACTGTGCTTTAGAGATTCGCCAAAATGACATCTAGCAGTTCAACAGGGAGAAAAATATTGGTGTCATCTACATCTCTCACAGAACTCTTATTTCATTGGGCAGGTTTTCCATGAGAAAGAGCTCTGAGTAGTCAATGTTCAGGCTTCTAGAAATAGGAGGAAGTTGCAACTTCTATATAAAGGCTTCATGTTGATGTTAAAAAAATATTAAGTGGGTTGTTTTTTATCATACAAATTTAAACCAGTTGAAGGATCCTGCTTTTTTCTTACATTTGCTATTATTACTGTCACCTACTGAGCACTTATTATGCGCTAAGCCCTTGTGCCGATCATTTTAGCCATATTATTTCTTTTCATTCCCAGAACAATCCTAGGAGGTAAGTTTTATTTCTCTTGTTTTAAAGATAAGGAAGTTAAGCTTCCAAGAAGTTCAGAGATGTGAAAGGACTGGATAAATATTACAATGTAGATAAATAGTTGGGCCGGCCTTGGATCTAGCTCTTTAAGTTTGAAACATACTACCTTAACTGTTACAATATAGCTTACATTTAAATTTTGCAAAGGGTAATGCAGACATGCCTTAGGGAAAATGGCAGTGTCTGTTTTGCTTTTGCAATGACAACATAAAATTGTCCTGGTAAAACCCCCATGAGTGAAAAGTAATCTCCACTAAAGCTCTGTTATATTCAATGAGCAGTTGAGAAGATATACCCTTATTTGGCAGAATTAATCAGGTTTCAATAAAAATGTCAGTAACATGAATCTAATAAGTCTTCCATTTTAAAGTTTTGCTAAAACATCTCTATTTCTGTGATGGTGGAAATGTTTTGCATCTGCACTACCACATGAGGTAGCTACTAGACATAGGTTGCTATTGAATATTTGAAATGTGGCTGGAGTGACCGAGGAATTGATTTTTCATTTTATTTAATTTTAATTAATTTCACCTTAAATTTTACAAGCCACACACGGCTAGTGGCTACCATACATCTAGAATGCCTATTGGGAGGTCATGATAGGGTCCCATATGCTATTAATAGTTAGGGGAGATAAAAAAGACAATTATTGAAAGGTAAAAATGATTTTCTAAATACAGAAAGAACTGAGTATTTCCAATAGCTTTTTGTTAGAGCAAAACGGAATGGAAAAAGAAAATCAAAGATTATTAGATTGAGAAGAAGCCAGAGAGCACCTGGTCCAAATACTTTTAGTAATCTGCAGTCTCAGCCTATTGCTGCTTAAATTTTGGCAAAAGGCAATGACACCAAAAAAGCTTAAAAAGTTTTAAAAAGTCAAGTAGTTATTTGGATTTTAAAAAAGTAAATAAGACAAAGTGGTATATTTGAATAGTAACAAACGTATTTTACTTCTTCTTAGGCAATGGGAAGGATTATGGAAAAGATTACAAGCTTATTTTTCATTTACAAAGAAAACCCAGGCTGGAACTCCAAATCAAAGAGGTGGATGAATTTGGAAACTATAGCTGCCCTCATTATAAGGGCACCATTGTAGTTTATAAAATACCTAAAGAAAAGGTAGTCCACAACTTGGATCAATCTCTTACACTTGATGAAAACCATTATCAGTTGCCAATTTGCAAATTACCATTGAAGTTATTTTACTTCCCTAACTACCATATTTTGTTAATTCTTCATAATTCTCTACCATAATCTATACTTCATGCATATGGATACTTAAGGTTAAAAAGAAAGGCAGGTCTAAATTTGATAAGGAAGGAGTGGGTAGCTACAGTTTTAGAGTGGTGGAATACATATCAGGATTTTCACTTTCTTTCATAGCGACTTTCTAACAGGAATAATTCAAGTTGGTCTGGTCCTGATAGTATGTTCTTAATGGTTATGGAAATAATGTCATTCATTTTCTGTAACTGCATCAGAATAACTGGAAAATCATTTATGAAACACTGAATATATTTCAGAGCACAACACATTTAAGAAGTCATGTGGTGAGCAGGAAAACAACTTCAAATATTTTCATCCAGACTTATCAAATCCTGTACACTAAAGAGTGAATTACTCTTACCTAAAATACTTATTCTTTTTTTTAATTTTATTTTATTATGTTATGTTAATCACCATACCTTATATCATTAGTTTTTGATGTAGAGTTCCATGATTCATTGTTTGCGTATAACACCCAGTGCTCCATTCAATACGTGCCCTCCTTAATACCCATCACCAGGTTAACCCATCCCCCCACCCCCCTCCCCTCTAGAACCTTCAGTTCCTTTCTCAGAGTCCATAGTCTCTCATGGTTCCTCTCCCCCTCCGAATCCTTATTCTTAACAGGAAAGTAAGATTGAATTGTTTCTCCAAATAGGTCAAACAAATAATTTTATTGCTATGCATACTATTTTCTTCAATGATCCAGGACTTAGTACTTCTAAAGTATATTCTTAATGAGAAATAAAACTGAAAAGTTCACTTTATCACTCCAAAGAGTAAACTTATTCTTTAAAGATGCTAAAATTATTTTTTCATGTTTTTGCTTTGTGTTATGAATACCAGAAATATGTTTTCTATACTGTTAGATTTTTGTACTGATTTTAACTTAATTAACAAAGTAATTAATAAATTTGACAGGGGCGCCTGGGTGGCTCAGTTGGTTAAGCGACTGCCTTCGGCTCAGGTCATGATCCTGGAGTCCCGGGATCGAGTCCCGCATCAGGCTCCCTGCTTGGCGGGGAGTCTGCTTCTCCCTCTGACCCTCCCCCCTCTCATGTGCTCTCTCTCTCATTCTCTCTCTCAAATAAATAAATAAAATCTTTAAAAAAATAAAATAAATTTGACAAATATTAATTGAACTTCTGAAATAGGTTATGTGCTATGCTAGGCATTATGAAAAATACAGAGATATAGAGGATAATACATTCCCCAAAACTGTGTTGTCCTAAATGATAGCCACTATCCATATGTGTCTGTGGGGCACTTGAAACATGGCTAGTCCAAATTGAGATGTGCTGTTAAGTGTAAAGTACACACTAGATTTCAAAGATGCAGTACAAAAAAATATAAAATAAGTCATTAATCAGATGAGATCGGGCGCGTTCAGGGTGGTATGGCCGTAGACTAAAATAAGTTATTAATCATTTGTTTATATTGATTTTATAGTAAATTGTAATATTTTGGTTATGGGGCTAAATCAAATATATAATCATAATATAAGTAATGTAATAAAATATATTATTACTTAACCCCGTAAAATTAATTTCACCTGTTTAAAAAAGACTTTTTATGTGGCTAACTAGAACATTTCAAATTACTTATTTGTCTCAAAATATATTTCTATGGGGTAGTGTTGTTCTAGATGATTTACAATCTAGCAGAGTATGGAAAACATGTACAGTGGACCCTTGAACAACTCAGGGTTTAGGGGAACCAACCCCTGCATAGTCAAAAATCTGAGTATAGTATTGGACTCCCCCAAAACTTAACCATTAATAGCTAACTGTTGACCAGAATTCTTACTCATGACATAAACAGTTGATTGACCCATATTGTATGCTATATGCTTAATATACTGTATTCTTATAATAAATGAGAAAAGAACATCATTAAGAAAATCATAAAGGAAATACATTTATAGTAATGTGCTATATTTATAAAAAAAATCAGTGTATAGGTTGACCCATGCATTTCAAACTTGTGTTCTTCAAGGGTTAACTGTATACAAAATCACCTTATAAGACAATAAATGATTGGACTATTGGGATAAATTGTACTCATAGTTGTTCAGAGGAGGAAAATAGCTTTTCTGGAAGCTGATGCTGGTAGAAATTTCACGGTGGCTATAGCATTTTTTTTTAAAGATTTTATTTATTTATTTGAGAGAGAGAGAGACAGATAGTGACAGAGATAGTGAGAGAGAGCACAAGTGGGGAGGAGAGGGAGAAGCAGGCTCCTGCTGAGCAGGGAGCCCGATGTGGGGCTTGAGCCTAGGACCCTGGGATCATGACCTGAACCGAAGGCAGACGCTTAACTGACTGAACCACCCAGGAGCCCCTGAGTATAGCATTTTATCTGAGCTTTGTAAGTTGGTAGAAATTTGGCCAGTGGAAATGAAGAAAAAATGACAAAAAGGAATGAATTGGCCTGGAGGTGGTAGGCATAGCTTAACAGGGATTCATAATTCATATAGTAACCATTATAATAACTTCTAATGTCTCTCAAGTGTTTTACATGCCCTATATTATTAAATCTGCACGAGACATTATCACTGTTCTCATTTTACAGGAAAGTGAGGCATAGAACTTTTCATCAACTTGCTCAGGGTCCCATAGCTAAGTAAGTGTCTGACTAGGATACAAATCCAGAAAATCAGCTTCCCACATGTGCAACCACAGTCTGCTCTTGTCTCTTAAGCAGATAAAACCAGGATGTAGATAAACTCAAGGACATAAGATGGATTTTAGGACTTCCGTGTTCACCCCTGCAGTTGTATAATAATTTCATGAGTATTATGCTTTAGTGTAAAGGTGATAGGAAAATTATATAATTTTATATAATTGATATATTTATATAAATGATATGACCTGGATTCTGGTCAGTCAAACTGAAAGTAGCCATAACAGCCGAGGTGCTGGGTTGTTTAGAGACATTAATTCTTTACTTGCTGGTTTGGAGGAGATTCTAGGGTTCTTGGAAGGCATATGTAGGGTAGCAGTCTATTAAACCACTTATGCTTAAAAAATTTCATTTAAGAACAGTATAGCTGTATAAATGTACACCCACTATCAGTTTTCCCCCTGTGCATTTTCATCTCCATCTTAGGGCCTTTGCACTTGCTGCTCACTACACTCGGGACTCGCTTCCCTCAGCTGGTCATATAGCTGGTTCTTTATCATTCTGGTTTCAGCTTACATATCACCTCCTATGATTTTTCCCCCATATCCTTTTCTAGAGTCACTCTTTAACCCATGAGCCTTTTAAAACTTACTTTGTAACTCTGACCATTAATTGAAATTATTAGATTTATGTATTTGTTCATATATTTTCCATTTGCCTTTGACCCTTGAGAAAGCAAGCTCCATGAGTGAAAGACCTTGTCACCGTATTCTGGCTGCACCGTCAGTGATTAGAACAGTGCCTGGCACATCGTAGGTACTTTAAATATTTGTGACTGGATGAATGAGGGGGAGGTGTGTAGCGTTCGTTAGATTCTAAAAATTTAAGAACTATGGACTTAATGGAATATTCAAATTCTCTTGAACCAGTGGTTTCTAGCCTCATTTGCAAACATTTAGCTGGCAGAGTTGATTTGGATCTACGTGAAGATTCCAGTGCAGAGGAAGGGGACATTGGGGACATTCTCCAGGTGGCTGAGTTTAGCACATGACTTCCTCAGCTCACTCTGTTGTTCTGCTGCTATAGGGACACTGGTGGGAGACGGTAAGGGGGCTGTTGGAACTCTCCGGCAGGAGGTAGTGAGAGCCTCAATGTGATGATGGCAAACAATGGAAAGAAAGCCCCTTATGGAAGAGAGGACAAACGTGAGGTCTAAAACACGACACAAATTCAGCTTTCAGTTTTCAGTGTTTTCTCTGCGGGCTACCTAACTTCATGAATCAATGAGCCAAAGTAGCCAAGCTAGTTGGCTTAGGGTTTTATATAGATTTTGCTCCATAAAAATCCATGTGAGTGATTGTCCAGGTCTTTTGCCATAAGCTCTTCCTCTTCCTTGATTCTAGCAAACCATTCCTCACCTGCTTGCCTAAACAAATCCTACTGGTCATCCCTTATAGCTCTGCTGCGGTGTGACTTCTCCCAGGAAGCCTTCCTTGACTTCTCCTTCTGTATAAACTTTGGTGTGTTTGGTGTGTGTTCCCACAACACCCTGCACTTTCCCTGTCGCTGCAGTTACTGTATTTTATTATAATCACTTGATTCCCAGTAGACAAATATTTCTCAATTTTTGTGTTTGTTTTTGCCCTCCTAAGGAGTCTTTTTAGACATTTTTTCCTCTAATCAACCCTCCCCATTAAATTTTAATATGACAGATATATAGTATGCATATTTGTATTTTATAAATTAAAAGGGCAAAGTCTTTTCGACTTGCCCAAGAGCGAATTTTCTCTCCTGGGAGGGTGATGTTACTCGAGTTGGAAATGTAATTATTAGACAGGCGCAGATATTGTCTTGTTCAATTTGCATTTCCAGTGCCAAGCATATAGTACATGCTTGATAATTATTTATGAATAGTCAGATGAATGAGGCAATTTCTTCAAACCTTAAGATTGTTCAGTTTTTTTTTTAAAGATTTTATTTATTTATTTGACAGAGAGAGACAGCAAAAGAGGGAACACAAGCAGGCGGAGTGGGAGAGGGAGAAGCAGGCTTCCCGTGGAGCAGGGAGCCCGATGTGGGGCTCCATGCCAGGACCCTTGGGATCATGACCTGAGCTAAGGGCAGACGCTTAAAGACTGAGCCACCCAGGTGCCCCAAGATTGTTCAGTCTTGACAGTGATAATCTTGAAACTCTATTGGCATGTTTTAAAGATAGTACATTCTACTTGTCTGCTGACCTTCATATATCAAGCTACTGTTCGTAGCCATTAGTCCTTTCTTTTTCTTCTAGATAGGTTTGTAGAGGGCTTTCCAGATCCACTCTTTCAGCCCTTTTTCATGCCTGTTTACTAGAAGTTTTTTGGGTTGAGGAAAAAAATCTGTGACTGTAGAAAATTTTCCCTCTTCTCAAACTAATATACCTAAGTGGGAATTGAAACAATGACCTTCAGTTTGTAAGAACAGATTCCTTCCATAAAGTTCAGAATTTAAAAAAAAAATTGACCTCAGCTTGACAGTATTAGAATATGCTATTTTTCAGGAAATGAAAGCAGCCCTATTATATGGAGGTTAGCATTAATGAACACTACGGTATGCACACATTCGTACATGTAGCGTAAATTAGGTGAAGGCATTTGTCAAAAGTAAAAGCGCTTTCACACAAAAGACAAGCAGTAAATATTTATACATATGTATATAGATAGAAATGTTCACATTCACATACACATAATTCTATTGTTTGACCTTAATGTACTGTCTGATTTCCAAAGATGTGAAAACATATCACCCATTACCTCATGCTTGTGAGGAACTCTGTGTCTCATTCCTCAGCCTCCATATTCCATTCTTTCATATATTAATCCATTCAACCAACACTTTTTGTATCCCATGGACCAGACATACAGTGGTGTTTCTTTATGTGTGGTCTCATTTTCTTCTTACCTCTCCGCAGACTATTGTCAACTCAGAGGAGAATGAGACTCTAAACCATCAGTCAGATCATTTCCTGTCTCTGCTCCAAACCCTGCAATGGCTCCTAGTTTCACTGACAGTAAAAGACTACTTCCTCAGTATGAACTTAGCCCTCATTGACTCCAGGACAGTCTCTCCTACACTCTTCCCTTATTCAACTCTAGCCACAATGACCCTCTTACTGTTCTTGGAACTTGCCACACATGCTTCTACTTCAGGTCCTTATGTTAGCCGTTCCCCTTGCCTGGAGTGTTCTTCCACCCATCAGAAACCAGCAAGACCAACACCCTCACGTCCTCTAATTCTTTGATGAAATTTCCCCTTCTCTCTGAGGCCTACTCTGATTCTATTTCTTATTTCAGTCTACTGCTCCCCACACAACCTGACACTCCTGATCTTCCTTAACGTGCCCTGTTTTTTTTTTCTTTCCTCTAAAGCATTGATATTAACATTTACTTCTTTGTTTATTATGTTTATCATAGGAGCACTACTACTTCACAATGAGAACATGAGCCCCTTGAGGGCAAGAACCTTTATCTGTTGTTCACTGCTGAGTTACAAGGCCCTGGAAGAGCGGCTGCCATGGGTTAGGAGATCAAATAAGGTTTTGTTGAATGAATGAATTCATAAGTAGAGCTTGTATTTTAAATACACAAAGTGTGAAGAGCAAAGTGAGAAGTGTCAAGAAGGAAAATAAATTAGCCTTGGAGGGTTGACAGAATTTGCAGTGTGTGCTTATAGAAGCTTCACTGTGGAGTGCCTTCTGGGCTGAGGAAACTCAGGAAACTCATCTGTCTGTGTGGCCAGGAGAGCACTGTGGTGAGGGAAACAGCAAGTACCCAGACTGCCATGGGCATGAATTTTAATCAAGGACTCCCTGGCGAATGCTCATGGGAGGGGAAGAGAGAGGTGAATTGATTTGAATGATAAAGAGGGTCCTCATGCTAATTCACATTTCAATATGATCTTCTGAAAATGGTCACATAATCAATATATGTGTAAACTTCTGGTGGAAAAGATGAATGATTTGTCTCTAAGTCTTTCCTAAGCTGTGCTTCAAACTTCCTTCTTTTACAAAATATTCAAGTGAATTCAGTTTACACCATTTCTATTTGTACTTTGGCAGAAACAAGGCAAGTTTCAAAAAACTCTCAAAGGTTTTTTTAGGTGGAAGGAAGTGGTGTGTGCGTATGTGTGTGCTTCTGAAACCGCGTCACATAGGTGACTGCCATTTGGTTATTTGTGCTATTGTGACTGCCTTTTAGTCTTCCTCTGTGCTTGGAAGTTTTGCTCTGAAGGAGAGAAGGGTTCTGGGTCTGGAGGCTGTTTCTGTGGGATTCTGCAGGGGCCCTACTTTCTCAATCATACCTCACTTACATATTTACGTAAGCCATCTGCTGACCCAAGTTTTGCTTAGCCTGAACTTCCTCTTTTTTTTTTTTTTAACTGAACTCATGACATGTGATTTCTAGTAAATAATGATACTGCTTCAACACTTATTTTCTCACCACATTAAATAACTTACTTTGTCAAAGGGAGGAAGCAGGCAGAGGCTGGTTCACCATTTACTCCACAATCACCACCTTCTCACCACTTTGGACTTCCAGGGCCATCTCCCTGCCCTGCCTTTTTTTTTTTTTTTTACCTAAGCATATGAAATACTATAAAGAATAATCTCAACTATATAAATGAGAAGATCTGGAGCTATGGAAAATTTTTACATTCACAGGTTCTTCAATTCTACTTAGGTTTTTTAGTTGTAATGATTTACAAAGTTATTTTAAGGTTCAAGGATGACATGGAATTTCATATCCCATTGCTTGCTGTGAAGAAAGCAGAATTTACCAGGTGTATGCTTTTCAAATCAAACTGGATAAGAGAAATCAGAGTTTTGTTGGCTTTTGTGTGTGTGTGTATTTGACAGGGGTTGGGTGGAGGGGAGGCATCATGAACCTCATGGTGGTTTTGGAATTTTCTGTGACTTAGTTTCATGCTTTCCTCACTAGAGCTAATTGTAATAACATGTATATTACTTTATGTTCCACCCCTATCAATTATAGAAGAAAGTCACTAAAATCTTGGTAAGTAGAGATATCATGTCAATCTTTTTAACCTGTGAAAATTTTACAAAGCCTTCTCCCGCTTGCCACTGTTGCAGTTCTAGCTCTCCTTGGCTCTTCCTGGACGTGCCTTCCATGCCTGCAGTCTTACTTTCCTCTAAGCCATCAGAATGACCTTCAAAGACAGCCTTGACCATACCACTGAAAAATCTACCTTATATTGTATATGAGATGTTTAAGGAAGAAAATGATCAAAACTGGTTTAGCCAGAAACAGGATCCCTTTTTGGAAGGGGCTTTGCCTACCAATTTAATCATAAGAGAACATTTCCCTTCTCTTGCTGCTCTCCTTCCTCTTTATCTACCCCTTCTTTTTCTTTTTCCTCCCCCCTCTTTCTCCATTCTCCTCCACTCTTCCCCATCTCTTCCCCCTTCTCCTTCTCTATTCCTTCTCACTCCCCCTCCTTCACTGACTGTTCATACAAGGAAAGGTTTTTCTCTGCTCAGCAGACAGTATAACTAAACCAGGAATTGTGTTTCATATTGTCTTGTGGATTTCAAGAATTCTTTTACAAAGGAAACACATAAATTCTTCCCTCTCTCAGAAAATTTTAACAAAAAAACAATTGATATGTTTACATGTATTCTCCTAAAATTGTAACATCTAGTAAGTAAAAAAAATGATGTTCATTAATTCAAACAATTTCCAGTTCATGAACTCCAACTGTAATGTTTTTCTGTAGAAATATCAGCCAACATGTCAATTAACAAATACTAATTAAATGCCAACTATATATGGGATATTACATAAGACCTAAAAGATAATAGTAATAGTGGTCAAAGCCCCAGCTTTCGGAAATTACAATCCAGTTCAGGCAGTAAAGCATAAATACTTTAAAAGTTATAAAACAATGCAATAGATAAATAATAATTGACTACAACAATCTAGTCATATCACAGGACAGGAACTGATGATTAACTGCAAGTGAATGACCAAGATGGTAAGTTCTAGGACACTTCAGAGAATGGGGAGGAATGGAGCAGTTTGTTCAAGGGAAAATGGCTGGAGCATGGCAAAGCCACTGTTGGAATCCAGTTTGTCTGATTCCAGTGGTGGCACTCCTCACTGTGATACCTAGAGTCTCCTTCCGTAATTGAGTTCCTCAGAGCTGGAAGCCAAGTTCATTCCATTTTGCAATCCCCCATCTCCCGGGTATGGATTCAATAATGTTCTGTTGAACTGTTTAATGAATAAATGAATGCATGCTGGGGAAATTGATAAACGAATTGAAGGAGGAGTCTTTATAGCCCACAAAAGCTTTATGTGTTTGCTTTCCCAGCTAATGGTTAGTTACATTTAGCAGAAGCCTGCCATGCCTTCAAAGGAATGACTAATGTGGAGATTTTACAGTTGTGGCCAGACCTGGAAGGAAGATGTTTGTGGCGATCCAGGCCTCTCCTGGTAACATTCATATCACTCTTTCTGTTGGAAAGGCTACTCCTACCTATAAGCCAAAAAAACAAAACAAGGCAAAAAAAAAAAAAAAAAAATCAGGAAACTCGAAAAAAATTCTACAAAAGAATATTGGAATTAGATATTAGAATCTAATTCGAGAACCTAGAAATTAGAATATGCCAGAAAAAAACAATGCTCCAAGTTGAACAGGCACTTTGACAGTCTTCAGGACTGACAAAAACGCATTGGGATTATAATTTAAAAGTGGAACAATAAAGAGGAGGTAGTTCATATAAATTTGAACGGTGTTGTTTACCTTTGATTTGCTGAGCTGCTTGTAAAATCAATAGTGTCCTGATAGACATTGGGGAGGGTATGTGCTATGGTGAGCGCTGTGAATTGTGCAAGACTGCTGAATCACAGATCGTAACTCTGAAACAAATAATACACTATACGTTAAAAAAAAAAAAAAGATAGTAGGAAGGGAAAAATGAAGGGGGGAAAATCGGAGGGGGAGCCAAACCATGAGAGAAGATGGACTCTGAAAAACAAACTGAGGGTTCTAGAGGGGAGGGGGGTGAGGGGATGGGTTAGCCTGGTGATGGGTATTAAAGAGGGCACGTTCTGCCTGGAGCACTGGGTGTTATACGCAATGAATCATGGAGCACTACATCAAAAACTAATGATGTGATGTTGGTGATTAACATAATAAAAAAGAAAATAATTCAAATAAAAAAAATCAATAGTGTCTCCCACATAGCTGCATTTATGGATCAAAGGCATCTGCTTTTGCCAGAATTGCTTGGAATAGTGAGCAAAGTTTCAAGTATTTTAGCAATAGTTAACATTTACCCAGTGTTTGCTGTGTGCCAGGCATGTTGGAAGTGCTCTGTATGTTTTATGTCATTTGATCCTTGCTGCAACTGTTGTATATGTACCATTTTGCCCTTTGGTAGATTAAAAAAAAGTGAACACAGAGACACTAATTTCAAAATTATATTTATCTATTCCGGACTGATTTTGACAACTTTTTTTTATTGACTCCATGTATGTCCTATCTACAGTTCCTGAGTTATCCAGAACCTTGCTCATGTGATATCTGCAGCCATCCCTGAAAGCCCGTTCGTTCCATCTGTCCCAGCTCCTTACATCAGGTGCGGTTTCTTGAATTGGTCTATCTAGTTACCAGTGTCCTGAAGCTCTCTCCCTTCGTGACTGATTTCTTCAAAGGCTGAGAGAGATTTATTCCTGTCCTCTTGACAAAGCCATTATCAAATTAAAGCCCTAAATAAAAAGAACCATTTTCTAAGAAGCAACTGAAAGAACTGCTGGAGAAACAAAAACATAAGCTTGGCTGCAGTAAAATGAACACAGGCTTAAGACTAAGAAAGACCTGAGTTTAAACAAAGATATGGATTGGGATTTCTTCTGGGATTGGTAGCAGTCTGATTTCATTTCCAAAAAAAGTTAATTTCTAGATTTTTCTCCAAGCTAGACCACTCTCGGTCAACTCTTCTTGCTCTAAACCTGTTTTTTTTTTTTTCCCCCCCTCTCTCTCTTACA
Organism: Eumetopias jubatus; assembly: GCF_037043125.1. NCBI lineage: Eukaryota > Metazoa > Chordata > Mammalia > Carnivora > Otariidae > Eumetopias > Eumetopias jubatus. The sequence continues at coordinate 172,624,976 of NW_028274808.1, read as the reverse complement.
TGAATCTTACTTCTCTGTGGGTTTATGCTGGTCTTCAGATTTCTCTGTGTAGAAGCACTTCCTTTTATTGTGTGGGCCAAGCATTTCTGCCGAAGCCTTCAGGAAGTTCTACACTGACTGTACAATGACAGTAATATCCACGTTGAAAACAAGAGGATATGTATTGACTGTTGTTGGTGTCTTCTATTTATTTTAAAAGTTTATGGGGGGGTGGGGATTTTCAAAGGTTCACAAAAATAGAGAAAATACATAATGAATTTACATGGACCCATCATCTTGTGCCATTTTAAAAAAAGATTTTATTGATTTATTTGAGAGAGAGAGGGAGAGAGAGCAAGTATGAGCAGGGGGGGAGGGGCAGAGGAAAAGGGAGAAGCAGGCTCCCCACTGAGCAGGGCTTCATCCCAGGACCCTGGGATCTTGACCTGAGCCAAAGGCAGACACTTAACAGACTGAGCCACCCAGGCGCCCCTGCCATTCTTGTTTCACCTAATAGCATTGGGTTTTTTTGTTTGAATCTCTTAAAGCAAATCACTTAAAGCTACTGTATCACTTTACTTGTAAAAAAATTCTGTATGTTTTCTAAGAGGGTAAGGATTTAAAAAAAACACAGTACCATTGCTACAACCAATGATATTAGCAATTATTACTTAATAGCATCTACTACCCAGCCTATGTTTTATATTTACCTACTAACTCAATTTTCTCTGTCTATAGTGAATTTGTTCAAAAACAAGTTTCAAAAAGTGCCCACAGATTGTATTTGTGTGTGTCTCTGTCACAGTTGAATTTTTAGTGTAGGTCATGTCCTTTAAGGACTTTATTTCAATCTCTCCTCAGCATACTTTAGAGGTAGGATCCATGGTCTCTGCCTCAGAGAGTTTAGTAAGAGAGTGTAGATGACTTGCCTGGACTTGCACCACCTCCCAGGGCCAGAGGCTGTGCTAGGACCCAGACTTCAAAGTCATTCCTGTTTCATACTGTTCCATGTCCCCTTGTTCCTTGAGCAAGCCAGATCCTTGCTTACTTTACAGCTGCCACTTTTATTACCATGTCATATTGCCTCTCATATCCCTTGCCCCTTCAGCGTGTTTGGCAATTCTAGGCCTTTCAGAGAGCCAGACTGGTTGGACCTTTTGTTGTAGCTAAGCCTTGAAATAGAGCTGCCATAGCCTCGGATGGTGGTTTCCTTTGTTATTTGGGATTTTTCTGCTTCTGAGGCAGAAGCAGACTTTCTCTATCATCTTGATGTTAAATGCATAGTCACTTCTGAACAGCTCAGTAAGGTCCTCTGTCTAACTCATGTGGTGACAACAGTTCATAACACCTCATTTCAGAGCAGAGATAATTGCTATCCCTTTCATATGATGAAGGCTCCAGCTTTTTCTGGCTTAGGTTATAAGTTCACATTCCTTGCTTTTTGTTGATGATTTATAATTCAGATTCCCTCAAAATATTCGCTATGGTTTTAAAAGAACAAAAATACTTTCCATATATGTTTACTGTAAAAGATATGATTCCCAGCAGATAAAGGGAATGTTCTGTTATACTTTTTTTCCAAACTGCAAGAGCTTTTTTTTTTTCCTTTTTTTTTTTTTTTTTTAAGGATGGTAACACACCAGCTTTAAATAAAATGGATTCACATGGTGAGGAAGCTATTCGCTCTCTAATCCTTTCCCTGACCCTCTGAGTAGATCTCAGGTTAATGTTAGCGTATTTTCACATCTCTCTAACACAAAATCTTCCCTGTTAATAAGCAGAGGACAATTCTTAGGCTCAGAAATCTTGGTTGGCAACAGACTTCAATAGTACTGTTTTAATTGTATTTATTTTTAAGGTTTCCGTGTGGTTTTATAAGCGAAATTGTTTTTCCACTAATGACTAAAATATGTTTCTTTTAAAAATGTATTTGTGTAGGTAAAAAAGAGCAATTTTAAAGAGAAAAATATTAAGTAATGACAGTTATTATTTTGAGTACTTACTACATACAATGTGTCCTGCTTTAAGTTACATGATAGAACTCAGTGTTTCTGGGGCACCTGGCTGGCTCAGGGGTAGAACGTATGCCTCTTGATCTCGGGATTGTGATTTCAAGCCTAACTTTGGGTATAGAGATTACTTAAAATAAATAAGTAGAAATTTAAAAAAAAGAACTCAGTGTTACCTTCAATGGCTCTATGAAGCAGGTACTAGTATCATGCCCATTTTATACATGAGGAATTTGAGGCACAAAGGGAATACTTTAAGATCTCAAGTTTAATAAGTAGTATGATTAGGCTGAGCTGAGCTCTTTCCCTTCACCTAATACTGGCTCGCAGTCCAGACTGGTAAAGTCGATTTATGTAAATGGGGAGCATAGCACAACAAGTACTAGAATGGTTGAGTGAACATCTTGCCTTACACTTTCAACCTTCACTTTACATACAAGTTTTAACTTACAGGTTAAAAAATAAAGGATCAGTATTCTTACAAGTGTTAAATTAAATATTTTTGGTTAAATGATTTTACCTCTCTAGACCTCAGTTTTCTCATTTGTGAAGTAGACCTAATAACAACTATCTCACAAGGTTGTAGATAGACTATACTGAGGCTATATGATATACTTTAAACGGTTAGAGTAATTATCCGTACATGGTAAATAACAAAAAATGATAGCTGATATCATTGTCTGGAGGCAATATGATTCACTGTTTAAGTTAGGGCTTTAAACAGACCTAGGTTTTAAGAACATGTTACCTTGGAGAAGTTACATCTGGGAAACGGAGATGACGGTTATTCAAATTATTGTCATGGGTTTGGAATGAAATAATAATAGTTCTGTATTTGTCTGTCATTTGTCCTGCTTGGTATTTTCTGAGCTTCTTGGATCTGTGGTTTCATCTCTGACAATCATTTGCAGAAATTCTCACTATTATTTCATATAATTCTTCTGTTCCTTTATATATTTCTTCTTCTGGAATTTCTATTACATGTATGGTTTTTGTAGTTCCATAGTTCTTGGATGTTCTGTTTATCTTTTTTTTTTTCTCTTTCATTTTTAACTTTGTGATTTCTATTGAGAGATCCTCAAGCTCAGGAACTCCCTCCTCAGCCATACTGATATACTTATCAAAGGCATTCTTCATCTCTGTTACAGTGTTTTTGATCTTTAGCAATCTTTTTTGGTTCTTCCTCAGAATTTCCACCTCTCTGCTTACAGTGCCCATTTGCTCTTATGTACTATCCACTTTTTCGATTACAGCCCTTAGCATATTAATCCTAGTTTTGTAAAATTTTTGGTCTGCTGGTTCTAACATCCTTGCCATATCTGAATCTGGTTCTGATGCTTGCTCCATTTCCTCAAATTGTGTCTTTTTGCCTTTTAGTATGTTATGTCATTTTTTTTCCTGATAACTGAACACACTGTACTGGGTAAAAGGAACTACTGCAAATAGGCCTTGAGTATTGTGGTGGTAAGATTTGGGTGAGGGGAGGTGTTCTATAGCCCTATGATAAGGTCTCAGTATTCAGTGATCTTCTACCTCTGGACTATGAACCTCACATGAGTCCCTCAGTCTCCCTCCTAACTTCCCCATTCTGGGGAGCAGGATGTCTAGAGGAGGGGGGAGTTGGGCATTTCCCTCCACCCCCCCAGTCAGTTAGACTCTAATAAAACCCCAGCAGATTAGACTCTGGCTATATAGTTTCTACTAAGAACTTTCTACTAAGTTCTACAGAACTTTCTGGTATATTTAAAGTGGTTCTTTTCCCCTTCCCCCTGCTGGAAGCAGGGGGAATTTTTCTGAGCTTTCACTATGAGAACCTGGTTGAAGTTCATGTAGGTAAAATTCACAAAAGTGTGTGAGTTCCCCTTGACTGGGTCTCTCTGAAGTTTTTAACTCTTAGATCTGTTCACATTAAGCCTCCAGCAATTTGTCAATTATAGTTCAGGTTTCCTTACCTGGCGCTGCATCTGGAGGTAGTTTCCACTCTGGTAAGCTGTGATTCTCTGTATTCATCGGTCAGTCTCTTCAATTTTGGGGACAGAGGTTCGCCCTGTGACCTCACTTGCCTGATGGATCTAAAAAGAGTTGTTGATTTTTCAGTTTGTCAGCATTTTTACTTATTAGGACAGAGTGGCAACTTCCAGCTTCTTACATGCCTGACTGGAAACTAGAAGTCTAGCCACTTCTTCACACCAGTACATCCTCGCTCCACATTGATATTGACTCAACTTTGATTTGGTGTTACATTGCATGCATAACTGCAGCACAGTTTTATGCTAACATTAATCATTTGTACCAGATTACTTCTTTGATCAATATTCTATCTAACTTATTTACAGTGCAAAGGCATTAAGAATTCTATAGAAATTGTACATTAGAAAGATTGAGAATATACAATTTGCTATTATGATGCAATAAATGAACTCAGGTTAAGCAAATGGCAGCAATTACTTAGTTGCAGAGATCTCTATGCAAGATAAATCAGAGTAAAAGTAAGCAGTGAAAGCCAGTATTTGGTTATGGTATCTTAAAAGCTTCTGGTAAAATCTGTGCTAAAGATACACAGAAACATTCTAATTATATATACTTCCCTGATCTATTATTATTCATACACTTTTACTTGGATATCTTCTAACTACAAAATAAATGACCCATTTACCAGAAAAACCTGCAGTAGGTGTGTGGAAGTAGAAAGGGTGTGGGAGTTAAGACGGGAGGGAGGAGTTGTTGTCCCAAGATATCATAATAATTAACCAGTGAAAGTCTTTTTATGCAAAAGTGCCCATAGGGTAAATATAAAATAATAATATCAGCATGGCATTTTTGTTTGTTTGTTATATTTCCCTGACGTCATTCTGCAGTGCTAGGTGGCATCCATGCTAGATGGTGCTTTAAGTGTCAGAAGGTTTTCATGTTACTTTACATAAAAACTGGTTCTCTAGTAGAGACCCTGAAAACTAGTAGACAGGTAGAAATTAAAGAGAAAACCTCCACTTATTATTTCTATATCTGCCCATACCAATAGTATTATTGTGGGTGCTCTTAGAATTAGCACCTGATAACAATTTAAAATAGGATATTCCTTTTTTAAAAATATTTTATTAATTTATTTGAGAGAGAGAAAGAGAGAGCAGGGGGAGGAGCAGAGGGAGAGGGACAAGTAAACTCTGTGCTGAGGGTGGAGCCTGACGAGGGTCTTGAACTCATGACCCTGAGATCATAACTTGAGCTGAAACCAAGAGTCAGACACTCAACCGACTGAGCCACCCAGGTGCCCCCAAATAGGATATTCCTATGGGATTCAAAGATAGCATCATATTATGTCATTGTTTCTACTTAGCACTTCAAAATATGTGTGAAATAATGGGAAGGATTTATAATTGTTCTGACCCCCCCCTTTTCTTACTTTTATATTAAGTTTCGTGGATTATTGTAGTGATCTCTGCAGGAATTTCACCCCATCATCCTTGCGGAACTCCCTCATTTGATGCAAGTTTGTCCTAGGCTGGAAGGGGGGACAGGTGCACGATGATGACTTATGTTATCAAACAAATCAGCCCTAGAGGCAATTGTCAGGGCAATTGTTTGCACTGCCTTGCTTCTCATTTCTTGTTTTCAAGCGCATGTTTCTAGAGTGAGGTTAACTTAGTTAACACCGGCACCATCCTAAGCATCCTGAAAGCAAAACAGGAGGGTGAATCCTGGCCAAGATGGAAACTTTATGTTTCTTTCTAAGCCCTGTCAGAGACTAGGTGGTCAGCAGTGCCTGACCCCGGTGAAACCACCAGAAAAGAGAGGGTCTCCAGGATTTTTATGTCATGGCAACACTCAGATCACGTGTTGCTATACATAAAGCTATACTTAACAGGATTAGCTTTAGTTACAAATGGATCTTTGGACAATCATCTATGTATTTGAATTTGGGAGGTGTATAAAGCCTTTCTGCATGCAACATGAGACTCTAGTTCTGTAAGACAGGGGTGACCGAAACGAGTGACTTTTGTCAAGCACCCACGGTGTGCAAGGAACTCAACTAAGCTATTCCATTTTATGCCAATGAAAGTGCATTATTTTATTTCATTCAAAGCTCACTACAAACCTAAGAAGTAGATCAGATAAGGATAGTAAATTTAAGGTTTAGGAAACTGAGGCACAAATTGACTCTCAGGAACCAACAATTGACAGAGTGGGCTTTAAGCTCAGAAGTCCCCCAGAGCCTGCATGCTCAAGCAGCCTTGTATTAGGGAAAGAAAGCACCAGCTTTAGAGTTAATCACAGCGGGGTTCAACCCTCCACTCAACTCTCCGAGGTCCCAGCCATGAGACCTCAACCACTCTTGAGCCTTGCTATCCTCACTGATCAGAGAGGAAAACAGTAAGAGCTCCTTCATTTTCCTCACAGTATTTTGGGCAAAGATAGATGAGATAACCGAGAAGAAAAAGAATTTGTAAGTAACAATGAAGCAGGCTCAATTTTGAGAGTTTCAGACTTGCCTCATAAATGGGTGCTGAGGGTTTACCAGCTTAGAAGATTTTTATATGAAAGTTGAGGTACTTTCTGGGTAAGAAACTAACCTGTGTTTACTGGGTCTGAAATAACTGAGTAAATGTGATATGATCTGACAGAATTCCCTTTGTGGAGGTCAGGGTGGATTTGCCTAAAAACACACATGCGTATTTATATACGGTTACCCCTTGAACAATGTGGGGACTAGGGGTGCTGGCCCCTGCACAGCTGAGAATCCACATGTAAATTTTGACTCCCTCAAAACTTAACTGCTAATAACCTACTATTGACTGGATGCCTTACTGATAATATAAATAGTTGATTAAGACATATTTTGTATGTTATATGGATTAATACTGTATTTTTACAATGAAGGGAGCTAGAGAAAGGCAAATATTATTAAGAAAATCATTAGGAAAAGAAAATACATTTACTGTGCTATATTGTATTTATTGAAGAATTTCATGTGTAAGTGGATCTGTGCAGTTCAAACCTGTATCATTCAAGGGTCAACTGTATATTAAATATATAAATATATTTTATTAAATACATATATGTATTAAATATTCTATGTTAAATACACAGCATATTAATATACATTTGAAGCATCAGAAACTATCAGAATCGAGTGTCATAGTTATTAGTGAAATGTGTTTCTCAGTTCAGCCCCTTGGATATGTGATTGTGTCCTAAAGAGAAAGCTTTTAGTTTTTATTTATTTTTTTTGAGGGGCTCTTTTTTTCTTTAATTTTATTATGTTATGTTAGTCACCATACATTAACATCATTAGTTTTTGATGTAGTGACCCACGATCCATTGTTTTGGTATAACACCCAGTGCTCCATGCAGTATGTGCCCTCCTTAATACCCATCACGGGGCTAACCAATCCCCCTCCCCTCTAAAACCCTGTTTGTTTCTCAGAGTCCATAGTCTCTCATGGTTCATCTCTCCCTCCGATTTCTCTCCCTTCATTTTTCCCTTCCTTCTCCTAATGTCCTCCACGCTATCCCTTATGTTCCACAAATAAGTGAAACCATATGATAATTGACTTTCTCTGCTTGACTTATTTCACTGAGCATCATCTCCTCCAGTCCCATCCATGTTGATGTAAAAGTTGGGTATTCATCCTTTCTGATGGCTGAGTAATATTCCATTGTAGATATGGACCACATCTTCTTTATCCATTCATCTGTTGAAGGGCATCTCAGCTCTTTCCACAGTTTGGCTATTGCGGACATTGCTGCTATGAACATTGGGGTGCATATGGGCTTTCTTTTCACTACATCTGTGTCTTTGGGGTAAATACCCAGGAGTGCAATTGCTGGGTCATAGGGTAGCTCTATTTTTAAATTTTTGAGGAACCTCCACACTGTTTTCCAAAGTTTTAACTAAAAAATGGAAGACCTCTTTCTCTAAACTCTGTGACACATCAGGGCACAGTCAATATTACTTTACTATCATGTAACACAATGGGTAGGGAGCTGCTTTCTTCATTCCATCACATTTTACCACAGGGCATACATACTAGGAGGGTTTAAGGTGGCCACTAGTGGAGAATTGCTTTGCGTTGGAAAAAACGAGGAACAACCATGAGCTCCGTACGGAGCCAGTCGGGATGCGTCTGAATAATGGCAGAGCCGCAGTGGAACAAACTTACAGCTAACCACTAGTGTGCAACAACTCTGCTTATATGATACCTCTGGAGCAAGAGTGCAGGATGGATAGAAACCATCATGGCACACTACATGATAGTGTACATGGAAGCCCTGGGAAGGGAGACAGTTGTGTCCACAAAAGGAGCATGGGTGGCTGCATTGCCTGGCTGAACATCGAGGGGTAGCTAGTGGAACGGTGTGGCTGCCAAGAGAATAAAGCCTGTGAGTCTGCTCGGAACACTTGGACAGGTATGTGCCAGAAGCTAGAGTTTCTGGATGAGGAGGCGGACACCAGAGCTAAGACATCTGTGTCACCCCTGTAAGGTAATGTATGAATTAGCCATGATTATGACTACTATATTCCTACAGTGTAGGGTATGTAAGAAGCAAGCCGTATTTCCCTTTGGTCCTGGTATTAGAAATCTTTGTCATTTTTTGGATAAAGCTATTTCTTTCATTCTTCTGTGCACTCGGTAGGATCCATTTGGGGTACAAGTTGATAACTGGTGTATGTCCTACTTGACAGTGTTTTTCTAAGGGCAGCCACCATATTTCAGTATCAGAGTCACCCACTTGGCTTGGTATGAACATGGCCTTATCTGAGGCCCATTGAATCAAGCTGTGAGCTTATTTTTATTTTTTATTTTTGCCTTTTATTTCAGATTAATTTTCATGAACACTAAAGTTTGAGAACTTCTCCTTTATTTTCTCAGTGAATAGAAGATAAAACCCCTTGCTGAGAGAGTGGCAGTTAGAGGCGAGGTAGAGGTCTTGCAAAGAGTGGTAAAGGTTTGAAGTATCCACTGTAGGGAATGGTGGAAGAATCTTCAGGGATACGTAAAAACATTCTTGAGCAGCCCTAGTCCCTGCTGAAACAGAAGACCTTAAATTTACGATGATAACAATCCTCAGGATTGTCCACAGAGGGTCCTCATGGCTATGACGTATTTATTGAGGTATGGTGTGGCAACCGTTTGGTAAATATAAGTACTGATATAAAAGAAGATACAGAAAATGATATAATAGGGTTCTATGAGCAGCGAGTCCATAAAGAGGTATTAAAAATGATTAAAGAAGATAATTGAGGGGGCACCTAGGTGGCTCAGTTGGTTAAGTGACTGCCTTCAGCTCAGGTCATGATCCTGGAATCCCGGGATCGAGTCCCACATTGGGCTCCCTGCTCAGCAGGGAGTCTGCTTCTCCCTCTCACCCTCCTCTCTCTCATGCTCTCTGTCTCTCATTCTCTTTCTCAGATAAATAAATAAAATCTTATTAAAAAAAAGAAGACAATTGAGGTAATACAAACTTTATTTAATACTTCATGAAGTGGGCTGTCTCAGAGAACTACAAAATGGGATGGAAGGCAAAAAGCTTTTATAGGATGACTAAAGAATAAGGAAGAGACAAATGGAAAATATCTGATTGCCTGGGGCCACATAATCAATCTTGTTTGAGGTGAGAGGCCCAGAATTGGCTTGGCCTTTGGGGATTATCTAGCTGGATATACTGCATTTCTGGTCAAGCAGTACATTTACAGAGACACAAAAATTATCTAAGTTTTGGTTTTCTGACTTTGCACCCTGGGCAGAAGCATCTCCATCATGGGCCTAAAGATTTATTTAAACAGAGGCACAGTCTTGTCTTGAAAGGGGCCTCAATATGCAGAGCTCTCGTTGACAGCTGGGTCTCCATGTTGTTGCTGCTTCTCTGCTCACATTGATGCTGTAATTCTGGAGTAGCAGGAAAAATACAGCCATTGGTCATCATCAAACTATCAGTCCCAGGGAAAGTGGAAGCGCTGGAGTCTAAGGAAGATTTCAAGCAATTCCTTCTTCTAATCATCAGCAAGATGCAGGAGGACATAACATCTTGCACTTGAGTGCAGGGGAGAGCTTAGATGCAAGAATAGGAGCATGCTGTGGGAAATGGAAGGTCTGCTCATCCAAATAAAAACCCATGAGAATGCCTCGGAGGAAAGCACGCTGGATCATCTTTAGAACCCAAAAGATGGAGTCGAGGAGTGACTAAACAATGCAAAGAAGGCCAAAGAGATTATAAAGATGGCAGTGAGGCATTGATTGACCTAGTCTAGGAGACCGAGAAAAGCAAATAAATCATCTTGGAGGATCAGCAGTTTACAGCCAGTGGTTTCGGGTCAACTGATGGAGATTGACACCGTAGAGAAGCTGAAACTAGAGAGCCTTCTGTGTTTTCTCTTCTTTTTTCTCTTCTCTGTCTACATGCTGTCCTCACTTATACTATGTTTCTGATGGTTGGTCTGTGGTTGATGACTTCAGGATGAATTTGGATTGTTAAATATTTTGTTTGGGGAAAGTAACTTTTTTTTTTTTTTTTTTTGAAAATGCTCTCACACAAGAGAATTAGGGCCTAGATTGTAAACTCTTGCAGGAATTGGATTTGTTCCTGGAGTTTGGTTATTTCTAAATGTTGAGGTGCTTTTCTCTTTCTTGTGTGACTGGAGAGCTCCCTGGAACTTTGGGTCTGAGTGTGATTCATGAGACTCAGAATTGGATTTCTCCAGCTCTGGAGGCACTGAATGAGCTACATTACTTCTAGATGACAACTCCATGCAACAAGTGCTGAAGAAGCTGAACAAGGGACCAGACTTCAGCTGGGGATGTGAATGGGGCTGATATGGCTAGGAAGGATGAATCAGAAGAAGGAGCAGACGATGGTATTGTCTATATTTTGAGACTTTAATTTCTGGGTGAGCCCAAAGGAGGAGAGAGGTGTTTTGTTCAAAATTTAAATTTCATGTGACACACTAACTGACTTCACCGTTTGGTCAGTTTGTTTGGACAGCCTAACTCAGCTTTATTTGACATAGAACCTAAAACAGAAGACAAGATCTTGGTATTCTATACAAGTTGATGGAATCCCCTGATGCATTTCAGGGGATTCTGGACATAAAATGAAAGGGATATTTACAGAAGCTTTTGAGGGGCTGGGAAAGAAAACTGAGGACTGTCTACATCGGACCCTACAATGGACAGGGAATAGGTATCTTCAAGGTTCTGTAAGTAGTCCAGCCATAAGTTCATTTACATAGCAGAACTGATAAGTATTTGGGGTCCAAACCCTACTATGAAGGGAAAAAAGTTGCCATGTTAATAAAGCTACTTATTTTCTTGAAAAAGAAAAAGGATACAATAAAGCACTGAAAGCTAAATTGGGGAGAGAAAACAGGCATACAAGAATGTCATTAACAACAACACAGTATTAAGTTAAAAGATAAATTGAATGATAGTACCTAACTTCCCAAATATGAAAGCACGGACAACAGTAGTTGATAAAAGAGGTGAAATTTGACTGGTGCCTTAAAAATATGGTAGGATTTGTAGGAGGAGATCATTCAGGTCAAGAGAAGATATCATCATATGAACAGTTTATACCACCCTCTGTATACAATACCATTTCCAGCGCTGTGAAGAATTAATATAGGAACAAGATGCCTTTTGGTTCTCAAAGACATTCCAACCTAACAAGCAGACCCAAGACTGATCATAGCACGTTCTTGGAGTGGTGAAAACATAATGAAGGGAAAGTTTTGAAGGTGCCATGGGAAATAATGTTGGGTAAAATAATAAATGTGCTCAAGTCCAGTTTTTTGGGTTGCACACAAGAAGATCAAGATGGCACATATATGAGCTCAGCTAAAAAATGGTTTGCTTGGTTTTAAGAATTCAGTAACAGGGTTGTATTTAGGCAATGCAGAAAGAATAATAATTGAAGGAGTCTTAACAACAATGGCCTATAAAATTCGAAACACAACACCATTTCAGGTGTGAATGGCTTTCTTTGCTTCCAATTTTTTTAATCACTTTTAAGTTAATGAGGCCTGCACTGCACTGAACAGTATAAATAGGACACATCTGTATATATCTGAGTTACTTATAATTTTATACTGATGCCTTTGCGAGGCTAATGGTGAAGGTAAAACTGCTACTTACACCCCACTACACTCTTTTACAAGGTAGGTGTGTATTACGGAGAGCTTGGAAGCCAGGTTTAGATTTTGCCAACAATCTTCCTGAGCAGTGACATGTTCCACATGGCATTTAACAAATGGTATTCAGCAAAATAAAATACACAATATTAATATAAAAGCAGGTAACCTTAGAAAAATAGCAAACTTTCCTTCACCAAATAGTAGAAGCTGAGAAGATGCAACAGAATGACACCTTTGGATTAGAAGAGGGAAGAGAGGAAAGTAGGAAAAAATTGGAGTCAGGGCCACCATGGAAGGCATCCAGGGACCCCCTTGATACTGGGAATCTGTGGGAGGGGACACGATATAGGACAAGCAGAGGCTTCTCTGTTCTGCCTGGAGCTGACCCTGAGCACTAGTGAGAGTTGAAAGGTGATATGCAGGGCAAAAATAGTGCACAGAAAAAATCATGCAAAAACAAAACAAAACAAAACAAAACAAAAAAGGGAAAGGGAAGAAAAAGGAAGTGAAGGGAGCACTGAACGTCCCTGATGAAGAGGCCAATTGGGAGATCAGCATAGTGCCTTCAAGTCTAGCCAGAGATTTCCATGCTGTTCCAACCCACTACTTTTACCATTGGGCACCAGAAGGACCGGGCTTGAATTTTCAAGTATGTGAAAAAATACATATCCTTAAACACTAGACTCACTCTCAGTGCATCAAAATGCTATGAGACATTTCTGAAGAAAGAAGGACTGAGGGAGGAAATTTATTTATACAAAGAAATAACACAGTGTCTCTTGTCTCACTCTCAATCCAGGCCATGTGCCCTTTGATGGGAAAGATAGAATCTGCTTCACTGTTTAAATTGCTATTTCTCATTTTTTGTTTCGTGAGGTTTAAGCACATAGTTGATGTTTCAAAAATTATGTGCACTTACTTTTCAGTTCCACAATATTAATACACTTGAAATTTTGTTGTTCTTATGTTATTTCCTAATTTCCCCCCATTAAAGCTCCTCAATGGAAATTTTATATACATGTTTATGTGATGACTATGACAAGAATACCTACAAAGTACGACATTCAGATTTAACCACTTGTATTGAAATCTCCCTATGAACCAGCAGTGTGCTATGTTAGTTGGTGTAACACACTTGGATTATCCTTGTATCATTGCTGTGAAGTAAGTGTTTTAAAAGAATGTTTTTATTTTGAGAGGTACTGAAGCATATGTGAGGATTGCCTTTGATCAGGCACTTGGCAATTCAATAGTTTAGAGAGGAAAATATTCAAATATAAGAAAAATTTCACCTCTTATCTTAAATGGTAGAGGCATTTGCCCTTGAGAACATTCTTACAGGAAGGAGGCATTTATAGCTAATGACATTTTCACAATAAAAATTGGTGCCATTGAGTATTTTATGGATACGTTGTCATTAAAAATTAACTTTGAGGGGCACCTCGGTGGCTCAGTGGGTTAAGTGTCTGCCCTTAGCTCAGGTCATGACCTCGGGGTTCTGGATCGAGCCTCATGTCGGGCTCCCTGCTCAGCGGAGAGTCTGCTTCTCCCTCTCCTGTTGCCCCAGCCCCCTTCATGTGCTCTCTCTCTCTCTCTCTCTCTCTCTCTCAAATAAATAAACAAATAAATAAAATCTTTAAAAATTAACTTTGATTACCAGTCTTAATTTTCTGAAATCCTGTGTGGCTCCTAATATATTAGTTCATATGCTTTCATGTGTATATTATTTTGACCATTTAGACAGTATTAATGAGAAATACTAGCTTTTCAACAACTTTATTGTTCATACCAGTACCTTAAGTGGGATCACTGAAATATTCTTTACTGTGCATGCATGCAAAACTTGGTTCCACTGTAAATTACTACTGTAGCATTTTCTGTCACCAGTGCATCTGCATGTAAGTAAATCTATGTCAGGTTTTATAGACAGCTTTTTAAAAACCTACATGAAGCTTGGAAAATGATTTGTAGAAGGTATTTTTTTCCTTCAGGGTTGTCTGTATTTTCCAAAATTTTCCAAATAATTAAAAGGTATTTAAACTCACTCTATGAAAAAAAAAAGGTTTTTATTGAAATAATTATGGATTCAAAGGAAGTTGGAAAATAGAGTACAGAGAGGTCTGGGCTATCCTTTACCCCATTCTCCTTAGTGGTTACATTTTACATAACTATACCACAATTTCAAAACCAAGAAGCTGACATTGATATAATGTGTGTCTATAGTTCTAGGCCATTTTATCACATGTGTAGATTGTGTAACCACTGCATTCAAGATACAGAACTATTTTATCACCACAAAGATCTCCCTTGTGCTACTCCTTTATGGTCACCTCTCACCATACATAACTCCTGGCAATTTCGAATCTATTCTCCATCTCTATAATTCTGTAATTTTAAGAATGTAATATAGATGGAATCCTAGAATATGTGACCTTTTAAGACTGGAGTTTTTTTTTACTCAACCATTAGGCAGAGGCCCATGCAAATTGTTGGTTGTATCAATGATCTGTTCCTTTTATTACTGAATAGCACCCCATAGTGTGGATATCCCATAGTTTGTTTAACCATTCACTACCGCAGGAAATTTTAATTATTTCCAGTTTGAGGCTGTTACAAAGCTGCTACGAACATTTGTATACAGGTTTTTGAGATTTTTTTTTTTAATAAATCACATTTCAGAGCTGAGACCAGAGAGGTAAATAAATTGTCCAGACAACTGAACAGTTTTCCAAACCCAGATGTTGTTCCTTTATCTCCTGTGTTGTTTCCATGATCCCATATTCACTGAGAACAAACTGTTCTGCAGACAGTGGAGAAAAGTAATAATTGTATATTTGAATATTCTTGATAAAATATTGGTTTCAGAATAATATCTGCTCAAAAACATGATTATTTTTGGCATCATGTATGCACTTTGGTTCA
Source organism: Eumetopias jubatus (assembly GCF_037043125.1). Lineage (NCBI taxonomy): Eukaryota > Metazoa > Chordata > Mammalia > Carnivora > Otariidae > Eumetopias > Eumetopias jubatus. The sequence continues at coordinate 172,609,937 of NW_028274808.1, read as the reverse complement.
CTCATTCATTCCCAAAAATTATTGTTAGAGAACCCAGGCCTCGTGCTGAGTGCTGGGGCAAGGTGCCTTCCCCATCAGGGCTTTAATAAAATATTGCATTTGTTGCATACAGGTAGCTTGCTCTGTGTTTGTTGGTCTTAACAGTTTCAAATTTTAGTTGGAAAATATTTATTCAGAGTTAACATGATTGCTATACTAATATTTAAATGTGTAGTCTTACATTTAAATTCATTGAGAGATTTGGGTTAATGTATTTTGCCTTATCTTAGGAAAGCAATTGCTGAGCATGCATGCACAAATACACAATCTACTTTTACAAGGTGTGCAGTTCAGTACTTCTTTCAAATATGGGTAAGGTTCAGATGGATTTTTATTTGTAGCTTGTTCACAAATTAATGAATTCTTCTGCTTATTCTGTGTCCTTTCCTTCCAATAGCATAAAAAATTGATCAACCATCCACAGAGTACCGAAAGAATTTCTACCAATCCTGTAGGTATGAAATATTTGCTCAGTCCTCCTTACAGTGGCACTATTTTTCCTCGTATATATGTATGTGAATCGTTGTATAAAAAAAGGAGAAAGTGATTTTGCAATTAAATAATCATTATGTTTATTAGCGTAATAAATGAATTTCCTTTGGAAGTCATGCACAATTCTCAAATATGGGTGTAATTAAAATTTTTGAAATCTACAAGAAATATGAACCCTGCTAAGGATTATTTTACTAAGATAACTAAGTAATTGCTTGCTTTGGTAAACAACGACAGTTTTTTCTGAAATGTTGACAATTAATTTGTGAATCAAAGTGTGGTCTCTTCAACTCCATGTTTGAGGCCAGTAGATTTTTTTTAAAGATTTTATTTATTTATTTGAGAGAGAGAATGAGTGAGAGAGAGAGTACATGAGGGGGGGGAGGTCAGAGGGAGAAGCAGACTCCCCGCTGAGCAGGGAGTCCGATGTGGGACTCGATCCTGGGACTCCAGGGTCATGACCTGAGCCGAGGGCAGTTGCTCAACCAAGTGAGTCACACAGGCTCCCCGAAGCCAGTAGATTTTAAATAGAGGTATGTGGGTATGAAACCACAACAAAGGAAACATTTGATAGTTGATTGTGGTTATACATAATTCAATTATATAACAGTGATGTAGATTTCAGGGTAGAATTTGACATTTTTATTCTATTTTAGCCTTTGAAACAATTCATTTTATAATGTTAATGGTCACTAAATAATTTATTGATCCTCAGATCATTTATTATTTGATCTTGGTCTTCAAAAGATACCCTCTTTCTGATCTTCCTGGCACCCTCCTAATTATAACTCAGAGCAAACAACTGTCAGTCTGCATCTTCTCTGATTTCCAGAAAGCATTTCACTCCTTCCCTTGGGTGCCACAGCCTGCCCTGGTTCTCCTCCTGCCTCTCTTTCCCCTTTGTTGATTCTCTTCCTCCTGATTCTGCTGAATTACTACTTCCTCTCCCAGGCCTCTTCTTTCTCTGTCCTCTCCCCTCAATGAATTCATCAACTTTTACTGCCCTAACCATCTCCTCTGATGTGAAATATCCCAGCTTTGTAGGACGCCTGGGTGGCTCAGTCGGTTAAGTGACTGCCTTCAGCTCAGGTCATGATCTCAGGGGCCTGGGATGGAGCCCTGTGTTGGGCTCCCTGCTCAGTGGGGAGTCTGCTTCTCCCTTTCCCTCTACCCTTACCCCCACCCCTCTTGCACTTGCCGGGAAGATTGCATTTAGGGAGAAGATTTTTTTTAATGGGTTTGTTAGCTGCTATAAAGACTTGAATGGTGTACAGAGCACAGAGTTAGTTGATGACATCTGGCATAGTTTCATAACCCTGAACATCTCTGTAGTTGAGTATAGGGTGAGTAAAGCAGGATTGGCAATTGATAAATTGATAACGATGAAAGCTAAAAAGGACAACAGATCCCAAGGTGGATGCAAGGCGGTCGTTGACGTACATAGCTGATCATGAGGAGCAGCATGTGCTTCTAATAGTATGAAGGTATGTGAGACCCAGTAGAGATGAGTGATGGTCATCAAAGGACTCGCTGCGTCAGTGACAGGGGCAAGAAGCATATTAGGTAGGAGGAACACCACAGAGCTGTGGAAGTTTAGGAAGTAGTGGTCAGCAGTAATATTGAGAAGCTGATGCCTTGGAGGGAGATGAAACCTGAGGATTGGCCATGAAAGTCAGTTTCTTATGTGGAATCACAGTACAGGTGATTGATGTCAACAAGATGAAGGAACAATGTGGTCGGAGGTGTGACTGATTAACAGGGTTACTGATGCTGCTGCCAGCCAATGGCAGGAGATAGAAGATGTGGATGGGGAGAGAAGGCCTGCCCCTTCATCATGAGCCTATATTGCACGATGGAAGCAGAATGTTGATTTAAAAGTAATGGAGACTCCATTTCCTGAGTAGCTTTCCCAGAAAAGTGGCACGATTCATAATGTAAATTTATGTGCAATTTCTGTGAGTAGGTAGATGGAAGGAATCATGGAGTCAAAGGTGGCAGATGCAGTATTCTTACCTCCCATCAGACCAGGCAAGAGTTAGCCAGAGAATGGTGCAGGCTGGGGCACAGAGGCTGGGGGATGGGGGGCTCAGGGACTTTACTGGGAGTGATGGCTTGGAGTTACACAAAGAAAAACAAACAACCAACCAAACAAGAGAAAAATGGAATCATAAGTTTAGGTGGTAGACGTGAGTCACAGGATAAGGGAAGGGGTATGCTGAAATACAGGATATATTCAAAGGAGATGTTTGTGGTTTCAATAGTCCAGAGGCCAGGGGAAATGTTTTGGCGTAAAGGACCTTCCACAGAACTCCTCTTTGGGTTGGATTTTGGTGAGTTTGTGTGTGTGTGTAGTTGGGGCTGGTGGTGAGAGGATTGTGTAGCTGTTGGTACAATTTATGCATCAGATTAGTACTAATTACGAAAAAAATATTTTTGAACCCAGAAGTATCCTTTAACATAGTGCTGCTCAAAGTATGGTTGGGGACCCTAATGTCAACATCACCTCAGAGTTTGTTAAAAATGCCCAATTTTGCCCCTACTCTAGCTTTACTTAATTAGACTAGCTGGGGAACAGCCTAAAATCCATTTTAACAAGGCTTCCTGGATCTCAGGGGAGTTAAAATCTGAGAAGCATTTCTAGTCTTAGGCAATCAGTCATTCCCTCCAGGGAGGAGACCCCAGAAATGGCAGGGATCCAAAGGCTTTCAACTGTCCACTGGGGTGGTTCCAGATCTTTCCACCGTTCAGAGGCCAAACCAGAGAGCCCTTAGACTTCCTGGGAGGAGGTGCGGAGGGTGAGATCAGCCCTGCCCCCGGGAAAGAGTCCTAACGCGGCGTGTTCCGCGTGTGCCTGGCAGAAGGCCTGTGGGACAACCTGCTGCACTGGCTGGCGGAGGAGCTCTTCGAAGAATACGCCGCGCATCTCTCCTGGTCCCTCCCTCTTAGCCGCAGCACCATTGAGCTTCTCAGACTGAAGAACCCCGGTGATCCCACAGAACAGATCAACGAACTTCTTTGCTTCTGGAAAAAATCACTTCCAAATTCCACTGACAAAGCTCGCCTTCTGGCTTGTCACCTCCACAAGATCGGCAGGAGCGATCTTTCCGAAGAGCTCAAATTCAAGTGGGAAAAGAAGGTGTTCAGGGAGCCACAGCAGTGGTTTGATTCAGCATAGTAACGCCAGGTTGCTCTTTCTTTTGCCCTAGAGAAGGGTCGTAGCTGGTTTTAAGGAGGTTTCTGTCAACATTTTACTACCAAGTTTCCAAGTCAAGTTGTTTGAACTGAGTCTTTGATAGATGTGCTATTGGAGACAGATGGAAAATCTAATCAGATCATAAAAAGCATTCTTGGGTTTGAGGGCTTCTTTGCGGTTCAGAGAGGTACGTTCTGCAAGAATTATTGTCTTAAGTTCAGACAAGTTTAATAGCATTTGTAATAGAGTTTGCTGTGTTTACATTTTAATAGCGGAGGTTGTTTTCTGAGTGGGAAGGAAAGATATGATATACAGAATCCCCCTTTTTTATTGTTATCTACATAAAAGTAAACTAGTTATGCAGGACCCCAAGCAACTAATTCACATTATGCATATACTGTGGAGCCTGCAGTTAACAACACAAAATAAACTGGGTTGCGGAGACCTGATGCTGATGATAGTAAATCAGTAAGAAAACAGACAAGCTTGAAATAAATTAAAAGTAGAATAACATCGGCCATTTGCTGCCACAAGCTTTTCTTTTTTTAAGAAAAAGGACCCTGGAATAGGGAAAATCTTATTATTTTATTATTAGAGAAATGAGTCAGTGCAGAGAAAGTCAAGTATAAGTGAAAGAATTTAGGGCCTTTTTAACTTAGGACAACAACTTCCTCTTAAATCAGTTTTTGTAGAAATCTTGTTATATAAGCCCTATATGTTCATCATTAAAAAACTATAAAAAACACAAAGCTAAAAGAAAAAAATAACAATCACTAAAGCTCCTCCATCATTGGTAATCCCTGTTAATGCCCTAGTGCATAAGCTTTGAGACTTTAGTTTTAGCTAAAACAATGTGATATGAATGGGATATTACATTCATATTACCATTTCATTAATGCAAAACCATCAGGGCCTTGGCTTGTCAGCATCAGTTGTGATTAGTTTTGATTATTGAATACCAGAAAATTAATGAAATCACATGAAAAATTAAACACTCATATGGATCTGAATTTTAAAGGCAAGATTTCCTTCTACAGATTAACCAAGGACCTAGATATCTATTTGGCTACATATTGAAAAAGAGGATTCCAATTTTCAAATACATTCTTATTAAGACATATTTTGTTGGTCAAGATATGTATTATTATTACATGTTTCCAGAAACGTACAATATTTTTCATGTGCTCTTGGAATGAAGAAAAAAGACTGAAGTGTTCATTGTTTTTCTGACTACAAAGTAGCAGAAAAGTAGAGTTGTTTACTGCCTGTAATGAGCCAGACTCTTTATGTTTATCCCTTTATAAGCATTGACTTATTTAATCCTTCCGACTGCTCTGTGAGGTAGGTACACTGTCCCAACTTACAAGAGAGGAAAGGAGATTCAAAAGATTGAGTGCCTTGCCTAAGGTCATAAGTGAGTGAAGTAGCCAGGATCCCTGTTCTAACAACACTAGAGACTATTATGAACATTTTAGAGTATTTTCTTCCAGTTTTTCTGTTTTCCTAGAAGGAAATGTTTCTATTGCTATGTGTATGGATGTATGTAAATACACTTACCTGTGTGCTCACATGCACACACATGCTATCTATAAATCCCCTTACACATACTGCCACACTCATCCCCCTCCTTACTCATGCATTTCTTCTCATACCCCCTTCCATGTCCTCATCTCTCTCACACCCAGGCACTACCACCCATACGTACACACACCCTCCCACACATCTCTCACAAACACCCTGGAACACATCTAACTATCCCGTCCATGTACACAGTCTTACATCCATGTGTGTCCTCACACGCATGCGTGCATTGTCACAAACACACATCTTAGCACACAGCCCACTCCCACCTCTCACACACACTTATTCACAATCAGCCCTTCCTACAAATTCTCACTAACATGCATACTCCACAGACATGCACACACATAAATAACACCTATTGCCTGTACACTTTCACAAACACCCGTTCTTCTCACACACAAATCCACTGCCATACTTCACATATATACCCTCACAGGCACCCACCCCTTCACACACACTCACACACACACACACACACACACACACACTCTGATACATCTTTCCAGAATTAAAAAAACAGGCATATATTATTGCAATGGTAAAACAATATAAGGGTATGTATATATAGAAACAAATGGGGCGTCTCTTGGGCACTGGTTCTCACCTAGGTTATCAAAGGAATCCGCCTGATAGGTAGCCTGTGCCTCGTGTGGTCAGTGGGCCACACCCCACCCCTAGGCACCCTGCTCTCTGTCAGCTGACCTGTATGGATCTCATCAGCGGTGCCTCTGGCTTCTTGATGGGTTTGGGTAATGGAAACCCCAGCAGGAGACTGGGAGAAGAGAGGAGAATGAGTTAGGTTATTCCTGTCTTCCTCCCTTCAAATTCACTGAAGGCTGTAACCTTCACCCAAAGGCCACCACTCCTCTCCCCTCTGGGCAACTATCTCCTGGGTTTTGGGATCTGCCCCTTCTCTTGTCTCTTCAGGTCTAGGGGAAGCAACAGCTTTATTGCTGCCCTATCCCTTGTGGCTCCTCTACCCCCTGATCATCATTTAAGATAAAGCCTCCTTTAATTATTCTGAGTATTATTATATATTTTGTATCAAGACTCTGATACTTCTCTCTCTCTTTCTCTCTCTCTCTCTATATATATCAAAATATATATATAAATGATTTTTTTCAGAATGGGGGTCATATATATATACATGATTTTTTCAGAATGGGGGTCATCTATTATGCATACAACTTTAAATATTATTGTCTTATTAAATTATGAACATTTTCTAATATATTTAAGTGTTTTAATAGCTGCAGACTATCCCATTTCATAGTCATGCCATTTTAGTATTAGCAATTTTTGAAAATTAAAAAATAGAATGATGCAGTATATATTCTTTTATGTCTGGCTTTCTTATATTCAGCTTTATGTTGTTAAAATCCATCCATGTTGTTCATGTGGCAATACTTTGTTTCTTCTCCTTAGTAGTTCCTTAATGCATACTAATCCATTATATGGATATACTGCAAATTACAGATCTATTCCACTTACAGACGAACATTTCAGTAGATTCCAATTTGGAGCTATCATGAATAGTGTTTTGTGAACATTCTGTGCATGCCTTTTAGTGGACATATATATTTATTTCTTCCAGGTATAAACCCAAGAGTGCAATGATTGTTTAACCATAATTAATTTAAACTTTCCCCTTTTGTTGTAACTCAGGTGACTTCCTTCTTTTCATACAAATAATGGCCATTATTCTACACCTACTGCAATGGCTATTTTTCTACACATGTATGTGAGTTGTTATTTCATCAGGATAAGTTTTTTGAACTGGGATTACTTGCTAAAAGCATTTTAAAGGCTCTTGATATACATCGCCAAATTGCCATTTTATATCCTACAGATAATTCTACAGATTAAATCCTACAGATTAAATTCTACAGACTATGTAAGCCTGGATTGTCTTTAGTTGCTCTACTGAGAAAAAAAATTTTGGCCTAAATTTTTTACAGTAATTTCCCTACCAACTGATAGAGTATATTCCATTGACTTTGCTATTTTAGAAAGCATCAGAGGGAGAAATAATACATGTGGACAAATTCGAGAATGTCAGAGAGCTTATGGGGTCAAAATGTAGCCAAATTCCAATGCAAGAAATGTTAAATAAATTCATTTATTCAATAGATATATATTGATCACAAGCTCTGGGTCTGGCAATCTGTTCAACACTAGAAGCACAGAAATGACTAAGAGTTCCCTGGAGGTATGTTTTCCATGCAAAGAAAGAGTAAACGAATGAGATCAACACTTAGTTTATCTCCTGTAATGAACCAGACTCTTCATGCTTAGCCCTTTATAAGCACTGACTTATTTAATACTCCCACTACCCTGTGGGGTAGGCACATAGCCCCCAGTTTATGAGAGGAAACTGGAGTTTCGAAAGATTGAGTGCCTTGCCTAAGGTCATAAGTGAGTGACATAGCCAGGATTCAAATCAAATGTTGGCTTGGCTCCCACCATAGCATGTTGCCACCATGCCAGGGGAAGAAAGAGAGGGAGTGGACATATCTTTCTCCATTATCCTACTTCTCATTTTGCCAAACAACATTTCTAATTCACATCAGTGGTACAAATAGATTCGAATTTTGAGGATGGGGATGGGGAAAAGAACAGGAAGTGAGAGGGATGTGTGATGTTGACAACGTTGATATTTGTCCCAGTTCAATTAGTTAAATGTTCTCTTAGACTTGTTTAAGAGACTGGCAGTTTAGGAAAATATTGCAAATTGACCAAACACAAAATAGGTGACGTATAAATATTGGGTTATTTGTGGCAGATATGAGCAGTCACCAATGATCAGAGCTACTTTGCCACAGTTTGGCTACTCAGGCACATCAAGAACCCTTCAAAGTAGTGGCTGCAAAACAGGACATTTATTTAGCAATTAATAATAATTTAATAAAAATAATTTTATACCACAGAGGGGTATGAATGTTTCTACCATTCAGACCAATCTACATACCTTGAATAACATCAATTTCACTAATGAAAACCCATTCCAACCATCATTTTGCTAATTATTAAGCAGTAAATATTTCAAATAAAAGCTTCTAACATTTATTATTCTAATTAACAAAACTTACAATGTTAAACCATAGTTATCTTTTTTTTTAAAAGATTTTATTTTATTTATTTGACAGAGAGAGAGAACACGAGAGAGGGAACACAAGCAGGGGGCGTGGGAGAGGGAGAAGCAGGCTTCCCGCTGAGCAGGGAGCCTGATGCGGGGCTCTATCCCAGGACCCTGGGATCATGACCTGAGCCGAAGGCAGATGCTCAATGACTGAGCCACCCAGGCGCCACTAAACTATAGTTACCTTAATCAAACACATACTATATCGGTAGCATAAATTCATGATTACAGCAATTGATTACTCCTAAAAAATGTAGCGTAAATGAACACATACACAATATCACATTGTATATTCTGAAGTATTTTAGAGTAAGATAGAAACATCATAACAGGTAAGTTAGATAGACTTTGAAGCCATCATAATCCAATTTTCCAAATATAGAAATTTTGTGGGGAAAGTTCTTTTTTCCTACCCAGTGTTTGTCAAGGGGGGAGTATTACTGACATTTTGAATGGAATATATTTTTTTAAGTGACCTGAACTGGATCATGCACTGAAGACCATTTAGCATCCCTGACCTCTGCCCACCAAAGGCACAGAGCACTCCCTCACCCCAGTAAACATGAGAAACAAAGTTCCTTCCACTCAGTTCCAGTCAGGGGGAGGGTGGGTGTTGGGAGAATACAGAAATGCTATCACTAGACTTAAGAATAGGGTGCCATAGACCTTAAGGGAGGGTGTTGAGAACTACTGTTTCAATCAACTTTTGGCTAGGAGCAGGGCATAAAAGAAAGGGAGCAGAATAAGCCAAGGGAAATTTAGAGTGTTATGTGGAAAAGAGGGCCCAACTTCAAATTCCCCAACTGGTATCAGTGTTTATGAAAATGTCAATGGCTGTCTGATGACTTGCCCAGAAATATTCTCACTGAGGAATCTCCCGAGTTATAATCCAGAGTTGTGCCATAGAAGGAGAAGTTTGTTGAAGGTACAAATTCAGGCCCCCGAAAGGTAGAATAGTGGTAGTTCAGAAGAAAAGGGAAATGCTGAGTGAGGTCAAAGTAGTGGTTGACATGCAGGCACTGGTTTCCCCTTTAGCTGAGCCAAACATGGCTTCTGGGGCTCAGCGTCATGAGAATTCCTCTGTGCGACGTCTAGGCATTTTGACAGACGTCACATCATTTAATTCTCAAATTGCCGCTTCTGCCGGGCTTTCTCTACTGGTGTGTCCAATTTCCTTCACTCTGCATTTATGGCCTAACATGCTAAATAATTTACATTTCAATTATGGTTATTATTTACTTTTGGTAAACTCCCACCTTTGTGCATGCTCTCTAAGGGCCAGAGAGCTTGTCTCTTGTTCGTTGATGTAATCCTATTACTTAGAACTCTGGCATGCCATGCATGTTTCTCTGTTTTCTTATCCTTACTTTACAGATGAGAAAATGCAACTCAGAGTTACAGTGATACCCAGTGTAGAGTCTGAATTAAAGACCAAACAAATCTGTTTTCAAAGTCTTTTTTTTCCTCTACTACCACTTTCTGCCCCTGGTTCCACCCCCTGACCACACCCCCATAGTCCTCTATCTTCCATAACCTCAGGTAACATTTTTCCAGTTCCCTAAATACCCAAGACTGGGTTGATTGTTCATGGCTACTCTGAAGTCTAGTTTCAGTTCTTCCATACTCTGTCGTAATTGCCTATTTATCTGTGTTTTTCTTCAACCAGTTTGTAAGTATCTCGAGGGCAGGGGCCGAGTTTTGTCATTGTTGAATTTCTGATACCCTGCACAGGTCCCAGCACATAGTAGGCACTCATTTAGTCCTGTTGAATTAATGCGTGAGGGACATCTACATGCTGACATGCTATGACCCTCTTTTCCTATTCCGTTTCCCTTCTGAAAGCAACCCTGTGGGGCAGATGTCTTGTCTAAAAAGATAAAAGTTAGCTTGGACTGTAAGTATCTGCCCTGTCGTTTATCAGGCTAGACTAGCAGACAGAGATGAAGTCAGCTACAAAATTAACAGGATCCACTATTTCTCCCAAGAACATACTGCAGCTGCAAGATGTGCCTTTCTTTGAGTAACTGTTGCTTTTTTATACACTGAAAAACATTGTTTTTCAAAATCACAGACTATTACAAACTTCACTGTTTGAAATCATATCAGTAAGAAAGAAATGTTCCTCTCTTGCCTGGAGGATCTAAGACACTTTGACCCAGAAATTCGGTCTTCACTGACAATCCAGGTGCAGAGCCTCAGAGAGAGGGTTTCTGGATACAACACTGCACATCTATCTCAATGTTATTGTTTTAAAGGGAGCAGGACCCTGGGTCCATTTGCAGGGCGGACCCGATGTCAGTCCCTTTACACAAGCTCTGCTTTGCTGTGAGGCCATGAAAATACTCAGCTCTGCCCTATGTCTATGTCTTAAAATAACTCTATCTTTTCTTTTGTTTACCGAAACACCACTGTTGCTTTGGCATGCGATCTCCCTCACTGCAATGAGTCAGTTATACCTGACTTTGTTGACCTTTAGGTGTGTTCTGGCAGTCTTTGGTTGATCAGGCTCTGACATCTATGCTTCGGTGTGCTGGCCTGGAGTTTTCAAATTGACTGCACATTAGAATCAATAGGGGGTGCCTGGCCCCATCCTGAGAAATTCTGATTAAAGTCATCTGGGGTGGGTCCTGGCAATCAGAATTTTAAAACTCTCCAGCTGATTCTGCAGCCAGGTCAAAGGACCATTTTTCTAGCCAGATGGCCCCAGAAAAACTCGGAAGGGTTGTTAAAACACGGTTTCCCAGAACCACGAGTCAGCCCCCTAAATCGGTGTCGTTGGCTACAGAACTGAGGAATCTGTATTCTTAGGGACTCCCTCAGGGATGTTTATGCACATAGAAGTTTAAGGACATTGCCTGCTATTTACTTCCTGTCCCAAGCACTCTCAATTTTATTTTTATTTCTCATGGTTAGCACAGAACATAGAGTAGCATAGGAGGGAAAAAGAAGGGAACAGGGAAGGCTCTGTTCTGTGCTGAATATACAAGACTTTTTCTTTCAGTTTATGGGCATATTTTGAGACAATTTATCTGTTCACAAGACGAAGCAGGGTGGGGTCGGGAGCTGAGGCAGGGAATTGGGATAGTTGGGAAGAAGGAGCACTTGACCCAGGCCTCATGGTAACAGAGGAACTTAAACACAGAGTTTTAAAAAGTCTCTCTTAATGAAAATAGCCATGCCACAATCACAAAGATGGACAGACTTCCCTGGAAGTGGATTCTTGTACCCCTTTAAATCTGGTCCCATTAATGGACTGCACACCAAGCTTACAGGGAATTAATATTTTTGATCTCTCATTTTAAAGAGCAAAACTCTATTCTACTGTATTTTGTGTGTGTGTGTGTGTGTGCTAAAGAATTTAAAATGCTCTGTATTAGAGTATATTATTTTTAGACTTCTTTTTGGTGATTTTTACAGACACTGAGGGTCTCAAAACTTCAAAGCAACCCAGGCCTTGGTCTGCAATAGGCCCTGTGTCTGTGTCTTAAAAGTTGAAACTGGTCTTCAGAAATAGTGCAAATACCTAGAGGTTGCCACAAGAGGGCCTCTGTGCCTCAGATAAAATTAAGGAATCATTTAAGACTACAGAGAAAATTCCTTTATGTTTTTGAAGTGTTTTGCGAGGTTCAAAAAAATAAAGTTGTTTTAGGGTAGAAGGCATAATCTGATCTATGGTCAACACATCGTTAATGTAATAGTACATCATTTTGTGCCTAACTTCTGGTCTAATAGAAATACCCAATTCCCTTTTGATGTGAAAAAATGAAGTACATAGAAATTTCTGCATCTATCCAGGTCTTTATGTTACGTTGTACCTTCTGTTTCTTCAACTAATGCAATAGAAATAACAATGCAATCTATTATTGATCATTGGAACTGATGTGTGTCATTCTGTTGAAATTGTCTAAGAATAGAAATTGGAAGTATACATGATTGACAGTACCACGGAATAAATATACTTTTGATTCGCTTAACTTTCTGATAAATGCTATTGATGGATGTGATTTCTGAAGAATTGCCTTCTAATTTTTTAAAGATTTTTTTTTTGTTTCTTTATTTGAGAGAGAGAAAGAGAGAGAGAGAGAGAGCATGAGAGGGGGGAGGGTCAGAGGGAGAAGCAGACTCCCCGCTGAGCAGGGAGTCCAATGTGGGACTCAATCCCGGGACTCCAGGATCATGACCTGAGCCGAAGGCAGTCGCTTAACCAACTGAGCCACCCAGGCGCCCTGCCTTCTAATTTTTGAAAGGTTTTGAATGGAGTGTTCCTATGGTTTGTCAGTAAATAAAAGTGGCTAACATACATTAAAAATAAATTTCTAAATTAAGATTATTTAAAAATAATCAGGTGATAATTTTCAGCATATTAGTTTTAGTTGTGATTATATTAAAATAATATATCTCCTGAGATAAATTCTAAAATAAGCTGATTATTACTTCTTCCACAAAGCATCACAGACACACAAACTAACAATGTTGTAATGGCAATAGAACAGCCCCTAAATATAAAGCAAAAATGAGCAGCACAACTGGAAATGGTCAAATATGCAAAAATGACCACTGAAATGTGATTGAGTATACTAAAATTTTTGCTGCTTCATTTTGTGGGAGAATGCTACGTTCCCATCCCATTGAAGTAACCCTTGATGATATGCTTTAGTGTGCCCAAGGAAAGGAGTGCCGTATTTGAACAGAGGCTTTAAGAGCCATTGAGTGGTTCCATCATCTTCTCTCTCTGCCTTGAGATCAGCAATGTCCCAGTGAAAACTCTTCCATCAGCCTGGATCTTGATACATGAAAGAGGTCCAGAGCCTACTTGCGACACATAGCATGAAAAATATATATACAACATATATTTTTGTTGGTGTGACTCCCTATTATCTGACTGATGTAAATAGTTTACCAAGCATAAGGAAGAAAACAATATTATTGGCTATCAGTGAGACTTTAAGAAAAGGAGTTGAGACATAGGCTCTATAAACAAAGCAAAAGGAAGTAAAAGTGATTAGACGGTCAGCAAAAATTCAAAGATCGGAATACCTGTTGGTACTAACGGCAGATTGCCACAGCAAATGGGGAAATTAGAAGTCATTACAGAAATGATAAGCCCAGATATAATGCCACTGTAGAAAGATTAATAATAGATACTGATTTATTGAGTGCCAATTAGGTGCCAAGAACTTTTTTTTAAAAGACTTTATTTATTTGTGAGAGAGAGAGACAGAGAGAAAATTTGCAAGCAGGAGGGGCAGAAGGAGATGGAGAGAGAGAGAGAATCCCAAGCAGACTCCCCACTGAGTGTGGAGCCTGATCATGGTCTGAGCCAAAATCAAGAGTCAGATGCTTAAGCGACTGAGCCATCCAGGTGCCCACCAGGAAATTTTTATGTATAATTTCATTTCATTTTTATAAGTATTCTTCAATTAGATGCCATTATTTTTTTTCCTAGATGATGAAATAGGTCTTGAAGGTTAGGTTCATTTACTTACACATTTCCTTGTTTATTTGTTCATTTATTCACTCAATCATAATTCGATCAACAAGTATTTATTAAGCACCTATTACATAACAGGTCGTGAAGTTAAGTTTTTAAACCCCTTCCTATCTGATTCAAAGTGTGTTCTCACCATTCCATAAAACTGTGGTAGGCAGAATTCTAAGATGACCCGCAAGATTTCCCACTCTCCTGTCATAAAAACTTTGACCAGGAATATAATGAATATAATGGATTTAACTCCCAGGAAGAGGTTATGCTACATGACCCATTTGACTTTAAAATAAGATTATTCAGGTGGGCCTGAACTAATCTCATGAACTGGTCTTGGAGGGAGAAATTAGAACTGAAGCATGAAAGAGATTTAAGATGACAAAGGTTCTTAATTCCTGAAATAGAGGGGACCACATGGCAAGGATCTAAGTGTAGTCTCTAGCGAAGAAAGAAGTCTGTGATGACAGCCAGCAAGACATTAGGGACATCAGTCCTATAACCACAAGGAAGTGAATTCTGCCAATGGCCCGTTGGAATTTGGGAGAATATCCCTAATCATATTTCCAGAGAATACAGCCAGCCAACACTTTGAATTCAGTCTTCTGAAACCAAGTTTGCACAAAAGACTAGCTAAAATGTGACAGACTCCTGACCCAGGAAACTGTGAGCATATAAGTAGGTATTTTTCAAGTCACTAAGTTTGTGATAATTTGTTACACAGCAATAGAAAATCAACACATATTCTTTAGGTTGATAACTTTGAATCATCAATAAAAGTAGAATTTTTAAGAAGATTTTATTTATTTATTTATTTATTTATTTATTTATTTATTTATTTGACAGAGAGAGAGAGACAGACAGAGCATGAGCGGGGGAAGGGGCAGAGGGAGAGGGAGAAACAGACTCCCCACTGAGCAGGGAGCCAGATGGATGCGGATGCGGAGGGCTCAATCCCAGGACGCTGGGATCGTGACCTGAGCTGAAGGCAGGTGCTTAACCGACTGAACCACCCAAGCACCCCTAAAAGTAGAATTTATGTTCAGAATTATCTGCTTGTGTATGATGGTAGAGTTTAGAAATACGCTCATTCAACAGAGAGTAAGGCAAAAAGAGGGAAAAAAAGAAATGGAAAAATGATAAGGCATGATTATAATACAGGATCACTAAACTCCCTTCCAAATCCAGAGCTTATGATTGTATTTCCTGTGATTTCATGACCTCTCAAGTCCTTTTCAAAGTTATTTTATGGGTTTTATTAACTTTGCCAGATACGCTAATTGAGTTATTTGTTGACTCTGGGTGAATGTTTGCAGCAGTTGTGGTCCACCGAAAATATAATGACTTTGAACATGAGATATTTTTCAGGGTCTTGAGTTATTTAATTTAGACTTTTCCATTTTTAAAAAATTTGTTATGACCGCACAAGTGTCTGCAGCGGTTGGATGAGACCTCTTCATTCTATCCTTTATGTGAGACTCAAAAGTCTATTCAAAAGCTTTTCTCATGAGAATAATATGAACAAATATAAGGGCACTTTCATTGTTATAGTCTTTTATTTCAATGTACATATTTCCTATACTAAACTTGACCTCTCCTCACTATGCTTTTCCTCTGTTCTTATTTTTGTAGCATACATGAAATATTCTTTGACCATTTGAGATATTTTTGACAAGTCCCCATAATTTTTGTCCAAGATCCTTTTTAATTTAATCTTAGTATTCTGTGACAAAAGCTGCATGAATAATATTTCCCTACTCATGCATTTGTAAGAAAATATCATTTAAATAAAATACATGGAAAATAAATGACCTTTAAGAGAATTCTTTCCCTATTTCAAGATCTATGTTAAATGTTACTTGGTATTATTAGAGGGGTTTGAACAATATGCCATATAAAAGGGTTTAAACCACATGATCTTAAAAGTTTGCTAAGTTCATAAATAAGGCACGAAAGCTGCAAATGGGTCATCCAACCTACAGTTTTGTGAAATGAAATCTTGCCATGAGAAATTATTCTAGGCTTCCTAAGTAGTGGATCTTCTAGTATCTTCCCTGAAGAGTGCTCCATTATTCATTAGCATTCACTGCCAGGCTGCCCTCCACCCAGGTTCACTTTTCCTTCTCTTTCACTGCAACTTGTCCCATTGAATTATATGTGTCTGTTCAGGAAAACAATCTCCTTCTTTCTTCTTCTTATATATTTGGGAATGCAATTATCTTTGGATTCAGTAACATTGTTTCAATTCAATGTCTCAAGTTGTCTTTCTAGAAGAGAACTGCTCATGTCTTGTCTGTTTAGGGTTTGCACTCTTTAGACTAGCATATAAAGAATTTAAATTGCCAGTCCTAAGTCAGTGCGTAGAATACTGCAAGCAGCTCTAAAGAAGTTGTTTACCTAGTTTATAAAATCTTGCTGCTGGAGGAGGTCACTGAGAGGATGTGACCGCTAGTAGACCTGTGATCCGGACTCAACAACTGGAGGTCCCTCACCGCTTTCCCTGTTTTAAGAACTTATGCTCTGCTTACCTTCCCTGCACTAGAAGCTCCTCAAGGACTTGAGATAGAAATATGCGGTTGAGACCATCTGGATAGTCTACATGACTGAGCCCAGTCAAGGCCTCTATGTAAAACCTTCAGACTTGGTGGGCAAGTGCAGAGATCTATTCACCTTGCACCTCCCAAGACAAACCTAAGTAAGTTCCCTTGCTTTTTCAACCTGCCACCTACCAATCTAGCATGGCCTGCCTCTTTCTGCAGTCTCTCCTTACCCTCTGTGTGGAGGGGGATTCAGATTTCACCTGGGAAGTTCCAGAGATAGCAAACTAACATTTGCTGAGAAACAACTCTGCCTTTTGGAGAAGAGTCTGGATTAGAGTATATAAAAATGGCATGGTACAGGCTGTGAAGCTACTGCCATAAGACATATAAGAACATCAGTATTAGACAAGAGATGAGATATCCTGAGTTCCTTTTTCAGGCTCTGAAACTAATTCACAGCTGACTTTTAGCAAGTCCCTTAATACCTCTGTCATAATGTTTTTCGCTTTACAGATGAAAAGATTGGATGTATTTGGGATATATACTGCTTGAGGGTTGCTATTTTCCTCCCATCCCTACACATACCCATAACAGATAGTTGATTATAACACCGTCCATCCATTCGTTCATTCAAATTCAACCAAAATCTTCATGCTTAAACTCAGCAGTTTTCAACATACTTATTAACACAGCTAACGTATCATTTCACATGAAACGAGAGATGGAACAGATGGAGATGGTCTCCAAGTCCTCTTCTATTTTATTAGTGTTCCATGAGTCCTGCATGCATCTTTCTGTGCAAGGAATTTTGCATGACCTTAAAAAAGGTTCCATTTTGCTCCAGGTCTTCACTATGTACCTGGCTTGCCTCTGCTTTCCTTAATGCAGGTTATACTTTGTTCCTGAGTAGATGGCCTTCTAAGACACTGGTGTGTACCAGCATCTGTCAAAACACAGATTACTGGACCCCACCCCTAGTATTGATTCAGCAGGTCTGAGGTAGGACCCAATAATTTGCATTTCTAATAAGTTTCCAGGTGATTGTGATGTTCCTGGTCTTAGGATCACGTTTTGAGAACCACTGCTCTCTAGAGGAACATTCCTTAGAGTTCACAGATCTCAATGGCATCTATGGATAGAATTCAGAGAGTTTATCAAAGATAAAATGAAAGACTGCATTCGCATTTTTACTAACCTACTCTGAATGAAGGCAACAAACCACCAAAATAGTGGTAGTACCTGACTTTGTCCTAATAGAAATCAGAGATATTTTCATATCACTTTACAACTGTCTCAGATCTCTTGAAATACGGTTGATGCACATCACTACTTTGACATGATATTGGTTATTTTCCTCTCATTAGATTTTGTTACTTTACAACTTATTAAAAGATTATTATATCTCAATACAAAATATATTGATGCCTTTATTTCAGTATGTTTTCTCCTTTGTAATTTTATGTATTTTATTTTAAACATGGAAAACTTCACTTTGAATGTAATTTGTAGACTTCCTCTACCTGCCTGAAGTGTCCTTGGCAGGAGACACGAACTCCCTTCCTAAAGGATGGGATAACAAAGACTTTAAGAAGATCAAGTTATATTCCACCCATTAGCACCATTATGGTTGCGCAAGCATCATCTAATGATCTGGTAGCAACAGGACTGAAGGTCCTGGGGGAAGTCTATCTCTAATCATCTTTGCCCCTGAGCGGGAAAATATTAAGCTACATCACTGGACAAATGACACTAAGGATTACATTTTACCTTTCCCTTGCCGTTTTTGCTATTGTAGATGGCTGTACAGTGAAATGCCACTGATATTTCTTTTTGTTTAACTATCACTGAAAGCAATGATTCTCAAAATACGGTAATGGTGTTCGGGTCCCTGAAACTCTCCCAGGGGATCTGAGAAGATGAAGTAAAAACTCATTGTAATATAACTAATATTTTGTTTTCCCTTTTCCTTCTCTTTCTCTTATTAGTATGCAGTGGAATCTTCCAGAGGGTACATGATGTGTGATGATTGAATATAAAAGCAGATATGAGAGTCCAGCTGTATTTTTTTTAAATCAAACCTTACATTAAAAATATTTGTTATAATTTAAACAATGCCAGGCTTCTCTATTTTGTTGAGAAAATAGTTATTTTTAATGAAAATGTTATCTATGTTAACATATAATGGATTTATAATTGCTGTTTTAAATGCCTTAATCAATACATACATCAAAAATTTGTTTAAATTTATAATATGATAAATATAGCTAGATAAAACCAAAATTGAAAAGAGCACTTTGAGATTTTTCATTTTTAAGAGTGGAAAGGTGTCTTGAAAGAAAACAATTTTCCTTTGGGAATTTATAGCCCAGAGAATATAATAATGGGGATCCTGGGCAGCTCAGTTGGTTAAGCATCTGCCTTTGGCTCAGGTCATGATCCCAGGGTCCTGGGATCGAGTCCTGCATTGGGCTCTCTGCTTGGCGGGGAGCCTGTTTCTCCCTCTCCCTCTACCTGCTGCTCCCCCTGCTTCTGCTCTGTCTTTCTCTCAAATAAATAAATAAAATCTTAAAAAAAATACTTTAAAACAAAGCAAAACAAGACAAAACAAAAAACCCAAAGAATATAATTATGAAAATACCGAAGAGCCTATTAACGACAATGCTGTCGGTGCCTTTGGAATTTCCTAAGGGCATCTACACTGACAGGAACTAATACGAAAAACAAAGAAAAAATATCAAACAGTGAACATGAATGATTTAAAGAGTTTTAAAAAAGGTCTGGTATCTTTAGCAGAAAGCAGCGTATATGGAAGCAAGGTGGAACATTCGGGTGGAGCTGGTGAGCACACCTGTGGCATGTGCCCACATACCAGGATGCTTTCCTGTCCTGCGAGTGTCCTTCACCGCGTGCTGCTATTACTGCGAGATGAAATAAGACAAAGGACAAATATTCCGGATGGGTAATACATTGAACAAAATTCTCACTAACATGTGAATCATTGTCGTTAAGTCATTGTCTTGGGACAGCGGAAAGCCACACACGGGGGAGCCAGGCAGGGAGTACAGAAGCGCAAACCTCCATGGTGTTGGACAATACAGGAGTTTGAGCTGGATTGGACTTTATTCGGATGCTGCTCAAGCCAAAAGGGCCCTGGGTACAGTCTTCCCACAGGGCAACGCATCTTTACAATCCTTCCCGGAGAGGAAGTTTTGATAGAATTGAGTGGAAGATGACCTAAATGGGAGCCTGAAGGACATGCCAGCCAATGGGAAAGAGCATCTACTTCAAAATAACGTATTCTGTAAACACTGGCAAATCTAAAATCATGACTGAGAGTGAAAATAATGTCTGTCCTTTTCTACATATAGCAGGACATCCTCTGTAGGAAGTTGAAATATTTTTTATCCTCATTCAAAGTTCCTCCTGGAAGCAGAGGTATTTGAACTGTGTGACAATAATCTAGTATCTGGAAAAAGGAGCACATTACTTAAAAAGTACATTAATATGGATTAATTAATATGATTGGTTCATTAGGCTCCCATAAATCATTATTGAATAAAGGATCACATTAATCCAATGACTAGACTTATTGGCGAGGTGTGGACACTATAGCAGCTCCATCCTCAAAGAAGCAACTAGATAATTATTTCCAGTTATTAGTACTTGTGGTACAGCTGTGGGCAATTGGTTACCATAACACACAGAGATTCTCTCTTTTGTTCATTTATATTTCCCAAGTGCTGAAATCAGTACATGACTGATAATTGGTGCTCAATAAATATTTAATGAATAAATTGGTTAAGTCAGTTTAGATTGCAAGGAAGACAAAATTTAATTCAAACTAGATTAGATAATAGAGTGAACTTACTAGTTCTCACACTGATAAGTGCATAGATTGTGAGGGATTTAGAGCATCCTCTCCTATAAAGAGGGGCTTTAGGGTTCTTACACTAATTCTCAGTGATTCTGTCAAACCTACTTTTATTAATGAGTTGTCTTTGTTCATAGGCTGCCTTTACCCATGGTTGTAGCATGCTAACTTCTTTCACATGTATTTGAAAGGAAGGAATCTTACTCAAAAGCAATGATCAAGAGTCTTCATCTCACAGTACTTGGACCATCCTGAACATATCCTCATGACCAGGAGAGTGCCAAGTGCTGGGACACTCATGGGAACAAGGAACAAAGCAATGAACACATCCAACCACGCTAATGCTTATGTTAAGCATCATCTCTTCTCCTCTAGAGTTCTGGTAACAACAAGCCCCAGGCTTGGGTGGGAGACTCATCTTTCTTCTACACTTCAGCATTAATAATTTCCCTCCACACTGTTATGGTTATTTTACCAGAAGAAAAGAATAAGTTAAACAAAATGTTTCCCACTTTGTTAAACGTTGGCTGTGAAACCCAGCCGATCATCAGAATCATTGTTGAGTTTTCTAAAAATTTAGATTCCTAGGCCCAAAGCTGGTGATTATGATTTAGTTGGTTCCTCAGGTAATTCTGACAATTAGTTAGGTTTCAGAATCATTGCTAAAAAGCGCTGCAAAAAGGTATGGTAAAACATTTGAAACCACAGAGCTTGTTTGGATTGTGTTGGCAGTCATCCTTATAATACAGAGTACCTGCTTATCTCCTCTTTCCTGAAATTGCTAGCATATTAAAAGCAAAAACTGTTTCACATATTTGTATATGCCTCACTGTATCCTCATACCTAATATTTTGTGAATAGTGTGCACTGGACAAATTTAATTGGGTTTGACACACACCACAAAGGAGAGGGTAGGGGTTTAAGACTAGCACATCTGGAAGGCTCAAGTCTGGCTTTTGGAAACTGAGGGACGTTGCCTCACTTTTCACCTAGAAACCACTCCATAGATCAATCAGGAGCACCACTCTTTTAAATAATTAAGGAATGTTTAGTATGACAGGTGAGTGGTATGGTCAGTTAAAAACCCATATTTTACTTGAATAAATGAAAATATTTCTAATATGTAATATTTGACACTCACATAAATTCTATGTCAACATTTATCAGGTGAAGTCAGAGAATAAGAAGAGATTCAATGTAGATTTTAAATTAGATATTGCTTCTGGAGACACCAGTGAGATGGGAAGCCAAGGAATAAGTATGCTAGCACATACTTTCTGCTGTAATAAACTATATTAAATCTGTGTTTTCTCATTTTAGTAAAACTTCAACAAATAATTTTTATGTATGCTTTAAATCAAGACTTAAATTGAAATCTTAAAAGATTAATAGTAACACTTAAATAAGTGCAGTATTTATTTGGATATCTCCTTTAGTCTAAAAAATGAATAACAAAGGGAACACATAGATATATATATTTTATGAAAATATTCAGATTTTGGATAATTTAATATTTCCTATGAATTATAAACTCACCTTCCTCTTGGAAATCTGAGGTACAATTCTATGGATAGTATTCAGGGAAAACTTACCTTTTTTTATAATTTTTTAATTTGTGGAGTTACTATTGTCTACATTTTGCCAATAATCTAATCAACTGTTAAAATTAATGGACTCCTCAGCCAGTAAAGCACAGGTACTTCTTGTGGTCTGCCTAATACCTTCACTTCCTAAAGTAACACTTAGCATTCAGTGCAATTTATCAAGTACCAACTGCTTCCTATAGATTGCTTATAGGGAAAATTTGTCTTTCTGAGTTCTGACTTTAAATCCCTATTCAATAAACAATGTACATGCAATTATAAGCAAGTAAAAATATATTTTCCATCCAAAAATATGAAATATAACAGAAATTGGAGCTGGAAAGAACCTTAGAGATCAATATGATATGATACTTTTATTTTGCATATGAGAAGACTACAGTTCAAAGTATTTAAATAACTTTTCATAGCCTGTCACCTAATTATTGACAAAGCAGGGGTAGAATACAGGTTTCTTGATATCTAGTTCATTTATCTTTCAGTATAGCAGCATTTTTTCAAAGTCTGATTTTTTTAAGATTTTATTTATTTACTTGAGAGAGGGAGAGAGAGACAGAGCATGAGCTGGGGAGAGGGGCAGAAGGAGAGGGAGAAGCGAACTCCCCACCGAGCAGGGAGCCCAACTCAAGGCTCAATCCCAAAACCCTGGGATCATGACCTGGCTGAAGGCAGACGCTTAACTGACTGAGCCACCCATGAGCCCCACAAAGTCTGATTCTTATAATGCTGGTGGCAAAATAGATGAGTCCAGGTGGATACAGATGAAAATTAAAAAAATTATTATGCATTCACTTTCAAATGCATTGGGGACTTCTGGTTTCTGCTTAGGATATAAAAATCTGGGAAGGGCATTGCTTATAACCCAACAATCAAAAGAAGCATGATAATCTACAAAATCATAAATTTTCTTGAATCTGTCAGGGAGATGAGGTTGCAACCAACTAGTCTGAAGGTAAAGGAACAACTGGTAATTTCAAGGAGGTATAGGCCATAGCACTGACCCTATGTGAAATATCATGGGTGGAAGATGGGGCTTCCGTGCAAGTTTGGCAGGAAGAATTCAGCCATAAATAAAATAAATTTAATTAAAAGTTGCTAAAGATGGAGTGTAGGGCAAATGTGAGAGTATAGAACCCCTAGAAACTAAGGATACAAGGGGAATTTGCACCCACTCAGAAGTTCTTTTCCATAGCTCTCCACTGGGCGCTCACAAGAAAGGTTAGAAGATCAGGGGCAAGTGAGAAAAGAAAGCAAGTATTCCTCATGGTCCAGTTCTGGATAAAGGGAGAAGTTACTACTACAGGAAAGGTAGAAAGTCCACCTAGATGTACTCCCTGTGGAAAAAAATATCCCTATGTTATTGAGGGAAGGGCAGTAAATCCTATCACATGGGCCAAGATTCTTCATGGCTTAGAAAACTGAAAAGAAAAGCACTCTATACATCTTGGCAGGGGCAGGAAATTTCCTGGGCCTAGATCATAAGAAATCTCTTCCTTGTGAGGGAGGGAAATGATCACTGAGATGCAGTGATACATAGCCTGCCTAAGACTGAGGCTGAATCAAGTGAAGGGCAGACTCAGCTTCCCTCACCCATTGGACTAGCAAGCACTTAGTAACCAGCACTAGCAATCTTCTGCTGGGGAAGGGACAAAAGCGTGGAGAGAGAGCCTCTCTGAAATAGTTACAGGGAAGGTCTACAGCTGAAGGTAGAACAGGAACACTGTGAAAACCCTTCCAGCAAACCAGCCCACACCATAAGCACAAGGTGAGAGGAGATGAAACTGAAGCCAGCAATGTCCCGAAAGTGTACCACTGCAATAATAAAATCCTTTCCCTGCCTCTACTCACTAAAATACTAGCAGAAGAGGTGTGCCCACTTCCAGAAATAAATACTATTTACTTCAGTCTCTACTGTCCTCTAACAATGGTACATTTTCAACAAAAATTACAAGACACACAAAGAAGCAACAAGCAACATACTGTTAATGGACAAAGCAATAAATAAAATCATATTTACATATAAACTAGATATTAGAACTATCAGAACGCATTTTTTTTCTTTTTTATTTTATTTGGGTGGAGGGCAGAAGGAGAGGGAGAGAGAGAATCTTAAACAGGCTCCACGCCCAGCATGGGGCTTGATCTCAAGACCCTGAGATCATGACCTGAGCTGACATCAAGAGTCAGATGCTTAACTAACTGAGCCACCCATGCACCTCCTATCAGACAGCAATTTTAAATTACCATGATTAATATATCAAAGGCTCTAGTGGAAAGGTCAGTCAATAAGGATGAATGAATGGACAATTTCAGCAGAGAGATGAAAAGTAGAGGAAAAAGTCAAATGGAAATGCTAGAAGTAAAATTACAGTAGCAGGGACAAGAATGCCTTCCATAGGCTCATCAGTAGACCTTTCACAGATGAGGAAAAAAATCAGTGAATCTGAAAAATAGGTCCACAGAAATTGCCCAAATTGAGACACCAAAAAAGAGTGAAAAATGAATTAGAAAAACATAAACAGCCAACCAAATGTGTGATCCATATTCTACTAGTTAGATAAGGTTGCAGTGAAAAATAAATAAGTTACTATCAACAGAGATGTCATATTGATAGTATATAATAATATAATGTGATGGGAATGGGCACTTTACCTCTGTGGTTTTCCTCACAAAAACCTACAACTCCAGTCTAATCATGAGAAAAACATTAGACAAATTCCAATTCAGAGACACTATACCAAATGCCTGATTCATACTTTCCCTAAATGTCAATGTTCTCAAAAACAAAGAAAGTCTGAGAAACTACAGTAACCAAGAGGAGCAGCCTAGGGGGATATGATGACTAAACATACTGTGGGATTGTGGGTGGGGTACTGTAACATAAAAAGAACAGTAAGTAAAAACTATTTCCAAATAAACTAAAGCCTTCAGTTAATAGTAATATATGAGTAATAGTGCATGAATTGTGACAATGTTTCATACTAATAAAAGATGTCAACGATAGGGGACATTGGGTATATGGGAACTCTGCACCATCTTCACAATTTTCTTATAAACCTAAAACTATTCAAAAATAAAATATTTTAAAATAGACAATTTTATTTTAAACCTCAAAAAATTATGTAGGTTACATAAATGATAAAAATATGAAGGCAGTATAGGAATAAATGAAGTTTGGGAAACACTTCATTAAAACCGTGAAGTGTCTATACTATGCCATGCTATTTGCCAATTTATTGAAAAAAAATTCTTAATTTCTCTGTCCTGGGTCTATATTTTTATGGAGTTCCTTAACAGTGCTTTATGTTTCCATAGCTGAACAGCAGAACTTTCTCTATGATCGGAAGCTTCATTAGGACAGAGCATATGTCTTTCTTCAGTTCCCTTGGGATCCTGTATGACAATGTTCAAAATGAATATGAAGCATTTATTCACAAAATCAATTCCTATGAAGATGAATGTTTCTTTGTGCTTTTCTTTAATTTTGTACTACTAATTTCTCTCAAGTGTTAAGAAGACCATATTACAGCTATATTTTTCTTTAGCGTGACTTCAAGATTTGGATCATTAATAATACCAAAATTGAGGGGGCGGAGGAAGATGGCGGAGGAGTAGGAGACCTGGATTTCGTCTGGTCTTAGGAATTCAGCTGAATAGGGATCAAACCATTCTGAACACCTACGAACTCAACAGGAGATCGAAGAAGAGAGTAGCAACAACTCTCTGAACAGAGAAGTGACCACATTCTGGAAGGTAGGACGTGCGGAGAAGTGAATCCGAGGCGATATTCGGGAGGATAGACGGCGGGGGAGGGGGCCTCCGTCGGCCACTTCTGGCAAGTGATAGAGCAGCAGAGCACAAAATCAGAATTTTTAGAAGTCGGCTCCGCTGAGGGACGCTGCTCCAGTGGCTAAGCTGGGGGAGGAACCCTTGTGGGACAGTGGGGTCTCAGAACCCTCGGGGTCACAGAAAGACCGGGGGAGCCTGAGTGCGCCAGAGCTCCCAGGTATCGGAGCGGGGAAGCCGGCTGCAGAGACGGAGCCGAGGCGCGGGCTTGCAGCTCGGGGTGGCCATAAACTGTGATCCGCGGCCCAGTCGGGCCACTGCTTCTCCAGCAGGGACCCAACAAGCGGCAGATCCGGGGAGATCCTCCCCCAGGAGGAGCGGCGTGGGAGCGCACCGCAGGGATCTGCTGGGTTTGGAGACTCCACACGGGGTCGGGTGCCAGAGATAGCAACGCTCGGTCACAGGCTGGGTGAGCACGGAGTACGGCCGGAGACCAGGGAGACAGGAGTGACTGCTTTTCCCTGGGGGTGCACTGAGGAGCGGGGCCCTGAATTCTCAGCTCCTCCGGGTGGAGATTGGGAGGCCACCATTTTCACCCTGGTCCTCCAAAGCTGTACCAGAGCTTGCAGGGAACAAAAGCTCCTGAGAGCAAACCCCAGCGGCTTGCTTAGCCCGGAGGGACAAGGGCGGGGCAATTCCGCCTCCAGCAAAGACATTTGGGAACCATGGCAACAGGACCCTCCCCCAGAAGATCAGCACGAACAGCCAGCAAGCCAAGACCAAGTTTACAGATCAAGGAGAACGGGAGAACTCCAGCACTAGGGGAATACTGCACATGGAATTCATGGCTTTTTTAACCATGATTCATTAGTTTTTCAAAGTTAATTTTTTAACTTTTTTTTTTAATTTTTCTTTTTCCCTTTTTCAACCAACATTTTATCAATCCCTTTTTAAAAAAAAAAAAAACATTTTTTATTTTTCATTTTTAGAGTCATATTTTATCCCTTCATAGTTATCCTTACTTTTGGCATATATATATACATATATAAGTTGTTCTCTCTTTAAAATTTTGAGATACACTTTCTTCTAAAAGATCAAAATATACCCTAAATCACTAGTGTATGGCTTTGTTCTAGTGTTCTGTCTGATCACATTCTCTCCCTTTTTTCTTTAAATCTTCTTCTTTCTTTTTTCAAACAACTTCTTATCTTATCAATTCCTTTTATAAAATCTTTTATAATTTTCATCTTTACAGTCATCTTCCATCCCTTCATTGTATCAACCCTTATTTTGTACGTATATAAGTCTTTCTTCCTTTAAAATTTTGGAGGCACTTTTTTTCTAACAGACCAAAATACAACCAAAATCTAGTGTGTGGCACTGATCTATGCACTAGCCTGAACATATTTGATCATATTCTGTTTTTTTTTTGTATTGTTCTGTTTTTGTTTTTATCTTTTTCTTTTTGTTTTTTTTTTTTTTCTCTTTCTTTTTTCTTTCTTTCCCTTTCTTTTCCCCTGGTTTCAGGTCTTTTCTGATTTGTATAGAGTATATTTGCTGGGAACATTGTTAACCTGTTAGCATTTTGTTCTCTCATTCATCTATTCTCCTCTGGACAAAATGACAAGACAAAAAAAATCACCTCAGCAAAAAGAACAAGAGGTAGTACTGTCAGCCAGGGACCAACTCAATACGGACATTAGTACGATGTCGGACCTAGAGTTCAGAATCATGACTTTAAAGATACTAGCTGGGCTTGAAAAAAGCATGGAAGTTATTAGAGAAACCCTTTCTGGAGAAATAAAAGAACTAAAATCTAACTAAGTCGAAATCAAAAAGGCTATTAATGAGGTGCAATAAAAAATGGGGGCACTAACTGCTAGGATAAATGAGGCAGAAGAGAGAATCAGCGATATAGAAAACCAAATGATGGAAAATAAAGAAGCTGAGAAAAAGAGAGAGAAACAACTACAGGATCACGAGGGCAGAATTCGAGAGAAAAGCGATAGGATAAGACGAAACAACATTAGAATAATTGGGATCCAAGAAGAAGAAGAAAGAGAGAGAGGGGCAGAAGGTATATTGGAGCAAATTATAGCAGAGAACTTCCCTAATGTGGGGAAGGAAACAAGCATCAAAATCCAGGAGGCACAGTGAACCCCTCTCAAAATCAATAAAAATAGGTCAACACCCTGATATCTAATAGTGAAAATTACGAGTCTCAGAGACAAAGAGAAAATCTTGAAAGCAGCTGGGGAGAAGAGATATGTAACTTACAATGGTAAAAATATTAGACTGGCAACAGACCTATCCACAGAGACCTGGCAGGCCAGAAAGGACTGGCATGATATCTTCAAAGCACTAAATGAGAAAAAATATGCAGCCAAGAATACTATATCCAGCTAGGCTGTCATTGAAAATTGAAGGAGAGATAAAAAGCTTCCAGGACAAACAAAAACTAAAGGAATTTGCAAACACAAAAGCAGCCCTACAAGAAATATTGAAAGGGGTCCTCTAAGCAAAGAGAGAGCCTAAAAGCAGCATAGATCAGAAAGGAACACAGACAATATACAGTAACAGTCACCTTACAGGTAATACAATGGCACTAAATTCATACCTTTCAATAGGTACCCTGAATGTAAATGGGCTAAATGCCCCAATCAAAAGACACAGGCTATCAGATTGGATTAGAAAACAAGACCCATCAATATGCTGTCTGCAAGAGAATCATTTTAGACCCAAAGACAAGTCCACATTGAAAGTGAGGGGGTGGAAAACCATTTACCATGCTAATGGACACCAAAAGAAAGCTGGGGTGCCAATCCTTATATCAGACAAATTAGATTTTAAAACAAAGACTGTAATAAGAGATGTAGAAGGACACTATATGCTACTTAAAGGGTCTATCCAACAAGAAGATCTAACAATTATAAATATCTATGCCCCTAACATGGGAGCAGCCAATTATATAAGCCAATTAATAACAAAAGCAAAGAAACACATTGACAACAATACGATAATAGTGGGGGACTTTAACACCCCCCTGACTGAAATGGACAGATCATCTAAGCAAGAGATCAACAAGGAAATAAAGACTTTAAATGACACACTGGACCAAATGGACTTCACAGACATATTCAGAACATTCCATCCCAAAGCAACAGAATACACATTCTTTTCTAGTGCCCATGGAACATTCTCCAGAATTGATCACATCCTAGGTCACAAATCAGGTCTCAACTGGTACCAAAAGATTGGGATTATTCCCTGCATATTTTCAGACCACAATGCTTTGAAACTAGAACTCAATCACAAGAGGAAAGTCGGAAAGAACTCAAATACATGGAGGCTAAAGAGCGTCCTACTAAACAATGAATGGGTCAACCAGGAAATTAAAGAAGAATTAAAAAAATTCATGGAAACCAATAAAAATGAAAACACAACTGTTCAAAATCTTTGGTATACAGCAAAGGCAGTCCTGAGAGGAGAGTATATAGCAATACAAGCCTTTCTCAAGAAACAAGAAAGGTCTCAAATACACAACCTAACCCTACACCTAAAGGAGCTAGAGAAAGAACAGCAAATAAAGCCTAAACCCAGCAGGAGAAGAGAAATAGTCAAGATCAGAGCAGAAATCAATGAAATAGAAACCAAAAGAACAGTAGAACAGATCAACGAAACTAGGAGCTGGTTCTTTGAAAGAATTAACAAGATTGATAAACCCCTGGCCAGACTTATCAAAAAGAAAAGAGAAATGACCCAAATCAACAAAATCATGAATGAAAGAGGGGAGATCACAAGCAACACCAAAGAAATACAAACAATTATAAGAACATATTATGAGCAACTCTATGCCAGCAAATTAGATACCCTGGAAGAAATGGATGCATTCCTAGAGATGTATCAACTACCAAAACTGAACCAGGAAGAAATAGAAAACCTGAACAGACCTATAACCACTAAGGAAATTGAAGCAGTCATCAAAAATCTCCCAACAAACAAAAGCCCAGGGCCAGATGGCTTCCCAGGGGAATTCTATCAGACATTTAAAGATGAATTAATACCTATTCTCCTGAAACTGTTCCAAAAAATAGAAATAGAAGGAAAGCTTCCAAACTCATTTTATGAGGCCACCATTACCTTGATCCCCAAACCAGAAAGACCCCATCAAAAAGGAGAATTACAGACCAATATCCTTGATGAACATGGATGCAAATATTCTCACCAAAATACTAGCCAATAGGATCCAACAGTACATTAAAAGGATTATTCACCATGACCAAGTGGGATTTATCCCTGGGCTGCAAGTTTGGTTCAACATCCACAAATCAATCAACGTGATAAAATACATTAACAAAAGAAAGAACAAGAATCATATGATCCTCTCAAGAGATGCAGAAAAAGCATTTGACAAAGTACAGCATCCTTTCTTGATCAAAATTCTTCAGAGTATAGGGATAGAGGGTACATACCTTAATATCATAAAAGCCATCTATGAAAAACCTACAGTGAATATCATTCTCAATGGGGAGAACCTGAGAGCTTTTCCCCTAAGGTCAGGAACGCGGCAGGGATGTCCACTATCACCACTGCTATTCAACATAATATTAGAAGTCCTAGCCACAGCAATCAGACAACAAAAAGAAATCAAAGGCATCCAAATCAGCAAAGAGGAAGTCAAACTCTCACTCTTTGCAGATGATATGATACTGTATGTGGAAAATCCAAAAGACCACCCCAAAACTGCTAGAACTCATACAGGAATTCAGTAAAGTAGCAGGATATAAAATCAATGCACAGAAATCAGTGGCATTCCTATACACCAACAACAAGACAGAAGAGAGACAAATCAAGGAGTCGATCCCATATACAATTGCACCCAAAACCATAAGATACCTAGGAATAAATTTAACCAAAGAGGCAAAGGATCTGTACTCAGAAAACTATAAAATACTCATGAAAGAAATTGAAGAAGACACAAAGAAATGGAAAAACGTTCCATGCTCATGGATTGGAAGAACAAACATTGTGAATATATCATTGCTACCTAGAGCAATCTACACATTCAATGCAATCCCCATCAAAATACCATCCACCTTTTTCAAAGAAATGGAACAAATAATCCTAAAATTTGTATGGAACCAGAAGAGACCCCGAATAGCCAGAGGAATATTGAAAGAGAAAAGCAAAGCTGGCGGCATCACAATTCCGGACTTCCAGCTCTATTACAAAGCTGTCATCATCAAGACAGTATGGTACTGGGAGAAAAACAGACACATAGATCAATGGAACAGAATAGAGAGCCCAGAAATGGACCCTCAACTCTAGGGTCAACTCATCTTTGACAAAGCAGGAAAGAATGTTCAATGGAAAAAAAGACAGTCTCTTCAACAAATGGTGTTGGGAAAATTGGACAGCCATATGCAGAAGAATGAAACTGGACCATTTCCTTACACCACACACAAAAATAGACTCCAAATGGTTGAAAGACCTAAACGTGAGACAGAAGTCCATCAAAATCCCAAAGGAGAACACAGGTAGCAACCTCTTCGACCTCAGCCACAGCAACTACTTCCTAGAAACATTGCCAAAGGCAAGAGAAGCAAGGGCAAAAATTAACAATTGGGATTTCATCAAGATAAAAAGCTTTTGCACAGCAAAAGAAACAGTCCACAAAACCAAAAGACAACCAACAGAATGGGAGAAAATATTTGCAAATGACATATCAGATAAAGGGCTAGTATCCAAAATCTATAAAGAACTTATCAAACTCAACACCCAAAGAACAAATGATCCAATCAAGAAATCAGCAGAAGACATGAACAGACATTTTTCCAAAGAAGACATCCAAATGGCCAACAGACACATGAAAAAGTGTTCAACATCGCTCAGCATCAGGGAAATCCAAATCAAAACCTCAGTGAGATACCACCTCACACCAGTCAGAATGGTTAAAATTAACAAGTCACGAAACGACAGATGTTGGCGGGGATGCAGAGAAAGGGGAACCATCTTACACTGTTGGTGGGAATGCAAGCTGGTGCAACCACTCTGGAAAACAGTATGGAGGTTCCTCAAACAGTTGAAAATAGAGCTACCATACGATCCAGCAATTACACTACTGGGTATTTACCACAAAGATACAAATGTAGGGATCCGAAGGGGTACGTGCACCCCAATGTTTATAGCAGCAATGTTCACAATAGCCAAACTGTGGAAAGAGCCAAGATGTCCATCAGCAGATGAATGGATAAAGAAGAAGTGGTATATATACACAATGGAATATTACGCAGCCATCAAAAGGAATGAGAGCTTGCCATTTGCAACGACGTGGATAGAACTGGAGGGTGTTATGCTGAGTGAAATAGGTCATCAGAGAAAGACATGTATCATATGACCTCACTGATATGAGGAATTCTTAATCTCAGGAAACAAACTGAGTGTTGCTGGAGTGGTGGGGTTGGGAGGGATGGGGTGGCTGGGTGATAGACATTGGGTAGTGTATGTGCTATGGTGAGCGCTGTGAATTGTGCAAGACTGTTGAATTATAGATCTGTACTTCTGAAACAATGCAACATATGTTAAGAAAAAAGAAAAAGAAGAAGATAGCAGGAGGGGAAGAATGAAGGGGAGTAAGTCGGAGGGGGAGATGAACCATGAGAGACGATGGACTCTGAAAAACAAACTGAGGGTTCTAGAGGGGAGGAGGTTGGGGGGATGGGTTAGCCTGGTGATGGGTGTTAAAGAGGGCACATTCTGCGTGGAGCACTGGGTGTTATGCACAAACAATGAATCATGGAACACTACATCAAAAACTAATGATGTAATGTATGGTGATATAACAATAAAAAAATAAAAAAAATAATACCAAAATTGTCAGGGAGATTTTTTTTCTGTGATTACTTGCATTACCTTATATTGAGATCAAAGCAGATGAATATCTTGATCTCCGCTAGCTCTTATTAAATCTGCTTAGAGCTGGGAGAGCAAATAGGTATCATTTCGTAGGCCAATTCCAGTCCCATTGTGATAGCTGCCCAGGAACATGTCCTGAGGATTCTGAGGCCATATGAGCTGTTTAAGGGTGAGGGACAGAGAATGATAATGCCATGAGGGCTCAAGTGTCATATACCTAGAAAATTCAATTTGAAGACTATTTGACACTAATAAATGTTATCACTCTCACAAGGGGGCTCTGAGAGTCTGAAAAACTTAAATATTAAAATATATAGATTTCTATGGGCAAATTCAGACATTTTGACAGGTGGCAGATGGTAGGGCTGCCCTTTTTGGTGGTTTTCTTTTCTTTTTTTAAAAAAAAGATTTTATTTATTTATTTATTTATTATTTGAGAGAGAGAATGTGTGTGTGAGAGAGAACACAAGCAGGGGGAGTGGCAGAGGGAGAGGGAGAAGCCGGCTCCCCACTGAGCAGGGAGCCCGATGTGGGCTCAATATTGGGACCCTGGGATTATGACCTGAGCTGAAGGCAGACTGTTAACCAACTGAGCTACCCGGGCACCCCCCTTTTTGGTGGTTTTCATATATTTTCGCAAAAATCTTTTTTTTATTTTATTTAAATTCAATTTAGTTAACATATAGTATATTACTAGTTTCAGGGGTAGAATTTAGTGATTCGTCATTTGCATGTAACACCCAGTGCTCATTATATTAGGTATGCTCCTTGATGCCCATCACCCAATTACCCCATCCCCCACCCATCTCTCTTCCAGTAACCCTCAGTTTGTTTCCTATAGTTAAGACTCTTATGGTTTGCTTCTGTCTGTGTTTTTATCTTATTTTATTTCTCCTTCCCATCCCCTATGTTCATCAGTTTTGTTTCTTAAATTCCACATGAGTGAAATCATATGGTATTTGTCTTTCTCTGACTGAGTTATTTCACTTAGCATAATACCCTCTAGTTCCATCCACGTCGATGCAATGGCAAGATTTCATTCTTTTTGATGGCTAATATTCCATTGCACATATATATCACATATTCTTTATTCATTCATCTGTCAACGGATATCTGGGCTCTTTCCATATTTTGGCTATTGTGGACATTGCTGCTATAAACATTGGGGTGCATGTGCCCCTTTGAATCACTATTTTTTATTCTTTGATAAATATCTAGAGGTACAATTGCTGGGTAATAGGGTAGTTCTATTTTTAGCTGTTTGAGGAATCTCCATACTGTTTTCCAGAGTGGCTGCACCAGTTTGCATTCCCACCCTCTCTCCACATTCTTGCCAACATCTGTTGTTTCCTGAGTTCTTAAGTTTACCCATTCTGACAAGTGTGAGGTGGTATCTCGTTGTGGTTTTGATTTGTATTTTCCTGATGATGAGTGATGTTGAGCATCTTTTCATGTGTCTTTTAGCCATTTGTGTGGCTTCTTTGGAGAAATGTCTATTCATGTCTTCATGACATTTCTTAACTGGATTTTTGTGTTTTTTGGGGTTTTGAGTTTGATAAGTTCTTTATAGATTTTGGATACTAGCCCTTTATCTGATATGTCATTTGTGAATATCCTCCCATTCCATAGGTTGCCTTTTAGTTTTGTTGATTGTTTCCTTTACTGTACTAAAGCTTTTATCCTGATGAAGTCTCAATAGTTTCATTTTTGCTTTTGTTTCCCCTGCCTTTGGAGAAGTGTCTAACAAGATGTTGCTGCAACCGAGGTTAAAGAGATTGCTGCCTGTGTTCTCCTCTAGGATTTTGATGAATTCCTTTCTCACATTTAGGTCTTTCATCTAATTTGCGTGTGGTGTAAGAAAGTGGTCCAGTTTCATTCTTCTGCGTGTGGCTGTCCAATTTTCCCAACACCATTTGTTGAAGAGACTATCTTTTTCCTTTGGATATCCTTTCCTGCTTTGTTGAAGATTAGTTGACCACAGTTCACCAAAATCTTTTACGAAACACACAAAAACTCAACTCCTAGATTAAAAAAAATTGTGAGTGAAAACATATTACCATTATTATCATTGTTGATGGAAAAAAACAAAAAAAAATTAGATAAACATAGAGAGTAAGAATTTCCATTGTATAGTATAGGATACTTTTTATTGGAAAAGAGAGACCAAATGTCAATCTTTCAAATTTAAAAAACCATTTTCAGTTAGCCTGGCAGTAATCCCAGGCCTGATTTCTGGAAAAGCTCTGAATCACCTCTGACTTACCATATATGCCAATTTAAGTATGGTTCATCCCAAGGCCAAAGGCCGTCAATTACCTTCCAATCTCACCTCACCTGCCACCTTGCTTACTCCTGGCTGAGAAAGATGCTGCTGTAATCACCAACCAGATACAAATTCTCCAAAATATTTTTAGAATTTCCATTTATAGGAAGTATTTGTGGAAGGCTAATGAGTGAGCAAAATCTCCATTACATCAGTTATCAGCTAGATTGTAAGCTCTTGGAGAATTAGAGAGATGTTTTATTTATCTCTACATCTCTAGGACCTAGGGCAAATAAATGAAATTTATCCTCACCCTGCCCATATGGAGGGCTACTTGGCTCTGTTATTTGCAGGCCCCTCTCATCTGTCCATCTCAGTCTCCATCCATCCGTCACACTAATCAACAAACATTTATTGAGCATCTACTATTTGCAGGCACAAAGAGATGAATACATCAGTTTTTGTCCTCAAGAAGATCATATTCTAGTATGGGAGAACTAAAATACCTCTACTTTAGTTTTCCACAGATAGAGAAGGAGTGCAATTAGTGTCTGCTCAGGGATCAGGGAAAAATGTTTTTGAGTAGTTTAAAATCTAAATGTCAATGCTTTTATAAGAGACATCATTTCTGGACAGGATCTTCCTAGCAATTGGGAGTCATAGTACAGAGAACTTATGATGAACTATGAAGGGCACTACAATTGAATGATGATTTCTATCCAGTAGGAAGCACTTGGATCAATGTTGAAGCTAAGTAGGTAGGAACAGGAGTGCGCCTTGCCCTGAGCTCTGGCAGAAGCATGAAACTGATGGATGTGGTCCTTGCTTTGGAGAAGGACATCCCACTCTACCATTTTTTTCTTTCTTAGAAGACATATCTGCTCCATTCATTAATCTAACAATTGAACACCAGAGACATGCTTGAAAACACATCCATCTCTCCCTGTAATCTGCAAACATACCTTCCTTGGCAGCTGAAAATTCAGTAAGTGTCCCTGTGATGACACTGGCATCATGAGCAACAGTAACAGATACAGAGCCAATCTTGCCCTGCACAGGTTGCAAGTGTCAATGGGTAGTACTTCCCCATTCATCAGTTTGCAGCCTGGGCCTTCCATAGTACTCTGATCACCAGGCCAAATGAGAATGTATCCATTTGGATATATTCAGATGACAGAGTCCACAAATAGATTAAAATTTTTGGATATCTTTTCTCTTAGACAAAATATCAGAAGAAAATAAAGGTAGTATCCATGCCTTTTGAATATTGTGCATTTTTTTAATGGAGATCATTTTATTCATTCATTTAGTCAGTCATTCATGATTGTTTTTCCATTAAATTAATCATTGAATACCAAGCTAGATGCTGTGACTTCAGCAATTTGGAAAAGGTTCTTTTCTCAAGAAGTTTTATTCATTAATTCTTTCATTCAGCATATATTATTTAAATGTCTACTTTAAGGCATATATTATGCTAGGTCCTAAGGATAGAATAGTAAACAAACCAGATGTGACCAGACCTCTGCCCTCATTATTTCAGAGTTTTCTTTTAATACTTCACTGAGAATACCAATAAAATCTATCAGGTTCTCTGCCTGTGGCTTCTGGGTGCGGGAGCAGGCTAGTTGCTCCCAGCAAAGTAACTTACTCTTTTAGAACTAAAGAATCAGAGAGAGAAAGACAGTGTCTTCAGTAAATTATGTTGGGAAAACTGGACAGCTGCTTGCAAAAGAATGAAACTGGACCACTTCCTTACACTGCACACAAAAATAAACTGAAAATGAATTAAGGAACTAAATGTGAGACCTGAAACCATAAAAATCCCAGAAGAGAGAACAGGCAGTAATTTCTCTGATATTGGCTATAGCAACATTTTTCTAGATGTGTCTCCTAAGGCAAGGGAAACAAAAGTAGAAATAAACTCCTGGGACTACATCAAAATAAAAAGTTTTTGCACAGCAAACGAAACCATGAACAACAGCAAAAAAAGGTAACTGACTGAATGGTAGAAGATATTTGCAAATTATATATCTGATAAGGAGTCAATATGTAAAAAATATTAAGAACTTATGCGACTCAACACCTAAAACCCCCCCAAACAATCTGATTATAAAATGGGCAGAGAACCTGAACAGACATTTCTCCAAAGAAGACATACAGATGGCCTATAGACACATGAAAAGATGTTCCATACTACTCATCACCAGGGAAATGAAAATCAAAACAACAATGAGTTATCACCTCACACCTGTCAGAATGGCTAAAATCAAAATGACAAGAAATAACAAGAGTTAGCAAGAATGTGGAGAAAAAGAAACCCTCGTACACTGTTAGAATGTAAATTGTCAGAGCCACTGTGGAAGAGTCCAGTGTTATTAATTTTTCCTCCAAAAATTAATAACATATTTGTCACGTGATCTAGTTATTTCACTAATTTTGGTATTTATCCAAACAA
Organism: Eumetopias jubatus; assembly: GCF_037043125.1. Classification (NCBI taxonomy): domain Eukaryota; kingdom Metazoa; phylum Chordata; class Mammalia; order Carnivora; family Otariidae; genus Eumetopias; species Eumetopias jubatus. Next base: position 172,572,577 of record NW_028274808.1, on the reverse strand, counting down.
AACAAAACACTAATTTGAAAAGATAGATGCATCTCTATGTTTATTGTAGCATTATTCACAGTAGCTGAGATATGGAAGCAACCCAAGTGTCCATTGATGGACAAAGGGAAAAGGAAGATGTTACACACACACACACACACACACACACACACACACACACACACACAAGAATATTATCTAGCCATAAAAAGGATGAGATCTTGCCATTTGCAACAACATGGATAGACCTAAAGGGTATTATGCTAAGTGAAATAAGTCAGACTGAGAAAGACAAATACCACATGATTTCACTAATATGTGGAATCTGAAAAACCCCACAAATAACAAGCAGAATTAGACCTATAAGTACACAGAGAAAACTGATATTTGTCAGAGGGGAGTGAGAGAATGGGAAAAAAATGGATGAAAGAGAGTAGGAGGTACAGGCTTCCAGTTATGGAATGGATGTCATAAGAATAAAAGGCACAGTATAAGGAATATAGCCAATGGTATTGTAATAGCATAGTAGGGTGACAGATGGTAGCTACACTTGTGGGGAGCAGAGCATAATGTATAAACTTGCCCAATCACCATACTGTACACTTGAAACTATTGTAACATTGTGTATCAACTATACTCAAATAACAACAACAACAACAACAACAAAGAATCAGGGAGAGAAGGGAGAAGCCTCTTTACCACATGGGAGAGGAATCACAGTTAATCTTTGCCTTGGAAATGAAGATTGTTAGGTCAACTGATTAATCTGATATATGTTTACCATATCACCATGTTATGCTGAAACATATATTAGGTTCAATGCAGAATGAATTCTGGAAAGTATAATTATAACTATAGATATAAAACTGATGAAAAAACTCAGAAAAACAGTAAAAATATTTTAAATCCTCTTTATCTGTATATTGTTGTTAAGACACTGTTTTTCACACTGAAATGACATGAAACAGTACAAAGAGCCTAAAAGGAAATAGAATAATGACACAGCTAGGTTTTTTGATGTGGAAACCTCCCTCCAGCAGACTGTCTTGTTTTCTGACATCTGGCATTCCTAAAAATCTGGGCAGGAAGTTAGAGTTTAGGGTTCCTTTATCTTACACTGTTAGTAGAGGATAGAAATTAAAAAAATAATAATAATAGATTTTAAGTAGAGGCCACACCAAGAAAGCCCCCACATGAGAAAAATAAAAAACTATGGCTGGTTTTTATGACTATGATTTTTCTTTTTATTTCTGATTTTTTTTTTCATAAGAAAGGGGTAAGTCGGAGGGGGAGACGAACCATGAGAGACTACGGACTCAGAAACAAACTGAGGGTTCTAGAGGGGAGGGGGGTGGGGGGATGGGTTAGCCTGGTGATGGGTATTAAGGAGGGCACGTTCTGCATGGAACACTGGGTGTTATATGAAAACAATGAATTGTGGATCACTACATCAAAAACTAATGATGTAATGTATGGTGATTAACATAACATAATAATAAAAAAAAAAGAAAAAAAAGAAAAGCTGGAAAGTGTGGTTGAGACAATTGAAATGAAAATCTATTATCCCAGGTTGGTAGTGGAAGATTCTTAATGAAAGGAGAGGTCATCCAATTATTCTCCTCACAATCCTGCAAACATGTTATATATAGCATTGGCCTGTTGCACATGCTAATCATCTCTACACGCAATAAACTCTCTTCCCTTCTGACCTCCAGCCCAATGAAATATTTCTCAAATCTTCCCTCCTTTATGGCTTTTCCAAACACAGTGATCTCCTCTGAACTCATTATGCTTGTCTCTATCACTGGTTTCTCTGTTTAACCATATGCTGCGTTGTGATTTTTTTTTTTTTTTAGATCACTTATTTGTTATTATTGTTAATGTCCAGACTGGACCCAAGATAGACGTACTTATGCTAAGCCCCACATCACAGACCAGAAGAAATTAAGAGTCTATGTTCTGCTCTCCCAAAAAAGGAAGCCCTACCCCAACCAATCAGGCTTGCCTGCTCAGCACAAGTTACCTGACCCCCTCCCAGACTTCCCTCTGCACCATATGTGGGAAGTAACCTTGTTTTAACCGATCAGCAAATGCCCAGGATAACTTCCTGGTTCCTGCTCATGTTGGTCTGTAACATTCTCTCACCTTGTACCACTCTTTGAAGCTCTTTTTTATTTTCTAGACTGGATGCTTCTCAATTCATGAATCGTTAGATGAAGCTTACTGACCTTTTCAAATTTTATGATTACTGGACTTTTCCTTTAACATGACTTAGATCACCCAGGAAGACATTTCTCATCTTTTTCCCACATCAGTCATAAACTTTTAGGGATCAGGAATGCCTCGTCCACATATTTCTATATCCATCACATGGAATAAGCAGAGAATCAATGCCCAAAGCACGCCATGACCTTAGGTAACTCAGAAACTACTCTCTACATTTGGATCAAATGGATTTAGGAACCAGCTGGAGTAGCATGCAAACTTGCATATCCCATCTGGGCCTCATACATGCTTTGTCCTATTCTGGCTTCTTTTATGAATAATTTCTGCATTTTCATAATAAATATTTGTTGGACAATTAAATAAATGAATGAGTGAATTTTGTCCCATCTGGCAGTCTTGTTATGGTTCCAAAGATATGTAATATTTAGGATATTTGAGAAAAATCCTTAAGGAATTTTTATTTGGTCAGAAGGCTTGAGAAAAACATAGGGTGATTTCTCTGACCTCTTCTCAAATATGCAAAATGTTGTAACTTAGCCTTTGCTCAGGACGATGCTTTGTCAGAATTTTGTAGGACCTAGAAGAGATTTTTTCCTGGCTCCTTCAGCCCCTCCTTGATGTTTCACCATGTCTAAACTGAGAGGAGTAGACTCCAAAGGAGCTAGTTTGTTCTCTCTTCCAAGGTTATACTGCACTACAATTTTATTCCAAATTTACTGTCTACTTTAGGGTCCTTTGTTCTTCTTAAATCTTGAAATTCTAGTTCCTAGAAAATTCTAATAACAGTGTATCCAAGAACTTGGCTAGTACAAAGTAGAAGTAACTCAACACTGCCAAGTTGATTGCATCTTTCTTTAAAATTTCAGAAGGCCCATAAGCCTCTTGATACATTTTAGAATAATTATTATGAACATAAATTACATGTGCCTTGGGAAGAAAACAAATGCTTTGAGCCTTGATCACGATATACATGGGGCTTTAATATTTTAGTTCACTGTGATAAGGAACATTCATTCTCCTAATCTCAGTGATGAGATGAAAAAAATGATACAAATAAAAAAATAAAAGTTAACATATATCAAGTACTTGCATTTTCTAATTACATGTATTATCTCTATGCTATAAATTCTTACAAATACCCAGTGAAATAATACTTTTTTTCATTGTCATTATACAGATAAGGATTGAGATATGTAGAAGTAACTTATTCAGTTACACAGTTGGTTTACTGCAGGGTTAAGATAGCAAAGTTCTGATAGAAAAACCAGTTCCTTCTGGCGCATAAGCTGATTATTAAATTTTCAGGAATTTTGTGGTCAATTGATGTCATATCGGCAGCTTGAAGCTGGCTTTGTAGTGGGTGTTGTAGACGGAATAATGGTCTCCCAAAGTTGTCCATATTCTAATCCCTGAAACTTGTAAATACATTACATGGCAAAAAGGACTTGGAAAATGTCATTAAAGTTAAGGATGCTGGAGAGATTATCCTAGTTTATCCAGGTGGGTCAATCTATTCACATGAATCCTTCAAAGTAAAGAATCTTTCCCACCTGTAGTCAGAGAAAGAAAAGTAAAAACAGAAGCAGGGTCAATGAGATGCAGTGTGGAAAGGAAATTGCTACGGCAGCAATATAAAACTATGGGTTTAGTGGGAGTATTTACACCACAGAAATCAACAAATGGTATAAATTGGCTTTTATGTTTTGTTCCTGGAGGGACAGTTTTAAACACTTATTAGCACATCACTGCTTGTCACCATTATATTCTCCTGTATCCTATTAAATACATGAATGGAAACATAGAGAAGTAGTCATTCAAAAGACAGAATAGAGATTCAATTGTCTCCATAAAAATGTTTGTTGTAATGAATATATAAGCAAGTTTTTAATCTTTGCAATAACCAGGAAGCTTAATTTAATTCTTTATTGCTATACAATGTATTTAGGTTAAATGTATTTAGGTAGAACCCTTCCCTACTACAGCACATTTCTTCAGAGTCCCCTATTTTTCTTGAATACAACCTTAGTGAATACCACTGTGACCTCAAAAAACAGTCAGGATAGTATCCAAGGATATGCTGGCCATTTAAAGAAAACAGAGAATCGGTCAATAATTATTCATCCATCCATCCATCCATCCATCCATCCATACATCTATTAATTTATGCATTCAAACAATAACCCAGTTACTATATGCTCAGCTCTAGGTTATTTGGTTATTTGTGGACAAAACAGTCAAAAAGCAACAACAACAACAACAACAAAACCCAAAACTACCATGCTCTCAGAGAGCTTAAGTTCTAATGGAGCAATACACAAAAATTACCCCAGACACAGAATATTGATTTGAATGGTAGGGACTTTCACATAACCAGATGTTGTTATTTTGGGAATGCCCAGGCCCAAATAAACCAATATGGTGTCCACCCTGTAGCCTCTTGACCGTTTATTGCCCTTCATCCTTCTTATGCTCCTCCTTCCCTCCTTTTGCTTCTTCCCCTTAATATAAGATGGGTCTCCTTTAGAAAGAGATCATTAGGGGCGCCTGGGTGGCTCAGTTGGTTAAGCATCTGCCTTCGACTCAGGTCGTGATCTTGGGGTCCTGGGATCGAGCCCCGCATTGGGCTCCCTGCTCAGCAAGGAGCCTGCTTCCCCCTCTCCTTCTGCCCCTCCCCCTGCTCATGCTCTCTCTCTCTCTCTCTCAAATAAATAAATAAAATCCTAAAAAAAGAAAGGCAATAAATAAAGAGACTTTATTAAAGCCACTACTTGAAGAGGCATGATTAAAGCTATGGGAATACCAAAGGATGGTGGGGGGACTCAGAACTAACAATGACACGTTCCTAAACCCTGAAGAAATAGGCTTTGGATAGGAGCTATTCTCATGGAGAGACACAGCTCCTGCCAAAGGCACAGCACCCAAACAGGGAGGCAGTAAGGAAAATACCATGACTATCTACCTCCTCCTGACACCAGTTCTCATGCTGGTGCCTCACACTGGCCAGACCAATTAAGAAGCCAGCCAGCAAAGGCACCTGAGTGATGAAGCCTGCTGTGGTCAATATTTGGGGTGGCAGAGTTCAGAGACTGGATCTGAGGCAAATGGAGAGCTATCAGCACAAAAATAATTCAAATTATGTTGCAAATCTTGCAAATGTATAAATTATTTACATACTAATAGAGGGAAGATACAATCTTCTAATAGTAAAATTTAAAGTAATGTTAAATATTTTGGGTCGATGAAGACTCAGATCACTCGGATTACAGTCAGATCTCTGACTCTCAGATCACTACTGATCTCTTATGAGTTGTCAACCTTATCACAGACCTTCTGTGTTACTCAAGAAATAATGAGATAATAAAGGTGAGATTAGGATGTTCCAATCAGACTGTCTTTTCTCTTCTAATTTATTAATGTTTGTGTAAAATGAAATCTTGGGGTTTAAAGAATGGATCTGTGGGACACTTTGGGTGAAAGGAAGCCTCCCAGTCCTGTGGGTATTGTCCTTTCATGGGTAGCCTTGGGGAAGTTATCCAGTGATGTATTTGGAAAAAAAGAAAAATGAACTTTTGCATCATGTACACCCTTAACCAGCAGATGTCATGCAAAGTCCTGTGCATGTGTTTTTCTGCTTATTGTTGTCAGTAGAATAACAATAGTGTATGAAATTCAAGGAAAATTTCTCAAGGGCTTGTAACACCAAGAACTATCTTTGTTTTCTTTGAGAAGAAATAGCACGTTTAATAAAAATGGTTTATAATTTGATATATTTGAGGGAAAGAGAAAGAACCAGATATTTAATACACTTGGGAGAGGAGGAGCAATCAGGAAGAGAAGTAATCAGATATTCCCAGATTTGTATCTTAATGTTAAAATACAATTATTCTAATTATTCTCCATTGGTATTCTAACCCTCAGTTTAATATGTATGGAGGCTCGGGCAAATTTAGAGTGCTTTACATTGGTGTTGATTTTGTTCTTTTGATCAAGGATCTGGGGTATTTTTAAAAAACTAAATCTTATGGATTTGTGACAATGCTTTATACTGAAGAAATGTTATTATTCCCTACCAAATCTGCCTGTTAAACACAGGAAAAGTAGTTTTCCACGTCACATAGAAAAGGACAGTCACATCCTGGTGTAAGCCTGCTTATATCTTACTGGAATTTTTTTTTTCATTTCATACTACATTGATACGGGGATTTTTTCATATTGAATCTACTTTGTTCTGAATAAATTCTGAATTCTGAATAAATAAACACCCCTGCAGGTATATTTATCCCATTATTTCCCTTTGCTATCAGCTGCATCACTTATAAGCTTTATATAATTCCCATAGTTTATCAATTTACTATTATCTTTCTCTTTCAGAACCTTATGAATTCAATAGACATCACTGGGGTAAGTACTCGGTTTTGTGGTACCTTACTGGCTATCTCCTAATTATTTGGGAAAAACACAACGCATCACTATAATCTAATATACATTCAAGCTAATGTGAACCACAGAGTTTATACCCAGTGGGTGAATAAACCAAATATGGGAGAACAAATGTTCTATGCTAAGCAGACAGTGATTGTTGATGGCAAATTTTTAGGATTTCATCTTTATTAAGTCTTAATGCTTTTTTACATCTAGCCAGAACTTCAGAATTACAGACCATTTATTAGGATTCTCCAGAGAAACAGAACCAATAGGAGATATATATATATATATACACACACACACATACACACACACACATACATACATACAGAGATATACTATAAGAATTAGAAATTCACATTTATGGAGCCTGACATGTCCCAATATCTGCATTTGGCAGGCTGGAGATTCAGGAGAACCAATGGTATAGTTCCAGTCCAAGTATAGAGAACTGACCACCAGGAGAGCCAATGGTGTAGATTTAGTCCCAAACCCTTCAGGCTTGATACTAAGGAAGAGCTGATGTGTCAGTTCCAGTTTAAAGGTAGGAAAAAAACCAATGTCCCAGCTCAAAGACAGGGAGGAGGAGTTTCCTATTATTTGAGGAGAGCTCAGCCTTTCTGTTGTATCTGGGCCTATAGGGAACAACTGATTTAGTGGCACAGCCATATCGTTGAGGGCAATCTGCTGTATTCAGTCTACCAGTTTCAATATTAAACTCATCCCCCAAAATCCTCACAGAAACATCCAGAAATATCTGGAAACCCAACCGCCCAGTCAGGTTGATACCTAAAATGAACCATCACAGACCATAAGAACTTTCACTTCTCTTGCTCAGTTTCCTCACTACAAAATGAAGCATTTGTTCTCCATCAGTGTTTTTCACATCTAGCTGAACTTCAGAATCAATTGGATACCTTAGAAATACAGATTTTGGTGCTTACTTGAGATCCACTGAATCAGACATTCTGTAAATAGAGTCCAGAAATGAAGTGATTCTGATTCTATATTCTGCATATTGATGTTTGGGACTCTGTAAATTATATTTCTCCATTGTCAGCTGTCTTCTTACCATTTCTTTCAGTAGAGTTCACTAGAAGGAGACCAGAATGTGGCAGGAGGAAAGGAGGGATTTCTTTTTTCCTATTTGCTTTCTGTTCCTGTTGGCATCACTCTAGAAATGACCCTTTCACCCTGAAAGAAAGAGTTGATTCCAGTCTTCAATTTTAATTGGCACTTTCAGAATCAATCTCATTCTAACCCCTAAAAGTTCCTTTCTCAGTGATCCAGGTCCCAGTTCTCCAGGCACCTCACTGGATCAAACCGAGGCATCAATGCAGATGGGCAATGGTCCCTCCTCTGAGATAGGAGACCAAATCTTGCAGGACTCCTATTCTGAGCTCCTAAGGTCCCCAAACCAGAAGATCAGTGCACCATCTTCAGAAGTCTGAGCCTAGACTCCATGGCCACTCCCCTGAGCTATTAGTCTGATAACTCTGAACGCTTCCATTTGCTATTCCTAGTAGTAGGAGTATTAGACACCTGGTGCCTTTAGATCTGTGTTAACCTTACTGTTTGTTGCCTTTGGCTGTCCCTGTTCTTCAGTGCCTGCTTCACCAATTCCACATCAAATCTCTGTGGAAAGATTTAATGTCTTTCATCAAGACATTTAGTTTAATATTCTTAATGTTTCATGACTGATAACTATTTGCAGCAAATTAGTGAACTATCCATGTGAATGTCTATGCGGACAACTGTCCCATCAATGCAAAGAGCAGGTACAAAGCCCTTAAGGCAGACACATGCCTGGAATATTTGAAAAATAGTAAGGAACCCATTGTGGTTGGAGAAAAGTGAATGAGAAACAAGCATTTAGAGATTTCAAAAAAAGGCTAGATCATGCATGGCGTTCTAACTTATAGAAAACCAAAAACCAAAAAATGTTGGCTTTTGAGTGCTGAAGGAAGCCATTCAGCCACTAAAGCCACTCTTCTCCAAGGAGATGATTGATATAAGAATCTTGTTTGAAGAATAACACTATGACTGCTATATTTGGAATGTATTTAGGATGACACAAAACCAGAGAGATCTACTAGGAGCCAATTATAAGCACACAAGCAAGACAGGATGGTGATTTTTTTTTTTTTTAGGGTAGTAGAAATGGAAGTAAAATAACTAGCGAGATTGTGAGTATATTTTGTCAATAAATTGGAGGAAGAGGGGCACCTGGGTGGCTCAGTTGGATAAGCTCTGACTCTTGATTTTGGCTCAGGAGATGATCTCAGGGTCGTGAGATTCTCTTTCTCTCTCTCTCTCTCTCTCCCCCTCTGCCCACCTCCCCCACCTCTGCTAGCATGCATCCATGCTCTCTCACTTAAAAAAAATTGGATGAAGAAAGAGAAAAGGCATCAAAGATGACCTCAAGTTTTTGGCCCTTGCAACTGAAATAATCAAACTACCACTGATAGAAAGGAAACTGTTGCTTTATGTTGGGGGGGTGGGGATGGACAGTGGGAGTTATGTCTTTAACAGGTTAAGTTTGAGATGTCTATTAGACATCAGAGGTGTGAGGGAGACAGTTGTATATGTGGGTCTGAAGTTCAGGGTTAGAGGTTCAAGATGGAGATATAAATGTGAGAGACTTCAGAATATAGATGATACTTAAAAGCCATGAGAATGGACCAAATAATTGAGGGAGTACAGAGAGCACGAAGAAGAGGTCCAGGAGATGCCAAAATTTAGAGAGTGAGAAGCAACCACCAAAAATGACTGAAGATCCTGAAAAGTAGGAGGGATACCAGAAGAATGCGGTATCCTGGCAGCCGATCCTGAAGATATTTCCAGAAGGAGATGGCATAAACAGTGGCAAAGGGCGCTGACAGGTCAAGTGAGGTGAAGACTGAGAACAGACAAAGTGGTTTCAGTGATGTCATTGATGACCACGATAAAGAGCAGTTTCTGTAGAATGGTGCAATGGAAAGTCTATTCAGAGTGAGATTAAGAGAGAATGAGGGAAGGGGATTAAGACGTATAAATTTCCAGTTATAAAATGAATAAGTCACAGGAATGGAAACTAGAGCACAAAGGATACAGTCAACAATATTGCAATACTGTTGTATGGTGACTATACTTAACATGGTGAGCACTGAGTAATGTATAGAATTGTTGGATCACTATGTTGCACACCTGAAACGAATATAACATTGTGTGTCAACTATGATTCAATTAAAGAGAGAGAGAGAATGGAAGTAAACTTCAATCAGAGAGTACAACCTTTTCAAGTCATTTCTTTCTTTTCTAATTTTAATTCCAATATAGTTAACATGCAGTGTTATATTAGTTTCAGGTGTACAATAACTTGATTCAACAATTCTGTTCATTACTCAGAGCTCATCATGATAAGGACACCCTTAATCCCCATCACCCATTTCACTCCCCCCCTCACCTCCCCTCTGGTAACCATCAGTTAGTTCTCTATATTTAAGAGTCTGTTTTTTGATTTGTCTCTTCTTTGTTTATTTGTTTTGTTTGTTAAATTCCACATAGGAGTGGAATCATATGGTATTTGTATTTTTCTGTCTTATTTTACTTAGCATTATATCCTCTAGATTCATTCATGATGTTGCAAATGGCAAGATGTCATTCTTTTTTATGGTTAATACTCCATTATATATATATATCACTTCTTTATCATTCATCTATTGATGGACTCTTAGGTGGCTTCCATAATTTGGTTATTGTAAATAATGCTGCTATAAACATAGGGGTGCATGTATCTTCTCAAAGTAGTGTTTTCATATTCTTTGGGTAGATACCAAGTAGTGGAATTATTGGATCATATAGTATTCATATTTTTAACTTTATGAGAAAACTCCCTACTGTTTTCCAGTGTGTCTGCCCCAGTTTGCATTCCCACCAACAGTGCGCAAGGATTCCTTTTTCTCCACATCCTCGCCAACACTTGTTTCTTGTGTTTTTGATTTTAGCCATTCTAACAAGTGTGAGGTGATATCTCATTGTGATTTTGATTTGCATTTCCCTTATGATGGGTGATGTTAAGCATCTTTTCATGTGTCTGTTGGCCATCTCTACGTCTTCTCTGGAGAAATGTCTATTCATATTTTCTGCCCATATTTTAGTGGGATTATTTGTTTTTCTTGGTGTTGTGTTATATGTTTTTTTATGTATATTTTGGATACTAACCCTTTATCGGATACGTTATTTGCAAATATGTTCTCCCATTCAGTCATTCTCTTCTTTATAATGTAAAGTAAATGAAGGAAATAAGATGGTAACTAAAGTGGGAAGAGGGAGTGAGAGTTTTTTTTTTTTTTTTTTTTTTTTTTAAGATGGTAGGAAAAAAACAGCATACTTGTGTGTTGCTGGGGAAAATCCACTACAGAGGGCAACTTGATCTAGGTCAAGTTGTGTGTCCTTGATCTAGGGCAAAGGTGGAGAGATGTGCTTTAGAAATATGGAAAATTCATCTACAGTACTTTTAAGTCACAAAATCTGTTATTTAATTCCCCCCACTTAAAACCTATGAATGATTTCTCTTTGTTTGAGAACAAAATCCACAGTCCTTACCCTTACATTCACCAAGGATTGGATTTGACCTGGATTCTACCTTTCTTGGCTGTATCATCTCCTACCACTCTTCCTGCCACACTAAACTCCAACCAGACGGGTTTCCTTTCTGTACCCTGCATACATCTGGCTTTTTTGTGCTTCAGGAACTTTGTGCTCCAGGAACTTTGCACTTGCTATTCCTTCTGCCTGGTAAACTATTTTCTTGGCTTTTTATTGACTTCCTCTTTAACATATTTCAGATTTCAGCTAAACATTTCTTTTTTTCAGAGAATCCTTTCCTAATCACCTTATGTTAATATATGCTCAGAAATTACTCTTTATCATTATGCCCTGTTTTCTTGACCTCACCATGATTTGTAATTATCTTGTATAATTATCTTTGTCATTATCTTGTATCATTATGTTTCTCCCCAACGAAACTGTAAGTTCTAGCTATACTTCCAACAATTAGTAAAGTGTCAGGCTCACATGGGTAATCAATACATTATGTTTGTGACATAAATAAATCTTTATTAAAATAATAATTAAAACCTCAGTGTCCCAAAGTTCCCTAGACCTCTAGGGTGTTTATTCTTTTAATATATATACAACAATAATGTGAACTCCCATACTGGATAATTGCAGGAAGTCTAATTCTTTTCCCAAGTTTTATTGAGATCACCCCTTGTGTGTCCTAGAAATCCACCTTTCCTTGCTTGTCACTTCTTTTTCTTCCTTACAGATTACTTCCAGCTGTCTCTCACTACTTTCTCATTCCCAACCATACTCCATTCCAAAAGATGGACAAAGGTGCCTAAACACAACTAGAGCAATGCTCTCATGTTTAAGATTTTTTGACTCTTGGGGATAATCACAATGCTGATAATAATAACAATCTCATATTCAGGGGCGCCTGGGTGGCTCAGTTGGTTAAGCGATTGCCTTCGGCTCAGGTCATGATCTCGGGGTCCTGGGATCGAGCCCCGCATCAGGCTCCCTGCTTGGCGGGAAGCCTGCTTCTCCCTCTTCCACTCCCCCTGCTTGTGTTCCCTCTCTCGCTGTCTCTCTCTCTCTGTCAAATAAATAAATAAAATCTTTAAAAAAATAACAATCTCATATTCAGCACTTGCTAGGACTAGACACTAGTGTGTGTGTGTGTGTGTGTGTGTGTGTGTGTACATGTGCGCATGTGTGCATTTCAATAGTGACTTAATTATCCCACCAATCCTATATTATAGGTGTTATTATCCCTAGTTTCAAGATAAAACCCTGAAGCACTGAAAGGGTGTATGAATTCCCCCCAAACATGTAACTAATAGTTATTCACTCAGGCTTTATAGTCTCAGGCAGTTTGACCATGAAGTCCATTGTCTTAAATGGAAGGAAATTGTAATGTAGAAAAGGAAAGGTTAAAAACTATCTGATAATGTTCTTCCTTTAATATACTGGGCATTCTCTTTGATTCAAGTTCTTCTACTAGATACATTTTTCTTAGCTGCTGGCTTATTTCCATATTACTTGGAATAACTTGGGGATTGACTCTCTTTCTTTGGGATGAATTCGTTTTTTCTCAGCTCTTTATTCACCCTCATTGCCTTCCCTTAGCCAGAGAAAATCAATATACCTGAAAAACAGAATAATCTCTGCAAACACTAACTCAACTCAAAATAAGCAGAGCCTTTTACATGATTAAATATATAACAACAGCTTGATCTGAAGTATGTGCACTTTCAGTTCTCCACTCCCTATAAGAGCCAAGGGAGGATGTTGATATTCACCCCAGACTTCAGAAATGGCTGTGGCCTTTAAAATGGCACACATTGTCCCCACTTTATATGCAAGACACTGCAAGGGTAACAAGAAACAACGATGGCATTTGCTACTCCTAGGAGCTAACGGAAAAAAAGAAGACAGCATGACACATGATTTCAAGTGCTATGAAATAGCTTCTGAGAGCTGGGAAGTAAGAGCACTTTTTCAGCAAAGAGATGCTACAGTGCCCGAGGCCAGAAGTAAAAATCTAAAGTAACCATCATAAGCCTTTTTTTTTTTTTTAAAGATTTTATTTATTTGACAGAGAGAGACACAGAGAGAGAGGGAACACAAGCAGGGGGAGTGAGAGAGGAAGACACAGGCTTCCCATGGAGCAGGGAGCCCGATGAGGGGCTCGATCCCAGGACCCTGGGATCATGACCTGAGCCGAAGGCAGACACTTAATGACTAAGCCACCCAGGCACCCCCCCATCATAAGCCTTTAAGAGATCATTCATGTGAAGTGTTTTTTTTGGGGGGGGGGGAGGAATGCTCTTGAGCAATAAGGATGTTAAAATAGCCTGACTCTCATGGCTACACACAGAAGGTAGAGACTCTGTTATGCTGGAAACCTAACAGCAAACCTATTTCTCCTAAACATTTTGAGGACAGTACATACCTCCATAGTTTGAAGATTTAAAAAAATGTGCTTTTTCTCCTTATGAATATTGTACACCTCATGACCTTACATTAACAACAAATACAAAACAGCAATTCAAGCAGCTACCATTAATTATTTAATTATATAAAAGTTTACTAAGTGCCAGGAGCTGAGGATTTAGTAATGAACAAAGCAGATAAAAATTCCTGCCTGCATGCAGTTTATGACTGTGTGCTAGACACTGTGGCTGAATTTTTATAAACATTTATGATTATTCTTCATAATAGGAATAGTTTTTTTTTCAGATAGTCTCTCTTTTGGCAAGTATTTTACAGTTCTAGAATGAAAACAGTGAGGCTTAGGAGGACTGATCAGGGCCCAGTAACCAGGAAGCAAGGGAGCTAAACTGCAGTAGCCGGCCTGCCTGAAGTCTAGGGGTCTGATGCTTTCCCACACTAAGGTGCTGGCTCCTACCATACCATTTGTGTTCTGTGATTTCCTTGGCTCCCTACTGCTAACCTCAGGCTGCCAATTTGCCTTTATGTCCTCTGCTCTAGCCACAGATATTTCTACTACATAATAGGTTTTTGTCTATAATACATTTGCTGATTTTACCCAGACATACACATAATCATAACAGCACTGCTAGTATTTCTTATTTTCTTTCTTACCTTTCTCTTGAGGGCATTCATGAAGCAGCATTACTGTGAGATCTCAACTTGTAGGATCCTCACTAAACATAACATTATCTAGGTCCATTCAGCTGTCCAATAAGGGATGTATTCTGGTAACTTAAAAGGCCAAAGATGTCTGTTCATGTCTTCTGCCCATTTTTAAATTGGATTATTTGTTTATTGGGTGTTGAGTTTTAGAAATTCTTTATATATTTTGGAGACTAACCCTTTATCAGACATATCATTTTCAGATGTCTTTTCCCATTCCATGGGTTGCATTTTAGTTTTGTTGATTGTTTCCTTCGCTGTGCAGAAGCTTTTGATTTTGATGTAGTCTTAATAGTTTATTTTTGCTTTTGTTTCCCTTGCCTCAGGAAGCATATCTAGAAAGAAGTTGCTATGGCCAATGTCAAGGAAGTTACTACCTTGTTCTCTTCCAGGATTTTTATGCAGGTCTCACATTTAGGTCTTTTATCCATTTTGAGTTTATTTTTGTGTCTGGTATAAGACAGTGGTCAAGTTTCATTTTTTATCATGTTGCTGTACAGGTTTTCCACAACCCTTTTTTGAAGAGACTGTCTTTTTGCCCTTGAGTATTCTTTCCAGCTTTGTTAAAGTTAATTGACCATATAATTGTGGGTTTATTTCTACATTTTCTGTTCTATTGATTGATCTATGTGTCTATTTTTGTTTCAGTACCATACTGTTTTGGTTACTACAGCTTTATAATATAACTTGAAGTCTGGAATGTGATGCCTCCAGCTTTGCTTTTCTTTTTCAAGATTGCTTTGGCTATTTGGAGTCTTTTGTCCTTACATACAAATTTTAGGATTGTTTGTTCTAGTTCTATGAAAAAATGTTATTGGTATTTTGATAGAGATTGCCCTGAATGTGTAGATTGCTTTGGGTAGTATAGATATTTTAACAATACTTGTTCTTCTAATCCATGAACATGGAATGTCTTTCCATTTCTTTGTGTCATATTTCTCCAAAGTCGACATCCAGATGGCCAACAGACACATGAAAAGATGTTCATCATTACTTATAATCAGGGAAATGCAAGTCAAAACTACAATAAGATATCACCTCACACCTATCAGAATGGCTGAAATCAACAACACAGAGAAAGCAGGTGTTGATGAGGATGTGGAGAAAGGGAAACCCTTTGGCTCTATTGGTGGGAATGCAAACTAGTGTAGCTACTCTGAAAAACAGTATGGAGGTTCCTCAAAACATTAAAAATAGAACTACCTTATGATCCAGCAATCACACTACTGGGCATTTACCTGAAGAATTCAAGAATGCTAATTCAAAGGGATACATGCACCCTTTATTGCACATTATTTACAAGAGCCAAGATATGGAAGCATCCCAAGTGTCCATCCATAGAAAAATGGATAAAGGAGATGTGGTGTGTGTGTATATATACATATATATATATGTGTATATATACCAATATATGTATGTATATATACACATACACCATGGAATATTACTCAGCCATAAAAAAGAATGAAATCTTGCCATTTGCAATGATATGAATGGAACTAGAGAGTATAATCCTAAACAAAATAACTCAGTCAGAGAAAGACAAATACCATATGATTCCACTCATACATGGAATTTAAGAAACAAAACAAACAAGCAAAGGAAAAAAATAAGAGACCGAGAGAAAGAGAGACAAATCAAGAAACAAACTCTTAACTATAGAAAACAAACTGGTGGTTACCAGAGGGAAGGGGGTAGGGAGATGGGTTAAATAGGTGATGGGATTAAGGAGTGCACTTGTCATGATGAGCACAGGGTAATATATGGAGCTGTTGAATTACTATATTGTACAGCTGAAACTAATATAACACTGTATGTTAAATAACTGGAATTAAAATAAAAACTTAAAAAAAGGCCAAAGATGTGTTCTACTAACCTGCACATAGACTAGGATTTCAAGCAGAGACACACTTAATAGCTTTATCTGATTTTTACAAGGACAGAGTACATATATGACATTTATGGTGATCACTTTGATTAGGCTAGGAGTTATATTTCCCTTTATTCTTCCAAATTAGCATGGTCAAAAGGACTTGTGCATACTTGAAATCCAGAAATAAGGCCACATCCATTATTCTCTGAAGACCTTTTCCCAATCATATATGGTGACAGACATTCACCTAGGTGCTTGCTCTTTATCCAGTTAGGCCTCCAGACTCCTGGCCAGGACCAACAGTGACCCCAGGCTCTTCCCACACTTGGCTGTGGACTCATTGATTCAATAGCTACTTAGAAACAATGGCTTCTCATAGGCTTCTCCACAAGCACACCTTTCATGGTTCTAATCTATAGCTGGTAGTACATAGTTTCTCTGATTGACCGGTTGGTGACTCAATCTCTGATTCAGAAGCCCCTCTTCTGGACCAGTATTTTCCAACAATTGTCTAAGCTCTACTTCCTATAATCCCTCTCTTATTCCAAAACATTCCAACTGACACTTCTCTACTGACAACTTGGGTTGATTCACCGACAAGAAGTGAATGATGATTAGTAGTAAAACGGGAAGCAAGATGGCAATTATTTATTCCCAGGTATAGAATTCTCAGCAAAAATATTTATAATCTCTTTTTAAGAAGTGTTGTCCCTATTTTGAAGCGATGTCTGTACCCCTCTGTTCATTGCAGCCTTGTTCCCAATAGCCAAGACATGAAAACAACCCGTGCCTATCAATGGATGAATGGAAAAAGATAGAGGGTGTATGTGTACATTGGTATGTGTGTACATGTGTGTGTATAATGGAATATTACTCAGCATTGAAAAAGAAGGAAATCTTGCCATTTGTGACAACATGGATGGACCTTGAGGGTGTTATGCTAAGTGAAATGGGCCAGACAGGGAAAGATAAATATATGATCTCACTTATATAGGTTTTCCCGGCCATCTGAATGTATTCTTATGAAAATATTTATAAGCTGAAATGGCATAAAGTGAAGATGTGACTATCATTAATTCATATGGAAAAATTTTTGAGTGTCCCCAGACCCAAAAAATTACCTCTCTTAGGCTTTCCTGATACCACAGGGTAAGTCCTAATAACAAATGCACAAAATAAACTGAGATATAGCACAGATGTTCACAGACACAGTTCAAAGCTACGGTGGCTTGATGCAGAGAGGCTGAGAGTGGTTGCCAGAAAGGAGCCTGGTGGGGCCCCTCTTGCTGCTTAGCTGTGCACTGCCTCCATTTGGGCTCCCTGCAAATATAAACGCTGGACCCAATTTTTGCTTTTCACCTTTTTTTTTGTAAAAGTAAAAATCATCTTCAAATTTCTCACAGTTAGCAAAAACAGGTACTAATGTGGGTCTTAGGTAAAAGTGAAGCAACATAATGTGAATTTTCAAAAAGCAGGGCATATCCTAACCCTCCCACCCCTCACCACTCCAGCAACCCTCAGTCTGTTTCCTGACATTAAGAATTCCTCCTATCAGTGAGGTCATATGATACATGTCTTTCTCTGATTGACTTATTTTGGTGGATGGGTGATGGATATTGGGGAGGGTATGCACTATGGTGAGCGCTGTGAATTGTGTAAGACTGATGAATCACAGACCTGTACCTCTGAAGCAAATAATATATTATATGTTTAAAAAAAAGAAGAAGATAGTAGGAAGGGAAGAATGAAGGGGGAGAATCAGAGGGGGAGCCAAACCATGAGAGACGATGGACTCTGAGAAACAAACCGAGGGTTCTAGAGGGGAGGGGGGTGGGGGGATGGGTTAGCCTGGTGATGGGTATTAAGGAGGGCACGTTCTGCGTGGAGCACTGGGTGTTATACACAAACAATGAATCATGGAACACTACATCAAAAACTAATGACGTATTGTATGGTGACTAAGATAACGTAATAATAATAATAAAAAAAGCAGGGGATACTTGTATTTAGGATCTAAAAAAGCTGAACTCATCCAGAGTTGAATGGTAATTGGCAGAGATGGGGGTTGGGGGAAATGGAAAGAAGTTGGTCAAAGAATGTGAACTTTCTTATCTTATATGATGCTTATAAGATGCTTGTATAAGCATCTTATAAGCATCTAATGGACAGGGTAGCAACTATATTATATGCTCAAAAGCTGCTAAAAGAGAGTAGAGCTTAAATATTGTCACCACACACACAGAGAAAAAACTATGAAAAAAAAGTGTCGGTCTATTGGTAAAATTAATATGCCACACATGACCTAATATTTCAGTGCCTCAGATGTCTTTCTAAATGGTCACCTTGACTTCTGTTCATTTTAAGAAGCAATTGCCTGAAATTGACAAGGCAGGGAATGACAGAACAAGTCTGCCCCAAATCCCCAGACAGGTTTGATTTTAAATATAATACAAAAGATAAAGGTTACTGTTAAATCTTTGACTCTACTTCTTTAAGTCATTACTGCAAAACATAAAAAAATTGCTCAACTGAAGTGAAGTGAACCGCAAGTTGTTTATGTGACTGTCTGAGAATAATATGTCAAAGAATTTTATGATTCCTAGTAAACTGATGGGGAAAACAATTTATTAGTTATAGTTTTGAAAGGATTAAAAAACTCTCGGAGGCTGTGTTTGAAATATACATTCTGCCTCACTGAACTGAATAATTTATATCAATAATTTATGATCATACTATCTTTTATTTAATGTGCACATTAGCTTTTATGACTATGTTGGGAATTATTGCAAACTGAATTTAACGTAAAACATACCTGTATTTCACAGTACTTTGCTTTATGCATTTTAAGGACATTAATAAACGTGTAGCTGATCCATTTTTTTCATTTATTTCTTAAATGCACTTTTCATTTTTGAACAGTTTTGGATTCACATAAAAGTTGAGAATACAGAGATTTCTTATATAACCCAGCCCAGTTTTTCCCTATTATTAACATCTTATATGATATACTTTTTATAATTAATATTGGCATATTATTATCTAAAGTGTGTAAGTTATTCAAACTTCCTTACTTTTAACCTGATGTCCTTTTTCTGTTCTTGGGCCCCATCCAGAATAACACATTACATTTAGTCATGATGTCTCCTTATAAGGGCCCCTCTTGGCTTTGGCAGTCCCTCAGACTTTCCGTAATTTTGATGACCTTGACAGTTTGGGGGAATACTGGGTAGGTATTTTGTAGACAGTCCCTTGATTGGGATTTGTCTGGTATTTTTCTTTTTTTTAATTCTTTTAAAGATTTTATTTATTTATTTGTCAGAGAGAGAGAGCAAGAGCACAAGCAGGGGGAGCAGCAAGCAGAGGGAGAAGCAGGCTCCCTGCTGAGCAAGGAGCCCGATGCGGGACTCGATCCCAGGACCCTGGGATTATGACCTGAGCTGAAGGCAGATGCTTAACCAACTGAGCCACCCAGGCGCCCCTGTCTGGTATTTTTCTTATGACTAGATTGTCCTTATAGGTTTTTGTGAGGAAGACTACAGAGGTTAAGTGTCTTCTTTCTCATGTCATATTGAGGGTAAATATTATCAGTGTGCCTCATCACTGCTGATGTTAACCCTGGTCACCTGGCTGAGACAGTGTTTGTCAGGTTTCTCCACTGTAAAGTTACTCTTTTTTTTCTCTTTTCATACTCTTAGTCTTTGAAAGGAAATCATTAGTAGTTTGCAAGGGCTGTTGTAACCACGAGACACTAGCTGGTTGGCGTAAACATCAGAATTTATTGTCCCCAAATTCTGGAGGTGAGAAAGTCCAAGAGTTAAGGTGCCGACAGGGTGGTTCCCTTTGAGGATGATGAGGGAGAACTTGTTCCATGACTTTGCTCTAGCTTCTGGTGGTTTGCTGGCATCTTTGGAGTTCTTCAGACACATACTGCCCGGATCTCTGCCTTCATGTTCACTTGGCATTCTCACTGAGCTTCTATCTGTGTCCAGATTTCCCAGTTTTGTAAGAACACTAGTCATACTGGATTAGAAGCCCACCCCACTCCACTAGGGCTTCATCTTAATTACATCTGCAATGACCCTACTCCCAAAGTCAAATTCCGAGGTGCTGGGAGCTAGGACCTTACCATAGGAAGTTTTGGGAGACACAATTCAACCCATAACAGTTGCTATGTGCAATACACACTTAAAGGTGTGGAATTATAGTCTTATTTATTTAAATTAGTATGGCCTCATTGGTAACTACTTTGTACTTATGGTTATCATTTAATATTACAGTTTGGCCATTTGGAACCCTTTCATTTGGTTCCTATGTCCCTTTAATATACCCCTATCAATAGTGTTTATTTTTATTTAAAAATAATTAGCATTTCCTTACTTTCTGACACCACAAAATGCTCCAGACCCACCTTGTTATTATCATCCCTTCTCCAAGAACTCCAGGAGCTCTGGATCCTTTCATTGAGAATGCTTTTAGCAACCAAGATAGGGCACTAGTTGTGTTCATTGCTAGTGAGTTGCTTCTAGGTTCTTTCAGTTGAGGAAGAAAGGAGATACAAGTGTATATATTCTCCTATATGCATGCATGCGTACATACACACACACACACACACACACACACACACCCCTATATGTATTTCCATTATGTAACCATTTGAATCTATATTCAGCTAAATGAGTTCATTCTAATGTCTCCATTACTACATGGATCATCCTTGCCCCTTCCCCTTGCTTATCTGTAATCTCCTACAACAACAATGAGAAACTTGGCACCTACCACCCACCATCCATTCACTTAATTGTCCAATCTTAGTATACATTTATAGCAGGCTTTCATTTACTTTTAATCCACAGAATTATTGCAGTATAAATATTTATAAACCAATCATAAATATTTAAATATGCAAAAATCCCACACAGTAATAGCTTACATTTCCTAGGAGTAGCTGCAGAACTAATTGATGAAATGTAATTTCTTCTCTGGATCATTGTTAATGAGGACAGTTCCATTATTGAAGTGCAACTAGCTTTCTGTTTAATGTAATATGTTAAGATATGCATTAGACCAATTAGAATAAACAATACAAACATCAACTTCATGTTTTCATCAGAGTAGTAAATAATAAAGTTTATGTAATCTCCTTCCCTATATATATGCTATTTGTATTCATAAGTTACATATACATGTGTACATATACTCTACATATCCTTACATACATGTAATAAAAACTTCAATAAATATTTCACAAGTGGTAAAATGATTATTGAGTTTCAAAATCAGAGATATAAAAGTAAAAGCTGAAAGGTATTTTCAATATATTAAATGTCTTTGATTATAAGAAGGGAAGAAAGCTCCTGATGCCAGAGGTTTATACTGGAAGAATTCCAAATATCTCAAATATATCAAAATGTAAATTTTTTCTTTGTTCATCATATGCAACACTGAATTTTGCCTGGCCTTTATATACTGTATGTAATATAGTATTTATCAGTAGTGTGTTTCTTTCCTTCCCTTTTTTGTGTTATAAATCTAGTTTTGTTTTTTAAGAATTTTTATTTATTTGAGAGAGAGAGAGAGCAGGAGAAAGAGGGGGGGCAGCAGGAGAGGGAGAAGCAGGCTCCCCACTGAGCAAGGAGCGCAATGTGGGACTCAATCACAGGATCCTGGGATAGCGACCTGAGCCGAAGGCAGACACTTAACCAACTGAGCTACCCAGGTGCCCATAAATCTAGTTTTAATTGCAGATGACTGCTTGTTCAAGGACAAACAAAACATTAAATTTGTGGGAAGGTACAAAAAAATAAATTAAAAACAAATGGAGTTAGGGGAGTCTGGGTGGCTCAGTCAGTTAAGCAACCCACTCTTGATTTCAGCTCAGGTTATGATCTCAGGGTCAGGAGATTGAGCCCTGCATCAGGCTCCACTCTGTGTGTGGAGTCTGCTTAAGATTCTCCTTCTCCCTCTGCCGCTCCCCCGACCCCCCTCTCTCCCTCTCTCTCCCTCTCAAAACAAGCAAACAAAAAACAGGAAAAAACAACTGGAGTTGATATACAAAATGCATGGCATATTTCTCTGCACTAGTTGTCTACAAATTTGTATCTAAATTTTCCATCAGTCACTGTACATCAGACATCTCTTTTTGCTCTGCTTCAGAGTCTCTATCCTCACTTGTTACTTGTCCTCCCTGCCACTGTAGTTACCAGCTCTGCATAGACCTGGACTGACTGCACACAGATGCAACATGACAGCCCTGGGCCCTGGACCTAAGCCACACACTCTCACCTCCCATCCTGTGGGCTTCTTTGTTGACATTGCTTTGGGACATGAACTCTGCAATCTCATCACTGTCCTCAATAAAAAAGCATGGCAATCTGTTCCCTTTCAAAATTTAATCCCTGATGCCATTTTTTCCTTCTACTGTTCTTTTCTTCACAAACTTATGCATCTGTACGTTTACTGTGTTACGGACACAGCATCAGAAATCAAAGGAAAGCCTACTACACGTGAGCCTTAAAGTGTCTCATGGGGAGAATATGGTAATTCATTACAACATTAATACAGCTGGTAACAGCAATCTTTTTTTTACCTTTTTTATTTCTCTTAGGAGTTGAATATGAAGTTATGGAGAGCTACATATGTCAGGGAAAAGGGTAGTTACCTTTGGCTGATCAAGAAATAAGGGATTTAAATTTCAATTTAGGCTCCCTGAGATCTCTCACAAAAAAATGCTTGCAGATTGCATTTTACCTGCAAACCCAAGCCCAATGTTACCTGGGCAGTTGTCCTTGAGACCACTGCCTTTCTGGAGGCATTCACTTCTGACCCTATCACAGGGAACTCATTTACTTAGCCTCCTTTGTCACTAACTGACTGCTTTTAAAGTAAAACTTATGGCCTGCTCATCCTTCCTACAATACCCTGAGACAGCAGGGGGGTTCTTAATGCAAACTGGAGAACAAAATAAGAAAAAAAAAGGAGAACATTAAGACTTCCTCCCAAACCATCCAAAGTAAATTCAGGCTGTAAAACAATGATGCTTTCCCTCCAGTAGGGACTTAATAAACTTTTATTCATGGGAAATTCAATTAAAATGTGCATCTCTCCTGTTTCCTGAAAAATTTAATGTTTCTTAACTTACTACTGCTGTGCCCAGGATTTTCAAATCAAATATTAAAAATGAACTTGTCAGCTCCAGTAGCTTTATGCTGTGAGCTAAACACTTCATAAATTCTCTTTCATTTTGTAGTCTATTAAGATACACTTATAAGTGAATGTGTAGTGTCTTAATTGTTAATAGGTAAATTTTTACAATGAGTTTTAAATTAGATTCTCTCTCCTTACTCACTAATCCACCTCATTTCCTGTGTGTATTTTTGTCTTCATGCACGATTCATGATCTCAGAATCCAACACAAGCTATTATGTTGTTTGAATCATTTCAGATGTCCTAAAATCTCATCAACTTGCTTTTTCTCGTCCATGTTTCTAAACTATTTTAGATCTACTTAACCAACAAGGCAAAAAAAAATCAAAATTTGTTAGACATGTTTGCCTTTGAATGGAGAAATTATGACCTTATTAGCCCTTGATAAAATATTCAAGATTATAATTTAAGATGACTTTTCTTTTTCTTTTTTTCATGTGTATACCAATTGACTGTAATATTTGTTATGTCCTCTATATAAGTCAGAATTACCTTTACCTCCTAGTGGGAGGGATGGCTAGATCCTGAGTCTCCTTCAGATTCTATATCTTTTGTCATCTCTTCTGTTCCGGTGGTTTGCAAACTGGCTACGAGAAGCCCTCCATTCATATCTTTCAAACTTACTAACCTCAGTGGGAGGACAATCTTTCCAAATAGTCCTTCAAGAAAAGTCCACAAAAGGCATATTTGTTTGGTTTAGATCACATAATCTTTAGAACTAACTACTGTGGTCAAAGCTCCACAGAGACAGACTTGTGTCAGAGAATATTCGCTATGGCTCCACAGAACCCCACAAAATAGTTTTTCACAGAAAAAAAGGGGGGGAGGTTGTCATCAGAAAAAGGAGGGAGAAGAAATACTGAAAAAATAATAATAATGGCAGTTATCAAACTCTGTTACTATTCTCTGTTTCAGTCTCTTCTCCCACTTGATTTTAGATTGTCTTCTCCTGGATTATAGAATTTACCAGGTTGCATTGCAATTGTTTTTATATTCTGGCCCTAATCAAACCCACAGCATCCTAAAGATAGGATGCCAATATTATTACTTTACAAAGTGTATATTGTCATTATTTCATTTTCAGAGTCTAATCCAGCATTTGGTACTTAGTAGCTCTTCAATAGAGGATGATTAACTATACTAAATAATTACATGTTTTGGCATTCTTTTATATTCTTATTCAGCCCTTATACATCCTTTTTTCTTGTATTTCCTTTTTTTAAAAAGATTTTATTTATTTGAGATAGAGAGAGAGAGAGAGCACAGGAGCGGGGGTGGGGGGCAGAGGCAGAGGGAAAAGCAGACTCCCCACTCAGCAGGGAGCCCCATGCGGGACTTGATTCCAGGACCCTGGGATCACGACCCGAGCTGAAGGCAGACGCTTAACGACTGAGCCACTCAGGCACCCCTCCTTTAATTTTTCTTTTCATTTCATCTGCTTCTCAAATCACTTCCCTAGGAAGCCAAGTGAAAAAAAACATGTAAGTTTAATAATATATTTTATTTACAACAAACACTTTCATGTTTGAGAGAGGGTGACCTCTTGGGCCAATAAAAAGAAGAAGTAAAAATATAACAAATGTAATTGTTTTGTTCATGAAGCTAACTCAAATATACCTAAAATCTCTGATCTCTCATATCTTCAAATTCATGAGAATACTTTTGTTTCTTGTTGGCTTTTACCCCTAATCTCCAGTACCCCTGAGATTACTAATTGCCATTCTTACTTAAAATGGAACTAATTTTGATTATGTAGTGTTATGATGCATCTTTGTCCTGGAATTTTAGCATATTTTCTATTTTATTGGCTGTTTATGATTCACATGTATTGTTATTTAACTCATTACAGGTCCAAAGCTGGTCTCACTCTTACTATACTCAATGAGATTTGCTATGTTTTGGCAAGCAACATTCCAAATCTTGCCACAAAGTTTTATGGCTCTAGCTTGGTCCTGGGGCTGTTGTAAGTTCGAGGTTACTCTGGATCAGGTACTAGATTAGCAGATATATTCCAGAACATAAGAAAGAAAGAAAAATTCGTATAGCTTCTCATGCAGTCACTTTTCTATGCCAGTTCATCTTTGTGATTAGACAGTTCTTTATTCATGCCATGTTTAAGTGTTTTTTTGTTTGTTTTTTCCAGTTACTTTTCTCTAGAATGTCTTCCTGGGTTTTTTTCCCAAGTGGCTTCTATTCATCCCTACATTCTCCCTTTTTACAAAAGTTTTTCCTAAACTCTAAAATAACAATAACAACAATAATAATAATTGTTACCTTACTGTGTACTGTAACATCACCTTGTATTTTATTTACCATTTTATCACTAGTCATAATTGGACATTTAAAAATTAATTTTTGTTCCCTATTATAGTGTAAATTTAATGGAACATAAGACCACCTTGTCTTGTTCACTACTGAATACCCAACCCATATATGGCACACAGTAGACTTCCTACCCTCCAGGATTTTATTATCTTTATTTTATTTTATTGTGGTAAGAACATTTAACAAGAGATTTACTCTTTTAGTAAATTTTAAGTGGACATTACCTGATTGTTGACTATTGGTACTACTAATGTTATATAGTAGATCTCTGAGCCCGTTCTTGCTTGTCTGAAATTTTATGCCTATTGATTAGTAATTCCCTATTTCTCCCTCCTTCAAACCTCTGGCAACAAACATTTCACTTTTTGATTCTATGAATTTGACTACTTTAAATACTTTATATATGTAGAATCATGCAGTATTTGTGTTTCTATGACTGGCTTATTTCACTTAGCCTAATGTCCTCAAGGTTCATCCATATTGTCACAGAATGTCCTCAAGGTATGCCCATGCTGTCACACACTGCAGACTTGTCTTCTTTTTAAGGCTGCATAGCATTCCATTGTGCGTATTTACCACATTTTCTTCCTCCATTAATCTACTGATGGACATTTTGGTTGTTTCTACATCTTGGCTATTGTGAACAGTGCTGCAATGAACACAGGAGTGCTAATATCTGTTGGAGATGCTAATTTCAATTGCGTTGGATATATACCCAGAAGTGAGACTGCTGAATCAATCATACAGTAGTTTTTAAGTTTTGAAGAACCTCCATACCATTTTGCATAGTGGTTGTACCATTTTGCCTCCTCACAGTGTGAAAGGATTTTAAACTTCTCCACATCTTTGCTCACACTTGTCTTTTTTTTTTTTTTTTCTTTTCTTTTTTTGGTAGCAGCCTTCCTTACAGGTATGAAGTGGTTTCTCATTGTGATTTTTGATTTGCAGTTCCCTAGTGATGAGTGACATTGAGCACCTTTGCATATTCCTGTTGACCATTTGCATGTCTTCTTTGGAGAAATATCTATTCAATTTCTTAGGCTGTTTTTAAATTGGATTATTAGGTTTTTTTATTATTGAGTTATAAGAGTTCCTTATAAATTTTGGAGATTAACCCCTTATCAGATATATTGTGTGTGAATTTTTTCTCCCACGCTACAGGCTGTCTTTTCACCTTGTTGATTGTTTCCTCTGCTGTGCAGAAGCTTTTTACTTTGATGTAGTCCAACTTCTTATTTTTGTTTTTGCTGCCTGTGATTTTAGTGTCAACATCAATGAAATCACTGCCAAGACCAACTCCATGAAGATTTCCCTCTGTTTTCTTCTGGAGCCTTTTACATTTTCAGGTCTTATGTTTAAGTCTTTAATCCATTTTGAGTTGATTTTTGTGTATGGTGTACAATAGGGGTCCAATTTTATTCTTTGGCTTTTGGATATTCAGTTTTCCCTGCAGAATTTCTTGAGAAGACTGTTCTTTTCCCATCATGTATTCCTGATATCATAGTTGAAGAACAGTTGTGGATTGTTTCTTTCTCAAGACTGATTTACCTGTCCTGGTCCTTTCTGGTTCCATATGAACTTTAGAATTATTTTTTCTATTTCTGTAAAAAATGTCATCAGAATCTTGATAAGGATTGCATTAAATCAGTACATTGCTTTGGGCAGTATGGGAATTTTAACAATATTAAGGTTTCTAATCCGTGAGCATGGGATTTCTTTCCATTTGTTTGTGTCTTAATTCTAACCAGATTTAGACTGTTTCAACTCATCATTTTTGAGTCAAATATAAACAAGCTCAATGGTAGAAACCTTGTTTCTCTTATTAATTATTGTATCCCCCAGAACCTAGAACTTTGCTTGGCCCACAGTATGTGCTCAGTGAATGTTTTTTTGAGTAAGTGAAGGAACCTTTAATGTATATCATATAATAAAATGTCTTAGCATTGAAGAACCAGTTGCTGAGCCAGTGGTGCCCTCTGGTGACCAAAAATCATCATTATAATCTTTTTTTTAAACGAAGTGACTAGCCTTTGGACTTCCCTTTTGTGTTTAGCACTTCATAATGTAAGTGGGGGGTTGTCCCAAAGAGATTCCCTTAAGAAACCCTAGTGCAATCATAGCTCTGTAAGATAATATATATGTGTATCACTTTACAGTTTTCTTAAGTCTTGGGACACGTAGATGTCAGGGTTCTTCAGAGAAACAGAACCAACTCTATGTATTTGAATGCCATTGGCATATTCAAGGAAGAGTAAGTAAGCTACTAGGGCTAAGAACAGAGTGATAAAGAAAGAGGTTGTCAAGATTGGAGATATTGTCAGGGGACTTGAGCTTTATTTATCTTTAATCAACACCAGAGGATATTTACTAGCATAACAGTTGTTTGAAATATGACTTCATAAATAAAGTAAGTAGGGGTCAGGGTGCCTGGGTGGCTCAGTCGGTAAAGCATCTGCCTTTGACTCAGGTCATGGTCTCTGGGTCCTGGGATCGAGCCCCGTGTAGGGCTTCCTGCTCAGCGGTGAGTTTGCTTTTCTCTCTCTCCCTCTGCCCCTCCCCACTGCTCATTCTCTCTCCTTTTCTCTCTCTCTCAAATAAATAAAATCTTTAAAAAAAATGAGTAGGGGTCAAGACTTGTGAATTAGTTAGAAACACTACAGAGGAACTGGCCATCACATGGGTAGCAAGCCAGCAGTCTGTATGGTTCTGATGACTCTTGAATTTTTATTCCCAAAGTGTCTGGTATTCAGTCACTACTTTGAAAGAATCTGGTTGTTGCTTATAAGTAGATAAACAGACTCCTGTTTCTAGCATATTGTTACATTTTCTTCCAGAGGAGCATTCATGCTAAGCATTTAAAAAGACTGAGAGATGGGATTTTATTGAGCTTAAGGGAACAGGTTGCAAAACTGTCTTAGTTCCTGTTTGCTAATAAACATTTGTATGTGCACAAAATTTATTCTAATGATTGCTTTGATATGTGGCACATGTCTGGAAGAAAGTACTTAGCTCTTACCTACAAAACTTAGATGCTAGGATACCAAAATGAAGCCAGCAATTATGAGGGTCCATGTTGGCTTAGATCAATTTACAACTTAGGCCAATTTTACTGGTTTCCTTGGGAGACCCTTCCAAATTGATGATTTTGAATCTACCTTCTCTCTTGTGTATACCATAGAACTGTATATGAATGACAATATTATAAGACATGGATTATTTAATGGAAAGAGCACTGCTATGAAAATCAGAAGACAGAGCTTCATTCTCAAATCTACCATCACTTAATTGTTTATATTGATAGGTTAGTTTGTTGCTTTGGACCTCTATTTTTCTATAAAATGAATTTCCTTCAGACTGTGAAAATCTTTGAGTCTATATGAAACACATAGATTCTTATCTCTCTGGAAGGATTCTGTTAGGGACTGAATCAGGTTCCTTCCCACAATTCATAAATTGAAATCCTAACACCCAGTGTTACTATATTTGGAGATAGGGCCTATAAAGAAGGTAATACAGGTCAAGTGAGTATGGCCCTAATCCTAAAGGACTGGTGTCTTTATGAAAAGAAGAAACAAAAAGATCTCCTTTCTCTCTGCAAGTACTCAGAGAACAAGGCCATGTGAACCCACAGTGAGAAGTGGGCCCTTTACAAGTCAGGAGGGGACGTATCACCAAAAACTAACCGTAATGGCACCTTGATCTTGGACTTTTAGCCTCCAGAACTGTGTAAAAGTAAATTTCTGTGGTTTAAGCCATGCAGTGTGTGGTATTTTGTTATGGCAGCCCCAGCTCACTAACACAGAAGCATTGCACAAGACACATCATCTGGGGGGCAATGCCATTCTAAGAGAAAAAACTATGACATTCAGAGTCAGAAATGTAGCTACATGCTGTGTGAAGTTGAGCAAGGGACTCAATTTTTCAAAGGTTCAAATTCTTTTTTAAAAAAATAAAGGTAATAAAACCCAATTTATTGGGTTATTGCGAAGTTTATTTTTAAAGGTTTTATTTATTTATTAGAGAGGGCGAGAGAGAGATAGCAAGAGAGAGCACGAGTAGGGTAGAGAAGGAAAAAGCAGACTCTTAACTGAGCAGAGAGCTGTGCAGGGCTCCATCCCAGGTCCCCGCGATCATGGCCTGAACTGAAGGCAGATGCTTAACCGACTGAGCCACCCAGGTGCCCCTATCGTGAGGTTTAAATGAATAAAATAATTTAAGGAAATACTTTGTAAAGTGTAAAGAATTATATAAATATACTGGTTTACTCCACCTAGCCTGGGAATCTTCTATTTCAGAAAGACAAAAACAATACCTCCTTACAGACACTAGCTCGGATCTCTTCAGGCCATTCTTGGGCAGGAAGCTCCACCCAAGTCCTTCAGACTAAGAGGACAAATAAGTCCAAGTGCATCTAAACAATTCCCTTCCACAACCGCTTTGAAGTCAAGTGTATAGAAGACTTTCCTTTTAAACCAATAATTCTAAGAAAGTAATTCTATACAGGACAACTTTCTCTAAAGTTTTTTAAAACTTTATTGAGCAGTAATTGACAAATATAATTGTACATATTTAAAGTCTATACAGTGAGGACTCTCTCTGTCTCTCTCTCTCTCTATGTATATATTATGGAATGATTCCCAAGGATTAAGATAATTAACACACCCAATACTTCACATAGTTAACTTGTTTCTTTTGTGGTGAGAATTATTTTTTTTAAAAGATTTTATTTATTTACTTGACAGAGAGAGAGACACAGCGAGAGAGGGAGCTCAAGCAGGGGGGAGTGGGAGAGGGAGAAGCAGGCTTCCCGCAGAGCAGGGAGCCCGACGTGGGGCTCGATTCCAGGACCCTGGGACCATGACCCGAGCTGAAGGCAGATGCTTAACCAACTGAGCCACCCAGGTATCCCTGTGGTGAGAATTCTTAAGATCTACTGTCAGCGGCTTTCAAGTATATAATACCATATTAAGTACTAGTTAAAAATGATTAAGTAATTAATAACCTAATTATTTGTTAATAATAACTAATGTTATTAACTATAGATCCTCAGAACTTATTCTCAGTTTTTGATGAAGATGTTAAAGGGAAAAGCACAGGAATCACCTAAAAAGCTAGTTAGCCTGTTTAAGGAAAAAAATCAGTTACCTATTTAATAAATCACCAGTACATAAGTTGGTTCTGTGTTAATTCCTATGGGATGTCTTCCTTGTATTTTACAATTATGTATTCTTTTAAGTGTGATTTGGTTCTCATTATACTTTTAACAGATTTCTGTCCAATGTGATTTAATTATGAGACTGGCATTTTTTTTCTAAAAAAAATTAATTGAGATAAATGTTTTCAGAACACAGATGATTTTCTCTAGGGTCTTTTATTGAAAAGTCACTCTGTTTTGTTGCCAAGGACACTAAAATTGCTGGTTGACTGGCTTGTCATTCCTTTTCTAATGAAAAGAGACAGTCTGGAGATTTCCTGGAAAATGAATCAATGTGAATGGGAATAGTGGTTTAAAGTCTTTCTGCTGAACTATTTAGAACATGACAGAGACCAAACAAGATTACAGAGCAAAACTGATATAATTTTTTATTTTTTAAAGATTTTATTTATTTGTCAGGGTGAGAGAGAGAGAGAGAGTACACAAACGGGGAGAAGGCAGAGGCAGAGGGAGAAGCAGTCTCCCGGCTGAGCAGGGAGCCCAATGCGGGACTTGATCCCAGGACCCTGGGATCATGACCTGAGCCAGAGGCAGACGCTTAACCGACTGAGCCACCCAGGCATCCCCCCCTGCATTTATTTTTAAAGTTAATGTGTCATCTGTTTCATTAACCAATACACATTATGAACTTTTTATTCACTTAAAGTTCAGAAATCAGAATACGTTAAAGAATGACTAGTAGTTTGATATAATAGAAGATCATGGGGCTCCTAGGACTTAAAAGTAAAATTCCCTCAGGGGTAATCTATCATTTTAGGGCAAGAAAACTCTTTGAAATCTGTATTAACTCAGAACTGCTATGTGTGTTTCATCACCAGTCTTTGATAGTTCAAATGTAGGGAGAATGGGCCAAATGTGAAAGGAGGTAAATGAGAGAAAGAAAAGAGATCCAATTATGCTATTGCCTAAGTAAAGTACAAGGAAGAAAACAAACTTCAGTCTAAACATATCCACTGTCATTTAAATAGAAAAGATTTCAGTCATATACTTGTTATTTTTAGTTACAGAAGTAGTACCTGCTCTATATTAAAAAAAAATAAAGAAGCAAATGACGGTCTTTTGATGTGTCAACTTGACTAGGCCACAGTCCCCAGTTATCCATCAAATGCTAATGCATGTATTGCTCTGAAGGTATTTTGCAGATGTGATTAAAGTTGATATCAGTTGACTCTAAGAAAGGGAGATTATTCTAGATAATATGACTAGATTTGATCCAATCTGTTGAAAGACTGTAAAAGGAAAGTGGAGTTTTCCCTGAAGAAGAAGAAATTCTACCTGAGGACTACAACTTCAGCATGTGCCCAAGACTTGCAGCTTAACCTTCCTGACATCATGACCAACAGATTTTGACCTGCCTTATCAGCCTTGATAGTTGCCTCAACCATTTCCCTACAATAAATCTAGTATTATATACCTCTTAATGGTTCTGCTTCTTTGGTTGAACCCTGACTCATATAAATTTTGGTGAGGTTAGAGGAAAAGAATATGAAAGATGATTTTTCTGAATTTGTTCTGGGTTCTCTAGTTGACAGATTTAAAGGAACTAATGACTCTATTTCCAGTAGCAAAAAGAGGAGTGACAGTCCAGGACTTGATGTGTAACAGAGATATATAAAATATTGCCACTGGATACTCCTAATCAAATGCCTATGGAAAACAAGGTTCTGGGTGATGATGCATTTGCTATCTTAAGATGCTGTAGTCAAACTAAGTAAATGGGATTGATTGGTTGCCCCTAACTGTGCTGGAAAAAGTAGAGGAAGAAAAGGATGAGCTCTGGGCTTCAAGTTCTTAGCACAAGCTCTACATAAACTATTTGGAAGCTTTCCTATCCTCCCTGAAAGAAATTCTTGTCTACTGCAGTTGCAGGACGAAGATTTCTGAAAATCAAACCCAAAGTCTCATCCTATAACTGACTGAATTACAATACAAATTGGACTCCCAACCATCCAAAACATCTTCTGCTAAAATGAGGGCATTGGTTAGGGAGGATGAGATCCTAAAACTTGAAATGGGGTCATATATGTAGTTCATGATAGAGCCAGGGATGTCAAGCCTCTAAATCTGCCAAGTCTTCTCTTCCAGGAAAAGCAGTCCTTTTATCTTTGCCTCAAACAAAACAACAACAATAACAACAAAAATGGCCTCCCTGAGGCAGTTGCCTAACAAGGCACTGCTGACTCTTCTCAGTATGTACCACCTACCACCTGGCTTTGATTATAAATGATCATTAAATTCAATTCACAGAAGCCCCCAAAGGTTGAAATAGAGATTTGGACCCAAGAGGAAGTTCACCATACACCAAAAGAATTATAGGATTTTTTCCCCAATTTATGCAGACAGAAATCTTGAGAATGTGTTTAAGAATGGATCATAAAGGTCTGAGATCATATGGAAGAATATATAGTTGATGAGAGATTCTGGATTCCAAGTTTTAGCTTCAGGGGTTGGAAAAGGCTTTAACAATTTGTCTGGTTGACTGAAACATGGACTCAAGAATGGCCTGTACTAAAGGAAATTGAAATGCCAGAACTGTCTTTGTATAGTTTAGAAGAAAGTATCCAAAGGCTTAGAGAGATTGGAATGCTAGAGTGGTTTTACCAGGTAAGTGTCTAATTTGGCACCATTGTCCAGTGCTCTAAGTACTACTGTTCTCTTTTCTTTCCTACTATAACTTTTGTTGTTATTATAGGTCAATTAAATATAGAAACAAAATCATTTTTATAATCAAATTATAGACAGAATATGAGTCTTTGTATGTGAGCATGAGTATGCTCCTTTTCAGTCTGAAAATTATATAATTATTAAGTGTATATACATTAATAACACATATAACTGTTGGAGGAGGTCACGGAGAAGATGTGACCAGCAGTTGACCTGCAAGCTGAAATAGGCAATCAGAGGCTCCTCACCCCCACCTCTGTCCTTGGAATGTACATTCTGCCCACTATTCCCACAGTGGGAACCATTTCAAGAACACAGACTTAAGAGAGCAATGTGTTGTTGAGACCACCTGGACTGAATATGTGACTAAACCCAGTTAAGACCTCCATATAAACTTTTATTTTTTATTTTTTTATTGTTATGTTAATCACCATATATTACATCATTAGTTTTTGATGTAGTGTTCCATGATTCATTGTTTGTGCATAACACCCAGTGCTCCATGCAGAACATGCCCTCTTTAATACCCATCACCAGGCTAACCCATCCCCCCACCCCCCTCCCCTCTAGAACCCTCAGTTTGTTTTTCAGAGTCCATCATCTCTCATGGTTCGTCTCCCCCTCTGACTTATATAAACTTTTAAAATTCTGGCAGGTGGGGCGGAGATCTACTCATCTTGTGGCCACCCAAGAGAATCTTCATATGTAAATTCCCTTGTCTATTAAACATATATTCTGCCACCTACCAATCTGGTGGGGTCTGCCTCTTTCTTTGGTCTCTCTTTGCCCTCTGTGTATGGGGGCCAGTTTTTGAACCAACAGTATATTAACTCAGGAAGGTTGATTTCTCTTTTGATTTAAGTATTTTTTTTTAAATCCTGTATTTGGTAACCAAAAGATTTCAAATTGTTTTAAGTTAACAAAAAGTAATCAATAAAATCTGAAGAATGTCTCACTTAGGAACTCCTCTTTCCCTCCTCTTATGAACTAATCTAGTCACCTGAGAAACACCAATTTATTTTTTTATTTTTATTATTTTTTAAAGATTTTATTTATTTGACAAAGAGACAGAGACAATGAGAGAGGGAACACAAGCAGGGGGAGTGGGAGAGGCATAAGCAGGCTTCCCACGGAGCAGGGAGCCCTATGGGGGCTCGATCCCAGGCCCCTGAGCAGGGCTCCATCCCAGAACCCTGGGATCATGACCTGAGCTGAAAGCAGACGCTTAACGACTAAGCCACCCAGGCGTCCCAAGAAACACCAATTTATAAGACCTCATAACTTGAGATTCTCTTTCCCTCTGCCCCTCCCCCCACTCTTGCTCTCTCTCTCTCTGAAAAATAAATAAATAAATTAATTAATTAAAAAGAAAAAACAAACTAGGAGCATGATAAGAGACAGCGGGAAAGCACAAAATTAGACTGATGAGAATTGAAAGTCTACATAAATAAGGAAAAAAATAAGCTTTGATTTTCTGAGACAAATGTATAGATGCCATGCAATAATTCTCTCCCCCATTCGAAAAGCTAACTGTATATTCTAAGGTCACAATCTTCATTAACCTATCAGTTCTCTTCTTCCTATTACATTTAAGACTTTTTTTCTTTTGCTTTTTAACATGGTATAATATATTTACACATAAAAATCTAGCCCCATTGCACAATGTTAAGTGATAAAAGAAAAAGAACTGTATAAGAAATTAGAAAAGATAATGCAGATTAACCCAAGAAAATTACCAAGAAAAAAATAGATATAAGAGAAGAAAAAATGAGAGAAGGTGCAAATAACCAAAATCAGTTTACAAAAGATCCTACAGAACTTGAAATGCCATTAAACTTGAAAATTTAGATAAAAATGGGAAAATTTCTAAAAAAAAAAAAAAGCTTACCAACCTGACAGAAGAAATACAAAATATGAAAATCCCAATAATATTAAAGGGAAAAATCATAGAATAACCTTAATAGACAAAGAATAGGCATTTGATTAAAGGCAGCATCTGTTCATAACAAAAAAATTTTGGTAAATTGAGAACCAAAGGGAACTTTATTAATCTGACAAGGTTTATATTCAAAATATCTATTTTCCGTCTTGCTTTGGTATGGTTATTATATCTATTTTCCAATTGTCAGCCAAATCTCACTATGACTCCTATTTAAGCATAGTTTTAAAAATCTAAAAAAATAAAAATAATTACAGTTTATGCCCAATAACTATGGTTCTTTTGCCACTTTTTTTTTTGATTATTAATCCATGACCAATCTCTTGTATGAAAAAAGTTAGAGATAATTTTGGGGACCTGGATGATACTATCTTATTACAGAAGGGATTTAGGTTTGTTTCTGGCAGGTGACCAGGTTAGACACACTAGCCTGATCCAGAGTTTGGGACTGAGAACTGGAATTTTGTCCTCGTTAGGACACTCCTGTTTTGTAAGTGTAGTCCTTTGGGGCTCAAATGAAAGGCATGCATTTTTACTAGTCTTCCTCTTTATCAAGTCCCGAAATTTCTTATTTTTTTCCTCTCTTGATGTGCAACTATTTTAAAAGCTCTGCTGGACTCCTAATCATTTTAGAACAAGTATTTGTAGAAAAACAAGTGGCTATAAGTGTGAGAATCAATTCTCCAGTTTCCTATATTCTTTCAGGTCTTGCCTTTTAAAATCTTCCATGCCTTGGTAGATCTCCAATGCATT
This sequence comes from Eumetopias jubatus, assembly GCF_037043125.1. Lineage (NCBI taxonomy): Eukaryota > Metazoa > Chordata > Mammalia > Carnivora > Otariidae > Eumetopias > Eumetopias jubatus. The sequence continues at coordinate 172,536,271 of NW_028274808.1, read as the reverse complement.
GGAACAAACTTTTAAAAACATCTTGTTTAGTTTTTCCTGATGATCTCAGTGGGAAGATTTGTCCTAATTACCTACTGTGCCATTAGCTAAAGCTAAACTCCCATTATATTTATTTTTAAGTGTAATTTGTGTATTTGGACACAATGCTAAATTTTCTATTTATAGTAATGGTGCAAAGTTTCCATTAAAATAAATTTAGTGAATAAAATGGAAGTCAAGTTAAATAAAAATACCAAGTAAACAGTACGTATAGGAGTTAGGCAAACGTGGTAAAGGCATTAAAGAATACCAGTGAGTGAAGTCGTGGAAACAAAATGAAATGATCTATATTAAATGAATAGTTCAGTGTCTTCCAAGTTTTTCGTATTTAGAGATGTCTACCTCCCTCATCGTGAAGTTATCCTTACTGGTAGGATCCCTGATCACAGACTCAATTTCAAAATTTCAAAAACGAAATTCCTGCTTAGTTCCTATCCCCAAGCCCCTGTACAGTTCCAGTTTTGCTTTTACTTGTTCAGAAGATATTTATTTATTTATTTATTTATTTATTTATTTAATTTATTTATTATTTTACTTCAAAGTATTTTTATTCACTTATTTTTTATGTTTTTAATTTTAATTTCAATACAGTTAACATACATTGTCATATTAGTTTAAGGAGTACAATATGGAGATTCAACAATTCTCTACATTACTCCATGCTTATCATGATAATGTACTCTTTAATCCCCATCACCTATTTCACTCATTTCCCTACCTACCTCCCCTCTGGTAACCATCAGTTTGTTCTCTATCGTTAAGAGTCTGTTTCTTGGTTTGCCTCTCTTTTTTCCTATGCTAAGCAAGCATTTATTTAAAATCCACTGTGTAAAAACATTTATAAAATGTTGGTGATTTGGTGCCTAATCTCAAGGTGCTCATGACTTACCTGATGAGATAGAAAAATGAGCAAATTGCATCAGTTTCATAAGCACAACAAGAGAATCACGGACAAGAAACAGAAGTAGCACAGGGTTGGTATGATAAGCTTTCTCTTAGGGTGGGAAGTTATAAAAAGTTTCTTGTGGAATCTGGGGATGACTCTGGATATGAATCTGCCGGATATGGTGAAGGAAAGTGAAGAGAGTCTAAACCAAAAGTCAGGGATGGGGGGATTATTAGAGAGAAAGCTTGAGTAAAGGCAAAAAGGTAAGAAGCAATGTAGCTTGGTTGGGTAACTGGAAGGAGTCAATTATCGCTGATAAAACACGTGAGAGAAGGGTATAGCAAGATTATTTGGTTAGGGAGAAAAGCAGAAGAGAGGTCACAAAGGAATACAGAGACTATTCTCTTTAATCAACTGGGAACCCCAGATGGGGTTAGGCAGAGCAGTGTCATCACTCATCTGTACTTATCCAAGATCATGTTGGTGAACTAGAAAATATGATTTAGGTATCAGGGTGAGAATTAGAATCTACACAATGGGATCATCACACAGTATGTCATGAAATTATGACTTATTTTTCACTGAAGTCCTATCTTTGATTGCAGTTGCAACAAAAAACAATTCTTTAAGATCTCAACATATACCGTTCTTGTTCATATCAATATTTTGAGGTCTACATTACAGGACAAGAAATTAGATTTCTGTACTGATGGCTCTAATTTGGAGCCATCACAGATATGTGGAGACTAAACAACATGCTTCTGAACAACCAATGAGTCAATGAAAATATCAAAAGAGAAATGAAAAAAAAAATACCTTGAGACTTATGGAATGTACATTTTAAAGATATATGTTAAACTTTTGCTCAGAACAAAAAGTTCTTAACTTTTTAAATCATAGAACACAAAACAACTCAATTTACTGGATGGCAATCATTCCTATATTCAAAAGGTAGAAAGCACATTCAGAGTGAAGCTAGTTTTTTAATATCTATTGAAATTGGGGTGGGGGAACCATCAGTTAGGAGCTTGGTGTCACTGTACAACACGCATGTCTGCAATGTGGTGTTGTCCAATTAAAATATAGACTCTTAAAACTCATTTTTGCTACATCATATTTAATAACAGCATAGATGCTGACCCCAATTTGCCAGATATCATTTTGTTTCAACCTTTGTATAATACTATACATTAATTGGGAACAGGGAGCAGAAAAGAGATAAGTAAAATATTAAGAATTTATTTTTTATATTATTGTCACAGAAAACTTTCTTCTTTATTCACTTCTCAATTCTCACCATATATATAAAACTACTTATAATTTTGTTAAAAAATAAGAAGTTTAAAAACAGAGTATTTCATTACATATTTACTCTGAATTCTCCCTGTTAAATACCTATGTGGTCTTCTTTACTTCATGAATAAAATCTGAATAAATTAATTTAGTATTGATAGAATTCTAGCTCAAAATTTTCGTTCTTATTTCCTTGACAATGGACTACAAATGGTATATAAAAGTACTAAGTTACTAAAAAAAATGCCTTAGTTTTTAGTTTTTGTTTACCAACAAAAAATTTAATTAAAAATTTTAATGCACTCAGTAACCTGGGTTCTGATTTTTTTTTTTTTTTTAGTTTTAGGTTCATGGATTTTTTTTTTTTGAGTATAGTTGGCACACAATGTTACATTAGTTTCAGGTATACAATAGAGTACTTCAACATCTCTGTAAGTTGTGCTATGCTCACCACAAGTGTAGCTACCATCTGTCACCATATAATATTATCACAATACAACTGACTGTATTTCCTATGCTGTACCTCTTATTCCCAGGACTTTCATTCTATTACTGGAACCCTATATCTCCCACTCCCCTTCACCCATTTTGCCCATCCCCCACCATGTTCTCTCTGGCAACCATCTGTTCTCTGAATTTATTTATCTGATTTTTTTTGTTTATTCATTTGTTTTGTTTTTAGATTCCACATATAAGTGAGATAATATGGTATTTGTCTTTCTCAGTCTCACTTATTTCACTTAGTCTAATACCCTCTAGATCCATCCATGTTGTCACAAATGGCTAGATATCACCCTTTTATGGCTGCATAATATTCCATTGTATATATGTAGTACATCTTCTTTGCCCATACATCTATTGATGCATACTTAAGTTATTTCCATATCTTGACTATGGGAAATAATGCTACAGTAAACATAAGGGTGCCTATATCTTTTTAAGTGGTGTTTTTGTTTTCTTTGGGTAAATTCCCAGTAGTGGAATTGCTGGATCGTACGGTATTTCCATTTTTAATTTTTCGAGGAACCTCCACACTGTTTTTGCACAGTGGTTGTACCAATTTACATTCTCACCAACAGTACTTGGGTGTTCCTTTGTCTACATTCTTGCTAACACTTGTTATTTCTATCTTTTTTATTTTAGTGAATATTTTTTTATTTTTTTATTTTTTTTATTTATTTTTTTTAAAGATTTTATTTATTTATTTATTTGAGAGAGAGAATGAGAGAGAGCATGAGAGGCAGGAGGGTCAGAGGGAGAAGCAGACTCCCCGCTGAGCAGGAAGCCTGATGTGGGACTCGATCCTGGGACTCCAGGATCATGACCTGAGCCGAAGGCAGTCGCTTAACCAACTGAGCCACCCAGGCGCCCCTAGTGAATATTTTTTTAAAGCATAACTTTAAAAAATTAAAATAGTATATAATGAAGACATAGTCAAATCCACTAAGACGGGGGAGTGTTTAAAAAATATGAGTAGGAACCCCCAAATTTAATTCAATCATGTGCTATTCTTCTTTTTTTATTATTATTTTAAATTCCAGTATAGTTAAGATACAGTGTTAGTTTCAGGTATACAATATAGTGATGACCATGTACTATTATTTTAAATAATGCTCACCAAAATGAATACCTAGATTAAATACTGACAGCTACTGAAAAGATATTATTTAAGCTTATTATCATTCATGGATTTCTAGAGCCTTTAAATGTTTGTTTTTAAACATTTTATCTAGTTTTATAGTTTTTTTTTTCTGGGGAGAGGATGTGACAACATCCTCACTCTGCCCTACTGGACGTCCATCTCTTCATATATATATATTTTTTAAGGCCAAGAGGATAGTTAATCAGTTTCTGTTTCAGTATTCCTCTCCTAGCAGTGAATGCTGGATCAGGCTGGGCCATCCGAGGCTATTGCCAATGACCAGAGAAGAGATTATTTTGGCTTAAACCTGGGCAGCAAAATGGAGTAGGTCTGAATTCAAGGAAGTTTCAGAAGCACAATCAATGGAACTGGGTTATTGGATATTGGGTATGAAGAAGAGAAGAATGAATGCTGTTTTTAGATTTCCAGCTTATGTGACTGTGTAATCATTTTGTTGGTTGAAAAAAAAAGTATCTATCTTCTACTTTGTGCCAGGCACTATGATAAACATTAACAAAATGATGCTATCTGTATCATCAGCTTGCATGTATCAGTGGTGCCATCAAATAAAACTGGGTAGCTGATAAATCATAATTATTTTGTCGATGTGATTCATTGCTCAGCTTTCATCAGAAACCTTCATAAATCTCAAGGTACTAGCTATCAAGTAAGCAAATGAAACAAAATTATAAGAGATAGCAATGATTTCTTACTTCCACATGGGGGCACTTTTAAACTCAGAAACTCTTAGTTCTCCATTTGTCCAAATCTCAAGATTGTTACTTAGGAACAGAATGATTGTGGATGTTTGCATTAATCCCCAGTATTTGTAAATGTCTTTTACTTTTTTTTTGAGAAAAAAAATAAGCATCTTTTCTTCAAATTCATTGGCAGATATACTGTCTTTTGAAAATACATGGTCTCTCCCTCCCTTATTTTCCTTATTATTCTAGAAGTATTGTACAAAGAAAATTTTGGTATGAGTTTAGTTTTTCCCTTTTCCATTTGTTCTTCAATTGTTTAGAAACCTAGAAGGGTCACTGAGAGCTGGCATTCATATAAGAGTTTCTATTTCCCCCATGACCTAAAATGTTTATAGTTAGTTGACAACTTTTGAGGAAAATGTGCAAAATTTGAGTGCTTTCTTGGCACATGCAAAAAATTCTCTAACCTTGAATTCTAACTTGGATGAAAGGAACACTATTCCTAGACTTTGGCAAAATTGTGAGCTCTTAAAAGAAATACCTTATAAAATAGTAGCTTTTCATTAAATGCGTTCATGTATTCATTTCTAGCCATAATGTGGAGTAAAAATAATTATCACCTATTCATAGATACAAAAAAATCTTCATCATCATCTTATCCACTCTAGAGGGAGAGTGCATCTTTATTATTTTGTAATATCTCTGATTTGGTAAACTTCAATGCTATGAAATTCTTTTTTATTGGGTGATTATGTTTACTTGCAAAAACAATACACTTGATTTCTACAACTTAGTAAACTGTTCTGTCCTGAAATCATTTAAGTGTAATAGGTGTATGTTTTTTGAATTTTCTGAGTTTTTGTTATGCTCCATTCCCCCTATCCCTCCTGAATTCAGAGGTAGAACAGAAAACAACTGGAGAATTTTTGTTTCCGCTGAGGCTCCTACATGTACCTTTTTCAGAGTTTTGAGTGAATTGTGAAAGTTACGGAAATTGACCTTATCAATTAGGAACTTAAATTTACTGTATCTTGACTCTAGAATTTTGTGATTCTATTATTATATGATTTATTATAAGTTAGTGAGAAAATTTCTTAAATGAACATACCTGTCCTAATTCATCTATATGTTTTTTTCTCATAGGAACAGTCTCCTATACAATGTTAATACTACTCAAAGCATGCTTGGCATTCTTTTAAAATATCTTCAGATCAAAGAAAGTTATTTTTTTCTTAAAGATTTTATTTATTTATTTGAGAGAGAGAAGGTGAGAGAAAAGCACAAGCAGGAGGGAGGGGTAGAGGGAGAACTAGACTTCCCACCGAGCAGGGAGCCTGATGTGGGGCTCCATCCCAGGACCCTGGGATCATGACCTGAGCCGAAGGCAGATGCATAACGACTGAGCCACCCAGGCGCCCCTAAAGAAAATTCTTTTGGAAATCTTCAGTCACGCAAAACCTTGGAGAATTAATGGAATTTTTGAAAGCCTTCATAATTTTTCAGAGTCAAAAACGGCAAACAGGATATAGGAGTTCTTCCACATCTTATTTATTGTCCTGTTTTTTTCTATCCCCATACTATTTTTATTTTATTATTTGTTTTTATTTCTTTTGTCATGTTTTCACCTGATACTATATATAACTTTCCATTTTTAATACAGCTTCTCTCCTCCCCTACAAGATAGTAAACACTTTGAAGTCAAGCACCATTATGCTGATTTATTACAAATTCCCTGTAGTTTGCCTAAACATTTTAATACATTCAAAAGCATCAGATACTCTTCAGATTTTATGTGATTTCAAAAACACTCTTGGAGACTATTTATTGACTTGGGGTGATCTGGATTGATAGCTCTCCACGCATAAAGTGCAAGTGGCAACATGGGATCTCTCATCAATCACCATCATCCCCCAAATTCCCTTTGCTTCTCTGATGTATCCCTTTCTTTCTATATCTCATGTCTCCCAGTTACGCAATTTCCTCCTTTGTTTTCTTAGGGCTTTCCTCAAGGAACTTACCAAAATGGGTACATGGGAGGTAAACTTTTCTAGAACTTACATGTCTTGATAATGTCTTTACCTTGTCAAAAGGATGTTTAATGTTTGTCTTTAGCCCCCATTTGTCTTGCTTTGCATCTAGACTCTTCTCTCTATTAAAGTTTATAGAACCATCTCTTGACATTCATTTTTTTTAACATGTTACTAGTGTCTTGAGTTAGGTCTACTTTTCCTCCACGTTTATGGACATTTTATGGGCTCTTTCAAACTGAAAATTAATATTCTTCATTTCTCAGAAATATCCCTGAAACTTTTTTGATGATTTCATGCCATTCCCCCCCACCCCGTTCTTTATTTCTGATAGCCTAATGAAGGATTTTCTGGGTTTGTTCTCTAATTACCTTCTCTATCTCCTTTTTTAAAACTCTTTTCATCTTTTGTTCTATTTTCTGGCAGTTTTCCCTGACTTTATCCTTCAAGTTCCTATTGAGTCTTCTTTATCTACCATTACATTTTTAATGTTTAAGACTTTTCTTCTCTGAATATTATTGTATTCTGTTCTTTTCAATGGATGCAATACTTTTTCTTATTTCTCTCAGGATATTAATAGTATTTTTGTTATTTCTTCCCCTCCCCTTTTTTCTTTACTATCTTCTCTCAGGTTAGTATCTGTTTCCTTCTAATAGCCTTTTCTGGTTGTTTGTTCTGTTCCTATCTGTCATATTTATTTTTTTCCTTGGAGATTCAGTACTCTTACTGGTTTGTTTACCTTTAAAGAAAGGGCATTAAAATCTTGTTGGAAATCCTGAGCATGTAGGGAGCTTTCTCTGTTTTGCTTTACTTGAAAGTGATCTTCCTGGACCATTTTAGTGTAGCCAAGATTAATGTCAAAAGTTCTACACTGTCAAGAGTTTAACAAAGCTACTCCAAGGTATTGCTGCCCTGGCATACATTTTCTTTGACCAAACAGCCTACAGTGATCTTAAACTGAGCCCTGTCATGCAAACACATATCATGGATAGCAGCCTATAAAGTTAAAGGATAAAAGTTCCTGATGTGATTTCCCCAACACCCCTTGTGATCAATAGTCTCTTCTGCCTCTATGGGATTTACCGAAGACCCGCTCTTTTGGTTTTAATGGACAGATCCAGCCTTAGCCTGGGAATACCAAAATACCCCACTCACAGATTCTAATAAAGGCATGTGGCCCAGGTCCTGCCTCTCTCTGTCTATACTGTACCTTTAACTTCCCATGTGGCCCCTCCAGGCATATAGGGTACTTCCTCTAGGACCTGTGAGTAATAAACTCCTGTATTTCAATTTCTCTTGAGGTCTGCTGTTAAACCATAACTCACTATCTGACACCATGTGCTCCACTTAACAAATGTTATTTTAACAAAGTTGTAGCACACACACATACATATTCATTCATCACAGATATACCATATATGGTGTTATTTAAGAATTGGAATCAAATGGCTCTGGATCATATAGTAACAGTATCTCATGAGAACTTTATAGCATTATCCATATATTATTTGGAAATATGATAATTAATGACTCTATAGTATTTTATGGTACGAACCGAATACGTGCTTTTATAGGTGAATCAGGTACAGAGAGAGACACAACCACCTGTAGCGTCATTCTGAGCATTCATGTTTCTGACCATATTTGCCATATCCTAACAAGATTTTCCAAGACATCACCGAAGTGGTGTCACCAACACCTGACTTTCTAACCATTTATATCAATCAAATCTGAGTCAGGTATCAAGCATCAGGTTCAAAGGGACATAAACAACAAAAACAAATTATGAGATTGGAAATTGGAGAAATAAAAAAATGGTTATGAAATATAATTTGAAGTTTATTAAGGCAAGATATGAAAATAAAAAGAGTGAACAATTTAAGGGGCTTAAAAACACCTCCTTTTTTATTAACTTATCTTAGGATTTATTTATTTATTTAAAGTTTTAATTTAAATTCCAGTTAGTTAACATAGAGTGTAATATTAGTTTCAGGTGTATAATATAGTGATTCAACACTTCCATACAACACCTAGTGCTCATCACAGCAAGTGCACTCCTTAATCTCCATCACCTATTATACCCAGCCCCACTCCCATCTCCACTCTGGTAACCATTGGTTTGTTCTGTCTAGTGAGGAGTCTATTTCTTGGTTTGTCTCTCTCTCTCTCTGTTTTTTTTTTTTTTTAAGTTTTATTTATTTATTTTAGAGAGCGAGAGTGGGGGGGAGAGTCTCAGAAGGAGAGGGAGAGAATCTAGACAGACTTCCTGCTGAGCACAGAGCCTTATATGGGGCTCCATCTCACAACCCAGAGATCATGACCCAAACCAAAATCCAGAGATAGATGCTTAAATGACTGAGTCACCCAGGTGCCTCTCCCTCTCTGTTCTTTTTTTTTCCCAATAAGTTTTAAAATTATTTGAGGCATTTTGGGGACATTAAGAATACAAGCTTAGAACCACATATGTTTGGTTCAAATCTAACTCTATCACTTACCTGATGTTAAACAATGTATTTAACCTCTAAGACACTGTTTCCTCAATTATTAAGTGAAAATTAAGTAGTGATTAATTTATAAAATCACTATAAAAATTTAAAAAGATAATGAATTTAACATAGGCAGTAGTCTCTTCAAAATTGGCCTTAGCAACATATTTATGGAAATGTCTCCTCAGGCAATAGAAACAAAAGCAAAAATAAACTATTGGGACTACATCAAAATAAAAAGGTTTTGCACAGTAAGGGAACCATCAACAAAACAAAAAGGCAACTTACTGAATGGGAGAAGATATTTGCAAATAATTTATCAGATAAGGGGTTAATATTTAAAATATATAAAGAACTCCTAGAACTCAACACAAAACCGCATAAATAATCCAATTAAAAATGGGAAGGGGGTGCCTGGGTGGCTTAGTCAGTTGGGTTGTTGGCTCTTGATTTCGGCTCAGGTCGTGACCTTGGGGTCATGGGATTGAACCCCGTGTCAGGCTCCACACTCTACAGGGAGTCTCTTTGAGGATTTTCTCTCTCCCTCTCCATCTGCCCCTACCCCCACTCATGCACACACACGCTCTCTAGAGAGATAAAAAAATTTATCTCTCTAGAGAGATAAAAAAATAAATAAATCTTTTAAAGAAAATGGGAAGAGGACCTGAATAGACATTTTTCTGAAGAAGACATACAGATGGCCAGCAGACACATGAAAAGATGCTCAACATCACTCATCATCAGGAAGATGTAAATCAAAACCACAATGGGATATCACCTCACACCTGTCTGAATGGCTAGAATCAAAAAGACAAGAACTAACAAGTACTGGCAAGGATGTGGAGAAAAGGGAATCCTTGTGCACTGTTGGTGGGAATGTAAATTGGTGCAACCACCGTGGAAAACAGTATGGAGGCCCCCAAGTAATTAAAAATATAAATACGATATGATCTAGTAATTCCACTACTGGGTATTTACCCAAAGAAAATGAAAACACTAATTCAAAAAGATATATGCACCCCTATTTTATTGCAGCATTATTTACAATAGTCAAACTATGGAAACAAGCTAAGTGTCCATAGATAGATGAATGGATAAAGAAGTGGTATATATACACAATGGAATATTACTCAGCCACACAAAAGAATGAAATCTTGCCATTTGTGAAAACAGGGATGGACCTAGAGGGTATTATGCTAAGTGAAATAAATAAGTTAAAGACAGACAAATACCATATGATTTAACTTATATGTGGAATCTAAAAAAATAAATGAATGAACAAACAAAAAAACAGAAACAAGCTCATAAATACAAAGAACAAACTGGTGGCTGCCAGAAAGAATGGGGGGTGAGGTAATAGGTAAAACAGGTGAAGGCATTAAGAGGTAGAAACTTTCAATAATAATAATAAAATTTAAGCTGCTTAGCATAGTGCCCAGCACAAGTACTTACTCAGTAAATGTTAATTTTTATTATAGTTGAAGAAATATAAGTATATAATATAAAATCAGAAGAATACAGAAGTACAAAGGACAGAAGCCCTATACAATCCAAAGGTAACTATGCATCATTAATATTCACACGTGAATAATTAACATTTTCCCTTTGGTTGATTAGAATCTTCAGAGAAGGATCTTTCAGGTCATGGGAGAAACGTGCTGGCAGGATTCTAGTAACCTAGTTGGGCAAGACAACTGAGAGTGTAGTATTCAATATGCAGTTGTTTATTTCCATCTCTTTCCTTTCAGTACAGGAATTTTGCTTGCACCTGTGACTTGTGTCCCTCAGTTCACAGTACCTTTGTTTTACCTTCTCTATGAAATAAAATTCCAGTCTTCTAGAAGTGGATCAATAGTCACCCAGGTGCAGAGAATAGATTACTAAGAGGGTTACAATTGATTTTTATGCAGATTTATTCAGAGCTTTGATTAGAGTCCCAGAAATATTGGGAAAGAGCTCAAGAAGAGATACCTAGTATTGGATATTATATCAACTCTTTTTTCCCATCATCACATGTATATTTGTTCTTTCCCACACCCCTGACTCCAGGCCTCCACCATATTGCCCAAGCACCCAATTACATTAAGTCACACATATTTTCCAATTCTGGGCAGATACTCATGAAACTGTTCCTCCTCAAAATAAACAAAACAAATAAGCAAACAAACATGATTTATTTTATTTCAGGACCCTATTCTTAGCTAGATAATTACTAAATTTAATAAAATACTTAATTTATCCATTATTCTTATTACTGCATATTTTTCATAACATGAAGGGATTCAGGGATAAGTTTAGTAATGTTTGCCAGTAGAGACTTAGCGGAAGCAAAAATTATAGGAAAGATGGTTGCGTATCTTGCTTCAACTGAATGAGTATTTCAATAAATGAGCACAGGATGAGACAAAGTTAAGCAGAATTCAGGTTAGCATTTGATGTGGTGAAATTGGTGGTGAGTGACAGTATACATCAGAGTGTGGGCATTAAACTCATCCAAAAGTCATGGCTCGAGGGCAATCACAGACGGCAAGTGGTCATATACTAGGTCAGACAGATGTCATCACTGTGGATCCAGGTGCTTTTTCCATTTTACAGCCAGGGAATAGAGTGTAGTAGTAATGGGATCAAAGAAGTCATTAACTCTTAGGCTGAGTGTCAGGGCTTCATCAATACTGATGCAGAGCAGAACAAGCCTACAGTTCTATCAGGCACGGATTGAAAGGCTAGGAAATATGGCAACATAGAGACTCTATGCTATCCAGAGAGCATTCCTGGCACTATTGGGGAATTAGCTACAAGACTATTTCCAAAAGCTAAAGAAAGTTTCTCAGAGTGTAGTCCATGGATACTCTGGATTGAATTATAAAGTGAAAGTGTTATGAATACAGATTTTTTGATCTTTCTGGTTGGCTAAAGAGCTCATGAATTGTTTCTCTCACAAATGACAATGCAGGCATGCCAATGAATAATAGAAAATTTGGGCTTTTATGGGGAGTGAGGTGTCATTTGTACAGCCCTCGATTTGAAATAAATGAATTGGCCAAAATGACTTACAAGTGGCATTTAAAGCTATATAACCATGCAGGAATACCTTAAAACTTTTGATAAATGCAACCTCATGCTAAGTATCCACCTTTTTTTCAGAGAAATTATTTTTATAATGAAGGAAAAATGGGTTGCAAAAAAACAAAAACAAAACCCTGAGTCACATGTAGCTTAAACTCAACTAAATTGCTACAATTTGTGGATTTCTATCGAATCTAAGCATATTCTAGATTTTCTTCAAAAAATGATATAGATAATGAGGTACTTTCTTGACTAACCAATGACAGGGCAATAGCTTGCAAAATCTTTGATTATGAGAACTTTTCTTTTTCATTACAAACATAAAGCATCAATGTTAGCGCACCAGAAAATTACTTAATTTGCTTCAGTCTAAGTGGTTTCTTCATTTTACAATTTAATGTGATGAATTAGCAGGAATTTCCTTCAGCCTAAGATTAATGCCCAGAATTTTACACTTAAAAAAAAAAGTTTTAACATTTAGTAAAGTAGCCCTAAAGAATAAATGTAAAAATCACATTATACTTTATAAATAAACTGGAATTTTGTTTTCATATTAAACCATATATGAGTAATAAAATGTTAAAGAATAATTATATTCAGCATGTTACCAATTGTAACACTTTGAAAACCAAATTTTCAGTTGTTTTGTTCCTCTTTATGTAGTTAACTAGAATTGATGCAAATGCTACTTGTGACCAGAAAAACTTACTTTCTAAAGCACTTGGAAAAAATTCAAGAAAAGCTACCTCTATAAAATGAAATATCATATGACAAACAGAATAATGTACATATATGTTTACAAAAGGATGCCCAAATTTTTGAATAAAAAATTATAAAAACATAAATAGTACAATATTTTTTTGGAAAAAAATGCATATATATATATATTTTCTTTTTAGAAAAAGAGGTAGAGAGCATGAGCAGGGGTGGAAGAGCAGAAGGAAAGGGAGAGAGACTCTTAAGCAGACTCCATGTTGAGCATGGGGCCGGATGTGGGGCTCAATCTCATGACCATGAGAACATGACCTAAGCTAAAACCAAGAGTCAGAGGCTTAACAAACTGTGCAACCCAGGTACCCCCAAAATGCATAAATTTCTATATTTTTACATGTTTATGTTTGTCTGCAAGAGCAGTCACTAAATCTTAACTGTGGATAGGTTGGGTAATGGGATTTTACGAAATTTAAATTTTCTTTTTATTATTTTCTTACTTGGTTGATGTTATGCATTCAATGCTCCTAAAATGAGAAGTTTCATCTTAAAAACCAAGATTTAAAAAGGCAAAGAAAAAATCAATCAAACAAACTTCAATTCATTATCATTAAAAAATGCAATGAGGATTTTTGCTTCAATGTTCATCAAGAATACTGGCCTGTAATTCTTGTTTATTGTGATGTCGCTTGTTTGATTTGGGGACGAGGGTAATGCTGGCCTCATAAAATAGATTTGTAAGAGTTCCCTTCTCTTCTATTTTTTGGATGTATTTGAGAAAAAATGGTATTCTTTAAATGTTTGGGAAAATTCACCAGTGAGGTCATCAGGTCTTGGATTTTTGTTTGCTCCTTACTTGTAAGCAATCTGTTCAGGTTTTCTATTTCTTTATGATTCAGTCTTGGAAGGTTGCATGTTTCTAGGAATTTATCTATTTCTTGTAGGTTGCCCAAGTTGGTATATATTTGTCAATAGTAGTTTCTTATGATCCTTTGTATTGCTGTGGTATCAGTTGTAATGTCTTCTTTTTCATTTCTGATTTTATTTATTTGAGTCCTCTTTTTTTGTTTGTAGTCTGTATTTAGTTTATTTCTGTGCTAATCTTTATTATTTCTTTTCTCTTACTAAATTTGGGCTACATTTCTTCTTTTTTTTTTAAGTTCCTTGAATTATAAAATTAAGTCCTCAACAAAATATTAGCAAACCAAATTCAATAATATAGTAAAAGAATCATACACAATGATCAAGTGGGATTTATTCCAGGGATGCAAAAACAGCTCAACACCCACAATTCATTCAATGTGATATACCACATTAACAAAATAAAGGATAAAAATTATATGATCATCTCAATAGATGCAGAGAAAGCATTTGACAAAATTTGACATTGATTTATGATAAAATAATCATATTTTTCTGAACAAAGTGGTATAAAGAAAAGGTACCTAAACATAATAAAAACCACGTATGGCAAGCTAACATCATAGCCAATAGTGAAAAGTTGAAAGCATTTTCTCTAAGATTGAGAGTAAGAAGGATGCCCAGTCTTGCTGCTTTTATTCAACATAATATTAGAAGTCCTAGCCTGAGCAACTAAGAAAGAAAAAGAAATAAAAGGCAGCCAAATTAGAAAGGAAGAAATGAAACTGCCACTATTTGCAGATGATATATTACATATAGAAGACCCTAAAGACTCCATCAAAAAACTGCTAGAACTAATAAATGAATTTGGTAATGTTGCAGGATACCAAATCAATACAGAGAAATCTGATGCATTTCTACATACCAATATCGAACTACTAGAAAGAGTAATTAAAAAAAATCCCACTTATAACTGTATCAAAAAGAATATAATACTTAGGAATGAATCTAACTAAGGAAGTAAATGCCTGTATACTAAACACAAGTAATTAAAGAACAAAATTAAAGACACAAATAAACAAAAAGATATTCCATGCTCATGCATTGGAAGAATTAACATTGTTAAAATATCCATACTACCCAAAGCAATCTACAGATTCAACACAATCCCTATAAAATTTCTAATAGTATTTTTCACCAAAACAAAACAATCTTAAAATTTGTATGAAACCACAAAAGACCCTGAAAGCCAGAGCAATATTGAGAAAGAAGAATAAAGCTGGGGCATTATACTCCCTAATTTCAAACTCAATTAAAAGCTATGGTTATTAAAATAGTATGTTATTGTCATAAAAACACAGATCAATGGAATAGGATAAAAATCACAGATAAAACTCATGCATATATAGTGAATTAATTTATGACAAAGGGGCCAAGAATATACAATGGGGTAAGGACAGTCTCTTCAATAAATGGTGCTGGGAAAATTGGAAAGTAACGTGCACAGTAATGAAACTATTTTAGACCATACATAAAAATGAACTCAAAATGGATTGAAGACTTGAATATGAGAACTGAATCCATAAAACTCCTAGAAGAAAACATAGGCAGTAACCTCCTTGGCATTGGATTCGGTCATGATTTTTATAAGAATTTTTATAAGAATTTGATGCCAAAAGCAAAGACAGACCATAACAAGGTATCACTTCACAGCTGACAGAATGGCTATTTCCAAGAAGAGAAGAAATAACAAGTGTTGGTGAGAAGGTGGAGAAAAGGGAACCCTTGTGCACTGTTGGTGGGGATGCAAACTAATACAGCCCTATGGAAACCAGTATTGAGTTCCTTAAAAAATTAAAAATAGAACCACTATACGATCCAGCAATTCTATTTCTGGATATTTATCTGAAGAAAATCAAAACATTAACTCAAAGAGATATATGCACCCTATGTTCATAGCAGCACTATACACAATAGTCAAGATATGGAAATAACCTAAATGTCCATCAATGGATAAATGGATAAAGAAGTGATACACACACACACACACACACACACACACAATAGAATATCATTCAGCCATAAAAATAATGAAATTTTTGCCATTTGCAACAACACTGATGAACCTCAAGTGGACTGTGCTAAATGAAATAAGTCAGACACAGAAAGACAAATAACATATGATCTTTCTTATATATAGAATTCAAAACCCAAAACAAATAGAAACAAAACAAAAAAACTTACCAAAAAAACAAGCTCATAGATAGAACATATGTGTGGTTGCCAGAAGCAGGGGATAGGCTACGGAGAAATGGGTGAAGAGAGTCAAAGATAAAAAAATTAAAAATTAAAAAAAATGAACCCGGGCAGAAAGCTCATCCCTGAGCACAGTAAATAAATGGCATCTTCTATCATTTTCTGTCTCCTTATCTCACTTTGTGCTTCACGGCATTTATCACTACCTGAAATTGAGCATCTGTTCCCTTATTGGGATGTGGCCTCCATGAGAGCAGCTCTGTTCTCTAGTACATCCCCTACCCCCAAGACAGTAACTAGCACATGCTATGCAATGAATATACGTTGAGTGAATAAAAGAGGGGATGGATGGATATATGAATGCATGGATAGATAAATAGGTATATGCAGTAGAGACTGTACCCCAGTCACCCTTTCAGGACTAAGGCACTCATTTCCCCAACTACCAGGATTAAAAAAAAAATAAACAAGGCAAAACAAAAACATTTATTTCAATTCTTAGAAGAGAAGACAGAAATGCAATGAAGTCACCACATGTTAGCAGAGCCTCCTCTGCAGAGGCAGTGGCATCCTCAATCCAAAACCTTGGGCTTCAACGGGGAAATAAACTCTTGCTGTTTCTACTCTTGTAACTTAAGCATAAAAGTGACCCTGGAATATTAAACTAAGTACAGATTTTGGGGGAGCTTCTGTGGAAAATCACTTAGGAAGCAACTGCAATCATGTATTAATAGGATATTCACAATCCTCCAAACTGCCATGCAGTATGGCTCACAATGTAAATGAAACCAGCATAATGAATATTTAGAATACAAACATTTCTTTGCTTTAAGTTAGTAGGAAAGAGCTAGAACCCCACACTGCTACTTAATATATTACTCCTTCAGAGTAATCCATTACTATAGTGACTTACCTTGCTGATCTATGATAATTTAAAGGGTGTAAATAAAAGAAATAATTTCAAATATTTTATTTTTCTCTCACCAGAGAAAATTATTTTGCTCAGGCCTGCAAATTACATTTGCAAGGGCTGGAGCAAAAGTGCAAATGGAGAGGCACATACCATATATCTAAATAATAAAAATTTATCAATCAAACTAGTAAACTATTAATAAAGTATGCCTTAGCGTCCTTCTGGGACATATGTCCCTACATGAGAACCTGAAAGTCCATGTATTAACTGAGAAGTTTGGGACTTCTGGCTGGTGGCCTACCTCGTTTTCTTCCTGTCCCAGTTCAGCACTGTGAGTGGTCTTGACCATGAGCGTGTAGCAATGTTAGACTACATGTATGAGCTCTGTCCACACCTGTGAACAGCTGCACATTGAGCACTCTTCTAGGGTAGGGATGCACACATTGGTGGTACTGTCAGCTCTGGGGAAGGGGCCAAAACAGGTCCTGTATATAGATTTGAGAATTGTTTGTGCAGGAAATTCCAGTGTCCTGGGTATCCAGAGTGTAGTCTAGAGAAGGAGATGGTGAAGACATTAGGTGTCCATCTCTTCTTGACCCCACAGTTATTAGCCTGTGGGACGAGAAAGAGACAGAGGGACTATCACATGTGGATGGAGCTGAGAATGCACCATGCAGATCTTCCATGAAGGACAGGCTTGCAGCCCTGCTGCTGGGAATACTCTCAGCCCTTCTGGGATGGCCTCACCTACAGACAGACAATTTGCCCAAGGCCATGTCCTTCCCCAGGCAGCCCACATTAATGACTGATTAAGGTGGGAATGTAAAGTATATATATTTTGTCCCCATGTTGGCAATACTGATTTAAACTCCAGAGGTCCCTTTTGGTCAGCCAAGGCTGTCATGGACCCTGAAGCATTCCCTCTACCTGATCTTGCTTTCTTTCCCTTGCTTCCACAGCTGTTGATCACAAGGGCTTGCTCTTTCTACCAAACTTCCTGCAATAAGCTCTGTCTCAGACTGTTTCCCAGAGAGCACAGCCTTCCTTACTCCACAGGGTGAGGCTGCTTAAAGTACAAAGTCAGGGCAGGGCCTTTCTTGATTGGGCCTAAGGTTACTATAACTCATTTACCTAATGTTAAACAACATTCTCAGAGATCTCCCAGAGATTCTGATATGTAGATTAGGAATGCAGCCGATATATCTGAATTTTAAACAAATATCCCAGATGATTTTGATGCAGGTGGTTAATCAGATTCCATGGGTGACTTTTCACTGTGGTAAACACACTCTTTCTGAGCAATGCTACTAGGATATAAAAGGAGTCTACAGCCCTTTTCCCCTCTTGTTCCTCAAGTCAAGGAAGGACATACGGCTTTTTGCTTGATACATAATAGCAGGTGAAGTCACATATCAGAGAGAGAAAAAAACCCAGTGCAGTAATTAGCAATATAAAAAATCTTGCCTTGTCCATCTCAGCAAAACTAGGGCATTTCCTGCACTTCTCTGTTCACATTTGCAACCCTTTCCACCACAGCCTTACCAATCACTTTTCTGTTTTTTTTTCCTCTATAGTATTCACCATTCTTTGCTGTACCACCTATTTTACTTATCTAATTATTATTGTCTATCATCATTAATAGGAGTTGAGCTTCATGAAGCCATGAAGGGTGGTCAATTTATTTGACTCTAGAATGGACAGAAAAACAAGGATTTCTCTCTGATTCAATGCTATAATTTTAGAATCTGATGCCGCATCTGACATAGAGTAAGCGCTCAATAAATACCTGCTGAATGAGTGATTGAGTTAAATTAATAATGGATCACAGAAAGGAAGCAGTAAGGATGCACCCAATGATGCTCTCATCCTCCCAAAACACAAGAAGTCTTGAAACAACCAACACCAGGGTGAAGAAGACATTTCAGAATGAAGGATTCCCACAGAGGACCCAGCACTTTGAAGAAACTGTAGATCTGTGATTCTGGCATATACACAGATAATACAAGCAGCAGAGAGGTGGAGAGAAAGCCAGGCATGAATGATGAAAATCTGCACTTTAATGACCATGCTTTTCAAACAGAGGAAATTACAAGAGGCTGACACAGGGACAATCACCAGACCTGAAGAAGAGCCGAGAACAACACAGACACAAGTGACAGTTCATAAAGGGGAAGAGTGCACAGACCCAGAACAGAAACAGTTGCTTAACCACTCAAGGCTATGAGTTTTACCAACTCCCTAGTGAAGAAAGATTGCAAAAGTCCTCTAATTCAATTTGTATATTATTTTGTCTGCTTAAAATTCATGCTCAAGTTAATGGTTTTCTAAATTGAGTGTGGTTTATTTGATAGTGTGATTTCAGTAATCTTCAACTAATCATTTTACTGGTAAGGATAATATCTGCATCAGGCAGCCAGTTTATTTATGTCTGGAGTGGGCAGAATGACAAGTGGAATCAAATCCCAGAGTAAATGCTTGAATATGCTCTTCTGTTTGGGGTGAGACATCCATTAGGGTGGACAAAAAAGGAAAAGGAAAATATTTGCATTTGTAAATTCTACTAAGTTTAATATTGTTGATATTTAATACTTTTAAAAAGTGCTAAGTAATGAATGATGTAAGTCTATAGAGGGAAGGAAAACACAGGTAGCTAAACTTATTAGGGAAAATGCTTCTACCCTGTATAAACTAATAGTAAGACCTGCTTTTATGTAAACATTAGAATTATAAATAGTATATGCATTAATATGTTAATTTGTAATATATTTCTGAGTGGCATGCAATCTAGACACTTTTTTCAATAATTTTTCCCCCTCACTTCCTCTTGGGATGATGCCACTTAAAAAACTGTATTCTTACACCTTGTTTCACTTTTACTATTTTCTTCCCTAAATAAACAATAGTCATCGTACATCAAGAAACACAGTGATCTAGTCAAATTCTTAAAATGTTGCTATTTCTTACATTGAGCTGAAGAAATTCCATCTCCATATGACACTAGAAGTGACATAAGTAGAGAGAAAATTTTCTAGGAAATGAGTTAATAAAAATAAAAATTTGATTAATGCTTCTGTGAACATTTTTTAGAAAAATATAAAAAAACTTAAGTATCTCTTCAGATTTTCTCCAGATCAATGAAAGAATACTCTTGAAATTATTTATTTGAAGTTGTATGAAATTTTAAATTGTAGCTCCTTTCAGAGAGATTTTCCATTTGCAAATAATTTAAAAATTTGTTTCCCAGGTGATATTTTTTCAACAAGGAGTTCACGTTGAAACCCTATTATAGAACCATGAAGATAATACTTGGTAGAGATATAGATTTATTGCTTCAGGAGAAAAAGAGGTTACCTAATTTTCAAATGGGCTCTAGTTTCCTTCTGAGATTTAAAGTGCAGGAGTCGAGTCAATTTAGCAGACATTCCTGTATAGTTATGGGCAATTCAAATAGGAAGTGAAATGAAACTAAAGCTTAAGGAGTTCTTTCCCTGCTCAGGCACTGTTCTTTGTGCTTAAGCAGCTTTACTTAGAACAAAGTGGTGGTCCTTTTCATCTCCAAATTGCAGATGATGAAATCTGAAGGTTAGAATGATAAGGAAAATCTGTGTCCTAAGATGGCCAGTTGAGCCAGCAAGAGAGTACCAGTCCTTGCCCTGGGGCTCTTCCAGGTTCTTCTCCCTACTCTGCCTCCATGCACACCAATCCAGGTTCTTCTCCCTGCCCCGCTTCATGCATGCACCAAAAGTGCCAAGTATGCAGAAGTAGGAGTGTATAAATTGTCCCTTGTTTGTGCTCGGGGCTCAGACCTTTGGAGAATCACTCTCGTCTGAGCCTGCTGGTGTTAAATAAACCTCCTAACCTCCAAGATCTCCGAGTGCCGCTTGGTTCTTCCACCGGGCAATCTAGTCTAGGTTCTGTAACATTTGACTCCCTGACCAGGAAACCCAACTGCGCTGGCCCATTGTTGCCACTGTTCTGGGGGCAATGGCAGGGTGGTGACAAAATGAGGGATCATAACAGAGAAGGTGTGCCCTGCCTAATTTTTGGCAGATTCCCGCCCAGTCACCTCAGGCCAGCCCTGCTCCACTGTTCCCTCCAGACTCGAGAAGTCTTGGCAGGTGAGGACCTGGTCCTGACATCGGATTCCTGTAAGGCCTGGGGCCCCAGGACCCAAACAGGCCCACCTCCACTGGGGTAGAAGGGGAGACCGATCACCTCCCAGAGACCTCTTAGAGGTCTCACAGGTAGGGATTCCCAGGGGGGGAATGTAATAACTTATGGAGTGAATGTGTGAGTAAATGTGCAGTCTGACCTGGCTTGCTCAAGAGGACTGATTCTGTGACTGCATGGGCGGGTACCCTTAAGGTCCCCAGAAGCCTACGGAGTCTGAGTGGGCCCATCTGTGATTCTGTGGTGAATGGCATACAGTCTATAGCGGCATCGGAATAGTTTCCGATCATAAGTCACAACGCTGAGATCACTATGGCTAAGCCTCACCTAAGCTCCTTCAGGACATGGCTAGATGGGCATCTGATTGGTCTCCTCACCTCAGGAGGCACCCCTCCTTTGTCTGTCTCTGTGCCACCACACACGGGGACATCACCGTGGAGTCAGGGCAGAATAAACCTACGGTTCTAGAGACGATGATCAAAAATTTCAAGAAGGGGTTTTCGGGAGACTAGGAGACTAGGAGTCAGGATGAACCCTGGCAAGTTGAGAACCATATGTGAATTGGAATGGCCCACCTTTGATGTTGGCTGGCCTTCAGAAGGGACATTGGATATCCCAACGATTCATCGAGTATGGCGAGTCATAACAGGAGAACCAGGACACCCTGACCAGTCTCCGTACATTGACTCCTGCCTAGGAATTGCTCAGACCCTTCCCCTCTGGGTGTGATTTACTTACAATAGGCAGGGATAGGCCAGAGTCTTAATTGCCTCATCCAAGCTACCTAAAGAAAATCAGCAAAAGCCCCAGTCTCCACAAATCCTAGCCAGAGATCTCAAGGACGAACCAACCCTGCCCCCACCGTATGTACCCCCAAGACAGTCTACACCTGGCCCTTCAGCTCCAGACACTCTGCTGCCATTGGTTTTACCAGTGCCCCCAGGCCTAAAAGATCCACTTTCTCCAGCACCAGCAGCCAGGCTTCACCCCAGGGCAGGTGCAAGCGCCCTCTAAATGCCAGTACGATAGACACGGGAACCCGAGAGGCACAATGAAGATGGGACAGTCCAACCCGGCCATTCCATGATGTATTATCAGCCCTTCTCCACCACCAACCTCCTCAACTGGAAACACAACAGCCCATCCTACTCTGAGAAACCACAGGCTATGGTAGACCTCCTAGAATCCCTCTTCCAGACTCATCGGCCAACCTGGGAAGACTGCCAACAGTTACTCCGCACCCTGTTTAACACAGAGGAAAGGAGGAGAATAATGAAAGGTGCATGGCAGTACCTGGAAGAGCATGCACCAGAGGGAGTCATAGACTCTGCTGCCTGGGCTAACACGGGCGCACATGAAGAGCACCCAGCATGGGATTTCACCACAACCGAGGGACAGGCCCATATCTGCCAGTACCAGGGGGCCCTCCCCCGGGGAATCCGGGCAGGAGCTAAGAAACCCATGAATATGGCTAAGGTATCCTCAGTCACTCAACAACCAGGGGAATCCCCCAGGGACTACTACAAAAGACTATGCGAAGCCTACAGGATATATACTCCATTTGACCCTGAGGCACAGGAAAGTCAACAGATGGTAAACACCTTCTTTGTGGCTCAGGCTGCCCCACACATCAGAAAAAAACTTCAGAAACTAGAGGGTTTTGCCAGGATGAACATCATCCAACTAATAGAGACTGCCAGTAAGGTCTACATGAACAGGGAGGTCTCAGCCAAACAGGAAGCCAACAAAAAGGTGAAAAGAAAGTCAGCCTCCTCACCACTGCCCTGAAAGAAAAGGACAACACAAAGATGGGGAGACCCCAACCACTGAAAGGGGAGAAGCCCAAAACCCCCTTGGCAAGGGATCAATGTGCCTACTGTAAAGAGAAAGGGCATTGGAAAAACGAATGTCCCAACCGGGGAAAGGCTCAAAAGCCCAGCCACTACAAGGAAGAACCCCAAGAGGAGGACCTCATAGGCCTTGTGGGAATGGACTCAGACTGAGGGGGACCGGGCTCTTTCCTCCTTGGCCCCCATGAACTCATGGTCAAAATGAAGGTGGGGGGCCAACCAGTGACTTTTATGGTTGATACTGGGGCCAAGCACTCTGTTGTCAATTCCCCAGTGGCACCTTTCAGTAAAAGGACTGTGACCATCCTTGGTGCCACTGGGACGCAGGCCATACAACAGACCTTTTGGCAGGCTAGTCAGTGCAAACTTGGGGGCCACAAGGTCCAACATGAATTCCTTTATCTGCCTGATTGCCCCATCCTTCTCCTGGGCTGAGAGACTCTCCAAGCTTAGGGCTCAGATAACCTTTGAGCCCACTGGACACACTAGCCTCTGACTGAACCCAAGGCAAGAGGAGACGGGGTCTCTAATACTAGCAATTACCACACCAAGGGAAGAAGAATAGAGGCTATTCTGTGCCCAGGCCCAACTGAGCAGGCTGCCAGCATTCAGATTCATCTTCCCTTCAGTATGGGCTGAAAACAACCCACCTGGACTAGCCCGGAATTGGGCCCCTATTGTTGAACTAATCCCAGGAGTCCAACCTCAGAGGCAAAGGCAATACCCCTTCCACAAGAAGCTAAGATTGGCATCCAAGAACATCTGGCCAAACTCAAAGAAGCAGGTATTCTACTCGAATACCAGTCGGCCTGGAATACCCCACTCCTGCCAGTCAAGAAGCCAGGAGGGGTATATCGACCATTTCAGGACCTGTGGGCCATCAACAAGGTGACCATCTCTCTGCACCCAGTGGTCCTGAATCCATACACCCTCCTCGGCCAAATTCCAGGGTCGGCCAGATGGTTCACTTGCCTAGATTTGAAGGATGCCTTCTTCTGCCTCTGCCTAGCTCCTCAGAGCCAGCCACTATTTGCCTTTGAATGGTCTGAACCTGATACAGGGTGCCAGATGCAACTGACTTGGATGTGCCTCCCGCAGGGGTTTAAAAACTTACCAACACTCTGTGGGGAAGCGCTGGCCATGGACCTTGCCAGCTTCCCAAGAGGCCACATGATGCACCCTCCTCCAGTATGTAGATGACCTCCTCCTTGCCAGTGACACACAAGAAGACTGCAGAAAAGGCACAAAGGCCCTCCTACAGCTCCTGTCAGACTTGGGATACCGAGCCTCATGGAAGAAGGCACAAATCTGCCAACAACAGGTCCAATACCTTGGTTTCATCCTCACCCGGGGGAAAAGAGAACTAGGGCCAGAGAGGAAAAGGGTCATCATCTCCTTGCCACAGCTCCAGACAAAAAGGGGCCTACAAGAATTCCTGGGGGCTGCAGGATTCTGCTGCATCTTGATCACTGGGTTCTCGGCAATAGCAAGACCCCTTTATGATCTCTTAGGGAGACCAGATTGAGAACCCCCTGCCTGGGCTGAGGAAGCAGAAGCTGCTTTCAAAGAGATAAAGACCACCCTGGGGCAGGCTTCAGCCCTGGGCCTACTAGATGTAGAAAAACCCTTCAATCTTTGTGCATGAAAAGGAAAAAATAGCACTCGGGGTACTCACCCAGACTGTTGGGCCCTGGCAACGGCCAGTTGCTTACCTGTCAAAGAAGTTGGACCCTGTGGCAGCGGGATGGCCATTGTGCCTCAGGGTGCTGGTAGCCACAGTCCTACTCATCAAGGGGGCGGACAAACTTACCCCGGAGCAAGAACTTAACATCAAGTTCCCTCATGCAGTTGTGTCCCTCATGAACACACAGGGACACCACTTCCTTTCCAACACTCGGCTAGCACAATACTAAGGTCTCCTCTGCGAAAACCCGAGGGTCACCCTCGAAACAGTAAGGACATTAAATCCAGCAAATTTTCTCCCCATGGAAGAGGGGGGAATGAGACCATGACTGCTCCGAGGTGACTGATGAAGTCTAAGCATGCTATCCAGATCTGCAAGATCTAGCCATAAAGAATCCAGAGCTCATGCTGTTCAGTGATGGCAGCAGTTATCTACAAGAGGGTGCCCGGAAAGTGGGTTATGCTGTAACCACAACCACTGAAGTCCTAGAAGCTAAGGCATTACCAGCTGGATGGTCAGCTCATCGGGCTGAATTATATGCCTTAGTCCGAGCCCTCACCCTCGGTGAAGGCAAACGAGTCAACATCTATACTGACTCTCAGTACACCTTTGCTACTGTACATATACATGGAACCATCTACAAGGAAAGGGGCCTCCTAACCACAGCAGGAAAAGCTATCAAAAACAAGGAGGAGATACTGAGACTCCTTGAAGCCATCTGGCTTCCAAAGGAAGTAGCAATCCTGCAGTGTAAGGGATACCAGAAAGGAGACGACCCCATAGCACGGGGAAGTCATCTGGAAGATGAGGCAGCCAAGACCACAGCCAGTGAGGACATGGACAGAGCCCCTTCCCTCACCATGGCCCTAACACCCTCGGAAGAAGTTCCTCCACCCAGTTACACTAAAAAGGAAAAGGAATGGGCCATGGCTGAGGGAGCTACCTTGACTGAAAAGGGATGGTAGATGATGCCAGGTGGGTGCATCTTTGTTCCAACAGCAACTGGAGGGCATCTAGTCAAGGAATACCACCAACTCAGTCATCTGGGAAAAACTGCATTAGAGGCCCTTCTCATGAAGCACTTCACAGATGTGCAGCTGAGCAGGGGATTCAGATATCTTCTAGTAGTAGTATGCACATACTCTGGGTAGGTTGAAGCCTTCCTGACCAGGATGGAGCAATGCCGGGAAGTAGCTAAAGTCTTCTTGCAGGAGATTGTGCCCCAGTTCGGCCTGACATTAACAATCTATAGTGACAATGGACCCACATTTGTGGCAGACATTGTACAGGTCTTGACCAAATCTCTCAAAATCACCTGGAGACTCCACACTGCTTACTGGCCCCAAAGTTCAGGGAAAGTAGAGCGAATGAAACACACCCTCAAGGGAACCTTAGCAAAGTTTTGTCAGGAGACTAACCTCCCATGGCCGGATCTGCTGCCCCTAGCTCTCCTGGGAACCTCATAGACAGTGTTCCTACCATGGCTCTCACTTAGGTTACCGACTGGTAGATATCTACATCTGTGGGAGACTTATGCCTCAACAGCCAAACACCTACCCTCAGTTCTGCTCACAAGCCTGGGGATGTGAGTCATGGGTGGCGACTTGGCTGGGAATGGAATGATGGTCCAACAGGTGGCGACTCAAACAGCGCAGTGACATCCAGATTTCCCTGTCACACAATGCCACCCCATCCTCTTGCTCTAACAATCACTGTATGCTGCTCACCCTCTCAGTCTTAGAACCCAATGCCACATCATGGGCTACAGGAATCATTCTCCTATTAGGCCAATATCACCCTATGGGAACCGACCCCGTGGCCAAATTTATGATTAAGTCCATGTTCATGCCAAGCCTTACAGTTAACCCCCAGAGTCAGATGGAAAATAACTTACCCTGGCGCATCCCTGGGTCCCCCATCCACACACAGCAAGCATCTATAGCACAACTGTTAGGTATGATTAATGCCTCCCACCAAGCACTTAACCACTCAAATCCACCCCTAACGTCTGACTGCTGGATCTGTATGAAGCCCAGTCCCATCCAATACCTAGGTATCATCCTCAACCAATCTACTGTGCCACCTCCCACCTCAGCACTGGGGACCTCAGATTATCCCCTTCTGGCTCCAGTACCACTGTATTGCCAAGAGGCAACTCTTCCTCTCCCATCATGGGCCACAGTCAGGTCTGTGCACCTCACAACACTTTTCTGGCCTGTGATCAAGGTGTATACATCTGCAACACCCCACATGATCAGTTATGCACGCTTGTCAGTCTCTTACCCGATCTTTCAGTCCTTCCCGGGAGCAATGCCCCACTCATATGGAGACCTCCTAGCTGCCCTCGATGCTCCTTCATGGCCATCCCCCTTATCATAAGCCTGCTGTCCATACCCCCAGGTGTTGCTTTCGGCGCCACTGGCGTTGGGATGTCTCAGGTTCAGTACCAGGAGTTAACTCAACAACTCATGGCGAATTTTCTACCCTCACTCAGTCAGCCCTGGCCCTGCAGCGCCAACTTGATTCATTGGCCTCAGTGGTCCTCCAAAACAGGCGTGGGCTTGACTTGCTCACGGCCACACAAGGGGACTCTGCCTTTTCTTACAGGAAGAATATTGTTTCTCTGCTAATGAGTTGGGGGTGGTCAAGAAACTCTGACCCAATTACAGGAACAAGTACATCACTGGTGGGAAACACTCCAACGGACAACTTGGTGGGATACCCTCTCACAATGGTTCCCTTGTTTCGCCTCCCTCACCGGCCCCCTTCTATTGCTTCTCCTCATAGTAGCATTTGGTTCTTGTATTCTTAATGCCCTTAACTAGGTTTATCACCACTCAAATTGCTAAAATCAGACTCCAGTTACTCCTTACTCACTATCGCCCCTTAGAAGATGAAAATGATGCCCTCTAAACTAGATGTTTAAAAGGGCATCAAAGGGGGGAATGATAAGGAAAATCTGTGTCATAAGATGGCCGACTGAGCCAGCAAAAGAATCCCAGTCCTTGCCCTGGGGCTCTTCCGGGTTCTTCTCCCTGCCCCGCTTTGCGCATGCACCAAAAGTGCCAAGTATGTGGAAATAGAAGTGTATAAATTGCCCCCTTTGTTTGTGCTTGGGGCTCAGACCTGCAGAGATTACTCTTTTCTGAGCCCGCCGGCATTAAATAAACCTCCTATCCTCCAAGATTGCTGGGTGCTGCTTGGTTCTTCCATTGGGTGATCCAGTCCAGGTTCCATAACAAGAAGAGTTGAAGAAACATGCCCAAGGATAAGTAGCAGGTAAAGACTCAGAAATGGGACTCATGTCCAGGTGTGTCTTTTTCCAGAGTCTTGCTCTTCACACTACACCATTATCTCTGCTTTTGAAGATGGAGACAGAATGGTCCTAGCAATTAAAAAAGGGTGTGATCTATGCAAAATAGGCAGTTAACACTGAATGTTGGATGAAACAGTACATTCACATTGAAGAGAACCGAGATGTAAAGAGAGAAATTTTGGGTAGACTTGGTGATGTTTGAATTTTATTATTTTAGGTGACTAATTTGTAGCTATTGATGATTATCTAGATGTTGTACGGAATTTAAGCATTCTTCAAGTAAGTGCTTCTTTAAAAGAAACTATTCCTTTATTTTTTTTATTGTGGTAAAAAACACTTAACATGAGATCTACCCTCTCAACAATTTTGAAGTACACAATATAACATTAACTATCAAACACATACTTGTAAATCTCCTTTCTTCATTTTTACTTATAATTTTGAAAATCCCTAAAAGTTTAAAATGTTTTACAAAATTGTGGTGTTTAAAATATTAATTTAGTTTGCCTTTTTTTGTATAAGGACTTTCAATATGATTAATGGCTGTTAGTCTAAGTAAATGCTTCTAATAATATTTTTAAAGACACTTTTTACCTATAAAAGATTTACATATTCTTTTCCCATAGAGCTACATTATTTGTGGATTCTGAGGGTGCATTTGATTCTATTAAGAATGTTTTTGGCTGGGGCGCCTGGGTGGCTCAGTCGTTAAGCGTCTGCCTTCAGCTCAGGTCATGATCCCCGGGTCCTGGGATTGAGCCCCACATCGGGCTCCCTGCTCGGTGGGAAGCCGGCTTCTCCCTCTCCCACTCCCCCTGCTTGTGTTCTCTCTCGCTGTGTCTCTCTCTGTCAAATAAATAAATAAAATCTTAAAAAAAAAAAAGAATGTTTTTGGCTGCAAGCAAGAGTATATTTGACTTACTTAAGAAGTTCAGAAATCTAGTCCAAATTTGTTAAAACCAATCAGTGATTTCAGGGCTGATGCATAGTAGTTTGCAAGGTTTAGTGAGTTGGACATAATTGTTTCTAAATATTTAGTATGTCATCCCTTGATAGCATCAAGGAGCTGAGTCTTTTCTCTCTCCTATACTGATCATTTCTTTCTGGCTTAAGATTGTGGAAACTCAGACATCAGAATTATGTTCAAAGAAGGAAAAAGGGAAAGGATGGCTCATTTTCAACAGAACAATAAATTCTTGAACAGATTTCCCTTTACATCTCATTAGACAGGACTGTGTCTCATGGCTTCCCCTTGTTGTGACAGGAGGAAAGGCCAGGAAACATTTATGTAAATTTTCTATTCTCTAGAATAGAGGAAGGCAGAGAAAAAGGAGTTGAACATGAATATTGAGTGAACTAACCAATATTTGTCACAGAATTAGAAAAAAGCACTTAAAATTTTTCAAATGAATTGGTGAAATGATAAACATGTTCTTCTCAAATCCTTTGAGTTGGAGGAAAGGATGAGGCAAGAAGAGAGATACCCAGTGAGTGATACCACAAAGCCTAACTGAAAAGAACTGTCCTTATGGCTTGATGGAGCCACTTATCCCATCACACAACTTAATTTTGATTAAATTGTTTTTATTTACTTGGGATTTGAATTCCATAATTACAATTGAGTGTACTTAAGTAATCCTCCCAAAGTATCTTTTTAATTAGTTCTCTTCTCTTGTGAGGTGTTGTGAGAAAATTTAATTTTACTTACTCATCATGAGATACATAAAGAGCTGTGAAAATACTCTTAGGAGAAAGGAAAAAAAAATAAGAGAGAGAAGAAAAACTAGTGTTTTCTGATTGCCTAGGATGTGATAGCCCGTGTTACATAAGTCATTTCATTTACTCTTCACAAAACGCTATCAGGGACAGTTTAATATTGTCCTCATTTTACGGGTCAGAGAACCAAGGCCTAGAAACATTAGGTAAATTATTCAAAATCACGCTGACAGTGAGGGGAAGAAGAAGGGCTTGATCTCCTCTTGTTCTTACTTAAGACAGAAACCCTCTTGAATTTGCCTTCACATTCCCCATGCCCAGCAGAATGTCTGCCTCCTGGAGACAATTAAATGTTTATCCAGTGAATGAGTTTAAGTTCTGTCTGTCTCAAAAGCTCATGCTGTTTATATGTTGTGGCCTGTTCCACTTCCCAATAATAGTTTCCAATAGTGATGTTCTCCAGTTTTCTAGCACATTCTGAAAGGTCAAAGTTTTAGATATTTGAGGTAACCTAGTAAAATTAGAATTAATTTTCCATCATTTATCTTTATTTACTGTCAATTGATTTTGAGCAAGTCACTTAAAAATCCCTGGCCACCTATTATTTTTCATTTTTAAAATAATGACTAACATACTTAGTGCTTTCTAGATGCCAGGAATTCTTCTAAGGCTTTATATAAATCAACCCATTTAATCTTAACAATATCACTGTGAGGTATGTGTGGTTATTATCTCTGTTTCACAAATGTGGAAATAGCTTTTGCCACAAAAAGTGTTGCAAAAAAAAAACCCAAATTCAATGGCTTAAATTAACAATCATATATTTTCTTGAAGATGTAGGTCAGTTGAGGGATAGCTGCTGTTGGCTGGCTGAAAGCTGCAGTGTGTTTGGCTAGAATAACTGAGCTCTACTCTGCAAGTTCTCTTCCTTTTCCAGGGGCCAGTAGGTTAGCTTGGGAATATTTTTTTTGGAAATGGAACAACTGCAAGATACAAACAGTTCCCAAGTGCTTTACAAGCTTCTGCTTGTGCCACCTCTGCTAATATCTCATTGGCCAAAGCAAGACACATGTTCAGGCCCATAGTCAAGTGATGGCAAAATAAATTTCATTCTTTTCAGTGGGAAGTGGAGGGAAGTTAATATTTCTTTTTTTTTAATTTAAAATCAATTAGCCAATATATAGTGCATCATTAATTTCAAAGATGTAGTGTTCAATAATTCATCAGTTGCATATAACACCCAGTGCTCATCACATCACATGCCCTCCTTAATGCCCATCACCCAGTTACCCCATCCCCCCATCTACCTCCCCTCCAGCAACCCTCAGTTTTTTCTTGTAGTTAAGAGTCTCTCATGGTGACTTCCCATTCAGTTTTCCCTCCCTTCCCCTATGATTCTCTGCAATGTTTCTTATATTCCACATATGAATGAGTGAAATAAGTCAATCAGAGAAAGACAATTATCCTATGGTTTCACTCATATGTAGAAATTAATATTTCTGAACAATAACTTGTAACAGTAAGAAACTTGGCTATACTCAAATATCTAGTAAAACTAAAGTTAGGATATAAATCCAGGTCATTTGTATCTTAATATGTTCTTTATACTATATTTTATGACAGCTGAAGTTTAAAAAAGTTGTTCACAAAATATTATTTGGTATGTTGACATCAGGCCATATAAAGCCATGCAGACCACTTAGCACAGCACCTGGCCTATAATAAATGAAAAAAAAAAAAAAAACTCTGAGATTTAGTCATTCTTCACATAGCTAGATATAAATATTTTTAAATACTCTTGTAAATATAATTGAAGTTGACAAAGATTACCTAAGTTGTGTTTACATTCATTGTGAATCAGTCATGAATTGGGGAACAATAGATATTGGCAGATTTCAATTTGTTTGTCACTGAGATGAGAATACAATGTCCCCATAGAGAAGCTTTATGTTACTAAAGCCATGCAACTGGCTTTGGGTGAGAGTTCAAGTTAGTTTAGACTTGGGATCCTTTCCTCTTCATTCCACTCATATTTATTGTGTATTTGCTCTGCCCCACTCACTGGACTTACTTCTGTGCAAACAATAATGAATAAGATAAAATCTTTGGCTTCAAGAAGTTTATGGTCTTTAACAACTTTTTCTCATTAAAAAGAAGACATAAATAAATGGAAACATATCTCATGTTCATTGGTTGAAAGACTTAATATTGTTAAAATATTGATACCACTCAAAGTAATCTACAGATTTAATGAAATCTCTATAAAAATCCCAACAATGCTATTTGAGGAAATAGAAAAACCCATCCTAAAATTAATATAAAATCTCAAGGGACTTCAAATAGCCAAAACAATCTTGTTAAAAGAAGAGCAAATTAGAGGATTTACACTTCCTGATCTCCACTTACTACAAAGCTACAGTAATTAAAACAGTGTAGTATTGGTGTGGTATTGTCATAAAAGACAAGTATATAGACCAATGGATAGAATACAGAGCCCAGAGATAAACCCTCACATACATAACGAAATGATTTTTGAGAAGGGTGGCAAGACCATTCAATGGTGAAAAGACGGTCTTTTCAACAAATGGTGCTAGGAAAACTGGATGTCCATATGCAAAAGAATGAAGTTGGACCTCACCCAATGCCATATATAAAAAGTAACTGAAAATGGATCAAGAACCTAAATGTAAAACAATAAAATTCTCAAAATAAAAAGTAGGATGAAATCCTCACAACATGGAATTTGGCAATGATTTCTTAAATATGATACCAAAAGTGCAGATAACAAAAGAAAAAAAATTCATAAAAATTTTGTGCATCAAAAGACCCTATTCAGAGAATTAAAAAGCAACCTATAGAATGGGAGAAAATATTTACAAATCATATGTCTGATAAGGGATTAATAACCAGAATATACAGAGAACACCTAAAACTTAATAACAAAAATACAAATAATCCAATTAAAAAATGGGCAGAGAACTTGAAGAGATATTTCCCCAGATATACAAATGGCCAATAAGTACATGAAAAGATGCTCGATATCACTAATCATTAGGGAATTATAAATCAAAACTATAATGAGACTTTCACACCTGTTGGGAAGGTTACTACCAAAACAACAGAATATTTCAAATGTTCACTAGAATGTGGAGAAATTGGATCCCTTGTGTACTGTTTGTGGGAATGTAAAATGGTACACGTACTGTGAAAAACACTGTGGCAGTTCCTCAAAAACTTAAAAATAGAATTACCATGTGTCAAGTATACTTCAATTAAAAAAAAAAAAGGAAATGAAGAAATCAATAGCTGAATAGTAGTGAAACTAGTAATTATGTGTCTATATCTTGATGATGATGAAGTGTATAAAAGAAATTTAAAAAACTGAATTACCATGTGGTTCAGCAATTCCACTTCAGTGGATATATCCAAAAGAATTGAAAGGAAGTTCTTGAAGAGATATTTGTACACGCACGTTTTTGGAAGAATTATCCATAATAGCTAAAATATGGAAACCCAAGTGCCCATTAACTGATGAAAATGGATAAGCAAGATGTGGTACATACATGCAATGGAATATTATTCTGCCTTAAAAAGAAAAGAAATTGTGTAATATGCTACAATATGGATGAAACTTGAGGATCTTATGCTAAGTGAAATTAGCCAGTAATAAAAATGCTGTATGATTCCATTCATATGAGGTAGAGTAACCTAAATCATAGAAACAGAAAGTATAATTTAGGTGGCTCCTGGTTGGGGTGGGTAGGGAGGGGAGAATGGGGAGTTACTGTTTAATAGGTATAGAGTTTCAATTTTACAAGATGAAAAGAGTTATGGGATGGATGGTGATGATTGCACAACAATGTGAACGTACTTATTACCACTGAACTGTACAATTAAAAATGGTTAAGATGACAAGTTTTATGTTATGTGTGTTTTACCACAATATAAATAAGAAAAAAGAAATATATATAATCCTTTCTAACTTTTTGTTGTTGTTGTTGTCATTAGATCTTTGGCTTGTAGAGTGCAAAACCCTGTCATGGTCATTAACATGTGGATGACTGGAATAAGCACAGGACCATAGGATAGGCACATAACCTGTAGGGGGCTTAGGGAAGTCTTTCTGGATGCACTAATAGCTAAGTACAGCCCAAAGGACAAAAAAGTTAGAGAAGAATGAAAACATCAGGGAAGAAGTAGTTTAATGTGAGTAGGGTATGGAGTTACACAGTCGCATTATAGTAAGTGCAGGCCACAGGTGGCTCTTCAGCACTTATAATGTGGCTCCACATTGGATTTCAAAGATTTAATACAAAAAAAAGTGAAATATCTCAATTAGGTTTTAAAATTGATTACATATTGAAATGAGAATATTTTAAATGAATTAAGTTGAAGTATATTATTAAAGTTAATTTTATCTTTTTACTTTTTAATGTGACTAGTTAAAAATTTTAAATTATGTATGTGCATTTGTGTTTGTATTGTATTTCTGTTGGATAGTACTGGCGGGGAGCATGAGTTAAGAAGTGATGGGAGATGTTGGGGAAATAATGTAGGTTAGGGAAAATGTTATGACATGTTTATTTTGCCTATATAACTGCTGGTTTTGAAGACAACATTCTTCTGTTTGGAAGACTTAAGCTTCAAACCATATGGTACTCAGCATTCCAGAAAATAAAATCATTTCTTCCTTACTTCTGGGAGTTCACAGTGGATGTCTCTAATGCTCCCCCAAACCAGTCTGTCAACTATGAGCTATAGAGTTTCTTCTCTTCTTCTCCTACCTCCATTGACCCATATGTTGCCTGGGCAAACCCCCTAGTTGTCATGGCCCATCAGAAGAACACCAAAGCATACATAAAAGTAGCTAAAATGGAAACTTTTGTTTTGTAATCAGCATCTGGTCTCCCTTCCTTCATATATCCTACTCTAACCACACTTCAGGAAATCCATCCTTTCCCATTTTCAGTGAGAAGTCTTCAAAAGGGATTTGCCCCTTGGCTTCAAACTTCAAGTATGGACCCCAGGTAACTCTTGATTTAGAGGTGTCTGTGTGTCCCAAATCCTTGCCCATGGGGATTGGGCAAGGATCCAATTTCCTATATTGTTTTAACCATGTTGAGATGAATATCTTGTCTCAGCCATTCCCATATTTTCCCAAAGCAAAGGGTCCCTGTGGACGAGAACAGTGGTAGGTTGTGAGCAGAGGAGAGGAGTGTGCCACACTTTTGCCACTATGTTCTCTGATGTAGTTGTGCTCCAGCCCAGAGTTTCACACAATCGCTGAAAATTAATCCTGAGGGAGGAGATCGAATTCTAGCTCTACTCTTCAGTTCTGCTTCTCCATCTTTATCTCATAATAAAGTTTATCCCTAAAATTTGCTTCCCTTTCCTGTTATGCAGTAACACATCCACGAATGTCAGGAACAGTGTTGCTTACCCGAACAACAGCCAGACAAAAATGTCCTGATCCACATAAATCTGTTCATATGATTCAATGCCTGTGTACACATTTGTATATCTTCTAGTTTATTGGAGGTCGGACCAGACTTTTTAAGTTGTCAAATATGATTTCATCATTTTACAGGTAGAAAACCAAGTATCAAAAGAGTTCAATTTTAACTTTTCCTTTGAAACAATGATCTAATCTAATAGCTCTTCTTATGCTCTAACCCAGGCCTCCCAACTGAAGAAGTAAACATCTGATTTTAGGTGTCCAAAAACCTAGTAAATTTGTCTGCACAGCATGCAATTATGAAAGAAACTTTGCATCATATTACGCCCTTTGTGAATTGGAGTCCTTTGCCATACCCAATATTAGTCCTGTGCTGTGCCCAATCTGGATACACCTCTAACCATTCCCCTCACATTTCCAGCATTTGGTCTTGATATTGAAATCACATTTGGCATACTGAAGCTTTCTAGAAAAATAACCCTATATGATTATTTCATATTATTTGATTTTTAGGGGAACCCATATAAAATAACTTAAAAAGCATACCATGTGTTGATTTTATGCTTGATAATTATAATTATGAATCAAAATATTTTCTGAAAAAGTTTATGCAGTAGCAGAAGAATACTAATGACCATAATGCTTATTATTAACAGGGCATTCCTCAAAAATAATAAAACGTACTCTAACACTTCTCAATGTCATAGGTGCACTGATTTGGGAGAAAATCTACAAAAACTCTTCTGGGACCCATGTACAGAGATTTAGTTGAGTCACATATACTACTGCTTACATAAAACTGCCCATTTTTTGCTACCTCTATGCTGGTATGTGCACTTATCAAACTAAGTGCCTAAACTAGATTACACACTCAGGAAGTACTCTATGTATTGTCTAAGAGTGATTCCATATGTCCATGTATTTAGAAACAACTCTCTACCCCAACATTTTGTTAATGTCAGAATGAATATAATTAGTTTATGAATGATAAGACAGATAAACTATATTTTTTTACCTTGAACTTTATGTTTTGTCATCATTTTTTACGACGCATCAAGATTCTGCCTGAGTTATTGTTAGGTCAAACTCCAGAGAAAAATATCATTAGCGACACAAGGCGTTCTCTCTAGCACACTAACAATTTTGAGTAGGAGAATTATGACAACGTGTTTCTCATATCTTCACATAGCATTCACACTCTGCCAACACTGGGCATTAAGAGGTTTATTTTTTAGAACTCAATTCTATTGTCAGAAATATTTGGAAATCGTCTTGGATTGTCAAAAATATTGCTGGCTGGCCTATTTTAAATTCTTCAACTAAAAAAAATAAATTCTTCAACTCAGTCACACTTATCATCTAGAAATGGCAGAATAGATTTAATACACAAGACTTTTAACAGCATTTCCTCCAGATACAGCTAGCCCAGTGGTTCTAAAGTAGTAGGAAAAAGAGCTAACTGAGGAGAGAAGGGAGCCTTTCAGAGCAAGACAAAGGGAGAAAAAGGTAGCAAACCGATGGAGTTAATGGATCAAAGTGCTAAGGAAGAACCAAAGGTGGAAAGAGGAATTCCTCATGGAGCAAACATGTGAAAATAGAACAATTATATCTTGACATTTGCAGGAAGAGAAAAATAAAGAGGATAATGTTTGAATAAAAATAAATGATAAATTTAAATCTTTCTTATTTCAAAGTTTTCTCTTTTGTTGACACACAAAGATAAAATTATTAGCAATGAGTGTATCTACATGGCTAGAAGAAAAACATTGCAAGCAGTTATCTGCATACTAGTTATTGGTATATGTCTCAAAAGCCATGGATGCTTCTTTCATTTTCCTTTACCTACTGTGCTCAGCTGAGGATTTGCTGTAGAACCTTTAATACATAAAATTGGATGAATGAGTAAATGGATAAAATCATTGTGCCTTGGTGCAGAGAATGGCAATAGTTCAGCCCTGACCAAGGAGGTCTTGTGCTTGAGCCCCAGCTGGAATTTTTCTTTTCAAATCAGAACTGCATTTGCTTTGAAGGGACAATACCCAGCAGCCTACACTCTCCCTGGTGAGGGAGAACATGACATTCGCCACGAGTGAGGAGTAACCTTTTCCTTCCATGGAACTAGCACAAGCCTAACAGCTGACAGCAGAATTGTCACCATGCTCTTTAGGAAGACTAGTTTCTGGTGTATTTCTGCCTTTAGCTTGTCTACTGACTTTTGAGGGAGCAAAACAAAACTGGCCCAAGTGTTAATGTCAGATGATTACATCTTTCAGGCAAGATATTACTCAGGCATTATCTGGTCAATGATCTGACAAAAAGTCTCAGCTAACAAGGATTCACTGAACACCTACTTTGCACCATTAAAAACAACATGAAAACTGACTTAATGAGTTTATATTATCCAGAGACAAACATACATCTTAAAAGAAAATTATATTTCTTTGAGCATAATGCAAATATGAAGAGACGTCTATAAAAAGCAAAAAAAAAAAAAGAGCAGAGGTATCTTCTTCAATATCAAATTCAAAATAAAATTAAATCATTGCAATTAGTTTTTCATAAGACATCTCTGCCCCCTTCCCCCCCCCCCCCCCGCCCTGCTGCCATCCCAAACTGTTTAGGGTATTTAAAGACCAAACAAATAAAACATGGTTTTAGACTGTATCAGCCACACCAGTCATTGAATTCTGGAAGTTCAGAATTACAGAATAATCACTACTGGTGACACGATTTTTAAAATTAAGTGTTTTGTCTTTCATTTTTTCATTCAGCAAATATTTGAGTGTCAATCATAAGCTTTATGCTCTATTTAACATGACTATTACAAATTCACTGACTTCAAGATGTTCAAAATAAACATATAATTATAGTGAATATACTAAGTTTGATAACAAAAAAAGGGGTAGGGTTTAGGAGATACCTAAAAAAAAGAGATTGGATGATCAAGGAAAACTTCCCGGAGGAGATAATTGGTGAGCTATGTGCATGATGGAGAGTAGGGGGTCTGAAGGAGGTAGCATATTTTAAAGGAATGGAGATAAGACCCTTTAAGATATTCAACATTGCTAGAACATAAAACTGTGGGGCAGGATGTGGAGAAAACATCAACAGCCAAGGTCAATCCTTGCCAAAATCCAAGGTCAAACCTTGGCCAAAGGTGTCAAGACCCCGCAAATCCCCTAAAATCATGTGAAGATGTTTTTCATTTTTCTGTGTACTTTTTTTCTAGGCAGCCCATGGTTTTCACCAAAATCTTAAAATGATAGCCAAGTAGCCCATACACACAGGAAAATATATTCAAAAATGTTAGTGCTCAAAGAAAAGCAAATTAAAACTCCAAAGAGATACCATATCAAAATATGCAAAATTTTTAAAAAACTAAAAATATGAAATGTTTGTGCAGATATGGAGGAACTGGTGAGTATAAAATGGTACAACCACTTTGGAAAATTACTGGTTTCCATTAGCATAATCATACCACTATTTTATGACCCAGAGATTTTATTCTTATTCCACCCTCCATAAGGCAAGTGAATTTTCCCACCAAATTCATTGTGAAAAAATGTTCATAGCAATGTTATTCACAATTGCACTGAACTTGAAATAGCCTTAATGTCCATCAACAGAAGAATGGGTAAATAATTTGCAACAGTATTGTGCCACTGCTACAACGAATTACCATAAACTTAGTGACTTAACACAAATTTATTTTCTTATAATTCTAGAGCTCAGAAGTTCAAAACAAGTCTTTGGGGCTAAAATCAAGGTGTCAGTAGGGCTGGTTCTTTTCTGGGCTCCAGAAGAGAAACTGCTTCTCCTCTCTTCCAGTTTCTAGAGGCTGTGACATTCCTCAGGTCTTGACTGTGTCACTTCAATCTTTGCTTCCATCATCACAGCAACTTCTCCCTTATTTTTATCTTCTGCTTCCCTCTTCTAAGGATCTTTGAGATTAAACTGGATACACCAGGATAATGCAGAATAATCCCCATCTCCAGATCTTTAACTTAATACTATCTGCAAAGTCCCTTTTGAATGTAAGGTAACATAATTTTAGGTTCCAGGCATTAGGACACAGATGTCATTGGGATGCCACTATTCAGCCTAACATACAACTGTTTGTCATTTATTCTTATAATGGAATAGCACTCAGCAATAGAGGAATAAATTGTCCATATACACAAAAATATGGATGAATCTCATGATGTTGAACAAAAGAAGGTGGTTATATAGAATATGATTTATTCATATGAAGTTCAAGGCTAAACTAACCTGTGACTATAGAAGTCAAAATAGTGGCTACCACTGGTGGTGCCAGTAACTAGAGAGCAGCCTTGAGAAAGTTTATGGAGTGGAAATGTTTTATATATTGATATGATGTGTGATTACCATACATAACTAAATTTAAAAATATCCATTTTCTTTTGAGTACTTGGGTTCTTCTTCTTCTACTTTAACAATTTATTCTTACTATGTCTGACTCACAATACTTTAACCTGGCCTTCACAACTACACATTTGCTATTTCTCCTATGATTCCTATTTATTCAATGGCACACATTTCTGTTGGCTTCTCGGGAAGAATGATTTGGAACTCTCTGTCAGCCTTTGTGTCAGGGTCCCCAAGATGACCCACAGGGTCCATTATTTGCTAGAAGTACACAGAGGATTCAGAAAAGTTATTATCTTCATGGTTATGGTTTATTATAATAAAATGATATAAAATCAGCAAAGGGAGAGGTGCCTGGGTGGCTCAGATAGTTAAGCGTCTGCCTCAGCTCAGATCATGAACCCAGGGTCCTGGGATCGAGCCCTGAGTTGGGCTCCCTGCTCAGTGGGGAGTCTGCTTCTCCTTCTCCCTCTGCCATTCCCCCTGCTTGTGCTCTCTCTGATCTCTCTCTCAAATAAATAAATAAAATCTTTAAAGAAAAAAATCAGCAAAGGGAAAATGCAATTGTATAAAGTCCAGGAGAAATCAGATGCAAACTTCCAATGATCCTCTCTCAGTGAAGGAGTATAAGACACACCTAATTCTCCCCAATATGTATGAAAACATTATGCAAAGTATTGCTAATCATGAAAGCTCATCAAAGCCATGGTGTCCAGGGTTGTTAGGGTTATCAGGAGCCTGTCATGTAGGCATGTAGCTACTCAGATTCCAACAACACCAACAATGCCCAACCTCACAAAAACATAAGGCTGCAGGCATAAAAAACCCACTCTTTTTAGGGAGAATATTTCAAAGGCTCAGAGGTTATCTCCAGGAGACACCAAAAGTCAGTCCTGAAGACATGCCTTCTTTTGGAAAGTGCAGGGTTTGAGCAAGCCAGGCCCGATATGTAACCCTTCACTGCCTACCCTCATTTTGAACCAATTATGTTCAAGCACAGTAAATTTTGCCTATGATATGTCTCTTAGACCCAGTGTCTCTTCTCTATTTTCCTGGTCCCTACATGACTCTCACACCTTACCTTCAGTTATCTGATACATTCTCATAGCAACCACAAAGTCCCTTTGACCACCATTTCTCACTCACCCAAATAGATCTTTCACATCCTTGCTAGAGGCATCACTCTAAAAATCAAATTTGATAACATCACTGCTCCTCTTAAAAGACCACCCCATTGACAATAATCTTAATATTCATCATTCATAGAGTATTATGTATCTTTTAAAAACAATGTACAATTCTACTCATTAAATTGGAGAGTATATTCAATATATTTGTAAGTAGAAAAAGGGACAAAACACGAATTGTATTATTGTGTGTGCATGCACACGTGTGTACACTTCTATGGAAAAGCCTGGAGAAGCTGCCCCCAAATATTACCAGTAGTTATCTCTGGGTGATTTAGAAAACTGGTGATTTTGTTTTCTTTGGTATATCCTATAAATGCTCTGATTTTTTATTTTTTAAAGATTTTATTTATTTATTTGAGAGAGAGAGAATGAGAGACAGAGGGCATGAGAGGGAAGAGGGTCAGAGGGAGAAGCAGACTCCCTGCCGAGCAGGGAGCCCGATGCGGGACTCGATCCCGGGACTCCAGGATCATGACCTGAGCCGAAGGCAGTCGCTTAACCAACTGAGCCACCCAGGCGCCCCTGATTTTCTTTTAATGGGCATATGATAATTTAAAACAAAACACAATAAGGTTATTAAACATATCTATGGTTCTCCAGTGGCTCAAAATTTCTTAGCAGCTTCAACTGCTTTGTATGGATTAAAAGTCCACACTTTCCCAATGTCCCAGGCAGAATCAAGACCCTTCTTCCTGTTGTTCTCACAGCATTTTGTCAACATGTGTTCTATAAATTTAGTACATAAAATTTAAGTTTTTTGTCTATTTTTCTCCACTAGATCTTGAGTTGTGAAAATCAAGAATGCTCTTGTATGCATATATTTATTTCAAGAGCTTTCCACAGTGCCTGCTTTCAATATTTTTTTCTTAAATTGAAGTGTAGTTGA
This sequence comes from Eumetopias jubatus, assembly GCF_037043125.1. Classification (NCBI taxonomy): domain Eukaryota; kingdom Metazoa; phylum Chordata; class Mammalia; order Carnivora; family Otariidae; genus Eumetopias; species Eumetopias jubatus. The sequence continues at coordinate 172,494,734 of NW_028274808.1, read as the reverse complement.
AATACGATTATTTTAGTTTCACATGTACAACATAGTGATTCAACACTTTTATGCATTATGAAGTGATCACCACAATAAAACTAGCTACTTAAAAAGAAATAATCCCTTTGCATGGAGATAAGGCAGAAAAATAACTTATAGACTGTAAAAATCAATGATCATATTTTCCACCAACTATTATAGTTTGTGAAGTTTCATTTTTTCTTATGGCAAAGAAATGTTTTTCTTTCCGTAAAGAGGACAAAATTCAGTAGGTTATGCAAATTTGATTTGTGCCTTTAGATGATGCCGTCATGTACAAAATTTGATCCAATGTCCAATTTCTGTGACATTTATGTCTAGGTCTCCTATATTCAAAATTCTCTTAAAATCAAATATTGCTCAATTTTGCCATCCAGTTTCTGTGCAGTAATTGATGGACAAGGATAAAAAAATTCCAGTAAGAAGGAATTCTACGTTATATTTTTCCTTGGCCTATGTTGCTGGATTAAGGTATCTGGAGTTGCCTATTTCTCCTTTATTTTTCACTATCAAGTAAAACAATTTGTCCACAATTTCTAGGAAATTCCACCCACATAAATATCCCAGTTATTATCTTAAATCCCAAGCTAAGCCTTTAGTTAAATCTAAGATGTCTGATGGATAGAATTATCTCCATGATGAAGAGTCATGGTTAGGACTAAAATTAATTAGAATAGGGGAGGAAGCACTAAGAGACTTAGAGGAGCATGTTTCAGACTCCAAGATTCAGCATGAGATGGGAGAAACAGACTAGTATCAAAGGTTTAAGTATAACTATGAATTTTTATGTCTATTTATCTACACATAATTTACAAATGTGTGATGCTTTATTTTATGTGTCATTTTCACTGGGCCATAGAATGGCCAAATAGTTAATCAAATATTATTAGAATGCCAAATATTTAATCAAATATGAAATATTATTATATACCTGAGAGTGTGTTTTGTGATGAGATTAACATCTGAATCTATAGATGTGAATAAAGCAGATTGCTCTTCCTAATGTGGGTGGATCTTATCCAATCATCTGAAGGCCTGAATAGAATAAAAAGGCTAATTCTCGCACCCAACTGCCTTTGAACTGGACATTGGCTCTTTTCTGCCTTTTCACTCAGATGGAAACATTGGCTGTTCCTGGGTCATGACCTTGCTGCTCTTCCTTCATACTGGGGTTGCACCATCAGTTCTAGTTCTTAGGTCTTTGGACTTGGACTAGAACTACGGCTCTTCTAAGTCTCTAGCTTGCTAATTCACCCTGCAGTTCTTGGGATTTATAAGCCTCCATAATTGTGTGAGTCAATTCCTTGTAATCAATCACTCTCCTTCTCTCTCTCTCTCTCTATATATATATAAATATATATATATATATCTCCAGATATATTTATATCCATCTCTATCTCTATAATTATATATCCTGTTTCTCTAGAGAACTCAACTCATACAATGTGATTTAGTAAATTTTATTTTATGTGGTGGTATTGACAAATAATTCAGACCCACTGGTAAAGCTCTAAACCGGACCAACTCACATTTATTATTAAATCATGTTGTTTCAATCAATACATAATAAACTAAAAGCAACATTTAGTTGGGAAAGAAAAAAATGTTACTTTAATTTTTTGTGTAGCATTATAACTTTTGTAAAAAATAGTGCTTTTAAATGTAATTTTGTATACTTACTGTTTTATGCTTTCATAGGATAAAGGAGAAAAAGAGCCCAGAAATAATCTTTTTTTAAAAAAGAAAAACATATTTTTATTAAGTGCTTGAAAATATACTACAATATTTCATAATTAGGTCAGGTAAATGGATATGGTCTTTTAAAAGAGTAAAAAAAGACAAAAGAAAATGGAGCAAAAGATACCAGAACTTCAAAATTAGTATCTGTCAATAGTAATTTTGAGTTTTTTATTCCCCCCAGTTAGAACAAACATTGGAACTGAGACTATAGTGCTTCTCTGCCATGATGTTTTAGCTCTATCCCTCAACATTCACACTACAGGCAAAGAGAAAAACAATTTAACCCTTGATTGGCACCAATTTTTGTATTATTTATCTATTCCTATAAGACAATCTACCTCAAAACTTAGTAGCTTATAGGTTATAACATGCCCATTTTTCCTATTATAGGATTATCTGGATCAGCTGAGTATGTTGTTTCGTTTTATATATACATATATATATATATATAAACTTCAGGGCAATGTATATATGTGTGTGTGTATATATATATATATATATATATATATATATATATAAATGGTCTCAAGTGTGTGGGTGTCTGGGGTCAACGGGTATGTTTGTGATGGTCATAATGTCTTGGCCTCACTCACGTTTCTAGCAATGAGCATGAAGTTAACTAGAGCACTTTAAATTTGCCGTACACGGTTTCCCACGCTTTTGCAGACTTGCTTAGTCTCAAGTTTCAAAGTGGACAAGCACTTTTCAAATCTCTGTTCGTGTTACCTTTTTTTTATTGTTCCATTCCCCAAAGCAAGTCACACAGCCAAGATTTGGGTTAGTAAATGAGGGGCATACGCAAGGGTAGTAGAAACAGAGAGGGGAAGAGTCTGTGACTCTTTTCAACCTATACTTTGAAAGAAGAAAACATGTATACTTAATAGTAGAATAGACACAGTTGACAGATATAACTGAGAATTATGCCAGGAAGAGTGATAGGGGATTCTTTTCATATGCAGTGACCTGAAAAGGCTTCTTTTAGACCTGAATTCCTTTATTCTATTTTCAAAGTTTTTTCTCAGCTTTCTTATAGATTCTGTGAGCTACTGGGTATATTCCCAATAAGACTTTTTGCTTATATTAGCCAGACTCCTTTTTTATAGTTTCCAGAAAGAATTCTGACTGGTACTATCTGGAGTTAGCCAGAGTGCAAGACCTGGAGACACAGTCCTCCATAAGACTGCCCTCATTTTTGGCATGAACTGCAAATTCAAGTTTTCCAAACCGCCTTCACTTTCAGTAACTCACTAGGACTAACAGAACATATCAAAAGCGGTTATACACATGGTTATGGTTTGTTACAGGGAAGAAAGATATTAAAATCATCCAAAGGAAGAGACACATAGGGCAGAGTCTGGGAGAGTTCAGACACAAAGCTTTTGTTGTCCTCAGGACACATTACTCTACCCATGTTGATGTATCACAGCATGCGTGGAATATTGTCAACCCAGAAAGTTCACTCGAGCTTTGGAGTCTGGAGTTCATATTGGGGATTCATTAAGTAGGCAGGACTGATTGGTTAATTTTCCCACATGGTCAGTCCCCACTCTCCGGTGCCCTAGGAGTCCATGTGATATCTTGTGATCTGAGAGGCCCTCCCTGCATCATCTTGTAGCATAAAGTATCAGATTTTCAAATGTGGTTCCAGGGGCTTATCATGAAAAAGAAAGATCATTCAATCACTCTGGAAATTCCAAGGGTTTTGAAGTTAACTCTAGGAACCAGGGATACCTGCCAGTCCTCTCTATGGACAAGACCAAATTCTTTACTACACAGGCACAAATGTATACATGTTTAAAAAATTATATGCTACTAATGAATCATTGAATATCATATCAAAACTAATGATGTACTATATGTTGGCTAATTGAATTTAAATTAAAAAAATTAAAACAAGTACCATATTCTTATTTTAGTGAATTTAACAATAAATATTCAAAGAAGAAAACTAAAATCATCCTATATTTCAATACCTGGAGACAATCACTAGCTAAACTTTTTTTTTTCTTTTTTTTCCTAGGATTTTGAAATCAGATGGTGTATGCAGCTTCATGTTCTGCTTGTGACACAGGCTTGAATGGACTTGCTCAGACTCCATTTTACCCTGTCTTCATTGGCAGTGGTTGGAAAGCTAAAAACTACATTTGTGAGACTCCTTTGCAGTAAAGGTTTCAAGTTAAGATATAGTCATGTGAAATTTGGAATTCAGAGATGATATGGAGGTCCTTTTCTGCAGTTATGTTAGCCGAGAAGCAATTCTGAAAATCATGAATATTTGCAGCACTAGACTCCAGGTTCTAGTGCCTGGTAACCAGCCTCACGGATGTGAGGCCATTGTGAAGGCAACAGTGACAGAGGCAGTAAGGGGCACTGACTTTCTATGTCTGCAGCAGATACTGTGCTGGGATGGTAAAACCAAAAAATGCTGGAGAGTTTACGGACATTGAATCTGTCATCACTTAAAAATAATTTTGTAAGCACCTAATTCCTAGTACTAAATCCTTTCTGTATCATGTCTTTGGAGTGGTTTCTATTTCCAGCTCTGAAACTTGAGTGAAAGCATTTGTAAGTTTATTGGTTTATTTATTTTTGTTTGAGTATGCTTGACGACACATGTTACATTACTTTCAGGTACACAACATAGTGATTTGATAACTCTATATGTTATGCCATGCTCACCACAAGTGTAACTACCGTCTGCCACCCTACAACACTATCACAATACCATTGACTATATTCCCTATGCTGTGCATTTTATTCCTGTGACTTATTCCATAATTGGAAGCCTATATCTCCCATTCCCCTTCACCCATTTTGCTCTCCCCACCTACCCTCCTACAGTAATCATTTTGTTCTTCATCTTTACAGGTCTGATTCTGCTTTTTGTTTGTTATTCATTTGTTTATTAGATTCCACGTATAAGTGAAATCATATAAAAATTATAAATGTTTTTTCCAATCATTAAAATATTCTTGAGAAAAATGATTTTAAATACCGACTTAAAAGATCCTTCTATGCTGTTCATCTCTCTTCAGGAACTAACTTCTAGAATCAATTTAGAAAATTTTAAAAAATTTTATTCATTTATTTCTCCTGGGATCTGGGTTACCAGGATTTTTTTTTAAAAGAATTATATATATTTAAATGATATTTTAAATATCATTTATCATTGATCTTTGTTTAAGCAAGAAACCTTGAGAAAGATGTGAAGGATATTGCCATGAAATTGTGCTTTCATAAACTACTCACTCAATTTCCGTAAGTTTCATTTTAGGTATCCATATACTATTAGTACAAAAATTTTCTTAATAAATTTTGTAATTATTATTATTCAGTAGTCTACATAATACTTATTTATGCCTACCAGATCTATAAAGATCAAGAAGCTTAGTTTTCAAATCTTGGGCTATCTACTGTATCTATCACTTTCTCCTTATATTTGTAGATCATAGACATATAGATAAATATAAAATTTCCATATAAATAAGAGTTGAATATAAAAATGGATAATTTTACTTTCTCGAACTCTGCATTTTTATAGAGGATAGAACACATTCAGCCACATATTAGTATTTCAACTTTTCAATATTTCCTGTTTTAAAATTTGACCAGAATCCACACAGTACAAGGTTTCTGTTATTTCAAATCTTATAATAAAAAAAAAGTATTGAAAAGCTCCAGTTGAGACATGTTGAAAGAAAAATGTGTTGTCAATTCTTCAAATTTTAAATTAACAGCAGATATTTCAATCACAGTTGCCAATAAGTATAAAACCATCTTTTTCTCCAAAAAATCTGTTAACAAGAGTGAACTAGAACAAGATATATGGGAAAACAATTAAAAAATGTTTTGTTTGCTTTTTAACATAATTTTCAGGACAATGAATTCCATTTTATTATTTGGGTTCCCATGACTCTGGCCTTAGATTATACAATTAAAATAGTTGTTTGAACCAGTCTTAAAATGAGCCATCACATTTATGTTTTCTTTTAATTTTTACGTTCATTTGCCATACTTCCTATCTTGCCTCATCTTTTTTTTTTTTCTCTTTTTTTAAGAGACAGGAAGAGAACAGGAGTAGGGGAGGGGCAGAGGGAGAATCTCAAGCAGACTCCCCACTGAGCATGGAGACTGACATGAGACTCTATCTCATAACCCTGAGATCATGACCTGAGCTGAAATCAAGAGTTGGACTTAACCGACTGAGACACCCAGGTAGCTCTGCTTCATCTTATACTTCATCCCTATCCATTCCATTTCTGTTTCCCATTCAACCTGTATTCTCTCTTGACCAATGCTTGTATCCCACCCTCATTTCCATAAAATATTCTTTCTTTCTAACTTTAATGTATTCGTACACTTCTTAATGTGCCAAATGCTGTTCTGTTTTACATACGTTAATTCATTTACTCCTCAAAGCAACTCTTTAAGTTAGATGTTATTGTGAAACTTACTTTATTTTTTAAATTTTTATTTTTTAATTTACTTTTGAGAGAGAGAGAGAGCACATGTGAGCAAAAGCAGGGGGAGGACCAGAGGGAGAAGCAGACTCCCCACTGAGCAGGGAGCCAGATGTGGGACTGGATCCCAGGACCCTGAGATCATGACCTGAGCCAAAGGCGGACTCTTAACTACCCAGGCACCCTGTTAAACTTATTTTAAAGACGAGTAAACTGATGCTCAGTTAAGTGAATTTCCAAAGACCATGCAGCTGGCAAGTGGGAGAGCCAGGTTTGGAAGTCAGGCTCTCAGGTTCAGACTGACTTTTCTCCTGTTGAGGACACATCCCTTAAAGCCTGGCCTGGAAGTTACAGAGCAGTGTGTCAGTCTTAGGCTCTTCCTGGCTTCCCATATGCAGGTCATTGTTCTACACATTCACTCAATGAACACTAAACCTAACAATGGGTGTGCTCTTTGCTAAATGGCAGGCTTGGGCTGATGACTTAGCTCTAGTAGTCCTCAAATCTGCTGGGGGGGGGTGGTTAGGTATTATTTTGTCAACAAATAAGAACATGGAAGCAAATATAAATTATTACTTTGCACATTTATAAACATTGGATCTTGGATTCACACATATATATGGCTGACTCCAAAGTGTCTACCTTTAACCTCTAATTTCTAAAGCAAAAACACCTTTTATTTTAAAGCCCAAACCATTCGTATTCATCAGCTTCTTCTCCCTTCTCACTAACATTACAATAATCCCATCTTCCTGCTTCAAAGTTTTCCTTCCAGACTGATTCACTCCAAAGATTTCAGCCATTTGTTCTAACTTTATGTTTATTTTACCCCCCCAATAAAGCTAACACTTCTATGTTTTCCATCTCATATATCCATTTATTAAATTATCAAGTAGTTGAGAATGTGATAGTCTGCACTGAGCACTGAGAATATAAATGCGACCAAGAGAGATGTGCCTGATGCCCTCATAGGGCTCACAGTGGGAGTATAAACCAATATGTAGACTTCTATTATACACAATGATAGGTCCAGTACCAAGTAGCTCCTGTAACATTCCCATCAATTTTCCCTTCATTTCTTATATCTTCAATGTATATTTTCATTACCTGTGTCTTCTGCAAACTATTTACTGTAGTTTACAAATATGTCCAGGTCTTCTTGTACTATAAAGACAGATAGAACCAAAATTTATCCTCAGCTTTGCTATAGTACTGAGGTCTTGTCCTCTCTCCTTCTCTTCTTCACCAAATATTTTCAAGAATAGACTAATGTCATTAAATTAACTTCTTTGTCATCTACTCATTTCTTGAATCATCTGAAGATTTGGCTTGTATTACAACTACTCTATTGACGTTTCAGGATGATTTTGCATTTCGGTAAGGCTCTTGAAAAAAGTTTCCTTTTTTTGAACATATGTATAACGTATGTTTTCCATAGTATAAGACCCATACTAAAGTTTATATTGCCCAAAGATCAACTATACTTCCTTCCATCAGGAAGTATAATCCATCAGGTCACAAGGAGTCCATTATTTTTGGCTCATTGAGGGCATCTTCTGCCATGAAAACTCCAGAGTTAAATGCTCTAGTTCATTAAAATAACTAAGGCATCCTTTGCATCAGTTACAATTTTCAACTCTCTCTTTTTTTTTAAAGATTTTATTTATTTATTTGAGAGAGAATGAGAGATAGAGAACACAAGAGGGAAGAGGGTCAGAGGGAGAAGCAGACTCCCTGCTGAGCAGGGAGCCCGATGCGGGACTTGATCCTGGGACTCCAGGATCATGACCTGAGCCGAAGGCAGTCGCTTAACCAACTGAGTCACCCAGGCACCCTTTCAACTCTCTTTTATGTTATAATTCAATAGTAACTTTTTAGCTTCTTTTAAGTGCTTTTAGACTTTCAATTTTCATTCTCTGTATGTATGCAAATATACTGTGTGCTTTTTAGCCATGTATCCAGTCCCCAAGAGAAGAAGTCCTGAGAAACTCACTTTCCCTCACCTTTCAATAGAGTCCACAGCCTTAGTTACATCCTGTCATCAGTGAGTCCCAGCAGCTGTTTGCATCAGGTAGGAGAAGAAGCTTGGTGTTGGGAATACAGGGAAAGGAGCCAAGTCACAATGAGTTTACCATGTTTCCAGAATCCTCTCCTTCAGGAAAGTTATCATCTCTACTGTTATCACCACATTACATAGAGATTTAAACTCAAATTTATCCTACCAGCCATCTTATGCATACTGCCACTTTTAATTCTCATAATAATTAGTGTGTATTTTCCTTTAACAACAGGAAAAAAACAAAGTTCAGAGAAGTTAAATAATTTGTTCAATCACACATCTGTAAAGTGGCATCGATGACACTCAAACCATTTCGGTCTGACCCCAATTTCTGTTATTTAGCCACCATGTTATTTTGCTCCCTCATTTGTAATGTAAATGAAAATAGAATGGAAGAACTGAGTGGATTAATAAAAACATAAAATTTGATCTCTTGAAAGCCATTGCAGATTTTATAGAAGAGTGGAATGACTGTCCTTTAGTTGCCATCCTCCTGCTCTCTCAAAGTCACTGACATCATCTACCCCACTGACACTTGCCTTTGGCTCCTCCTTCGCTTCCATCATCTAGTCCCCAAGTCCTTTAGATTTAATGACCTTATACCCCATATTCATCTGCCCAATAGCATTCCATGGATTATACCTTAGCTTACAACCCCCTGTATGACTGCAGTATCCTCTCAACTATTTCTGATCTCCGCTCATACTATGTTGACGAGTTAATTCCTGCTTCCTGGATAGCTTTACCTATGCCACTTTTTTGATTAAAAACTGTCATTAACTCTTCATTTTCTGTGGGATAGAGTCCAAACTATTTCCCTGATATGCAATTTTTGTTTTTTGTGATCTGACTGCACTTCATGATTCAGTTTCCCTGCTCACTTCCCTGCACCTCTCCTGGTTTCTACCTTTAGGGGAGGAAAAATATTTTTCCTTCTCTCCTGTTCTTAGCTGAGACTCCAGTAATAACAGATTAACAAGAAAAAAAAATTTATTAACATGTAATCTCATGTATACATGGGAGACACCCAGAGAAAAATTAGTAACTTCCTGAGGTGGCTTAGAATTCAGACTTAACAATCATCTTAATAGAGAAAAGGGTGGAGGTGGGAGGTGTATGTTTCTTAGGATAGAGTAAATGGTTTTTAGGAAAGATAAGTAGGCCCTAGATGAAAAATGGGGGGATATGATAGTTTGTGACAAAGTCTGTCTGGGTGTGGTGTCACTTCTAGTCTCTCCTGTAATGAGTCAATCTTCCCTGGTTGATGAAACTCCACAGAGGGGATTTATGACAACTGAGTTCTTTTTTGGGGATCTGTCTTTGTGCATATAAGGGGAATTCAGAGAAAGCCTCTCCCTGTATTGGCTGTTTTTCAAGGGCCTAAGCTCAAAATAATAAATTTATCAAAGCGGTTTATTTGGGGGTGGTGTATTCTATTACCCTTTATACCAAACACCACTCATTAGTCTATAAATAGATCCTGCAGTTTCCTGTTCCCCTGCCTTTTCTAGTTATATTTCTTTTACCTCCACTCACCCACATTTCTTACAAGGTCCAGTTCTCAAATGTCACATTATCCAGGAAAGAGTCTTTGTCTTCCTACCCCAGTTTTAGCCAGCTGTAACCAAACCCACTAGTTTGTGCTTATCTAGTTATTGCCCACTATTAGCAAAATCTTGTGAACACATTCGTCCTGGTGTTGGTGGATAATTGCTTCATTACTTTCCTTTATAGAAGATAACATATGTGTGTGAAAATCACATATTTTATATGAATATCAAAATTGGGGTCTTAGACACAATGATAAATCTCTGCCTTTTGTATGTTCGGTTATGCTCATGGAAATTTGGGTCTCCTAGACAAAAATTATACAGATTAAAAATAGATTGCTCAAATAAACAAATTCTAGGGAAAATGGGATTTAGTTTCATTCTTTGTGCATCCTGCTACATTAGATTGTCTTTATGTATTTTTGAGCAAATTAGCGTAAGTAGGTATCTTTACACAAAACTATTTGATGCACCTGTGATCAAACATTCAACAGAATTCATCTCAGAAAAACGAAGATGATTTGATATATACTCTATTATATTCATATTTTATGAACACCTTATAAGTGAATACAAAGCAGTCACAGAGACTACAAATAACATCTTCACCTTTAGCCACACAAAGTACAGTCATATTGTTAGGCTGAAAATGTCTTGAAACAATTTAGAAATATTCAGGGTTTATTAACATAATGGATTTTCTTCATTTGTATTCATAGGATTCCTTAGTTTTTGAATGCTTCTGCTTATATCTATTTATACAATAGTCTGGTAAGGTAGGTGAGGTATTACTAACTACCTAGTAAAAATAAGACAATGCAAATCCAAACTTACTACAATTCTCTTAAGTTAGCATTAAAACAAACACTTAATATCCCTAATGCTTAGTGTCTTATTTAAACCATTTGACTACAGTCTCAATTAGTGTGTATTCTCATAAATGGTGCTTATAGATTGTTTTTTTAATGTCACTGTGTTTCTATCCAAAGATAAGAAATATTGATTTCAAAGTTTCAGAGATTTTAAAACAAAAAAGTTCTTTGAGTTGAAAAGTTAATTTAGCAAGCAGTAAAAATCTCAAGTTTTAATTTAATTCTACTTCCATTTTTTAAAATCAATTTCACATTAACAAATGTCTTCTAAATTAAAGGATTTTAAAATATTTTTAAAAATTCTTCAGAGATAAATTTTGCTTCTTTTAACCATTTTTTCTTTAAATGGTCTTGAAACAGATACCTGAACAGAGGGTAAAAAAGAAAAATGAGATTCTCCTTTTGTTGTATTAGAAAAGGGAAACTATTATGAAATATCATATAAATTTAACAGTGACTGTTTACCATCAAAACATTTCTAGTACCACTGATGTAAGAATTAGAAATCTAGCTTTATACCAAGTGTGGCTTTTTACTTAATTTTTTAGCAAACGTGTTATAGTTTATTTGTGATAATTATATGTGAGCTCATGTGAGGTATAGTAAGAAATAAAATAATAATAGTTTTGCCACAGTCCATTCTGAGACCTCCAAAAAGAAATTATCTCTGGTTTTCTGGAGCCCTTTTATCCTCAATGTTCAATTGATATTGGTTCTAGCACTAAGACTAGAGACAGTCACTGGGCAAATATATGGAATTTTGTTTATAGATTCTTAATAATAGATATTTGTTCATTGCCGTTGAGATTTATGGAAGTTGAAGATGGTTTATTTATGGAAGTTGAAGATGGTTTATATACTCTGAATACCAAGTATAATTCCTGTATACTCTATGTATTTGTATCTGAGATGTGTGGGGTGGAAAAAATATCTTTGTCTTTAGATCCAATCATAGATTTTTTTTTTAACTGAAATTTTACTGAAACTTTGGATCCTGGACTACCAGCCTGGTAAACAATTTACAATGGGATAGATAGTGAGAACTCAAAAGAGAATTATTGACTCTGGAGATATGTGTTTACATTTCAAGGGGGGGATGAGACCTATGAGACATTTCTGTGTTGCAAAACTGAAGACATTGTGATTATCTGGCCCTTAAAGATTTATTAACGTCCAAAAGGTTAGAATGAGAATCCAGGATCCTTTGCATTCTGTCTCTGAGAAGCAATGATTTCTCTCTCTCTCTTTTTTCTTTTCTTTTTAGTAGAGGTGGGGGGAAGCTTCCTCTCCTATATTCTTCTATATAAGTAGGATTTCTGTATGTATAGGATACTTGCTCTGACGTTATTGTACCTCCTTAGGGATAAGAATTGTGATGTGGGGAACTACACAATTATTATTAGCTTTTAAGTGAATAATGATAATATATCTCTGATTTAAAAAAATACCCCAAAACTTTGTGTTTACATTTAGGACAAGATAAATAAAGATAACTTAAATGAGATAGAATAGATACACACATTTTCACATGAACTAGCATCCATAAACATAAACATTTCTTATGAGAGAAACTAGGTAGAAGGGAGATCAGAAAAAAGGTATTAAATCTAATACTACTTTTTATGTAATTTAGAATATCTATATTTGACTAGTATTATTTTCTATGTTACTAGAGCATTCTCTATTACAATACTTATATTCTGTAGTTACTTATGTGGCATAATGATATTTTGATATATTAATTTTTTTTTTGCTCTGGTAATTTGTTTTGATCCCATGGCCTTTCTCCATCAAACTGGACTACATCTGTGTCCTCAAAGCAAGGAATGTTGAAAGAACCAAAGAAAGGTTTAATTAAAAAGATGAGATAGAGTGTTAAAAATCCTGGTATTGAGTATCAAAATCTAAGGCGGTCAGGATCAAAGACCATAAAATCTAGAACCATAGACAACAGATTTAGGAGACTGCTTCCTATCATCTAAAAAGATTATTATCTCTGAGCTAAAAATGATAATTGGTGGAGAAGCAAAACCTTGGAAGTTCCACTGTCTTTAATAGGAGGTTCCTTCAATGGGTAGGTCTGAGGTAATGGAACTCCAGAGAGATTAGGAGTTTAACAACAAAAGGCTTGCACTTTACTTCCCTGGGTAGAACTGACAAGGCAACCAGCTTCACAGCAGAGTTATGGTGTGAATAGATACACCACCAAGTGTGGTGTCCAGGCAGGTTCATCAGGTAGGTTCATAGAGTCTCCTCCCATTGGAGAGCAGTCACAGGAGTAGCAGCATGGTGCACTAAGCGAGAGTGAAAAGATCTGATCAAAGAGCCATGGGGACTAAGAGGCCTTGGGGTAGGGTCTAGGAGGAGGCATTAATGATCTGCCTCTACCAGTTAATAAGATCAGTTGTGACAGATATCTCACCGGGTGATAATGTGGAGAGAGAACAATCAAAGACCCCTCACATGACACCATGGCACTGTATAAATCTCTCATTCTCTCACCATTAACTTAAATACAATCCTAGGAAATGACAAGGGAAAACCATAAAAGGAGATTACTCTGAATCAATCAAAATTAATAGAATTTGCTGAGATTTCCTTTCTGTCTCCTTGTAGAATGAGGGCTCAAGGTAGAAAGTAAGCTGGATAACAAAAAAAAAATTGATAAAAGCTATTATTATTATTTATTATTACTATTATTTTTTTACACCCTAAGTTTATGGTCTGAATATCACTACATTTGCACAATTATATGTCTTCCCCATTACAGCGTAATCTACACTCTCCTCCTAAAAAACTTGCTCACTGTTTATTCTTCCTGCCTTTCCTTCCCTGGAGTCTACTTATTGAATGAATAAGAGAGTGGTGAACAGAGATTAAGAACTGAGAAATTGGCTGGTATAGTAGGTAATACATGTTTATGTAAGACATCTCTTTTCTGTCATAATATTCTACAAAACTTAGGTTTTGTTTTGTCTTCACATTTTTCAAAATATGTAGTGTTAACCTGACCCTCTGTCATGCAATTTTTGCTTAAAATTCTTAATGATAGTAATACCACAAGCTGCTCTCCAATTAAAACAAAATCTTCTCTTCAGAAAATATTTCTAGAGTCAACAATGTTCGGCTGTGGGGAAAATATAAAAAGAAACCCAGAAAACTGTATTTTCTATAATACTTCCTACTGTTTCAATTTAAGTTGGAATCCTGGGACTTTTAAAAATTTCCTTTCAGTTACAATATGTGAATTCTTTGGCCTATTGTAGAAGTAGATTTCTCTTGTGCCTCTTTTGTAAGTAGCAATGATTCTCCAAATGAGACCACCTTGGATGCTCATTAAATGTGGGGTATGTTGTGTGGGTGTGTGGAGGGAGAAGAGGTGCCCACATGTGCACATAAAACAAGATATAGCGTGCATGGAAACAGAATCCTTTGAAAATGGGAGAAAAATAAATTACTTTGGAATGAGTCATTTCACAAATTTCCATATACAGCACAGTAGTATTTTTTGCAATTTTGTTGACTGCATGACTTCCCTCACTTACAGTATTTCTCAATTGACAGAAATTGTCATCAGAAATGGGAATGGAAGTAGAGAAAAATGATCACTTCTCCCATGGAATCAAATGTGGGGAAAATTCTTTTGCTCATTGGAAGGAAAATTAGCCATTTCTGACTCATTATAGCTAATAAGTGGGAATATGAATATCAATTGATTGAAAATCAGTGACGCAAAAATGCCACATTTAAATCAGTACTACTAAATCAAAGTTAATCACATCTCAACCAACAACGAAGAAGTGTCAGAAATGGCCCATTGTGAAGAAGGTCAAATTCAGAATCTTCCTACCTCTAAAACCAAATCATGATGAACAATTTTTTATTCCCCATAATGGAATTTTTGGTTCTGATTAAGGGATCAAATCATGAAAGGTTGGATGAGGTGGTAGGGTGGACATCTGATGCAGTGAGTACCTCAACTACAAGGCACGATCTCCAGATCAACCATGCTACAAGAACTTACTCTTGGAATAATACAGAGGATCAAATCTGTCATTAAAAGTGAGTACAGTTACACTTGAGGTGCACATAGCATAATAGAGAAGTTGAATCACTACACTGTACACATAAAACTTATATAACAGTGTGTGTCAACTATATTCCAATAAAAATACTTTAAAGAAATGGGTATAGTAGAGGATCCCTTAGTGGGGAATATTCTTTTGCAACTAATGAAAGAAAAGAAAATAATGTATGCTATTGGAAAGAGCTTTTTTTTTAAATAGGCATTTAGATTTTTTTTTAAATGGAATTATGTATAACAATGGAATATTATGCAGCCATCAAAAGGAATGAGATCTTGCCATTTGCAACGACGTGGATGGAACTGGAGGGTGTTATGCTTAGTGAAATAAGTCAATCAGAGAAAGACATGTATCATATTACCTCACTGATATGAGGAATTCTTAATCTCAGGAACAAACTGAGTGTTACTGGAGTGGTTGGGGGTGGGAGGGATGGGGTGGCTGGGTGATAGACATTGGGGAGGGTATATGCTACAGTGAACGCTGTGAGTTGTGCAAGACTGTTGAATCACAGATCTGTACTTCTGAAACAAATAACGCAACATATTTTAAGAAAAAAGAAAAAGAAGATAGCAGGAGAGGAAGAATGAAGGGGAGTAAGTCAGAGGGGGAGACGAACCAGGAGAGATGATGGACTCTGAAAAACAAACTGAGGTTTCTAGAGGGGAGGAGGGTAGGGGGATGGGTTAGCCTGGTGCTGGGTATTAAAGAGGGCACATTCTGCATGGAGCACTGGGTGTTATGAACAAACAATGAATCATGGAACACTACATCCAAAACAAATGATGTAATATATGGTGATTAACATAACAATAAAAAAATTTAAAAAAAATATTTACTAAATGAAAAAAAATTGAATTATGTATACTATTTGCCAATCTACCCCTAACTTACTTTCCAGGTTATAATACCTAATTAGTCTGATTGTAGTTCTTACTAAACACACTTTACCTGATGGATTCATTTTTTGGTCCTTTAGACAGAGCTAGGTTTTCCACATACCACTTCACCATCAATTTTACCACCTGTTCCAGGTATTTGCTGAGGACCCACTGTTAGCTCTTTTTACACACTCCCTGATGTTGGCCCTCTGAACATCTGCTCCATGCCCTAGATGGATATCATTTTCTATTTCTGGAATTTATTGATCTGTTTAGACTCTCTTAGTTTTCTGTATATTTTATAGACTCCTTTTGATTTGTCATTCAATAAATTATCATTGGCAGTCTGTGCTCTGGGCACTGAGTCAGGTGTCATATCCCTCACATCTGTGGGTATATACAGTCTTGTTCTCAAGATCTTTCTAGCCAAGCCAGCATCCAAGGAGCCTTCTATGGTATTCTGACCTCTCTTGTGTTCCTTTCACTTGTTGAGGTACTTATTGCTTATCTGGTCCAACTTCAAATGCCGTTGTGTCAAGAAGTCTCATTAGAAAAAAAGCTTAGTGTTGGAAGACCTTTCTCTTCTAGGACTATGAGTTGGTAGTACTCTAACATTATTTATCATATATGCAGATATAGCAATTGGAGACACATCTCATCTCTGTAATAGAAAGTAAACTATTTGGGGGCACCTGGGTGACTCAGTCGGTTAAGCATCTGCCTTTGGCTCAGGTCATGATCTCAGGGTCCTAGGACTGAGCCCCGCATTGGGCTCCCTGCTCAGCGGAGAGTCCGCTTCTCCCTCTCTCTCTGACCCTCCTCCCCGCTTATGCTCTCTCTCTCTCTGTCTCAAAAAAAAAAAAAAAATTTAAGAAAGTGAACTATTTGTAAACAAAGATGAACTCTCAGTTTCCTTTGTTTCACCCATATGCTTAGCAGAGTGCATATACAGGGAACTAGTACAAGTTTGTTGATGTGACTAGTCGGTCTGTCAACATCATTACAAACCAATTCACTTTCAACTTGCTAAGCATTTACTTGGTCACTCTAATTGCAGCCTTAGGAGAAATGCAGCTACAGGAGAAATCCAGTTGGGAAAGTGAATTGTGGAACACGAACTTGGAGAGTGGAGGGATGGTCCTAAATTCATTTGGAAGGTTTAAAGACTATGGGGTATTTTGTCAAGGTCATTGAAATGTTTGTCAGGGGACTTGGATTGCAATATTGTCTTTTCTGGTAATTAGCAGCATAATTTTTGACAAACTCCATATCTCTGGCAGGGCCTCAAATTTTCAATTACATAACAATTATTTATTTATCATCTTTCATATGTCAGGCACTATACTAGGTACTTAAGTCAAAAGAAGAGTAAGGCACTATCTCTGAACCAAATGAGCTTAACATATAATAAATATATAACCATGTATACCAATAATTACCATAAAGTAAGACAAAAGTACTGTTAATATTTTGTGAAAAGTACAGTGGGGAAAGAAAAGAGTAATGGATTTGCATAATGGGAGATGAATGTTTTACAGAGAAGGTATGTGCTAGTTCTGGATGTTACAAGTGAAACAGAGAAAAAGGTGTGGTAGTAGTACTTCTAGGCAGTGGAAATAGCATGTATAAAAATCCAGAATGGTAAGAAACTGGACTGGTCAACTGCTCCATGCTCTTCAGTATTGTTTGGGCCATAAGTGTGATGGGCGATAACTGGAAATGAGCTATACAAGATCAATGAAGGAAACTCTGTGTCTTGCAAAGAAGTGTGGACATTTTATTGTAAATTATTGGTTTTCAAATTGTCTTGGATTTCTAACATTCTTTGAAGAACCCCCAAGGCTGCTGATATTTCAGCAATATGAGGCAGAAGTAGAGGAGACTTAGAAGTTAAACTGGTAGAAATTTGTGTCTTTTACTTCAACCATTTTAGCTCCTGGTTTTTGTTTTGTTTTGTTTTGTTTTTAAAGATTTTATTTATTTATTTAAGGGACAGAGAGAGTGAGAAAGAGAGCATGAGCCAGGGGAGGAGCAAAAGGAGAAGCAGACTCCCCACCGAACAGGGAGCCCAATGCAGGCTCTATCCTGGGACTCTGGGATCATGAGCTGAGCCAAAGCAGACATTTAATGACACCTAGGCATCCCTTAGCTCCTGTTTTATAGGAAAACAACTACTGTCAGTAAAAACAGAAAATGCAAGTGATATTTTTGCAGTAGGCTTGGTTAGCATAAAAGCAAGTCAAAATACACAAAGTGATTCAGAATAATTTAATAATATATTTTAATAAATTAGTTCAAGATAATGATTTTCCACATAAACTAAAGACAAGAGAAAGTGTGCCTATATCCATGTTCACCAAAAAAGTCTACTGCAGAGGTAAAGGTCTACTGCATAGATCAGACCTGATGTGTATTTCACATTTGGAATGATATATAATAGTATTTTGAAGTCCCATTAGTTGTTAGGTTGTAAGTCGTATCTGCATTTATTCTGCAGCAAATGAAATGGGGTTTTAAATGCACATTGAATTGTATTGTAAATCTTCCAATGAGATTACAATTAATTCATAATATTGGTTGATTTAACAGTATGACGGAATATGTTTATGTATCACCCCAATTTTACGGTATAAGTCTGCACATATATTTAAGCTTCAGTGACTTTCCTTGAGACTTAATAGGCTGCTTAGCTAGAAAAGATTCTTACAGAATACACAATGAAAGCCAATGCCCTAGTTTCTTAGAACTATAAAAAAGAGTACTCTGCTAATCCAGTTTTACTCCATTCTGTGACAGAATCATGGGGAATTAAGGCTTATAATCTATTTTAGCTTCAATTTCACTTGTGATTCTGTCTCATCTGATACACATAAACAAATTTGTAGCATCTATTCACCATTCAAAGAAATAACATAGTCAAACCCAAATATGTAAAATAAATAAATGAACTGCTTTGATAATTTCTGGGCAGATTATTTCAGAACCTCCTCCAGCTTGCCTCACCTTGAAAATCCTGAGAGAGCTATTCAGAGTGCTTTGAATATAAACTCATGGGTTTCTTCACTGAAAATGGGCTAGAGAAAATTACATACTCTTATTTCCCACCTACAATTCTATTTCTCTGGAGTAATTTCAGCTAGCATTTACCAATATCTATTAAGGAAAATATAACTTACTCTATAATAATACATGTATTCATGTTTCCATTTTCTTTTTATTAAAAAATCAGTAAAAGAGTATATGCCACTCTTAGACATGGAGATATATTAGTCTTATCATTTATTTCTTTAAGCAATTCCTAAAGTTTTCAAATTCTGCTTTTGATGATTCAATTTCCCTTATAAGTATTTTATACTAGTTTAACTCACTTAGTAATTCTCACACTTTTTTAACCCATTAAAATACTGGATGGGCATTCACTTTTCACTTTCAAATTTTCTTTATTCTTTTTAGCATTTAAAACTTAAAAAAAAAGAGACACATTTTAGTTAAGACTTGATGAATTAATTGCAATCCAGGATTTAAGATTATGTGTCCAGATTGTAACCTATTAACTGCAAAGGGCACCAATCATGTTGTAAACCATGTACAAACAAAAATAGCAGCTTGCCAGTTTCACTTTTTTCTTTTGCCTTAAATAGTAATACTGCCTATCTGGAAGACAGGGAGTTCTAAAACCTGTGTTCATAAAATTTGGAGTTCATATTCTCTATCTTTTGATTTGAGAATGTAGTATGCCACTCAAATTTCTTTGGCATAGCTCCAGGACATGCTCTTAATTCTTTCAAAAAGGTAATTAGAATCCAACATAAGTAGACTCTCTTAATGACAGTAATTTCTAAGACTGACTGAATGACAATATTTAGCTGAGAGATATACCCCTTTAGCTGCAGGGTCAGTATCAGAAAAAGGATGGAAGAGGGACCTTGGCAACAGCAGAACAGAGAGCAGTGATTCTGAGGTAACCAGCAGTGATGATGCTACCACTAATTAAAGGACAATAACAACCATAGGGACCAAGAAGCACGAAAAAAAATCGCAGCAAAGGAAAGAATATAAATTTGTATTCCAAGTTAAAAAAAAAAAAACAAAACTAGGTGGGAGCTAAAAGTCAAAAATTGAGATTATCACTCACATTCTTGATTGTCTTCAAATTGTGAGCACCTCTAAGGAAAGAAGACTACACCTATGTGAATCTGAATCTATCTTTAACACATAGATATAATTATATACATACCAATGTAATTGTAATTTTTTTTTGTTTCTGAGAAAATATTTTGCACTAGTTAGGCAACATTTAAAAATTCATGAGTCAACTTCTGCTTCTGACAAGGTGAAGTAGAGATATTTTTCCTATTCTTTCTACTAAGTACAACTGTAAACCCTGGACACTGTAAACCCTGGATACTAATATATATTAGTAATAATATATGATAATATAATATATATATTAGTGTCCACTAATGTGTATATAGTATATATTAAGTATCAGTGTGTATATATATATGGAGTGTGTATATATATACATATATATATTTATATGTAGAAAGAGAGAGAGAGAGAGATTCTGAAAGAATATATAAGATATATATAAGACTCTGAAAGATGCAGAAAAAGAAAGCAGACTGGCTAGGGATTATAAAACCCAAACAAATGATGGTGAGTTTACTGGATTATCTTTTAGCTTCATATTCCCCAGATTTGGAGGGGCTGACAACCTGGAAAATCCAACAGATACAGATAAAAAATGGCCCCAAGAAAGGCCTACTCATTTACTAAAAGGACCAGAAAAGGGGTAGCCTAGCAAGACAGAAAACTTTTCAAAGCAACTGCTCTACTCTAGCCAAATATCAGAAAAATATATGGCCTCACTTTTACCCATAACAGCAAAGACTGAGAAGGAAGCCTAGACTTTTACCCTCACCTTGTTGTAGCAAAGAACTCTAAACCCCATTCTCTGGTGGTGTCAAGAAAGCGCCAGTAGGGAGCTATGACTTTTATATATGCACTGGTCAATAAGCCTCTCCTCCCCATGGTCAGTAAAGACCAGATGGTGAATGTGTTACAGTAACATGACATCCCACCCCCTCCTTGCTGGGCAACCTCAGAGGAGGCCAGGAGAATCAGGACTCTCACTACTGCCCAGCAATAATAAGGTCACTTCCTTTCTGTAGTGCCAGTAGAGATCATTTGTGGAGCATTGAGGCCTTCCTTCCTGCCTTTCCCAGTCAGGTTGGTATCCGGCTCATTGGGAAGCCCAAACTTCCACTCCTGTCTAAAAGTAATTAGGCATACCTCTCCGACTTGGATATTAACAAAGGATGAGTGCAGAACCTAGACTTCTACCATATCCAGCTGTAAGAAGTGATGTCTGCCCTTCACTTGCCAGATTGGTGTCAAAGGAAGCCAGCTAATACAATAGGCTTAAAAAAGATCAAGAGTCTTGTAGTACATACAACGTCCAAGTTTTAATAGAAAATCTCATCATACCAAAAACCAGGAAAACCTCAAATTGAATGAAAAACAGACAACCTAAAGACTGAGACACTGAGATGACAGAGATGTTAAAATTACCTGGAAAAAATTTGAGACCAGTCATATTAAAAATCCTTAAATGAGCAATTACAAACATGCTTTCAGCAAATGGAAAAATAGCCTCAGCAAAGAAAGAAAAATTGTAAAGAAGGATCAAATGTTAATTTTACAAATAAAAATATGATAATAGAAATAAAAACTCAATACATAAGATCAAAAACAGAATGGAAGGAACAGAGGAGAGAATCAGTTATCCTGAAGATAGAACAATAGAAATAGAAATAGAATTACCCAATATAAACAATAGAGAGAAAATAGATTTGAAACAAAATTTACAGAGCCTCAGGAACATGTAGGACTACAAATAAAAATCTAACATTTATGTTAGCAGAGGCCTGGAAGGAGAGGAGACGAGGACACAGGACTGAAAATTACTTGAATAAATAATGGCTGAAATCATCCCAAATTTAACAAGAGACATAAACCATCTAACAAAGTAAGCCAAGCAAACTCTAAGCACATTAAACACAAAGAAATTCATGCTAAGACATGGATCACAGAAATATTTGGAAAACTAAAGACACAGAAAATATCTTGCAAGCAGCAAGAGAGAAAATACTTATAAGGGATAAAACAATGAGAATACTAGTAGATTTTTCATGGGGAATCATGGAGGCCAGAAAGATGTGGCACATTTTTCAAGCACTGAAAGCAAGCAAACAAACAAACAAACACCAAAAATGTGTCAAACTAGAATTCTATGCTCAAAGAAAGTATTCTTCAGAAACAAACAGAAATTAAGACATTCTCAAATAAAAGAAGACTAAGGGAATTTGTCACCAGTAGACCTACTCCAAATGAATGGCTATAGAAAATTCTTTAAACAGAGAGGAAACAATAAAGGAAGAATATTGAACCCCATGAAGAAAGAACAGTAAGAGAAAAAAATATAGATAAGTGCAACAAAATTTTCTTCTCCCCTTGAATTTTCTAAGTTATGTTTAATGGTTGCAACAAAAATCTTTAATATTATTTGATATGATTATGTAAAATGTCTGATATGTATATAAAAATTTTAAGAAAATTATAAATGGAGAAGGGTAAACAGATATATATTAAAGGGATATACTGTTTCTACATTTCATTCAAACTGGTAAAATGTTGACACCAGTTAGACATAAGTTGTGTTTATGTAATATAATATTTAGAAGAAATACAAAAAGATACAGTCAGAATACCATACATAAATAAAAATGGAATTCTAAAGAACATTCAAGTAACTCACAGGAAAGCAGGAAAAAGAAAATGGAGAAATTAAAAGAAGAGATAACAAATGGCAAATAAAAAATAAATTGTCAGATTAAGTCCTACTATGGCAATATTTATATTAAATGTAAATAGTCTAAATATGCTAATTAAATGCAGAGATTGACAGAGTGGATTAAAAGCATGACCCGAACATACACTATTTAAAAAGAATTGCTTCAAATATAACAGCATAGGCAAGTTAAAAGTAAAAGGACAGGGGAAAGTTTTCTAACTAAACCTTAATCAAAAAGCAGAAATAGTTATATATTACATATCAAATAAACTAGACTTCAGAGCAAATAAAATTAACAGAGATAGATTCTACATCATAATAAAAATGGATCATTCCACCAAGAAGACACAGTAATCTTATATACATATAAACCAAAAAGAGGGCTGTGAAGCAAAACTTGATAGAACTGAAAGAATAAGTCAAATCTGTAAGTATAGTGCAGACTTCAATGTCCCTCTCTCAACAACTGATAGAAGTATGTAAGAAATCAAAAAGTATATATAAGAACTTATCAGTACAACCAACAAACAGGAACTAAAAGACATTTATAAAACACTTACTCAAGGATATAGCAAAATATACATTTTTTGAGATCCCATGAAACATAAACCAAAATGGACCACACCCCAATGACATAAGAATAAAGAAAAAAAAAACTCAACAAATTTAAAAGGATTAAAACCATACAGAATGTAATCTCTGTTCATAATCAACTAAACACTAGATACCAATAACACAAAAGGAACAGGAAAATCTACACTTGGAAACTAAACCTCACACTTCTAAATAATCCATCAATGAAAGAGTATGTCTTAAATCACAAAACACATTAAACTGAATGAAAGATGAAAATAAAACATCAAAATTTGTGGGATTCAACTAAAACAGTGCTGAGAAATTAATAGCACTAAATGCTTACTTTAGGAAATAGAAGTCCCAAGACAATAATCTAAGCTTTCATCTCAAGGATCTAGAAAAAGAACAAAATAAACCCAAGACAAGCAGAAGAAAAAGAATAAAGAGATAAAATCAATAAAAATGAAAGGAGAAAAATAGAGAAAAATCAATGCAACAAAAAATTGTTTCCTTGAAAAGTTCAATGAAGCTGATAAGCCTCTAGAATCAAGAATAAAAACCAGAACTACAGACCCTAACAACACCAAAAAGAAAATAAGGAAATATCTTAATTTTACATGTATAAATTTAACAACATAAATAAAATGGACCAATTACTTAAAAAGCAAAACTATCACAATTTACCCAATTTGAAATAGAACATTTAAACATAGCCCTATAAATATTAAGGAAACTGAATTTTTAATTTAAGACTTTCCTGAAAAATGCCTAGGCCCAGATGATTTCATTAGATAATTTTGATAAAATTATCAAATGTATAACACTGTCTTAAGTTAGCTCAAACTGCTATAACAAATAACCTACACTGTGTCACACACAAAAAATAAATATTTATTTCTCACCGTTCTGGAGGCTGAAAGTCTCTTCTAATAAGCACACTAATCCCACCATGACGTGTCCACCTTCATGCTCCAATTACTTACCAAAGGTGCCATCTCCAAATACCACCACACTGGGGATGGGGTTTCAACACATGAATTTCAAGGGGACATAAATAAGCATGCAATCCATAATATTCTGCCTCTGGTCCTCCAAAATTTATGTCCTTCTCACATGAAAAATACAGTCATTACATCACAACAGCCCCTAAAGTCTTAATTCATTCCACCATCAACTCTAAGATCTAAAGTCCAAATTCTTCTCTAAATATCAACTAAATCAGGTATAGGTGAGACTTAAAGTATAATTTATCCTGAAACAAATTCCTTTCCAGCTGTGAACCCATGAAACTAGAAAAGTTATGTCTTCCTAAAATATAATGGCATAAACAGACATAGAATTGACTTTCCCATTCCAAAAGGGACTAATAGGAAAGAAGTTAGAGTTGGCAGGTAGCAAGCAAATCCAAAACCTAACAAGGAAAACTCCTTGAGATCTTAAGCCTTAAGAATAGTCTAGTCTCTTTGTATAGATGCTCTGCCTTCTGGACCCACTGGGGCTGTGATTCTGCTCCCACATTTCTGTCAGATGTGAGGTTCCATCCCCAGGATGGTGTCTGGTGGGGGTCTTACCCATAAGGTCCAGTAGAGCCCTGGTGGGAATGTAAATAATACAGGTACTCTGGAAAAAGTTTGGCAATTTCTTAATAAACTAAACACACAAATACCACATGACTTAACAATTATACTCATGGGCATTTATCCCAAAGAAATGAACTTAAGTTTACACAAAAATCTGTACACAAATATTCATAGCAGCTTTATTTGTAATAGCCAAAACTGGAAGCAACTCAGATGTCCTTCAGCAGGTGAAAGTTTTAACAAACTGCTGTATATCCATATAGAATACTATTTAGCAAAACAAAAAAACAAAAAACAAACCACTATTGATACACAACAACATGAATGAATCTCTGGAGAATAATTCTGAGTGAAAATACCAGTCCCAGAAGACTATATACTGTCTGATTCCATTCACATAAAGTTCTTAAAATGACAAATTTATCATGGAATACCGATGAGTGATTTCCAGTTGGTTAAGGACAGAGAAGAGGTATAGGAGGGAAGTAGTTGTAGCTATAAAAAGGCAACAGGAACATGGCTATGGAATTGTTCTCTATTTTGACTGCATCAATTTCAATGTCAATATCTTGGTTGTGATAATGTACTATAGTTTTGGAAGACATTACTAATGGGGAAAAGTAGGCATAGTGTACAAAATATCTCTGTATTATTTCTTACAACTGCATGTGAATCTACAATCATCTCAAAATGAAAAATTTAAAAAGAGTTTACTCAGTCACCAGTTACATGCCATAGATATTTTTCATGCATAATTATTAATGTTTAAAATATTTTTGACATTTAAAACTTTAAGATAGTTTAGAAAACTTTCTTTTCATAAATTAGAAACTTTTTAAGTAAGCCTGTGAAAATATTCCTCCTCCTTCCCACCCACCAAAAAAATGTGATGATAGATTGAGAATGGACTGCAGATAATAAGCCAATTTCACATTCTTTTATTTGATATATAAAATATAAAAGGTATTACAAACCATCTTAAGCCAATTTGGTTTTTACATTTCTTATGTTATTTTGGTAAATAATGAGAAGTCCCCAAAGATGTTTAAGAAAATTATTAGTTTCTTTCTCAAAATCTCATTACCAGGTATAATAAAAGCTAGTGTTAGTGAAACTCAAGTAAAAATATAGTTTTAATGATGACAAGTATAATAGATATAATAATAATATATATTATAATATAATATAAATTAAGATGATTATTTTAAATGACTACAAATCCTATAATCTTGGCAGTAATGATGTTATAGCATGCCACTCTTAATAATTATGGCTTGAAAAGGAATTAAGAGTGCTCTCACAGTGATGAGCATTGAGTAATGTATGGAATTGTTGAATCAATATATTGTACACCTGAAACTAATAAAACACTATGTTAATTATACTTTAAAAAATGTACTCACGAGTTAAGATTTAATAAAAATAATATTTAAAACAATTATGTTTTGATAATCAAACAATCTATCTCAACTAATGTTAAACAAAATTAAGAAGAAGAGCAGAGCCTAGTGGGGGAAAGATGCAAATAAATTATGGTTTAAGGTGACAAAGACTATTACAGATGCATGAATAATATGGTAGCTAAAACAACCGAGCAGCTATTGTATCCAGCACAGCCATGAAAACTTTTTGGAAGACTGCAATAAGGAATGGGATTTATAGGATAAAATAGGAAGTTTAGTTTTGGACATGTTTTGTTTGAAAATCCACATTAGTCATTTAAGTGGAGATATTTATTCATTTAACAGGAAGGTTATTTTATTTTTTGTGCCCCCCTTTTTGTAGTTTCAAGTTTTTGTTTAAATTCCAGTTAGTTAATATATAGTGTAATATTAGTTTCAGGTGTACAATTTAGTGATTCATCACTTACATACAACATCCAGTGCTCATCACAAGTGCCGTCCTTAATATCCATCATCAGTTTAACCCATTACCCTGCTCAGCTCTCCTCCATCAACCCTCAGTTTGTTCACTATCCCCTACCATGTTCATCTGTTTTGTGTCTTAAGTGGAGATATTTAGAAGACAGTGGTATATTAATGAGCCTAGAGTTCAGAGATGTCTTAGATGTAGAATAGATTAAAAATCATTTGTATGACTTTAAAGCCCTAAAACCAGATAGGACTGATTACCAATGGAATAGGTGCACTCCAGGAAGACCAACATTCAAATATTGTAGCTCTTCAATATTCAGCAATCAAAAAGATGAGGCAATAACCAGGGAAAATGTGAAGCAGCAGCTACAATGAGGGAGTAAAACTGAGACAATGTTGTCTTAGGAATTAGACAAAAAAAAAGAAGTACTTGTGATAATTTACCCACCTCTGTTTTCTAATCTAAGTGTTTGTTTGTGTGAACTACTGCAAATATTGCCCAGGCTGGCCAGAACTACCTGTGTCTGATTAATCTGGAGGTCAGGATAACATTCTAGTAATTTTAATTATCTTCAGAGATTAGTAAATAAAGCAAACAGAGATCCGTAATCTCTTACTTGCCTTTCCAAAATCCCCAAATTCTGAAAACAAAGAAAGATTTGTAATTCACTTGGTAATAAAACCTGAACTATCCTTTATCTTTTGTCAACAAAACCTAATTTGAATTGACGTAAGACATTTTATTATCTTCATTTTTTACTCAGTGTGAATAGTCATACATTTTGCTGCCAAAAACTACTCCTGGGTTTGATCTTGACATGCTGCCCTGGACCCTTCAGCATGTGCAATGTAATTTATAGTGTGTAGACCTCATTATCTCTTCCAAACCTGAAATATCTAAATTCTGAATGACATCTAATTTCAGAAGTATTAGAGAAGCTAACTGTGGTCTTCTATAAAAATATTCTAGCTCTGTGTGTATTTCATATAAAACAGTCTATTTTAACTGAAAATAAATTAAGATTGTAATAGCCTGGTACATAATAAAATAATTCCATTCCCCACTTCCCACCTGGATGTACTTTACTTTTTCTAAGAGTGATTTTCTAACTATAAACAGAGATGTGGAGAAATTATTTATCTTATTCTTTTTTGGTTCTTTTAAAAATTGAAATAATTAATATACAATATTCTATTAGTTTCATGTATAAAATACAGTGGTTTGACATTTGTGTATTGTGACTGATCACCACAATATATCCAGTTGCCATCTGTCACTATACATGTTTATACAATATTATTGCCTATATTCCCTGTGCTGTATATTACATCTCTATCACTTACTTATTTTATAACTGGAAGTTTATACCTCTTGATCCCCTTCACATATTTTGTATCCCCCCACTCTGGTCCCCTCTGGAAACCACCACTCTGTTCTCTGTATCTATTAGTTTGGGACAGGAGGATTGTTTTGTTTTGTTTGTGGGTCTATCTTGATTTTTAGATCCTACTTAAAAGTGCAATAATGCGGTATTTGTTTTTCTCTGTCTGACTTATTTAACACAATACCCTCAGGGTCCATCCATTTTGTTGCAAATGGCAAGATTTTATTCCTTTTTTAATGGATGAGTAATATATATATATATAATATACAAATATGTATTTATATGGATATATAAATATATAAAAAATATAATATAAATATATAAAATATATTAAAATATAAAATATATATAAATGTATACATATATATGTGTGCGTATATGTATATATATACATAGATGTATGGATAAAGAATTCAGGGCGCCTGGGTGGCTCAGTTGGTTAAGCGGCTGCCTTCAGCTCAGGTCATGATCCTGGAGTCCCAGGATCGAGTCCCGCATCGGGCTCCCTTCTCAGCAGGGAGTCTGCTTCTCCCTCTGACCTTCCCCACTCTCATGTGCTCTCTCTTTCTCTCTCTCAAATAAATAAATAAAATCTTTAAAAAAAAGAATTCATATTCATATGAACTCTTTATCCATACATTTATTGATGAGCATTTAGGTTGTTTTCATATCTTTGCTATTCTAAACAATGTGGCAATAAACATGAGGGTGTATATATCTTTTTGAGTGAGTGTTTTTGTTTCCTTTAGATGGATACCCGGAAGTTGAGCTGCTGGATCATATGGTAGTTCCATTTTTAACTTCTTGAGGAACTTCCACATTGTTTTCCATAGTGGTTTTTCCATTTTACAGTCCCACCAACAGTGCACATGGGTTCCCTTTTGTCCACATCCTTGCCAAAATGCATTATTTCTTATCTTTTTGATAATAGCCATTCTGACAGGCATGAGGCGACACATTATTATGATTTTCATTTGCATTCCCCCTTGATGGTGATACTGTGCATCTTTTCATGTGCTGGTTGGCCATCTGTATGTCTTCTTTAGAAAAATGACAGATCCTCTGCCACTTTTTACTTGTACTGTTTGTTCTTTTGGTATTGAGTTGGATGAGTTCTTTACATATTTGAATATTAACTTTTTATTGGATGTATTATTTGTAAATATCTTTTCCCATTTAGTCAGTTGCCTTTTCATTTTGTTGATGGTTTCCTTCATTGTGCAGAAGCTTTTGAGTTTGATGTAGTCCAATTTGCTTATTTTTGTTGCCCTTGCCTTTGGAATCAGATCCCAAAAACCAAACCAAACAAAACAAAAACAACAAAAAACATTTCTAAGACTGATGTCAAGGAGTTTACCACCTATGTTTTCTTCTAGGAGTTTTATTATTTCAAGTCTAACGTTCAAGTATTTAATCCATTTTGAGTTAATTTTTACATATGTTGTAAGACAGTAGTCCAGTTTTATTCTTTTGCATGTAGCTGCCCAGTTTTCCCAACATCATTTATTAAAGAGGCCATTCTTTCCCCATTCTATCTTCTTACCTCCTTTGTCATAAATTAATTGACCATATATGCATGGGTTTATATTTGGGCTCAGATGTAGAGAAATGCTTCACTTATAAGAATATTCCCTGAATTTTCTGGTTCCTAGAAGATTATTTGGAAATAATTTGAACCCTACCCATAATCAGTGTAAAGTCATGTCTGATCAACTGTATGGATCATTTTTTCAATAGATATTTTGAATCTACTTTATCCCCAGCACTAAATAAGGACTGGAGAAAAAAGACTTTCCTGGTCCCGTTTCTAAGTGTCTTAATTTATACACTGTGTTGTAGAATATAGGAATAAATACAGGGCCTTTAAGAAAAATCCTTATACATGAAGAATAATTCTGGTGATAGGTGAATCTGTAATGTAACTTGTATCCATGTAAATGTCAGACAGTTCTTAGTCACCCAGTGACTTGAACTTCTTCTACACATTCTTGCTAAGATGGAGGGTGCCTAGCATATAATAGTTGCCTCAGATGTATTGCTTGAATGAATGAATAAATATACAAATTCTAATGTAAATAAAAGACCTTGCTTGTAAAAACCTAGGCACAAAACAGGAAGGCCTCTTTCATGGAGAGATGGCAGAGCACTAGACAAGAAACAATGGTGTACAGATCAGACATCTGAGTGAGATTGCAGCAGCCTAGGCAGTGCTTCGACACTGTATAGCAAAGCAGAAAATATAACAGAGGGTAGACATGTGCACCTGTCCTGGAGGAAGGGATTTCAGTCAGCAAGAGTCAGCTCTAGCAAGAGGCAGCTCTAATTATACATGACTTCTCAATGCTACCTGACCCAGCAATTCCAAGAGGAAAAAATGGTTTTACCTGGTATCCCCCACTAGGAGAAATTAAAAGATCTTTATTTGGTTTATTTATCATAGCATCACTGAGGATTCTCAGGTATATTTGGGAAGAGGAATACTCAGAAATAGAGCAATGTTTAGTCAAATAGAAATTTAGACTCTATAGAGCTGAACTCAACAATTAGCAAAGTTTAGGACATCCCAGTTATACTACAATCTGTAATAAGTTGATAAATAATTTTGGACTTTGAATCATTTATATATCCACTTCTCCCTTTCTTTTGTGACAATAATGTGTAATATTTTTGGTTTACATTTCTAATTCTCACATTAAATTATAAACTCTTAATTGCAAGGAGTACATCTTATTCACCTTCCCATCTAAATTATTCATAGTGACACTGACTAATAACAGGAGTAAATATATTTTTAGGTAAATAAGACAATCAAACAATGAGTTCTATATTTGCAATGATGAAAAAAAGGTTATTAATAAACTCTTTTGTGTCGGGAAAGAACACTGGTTATTAAATGGTCCTGGATAAAATGCTAGTTTTGTTGTGCATCTGTATGTTTACCAATCATGTGACCTTCAGCAATTCACTTAACTTCAGATCATCTTCACTGATCCATGCATACATAGTAAAGAACGCAAATTATACTAGGTATTTTCTAAAATCTTTTACACCAGGAACATCTCATGTTTATATTTCAAAACCAAATATATCTGTGTTAGAAATGATGTGTATTTGTATGGGTATGTGTGTATGTGCTTATGTGTAGATGTAGGATAAAGACATAGAGTGCAGGAAAAAGCTTAGCTCAAACACTAGGATGTCTACCTAGTCAAAGACCAAACTCCCCATGAATGTCAGATCTCTTCTTTTAAGAAGTCTCTTCTTTTGTCCTTCTCAAGACGTTGTTGGATGCCAGAAAAAGATTTGTATTTTCATAATGTCAGGGAAGAATCTTAATTAATTCTCTTGTGTGAGCTAGTGACTGATCACAACTGCTGAAGCCTGTCATCCCTCATTTAGACTCTAAGACATCCTTGTTCTGACCCTGGACCTACTCTGGCTCAATAGTTTATTTCATCATTTCTAAGTGTATCACTAGGTTTATGAGAACTTCGGAATCCCCCATTGCACCATATATAAGTAGTAGGGAATCTGGGATACTCTCTCAGCCACTCTGAATCTAATAGAGGGCACTAGGTGGAATGTGGCATCATGCTGACTAAACTTTCCAAATATAGGATATAAGAAAGATATGGGATATAGGAAAGAAGTAAGAAGCAAAATAGCACTCATTTCCCACCCCAAGACACACATGCATTAGTTTCCTCATTAAACCTACTTGGGTATATCTACCATACTCTCCCATTAAATTTACTGGCAGGAAATGTAGTGACTAGGGACACTCACATCTCATCTCTTATTCCTCTGCCTTATTTCTTCCTCTTCAAGGGTAGAGGACATTTCAATTTTCCAGTTATGTCCCATAGGGACTTATTTTACATTATTCTTCTTATCCACCCCTGTAGTTAAGGTGAATATATAAGCTAGGCTGAAAACTGGGACATTTTCAAAAATAGAAGAGAGAAGTACAAGTGCTAAACTGGATGTGACAACTGAACAAAAGGCAAAAATTAAGACTGTCCTTGTCTATAACTCTATTTATTATAAGATTCTGTGAGTTAATGCAACTAGATTTGACCCAATATAGTAAAGGGAAACCTGAAATTTAGAAGACTTTGGGATGCCTGGGTGGCTCAGTGGTTAAGCACCTGCCTTCAGCTCGGGTCATGATCCCAGAGTGATCCCTGGGATCGGGCCCTGCATCAGGCTCCCTGCTCAGTGGGAGTCTGCTTCTCCCTCTCCCACTCCCCGCCCCCCGCTTGTGTTCCCTCTCTCAGAACACAAGCAGGGGGTGAGTGATTTGGCAGAGAGAGACAGTGAGAGAGGGAACACAGCGGGGTGGGGGGGGGAGTGGGAGAGGGAGAAGCAGGCTTCCCGCATAGCAGAGAGCCCGATGCAGAGCTCGATCCCAGGACCCTGGGATCATGACCTGAGCAGAAGGCAGATGCTTAATGACTGAGCCACCAAGGTGCCCCAAAATAAATAAAATCTTAAAAAAAAAGAAATTTAGAAGACTTCTTTCTTAATAAAGTATGTAACAAAGTATGACTTTAAAAGCACTGTTTCCCTAGAGACTCAGAGGTTAGCCTCATACTCCAAACTAAGCAAATGATGACTTTGGTTTAGGCAGGAGCCAACATTTCCCTGAAGTAATAAATGTCTTTGATGGGATTGGGGGAAGCATGTGAGGAGGTGATGGTTGTCGAGCTGTCATTAGAGAAAAAGAAAAAAAAATCATTTGATATTTTAGAAATATTGTGTGTTTAAATATAGTTAATGACTAGAGCAAAGGGTGAATTTTTTAAGGTATTTATTTTGTGGATTGGAAGGTTGATCTGCTATATATCTTTCATTTTCTATCTCATTTACAATTCATGTTACATGTTTATTATATACATTTTTAAATTAAAAAATAAATAGAATGATTCATTTAATTGCATATGCACAAGTTAATTGTGCTATAATTAAAAATATGACTTTAATACTGGAAATGGTGTCCAAAAACATTTTATTCACATAAAACAAGAGATTCTGTTATTTCAATTTTAAAGAAAGCAGATAACCAAATTGCCAATTGCCCATCATGTTATATCCTGAATTCATGCTATTGGGAAATGCATTATTAAGAAGTTTTACTCTCCTTATAATAATGACAGTCAGAGCAATCTGGAATGTAGGATTGTGAGAAATACAACTGTTTTTCAATTGCATGCAAAAGAAAGCCCCAAAAATTCCCAGGAAAAGAAAATGCCATAGCTCATTTTAACAATGCTATTTATAGCTTCTTAGAGCAAATAATTTATCAAAATAAGTGGCAAGGCATTTTTATTTTCATTATATAGTTTTGTCACTTATAAAGTTATATCATTAGTTTCCAGATGTATATAGATTGTGAGAATATAAACTGGTTGAATTGTTTTTTTCTATTTCTGTGAAAAATGCCATTGGTATTTTGATAGGGATTGTACCGAATCTGTAGATCACTCTGGGTAGTATGGATATTTTAATAACATTGTCTTCCAATCCATAAATATGAATGTCTTTCCATTTTTCTGTGTCTTTAATTTCTTTCATTAATATTTTATAGTTTTCAATATACAAGTCTTCCACCTCCTTAGTTAAGTTTATTCCTAAGTATTTTGTTTTTTTACTTTTTGTTTGGTATTGTTGTTGGGAATGAAAAATAGTGCAGCCACTAAATGGAGGTTCATAAAAACTTAAAAGCAAAACTACAATATGATCCAGCAAGCTCACTTGGGGGTATTTATGCAAAAGAATTGAAATCAAGATACTAACACTCCTGTATTCACTGCAGCACTGTTACCAATAGCCAAGATGTGGAAACAACCTAAATGTCTATCAACAGATGAATGGATGCAAAAAAAATGTGGTATGAACACACAATAGAATACTATTCAGCCTCAAAAGAGAAGGAAATCTTGCAATATGCAACAACATGAATGAACTGTGAAGACATTATGTTAAATGAAATAAGGCAGTCACAAAAAGACAGATACTGCATGATTCCACTTATATGAAGTATCTAAAATTCATGTAAGTAGGAAATAAAATTCATAGAAATAAAAATTATATGAAATTCATATAAGTCAAATTCATAGAATCAGAGTGGACTGTTGGTTGCTAGGGGCTGGGAGAAGGGACATTAATAATCAGTGGGCATAAAGTTTCAGTCAAACAAGATGACTAAACTCTAGAGATTTTCTGTGCAACATTGTACCTATAGTCCACAATGTTTTGTACACTTAAAAATTTAAGAGGGTCGATTTCATGCTGTGTTCTTACCATAGTAAATTTTTTTTTCAAAACAATAAAATGAAGAGAAAGAATATAAAATGGTTGAAAATGAGTGGACTCTAAATTCTGAGGTGTCTAGAAAGTGCTTTAGAGCTGGAGAGTAGCAAAAGCAGAGGCAAATGGAGGCCCAAATAGTATTAGAATTTTGATGGTTAATCAAATTTGATTAGGTTATTATACGCTTTAAAAAGGCACTTAGAGTTGGAGAGTATTAAAAAACATTTAGTGGCAAAAATCAAAAGGTACAATTAAAAGCAATTCAAAGCCCAAGGCACAAGTATTTATTTTTTTAAAGCAAAGTGAATTAGACTTACAAAAGGTCAAAACAATTGTAAATTAGAGAAAAAAAGCAAATGCTAGAGGAAGAGAAAGTCAAGAGAGCAATCATCTGGAAGCTACCCTGACAAAGCAAAAGATGTAAACAACATCCAGCTTTCATTTGGATGCCTAACTCTTGAGTGGAATGTTTATATCATGAACATGCATAATTATTGGCTTAAACACTAAGAAAATCCAGGGAAACACCAAGGGTTGGACTAGAGGATAAGGAGGCAGGGGGAGAGTTAAACAAAAAATTCCCCAAGTTTAAATGAAAGAAAGCTTTGGCAAAAGAAAATCCAAAATTGAATTCTTAATCACCAGCTTCCTCTCTCACACTCAGAAGATGGACTATTTCATTAACCTAAAAAGATGGGCATAAGAGTCACACATAGATACAAAATCGCCATCCGTTTAAAACCAAAGCAATTTGATATAAAGGCCACGGAAAACAAACTTCCTTCTCCCATGCAATTATGAAACTACACTTCCAAAGAAAATGTGAATCATAAAGCCAACTATGTTCACTGATAGTTAATAAGGAAAAATGTTTAATTTTAAATATAATAGCACATTTCAAATTTGAATGAAGGCTGTTTCTCCAAGACCCATATACCTAGTGACAAATTTTCAGACCTGATAAAATGTTTGTGAGCCCTTCCGTAGAACTGTGAAGTGTACACAACTTTACTATTTTCTTTTTAATCAATAAGCAAAGTCAGAAAAATATATTTACCTACTTCTTTAGGCATTTCAGTGCCATCAAAAAATAACAAAAAGATGGAAAATGGAAAATAGACATAAAAATAAAATTTCCTATGAAATCGAAACACTGGCAAATCTTAGACCTAATTTGAATTGTGTATGCCAATGATGCTTTTTTTAAAAAGTGATTTGTATTTGTAACAGCTCTATATGGTTGTGAAGACAGATTGTCAATAGTAGAAAAAGAAATCTAAGCAACAGAATTCAGATGGTTCCCAAGAACATTAAAAATAAGATATATGGTGCATTAAATTAACTTCTGCATATAAAGAATTGATGCATATAAAGCTGGAAACCAAAAACTGCTACTTGACAGGGTCACTGAATAAATCTATGCAGAGAGTACTCTGCATAAATTCAGAGGGCATCATTTGAATAAGCTATGATATACATGGCACCTCTATAGTTGTGTGGTGCAAAAACTTAGCAAGTTAAAAGAAACAACAACACAGAAATTGTCTGAGGAACCATATACCCTAGGGCTCTCTAACCTGGGATTACAAAATATCACAACACTTCATTTTTACTGCAGAATTATAATGTCT
This sequence comes from Eumetopias jubatus, assembly GCF_037043125.1. Taxonomy (NCBI): domain Eukaryota; kingdom Metazoa; phylum Chordata; class Mammalia; order Carnivora; family Otariidae; genus Eumetopias; species Eumetopias jubatus. Next base: position 172,458,852 of record NW_028274808.1, on the reverse strand, counting down.
GAGCCAAATGGACTAAATTCAACATAATTCAAATCCAAGATATCTCCTGGCCATTTTAACAAGTATTTCTAGGGTCTCAGTTGTGTTCAAGACGAAGTTCTCTTACATCATCTCATTGCATTCTCCACATCTTGCCACAGTGACCTAACCTCAGCTTCTGATATGTCTGATGAGATGGCCTGCCCACTCTCTTCAGCCATGACTGCCATGCTGCCTCCAGCTAATGTCTAGGACAGAAACTCAGCACAGAGGAACTTTCCCATCTCCAATTTTCCATAGCCAAATTGAAACCAAAGTTGATTTGTACAAGGCTGAAGGTGAATAAATAATAAAAGGGGATTATAATAAACTACCTCAAAACTACTGCCAAGGCCAGACATATTCTGGCATCTCTTTGGCTGATATCAACTCTGTAGTTTGGTGAAGATCACACCATACTTCCCTTGACATTTAGAATCACATAAGATCTGGAAGATTTCCTTTCTGTTCTCTATCTCCTGTTTCTACCCAGACCCAGAGAGTAAGCTTTTCCCCCCAGCCTTAAAAACAAAAAACAGAAACAAAAGCCCACAACAACAACAACCAAAAAAACTTCAGTCAACCCAGTGTCTTATTTGTTCAGGATGAGTAACAGTAGGAACCATCAAATCTCTTAGGGAAAAATCATAGCAACCTAGCTCATAGGGATAGTCTCTGGCCCCATCACCCCTAAAGACAATTAAAAAATAGTACAACATAGACACAGTGGGAAATATATCAGTCTTACCCATAGTCTCTTGATTCAGGCTTATATGTTTACGATCACCATGTTTATTTTGCATTATGCAAAAAAATGTGCTAAACAATGATAGTCACTTTTGCTATCCTCAAGTAGATTTATATCTTTATACTACAGAATACGTTATGGTGAATAATATTAACTTGAAAAAATAAGAGGCAAATTGGCCAAGCTAAAGCCCAGTTAGTTCAAGAGTCTATAAAGACCTAAATGCTTAAATATCCTACTTTCATAGCAATAAGCTTTGGGGTAAAATATGTAGGTTTATTAAACAAAAAATACAAAAGAATTCAATTCGATCTTTAGGCACTGTCATCTTTATGACAAAAGTTACATGAGTTTTCTGTGTTCCAAATTTAATTACCTAGGAAGGATTTTTTCTCTCTGAAAAAATTCATGAAGCTCCTGTCACGTTAATTTCCAAAATGATATTTTTGGCACTCATTAAACGTTTATTAAATGAATGCCAGTGAAGTACTTCCTTAAAATTATGAATGTTGCACTGACAGATGAATGGATAAAGATGTACACACACACACACACACACACACACACACACACACACACACACAGGAATATTACTCAGCCATCAACAAGAATGAAATCTTGCCATTTGCAATGATGTAGATGGAATTAGAGGGTATTATGCTAAGTGAAATAAGTCAGTCAGAGAAAGACAAATACTGTATAATTTCACTCATATGTGGAGTTTAAGGTACAAAACAGATGAACATAAGGGAAGGGAAGGAAAAATAATATAAGATGAAAATTGAGAGGAAGACAAACCATAAGAGACTCTTAACTATAGGTAACAAACTGAGGGTTGCTGGAGGGGAGGTGGGTGGGGGAATGATGGGCATTAAGGAGGGCACTTGATATAATGAGCACTGGGTGTTATATGCAACTGAGGAAACACTAAATTCTACCTCTGAAACTAATAAAAAATAATAAAATAAAATTATGAATGTTAATGACCATTCTATCTAATTAAATAATCATAATGTGGGTTTGGGGAGATTTATTTCATGATAACCTCAAACATGGCATTATTGAAAGACCTGAGGAAATCTTTCTTAAGGCTTTGTTTTCGGTTTGTTTTAAGCTGCATTTTTAACACTCCCTTAATATTTACTTTGAATGTCTATACTATTTTAAATGCTTAAGTGTCTTTGGATGAAGATAAACTTCTGTGGCTTCTTTGTTACTATATAGTAAAATCTGCCTCCACCGCAAGGTCTACTTTATGGCTCTTCCAGTTTGGGGTAGTACTTTGACATCTTAGAAATGATCACATTATACTTCTATTACTTATGCCTATCTCTCTGCCCCCCCACCAGATTTTGAGCTCCTTGTAGTTAAGTGCTTATTTTCTCTACTTTTATAGCATCCAGGTGGGGGTAGCATGTAGAAGATAATGTTTGTAGAAAGTAAGAATGGATGGATGGATGGTTGGTTGGAACCTTAATGGAACAAAAAAATTAGAAATAAACCGAGTGATGTATTCAATTCTTTTTTAGCAGCAAGTTAAGGAACAAAATCATAAAGCATCTAACATTTTCTAACCTTTTACTCTTCCATTCTTCAGCACCACCAACCTATTTACAATGATTTAAAATTATGATCTGACATTAGTTTCACCGTTCATCATATGAAGAAACTTTTCATGGAGTAATAATGGTCTTCAAGGGGATGGACTGATCTGATAGCTTTTACAAGAAAAAAAAACAAAGGTTTTTTTTTTTTTTCTTTCCTATTTCAGGCATCAAGGACTTGGCAGAACTAATACAAAAAGAAAAAAATAATGAGTTTGAGCTTCTGCTTTTGTTTGTGAAATCCATATTTTATATTACAGTGGTTGCCAGGAGAGCTCTGAAGAGCTGACAAGCATTAAAAAATAATACATGTAACCTTCACAAGAGATTTCTCCAAGAATCCTTTCTTCTACACAAAGACATTATTAACTGTATAGTTAATCTAAAATTTCAAAGATTGCAATAAGAAAGATAACTGTCAACATTTCCACTTCAGAAGCAATGTTTCATTTTCCTATATTTAATCACATAATTTTAGGACCATATGGTGCATGAAAAGTTAAGAATGGGGATTGGCTGGAGAATTGCTCCTTCAAATATAACTTAGAGACCATAGTTGGGCTGTTTTTGCCATAAACATCTCCAATGATATATGCCACATACCAGGCTCTTATAGCTATAAAATTCCTAAATGTTAACCTTCATTAGTTAGGTACCATGACATTTCTTATGAATGAGTAAGATATATTACTTGATATTAATTATAAAACTTCTAGAGGGGTTTAAGAGAAAACAAGATGAAAATATGTAAAGTGAAAATGCCCATATACAAAATTGATATTTAAGAGGGTTGTGATCTCATATATTAAGCCAGGACTTTAGACCCAAAGCAATACTAGGAGGGCCACATGGCAGGGTTGAGTATCTACATCAGTCTTCTCACTTTGTGTTTTCCTGGGAATGGTCTCCTGCTATTGTCTTTACCACTACAATGATGACTCCAGCTGTTACTGATATATAGCTTCTATATTCTCTTACAGCATAAGATTCTTCAAAGATAAGCTGTGTCCAGTATAAATGGAGAGAACATCCCCTCGTCAACTTGTATGTCTTTGAGACAAAGGACAGATTTTAAAAAGTAGTGCTGCCTGTGACCCACAACTGGACTGTTATTAGTGAAAGAAGTTTTTGCATGTTCTTCCTATGGACCATTCCTCTTTAGGGCTCAGTTAGAAGACCACAGTAACTCATCTCTGAGTTTTAATCTGAGACACTGTGTAGTGCAATGAACGTCTTTCCTACTTCTTTCACCTTATACTTTCTCCCTCACCTTACAGTCATTCAGCTTCAGTTAGATTTAAGCCATCTTTCCAATGCCCACAGTAAGGTTTGGGCTTCACTTTCACTATTTACAGACTGTCCTGGGGAATGTGGTCTGGTCTCTTTGACAGAAAACTAACATTTCAGCTAGGACTAATGAGTTTATCAGACCGAGGGCAACATTATAAGGTTTTTATTTCTTCTTACTTTTATCTAAAAACGAATTTTTATGTGTTTTTCAGACTGAAGCTTTCTGATTGAATGTACATGAATTCATATCAAGCAATCTCAGAAAAACTTTCATTTTTAATTTTCAAGTGCTTATTCTTTTATACATTTGAGATTTCTTTTCTAATGTTGTAAATAAACTATAGAAGTGCTTGTCAAAAGAAAAAAAAATACAGTGCCATTTGGAGAGAAAAGCTCAGGTCAAGTGCAGGAGTGTTTTCTAGCAGGGGGATATGTCATGTTGGCCTACTAGTGGAATAAACTGCAGAAAGATCTGTCTTAGGGGGTCATGAGTGTCATATTCTAAATTCTATTAGGTTTTAATCTTGTGGCCATTTTTGATCAAACATTCTGATTCTCAGTTGCTTCTTTCGTAAAATGAAGATATTAACCCCACATGATCTGATATGCACAATTATTGGAAATCATTAAGATCATCACCGATTAAAATGAAGTGTTACATGAATCTGAAGTTTTGATTATTTTTTCAGCTTCCTGAGCACAAAAGACATTTTAATAGACACTTATTATGGAATATGCTTAGCTCACTGTGTCCCCAAATTATATTCAGCAGAATATAGTGGTTAATAGTCCCTGGAAACAGACAGTCTTTATTATAATAAAAGCTCCATCACTTAAAAACTGTGTAATTTTGGACATTTTTTCCTACTGCATCTGTGTTTCAGTTTTGTTTTTTGTGTTTTTTTGTTTTTTAGAGAGAAAGAGTGTGCAAGCAGAGACAGGGAGGGACAGAGAGAGAAGCAGAGAAGAATCCCAAGCTGCCTCCTTGCCCAGGATTGAGCTCCATGCAGGGCTCAATCCCACAACCCTGAGATCATGACGGGAGCCGAAATCAAGAATTGGATGCATAACCAGTTGAGCCACCCAGGTGCTCCTGTTTAAGTTTCTTTATACGTAAAATAGTATAATAGTAAAGAGATTCTAGATCATTGAGAGGCTTATACAAGATAACATGTAGAAAGTGCTTAGAACAGTGCCTAGTACACAGTTGTCAACAAACGCTAGTTATTACCACCCAGTCACTGTGTTCTCCTTCTGCAGTCCTCCTTCAAGAAAAGAGTTGACCAGATGAGATGTGGACATTCGAATACTTTGGACCATTCAAATCTCCATTTCTCTCTCTCTCTCTGTCTCATACGTTCACATACATGTGCACATGATTAAGAACTTCATCTGAGAATGAGAGGCTGAGAGTTGAGAGCTGACACATGCCAGCAGAGTTCTAGCTGGAAGTTCAAAAAGTCCTGATGTTGACGTCAGGAGCTCCCACAACAAGAGCAAAAAGATTTAATTTTTTCCTTGGCTTCAATTAGATTCCCACAGTATGATTTGAATAAATTCTGTACTGGGGACTGTGTTTAAGCTAGCTCTGTGACTTTGCTTTTATTGAGAACTAAAGGAAACAATTCATATAGATTGTGTTATTGAACTGATTCAATAATTGTTGTGTATAGTTCAGGGTACAACATACAATTATATGGCAGTACTTTTTCCTCATGAGCTATTAATTAGTTCAATTTGGAATAAATGATTCTAAAATGTCCAAGTTAGAATTACATTCTACTTAAAAAATAATAAAAACACTTGCCTTCTGGAAAACCAGAGTGACATTGGTGAAATATAAGAAAAAAACAAGGAACAAGATCATAGCTTTTTGTTTTTATTCATTATGAAGGTAATTTAATTAAAATTTACAATGAGAAATTCTCAAGAGTGGAGAGAGTGAGAGGCTGCATCTGGTTCCCACTCTCACAGTCATTGCAGTACCTTGAGCTCCACAGAGACAGTGACAGGGCAAGTGAGAGCCAGATGGGCACTGGGTGACTTTGTGCCTCACAGAGGAAAATAATTAAACATGGACAAAGGAGATCCTAAGAAGCTGAGAGGCAAAATGTCATCATATGCATTCTTTGTGCAAACTTGCTGAGAGGAGCCAAGAAGCAGCACCCTGATGCTTCAGTCAACTTCTCAGTTTTCTAAGAAGTGCTCAGAGAAGTGGAAGACCATGTTTGCTAAAGAGAAAAGAAAATTTGAAGACAAGACAAAGGTGGACAAGACTGGTTATGAAAGAGAAATGAAAACTTAAATCCCCCCTACAGGGAAAACAAAAAAGAAGTTTAAGGATCCCAGTGCACGCAAGAAGCCTCCTTCAGCCTTTTTCTTGTTTTGTTCTGAGTATTGCCCCCCAAATCACAGAAGAATATTCCAGCCTACCTACTGGTGATATTGCAAAGAAACTGGGAGAAATGCAGAATAACATTGCTTCAGATGACAAGCAGCATTATGACTAGAAGGCTGCTAAGCTGAAGGAAAAATATGGAAAAGATATTGCTCATACTGAGCTAAAGGAAAGCCTAATGTGGCAAAAAAAGGGAGTCATCAAGGCTGAATAAAGCAAGAAAAAGAAGGAAGAGGAAGAGAATAAAGATGAAGAGGATGATGAGGAGGAGGAAGATGAAGATAAAGAAGATGATGATGATGATGATGATGAATAAGTTGGTTCTAGTGCAGTTTTTCTTTTGTCTATAAGACATTTAACCCCCCTGTATAAAACTCACTCCTTTTAAAGAAAAAAAATTGACATGTAAAGATGTGAAAGTTTTGTTATTAAGCTCTTAAGTGTCATTTTTTTTTTTTAATAGTTAACACCATAACAAATGTGTCTTGAGATAACCCTGCCCTGGTGGTATTATCAATAGCCACTAACCTTGCCTGGTACGGTATGGAGGTTGTAAATTGGTGTGGAAATTTAAATCAGTCTTGTTATTCACGGCACAAATTAGTTATATATGGGGATGGCAGTTTTTCCATCTTCAGTTGTCTCTGATGCAGCTTATGAATAATTATTATTCTGTTGATACCACTGCATAATTACAAAAAAAAAAGTTGCAGCTGTTTTGCTGGCACTCTGAATGCTTCTAAGTAAATATAATTTTTGTATTAAAGAAATAAATAAAATGAGCAATTCTCTCAAAAAAAATCACACACCAAAACTGATTCAAAATTTTTAAAGTTTGGACTTGATATTATATATTTTGCATGGAAATTTAGGTTTTTAGATTTTTCTGGAAAAAATGGCTATTTACCTTTTTGATTCAAATAACTTAGTTTTAATTTATTGATAATTTCTTTTCTATTTAGGCATAATATGTTAGTGTTATACTGATCATTGTATATATATATATGTGATTTCTTTTTTTTTTAAAGATTTTATTTATTTATTTGAGAGAAAGAATGAGAGAGAGAGCACATGAGAGGGGGGAGGGTCAGAGGGAGAAGGAGACTCCCTGCCGAGCAGGGAGCCTGATGCAGGACTTGATCCCGGGACTCCAGGATCATGACCTGAGCCGAAGGCAGTCGCTTAACCAACTGAGCCACCCAGGCGCCCTATATGTGATTTCTTAAGTATAAATTTTCTGGAATAAGCCAGTGAGGACAGAGTTATTGCAATATGATTGATTTATATAGCAACAATGTTTAAAAATGTGTTTAAAAATGGGATGATACTTTAAAATTACCTAATTCATCAATATAATTTTTTGTTATGTTAATCACCATACATTACATTATTAGTTTTTTTATTATGTTTTGTTAATCACTATACATTACATCAGTAGTTTTTGATGTAGTGTTCCATGATTCATTGTTTGTGTATAACACCCAGTGCTCCATTCAATACGTGCCCTCTTTAATACCCATCTCCAGGCTAACCATCCTCCCACGCCCCCTCTCCTCTAGAACCCTCAGTTTGTTTCTCAGAGTCCATAGTCTCTCATTAATATAATTTTATGCACAAATTTTCATTTTTGTGAAAAAGAATTGTACCAAATTGAAACACTTGTCAGTAAAGAAATGTGCCATTTTATGGGTTGAGAAGACAATTTCCTCTCATTGACTATATATCTAGTTATTATTCTTTCTATAAATTGCATTTGATCAAAAAGGACTATGTGTGATTTAATGTGTGTCAATTCTAAAGAGAAGAATTAGTATAAATCTAATTCATTTTTATTCAAATCATATTCAGAAATGTTTTTAAATAGCTTCTTTTGCTTATAGAAATATAGGAAAAAAAGAGGTCCCCCCATTTCTTTCAGATGCATAGAATCTACAAATTAAAATAACGAACAAACTAATGCATACCTTTAAAAAAACGATATGAAATAAAACAAAGAGAAAATATCTAATGATTTCCCTAAATGAAAGTAAGAAGACATGCTGGTAGTCTTTGTTCTCCCAAGATATACTTGACGTTCATTGATTTGACTATATTTATGAACTGCCTACTACAATCTAGGTACTGGGGTTAGCACTGGGGATAAAAGAGAATAAAAGAACACAGTTCCTACTATTAAGGCTTCTGTGAGAAGAGATTTTAAGGCAAAAAAAAAAAAAATAATTGTTTACATTGCCAGAAAGATGCTCTGAGAACATCAAGAATTGACGTCTAACAATTTAGAAAAGGATCAAACAAAACAAACAGATGAAATTCCATTTATTAAAGAAATAATAATACTATAATGAAAGATATACTGAAAGATGCTAAGAAAGTAGATAATTTAGGTATTAAGTTCTCATAACAAGAAAAAATTATAATTATGTGTTATGATAGATGTTAACTGGACGTATGGTGATCATTTTGCAAAATATACAAGTGTTGAGTCATTATGTTGTACACCTGAAAGGAATGTTATCTGCCAATTCTATCTCAATTTATTAAAAAAGATTAAAAATCTCAATCTGTCATCATTGAATAGAGGAGGAAATTCCTATATCCCAGCCACTTAATACATGACTATTACATAAATTACATTAATAGTAATTCCAAGTCACCACTAAAATAATTATTCTGTCATTGCCCAGTGGTTCCATTTGCTTTGAGAACATTTACTTAACTTATTGAGTGACTATGAGATGCCAAGAACTATTCTAGCAATGAGAATCTGCAGTAAACTAAACAAACTCCATCTTCATGGAGTAAATGTTCCAGTGCATTTAAAAAATATACATAGATTCAAAATGGAGACGTAGGAAGCCTTGAACTCACCTCCTCCACAGACACACTGAATCCACACCTACATGTAGAGCAAATTCTCCTGAAGAACCTAGGGCTGACTAAAAAAGCTTTTGTACAACAAAGGATAGAGGGACCACAGAGAGAATGGCAGGAGAGACAGTGACATGTTAATGACTCCTAAAAGCAGCAACAAAGAAACAAAAAGTTAACTACAAGGGAAAACCTATAAGACTATCAGTTGATTTTTCAGCAAAAATTTTGCAAGCTAGAAAAGTGGCATGATATATTTAAAGTGCTGAAAGAAAAACCTACAACCAAAAACACTCTACGTGTCAAGGTTATCATTCAGAATTGAAGGAGTGATAGTTTCCAGACCAACAAAAACTAAGAGTTCATTACCACTAAACCAGGCTTATAAGAAATGTTGATTAAAGAATAAAGAGAAAAAGAAGAGGTCATAACCAGAAGAAAAACATGAAATGAAAAAATTTCACAAGTAAAAGCAAATATACAATAAAGGTAGTCGATCAATCATTTATAAAGCTAGTATGAATGTTAAAAGAGGGAAGTAGTAAAATCAATTATATCTAAAAAATTAGTGAAAGGACTCACAAAATAAAAAGATGTAAAATATGACCACATATACATAAAATGAAGAGGAAGAGACTAAAAATGTAGTGTTTTTAGAATCTATTCAAAGTGACCATCAACTTAATATAGACTGCTATACATTTAGGATATTATATATTAACCTCATGGTAACCACAAACCAAGAACACAACAGATAAAAAATAAAATAAAAAAGAAAGGAATCCAAGCATAACCCTAAAGGAAATCATCAATCACAAGGGATAGAATTAAGAGAAGAAAGGAACAGAGAAGTTCTACAAAAACAACCCAAAAACAATTAACAAAATGGCAATAAGTACCCACCTATCAATAATTAATTGAAATGTAAATAGTCTAGGGGCACCTGGGTGGCTCAGTTGGTTAAACATCTGCCTTCTGCTCAGGACATTTTCCTAGGGTCCTAGGATCAAGCCTGGCATCAGGCTCCCTGCTCAGTGGTGAGTCTGCTTCTCCCTCTCCCTCTGTGATCTCTCTCACTCTCCCTCAAATAAATAAATAAAATCTTTAAAATATAAAAAGAAATGTAAATAGGGGCCCCTGGGTGGCTCAATTGTTAAGCGTCTGCCTTCGGCTCAGGTCATGATCCCAGGGTCCTAGGATGGGCCAGCATTGGGCTCCCTGCTCCGCGGGAAGCCTGCTTCTCCCTCTCCCACCCCTGCTGCTTGTGTTCCCTCTCTCACTGTGTCTCTCTCTGTCAAATAAATAAAATCTTAAAAAAAAAAGAAAATAGTCTAAATGCTCTAATCAAATGACTCACTGAATGAATTAAAAAAAAAAACAAGACATATCTATACACTGCCTACAAGAGATTCACTTCAGACCTAAAGACACATATAGACTAAAAGTAAAGAGATGGAAAAAACATATACCATGCAAATAGAAGTGTAAAAAAAAAACAAAACAGGGTAGCAATACTTATATTAAATAGACTTTAAAACAAAGACTGTCACAGGAGACAAAGAAGGCCATTACATAATGATAAAAGGATCAATCTGACAAGAGGATATAACAAAACATATAAATATTTATGCACCCAATATGAAAGAAACTAAATACATAAAGCAAATATTAACATACATAGAGAAATTGACAATAATATAGCAAAAATAATGGATTTCAATACCCCACTTACATCAATGAATAGATCACACAGACAGAAATTCAATAAGGAAACAATGGCTTTAACTAATGCATTACACCAATGGACTCAACAGATTTTATATAGACACACACACATATATATACCTACATATATAATTTGTCTTTGTGTATACACACACACACACATACACACACACACACACACATTTGTCACATTCTTTTCAAGTGGATGTGGAACATTACTCAGGACAGATCAAATGCTAGGCCATAGAACAAGTCTCAGTATATTTAAAAATAAAATAAAATAAATTAAAAAATTAAAAAAACTGAAATCATATCAAAGATTTTTTTGACCAAAACATGAGACTAGAAATTAATTACAAGAAAAAAAATGAAAGAAAAAACCCACAAACACATAAAAGTTAAACAACATGTGACTTAACACCCAGTTGGTCAATGAAGAAATAAAGAGGAAATTGAGAAATACATGAAGAAAAATGAAAACAGAAGCACAGTGATTCAAAATCTTTGGGATGCAGCAAAAGCAGCTCTAAAAAAAGGAAAGTTTACAGCAATATAGGCATACTTCAAGAAACTAGAAAATTCTCAAAAATTATCTGACCTCATACCTAAAGGAGCTAAAAAAAGAAGAAAAAAGAAAGCTCAAAGTTAGTGGGTGGAAGAAAATAATGAAAATTGGAGTGGAAATAAATTAAATAGATGCTTAAAAAAATAGAAAGGATTAATGAAACCAAGAGCTGGTTCTTTGAGAGATAAAATTCATAAACCCTTAGCCAGATTCATCAGGAAAAGTGAGGACTCAAATAAATAAAATCAGAAATGAGTGAGGGGAAGTTACAACTGACACAACAAAAATACAAAGAATTGTAAGAGAATACTACAAAAATTATATGCCAACAAAGTGGACAACCTAGAAGAAATGAATTCCTGGAAAGTTACAATCTTCTAAAACTGAATCAGGAAGAAATAGACAATTTAAACAGATTACTAGTTGAACCGGTAAATCAAAAAAAAAAAAAATTCCCATTAAACAAAAATCTAGAACCAGATGGCTTCACAGTGAATTCCACCAAGCATTTAAAGAGTTAATACCTATGCTTCTCAAATTACTCCAAAAAATGGAAGAAGGATAACTTCCAAATTCATTCTATGAGGCCAGTACCAAAACTAGACAACACTACAAAAAAGTAGAAAACTACAGGCCAACATTCCTGATGAACACAGATGCAAAAATCTTCAACAAAATATTAGCAAACCAATTTCAACAATACATTAAAAGGATCATTTACCAAAATCAAATGGGATTTATTCCAGAGATACAAGGATGATTCATTATCCACAAAACAATCAGTGTGATACATCACATTAACAAAATGAAGGACAGAAACAATATGATCATCTCAACAGATGCAGAAAAAGCATGTGACAAAATTCAAATTCCATTTACGATAAAAAAAAAACTCAACAAAGTGGGAATAGATGAAACATGCTTAAACATAATAAAAGCTATATATTACAAACGCACAGTTAACATCTTATTTAATGGTTAAAACTCAAACCGTTTCCTCTGAGGTCAAGAATGAGACAAAGATATCCACTCCCATCACTTTTATTTAACATACTACTGGAAATTCAAACCATAGCAATCAGACAAGGGGGAAAAAAGCATCCAAATTGTTGAAGAAGTAAAATTGTCACCATTTTCATATAACATAATGCTATATTTATAAAATGCTATAGATTCTGCCAAAAAAACTATTTGAACTAATAAATGAATTCAGTAGAGTTGCAGGATACAAAATTAATATACAGAAACCTACTACATTTCTTTTTTTTTAAGATGTATTTATTTATTTGAGAGAGAGAGAAAGAGTTGGGGGGCAGAGGGAGAGGGAGAAGGAGAGAGAATCTCAAGCAGAAGCAAACTCTTGCTGAGTGCAGAGCCCAATGCGTGACTTGATCTCATGACCCTGAGATCATGACCTGAGCTGAAATCAAGAGTCGGATGCTTAACTGACTACACCACCCAGGAGGCTCCAGAAATCTGTTACATTTCTATGCACTAATAATAAACTAGCAGAAAGAGAAATAAAGAAAGTAATCCCATTTACAATTGCACCAAAAAGAATAAAATACCAAAAGAATAAAAAAGGATTAAACTTAACCAAGTAGGTGAAAGACCTATACCCTGAAAACTATAAAACACTAATGAAAACAATGGATGACGCAAATGGAAAAATATACTATGACCATGAAACTTAAGAATTAATATTTTTAAAATGTTCATACTACCCAAAGCAATCTACAGATTCAATGCAATCTTTATCAAAATACCAACATTTTTCACACAAGTAGAACAAATAATCCTAAAATTTGTATGGAAACAAAGACGACTCTAAATAGTCAAAGCAATTTTGAGAATGAAAACAAAACTGGAGATATAACAATCCCAGATTTCAAGATATACTACAAATCTATAGCAATCAAAACAGTATGGTAGTGGCACAAAAACAGACATGTAGATCAATGGAACAAAATAGAGAGCTCAGAAATACACCCACAGTCATATGGTCAATTAATCTACAATGGGGAACAGACATTCTCTTTAATAAAGGGTGCTGGGAAAATTGGACTGCTACATGCAAAAGAATAAAACTGGATCAATTTCCTATACCATACACAAAAATAAACTAGAAATGGATGAAATCCTAAATATGAGACCTAGAGTATACAAACCTAAAGGAAAACATAGGTAATAATCTCTTGGACATCAGCCTTAGCAACATATTTATGGCTATGTCTCCTCAGACAAGGGAAACAAAAGCAAAAATAAACTATTTGGATTATACCAAAATAAAAAGCTTCTGCACAATAAAGGAAACTATCAACAAAATAAAAAGGTACCCTACAGAAAGGAAGAGGATATTTGCAAATGATATATCTGGTAAGGGGTTATTACCTAAAATATATAAAGAACTCCTAGAACTTCAAACTAAAACTCCTAGAACACCAAAAAACCCAACAGTCTAATTGGAAAATGGCCAGAAGATATGAATAGACATTTTTCCAAAAAGACATACAGATGGCCAACAGACACATGAAAAGTTACTCAACATTACTAGTCATCAGGGAAATGCAAATCAAAACCACGAGATATTCACTCACATCAGTCAGAATGGCTAGTATCAAAAAGACAAGAAATAACAAGAGTTGACAAGGATATGGAGAAAAGGGAACCCATGTGCACTAGTGGTGAGAATGTAAACTAGGGCAGCCACCATGGAAAACAGTTGGAGGTTCATCAAAAAATTAAAAGTAGAAATACCAGACGATGCAGTAATTACTAATAAAATTAAGAAAATACACTAATAAAGAAAATAAAAACACTAAGTCAAAAAGATATGTACACCCCTGTTTAATGCAGCATTATTTGCAATAACCAAGATGTGGAAGCAACCCAAGTGTCCATCAAAAGATGAATGGATAAAGAAGATGTGATACACACACACACACACACACACACACACACACACACACACACACACACACACTATAATGTAATATTATTCAGTTGCAAAAAAGAATGAGATCTTGCCATTTGCAACAGCATAGATGGACCTAGAGGGTATTATGCTAAATGAAATGTCAGACTGCCAAAGACAAATACAATATGATTTCACTCATATGTGGAATCAAAAAACAAAACAAATGAACAAGCAAAAAAAAAATCAGAAACAAACTCATAAATACAGAGAATAAACAAGTGGTTCCAGATAGGAGGGGATGAGGGATGGGCAAAATAGATGAAGAGGATTAACTTCCACTGATAAAATAAATAAGTCACAGGGATGAAAAGTACAGCATAAGGAATATACTCAAAAATATTGTAATAATGTTGTATGGTGACAGATGGTGATTACACTTATTGTGGTAAGCATTGCATAATTTTTAAAATTGTTGAATTACTATGTTGTACACCTGAAACTAATATTGTATACCAACTATGCTTCAATAATTAAAATTTAGTACACACACACACACACACACACACATATAGCTGATTTAATATGATAAAGAGTTTGATACATTTTAGTTGTTATCACAAATACCTTGAATTTTGCTTTGGTTATCAAAAATTTTAAGTTGCTTATTTTTTTACCTAAGACATTAAGAATGCGCATGATTTCTTCTAGGAATTTAGCATAGCTTAAATTACTGTCTTAAATGACTTAAATAAAAATGAATTTAAGAACCAAATTTACATAATGCTTGAAGAGATTTACAATAGCAAAAAAACATTTTGTTTAAACCAGTCATGTAAATTTAAGTAGGCAAATCAAATATTTTGAAGAATTACTTCTTTGGCCTACTCACTCTTACTCCTAAAACACTGCCCTCCACAACTACGTGCATTGATTTGTTCCTTAATAAAACTCCATATTACTAGTTCTTAAAAGTTCTTTGCTTTTTAATTAAATTTCTATATCTCTAGAAACATGGTAGGGTTAGGCATATATCCTTTGTAATTGTTAGTTTATTTTTGCTTAATTTAAGATGCTATCAATGGAAAAGAAAATTTTTGAAATATAGCAGAATATTTCAACATTTTCCCTTTTCAATACAAAAGTAATTTGTCAGTGACTCAATACCATGTTCCCTAAAGCATTACTTTTAATGCCAATCATTCTCTATTGCCAGAAAGAAATACGTGAACATACTATTGAAAATAAAACAGCAGAGATTTCAGCGGGGTCTAATCTCTTGTGTCCTCTAAATGCTGACACTTCATTTTGAATACTACTTACTGTAGGATGCTTGTGTTACCAAATTCTTATGTTGAAGCCCTAATCTTTAAGGTGATGGTATTTGGAGGTGGGTATTTTGGAGGTCATTAGGTCATGAAGGTGGAACCCTCACAAATGGCAATTGCCCTTAATCAAAAGAGATTATCTTTCCTCTGTCATGAAAGGACACAGCAAAAAGATGGATATCCCTAAACCAGGAAAAGAACTTCTTCACTAGACCCCAACCCAACCATGCTAGTAACCTATCTCAAGCTTCTAGCCTCCAAAACTGTAAAAAAAATAAAAAATAAAAAATTCTGTTTTAAGCCACCCAGTCTATGGTATTTTGTTAAAAAAATCCCAAACTGACTAAGACAAGCTACTTTCCATTGTTCTTCTGCTTATATTTGTCTTATTACCAAAACTGTATTTTAGAAGCATGCTCAAAAAAATATGTGTTAAAAACCCAGTTAACATTCAATTTGACTTTTTTCCCCCTGAATTATTAGCTATATGCTCCCATGTGTTGTGGGCTAAATTGTGTTCCCTCCCACTTCCCCAAAATGTATATCTTGAATTCCTAAATCCTAGTACCTAAGAATGTAACCGTATTTGGGGACATAGTCTTTAAAGAAGTACTTAAGTTAAAATGAGGTCATTAAGATGGACCACTATCCCCATGACCGATGTCTTTATAATAAGACAAAACCTGGACACAGAGATGTACAGAGGGAAGACCATATGAGAACATACGGAGAAGATGGTCATCTAGAAGCCAAGGAGAAAGTTCTCAGAAAAAAACTAACTAAGCCTACACCTTGATCTCAGACTTCTAGTCTTCAGAATTTTGAAAAATTAATTCTGTTGTTTAAGCCACCCAGGATGTGGCACTTCATTATGGCAGCCCTAGCAATAGCAATATAACGCACTATTCATATATTGTTTTGTCCAGTCTGACAGATGAGTTAGTCCATCCTCCCACTCAGTACTTTTCCTACAACAATAACCATGATGTTGTTTCTTTTTATCTTCACCTAGAACATTGCGAAACATCTTTACTTTCTACTTACTTCTTCCTTTCAATTTGTTTAATTTCTCTATCACCACAGTTGGATTCTTTCATTTTTTTAATTTCCCCCACTTTTCAGAAGAGTAAACTACCTAATAACTTTCTCATCTCCTGTATACCTATCAACCCAATGAAGTGAGGATTATACAATAGCCCTCTATTTAATTTACTCTTTTATGGTATTCAATGAGCTAATGGCTAAATCCAGTGGGTATTCTTTAGTTTTTAACTTATTTTATCCTTTTGCAGTTGAGTATTCTCTCCTTAAAACTTTCCACTGGTTACCATATTTTCTTTTCCCTCTTCGACCAAGTAATCTGTTCTCCTTCCTAGGCTCTTCATCTTTTCAGTGTTGGTATTACTCATGTTTCTTTGGCCACCTTCTTTACCCTTTGATACTATATTTTTAGGTAATCTCAGCCATTTGATTTAATTGACAGCCAAGACCATCAATATGTTAATGATTCTTCAGTCCTATCATCTGCCCTCACTTCTCCCTAACCTATTCATTTGCCTGTTATGTGCCTTGTGCTACTAGGTAGAAATGCATCAATTTTTTCCTCTCTGTGCTTGTCCCAGAGATAGAATATATCAAGTAGAGATTCTACCATCCCATTCATTGTCTAAACTAGAATCCTGGGAGTCAGCTTCAGTTAACATAAGAAATCATAGTGTTTGCTTATTGGTGAGCACATAGTAAATAGTATGTACTTTAAAATGCGTATTGTCTCAGTAACACCTGGTGCAAAGCTTTAAATGTAGAAGTTTCTCAGGAAAGTCTCATTAACTAGACTTTCCCTTTCCTGTCTTTGGGAACATCTTACAAAATGTTGTGAACAGAGTAAGAGAAAGTTAATACTGGAAGATGATGGGACATTTGAGGGGGAAAAAATTAAGCATTCAGATAACTGAGTTACATATATACAGGCAGCATTTTTAAACTTTTCATATTTGAAATTTTAAGAAATTGGATTTTTTTCTGCTACTTTAAGAATCAGACATCCTGAATATTATGAATAATGAATGCTTTCCTTTTCAATTTCAGAATATAAGAGGTAGAGAAGAATTTGTAAATGTTTCAAATAATTTGAGCAAATGTAAAGTATTCTAATTTCATTTTGTTTATAGTATTATGACAGTAAGAAAAGCCAAAGTAGCAGTACAATGCAATGGTACAATGTGAGGTCAAAGCTGTCCCTTATAAAATTTATGATACATCTAAACATAAATGTTAAATTCCTAGCAAATTTATAAACCTTCAGGTGTATGGTTGTTTAAAATAAAGATATTTGGCAACTGTTTAATAACAGCTAAGTATTTTCCAGGTCAATCTTTTTGTAGTGTATCAAACACATTTCCATAGCCTTTATAGAACTTGCTCCTCTTGCTGAAGAAATTCTATAGTTAATAAATGATGAAACTGTGAGTTGACTAAACACTAAAACTCACTAAACTCACTGGTTTATAGGCAGCTGTAATCTAGATTATCTCAGATGATACCAAATAACTTTCTGGGGAATACATCTTTATATACTGAAGCTTAATATGTTAAATCACTGTTTAGAATTTATAATGTATTAATTTATTTTCTGACTCCTGCACTCTACCCCACCCCATTAACTACCCTCCCAAAGGTAGCAGAGTTACCTCCCAAAGGTAACATATAGTTACCTAAGTTATATAAAGAAAAACTTTGGAAGTTTCAAGGAAATACTTGAAAATGAAGGAAACCAGAATATGTCACCCCAAAATATGCCATAAAATTATTTTGAGCTGAAGGAAATTAAGAAGCAGTGAATATAGGGAAAAAATTTCCCTCTTTCTGCCTGAAGGCAGGAAATGCATTCTTCTTTTACTGGCAATAGACCGTTACTAGTCCAGAGATGATACTAGGGGAATCTGCAAACAAACTTTGTTAACCTAACCTTTATCTTCCTAGTTAAGGAAGACAAGGACTACCTAGCCCTAACCCAAACTTCTTTGTCTTATCAATTCTTCATAAATTATTGTTTCTTTATTTAAAAGGTATAAAACCTTCCTGTTCTGGTCATTTCTTCAATTATTCATAATATTAAGACTCAGCCAGGGGCCCAAAGAGGGTAAAGGAAAACTTCTGTCTCCCATAATTTTTATACATATACAGAATAACCTTTAAAGCATGAACATTGGAAAAAAATGCAGAACAAAGCCCAAGAACTGGCTTTTAGAATGCATTCACTGTATTACTGATGTAGCATACTTAAGCTCTTTAAGTCTATTTCATCATCTGATAAGTGGATATATTAGTAGTGCCTACTTCACAGATGTGTTTGGAAAATAAACATAGGGATACCAATTATCATTTCTGAATGAGGCACCAACCTGAGAGAAGGTATAGCTTCATGACAAAATATGGGTAATATGGAGAAAATGTCCCCCCAGCAAGAAGATTCAAGAAAAAATGTAGTTTTGGTGCTTGAGGAGTCTAATGAACAGTAAAGCTTCCTTCCATATGAATTGATTTCTGGACAAAAATCTTGAACAGATGGCAAGGAGTAGTCAGATTTATGTCTCATAGAGATTTTGAATTTGATGTTGTGCAGCAAAGTGGGTTTCCACTACTGAGCTCTAGAATTAGCCAACCTCTCCTAGACAGTTGCATGCTTCCTATATAACATGTATGACATAAAGGAGCAGAACAGATCTGGGATTCCTGGGCAGGCTGACTTCACAAAGAACAGGAATGAGCTTTCTTGGTACAGTGTTTTCTTTCAACTTCCCATACAGCTAAGTCACTTCTCTTTCTGAAGGAGAAAGAAAAATACCATATAGAAGAGAGTCCAGGGTATTAATCTAAAGGAAAGTCTCTCACATGGATGGATCAGTAATAAGTAATAGTTGGGGTACCCTAATATGTAACTATAGGGGATTAACATATTACTAGAGACTAGAACATGGGAGGCATTCTAACCCAGTGTGATTCACAAAAGGTATTAGAAACTCTGACTTTTGTACGAAGAATTTTTGTAAGAAATGGGATGGAGACTATGACTTTACAAGTCTCTTACTTTGTCATCAAGAAACAACTACTTTCAATTTCATGATGGTGAGGTATCCTGGCATCACGGAAAAAGCTTTAGAATCAGACCTTGAGTTGGAATTCTGAATCAACCACTTAATAACAGGATGAATCTAGGCAAATTGCTTAATGCCATTGAGCCACAATGTCTTCACCTGTGAACTAAGGACAAAAGCTCCAGAATGGGTATTATAAAGATTGAAAGAGATATATAACAGACATAAAATTGTATTTGATTCTTACCCCACCCCCCAAAATATAGCAACTGTCTCTAACAAAAATCTGATGTAATCATCATAGCACTTACTAATACAGATAAGAGGACAATGAATAATATCCAGGAACTCAGAAAACCAAAGAGGTAAAGTCTTCATCACCTTTTCTTGTTTCTCCTACTATTCTTAGAAGACTTCTTTATACTTATTTACTCAACCATTATAAAGGATGACAGTAACCAATAGTTTTGATCTCAGGTACCTTCAGCTTGGGAATGCAATTGCTAATTCACATATAAGGATTGTATTAAAATTGAATATAATGAATTAAAATCAAGAAAAATGTATACTGGGCAAAGTTTCTGTTATCTTTAAGTAACAGACATTTACTCTAGTCAGTTTAAATAAAAATGAAATTTGTTAGCTACAAGAGCTTTTTCTTAATTCTAAAAAGGAGCTAAAGAATAAATCTGAGAGAAGGCAAGGTCCTTGGAACTGTGAACCTTGGGACCAGGAATTCATGGGTCTTAACCTGGAGAGCAGTTGTTAATATGAGTCAGCTACAACAGTTCTCAGTTTGCTGTGACAGGCTTGTCCTGAGTGCCCATCCATTGTCAGTCAACTTACGGCTATGATGATCATATCAGACTGCCATGGCTATCCCCATGAGAAGGGATTGGGAAAGAAGGCAATGCCCAGAGAAATAAAAGGAGAAAAAGGAAAATCAAACTTAATCCAACCAAGCAAGAAAATTAGGGCAAAGAAAAAAAAAAAAGCAGAAAATATGAAACAAATAGGAAACTCATACAAAGATGAAATAAAAATATCGACAATCACAACAAATATAAATAGGCCAAACTATTTGGTTATAATATAATTATTGTCCAGTTTGATTAGAAAATTATTCCAGGAATAGGTTATTTAAATGAGATAAACATAAGCCACAAAAGGCTGAAAATTAAAGGGTAGAAAATTATATCAAGCAATAATAATGAAAAGAAAGCTAATAACTATGCTAGTATTATTCAAAATAGACTTTATGCACTAAAGCATTGCTAAAGATAAAGAGGGTCACAACAGAACACTAGAAGTTCCTGCTGGCCAGGATGATAAGCTGGTTGTAAATTTGCATTTACATTATAAAATAACCTCAACATGTATAAAACAAAGATTGACAAATACACTATCATAAAAGGTGATTTTAATATACCACCCTTAGCAATTGCTAAATCAAACAGATAAAATCAATGAAGATAAGAAAGATGTGAACAGCATAATTAGTAACCTTTATAAACAAATGGGCCTAATGATATATATCTGACCTCGGAATTGACTTAGATGGAAAGGTAAATTCATAGTTAAAGACCTAAAATTAAGAGGAGAAATAAAATTCTAATATTTCAGGAGTACATTGAAAACATCAGAATTTATTAGAAATGAACACTGTTGAGGCACCTGGGTAGTTCAGTCGGTTGAATGTCTGCCTTCAGCTCAGGTCATGATCCCAGGGTCCTGGGATCAAGCTCCTCATCAGGCTCCCTGCTCTGCGGGGGGCCTGCCTCTCCCTCTCCCTCTGCCTGCAGCTCCCCCTGCTTGTGCTCTCTCTCTGTCAAATAAATAAATAAAAGCTTAAAAAAAAAAAGAGAGAAATGAACACTGTTCATTAAAAGAATCAGTGAAACTGATGATAGTTTGTAGGATGGCAGTTGTTATCTAGACTTTAGTGATTTCCCTCTTTTCCATCCTCCAAGTCACTGAGAATCATTTCTAATAAATTCTAAATGACTTCCTAATGATCAGACTCAATGCTTTAAATTTACCTGAAAAAGATGGTCAGATGCATAAGAGCAAAGCCATCAACATCATTATCACAGCATCACCCAAGCCAATGATTCTCAACTCTGTTTGACATTCAAGTTGCCTAAAGATATCTACAAGAATATGTGTGTCTATATCCCAATAAGAGATTCTCATTTAACTCATCTGGTTTGAGGACCAAATCTTAGTGTTTTTTAAAGCAATAAATATAAATTTAGCATGTATTTGGGATTGATAGCCACTGTTCTAAATTAGCAGTCGTCCAGAAAATTTTAATGAAGACTAGATGCTTATAAACTGCAACAAATTGAAATAGTGAATACTGAAATAAAATATTTTGTCATCTTAAAACATGGTACCTTATGGTTTACACTAACTGATCAGAGCATCATTTTTGCAATTATAATTTTAAAATAGCCAATTCAATCCCAGGTATTTTCCTTGGTAGGCAAAAAAATAAATAAATAAAAATTATACACAACTCACATAAAACTTGAGAAAACAATTTAGATCTATTCACTGCAAATGGCAATGGAATTGCCAAACCATCTGCCACAAAGAAAATACATAATTGGTGAGTATGCTTCAGAATGGGATGTTCTTAAATTCAGTTTTCCTTGCTGTTTTTATTTTCTAGGTCAATTTTTATCTAATTTTTCTCCCAAAAGAAATGATGGGTACTAAAATTATTTATTTATTTAAATTTTTATAACTTTATTTTTTAAGTTTATGGAGGAATAACTGACAAATATAATTGTATATATTTAAAGTGTATGACTTGGTATGATATACATGTGCATTGTAAAATGATAATCAAGATTGAGACAATTAACACATCCATTACCTCATATTGTTAACATAGTTAATGTGTGTGGGTGGGTGAGTGGGTGGGTGGTAAGAATGCTTAAGATCTACAACTTTTAAATTTGACCTTTCACTTTAAAAAGAGGTGTCTGGTTCCTGAAACATGGAATGCTTTAATATTACTGCTCTCTGTGGGAGAATTTGGGGCTTCAAAGAATTCAAAGCCAGCTTTACCCTTGTGAAACATGTAATGATTTGCTGTGAGAAGGTCATCGTTTGTCTATCTTAAACTTATTTGATAGGGAGCTAGAATCAAATTCTTGTAAAGATCTGTGTTTTTTTTTTTTCTTAGATGGCCTATCCAATTCTCCTATTATTTTTATATTAAGATTAATTTTAAATAAAAATAAAACATTATCAGTTTATATTAAGAGCAATGTGAAGAGCAGATACCAGAGGAATGCTGTCAGCATGAACAAATTATTTTAAAAGAACATTTCTTAGGAGATACAGGTGGGATATAATATGTGTGCGCATGTGTGTGTATACAAGCAGTTAGACATGGCTATTTTAACTCAAATATAAAATGAAGTTAAAACAATGAGATAAATGAAGAATAAGTTCAGTATGTTCACAAATATAGTCAGATATAGACATAATTTGTCATATGTTAACTAACGACTAACTCACAAAGTGGTCAGTGAAAGGTCAAATGAAGCCCAAGAAATTTATTTCTGCCCCATTCTATAGCAACCATCAATGAATTAAAGCAAATGATAAACTTGTATGGAGGGTAGCTGACTGTTTGGCAATGATAGACAATTTGAATAGAACACAATTTATTTCTATATTCAAGATCCAGGAAGTGGTGAGGTAAGAACATGATTAGAAATTTAATGAAACTCTGTAAAATTATAATAAAGATTACTTATAGTAATACAGCATATTACATGTTTGAATCCTTGAAAAATATCAATTAAACTGTACTAGTTTTAATATTCTCAGATAACCCCACTTTTAATATTTAAAATTTTAAGATTTAGCAAACTATGGGCTATCTCTTAAATACTTAATTCCAGGTAGGACATGATTATTTCTGATTAGGTCAATCTGTACCTTCACCTTTTGAGAGCAAATGAAAGCATTCAGAATCAATATCCAAATTGTACCAGTTAGAAAGTGATAGTCAACTTCCATTTTGGCCTAAGGCTCCAACCCCTAAGGATCATTCATCTACTTCTCAGGAGTAGTCAGCTATTTGAAAGATATAATTAAGGCAACTATATCCTCAAATAGGAGGAATTTTAAACTATCACTTTGAAGAGTATTGGAGGTGGTTAAAAGATGTTACTAGAAAATTGGTATTTGAAAAAAAAAATACAGGGAGAAAACATTGCCTAAAAGGATACCCTAAAGTGACTTCAAAGTTGGTTAAGCTAGGATTTTAGATGGTTCAATACATAGCATTCTCTTTTATTTAGTTCTGAAAAGTTAAATGGAGACAAAGAGTGGAGAGAAAAAAATATCATCTTTGTTAAAAATAAATACTATATTGGAGAAGATTCCTTTATGTCTGAAATTGAAATGGATTCATTAATACTATAGCTCAGATCAAAGAAGACTTGTATCTCAGTCTCAGGCAGCATTAAACAACAGAGGCTATGTGAAAGCTGGCCCCTATAAAACTATAGAATAGAGGAGAAGATAACCACATGTAGCAGTCTAAATTCAGTACCAGCAATGGACTGGGATAAGGCATCAGGTCCAGGGGGCAGCCCTACCCACCAACAAAAGTATCTCAGGGAACAAAACAGGGAGAGCACCTTGCAGTTTGGTGCTATTGCATTTCTGGCAAATGCCTGGTATGACTCAACCCAAGCCCAAAGCAGCCCCAGACTGGCCCATTAACAACACAAGGACCAAACTCTGCCCACAAAAGGCAAAGATTGCCATTGCAGATGACTGTACTGAAGGCAAATGAAGCTCAGCCACAACGAGTAGGGTGCATATAACATACATAGGAGACATTTATGAAGTGCCAGGTTCTGGTGAAAAGGAGACATTGCCCTGCAGGGCACCATAGTACCTCTTCTTCATTAGGCCATTTCTTTCAAGAGCAGGGCTGTAACTGATTTTCCTAATACATAGAAACAGACACAGAGTTAGGCAAAATAAGGAGACAGAGGAAATGTCCCAAATAAAAGAACAGGACAAAATGACAGCAAGAAACTAAATGAAACAGGGATAAGTAATATGCCTGATAGAGAATTTAAAGTAATGGTTATAAAGATACTCACTGGACTTGAAAAAAGAGTAGAAGACTTCAATGAGACTCTCCACAAAGAGATAGAAAACATTAAAAAAGGGCCAATCAGAGATGAAGAACTCAATAACTAAAGTTAAAAATATACTAGAAAGAATACACAGTAGATGAGAGGAAGCAGAAGAATATACCAGTGACCTTGAGGACAGAGCAATGGAAAGCAATCAAGCTGAACAGGAGAGAGAAAAATAATAATAAAAAAATGAAAAAAGACTAAGGGAATTCAGTCACACCATCAAGCATACTAACATTGTCATTATAGGGATCTAAGAAGGAGAAGAGGGAGAAAAGGGGGCTGAAATTTTATTTGAAGGAATAATAGCTGAATACTTTTCAAATCTGGAGAAGGAAACAGAAATCCAGATTGAGGAGTCACAGAAAGTCCCCAACAAAATCAACTCAAGGAGGTCCACACCAAGACACAGAGTAACTAAAATAGCAAAAAGTAATGATAAAAAGAGAATCTTAAGAGCGGCAAGAGAAAAGGCTATCAGCTGACTTTTCAGCAGAAACTTGGTAGACCAGAAAAGGGTGGCATGATATATTCAAAATGCTGAAAGAAAAATATATGCAACTAAGAATATCCAGCAAGGTTATCATTCAGAAAAAAAAGGAGAGATGAAGAGTTTCCTAGATAAATAAAAGGTAAAGGAATTCATCACCATTAAATCAGCCTTAAAAGAAATGTTAAAGAGGACTCTGAGTAGAAAGGAAAAGCCATAAGTAGAAGAAAAGTGGGAAGCATAAAAGCAGTAAAACTAAGTCTATCTATATCTATAAAAATCAGTCAAGGAATTCACAAAACTAAAGGATGTAAAGTAGGACACTATATACCTAAAACATGGGCAGGGGAGGGAAGAGGAGTAAGGCATGGGTTCAAACTTAAGGGACCATCAACTTAATATAGCTGCTATATGCAGAAGATGTTATGTACAAACCAAATGATAACCACAAATCAAAACCATTAGTAGATATGCAAAAAATAAAAAGAAAGAATCCAAATATATCACTAAAGAAGCCAGCAAATCATGAGAGAAGAGAGCAAGAGAAGAAAGGAATATAAAATAGCTAAAAAAATAACCATAAAAAAGTAACAAAATGTCAATAAGTGCATATCTACCAATAATTGCTTTGATTGTAAATACATTAAATGTTCCAATCAAAAGATATAGGGTGATAGAATGGATTAAAAAGCAAGACTCATCTATGTGGTACCTGCAAGAGACTCATCTCAGACCTGAATTCATATGCAGATTGAACATGAAGGGATGGTAAAGAATTTACCATATAAATGGAAATGAAAAGAAAGGTGGGGTAGCAATATTTATATTGGACAAAATAGACTTTAAAATAAAGAAAAAAATAAAGACTGTAACAAGAGACAAAGAAGGAGACTATATAATCATAAGGGGGAAAATCCAACAAGAAGATACAACAATTGTAAATATTTATGCACCCAACATGGAAGCACCCAAATACATAAAGCAGCTAATAACAAATGTAAAGGAAGTAATTGATAGTAATACAATAGTAGAAGCCTTTAACACCCCACTTACGTCAATGGATAGATCATCCAAACAAAATCAACAAGAAAACAATGGCTTTGCATGACACACTGACCACATGAATCTAAGAGATATATTCAGATCATTCTGCCCTAAAACAGTGGAATACAAATTCTTTGCAAGTGCACATGAAATATTCTCCAGGACAGATGACATATTAGGCCACATCACATGTCTCAACAGGTTCAAAAAGATGGAATTCATACCATGCATCTCTTCTGACCACAATGCTATGAAACTAGAAATCAACAGCAAGAAAGGGTCTGGAAAAAACACAAATACATGGATGCTAAATAAAATGTTACTAAACAATGAACAGGTCACTGAAAATATCAAAGAGGAAATAAAAGAATACATGGAGAGAAATGAAAATGAAACCACAATAGTCCAAAATCCTTGGGATTCAGCAAAAGCTGTTCTAAGAGGGAAGTTTGTAGCAATACAGACCTACCTCAAGATGCAAGGAAAATCTCAAATAAACAACCTAACTTTTGATTTTCAGTATGGATACAGACCATGAAAGTGGTCATGATACTTCTGACCTTTGGGTTTTCAGCAGGAGGTGTTGGAAAAGTTACCAAAAGGATAACTGTCTTGTGGCAACCAAGTATTCACAGCAATCGTTTTTTGATTGTTCAATGTCAGCTCTTTCTATCACTGCGAAGCAGAATTCACCAAGCATTGGATTGTTCATTTCACTAATTGGATTGTTCACTTACATGAGCTGGGTTTAGACTATCATGGACATGTTAGTTTTACATGACTGATGTGTTGATGCCATAGTAATCCTGCTCAGCATGAGAGGAACTGCAGGTTCAGACATTGAGTGTATGTGCTTGGCTGAAGATGGGGTGAAACTACCAACTGTGGAATTATGAATGAATGTCTCAAGTCAGAATCCTGCCCAGACAGAATGTTACAGCAGTGTTGTGGGGCCTTGGTTGGCCTCAGATAACTGCAGATAACTGGTCTCCCACCATCCCTGCTAGCAGGTGCAATGTGTACCACAGGTGGTTTGGTGTATCTGCTGTATGTCAGGACTGGAGTCCAGTGCAGGGAGTTCCTCATCAGGGGGAAACAGGGCATGGCCAGAAAGGGGTCCACCTCCTTGCCCATCACCAGGTTCATGGGGAACCTGGTGCTAAACCATTAATGGAATAAAAAAAATAAGTAAAAATAAAACAAAACAAAAAACCCCAACTTTACACCTAAAGAAGATAGAAAAAGAACAAACAAAACCCCAAATAAGTAGAATGAAGGAAATAATAAAGATTAGAGTAGAAATAAGCAAAAGAGAAATTTAAAAATACAATGGAACAGATCATTGAAACTAGAAGCTGGTTCTTTGAAAAGATCAACAAAATTGATAGACTTTTAGCCAGATTCATCAAAGAGAAAGAGAGAAAGAAGACTCAAATAAAATCAGAAATGAAAGAAGAGAAATAACAAATGGCACCACAGAAATACAAAGGATTATAAAAGACTATTATGAAAAACTATACGCCAACAAATTGATTAACCTAGAAGGAATGGATAAATTCCTAGAAACATGTCATTTCCCAAAACTGAGTTAGGAAGAAATAGAAAATTTTATCAGACTGATTACCAGCAATGAAATTTAATCAGTAATTTAAAAAAACTTCCAACAAACAAAAGAACTGGACCACATGGCTTCATTGATGAATTCTAAAAAATACTTAAGAAGATTTAATACTTATTTTCAAACTATTCTAAAAATTAGAAAAGGAAGGAAAGCTTCCAAATTCATTCTACAAGGCCAGCATTACCCAGATACCAAAACCAGATAGACACTACAAAAAAAGAATTATAGACCATTATCTCTGATGAACATAGATGCAAATATTGTCAACAAAATGTTAGCAAACCTAATCCAACAATACATTTAAAAAATCATTTACCCCAAATGATATTTATTCCTGGGATGCAAAAGTAGTTCAATATTTGCAAATCAGTCAACATGATACCTCATTCCAACAAAAGCCATATGATCATATCAATAGCTGTAGAAAAAGTATATGACAATGTACAACAACCATTCCTGATAAAAACTCTCAACAAAGTAGGTTCAAAAGGAACACACTTCAACATAATTAAGGCCAAATATGAAAAACCCATAACTAACATCATATTCAATGATGAAAAACTGAGAGCTTTTCCCCTAAGATTAGGAATAAGACAAAAATGTCCACTCTCACCATTTTTATTGAACATAGTATTGGAAGTCCTAGCCACAGCAATCAGACAACAAAAAGAAATAAGAGTCACCCAAATTGGTAAGAAAGAAGTAAAACTTTCACTATTTGCAGATAGCATGATACTATATATAGAAAACTTTAGAGACCCCACAAAAAAAAAAAAAAAACTACTAGAACTATAAATGAATTCAGTCAAGTTGCAGGATACAAAATCAATATACAGGATACAAAATCAATATCTGTTGTATTTCTATATAAAGTAGCAGAAAGAAAAATTCAGCAAACAATTCCTTTTACAATTATACCAAATGGAATAAAATACCTAGGAATAAACTTAACCAAGAAAGTGAAAGACCTATACTCTGAAAACTATAATATATTGATGAAAGAAATTGAAGACAACACAAACAAATGGAAAGATATTCCATGCCCAAGATTGGAAGAATATTCTTAAAACGTCCATACCACCCAAAGCAATCTATGGATTTAATGCAATCCCTATCAAAATACCAATAGCATTTTTCACAGAACTAAAACAAATAATCTTAAAATTTGTACTGGATCACAAAAGACCCTGAAGAGCCAAAGCAATCTTGAAAAAGAACAAAACTGGAGTTATCACAATCCCAGATTTCAAGATATACTGTAAAGCTGTAGTAATCAAAATAGTATGGTACTGGCACAAAAACAGACACATAGATCAACAGAACAGAGAGGCCGCAAATAAACTGACAATCATATGGCCAATTAAACTTTGACAAAGAAGGCAAGACTGTGAAATGGGAAAAACACAGTCTCTTCAACAAATGATAAGGACAGCCATGTGTAAAAGAATGAAATAGGACCACTTCTTAACACCACACACAAACACAAAGATGAACTCAAAATGTGAGATCTGAACCCATAAAAATCCTAGAAAAGAGCAGAGACAGTAATTTTTCTGACATCTGCTGTAGCAGTATTTTTTTAAGATATATAACTCCTGAGGCAAGGGAAATAAAAGCAAAAATAAACTATTGGAACTATATCAAAATAAAGGTGAAGGAAACAATCAGCAAAACTAATAGGCAACATACTGAATGGGAGAAGGCACTTGCAAATGACATAACCAATAAAGAGTTAGTATCCAAAACATATAAAGAACTTATACAAATCACCACCCAAAAAAACCCCAAATAATCTAATTTGAAAATGGGCAGAAGACATGAACAGACATTCTTTCAGACATATAGATGGCCAACAGATACATGAAAAGATGCTCAACATCACTAATCATCAGAGAAATGCAAGTCAAAACCACAATGAGACATCACTTCATACCTCAGAATGGCTAAAATAAAAAAACAAGAAACAACCATTGGCAAGGATTTGGAGAAAACGGAACCCTTGCACATTGTTAATGGGAATGCAAACTGGTATGGGCACTATGGAAAACAGTATGGATGTATGGAGATTCCTCAAAACATTAAAAATAGAATTACTTTATGATCCAGTAAATCCACTACTGAGCATTTACCCAAAGAATAGGAAAACACTAATTCAAAAAGAGATACACACTCCTATGTTTACTGTAGCATTATTTACAATTGCCAAAATAAGGAAGCAACTCAAGTGTTCATTGATAGGTGAATGGATAAAGATGTGGCATATATGCACAGTGGAATATTACTCAGCCATAGAAAAGAATGGAAATTTGCCATTTGCAACAACATAGATGGATCTAGAGAGTATAATGCTAAATGAAATAAGTCAGTCAGAGAAACACAAATATTATAGTATCTCACTCATATGTGGAACTTAAGGAAAAAAAAAAAACAAAAAACAAAGAAAAAAGACAACCCCCGCAAAAAGACTCGACTGTAGAGAGCAAACAGATGGTTACCAGAAGGAAGGGGGATAGGAGAATTGGTGAAATAGGAAAATAGCATTGAGAGTGCACTTACCATGATGAGCACTGAGGGATGTACAGAACTGCTGAGCCAGTATATGGTACATCTGAAACGCACAGAACACTGCATGCTAATTATACCGGAATTTTAAAAAGTGCTATGACAATGAGCTCTGCCTGCCTCCATAAGTTCTGAAACTTTATTTGGAAAACTTTTTTTATCCCTATTTACTTATTGAAATCTTGCCAATTCTTTAATGTTATGTCACCGAAATTCCATGAGATACTCTCTCCTCTCCCCTGCCCGTAGGAATCATGTTCTCACCAGGAAAAAAATGCCTATAGCGTTGACAAGGGCATGGGGTGAGAAATAAGTGAGCAAACTTTGAAGTTAGGCCAACATGATCTAAATCCTGGCTCTGCTGCTCATTAGCTATGAAAATTGGGGCAAGTGAATCATACTTTCTAAGCTTTGGCTTCCACATCTGTAAAATGGGGTCATACTGGTTTTCTACTGATGCTAGGACAAATTACCACAAACTTGGTGGCTTAAGACAATGCAAATCTATTATCTTAATAGTTTTGAAGTCTAGAAGTATAAAATGGGTCTTGAGGGGAAAAAATTAAGATGTGGACAGAGTTGCATTTCTTTTCAAGACTCCAGGAAAGAATCTGTTTCCTTGCCTTTTCCAGTTCTAGGAGCCACCTTGCACTCCTTGACTCATGTCCCCTTTCTCCTTGTTCAAAGCTCATTATTCTAACCCTGATTCTATTGTGACATCTCCTTTTTTGACTTTCCCTCTTATAAGGACCTTATGATTATGTTTGGGCCCATTTGGATAATCCAGGATATCTTCTCATTTTAAGATCCTTACATTAATAATGCCTCTTAACATATTCACAGGTTTTGGTGATTTAGATGTGGACATATTTGGGAGGTTACTATTTAGCTCAGCACAAGTGCTATAATGGTATCATCTCAGACTTATTATAAAGATTAAATGAGATAATGCACAAAAATATTCATAACATAGTAAGTGCTCAACTAATATTACTATTTTTAAGAGTCTTGCTTAAAGACTGCTGCTGCTGGAAAGCCTAGAGAATATGTAATCTAAAGTACATAATTCAGCATTTTATACTGTAATGTAAGGGGCAGCTGTATTTAATTTGCTTTAGTATTGGCTAGCCATTAATAGTCACTCCTCTTGAATGCTATTTCAAACCTTTAAACATTCATCCAGTATTGGAGGAATTCCTCCCTTTGTGAATGTCCACTATGGAAGTCGGATGTTGGTATTTCCAGACTCTTTTAGCTAAAGGGTCAGCAAGTGTCCTGGGATCTGCCAATTAGATGTATTTGTGCTGAATTATGAAACAGAAGATAATAAAATTAAAATGAAGCCTCTATGTAGGAACCATTTAAGTTATGGTGGTAGTAGGTCCAGTTTCTGGAGGAGCAACTGAAGAGGGTCAGGCAGGATAAATTTAGAGCCCACCATCCAAAGGGCTCTAGTCACCAGCCACAGTGTTGGGCTCTGGTGGCAACATTACTATCTCCCTTTGAGTGATACTTCAGTGTAATTTAGGGAACTGTTTCTGGTTTCAGAGCCCCTAACTTCATTGGCTTCCTAGGAAATTATGTAGGTTACCTGATATCCTGCTTTAAAAAGATATAGGTCTTTTTTTTTTCTTCAGCCACTATAAATTCAGATGCTTTTATCTTGACTCCACTATTAAATTGTCTTCCCTCTGAAGACAGGACTTTTACATAAGGTAGAAAATGGATAATATGACTTGGATAATATGAATTGTGTTCTCTACTGGCACAAGTAAACAAATATAACCAAAATTATAACAAAGAAATTTTCTAGGCAGAAATATTAGAATATGACCATGAGAAGGGAAAGTTAAGAAAATCAGTATGACCACACAATCATCAACCAAAGCCTCAAAGCCAAATAAAACTTTATTATTTCTGATCTTACAGAAAAGAAATGGATTTCAAAGAAATGGATTTGTAAAGTAAGTGGGCCCCAACAGAGAAAAGATATTAGTACTAAGATGTGAATTTCTCTAAAGTCAGAGCTTTCCCTCTCTGTGGCAATCAAGCTGTGCCTGGGCTGAAGCAGCACAGGCACTTTGTTGAGTGCTTTGGACAAAGTGGGTCCACTTGTGCTATTTTGAGAAATAATCAGCTAAGTGTCATTTCTTATGAGGTTACAAAGTTAAGAAGTTCAAGCTATTGATTTGGGGTAGTTCAAATTGCACAAAATGAAAGCAAATTTTTTCCCACTTTCACTAGAGCAACATTTTTAAAAATGTCATTTTAGGAAAAAAATCACCAAACTGCCTACTTCCTACTTTGTTGAATGAATAAGATTGAAGTTTTAAAAATATATTTGATTGAATGTCTGCTTAGGCTTTTATCTTACAGAAATGTGAAAACACTTATTTTTATTTATTTATTTTTTATATACTGCATCATCCAGAACTTCACTATCCTCATCTAACTCTAGCCTCTGGTTAATAAACATATTACCTTTAAAAGAAAATCAAGATTATGGTCTGCACACTGATTAGAAGGAAATATGCAACCAACTTGGTTAGAAATATTAAACTTGGAGACAGAAGACCTTTTTTGGAGAATAATGTAGTAACTGCACCTTACTAATTGACCTGCCATTAAGCCACAAATTATATCTATAAATAGACATGTGAAATTAGCTTTAATTGTCAAACTTTCCTTAACCATAGTATTGAGTAAAATGCTCTCAGATAGGAGACTTTGTTAATGTCCTCATTCTGATGTTCATATCTTTTCCTTCTTCTTTGTTTTCTCCCATTGTCTTCTGTTTCTGTGCATTAGGTGAGGAAGGGGGAAAATAGTAGTGAGGATATTTTACACTGTTTCTGCATTGATCTGCACTTAGTAATTGCTATTTCTAATTTGAAGGTTTTAATCAAATTCTTATATAAGCCAAAGGTTTGAACAACTACTCAGAGACTTCACGGAAGGAATGGATATAGGTCTTCTTAAGAGCTGAGAGATTCACACTTTTATGAGAATGAGTAAATAGAACTGTCATCCAAGAAAAAAATGGTAAGATTCAGGATAGGCTGCCTCCAAATATTCACTTTGATATATTGATTATTTTGAATTAAAGTTACTTAAGAAATAGCCAGTGCAAGAAAGACATTCTGACACTCCTTTGCCCCCCTGAAAGCAGGAAATAAATCTCCCATATGAAAGGTAACTTCCCTGTATCAGGAAGTAGAGAGAAATCCTTACCACCAGAGATAGAGAATTTAGGGCCAAGAAGGCTGTATAAACAAATGTTGTGGCTTCATCACTAATTTACTACCCCAAGCCCAAACTTCTTTGTCTTGTCAATTCTTCACAAATTTATTGTTTCTTTGTCTAATAAGGTGTAAAAGCTTCCTGCTTTGGTCACCTCTTTGAGCCTCATATTTCTATGAACTGCCCCACGTACAAAATTAATTTTTTTCTCCTGTTAACCTGTCTTGTGTCAATTTAATTATTAGACCAGCCAATGAACCTAAAAGGGAAGAAGGGAAAAGTTTTCCTGCCCTTCCAAGTAATGTCAGGGTATTGAACAAATGCCTTGGGATTATTTGCATGCCCATCTGAGGGGGATGAGGCTGAAGAAAGGAGTTGATTATGGGAGTTCCGGCATTAGAATTCTCCCTACCACCTCTCCCTCTTTTCTCAACCAGAAGATTAGGTTACATGAAGAAGGAACAGAGAGATAGAATGCACGATAGGCCGTGGGACTGTAGTATGCATGAAGTCAAAGAATTGAGGGCTCCAAACATCAGAGAAGTCTGGGTTAGAATGTTAGACATACTACTTCCTAATTAAGAAATCTAGGATAAATAATGTCACTTCTCTTGTGCGTCACTTTTAATATCTATAAAATGGGGATGGTAACAACTGCCTTTTAGTTTACTTAATGAGACTTAATTTTTAAAAATAAATATATGGAAGATACCATCTTGCTAAAGAAGTTAAAAGGGTGCAAGTCACTCAAATGCAAGCAAATGGCATTGGAACAGCACTCAGTGTATCATCTATTTCAGTAATATAGTTTTGTTCTTTTCCTTCCCTAGCAGCCCTTTTGCAATAAAAGCAAGGCCGTGAGGCTTATTGCTCAAAAAAGGAACATCATTGTAGAGCACAGAGCAGAGGGGTACCAAATGGAGAAACATTCAGTCACCACAGAAAGGAATTTGAAAGCCTTTCCTCTGATTATAGACACCTATTGAGAGTTGAGTTGTGTAGTTAAAAAGAAAAAAAAAGATACTAGTTAACTGATTTCTCTTTCTGAGTAGAAGGTTAGAACTCCTGAAGGTATACAAACTTAAATGCTTTTGGGGAGGCAAAACCCCAATGGAAGAGACCATGTATGTGTCTATTGGGGGATATTTCTCTGGAAAATGCAAAGCCCTCAAAGAAATCAGATGGTCAGCATGGTGTCATAACTAAAGGGACACAGAGAAGATTAAAAATGGTTAAAGGAGGTGTCCATCGCAGTATTGAGCTCAAAATTCCTCAGAACCTGCAAGGAATGGAGGGTTTCCAGAAGTTTCTGAGTGCCCCCAAGAGCACGAGCTGGCAAACTTGTCAGGGAGATAACCATCATGAGTGGTGAAGTGACCCTGAAGTAGAGGGCTTCAAGGTCGATTTCCCAAATTTGGGATTACAAGAGAGTCATTGCCATAGCTTAGGACATCTGATTAGTAAGAGCAAAGGTGGGGTGCCTAGTCAGAAGGAGATGGATAACCTCCCTGGAACTACCAGGTCTTGCCTTTATCAAAGAGAATGAAAAGACTACGAGTCAATCAGTGCATGGGATACTTTAGCAGAAAAAGGATTGAAAAAATGACACTAAACCACAGAGTCATGTCAGATGATTCTCCTTAGGCAGAGGAACATGAAACACAGTCACCAGCCCAGTGCCCAAATGCCATAAGGTTATCTATATTTCTTCCTATACTCAGACATGAGTTTCCATGTCATGAGGAAGTGAGTTTCCACTCACTCTTGGAAATGAGAACAGAATAGGGCAGTCCCTTACGTGGAAAGTAAATCTGATGAGAACTTCGAATCTTGAAAGAACTATTTACCTATAAGAAATTTTTTAACTGCACATGGTGGAGTCATCTTTAATTAGAAATTGTTGTATTTAATTAGAAATTGTAATGTTTCTTCCATTAGAGAATTGGAGCTCTAGAGCAAAGGGAGATAGGTGATGCTAAGTCAAGAAAACTACATTTTTTTTCCTAGTTTACCTCATTCGTTTTGAGGTTAATGGAACTGTTAGATGTTTTGAGGGTACTCAGAGTGCAGCAGAGTGGCATGAGGTACGCAGAAGTCTAGTCAGCCTCTACAGTAGTGATCACCAGTGAGGAAGGACAAGAATCTCTGAGTGCTTCCTCTGTGTGTCTCATATGGTAGTAATGAGGATGATGAAGTTTCTTTTTCTTTTTTTTTAAAGATTTTATTTATTTTTTTGAGAGAGAGACAATGAGAGACAGAGAGCACAAGAGGGAAGAGGGTCAGAGGGAGAAGCAGACTCCCCGCTGAGCAGGGAGCCTGATATGGGACTCGATCCCGGGACTCCAGGATCATGACCTGAGCTGAAGGCAGTCGCTTAACCAACTGAGCCACCCAGGCGCCCTGAGGATGATGAAGTTTCTTGAAGAAATCTAGCTCCCAAAGGTCAGGATTATACTTGCTCTAACAAAAAAGAGAATTTCCAACCTAGCAAAGACTTCTGTGTTAAGGGTACAATGGGCATTTGTCAGGAGCCACTCAACAGCCTCATCCTCCCTATTTTTTGGAGAAAGATAAGCAAGGATCTAAAACATATACTCCAATTGTTTGATTTTTATCTCACATCCCTCTACCCTTGACCTGGTTAATCTATTTCATACACATTTTTATTTTTGTTCCCAATATAATAATAAATATTAACATGTTCAATTAAGCAAACTTGGAATATAGTAAAAATAGGAAACAGTAAAACACCTACTATGATGCATTACTTCACTTCATGAATATTGTTTTACATAGTTAAGATCATAATTTTACTAAATGTTTTGCCCATTTTAAATCCCATTTCACTTAATATATGATGAACATTTTGTTTCTTCCATTTCATTTTCTCTTGGGATTTACCTTTGGGAGAACTTTTTAGGAAGCACTGAAAGAAAAGATTTTCTGAGCATATCAGTACTTGGCTTTTCCTTAGAATTTCAGAATAATCTAACAAGGAAGCTGAGAACATACTGGTTTAAGAATACAAGCTCCATGTTAGTTTGGGTCAGACATCAAAGTTGGATTAACACACAAGGATTATATCAAGAGAGACACTTTTAAATAAATAATAAACAAACAAACAAACAAATAAATAAATAAGGAGGGAGGAAGGGAGGGATCTGAGAAAGGCTGAGATGCTAGTCTGACACCAGAGAGAGAAATAGAAGGTTGGGGGATGTTATACTCCCTTGCTATAGAAGGGAGATATGGTGGCATCAGAGGAACCCTGGTCTACCTTAGTATCTCTGCCCACTTTCACCTTCCACTTCATGGGCTGCTAACAGTCCCATGAGAGGGATGGCCTCTGCTTAAACTAGAAAATGAATTTCAAATCTCAAGAGTTGGAGCCTTTGGTCAATCTATGGTGTTGTATTTAGGTCTTCCAGGAATATTCTTATGACTGTCACCTTGTCTTTCATAGTTCGTTTAAAAGTTTCTCACAGATACAAATGCTGGTGTGGATGTGGAGAAAAGGGAGCCCTTGTGAACTGTTGGTGGGAATGTAAATTGGTACAACCAGTATGGAAAACAGTATGGAGGATTCTAAAAACAAATAAAGACAAACAAACTACCATATGATCCAGCAATTGCACTTCTGGGAATATATCCAAAGGAAATGAAAACACTAACTTGAAAAGATACCTGCCCCTCCACTTCTATAATTCTATTTACAATAGCCAGGACATGGAAGAAGACCTATGTGTCTATCTATGAGTGAAGAGTTGTGATATATATGTGGCATACATATATTATTCCACTGTAAAAAAACAAAAACCAAAAAACAAGGAAATGCTATCATTTGTGAAGCATGGATGGAATGTGAAGGCATTATGTTAAGTGAAATAGGTCTGACAAAGAAAGACAAATATTGTATGATCTCACTTATAAGTGTAATCTTAAAAAAAAAAAGACACACAACTCATAGGAAAAGAAATCAGACTTGTGGTTACCAGAGCGAGGGGAAATTAGAGGAAGGTGGTCAAAAGGTACAAACTTCCAGTTGTAAGGTACATAAGTACTAGGGATGTAATGTGTCATATGACAACTATAGATAAGACTGATGAATGATATATAGGAAAGTTGTTAAGAGAATAAATCCTGTGAGTTCTCATCACAGGGAGAAGCTTTTTTGTTTTTTTTCTTTTTTCTTTTTATTGTATCCATATGAGAAGATGCATGTTGGCTGAACCTATTGTGATAATCCTTTCCCAAAATGTAAAAATCGAACCATCATGCTCTACACCTCGAACTTATACAGGGATATAGGTCTGTTCTTCCTCAATAAAACTGAAAAGAAATTTTTTTTAAGTTTCTCGCAGATTTCTATTTACAGAAGTGGTACCAATTCAGTTTTGAACCAAACTTCCTTTACTTTAAGAAGATTATCAGAACAAATCTTTAATGTTGGTTGAAGCCATTATTTAAAAATATAATTTTTGGCATACTGAAAAAATTGAACAAAGTTTGGCCAGAGCTTATCTTGAATGTGGGACTGACAGGAAGGTGAGTCTGAAGCCCGATTCTATCTCTCCCTTTTTCTTCACATTTCAAAAGTTGGTGTACATTTTTAAACACTCAATTACTTTTGCTTTCCTTCTACAACCTTATCGCAGACATCATCATTCTTTCCTACCGATTTTCTCTACTTTGGGGCAGCTTTTCTCTCCCGCTGTCTCAGCTGCTGCTTGCGTTCATGTATAATTGTAGTTCTTACCTGAAAGCACCTTTTTGGGTCTGTAGAATGTTCTGTGCTTCCGTTGCAGTTGAAATCTATTGTTAAGCCATCCAGTGCTACAAAGCAAAGCTCTGGGAGCTGGGCCTCTGAAAGGCATTACACACTGCATTCTTTTGTGCAGGGGTGATTTGCTGCTCTTTCAACAGAAGCTTTCTAGGGGAAATAATTTTTTGAAGCTGGAGAGAGGTCATTTAAATTTCTCACACATTTCTGTTTATGGGAGTAGTAGTACCAATTTATCTCTGGACCAAACTTCTTTTACTTTGGGAAAATCATAAAAATAAGTCTTTTATTTATGGAAATGTTAAAGAAAAAATGTCCCATCCTTCTTAAAAAGAATTATAAAGCCAAGACTAACCTGAAAACAGATGGTTAATAGTGAAAATACTGAGGGTTTCCTTCAGACATTTAAATATGATGTGCTTTAAGATTATATCATATATATTTTTATTTAATCTTCTAAACTTGAACTTTTTCTGCTGTGTTAGACCTCAGGGGACAGTTCTTCAAATATTGGTGCTAAATTCTTCAAATGATCTGGCCAAAAACAAGCCTAAATTTGTGTTTAGACTTAAATCTCTCTGAATTCCATTTATTATTTTTTGGTGATGTGGCTGTTGTTTTAATCCAGTTATTTTTTCAAAGAGAGCTTGTGAACAGAATTTTCCAGGGAGTATGTGTAGGACAGATGCTTTATGTCTCATACCAGAGGAAGGGCTCAGAAAGCAGTTGGACCAAAATGCTGGGGTCTTATTCATGATGCTCTTTTTGAGTGAAATCACTCAGAATTTAAGAATTTTTCAGTCATCTATTTAGATTTTTCTCTCTCATCCACTTTTCTGTTTTCAAAAGAAAAAAAATGTATATTTCCCACTGCCAATGACCCCGCAGTGGGAAATTAAGTGGCCCTTGAATGTAGAAAGTAACAACTTTTCTCTAGCTCTAGGTCAAATGTGGATCTCCGTTAGGATGGAGATTTCTGGGGATCCACTTTGGTGGAGGTTGAGCAGACTTCTACCAAATCAAAATCCTAATATTAACCTTTCTAGTTACAGGTGTATATTTTTCCCAGTATTCCATTCTCTTATCTTCAACATTTAGCAACTTTTAGCAAAGTGCCATATAGAAGACTCTTATCCCATGAAAGAAATCATGTAATTTTTCTTCTCTATGAGCCATGCTAACTTTTTCATTTTAAAACATTTTTGAAAGTTAAGAGAGTTTTGATTTCCTGGCTTTGACAATAATGAATGTGGTATGTGTGTGCACATGCACTTACGTGTATATATATCGCCTAATACATGTCTATAACAAGTATATCACCTAATATAGAATTTGTTTTTATATGCTAAGTTTAGGGTTATAAAACTCTTCACCTTACCACCTTTCCCCCCTTTATTTCTTGATATTTCAATACATATGTAACAAGTGGGCAGATCACAATATCATAAAAGGGTCCTAGTTGATGGTAACACAAACAACATAAATTACATCATAGAACCTCCATCATAAGTGCAAGATTTAAAAGACCGTGTTAACATCTACCTTTCAGTATTGCCTCTTACAGATTCATTTCCATAGATGTAGTGATTTGAATTGAGATAAATGTACCAGATTCAGAACTGGGTGTAAGTCATGAAAGTTGGTGTGTTGGGGGAATGCATGTGGTAGAGATCAGAGTGGCAGTTTATCCCAAAGCCTATAATGCAATAGTTCCAACCAGGGAGATTTCTGCCCCCCGAGAAGACATTTGGTAATGTCTGGAGACATTTTTGATTGACACAACTGGATGGGGGAAGCACTGCTACTGGCATCCAGTGGGTAGAGTTGGGGGTTGCTGCTAAGCATCCTAAAATGTGCAGGATATCCCCTACAACATCCTCCCACAGCTATGGCCATAGAGCTGCTGCTGGGAAATCCTGTTGTAGGATACTATGACTTAGGACAGAAAGGGGAGAAGGGGAAGCAGGGCCCTGTGCTGAAGAACATCCAAGGTGTTCCTAAATACACACACAATCAGAGAAGGGTGGGGCTTGGCTGCATGGTAGGAATGTCCTGCTTTCTTTCATGTGTTTAGAAGTCACACACAGTTGTTTCTCAAAAAATTAATATGATAGTAACAACCTATGGTAGCATAGAAGCCTCAGTGCTGAGGGATCAGATAAATGTCTCAAAGAGTGTTATCAGGCATATATTTCTTTATATTCCTGTAATGACTTACCTACTCCTGTTGCTCTTAGACTTTATCTGAAATAAAGTGTTTAAATTAAATTTAAAATTTTGATAAAAATTAAATGGGGATTATGGCAAAGTATCCAAAGAGTCTGAGCCCATCTTATACTTTTTGAATGTAAACAAATTTTTTCCAATGGGAAGAGATTTTTATCACAGAGAATGGTTCCATTAAGTGCCATTGATGAATCATAGTAGATTATTTTTTGATTCCTAATTTAAGATGTGGCAATAGTCCATTTCACTTTCTCTGAGGAGTGTGATTCTAAATTTGCCCGAGTTCTACATATGGTAGGTTGGTGATCACAATGATATCTCCATAATATGAACAACCTGGTAAATTCAGTTAAAAGATAGCCCTGTCAGTGAAAACCTCAGTCAATCTGGATGTTGGACAAGAAGCTGGAATGATCTCTCCAAATGACTGAAACTTTTATTGAATTGCCTGGTCTGTTTTGGCATTTTGCTGACACAGTCTATATTTACAATTTTCTTCTAAGATTATTTCTTATGTTCAATTTCTAGTCCTCTATTCCAGAATGAAAAGGAGCAATTATGTCAGCAGGCAAGGTGCTTTTTATGACATCCATTTATTTATTCTGAATTTGGAAAGGCAATTCCTATTTTCATTCACTTTTTTTTAAGTTTTTATTTAAACCCCAGTTAGCTAACATACAGTGTATATTAGTTCCAGGTGTACAATACAGTGATTCAACATTTCCATATAACACCCTGTGCTCATCACAAATGTACTCCTTAATCCCCATCAACTCACTTCATTCACTTTTTAACGGTGGAATCTCTATATAGTCTTAATCATTAAATCGGAGATTAAAAGCATTAAGGGAATGCTTAGGCTTGTTTTTCACCAAATCATTTAAAGAATTTGGCACCCATATTTGAAGAAATGTCCCCTTATGTCCAACAGCAGAAAAAGTTCAAGTTTACAAGAATGAGAGAGAATTTAGTTTGCTTATTATTAGTTTCAACTAATATTTAATTATCATGTCA
This sequence comes from Eumetopias jubatus, assembly GCF_037043125.1. Classification (NCBI taxonomy): domain Eukaryota; kingdom Metazoa; phylum Chordata; class Mammalia; order Carnivora; family Otariidae; genus Eumetopias; species Eumetopias jubatus. The sequence continues at coordinate 172,417,143 of NW_028274808.1, read as the reverse complement.
TCTATGCCAGTCATTGATTATTTTATACAGCTACTATTATAGTAACATGTATTTATCACTGTCCATGTGCCAGACATTGATGAAATTGCTCTTCATGTATAATGCTATTTACTTCTCATAATAAATCATTTATGATGAAATTTGTCATTTTATACTTGAGGGATCTAAAGAAAAGTGTTTAAATAATATTCCCAACCTTATAATACAAATCCTGAAGTTTGGGTAAATATAGATAACATACATCAGTGAGACCCTGCTACTATCCTATAGAAACTCAGGGTAATAAGAATTTGAGATACATCATATACCAATTTCTTCATTACCCTTTGCACCATCAGAATTTGGATTCATGAAATATGAATGCTGATCCAACTCTGCCACTTACAGATTGCTTTATTCTGACCCAGTCTGTTCAGTTTCCTAAAGATATTTCCTAATTGGTGAAATTACCTATTTCACAGGTTTATTGTGAGAGAAAGGTGGTATAATGGTTGTGAAAAGCTTAGTAATCTGAAAACTGAAGTTGTTACTGCCAGCCCCAAAGGTCATGATGATACTCTAGTTTGTAAACTAATTATTGTGACTGCAAACAGTTGAAATGATTAAGTTAACTCCTGTTTTTACTAGTAACATTTAAACCACTGGGGAGTGGGGAAAGACACCCTTATTAAGTAAATATGAGTACCCTGCATTATTCCTCTCCCACATCCCCCCACCTCCCCATCTCTCTCCATCTCTCCTTCCTTCTCTCTTTCCTATGCTCAAATCTCCTGTATCATTAGCTTTTGCTGGGTAAACAAAAACCCCAGTGCTATTTAATAGCTTGAAATAACCACCATTTATTACCCCTCATGAGTTGAAGGGGTGATTGATAGAGCATTCTGCTGATCTGAGTGTGGATTGGCTGGGGCTGGCTGGTCTCCGATGGCTTCAGTTAAGAGTGCCTTAACACTGTATTAGGTAATTTCTCATCTTCCAGCAGTTTGGTCCAGACTTGTTCTTAAGGCAGTGATAGACTTTCAAGAGAGAGAGTGAAAGTCCAAAAGGTCTCTTGGGGTCTATAGTTAAAATGCACATCATCATGGCTGGACACTCTATTAATTAAAGGAAGTCACAAGGCCAGCCCAGATTCAAGGGAGTAGATTAAGAGACTTCTTTTGAGAGAGAACATTGAAAAGTTACATTGCAAAGGGTGGGAATACAGAGAGGTGTGGAGAACTGAGACCATTTTTTGCAAATGATCTCTTAGCCCTCCCATGTTCAGTTGGAACAAATTGGAAAATTCTCTTTCATGGCTTTAATCCTTCACCTGATTAACAGTCTTTGGCTAAGGTAGCCTTCAGTTTCAGGAAAACTTCTGTTTCCTTATACTTTTATTTGTTTGAGTCCACTAGTGGTCTTTGTTGTTATATGGCCTGTAGCAGATATACTATTATTTATATTCCTTTCCAGGTTGTTATCCCCCACTCTTGACCTCAGGTATCTCCACAGGCTGGGCTTTGCTTCTTTCTGTGTTGCATGTGGTGACTTTCAGGGCCAGGGTTCTCTAGAATCAATCTAGCAGAGATTTGGCCTGAAAAATTCATCCCCTCCGGCTGGACATCAGGGACCAGCACATGATTACTTGCTTTTATAGACCTTAAAATCAGAATTATGGATTTATGACTCATTGAAGCTTAGCAAGCTGGAGAGATGGTGCTTTTATCATATCTGTTGATTTAATAATCTCTAATTCCCCCAAGTTTATCCTTCCTACTAGATCTCTAAAGCTGTCTGCCAGGCCAAAGTGAGTCAGAAAGGAATATTAGAATTTTCCTTCTTTCAATGTCATGCTCAGTTTGGGACATTACAAAACTGCCTGAATCCCAAGAGTTAAAATCTTTGAAAACACAGTTCTTTTTATTTACCCATTCAACCATCTTCCACCTAGATTGATCTAAAGTGAGCCAACTGGGGGATGCTGGTAAGCATCTGTGGCTGCACCTGGACCCAAAGGCCTGCTATTGATGCTGAGGCAGAGACATGCATCTCAAATCTTACCCTCTTTAATGGTGACATTAAAAACTTTTTAAGGAATTAGGCACTAAATATGTGTGGTTTAAAAAAGTCTATCATGCTTTACTTCCTTATTTCCCCAGACATGAAACCACTGTTATGAGTCTGGCGCATATTCCCCAGAATTTTTTTAATATAAATACCAAGAAGTTATAAATATATACAGGTGACTCTTGAACATGAGTTTGAACTGTGCAGTTCCACTTATATGTGGATTTTTTGATACTGTACAGTAGAGTTAATGTATTTTCCTTGTGATTTTCTTAATAACATTTTCTTTTCTATAGATTAATGTAAGAATACAGTATATAATACACATAATATACAAAATATGTATCCATCAACTATTTATGTTATTGATAAGGCTTCTGGTCAGCAGTTGGCTATTATCTGTCATTTTGGGAGAGTCAAAAGTTATACACCAATATTTGACTGTGGGGGGTAGGAGACCCTCATCCCTGAATTGTTCAAGGATCAACTATAGTTTTATTTTCTCCTCTTTTTACGACAGATATAGCATCCATACTACTGTGCAGTTTTTTAAAATATCTTAAAAATCTTTTTATAACAGTCTGTAGATAGCTTTTATTAGTTGTAAAATATTCCATTATATAGATGCATTATAATTTATTCAACTAATTCCCCTATTGATAGAAATATAGGTTGTTGCGGCTGAGGTCGAAAAGGTTGCTGCCTGTGTTTTCCTCTAGGATTTTGATGGACTCCTGTCTCACGTTTAGGTCTTTCAACCATTTGGAGTCTATTTTTGTGTGTGGTGTAAGGAAATGGTCCAGTTTCATTCTTCTGCATGTGGCTGTCCAATTTTCCCAACACCATTTGTTGAAGAGACTGTCTTTTTTCCATTGGACATTCTTTCCTGCTTTGTCAAAGATTAGTTGACCATAGAGCTGAGGGTCCATTTCTGGGCTCTCTATTCTGTTCCATTGGTCTATGTGTCTGTTTTTGTGCTAGTACCATACTGTCTTGCTGATGACAGCTTTGTAATAGAGCTTGAAGTCTGGAATTGTGATGCCACCAGCTTTGCTTTTCTTTTTCAATATTCCTTTGGCTATTCGGGGTCTTTTCTGTTTCCATACAGGTTTTAGGATTATTTGTTCCATTTCTTTGAAAAAAGTTGATGGTATTTTGATAGGAATTGCATTAAATGTGTAGATTGCTCTAGGTAGCATTGACATCTTCATAATATTTGTTCTTCCAATCCATGAGCATGGAACATTTTTCCATTTCTTTGTGTCTTCCTCAATTTCATTCATGAGTATTTTATAGTTAAATATGGGGGGAATCAGAGGGGGAGATGAACCATGAGAGACTATGGACTCTGAGAAGCAAGTTGAGGGTTCTAGAGGGGAGGGGGGTGGGGGGGTGGGCTAGCCTGGTGATGGGTATTAAAGAGGGCACATATTGAATGGAGCACTGGGTGTTATACGTAAACAGTGAATCATGGAACACTACATCAAAAACTAATGATGTAATGTATGGTGATTAACATAGCATAATAAAATAAAATTTAAAAAAAGAAATATAGGTTGTTTTCAGTCTATTGATATGATACATAATGTGTCAATTCTTCAATAAGCTTGAACATAAATTATTTCACATATGTGCAATTATATCTATAGGAAAAACTACTTAAATTGTGGTTGCTGGATTAAAGAGTCTATACCTTTGTAAATTCTATATACAAGCATACCTCATTTTACAGCACTTCACTATACATGTTGTGCTTCAGATACTGCATTTTTTATAAAATGAAATTTTGTGGCAACCGTGCATTAAGTCTATTGGTGCTATTTTTCCAACATCATTTGCTCATTTTGTATCTGTCACATTTAAGTACTTCTCACAGTATTTCAAACTTTTTCATTATTATTATATTTGTTATGGTGATCTGTGATCAGTGATCTTTGACTTTACTATTGTAATTGATTTGGGATGCCATGAGCCATGCCCATATAAGATAGCAAACTTAATGAATTTGTGTGTGTTCTGACTGTTCTACCAACCAGCTATTCCCATCTCTCCCCCTCTCCTCCGGCCTCTCTAAAATACAACAATACTATAATTAGGCTAATTAATAACCCACAATGGACTCTAAGTATTCAAGTAAAAGGAAGAGTCAGTCATTGCTGCAAACTTCATTGTTGTCTTATTTTAAGTAATTGCCATAACCACCCCAATCTTCAGCAACCACCACCCTGATCAGTCAGTAGTCATCAACATCAAGGCAAAACCCTCCACCAGCAAAAAGATTACGACTCACTGAAAGCTCAGATGATGGTTAGCATTTTTTTAGTAATACTTTCTAATTAAGGTATGTACAACATTTTTCTCAGACATAAGGCTACTATATGTTTAAGAGATGAAGTATAGTATAAACATAACTTTTATATGCACTAGGAAAATAAAATATTTATTTGACTCACTTTATTGTGATATTCACTTTATTGTGGTAGTCTGGAGCCAAACCCACAATACCACTGAGGAAGTATGCCTGTACTTCCGAATATAGAAATCATACAAAACTACGTTAACCTATATTAACACACTCAATGAATGAGCATATCTACTTCACCAAACCTTAACAAGGTTCATTTTATTTTTTCCAATTTGATGCATAGAAAACAATACCTCATGTAATATTAATTTTCATTTTCTCTTCTTGGGAATGAAGTTGAATACCTTTTATATGTTTAAGAACTATTTGTGTTTCACGTTCTTATAACTGTCCATTCATATTCTTTGAATTTTTGATATTTATCTTATGAATTTCTAAAAGTTCTTTACATGTTAGCCTTTGTAATGTGAGTTTTAATACTTTTTCTCAATTTATTTTTCATCCTTCTATTTTGAAAATAGTGTTTTTCTTTTAGGTTTTGCAATACAGAATTTACACACACACACACACAGTCAAATGTATCAATCATTTTCTTTATAATTTCTAGGGTTTGAGCATTGGTAAGACTTACCCCAACCCAAGATTTAAAAAGATTTTCCAATGTTTTATTATACAATTTAAAAAATTTAAGTATCTGAGCCATTTGAGGTACATTCTAGTATGTGGTGGATAGTAGAGACCAGAGTTAGTTTTTCTAAATGTTCATCCAGTTTTTCTAACACCATTTATTGCATGTTTCCTTTCCAAATTAAGGAAGTCCCCATGTATTTCTGTTTCTTGGTTTTTATAATTGAGTGTTAAATTTCTATCAAATTCTTTTTCTGTATCAATTGATATAATCATATGATTTTCCTTTCTCATTTGTTAACATGGTGATTATGCTGATTGATTTTCTAATGTTGATCCTGCCTTGCATACCTGGAATAAATCCCACTTGGCCATGGTGTATAATTCTTTTCATATATTGTTCTATTTGACTTGCTAATATTTTTGGGGGGATTTTGCACCTATGGTCATAAGAGATATTGGTCTGTAGTTTTCCTTTGCTGTAATGCCTTTTTACTGGTTTTGATATTAAGGAAATGTTGGCCTCATATGTTGAGTAAAGAAATGTAAGATTGTGGGGAACTGGTATCATTTCTCTTAAATGTATGGTAAAATTTACCACTGAAACCATCTGGGCCTGGTGCTTTCTTTTTAGAAGGTTATTAATTATTGATTATGGGGCTATTCATGTCACCTATTTCTCCTTGTTTTAAGTTTGGACAGTTTGTATCTTCTAAAGGAATTGGTCCATTTGATCTAAGTTGACAAATTTGCAGGCATAGAGTTGCTCTTTGGATATCTTAATTAACCTTTTAATATCCTTAACAATTTCTTTTCCAATTTTATATTATATATTATGTATATAATATATATTTTATTGATATAATAAATAATAATATATATTATATATATATAAAATAAATTCCACTATGGTATTGATAATTTGTGTCTTTATTCTTTTTTTTTCTTGGTTAGACTAGGCGGATATTTATCAATTTTATGGATTTTTCAAATAGCCATCTTTTGGTTTTATTTCCTTTTTTTACTGTTTTCAACTTCATTGATTTTTTGCTCTAATTTTTATTTCTTTTTTTTCTGCTTCATTTTAGGTTTAAATTGCTCTTTTCTAAAAATTTCCTAAGATGAACATTCATGTTATTGATTTAGATCTTTCTTATTTTCTAATACATACATTTAATAGTATACATTTTGCTCCAAGCACTTTGTTCACTGCATTCCACAAATTTTGATAAGTAGTATTTGCATTTTATAATTTAAAATATTTAAAAATTTTTCTGAACCATGTGTTATTTAGAAGTGTGTTACTCATCTGCAGATACTTGGATATTTTCCTGTTACTGGTTTCTAGTTTAATTCCAGTATGGTGTGAAAACATGCTTTGTATTTCTATTCTTTTAAATTTGCTCAACTATGTTTTATAGCCCAGAATGTAGTCTATCTTGATGAATATTTTATGTAAGCTTTATGTAAGCTTATGAATATTTTATGTAAGTTTATTCTGCTGCTGAATAGACTCTTCTATGACTATGAATTAGATCAGGTAGACTGATAGTGATGTTCACATCAGTTGTATCCTTACTGTTTTTCTGCCTGCTTGATTTATCAATTACTGAAAGATGAGTGTTGAACTCTTCAGCTATAATAAAAGATCTGCTTATTTCTCCATCAGATTTTACCCCACTTATTCTGATGTCCTTTTGTCGGGTGCATTTATGAATATTATGACTTTTTGGAGAATTGAGTTTTTTGTGAGCGAGAGCATGCGTGTGTGCATATACACACTTGAGCTGTGAGCACTGGGGAGTGGGGGTTGGGGGATGGGCAGAGGGAGAGAGAGAATCTTAAGCTGGTTCCATACCCAGGGTGGAGCCCAATGCAAGTCTCTGTCTCATGACCCTGAGATCATGACCTGAGCCCAAATCAAGAGTTGGATGCTTAACCAACTGAGCACCAGGTGTCTGGAGAATTGATTTCTTTACCATTGTGTAATATCCCTCTTTATTCTTAATAATCTTCCTTATTCTGAAGCCTGCTTTATATAAAATTAATATAGGTATTCCAGTTGTCTCTTGGTTGCTATTAACATGGTATATCTTTCTCTATTCCTTTACTTTTAATCTGAGTTTATACTTAAAGTGGGTTTCTTCTGGAGATATATATTTGGACCTGAAAACCTATCTTTTAATTGGTTTATTTAGACCATTCACAGTTTTGATTGGTATATTTAAACTAGTCACAGCTCATTTCATTTGTCTCATGATTTCTTCCTTAAACTCCTGAGTTGGTGCTTTGTGCTCATCTCAGAAGCAACTGTTTATTTTTTTTAATTTGTGTAGAAATGGTATATCATATTTCTTTCTATTTTGAACAATGTATTTTCTAATAAATGGTTTTTAAAAACATTTAAAAAAAAAAGATTTTTTTTCATTCTTTCTACTATGGATGAAGTACCAGTTCTTCTCCTCCTTCCTTTTCCCTTTCTCCTACCCTTCTTCTCATCCTTCCTCTTCTCTTTCCTCTTCTTATTCTTCCTTTTCTTCTTTCTTTTCGTTACTCATCTTTAAATAAATTAGATTTTCCTTTACAGGGTATGGGCTGTACGTCAATGAAGGAAAGTCCTGATTAACCTTTCGGGTTTCCTAAAGAAGATTCTTGTTTTCCTGGCTGCCATAGAGGCAGTATTTAGCCCACCTCCTTTATTCTCTGACTCTAACCACATCCAGGATTAGTTTTTACCACTAACACTGTCATCCCCAAGTGTCTCAACAGCCTCAGTAAAGGGACATGATTTATGCTACTCAAGGTAAATCCCTGAGCTTTACAACATGCATGTATGACTTGTGATATTTGGAATGTCTACTAAGAGTAGGCTCTCTTCAGACCCCGGGTACCTCCTCTCTCCTCCCTAACACTCTGATTCTTCTCCATCTCATTCTTGCTCATTCTTGCTCACTTCAGCTCTTGCCATAGTTGTGATAAATTCAAGATATTGTTATAGCTCTCAGAGCAAACCTTTCATAACCAGAGGGTATGCTGGGATCATTTTCTAAGATTTGCTGTCTCTAGGAACCCTTGTCATTCCTCTCTCCTTTTTCCACTGTGGTTTGACTGGTCTCAGCTGTGTTTGAATTTTAAACATGAAATTTGCATAATTTGGTTTATTAATTTTTATTGTTTCTATTATTGTTTATATTCACAGATGGAGAGAAAGATATTGAAATACGCCACAAGTACTCATACCATAGAATTTTTCTGGAGAGTTTTCTCAGAAATCACAGCTGTTTTTCTCACAGTATGGATTCAAGCCACACTGATTAAAGGGACATGTTAGAATTTTTTTAATAAAAATAGTCTGGAGTATGCAGTCAAATGCTCTACCACTGAGCTATACCCCCTGGAGTATGAATAGAAAAAAGTGGGATCTTAATTCTAGTTCCTTTTCAACAGGTGTCTTTTCCACCCTTAGGTAAATTCAAATATTAGAGATCTAAAATTAAATATGCGGGAACACAATTGCCAAATTCTGACTCAAATGCAAATATATCAAAACCCAATTTCCACTAAATGTCAAGCCCTAGTATACTAAGAAAACATCAAATAAACCTTTTAAGACACATTGTTAGTCACACTTTAACAAATCAAAATGAGGTGGCATATCAAGCTAGTCTGGAGGTCACCTTATGGAGAAATGTGATATACTTTTCAAGCTGAGAATCATCATGTTTATTATTTTGCTTCTCACTGCTTAAAACTGTAAACATTTTATATTTTTAAAAGATTTTATTTATTCACTCATTTGAGAGAGAGAATGAGCAAGAGAGAGAGCACAAATAGCGGGGAGAGAAAGAGGGAGAAGCAGACTCCCTACTGAGCACAGTACCTGACTGGAACTCAGTCCCAAGACTCTGAGATCATGACCTGAGCCAAAGGCAGTTGCCTAACTGACTGAGCCACCCAGGCACCCCAAAACTGTAAACATTTCAGGAAGATGGTGGAGTAGGAGGCTCCTGAGTTCACTTTTTTCCATAGACATACTCAAGCCACAACTACATTTAATGTAAGCCACCCTAAAAATGACCTGAGACTAGCAGAGCCAATCTTCCATTCATCAAGGCATTAAAAGAAAAGAGAAAAAAGCCTATACCACGAAGGGTAGGAAGGGAAGAGCTGTGATAGGAAACCAAACCCCCACTCAGTGTGGCAGCAACCCACAAGTAGGAGGGCGATCACAAGCATGGAAGCACTCCCTGAGAAGGGGATCAAGCCTCAAATCAGGTACCTTGGCCCTGGGAGCCTGCACTAGGAAGACAAGCCCCCATAAAGTCTTGCTTTGAAAACTGATGGGGCTTAGCTCCAACAGCTTTGAAAATTGGCAAGACTTAACTCTGGAAGAACCAGGGGTTTAAAGGAAACTGAATCTCCACTCTTAAAGAGCCAGCATGATATATCTCTTGGACCAAGACCCAGTTTGGAAGAAGCAGTTTGAAAAGCATCTATGGTATATGTGAAGATTGACTAATTTTAGAACATGTGCCAGAGGGACAGGGATCTGCAGAAGCTTTCTCTAGGAATGGAGGTGCTAGTGGGTACCATTTTTCTTGCCCTCTTTTAGCCTAGCTAGTTAGACACATGCGGGGAACAGTTATGACACTCTCCATCTACCTTGCTAGCACTAACAACCAAGGTGTTCCACTGTGGATCCACCCCACTGAACCCATCTTCCCCAGTAAGTGCCCCTCACATGTGGCTCCCACCTGGCCACACTGAAAGGTAGTCTCATTTGGGATGAGCATGCCCCTGGAGTGACTACTCCCCAGTCACATCTGGCAGACAGCATAGTGCACCTCCAGAGCAACTTCTGCTTTGGGATTAGGGAACCAGCCCCAAACAGCTGCCTGCCTACAGTAGCTACAGTTGGGCCTCTCACTCGGCTGCCGCAGGAGCTAGCCCCACCTAGCAGTGCACCTGCAGTGGCTGCAGTGAGGCCTTTCTATCACCCTTATTAGGGGCAAACCCTGCCCACCAGTGTGCCTGCAGTAGTCAAGGCTGATCATTGTAGGAAGCTGGACTAAGGGCCAGCCCTGCCCACCAGAGGTCATGTAGCATTTGCAGCTCAGCCACAACAGTAGAACACACAGAGTGCACACGGGGGACACCTCTGGAATGTCTGGTTCTCATGACTAGGGGCATCACAGGACTGGGCACCAAAGGACATCTTCTTAAAAAAGGCCACTACTTTCAAGACTAAGGATGTAGTTGACCTACCCAATACATAGTAAGAAACACAGAGAGTCAAACAAAATGAGGAGATAGAGAAATATCCAAATGAAAGAAAAAGACAAAACCCCAGAAAAAGAGCTAAACAAAATGGAGATAAGCAATCTATCTGATAAAGAATTCACAGTAGGGCTCATGAAGATACTTAACTGAACTTGAGAGAAAAGTGGATAAAATCAGTGAAAACTTCAACAGAGATAAGAAAATATAAAAAAGAACCTGCCAAAATTGAAGAATACAATAACTAAAATGAAAAATAAATTAAAGGGAATCAATAGCATATTAGAGGATGCAGAAGAATGAATTGACAATCTGGAAGGGTAATCACATGTTAGGTCATAAAATAAGTCTCAATAAAATAATTGAAATCATGCCATGCATCTTTTCTGACCACAACACTTTGAAACCAGAAGTTCTGAGATAAATTACAAGTTAAAAAATAGAAAAAAAACCCACAAACATGTGGAAGTTAAACAACCAACTGGTCAACAAAAAAACCAAAGCAGAAACTAAAAAAAAAAAAAAAAAAAAAAAATACATGGCGATAAATGAAAACACAATGGTCCAAAATCTTTGGGATGAAGCAAAAACAGTTCTAAGAGGGAAGCTTATAGCAATACAGGCCTACCTCAAGAAGAAAAAAATATCTAAAAAAATTTAGCCTTATACCAAAACGAAGTAGAAAAAAAAGAACAAACAAAACCCAAAGTTAATAGAAGAAAGGAAATAATAAAGATCAGAATGGAAATGGAGGTAAATAAAATACAGACAAAAACAAAATAAAACAAAGATAAATAGAAAATATCAATGAAACTGAATGCTCACTCTTTGAAAAGATAAACGAAATTGATAAGCCTTTAGCCAAACTTATTAGAAAAAAAAGAGAGAGAGAGAGAGAGATGATTCAAATAGATGAAACCAGAAATTAGAGAGGAGAATTTACAATCAATAGCACAGAAATACAATAGGTTTTAGGGAACTACTATGAAAAATAATAGGCCAACAATTGGAAAACTTAAAAGAAATGGATAAATTCCTGGAAACATAGTGTTCCAAGACTGAATCAAGAAGAAATAGAAAATTCAAATGGACTAATTACCAGTAACAAAATTGAATTGGTAATAATTTTTTTAAAAAATTCCAAAAAATAAAAGTCCAGGACCAGATGGCTTCACAGGTGAATTTGACCAAACACATAAAGAAGAGTTAAAACATATCCTTTTCAAACTATTCTAAAAAATAGAAGAGGAAAGAATTCTTCCAAATTCATTTAGGAGGCCAGAATTACCCTGATACCAAAACCAAAGACACCACAAAGAATAATTGTAAACCAATATCCTTGATGAACACAGATGCAAAAATTCTCAACGACTGTTACCAAACCAAATTAAAGAATACACTGAAAGGATCATTCACCACAATCAAGTAAGATTTACTCCAGAGACACAAGGATGATTTAATATTCACAAATCAACATAACACACCACATTAACAAAATGAAGATTAAAAATCATATGATCTTCTCAATAGATGCAGAAAACATTTGACAAAATCAACATCTATTCATGATAAAAACCCTCAACAAAGTGCGTATAGTGGGAACATACCTCATAAGAAAGTTCATATATGACAAGCCCACAGCTACATCATACTCAGTGGTTAAAATCTGCATATAGATCAATGAAACAGAATAAAGAAACAGAATGGGCCAGAAATAAATCTACATTTATATAGTCAATTAATATACAACAAAGGAGACAAAAATATACAGTATGGAAAAGAGTCTCCTCAATAAAGGGTGTTGGGAAAACAGCACAATTACTTGCAAAAGAATAAAACTGGACTACTTTCTCACACTATATACAAAAATAAACTCAAAATTGACTAAAGACCTTAAATGTAAGACCTGAAACCATAAAACTCCTAAAAGAAAACATACAGCAATCTCTTGGACATTAGCCTTAGCAATATTTTCTGGATAGGTCTCCCTAAAGAAAAAAAAAAGGAAAATTAAACAATTGGAACTACATCAAACTAAAAAGCATTTGCACAATGAATAAAATAAAAAAGGGAGAAGATATTTGCAAATTATATATTTGATAATGGGCCAATACCCAAAATATATAAAGAACTTATGCAATTAAACACCAGAAAGCAATCTGATTAAAAATGTACAGAGGATCTGAACAGACATTTTTCCAAAGAAGATATACAAATAGCCAAAACATGAAAAGATGCTCAGTATCACTCATCATCAGGGAAATGCAAATGAAAACCACAATGAGATATCATTGCATGCAGGTCAGAATGGTTAGTATCAAAAAGACAAGAAATAAGAATGGGTGAGAATGTGGAGGATTATGGAACCCTCATAAACTGTGGGATTGTAAATTGGTACAGCCATTATGGAAAAGAATGTGGAATTCCCTTAAAAAATTAAAAATAGAAATTCCATATGACCCAGTAATTCCACTTCTGGGTATTTATCTGAAGAAAATGAAAACACTAATTTGAAAAGCTAAATGTATCCCATGTTATTGCAGCCTTATTTACAATAGCCAAGATATGGAAACAACCTAGTAGTCCATTGATAGATGAATAAAAAAGATGTTGTACAAAACCTCAATGAGATACCACCTCACACCCGTCAGAATGGCTAAAATTAACAAGTCAGGGAACGACAGATGTTGGCGGGGATGTGGAGAAAGGGGAACCCTCCTACACTGTTGGTGGGAATGCAAGCTGGTGCAACCCCTCTGGAAAACAGTATGGAGGTTCCTCAAACAGTTGAAATTAGAGCTACCGTTCGATCCAGCAATTGCACTACTGGGTATTTACCACAAAGATACAAATGTAGGGACCCGAAGGGGTACGTGTACCCCAATGTTTATAGCAGCAATGTCCACCATAGCCAAACTGTGGAAAGAGCCAAGATGCCCATCGACAGATGAATGGATAAAGAAGATGTGGTATATATACACAATGGAATATTATGCAGCCATCAAAAGGAATGAGATCTTGCCATTTGCAACGACGTGGATGGAACTGGAGGGTGTTATGCTGAGTGAAATAAGTCAATCAGAGAAAGACATGTATCACATGACCTCACTGATATGAGGAATTCTTAATCTCAGGAAAGAAACTGAGTGTTACTGGAGTGGTTGGGGGTGGGAGGGATGGGGTGGCTGGGTGATAGACATTGGGGAGGGTATGTGCTACGGTGAACGCTGTGAATTGTGCAAGACTGTTGAATCACAGTTCTGTACTTCTGAAACAAATAACGCAACATATTTTAAGAAAAAAGAAAAAGAAGAAGATAACAGGAGAGGAAGAAAAGGGGAGTATGTCAGAGGGGGAGACGAACCATGAGAGATGATGGACTCTGAAAAACAAACTGAGGGTTCTGGAGGGGAGGGGGGTGGGGGGATGGGTTAGCCTGGTGATGGGTATTGAGGAGGGCACGTTCTGCATGGAGCACTGGGTGTTATGCACAAACAATGAATCATGGAACACTGCACCAAAAACTAATGATGTAATATATGGTGATTAACATAACAATAAAAAAATTAAAAAAAAAAAGATGTTGTAAATATGCACAATGGAGTGTTACTCAGCCATAAAATGGAATGAAATCTTATTATTCACAATAACATAGGTGCACCTAGAGGGCATTATGCTAAGTAAAGTGAGTCAGAGAAAGACAAATACCATATGATTTCAGTTATATGTAGAATCTAAGAAACAAAGGAAAAACAAAAAGAGACTTATAACTACAGAGAACAAATTAGTGGTTGCTATAAGGGAGATGGGTGAGGGAATAGAAAAAATAGGTCAAGGTATAAGAGGTATAAATTTCCAGTTATAAAATAAATAAGTCAAGGGGATAAGTACAGCACAGGAAATATAGTCAATAATGTAATAATTTTGTATGGTGATGGTTGCTTAGCATGGTGAGCATTTTGTAAAGTATATAATTATCAAGTCACTATGTTGTACACACGAAACTAACATATCAACTATATTTCAATTGAAAAACAAAAACTGTAAACATATTAATCTTTTCACAATTATAACTTAATCTCCATTTTATCAATATATTTATATATAAATTAAGGAAAACATTGTTCATAACATTTCCTTTGTTGCTTTCACACATTTTCAAAATACCCCATCTCTCTAGTTCTCTTTTGGCTTGTTCAACACAAGCAATCTCCAATAATCTTTATATACCTGAAGCAAATTCATTTGGATTTAGCCTAGTAAATCCTAGAATGGGATTTATTTTTATGTTTTTTGTAACTGATTTGAAAGCATACTGATTGTTAGGTACACAATGATACTATTTTTAGTTTAGTAGCTATTGAGTTTTTACTGGGGAGAGAGGTAATCTATGTAAGCATCCTATGAAAAGAGTAATCATTTTTATTGACTTATGTAGTTTAAATAAAAACTTCTGAATTAATAGTTCACTATAAGGGACATGAATTAACTAAATCTATTTGACAAGGTAAAAAAATTCCATGACTTTCAAAAATTATATTTTATATGTGGAATTTTGCCATTTCAATCCAATTCAGTAAGTAAGCATTGAATTCTGACTCTGATCAGAGTTAGGCTAAAAATACAAAATTCCTAATGATGAAAGATTTGGGTATAGAATTATCATATCATTCCAAGACACAAAGTACATTATAAAAAGGAACACAGGAAGCCACATACAAAAGAATGAAAATGGAAATCATCTTTAATGTACACAGAAGTCAACTCAAAATGGATTAAAAACTTGAATGTAAAATCTGAAGCCATAAAATTCCTAGAAGAAAACATAGGTAGTAATCTTGGGATTGCTCTTGATGATGATTTGTGAGGGTGGGATTTGATGCCAAAAGCCAAAGCAATAAAAAATTAGCAAGTGGGACAACATCCGCTTAAAATTGCACAGCAAAGGAAACCACCAACAAGATGAAAAAGCAACCTGCTAAATGAGAAAAAATACTTTCAAATAATATATTTAATAAGGGGTTAATATCTAAAATATGTAAAGAACTCATACCACTCAATAACAAAACAATCCAATTAAAAAATGAGTTGGGGGGCGTCTGGGTGTTTCACTTGGTTAATCATCCAACTCTTGATTTTGGGCATGGGGCCTGCTTAAGTTTCTCTCTGCCTCTGCTTCTACCCCTCCCCCCTTCCCCACCCATGCTCACATGTGCACACACTCTCTCTCAAAAAAAAAAAAAAAAATGGACAGAAGATCCTAATGGACATTTTTTTTTTCAAAAAGAACATACAGATGGTGTTGGGAATGAAAATTGGTGCTGCTGCTGTGGAAGACAGTATGGAGATTCCTCAAAAAATTAAAAATAAATTGCCATATGATCCAGCAATTTCACTCCTAGAATTTATCTGAAAAAAGGAAACACTAACTCAAAATGAGACGTATACCTCCATGTTTATTGCAGCATATTTACAATAGCCTATATATGGGACAACCTAAGTGTTCATCAATAGATAAATAGGTGACAAAAAAATGGTAGATACATATATAATAGAATGTTATCCAGGCATTAAAAAAGAATGGAATCTTGCCATTTGTGACAACATGTATGGACTTTGAGAGCATTATGGTAAGTGAAATAAGTCAAGACAAAGACAAATACCATGTGATCTCACTTATACGTGGAATCCTTAAACAAACAAGCAAAAATAAGCCCATAGTTGCAGAGCTACAGAGTATAGATTGGAGGTTGCCTGAGGCAGGGGTAGGGGTGGGTAGCAGGTGAAATGGGTGAAGGGGGTCAAAAGGTACAAATCTCCAGTTATGAGATGAATAACTTTTGGAGGTATAATACACAGCATGGTGACTACAGTTAATAATACTGAATTGCATATTTGGAAGTTGATAAGAGAACAGATCTTAAAAGTTCTCCAGAAAAAAATTTGTGTAACTATATATGGTAATGAATGTTAACTAGACTTACTGTAGTAATCATTTCACAGTATATACAAATATTGAATCACTATGTTGTACACCTGAAAGTAATTTAATGTTATATGTCAATCATATCTGAGTTTTTTAAATAAGTGACACAATTTCCTGAAAAATTACACAAGCTAGTAACAAAAAAAAAAATCTTTCCAGTTTTGAAAGAGAATGCAAGTAGATATGCAAATCAGGAAGTTTTAATGAATTAGGTAATATTTGAGTGTCAAATGAAAATATGTATTAACATTTGTTCTTTTTTTTAATAGGTGAAAGGAGACATCATGATTTTAAATGGAAAGAAGAAAAAACATATAAAGTCACTGAGAAAGCAAAGTCAGATATCCATTTAGAGATATAATAAGCTATACAATAAGATATACTAAACTATATTGTAAGATATACTAAGCTATATAGTATAATAAGATATATAATGTATTGTATTGGAGTATAAAGTATGTGGACAATATATTCAGAAATGTCACTTGTAATTTTGGATCTGTGATTTTAAATAAGCTGTTTCCATATAAAAAATTAGTTGTTGTTAGTTTTGAGAAAGATGACATCAGAGCTCAGAATAGGAAGAATGCATGTGTCATTTTTGGAGCAGAATTACTTGCATAATGGGGAAGTCAGATGTATTATAACAAATTAGGACTGATGTTCTGGGCAGGAATTAGTAGGCAATGTCTTATAAGTATGGTAGGTTGACCATATATTTATCTCCACTCTTGCAAAAACCTATCATGTCAATTTTAAAAAATGAATGTAGTGGAGGGGGGAAAAGAGAGCGGAGGAATAGGGGACCCTATTCCAACTGGTCCCTGGAATTGAGCTGGATATCTACCAGCCCACTCTGAACACTCATGAAATCAGCCTGAAATGTAAGAAGATAGATCTGGATCTCTACAAACAGAATATCGCAGGCAGTTGGTTTTTGAGGCATGAAACAGGGAGCCATGACTCCGCAGGCACATATTGGAAGATAAACGGAAGGGGGAGGGAGCCAAGCCATTGGGATCCCCACAGGTGAGTGACAGCTTCGCCGTGCTGAGGACGAGGCACAGACTCGCAGACCGGTAGCAATGGGGGAAAGACTTTAGGGCAGCCCCCCAGACTGAAACCAGAGTGGTGGGGCTGCAAGTGCGAACTAGGGGTGGCTGGAGGTTTTAGAAACACAAAGGGCAGAGACGTGCCCCGACTTGGAGGCAAGGACTGGGAGGGCTGCTGAGGGGAGCACAACCCAAGACACTGCAGTTTTTAGCAGCACAGAAAGAAACAGAGGTAGTGTGGCCTGGAGAGCTCCCTGAAGAACAGATTGTGATCTCTCTGCTCAGAGGAAGAGGGTTGGAAATGGTCTCTTCTGCTGACTCTCGGAAGAGATGAGGAAAGGCCCCCGGGAAAGCTACCAGAGAACAAAAGCCCCAAAAAACCGGTTTTCACTGAGCCCATCCCCCACCACAGGGGGCAGGGCAACTCTGCCCAAACACGGTTGCCTGAGTAACAGTGCAGCAGGGCCCTCCCTGAGAAGACAGGCTGGGAAAACAAGAGGCCAGCAAACAGGTGCATCTTGCTTGGGTTGTGGTCATTAATTTGGACTCTATACATTCCCTCAACCACCCCTCAATAGAATGACTAGGAGGAAGAACCCCCAAAATAGGAAAGACTCAGAGACTATGACTTATGCCACAGATTTACAAATGGATGCAGATATAACCAAGATGTCGGAGCTGGAATTCAGGCTAGCAATTGTGAAGACAATAGCTAGAATGGCGAAATCAATTAATGGCAACATAGAGTCTCTAAGGGCAGAAATGAAAGCTGAATTGGTAGAATTTTAAAATGTTATCAATGAGATCCAATCTAACCTAGATAATCTAACAGCTAGGGTAAGCAAGGTAGAAGAATGAATTAGTGACCTAGAAGACCAATTAATAGACAAAAAGGGAAAAGAGAGGCCAGGGAAAAACAACTCAGAATCCATGAAAATAGAAACAGAGAAATAAGTGACACCATGAAATGTTCCAATGTCAGAATTATTGGAATCCCTGAGGGAGTGGAAAGAGAGAGAGGAGTAGAAGATATATTTGAGCAAATCATAGCTGAGAACTTCCCTAACCTGGGGAATGAAACAAACATTCGCATCCTAGAGGCAGAGAGGACCCTTCCCAAGATCAAGGAAAATGGCCAACACCCTGGCATGTAATAGTAAAACTTGCAAATCTTAGAACCAAGGAAACCATCATAAGGGCAGTTAACGGGAAGAGATTCCTTAGGAAAAGAGGAAGGAACATCAGAATAATGTCAGACCTATCCACAGAGACATGGCAAGCCAGAAAGGCCTGGCAAGACAATATTGAGGGTACTAAATGAGAAGAACATGCAACCAAGAATATGTTATCCGGCAAGGCTATCATTTAGAATGGATGGAGAGATGCAGAGCTTCCAAGACCAGCAGAAACTGAAAGAATATGTGACCTGCAAGAATTATTAAGGGAGGTTCTGTAAAAGGAGAAAGATCCCAAGAGTGATATAGAAAAGAAATTTACAGGGACAATCTATAAAAACAAGGTCTTCACAGGCAACATGATGACAATAAATTCATATCTTTCAATAATCACTCTCAATGTGAATGGCCTAAATGGTCCCATAAAACGGCACAGGGTTGAGGATTAGATAAAAAGATAGGACCCATCCATATGTTGTCTACAAAAAACTCATTTTGAACCTAAAGATACATCCAGACTGAAAGTGAAGGAATGGAAATCCATCTTCCACGTCAACAGACTCAAAAGGAAGCTGGGGTAGCAATTCTTATATCAGACAATTTAGATTTTAAACTAAAGACTGTAGTTAGAGACACAGAAGGACACTGTATCATTCTTAAAGGGTCTATCCAACAAGAAGATCTAACAATTGTAAATATCTATGCCCCCAACATGGGAGCAGCCATTTACATAAGCCAACTGTTAACCAAAATAGTCATATTGATAACAATACATTAATTGTAGGAGACCTCATACTCCACTCTCAGCAATAGACAGATCATCTAAGCAGAAAATCAAGGAGGAAACAAGAGCTTTGAATGACACACTGGACCAGATGGACCTCATAGATATATATAGAACTTTCCACCCTAAAACAACAGAATACTCATTCTTCTCGAGCACACATGGAACTTTCTCCAGAATAGACCACATACTGGGTCACAAATCAGGTCTCAACCGATACCAAAAGATTGCTATTATTCCCTGCATATTCTCAGACTATAATGCTTTAAAACTGGAACTCAATCACAAGAAAAAAATTGTAAGAAATTCAAACATTTGGAATCTAAAGACCACTCTGCTCAAGAATGTTTGGGTCAACCAGGAAATCAAAGAAGAACAATTCATGGAAACCAATGAGAATGAAAACACATCAGTCCAAAACCTATGGGATATGGCAAAGGCAGTCCTAAGGGGGAAATACATAGCCATCCAAGCCTCACTCAGAAAAATAGAAAAATCCTGAATTTACCAACTAACTCTACATCTTAAAGAACTAGAGAAAAAGCAACAAACGATGCCTAAGCCATGCATTAGAAGAGAAATAATTAAGATTAGAGTGGAGATCAATGAATTAGAAACCAGAGGCACAGTAGATCAGATCAAGGAAACTAGAAGCTGGTTCTTTGAAAGAATTAATAAGATTGATAAACCACTGGCCAGACTTATCCAAAAGAAAAGAGAAAGGACCCAAATTAATAAAATTATGAATGAAAGGGGAGAGATCACGACTAACACCAAGGAAATAGAAACAATTATTAGAAATTATTATCAACAACTATATGCCAATAAACTGAGCAACCTGGATGAAGCAGATGCCTTCCTGGAAGCCTATAAACTCCCAAGACTGAAACAGGAAGAAATTGACAACTTGAATAGGCCAATAACCAGTAATGAGATTGAAGCAGTGATCAAAAACCTCCTAAAAAACAAGAGTCCAGGGCCAGATGGATTCCTTGGGGAATTCTACCAAACATTCAAAGAAGAAATAATACCTATTCTCCTGAAGCTGTTTCAAAAAATAGAAACAGAAGGAAAGCTTCCAGACTCATTCTATGAGGCCAGCATTATCTTAATCCCCAAACCAGGCAAAGACCCCATCAAAAAGGAGAATTTCAGACTGATATCCCTGATGTATATGGATTCCCAAATCTTCAACAAAATCCTAGCTAATAGGATCCAACAATACATTAAAAGGATCATCCACCACGACCAAGTGGGTTTTATCCCCGGGATACAAGAGTGGTTCAACATTCGCAAATCAATCAATGTAATAGAACATAATAATAGAGGAGAGAGAAAAATAATAATAAGAGGAGAGAGAAGAACCATATGGTCCTCTCAATTGATGCAAAAAAAGCATTTGACAAAATACAGCATCCTTTCCTGATTAAAACTCTTCAGAGCATAGGGATAGAGGGAACATTCCTCAAGTTCATAAAATCCATCTATGAAAAACCCACAGCGAATATCATCCTCAATGGGGGAAAGCTGAGAACCTTTCACTTAAGATCAGGAACATGTCAAGGATGCCCACTCTCACCACTCTTGTTCAACATAGTACTAGAAGTCTTAGCAACAGCAATCAGACAAAATAAATAAATAAATAAATAAATAAAGAGGTATTCAAATTGGCAAAGAACAAATCAAACTCTCTCTCTTCACAGATGACGTGATACTTTATGTGGAAAACCCAAAAGACTCCACCCTCAAATTACTAGAACTCATACAGCAATTCAGTAATGTGGCAGGATACAAAATCAATGCACAGAAATCAGTTTCTTTCTTATACACTAACAATGCAATTGTAGAAAGAGAAATTAGAGAAATGATTCCATTTACAATAGCACCAAAAACTATAAGATACCTTGGAATAAATCTAACCAAAGAGGTAAAGGATTTATACTCTAGGAACTACAGAACACTCATGAAAGAAATTGAAGAAGACGCAAAAAGATGGAAAAATATTGCATGCTCATGGATCGGAAGAATAAACATTGTTAAAATATCTATGCTACCCAGAGCAATCTAAACTTTCAATGCCATCCTGATCAAAATTCTGATGACATTTTTCAAAGTATGGAAACAAACAATCCTAAATTTTGTATGGAATCAGAAAAGACACTGAATTGCCCAGGAAATGTTGAAAAAGAAAGAGAAAGCTGGGGGTATCCCGTTGCCCGATTTCAAGCTATATTACAAAGCAGTGATCACCAAGACAGCATGGTACTGGCACAAAAACAGACATATAGACCAATGGAACAGAATAGAGAGCCCAGATATGGACCCTCAACTCTATGGTCAAATAATCTTCAACAAAGCAGGAAAAAACATGCAATGGAAAAAAGAAAGTCTCTTCAATAAATGGTGCTGGGAAAATTGGACAGCCACATGCAGAAGAATGAACCTCCACCATTCTCTAACACCATACACAAAGATAAACTCAAAATGGATGAAAGACCTCAATGTGAGACAGGATATCAAAATCCTAGAGGAGAACATAGGCAGTAACCTCTTTGACATTGGCCACAGCAACTTCTTTCAAAATACATCACCAAAGGCTAGTGAAACAAAAGCAAAAATGAACTTTTGGGACTTCATCAAGATAAAAACCTTCTGCCCAGCAAAGGATACAGTCAACAAAACAAAGAGGCAACCCACAGAATGGGAGAAGATATTTGCAAATGACACTACAAATAAAGGGCTGGTATCCAAGATCTATAAAGAACTTCTCAAACTCAACACCCAAAAAACAAATAATCAAGTTAAAAAATGGGCAGAAGACATGAACAGACACTTCTCCAAAGAAGACATACAAATTGTTAACAGACACATGAAAAACTGTTCATCATCATTAGCCATCAGGGAAATTCAAATCAAAACCACGTTGAGATACCACCTTACACCAGTTAGAATGGCAAAAATTGACAAGGCAAGAAACAACAAATATTGGAGAGGTTGTGGAGAAAGGAGAACCCTCTTACACTGTTGGTGGGAATGCAAGTTGGTACAGCCACTTTGGAAAACAGTATGGAGATTCCTCAAAAAATTAAAAATAGAGCTACCCTATATGACCCAGCAATTGCACTCCTGGGATTTACCCCAAAGAAACAGGTGTAATGAAAAGAAGGGCCATATGCACCCCAATGTTCATAGCAGCAATGTCTGCAATAGCCAAACTGGAAAGAGCCGAGATGCCCTTCAACATATGAATAGATAAAGAAGATGTGGTCCATATATACAATGGAATATTACTCAGCCATCAGAAAGGATGAATATCCAACTTTTACATCAACTGGATGGGACTGGAGGAGATCATGCTAAGTGAAATAAGTCAAGCAGAGAAAGTCAATTATCATATGGTTTCACTTATTTGTGGTACATAAGGGATAGCATGGAGGACATTAGGAGAAGGAAGGGAAAAATGAAGAGGGGGGAAATTAGAGGGGGAGATGAACCATGAGAGACTATGGACTCTGAGAAACAAACTGAGGGTTCTAGAGGGCAGGGGGGTGGGGGGATGGGTTAGCCTGGTGATGGGTATTAAGGAGGGCACGTACTGCATGGAGCACTGGGTGTGTACAAAAACAATGAATCGTGGATCACTGCATCAAAAACTGGCAATGTATTGTATGGTGACTAACATAACATAATAAAATTAAATTAAAAAAAAAAGGAAAGCAGTTGCTTAAGAAAGCTGGCATCTTTTAGAAACGATGCTGCCAAATTTCTCCATACATTGTAGAGCCCAAGAGAGACACTTGCTGTCTTTCTGGGGTTTTTTTTGGTTTTTTTTGTTTGTTTTTTGTTTTTTGTGGGTTTTTTTTGAGGATAATAGTTTCTTAAAAGTTTTTTTTCTTTTTTATTATGTAGTGTTAGTCACCATACATTACATCATTAGTTTTTGATGTAGTGTTCCATGATTCATTGTTTGTGTATAACACCCAGTGCTCCATTCAATACATGCCCTCTTTAATACCCATCACTGGGTTAACCCATCCTCCACCCCACTCCCCTCTAGAACCCTGTTTGTTTCTCAGAGTCCATATTCTCTCCTGGTTGGTCTCCCCCTCCGATTCCCCCCTCCTTCATTTTTCCCTTCCTACTATCTTCTTCTTTTGCAGCATAATTGTTTGAATTTCTGTGCGTTTAAAGGAAGTTTACGTGTATTATTCATGCTTAATAAACTACAAAACACTAAAAAAAGAACGTAGTTATATAGATATATAGAAGAGAGAGATGCTCTTGTAAATGGGTGAACTGTGAAGTTATGCAGTCAAAGAGTTTGAAGGCACCACAGAGGTTACCTTGTCTAATATACTCACTAAAGTTCAGTCTCGACAATTGGTTTCTAAAATCATGTTTTAGGGCATTGCTAAGTACCTAAATTCATTCCTTATATTAGATTGAATTCTATTTCTTGGAAACTTCTTGTTGTGCCTTCTGGAACCACATATACTAAGTGCAATTTCTACTACTAGTAATAACACATGAAATACTTGAAAGTGCTTTTTCTTTTTTAACTTAAAACTTCTCCTCTCCAGACTGATATCTCAAATTCACTCAGTGATGTACAAATGACATATGAGCCCATTCTCTTCCTGATCACTTTCCTTTCAGTATCCTTCAAGCCGCTAGTAGTCTGTATTTTAATATTTTGTTGCACAGTGTTAAAAGAAATTTACCTGGGTTTGGCTGATCAGAAGAAGGTTATTTTATGTCTTTACCCTGGAAATGTTTCTAAAATTGGAATATCTCTACAGAGAGTAATACTTAACTTTAGCCAGTCTCTGTCACTTAAAATATTTTTAGAGATACAATCTTGGGATCTTTTATTCTTTTGACTGACAAAATATAATCTTGGGATTCTTTTATTCTTTCAATACACTGACAAAAGCCATATTATTATCAATGCAGAGACTTTAAATATTTTTAAGTCCCTTGAGACAATAAATCATTTCATATGACAGGTCCCCACTCCTATTTTTAATTTACTCTAATAATATGAAGAGAAATGAAGAAAATTGTTCCATAGATACTTCAAAAGGAGTTTGATTTTCTCCTTCAAGTTACCTCAACAAGTCCAACCAGAGGAGCACAACCTCTTCTAACAATTCTTTAAAGTCAAGTTGATTCCAATCAAACATACTATCAACCAATTTCAAAGATTTTTTAAATTTATTTATCAAATAGAACAAGCAGGGGGAGTGGCAGGCAGAGCAGACAGAGGGAGAAGCAGACTCCCTGCTGAGCAAGGAGCCTGATGTGGGACTCGATCCCAGGACCCTGGGACCATGACCCGTGCTGAAGGCAGATGCTTCACCAACTGAGCCACCCAGGCATCCCTATCAACCAGTCTTTTCAATGCCTTCCATGGTGAAGTAATGTACCAAACAGTGTGAAGAGAAAAAAAAAAAAATGAAGTATAAGACAAAGTTCTTGTCCTCAATGTTACCACAGTTTTGGGAGAAGACAAAGATAGAAATGAAATTATTAAAAGTGTAACATAGTATAATTTTTACATTAAGAAATGTGTGAAGAATTCCCTAAAAGATACATGCCAGTCATGTAAGTTAGTAACAAATATAACCATCTACTTTGTGCTAAGCACTATCCTTGTGCCCTTAGTAATGCCACCTAATATGTAAAATGACATTCATAATATAGCATGATTAATAGTATGAGAGATGGTGTTAACTAGAATCAAAATCTTAGCAAATAAAAGCAGTTGATGCTGTTTGTTTAAATGCATTATTTTTTAATTTGATTATTGACTTTATATTTAATTAAGACTTCTCATCTCCCTCTGGTCTTTTTTAAAGAGAAGTTTAAGAAGGCCCTTAATATTCCTATTTAAATATTTAATAACTACATAACTCCTTTAATTCACTGTCCATAATAATATGTTCTTAAATTTGTATTGAAGGATCTTTGACTCTTTTGGTGTGTTTGTTCATTCAGCTGCCTGTGGACTGCTTATTTTTGTAAGTTGCAGGGGATTTTTGCTTTACAATAAAAATTCCCTAAAGTTACTTTTTTCCAGTGACTCTTATGTAGAGAAAACACTTAAATTAAATTTAATTAAAATTATATCCTACTGGTTCATAATGCAGATCTACATCAAGTCACACTTGACAGGAAATTTGAACTCAAGTATCCCACTCTCTTAATGTTGTATTAGTTTTCTTTGATAGTTATCAAACATTAAACAAATATGATAACACTTGAATCAAATAAAAGAAGATAATGGATTACATATATTTCTTTTAAGTTTAGCTAATTTGGAAGTTACTGCTAATAATTCAGGGGCCACCACTATCTGTCAGGGGTGATTTTCTACAAATGTTAACCAAGAAAAATGTTTTTGTAGTCAATACTAATTAAATTCTATCAAGTAAATACCAGCTAACCATAAAAAATTTCCAACAAGATAAGAAATAATTGTATTAGTCAAGTATATTACTTCAGAGCTACATTAAAAAAACTCATAAATCTGTGAAACAAAAAGTTATGTCACATTTATTAATTTAATCTTTCAGCATATTAATTACTATTGTGTAATAACATAGCAAGCTGGGTGACTCTAGCTTGGAGTGTCTCTTGAGGTTGTAGTCAAGCTCTCAAACAGGAATGCTATCATCTCATGGTCAGACCAAAGATTTACTTCCAAGCTGATTCACATAAGTGTTAGCAAATCTAGAAAAATCTGCCTCTGACAGGTTTACCATGTGGCCTTTACTTTGGCTACTTGAATATCCTCACAACATGGCAGCCAACACCCTCCTGCCCCTCCCTCCCCCCCCAACTACCTTAGAACAAGGCAGCTGGCTTCCTCAGAGCATATGAATTGAAGCAGAGAGAAGGAGGAAACACAGTGAAGACAGATCATTGTCTTTTCAAAATGTAATGTCAACAGTGACATCCTCTAACTTCTGCTGTATTCTGTTCCCTAGAGGTGAGCTACTAAGTGCAGTCCACATTCAAATAGAGATGAATAAGCTTCACCTATTGAGAAGAGGAGTATCAAAGAATCTGTGGACATGTTTTAAAACAGCCACATCTAATTACTAACCATAATTTGGGAAATCTTATAAAATTTTTACAGGAGAATTTTATAATAAGATCCCATACATTTTATACATGTAAAATATATAAGGGAAATATCTTGGATATATATTATTGAAAAGTGTTCTCAGAGTCAGAAATCTACTTGGAATTCTTAGAAGAACCTACTTCAAGGTGTAAGTAGAAAGACATAAAAGAGTAACATTTTTTCTTACTTCTGGCAACTGTCATTGCCATAAAGCTTTTTTCCTATTTTCCTTGAATTCAAGAATTTGATTCCTTTTATGCCATCCCTTTTAACATGTTTAGAAAACTGGTGTTATAATTTTAAAGAAAGTATGGAATGCCACATCTTTCTTTGGTTTGTTGGTTTCTTTCTTCTTCAAATCTCAACAGATTTAGACATTTTTTGCTGAATGTCAAATTCATTTTCATTTTATAATCATATCTCCAGGGAAGACTAAGCAGCTCTTCCATTTTCCCTTCTCTTGAGATTAATTTGCATCTTATAAACTGTTTCTGAATAGGCTTTCTGATGGAAAGAATATTTAAAGCTAACAAAAGCTTTTTTCCTCTTAGGAACATATTAAATATTTTTTATTAGTAAGTATAACTTGAACATTGAACACGAAATTCCCCAATTTATATTTAATAGACCAATTTGGGAAGTTATTTCAAACAAAGAACCATCCAAATTTATCTTATGATTAATGACTAAATTACTTAATATTGGGATAATATTTAATAACAGAATATCAGTTTGGCACAACTAAGAAATTTCTCTGATACTGACAAAAGACACAATGGAAATGGAAAAGATAAAATTCAAACTTCAATTTTAATAAGAAGCAGCAGAATGAAATTCCTAAAAAAAATAAAAGAATATTGGTAATGTAGAGGATAATCACCATTTTAGGAAAGTGATAAGCAGGGGACCATCGTAGTGAGGCAAGTTTATCCCAAAGTATCCAGATGGATTGAAGACAAGCCCTTTAGCTTTAGAAATACTGTGGGATCACAGTAGGAAAGCTCCTTTAAGGATGTAAAGATATATGACCAGCCTTTGACTACACTCTGGTCACAATAAAAGAAAATGTAATCAATTTTTGCTACTGGTGTTATCTTCATGTCCACATTTTTGGACCTGGCTATTACATAATAAACTCTGGGGAATCAAAGAATGCTCCAACAATTTTACTTTGACTCCTCAAATTTGCCTTGATTTTATCCTATTAAATGCTTTTTAAGCTCACTGACCATTTCTTACTTATGTTGGTATTTCCCCACAGAAATTTTAGAATTTTACATGTATTAGTTAGTACATTTAGTTTGTTGAATTAATTTTTTTAAATGTTAGCAATGAATTGAGTATGGGAAAAAGTCATCTAAAGCAACACATGTAGGTGAACTACAATTTTTTAAATCTCAAATAAAATTTAATTGTTATATAATTTAAGAGTCAACTAAATCCCATGGAACATAGATCTACCTATAGGACTACATAAAATTATGGGTCTTTGTTTTGTAAATAACTAAAAAAGTGCCTCTATATAATTAGAGTATCTGTTTACACTAAACAATATAGAAAAGTTATAATTATTTAATATTATATATATTTTTTTGCTTAATTACCCATATGATCCATCAAGCCCATGGAGAACCTTTAACATCTGGTAAAATGAAGGGGCAGCAGCTGTTCTAATTAATCCAACTAATAAGCCACTGGTGGCTTTATTGAAGGTGTTGCTTAATTAGAAAATGCAAAGCTATGCATAGTGTTTTCCTAAATTCTAATGGATTCACATGAAAGCCTTCTATAAAAATTTAGGTGCAGAATGCTGGGTTTATTTTTCTACAATTTTTACATTATCAGATTCATCAATTGAAAGGGAAGGATTAACTAGTGCTTTTATATGTTTGAAATTCTGAGAGTAATTTTAGAAAAATCTATTGGTAAAATTACTCTTTTCTAATGTTTTATCTTCCAACCTTTCCTAGCAGCCCTTGATGCTTTCAATCTTTTTACATTTTGAAACTTTGTCCTTACACAAATTCTAGGGCATTATAATAATGGTAATGGCCCTTTCTTTCTCTTATTTCTCCTCTTACCTCAATATTTACTTTTGTCAGTTAAGAATATTAGAAAAAAAAAAAACACTAAGTACTGCTATCCCCATTATTTAACACACAAGGGAACATTGAGCAGCAAAGAGAAAGAGCACAATCTTAGAGTAAAGGGCATTTGGCAAATTTGCCAAATTTTAGAAAAAATATTAAAACATGTTTAATATAGGTAAAAACAAAATATTTTCTCTAGAGTATAAGTAGCTAACATATGTCGAGCACTTACCATGTACCAAACACGATGATAAGTACTTTAGGTATATTATTTATCAGTCTTCTATGACAGAATACCATTATTAACCCTACTTTATAAAAGAAGCATTTAAACAATCAGTGATAAAGCAAAGCTTACAGAAATCATTTTGTCTAACTCCAGACCCTAAACTTCTGACAAATGTAAAATGTATATATTATTTGTTATTGGCCCACTTTTGTCAAGTTGGGGATATTTCCATGAACATATGTCAGAATTTATCTCCAACAACTTATTTTCTATTTTTGGCCATGATTTATTTTTAAATATTTTCTTTATTTGAAAGAGAGAGAGAGTAAGAGAGAGCACGAGAATGGGGTGAGGGGCAGAGGGAGAAGCAGACCCCTGGCTGAGCCCAGATCATGACCTGAGCCAAAGGCAGATGCATAATCAACTGAGGCACCCAGGCGCCCCCCTCTCCATGATTTTTCTAAAAATAAAATTTCACAAAGTAGATGAGTTGCAACTTTTTTTTTTCATTCTTTCCTAGTGAATTGGCAGAGGCTCCTTCCAATAATGTCCCTACTTCTCTTTCATTTCCTTACAGGATTTGGAAAGAGAAAATTGGAGGGAAAAACAAGATGTCTGGCTTTTGAAACTTTCAAGAAGAGAGCTTTCTACTTTTCAGCCCCTTATACCTTGGGGAGATCTTTATACCCATAACTCTGGTAGATCAAATGGAAGAATAGCACCTTCTAATAAGGATCCATGATCCAGTGAAAACCACATCTCAAAAACACTGAATTGGACAATGCTAAAAATTTAATTTAAATCCCTAAGTCCATGCTTATATAACTAATTCACACATCTGCTTTTGCTAATAGAGGCAAACATAAATTTAAATTCTCTGGCAAACAGAGTGTTCCACTCCTTTAGGATAACCATGATATTAATTAGTACAAAGAGAAGAGTTGATGAGTCTCGGCTTCTAGAATGTGTTGTTTCTTTAATACTTCTATTGTATTAATGTGAAGTGATTCTTACCCTTCATATTTAGAATCTGTTATATCTGTATTTGTATCCTCTTTTGAATTTCTAATATTGCTTACTTATGACTTCTCTCCTATTTTCTAGATCAATCTTCATATATTTGTCTGCTTTTCAGTGTTTTCAAAGAATTGAATTCTGGTTTTTGAATGCTTTTATCTGTTCTTATTTTTATTACCTCTTTGCTTTTACTTCCTTTAGCGTAATACTTTATTCACTTTCTAATTTCTTCAATTAGATGCTTACCTCACATTTTATAAGCTTCCTTTTCTTTCAATATAAGCACTTAAAACTAAATCCCTCAAAAGTATCATACCCACTTCATCCTCTAAAGTTATGTCATGTTCATTTGTACATATATTTACTTTTCATTATGATTTCTTCTTTGATGTTAGAAATATTTAGAAGTGTGTCTAAATTTTCTGACATATAAGGCTTTTAGATTTATCATTTGGTATTTAATTGCATTATGTTTAGAAAATCTTTCATTAGATACTCTAAAAACATTTTAAAGTTTCAGATTCTCTTTCTGGCCTATATGGTCAGATTTTATAAATATTCAATGTGTCCTTGAAAACAATGTGCATTCTTGATTCTTGGGTGCAGACTTCAAATATGTACCCATTAAATCAAGTTAATTGTATTCTTCAAATATTGCATATCTTGTCCAACTTTTTATCTGATTGTCTATTTGTCTTAACAAAAATGGAAAGATAAGGTTTGAAAATGTCCCATGATACTAAATGTTTTGCCAATTTCTTCTAATCAGATCTAACAATTTTGACTTGCTATATATATATATTTTTAAAGATTTATTTATTGGGGTGCCTGGGTGGCTCAGTTTGTTAAGCATCTGACTCTTGATTTCAGCTCAGGTCATGATCTGGGGGAGAGATCAAGCCCTGCATTGACTCCACACTCAGTGAAGAGTCTGCTTGGGATTCTCTCTCTCTCCCTCTTCCTCTGCCCTTTCTCCTGCTCATGCTGTCTCTCTAAAATAAATAAAACCTTTAATTAAAAAAAAAAAAGACTTATTTTATAGAGAGAGTGTGTGTAAGCAGGCAGAGGTGTAGAGGGAGAGAGAGAGAGAATCCTGAAGCAGACTTCCTGCTGAGCATGGAGTCCCATGCAGGGTGCGACCCCAGGACCCTGAGATCATGACCTGAGCCCAAATCAATAGTTGGCCCCTTAGCCAACTGAGTCACCCAGACACCCCAGCTTTCTATATTTTAAGGCTATTTTGGTATGAACATACAAATTTAAATTTACATAATTTTCTTGATTGATCTATTATTAAATGGGACTTTGTTTCTAAAATAATGTGTCCTTTAAAGACCCTTTTATACTACCATAGCTAATACAGATTTTCTTCTGATATTTTCAAACTCTCATGTCCTCATAGCTTCAGTATATTTCTTGTAAATAGAATATAATTGGATCATTTTCCATCTAATATTATAATACTGATCTGTTGGCTACTAAATAGAGCATATTTACATTTATTTTGTTATTACTATTGTATTTTTAACTCATGTCTACAGTCTCACTTTATGCTATTTGGCCTGTTTTTAGTTTTTCTTCTCTTTGACTTTTTTTTCATTTAAAAAATTTATATTTAAATTCCAGTTAACATATAGTATAATATTAGTTTCAGGTGCACAATTTAGTGATTCAACACTTACATACAACAGCCGGTGCTCATCACAACTGTCCTCCTTAATCCCCATCACCTATTTAACCCACCCCCTCCCCCATGGTGACCATCAGTTTGTTCTCTATAGTTAAGAGTGTTTCTTGGTTTGCCTATTTTTTCTCCCTTTGCTCATTTGTTTAGTTTCTTAAATTCCATATGAGTGAAATGATATGGTATTTGTCCACAATAAGATAGCATCCCGTCAGAATGGCCAAAATCAACAACACAAAAAACAACAGGTGTTGGTGAGGATGCAGAAAAAGGGTAATTCTCTTGCACTATTGGTGAGAATGCAAACTGGTGCAGCCACCCTGGAAAACAGTATGGAGGTTTCTCAAAAAATTAAAAATAGAACTACCTTATGATCCCGCAATTGCACTACTATTCACCCAAAGAATACTAAAATACTAGTTAATAGGAATACATGCACCCTGATGTTTATAGCAGCATTATCAACAATAGCCAAATTATGGAAACAGCTGAAGTGTTCATAGACTGATGAATGGATAAAGTAGGGGTATGAGTGTGTGTGTGTATGTGTGTGTATATATATATCATGGAATATTAGCCATAAAAAAGAATGAAATCTTGCCATTTGCAACAATGTGGATGGAGCTACAGAGTATCTTTGACTTTTTAAAAATAGATTTTTTTCCCATACAGATGAAGTTTGTGTAGATGTATTTTCTGCTTACCAGTTTCTGTGCTCACTCTTCTGTTTTGAAACCTAAACATCTACTTTGGGATAATTTTCCTTTTTTAAAAGTACATCCTTTTAAAAGTAAAAGTACATTTTTTTAAAAGCTACTTTAGTGACAGCCTGTTGGTAGCAAATTTAGCTTTTGTGTATCTGAAACAGTTTTTCACTCTTACTCTTAAAGGTAATTGTTGTAGGCACACAATTCTAGATCAACACTCCCTATTACCACCTTGTCTCCCACCTCCCTAGCACTTTGACAATAATGATTTCTTTATCTTCTTTTCCCATTGTTTCTCTTAAGAAGTCAACTGTTAGAAGAATTATAGTTTACTCCTTATTCTCATATACTCCTTTGCTGATCAGAAAAGTTTCTTTTCACTGATTAAGGTCTCCCTAAATTCCTAGAAGTCCAGAATTGCATTTAAAAAGATTTTTTAAAATTCTTTTATCTAGTATCTGTATATGTCAGAGACACTTCAAAATATCTAGTTTTCCCTATTGTGGGAACTTGACATCCTTCAGCCTTTGTCTTTCAAGCAGTAGACTGAAGGTTTTCAGAAACTGGGAGAGTTACTTTAATATCTCAATAACCTGGATTCCTTATCTCTGGAACAGGAATAGTAATTATGAATACCATAACACAGTTGGGTTGTTTCATGTAATGAATGTAAAGGAACTAAAACAGTGCCTGGCAAATTGTAGGCACCCAGTAAGTAAGTGGTGCGGTGGTCGTGGCGGTGGTAGTATTAGCAATGGGAATTCCTTCTAATATAGTAGTTCCTAAAGGGACACTCAGGTCTTCTACTATAGTCCTAATTTAACTTTAAATATAACTTTAAATTATTGAAGTAAAAAATATAATTCATTAATCATGACACTACTAAATCTCTCTGCACAATTGAAAAGTGTTATATATTAGTCTTTCCAATGAGATTTAAAACTCATTGACAGCAAATTACATTATATTTTATTTGTATTCTCCCTTGAACCTTACACAGTGCCCAGTGCATAGCAGATTCTAAGAAATTAC
The DNA here is from genome assembly GCF_037043125.1 of Eumetopias jubatus. Classification (NCBI taxonomy): domain Eukaryota; kingdom Metazoa; phylum Chordata; class Mammalia; order Carnivora; family Otariidae; genus Eumetopias; species Eumetopias jubatus. The sequence continues at coordinate 172,383,943 of NW_028274808.1, read as the reverse complement.
AGCTATATAGTTTTTTCAACACTTTTATTTATCTGGCTTTATTTCCACCCATACTTATACCCTGTCCTGTTTTGAGAATTAGTTCCGTTCTAAGAACAATGCCCTCTTTTCTTGCCAAATTCATTTCCTTCAAGAATGGACTTAATGTTTATCTTGCCTACTGAGCTTTTATTAAGTAAATAAAAACTAAATGCTTTCTTTGCAAACACTAGAAATGCTGGCTATAAAAAAGAGAGAGTGGAAAATTTTAGTTCAGTAAGAAAAAAATGAAGAACATAAAATTATACAGATTTAACTCAGCTCTCAAAGCAAAGTTTTTAACATGTCTTTTTTGATGTGTCCATGGAGCCATTTTGTATCCATCAAGCTGAATCCATTTTGCTGACATTGTTTTTGTGGTCTTTATTCTAATCAGGTGGAATTGAGAGCACTGGTAGTGGAGTGGCGTGTGTAGAGATTTCCTTAAGATCTACCTGTTCTCCCAATCCTCATCCCCCAATACACAGAATTTATTATGTGATTTGGTTATCACTTCCTCATTTTTTACTTGATTAAATTTTGATGTGATAAATATTAAATTTCCTTATTTTTCTAATTGTGTTGTTTATATTTAACACTTATTAATATGAAGAAAACACAATACCTTTTCTATGACCCATTTAATGGAATGGTGCCTATGAAGCATACAACATCCAATCTCTATTGCTCTTTTTCTATCTGTATATCATGAATTAAAGAGGACAAAATTACTTGCCATGAGTTAAATCTAGTTTTCTTTTAAGTGTATTATGTCCAAACCTTTATTATCTTCCCAGTGGGGGCTAAGGTTAGTTGTATCTTTTCTTCAGTTGTCCAAGTTCTGCAAACAGCATAAACCAGAAGGGCCATTTATCCCTTTGGCAAAATATTTAGGAATCTTTCAGTTCATCTTGTCTCACTTTTATAGAATTCATTTTTATCATTTAAAAAAAATCATACTGCTCAACAGTCAGAAATACAGACTTTTATAGATAAAAAAATGTCTTCATGTTCTCTATTCGTTAAAAAATTTTTGCTTTAAAATAGCAAAAGCATACAGAAATTTTAAGTACTCTCAACAGATCATTTTTAACTGTTTAATCATATATATCTATCATGATGGTTGAAATGGTAAGACATTTCTTTACTGATTTAGTTTTCAATCACTTTATGCAGCAGTGATTATATCTACTTTTTGAGATCTTCCGGAATCTAGCTGGCTCAATTTTTATTTTATTTAAATGCTTTCGTGAGTTTTTAAGATCTCTGAGTGCAGCAATGTTGCCATCGAGTGAGCATTATATGTATAGTCAGTAATAATGAAGTATTAATTTCAGTTTTTCCTTGACTAACTGCAGGATTGGGAATAATAATGACAAATAATTTTATCTTCTGCACAGATGTATGTTACTTGAGCAGAACACTAAGAGCTTCCTAATAAAATGAGTCTTCCTCTTCCAGATCCCTTTGCTCAGGTAAACTGTCTTTTCATTTTATGGATGAATTTGCAGTCTAATTAATTTTCTTCTATCTTTCAAAGGAGGCCTTTGGCCATGTAATGACAAGGACAAATTTGCCTTCTTCTGTGTTCCATGGACACCAGGATTTAGATGACTGCATTAGCAAATACAGCTTGGCAACAGATTATCTGGAATCAATTCTAAGAGTGACTCATCCTTCCTCACACTCTCTCCAAAGGCAAGCCCTTCTGCAAGAATAGCCCTTGCTTTCTTCTGAACACTGATACACATGCCCAGAAAACTGGAGAGGGGAAGATAGTCTGTTTTATTCTATGGAATAAAACAAAATGCTCACCTCACTTTAACTGCAGTAATCCCCAAAGAGCAATTATATTATAGAAATAGTAAAGGAAAAAATTATGGAATCTCTACCATAATTTTTCCTTTATTTTAAAAAATTGTTTTTAATTTATTTTCTTAACTGGGGCAAGGGGGATGCTGACTGGTTTGGTTTTCATCTGATAAATGCATGTATCCCTCCCATAGTGCACGTAGGGTCATCTCATGTTTGAGGAACTCAAAGACAAGTAGGAGAAGTCCTCATCACCGGCCATCTTCCTTTTCTTTTAGAACCATCTTTTTGGCCTTGCTATGTGACAAAGAAAATTTATCTCAGCCATAAACCTTTAGATTTATATAGCATTTTCATTTCTAAGACTTAGAGACCATGTGTCTTAGGTATAATTGGTATGCTTGTCTTAAAAGTCTCTTATGTCAGTGGAAGAATTTTTCTCTCTCTTTTATATATGTTATTACATAGTAACATTCAATACTAATGTCTGAATAGAGCTTTAAAATTTATATTAATAAAAATGTGTTCACAGACTAACACTGATTATATTCCCTACTAATCTAGTTGAATTTGCATTTATTATACAACGTACAGATTTATCATGTGACCAAAGACTAAGCTAGATTCTTTCATACACTTTATATCATTTTGGTTTATCTCTCCCAATCTGCAGAAAAAAATATGAAGCTTCATGTAGTTAAATATACAAGTTCACATTGCCAGAAAATCATGGACCAGTAAAGCCAGCCCTAAATTGCTGTTTTTATTATATCCCACCAGTATTGAAAAAATAATAATAATGGTATTTACTGAACATACTTACTTGAAATTGTATGTGCACAGGACTCTAGAGGCTTTATTTCACTTAAACCTCACAATAGTAGGACATAAATACTAGAATTACTCCCACTCTGTAGATAAAGGAATGAGAATTCATTGACTCACTACTCAGGTAGTGGGTTCCAGAGTGCATGCAGCTACTATCATGCTGTGCTGCCCTTGAACATCTCATTTAAAACAGGACAGAATCAGGGGTGCCCCAGTGGCTCGGTCAGTTAAGCCTCTGACTCTTGATTTCAGCTCAAGTCATGATCTCAGGGTTGTGAGATCGAGCCCCATGATGGGCTCTGTGCTAGGTGGGGAGCCTGCTTCAGATTCTCTCTTCACCTCTCTCCCTCTGTCCTTCCCACCCAAAATTAAATAAATAACAACAAAAAACACTGTTTAAAAAACAAAGCAGGATGGAAGCATTCAGTAGAACTTGATCATTCCTAAGTATTTTGCACCCAACTGTATGCTGTATTCATTGTAGAAGTCACGGAATCACACTTCAACCGTAAGTTCTATCTTTCAGATATGAACTCAAATCTCTTTTCTGGCTCCACATACTTTTCCTTTGAAAATAGAAATAATAGTAGAGACAAAGAGAGGTAAGTAAAACAAAGAGAAAATGAAGAACCAGCACTGAGCCAAGCCAAGGTGAAGATTGAGAAAGGGTGATAGGAAATCTCAACACACTTATGAACATGCTGCTAAAGATGTTTGTTTGGAATTTAAATCAAAATCCTAATTAAGTTTCCTTAACTTATTTCCTAAAGGCCAAGTCTTTCTAGAGATAGTAGTTTGAACAAAGCCTAAGACCCTTGCCTTATTGTTTTAAATGTTTTTATTTAAGCGCATTATACCAACAGAAAAGTGGTCAAATAAAAAATATACAGCATAATACATTTTTACAAGCACCCACATCAAGAAACAGTACTACTGCCAATGGGGAGGTCAAAGTCATCTCTGTTGCAGTCAATGCCTTTAACAGTAAGCATTATCTTGCCTTCCAACGGTATTTAGCTTTGCAAGATGTACTTTATATAGAGGATTATGCATTGTTCTCAAAATTATGTTTATGATTCCATATCACTGTATTTCATTGTAGAATGGTCACTCTTGTTGTATGGCATTCATTCTGTGATATAAAAATATGTATTTATTTATTCTACTATTTGTGGGTATTTGGGTAGTTTTCAGTTAGGGGCTGATATAAATAGTGGTGCACCTGGACTCTACTAACAGCATCTTTTGATGAATAAAAGCCCTTAATTTTGATGTAGTACAATTTTTATCATATTTTTATATTTTTACTTTTATTGTTAGTATTTTATATGTGCTATTTATCTAATTTATTCCAAAGTCATGAGGATATTCTCCTCTTTCTCCAAGTTTTATTATTTTACTTTTGCATATAGATCTGAAACGCATACAGAATTGACTTTTTCATCAATAGGGTTAAATAAGTGTCAAGATATATTTTTTCCATAGGGGTACCCAATTGATCTAGTACTATTTTTTGAAAAAACTATCTTCCCTTACTGTACTGTGATGTCACATATGCTGTAAGTTGGTCAATGCTATATAGATAGAGACCTTTGACTTCATTTTTTTTTTTAGATTTTTAAATTTATTTACTTGAGAGAGAAAGAGTGAGCCTGAGCAGGAGGAGGGGCAGAGGGAGAGAGAGAGAATCCTCAAGCAGACTCCCTGCTGAGTGTGGAGCCCAGTGCAGGGCTCTACCTGAGATCATGACCTGAGCTAAAGTTGGAGGCTTAATGGATTGAGCCACCCAGGTGCTCTAAGACCTTTGACTTCTAAAAAACTATATTCTAAAGTTTCTCCCTTTCTCCAGAAATGGTGAAAAGGAAAAGAATATGGGAATTCGTAGGGGGTGGGGTGGGGTGGGGAGGTGAATAGCAAACTAGTTGCCCTCAGTGCCTACACAAGCTTAACATATTGAGAAATTTTCATATAAAAATCTGAATTTTCAGATTCTCGTTCAAAATTAAATAATCTAGAAACATTGAGCACAAATTTCTGTGTAGCACCAATTGGCTGAAGATGAATAACAGCCAAGCCCTTCTAATTGAATATGGTTTCCATATAAGCACAGTTGCCTTCATTTCCCACATGCTACATTCATTTATATTATTTATTTACCTTACCCTCCACCCATATTTCTGATGCCAAAGACAGCGGTAGAGAATTTCTCTGTGGCTTTTTAGCTCACTTATCATCATTGAAAGATCTGAGTACCTGTGGATTTTGGCCCAATCCAAATAACTTTCTGGGCTTATTGACAGATATGTAGAGTGGAGGGGATTCTCCTTTGATAACCAAAGGAAAATGAGATGGCTTGCATAAACTAAATGCAATAGACTTGGGCTTAGTCCCAGCAGTCAAGTCATCCATCCAGGCAGAAATCCCATCCTCTCATTTGTCTTTTTGGCAAATGCGTTCTACGCTCTCTGCATAATGCAAATAAGCTTCTACTTTGTATTATCCTAACACCCTAAATAAATTTTAAAAAATGCCCAATTTTAGCACACAAATACACTGTAATAATGCTAATATGCAAGGGGAATTTTTTCAAAAAGTTGTTTTTGAAACAACTTAGCAATTGTAATAACATTGGATGATGACAGATAGTGACTATACTTATTATGGTGAGCAGTGAGTAATGTATAGAACTGTTGAATCACTATGTTGTACATCTAAAACTAATATTGTATATCAACTATACCTCAATAACAATTTTTTTAAAAGGTGCTTATCATTAATATTTATAGAAATGCAAATCAAAGCCAAAATGAGGTAACACTTTATACTCACTATAATGGTGATCAAAGAGATAACACACTGTAACTCATCATAATTAGCACTCATAATAATCAGCTTCTAACAAGAAATCCCTCTTGTGAACAAATGCATTCAAAATTCAACATAATATTATTTCTAAGTATCTGTATGTCCCCCCATGACCACACTAATGGTAAGTCCTTTAAAGAAAGGGACTATGTCCCATTTATATCTCTGTATCCACTGCTGAGTACGTTGGTTCATATTGTGTCATCAATAACTGCTAAACTAAATGCAAAAAGTGTTGCTAAATGTGAATTTGTTGATTGAAATAGTTATTTCTTTTTTTAACTAAGTTTTGCTTTCTGATTAAAAATAATAAATGTTTGAAAATTATAAAGTGAATAAGAATTTAAAAATCTATTATTTCACCCTCTAATTAAAACTATGAATATTCAGTGCATTTACATCTCAACTTATATGCCTGATGTAGACTCCACTGTACACCCAATTATTTTTCAGTAAGCTCAAGTCCCATTGATAGCAATGAAGATTTAGACTTATCAGGTAATAAGCAACCAACCAAAGTCAATTTTCAAAATAATCTCACCATTGTACCTCTCGGGACAATTAATTGCTCCTATGCGGCAATAGTCCCCAGGTAAACAGATATATCTATTTGGATCTATACACTTTTGTCTCTTTTTAGTTGCTAAGACCAAGTCACCAAGAAGTGCAATCGGTAGTTGAGAGGTTCCCAAGTCAGCAGACTTAGCTTGATCATCTTTATTTACAAGTCAAGATTATCTCCTTGTGATCTTCTTCTATGCCTTCTGTTTAAATCCCTTCCAACCCCCTTTGCAAGCCCTCCAACAAGTTGGGCCTAGTTATGCTACATGTTGTTTCTCCTCTAATAACCACTGACTTCATTTCCATATGGCTTTTCTCATTATAGTATCACCAACATGAACAATATCATATCATTTACATGAGAAAGAGACTGCTACAAAAAAGGCAACTGAAGGTGGTACTAATTCATTTCAGACTTTGTTGGGATCTTCATCTACTTGCCTATTCCTAAATTTGATGTGTGGCTTAAGATTTGTAGTTGTAAGTATGAAAATATAATCTTCCTTCTTTTTAATGTAAAGCTGTTAGTCAACCATGCAGATTTTCTCTTTGTATAGATGACTATGGCATTCTGCACTTAGGCTCCCCAAAATTCATGTTTTTGTGATTGTTACTTTTGGAAGTTTGAACTAAATATGATTTTTTAAATTTTTTTAAGATTTTATGTATTTGAGAGAGAGAGAGAGAGAGAGAGAGCATGAGTGGGGGGAGGGGAAGAGGGAAAGAGAGAAGCAGACTCCCCACTGAGGAGTTTGCCTAACTCCAGGATCATGACCTGAGCTGAAGGCAGATGCTTAACTGACAGAGCCACCCAGGTGCCCCTAAATGTGATTATTTATCATATTATATGAGTATCCATATGTTTCACAATGTAGTACCATTATTTTTTATGACATCATGAATTTTGAATTTAAAGATCCTCTTATATTTGTATATAAAATGTGCTTATAGTTAATAACAACACTAATTCTAAGTTTTAAGGTAGATATGATTTTCTATTCCTTAGGGAAAAAGAAAAAAAGGTTGGATGTATTATTTAATTTTTGTGGCTATCTATCTTGATTAACAAATGTGATAGTAGAAAGCTAAGCCCCTCCCCCAAAAAAACTTGGGAAATGAAAGACTGAAATAAAGAGGGTCCTAAATTGTTCTCCATAATAATATATAATGAAGTTTAAGCTTATTTAGGGAACCCACTGTTACCCCCTCGGTGTTCCCAGATTCATGTTCAAGAGCGCTTGAGGAATGAGAATCCCAGACAAGGCAACAAGAGGGTAAGAAGCAAAAGCTTTATTGAGCAGAAAGAAAGACTCCCATACAGGAGGGGCTTAGGGGAGCTAAGCCCCAGCAATGGAGTTGTCTAGGGGTTTTCAGGAGACTTATCTGGGCAGAGGGCAGAGTTCATGGGCTGCCAGTGACAATTTCCCATTGGTTAGTTTAGGGACTTTTCCATATAAGACTGTGGCACCAGTGACCCGGTGGACATAGTGTTATGTCCTAGCTTCCTGTTATCTGAATCTGTTGCTTAGCCATGAACAGTCTATTTTCAACCTCTTTGTCTCCTTTAGGCCCCTTGATGGTTTCTTTGTTCAGTCGTTTGTTGGGTTTTAGGCATGTAAGTGTTGTTTCCTGAAGATGTGCAACCTTGCTCAAGTCAGTTCCCTAACTCCCTATTAACTCCTTAACTCCTATCACGGTAAGAAAGGAAATAGGAGCAAAAGACACAGTGATGTGGAGGAAGCCTGAGGCTCAGTGAAAAAGCATGGCGAGGGAGGAATACTTGATGGTTAGAACAAGAAATTGGAACAAAAAATGACCATTAGAACACAGGAATTTCCAGAAATAATAAATAAGAGCTAAAGGAATTTTATTTCTATATTTAAATAAAATGTTAGGGTAGAGCCTTTCTTTCTCTTCAAGTGTTTTCACATGAAGAAGTTTCAGCCTGTCCAGCCTCTCTCCCTACCTTGAAGAAGTAGTGAGGTATGTTACATGAGTGGGAGAAGAAACAGAAGAAGCTCATCTCAGCCAACACCCCATTCTTCTTGGATCTGGCGGCATGCTGGGAGGATTCTTGGAGGAGCTGCCCTTCTAATCAAGTGGACAGCTTAGCCAGACAGGACAACAGTTGCCTGGTGCTACTTGTAGCTTAATTGGCCTCACTCAAGAGTGCACCATGCAATTAGTGAGCATGCTAATCTACCTTCATCCTCCAATAACATTCTTATCCACAATAAGGTGATATTTTGGCATTCATCTGTCTCTCATCTCAGTATTTTAATATTATTTAATAGATATTATTTATTAAATCCTTCAAACCTCACACAAGTTTGATTGCCATGAACTTTGAAAAGTAGATGAAAGTTAGATTTTCAGGACCTGTCCCCAACCCGCCACCCCCCAAAAAAGGAAAGAAATCTGCAGAAAGCAAAATTTCTGGTGTCCTGTAGATAGTTGCAGTGGATGAAGATCACTCTATTTTAGTAAATGAGGGAGGGTCATTTTTGACTTTGACTTTGGAGGGTCACTGGGTATTTATACAAAAGAACTGAAATGATGGTCTTGAAGAGATATTTATATTCCCATGTTTATTGCAGCAATATTCACAATAGCCAAGATGTGAAAAAAACCTAAACATCTATCAATGGATGAATGTATAAAGGAAATGTGGTATATTCATACAAAAGAATATTATTCAGCCTTAAAAAGGACATCCTACCATATACAACAACATGGATGAAACTGGAAGGTGTTATGCTAAGTGAAATACTTCAGACACAGGACAAATACTGCATGATTCTACTTAGGTGAGGTGTCTAAGATAGTCAAACTCACAGAAGCAGGAAATAGAATGGTAGTTACCAGGGAGGGGGGAAATGAGGAGTTGATGTTAAACAAATACGAAGTGACACTACCTGGATCAGGTGATCAAGGCTACCAACAACATTGATAAATCATATTAATAGTGTGTATTCTTGATAGGATGAGGATTTTGGAACTTTTACCTTTGTGATCTTCCTCCCTAAAATTCATAATGCCTGTTTTACTGTGATAAAAAAAAAAAAAAAAAATCACACAAAACCCAGTTGAGAGAAATTCTACAAAATATCTGACTAGTATACCTCAAAACTATCAAGGTCATCAAAAACAAGAAAATCTGAGAAAATGTTACAGTCTGAAGGAGCCTAAGGAGACATGATGACTAAACATAATGGGGCAGCCTGGGTGGGATTCTGGGCCAGAAAAGGGATATTAGGTAAAAACTAAGGCATATTTCTCATCCTCTGATAGGCACCCCACTGCAGCAGCACCCCTTACTTAAAGTTCCTTGTCTCTATGAAGTATCTAACATCTGTGCCTCTATCCTTACCATGCCGCAGCCTCAGAACACTGAGTTAAACCCTGGGCAAGGTGTAACTTCCCCTACAGGGAAGGCTGCCTTTCTATACCAGCATCTCTGTTCCTTCAGCACCTACGCAGTCTCCAGTGCTGAGATTAGCCTGGATAGTGTCCTGTAACAGGTGCTGTTGTGATTCCTCCCCTGCAGCAGGGATTGTAGGGACTGGTAGGAACAAGAAAGTCAACATGCCCTCTCCAGGAAGTTTGGCTACAGCTTGTCCCTACCCCAGTGGCAGCTGCACTGGGTTCAGGTCCAGGGGCTTCTGTAGTAGTTGTGCAGGTGAAGGGCCTCAAACTAGAATCAAGAGCTTTACGTTTGTTCACCCCAACATTTTTCCCAGTTAAACATTTGGAAGAAGTCTTCATCACAGAGGATTTTTAGGGCAGTGAAACTATTTTATATGATTACTATAAGGATGGATACATGTCATTTATATTTGTCTAGATCCACTGAATATACAACACCAAGAATGAACCCGAATGCAAATTACAGACTTGGAGTGATTATGATGTCATTGTAGATTCATTAGTTGTCACGAATGTCCCTCTCTGGTGGGAGATGTTAATTAATGGGGGAGGCTATGCATGCATTGGGAAAGGAGGTAGATAGGAAATCTCTATCTTCTCCTTGATTACCCTATGAGCTTAAAACTGCTCCAAAAAAAAGAGTCTATTAAAAATAATAAATAAAGTAAAAAATTAAAGGACCTCACAAGGCTCCTTGAACAAAATTCCTCATAGTGGGTCTCTGCAAGGTCTGTCACTTTCAAGCCAAAGTGCCCTATTTTAGGACAAATATTTTGCAATCAGATTGCAAACTCGTGGAGTCTCCTTTAGTGCACTGCTTTCTGACTCCAGCCTTTGTATTACTCATGGAAAGCCTTACTTATTTCCTCTTGTCAGACCTCATATTCTTTTGTATTTCACCATATACATTGATAGCTTATTAAACCCAGCACAGAACTATTAATTTCCCTCTTAGGAGTAGAGGGCAAATATTTATATTCCATTTCTTCTAGTTCAAAATTAGAAGCAGTTAAGTCTCCATAAATGACATCCTTCCTTTCCCTCACTCACTATTTGATCCTTAGCCAAGTTGTGAGGGATTGGCCCTAGGTATAAATTTTATCTTAAATCTGTATACTTATTTCCAATAAGAGCCACTTACTCTGCCACTTCCCTATTCTAATTGGTTGTCATCTTTTACTTGGATAATTTATAGCCTCCAAACTGGGCTCTTCAATTTTTCTCACTAGACCCAGGGTATCTGTGAGCACAAAGCAGCAGTATCAAAATGATGTGGAAGTGTTGGATCAAGAAGACTTTCCAAAAGTTGATGGTTGGTTTGCACTTTAAAGGATCAGTAGAATTTGGTCAGATAGAAAATGGGTGGAAAGTATTCCAAGAAAAGAAAGTATGGGAACAACTCACATGTAACATGGCATAATAAGGTAACAGTGGCCAGGTGGGGTTTCAAGCACTGAGAGGATGGTGCCTCACTTGGGATTCTTGGAGAAGTATCATAAGCAATGCAGACATTTGGGCTAAATGTGAAATACAATATTTGAAGTTCATTTTACCCTAGTTGGCATATTTCTTTCCATAATGTTGGGAAATAATAGAAAATGCCAATTTAAATAAGGTTGTAGTTATCTAGAAATGTAAGTTTCCCTACTTAGATTTACTTTCTATTCCTGCACACTACAATGTACAACCATTTCATCTTCCCTTAATGAATTGTTGGTCCTTCAAAAGACAGATGAAATTTACATACCTGAAGAACAAGCAACCTATGATTCATTATATACCAGCTTTTGAGAAGGGGATATTCACCTTGATTTTAGCACTCTCTTTATAGTAAGACTCACTTCAGAGCATTAATTTGGGGTCATGGTGATAGAGAGGAAGAAAAAGGGGGTGAATCTTAACCTTTCTTAGTAGAAAGTATCCTCCTACGGGTGCTTGGGTAGCTCAGACCATTGAGTGTCTGACTCTTGGTTTTGGCTCAAGTTATGATCTCATGGGACATGGGATCTAGCCCTTCACTGAGCTCCATGCTCAGCAGGGAGTCTGCTTCAGGATTCTCTCCCTCCGCTCCTTCCCCCCCCAAATGGATAAATAAATCTTTAAAAAAAGAAAATATCTTCCTAAATAATATAGAATATCAAAAGTGCATCAGAATCTCTGACTATTGCTGGAGTTCTTTATGCATTTAAAATTTAAGTACATGGAAGTAAAAAGTCTTTCTAAACCTGTGGCTCACAATTATGGAGGAATTTACCCATCAGGGAACACCCAGCTATGTCAAGAAGCATTCTTAATCATCCAGGAGATGCTATTGGCATGTAGTGGGTAGAAGACAGAGATGCTGATAAACATACTGACATGTACAGGGCAATCCCTCGATACAAGACTTACGCAGCCCACAATGTCAATAGTTGCATTTGAGAAGCTCTGTTCTAGACCAAGCCTCTCATTTTACAGAAGATTAATCCAATGCCCAGAGAGAGAACATGCTTAGACCTCAGTCTCACAGCTGGAGAGGAGTGGGATTCTTCCCACCTGCCTCCTGTGCACAAGAGGTTATGCTATACATTCAAACTATTGGACCCAAACTGCAGGGAAGACATGGGTCTTCCACAAATCTAAGGACTTACCAACATGATCACTAATTTCCTATTATGGAGATGTTAAATCTCATTGCCTTCCCTCTGTAGAAAAAAAAAAGAAATACCAAGAAAGTGGTCTAATTTCAGGGGAAAGGAATAGCCAAGAGTTTTCTTAAATTAAGTTTCTCGAAGGAAACCAAAGAACTCTGAGAATATGGAGTTTTCTTCTGGGATATAAATAGAACTCATATGAGCCTTGGAGAATTTGAATCACCCACTCTTTGGCACCTAAAATTTCATTTGGCCAAACAGCATCTGTAGCATATTAAAAAGAAAAAAAAAAAAAAAACAACTATTCAGATTTTATCACTCTCCTGCTTAAATCTCACCAATGGCTTCTCATTGCAATCCCAGTAAATCCCTGACTCTTTTTATCAGTGAGTACAAGACTGCACTTCTCACCATTCTGACCTTATCTTTTACTTCTCTCCCCTTTGTCTCTGCCTCAGGACTTTGAAGTTATTCTTCGCTGTAAAGGAAATGTTATTTCCCCAAGAGAATTCCTATTTAGATTCTTATCATTCATTCAGGCCTTGGAAAAAAGTCAGCTCTTCAGAAAAGATCATCCTATTTAAAGAAAGTCACCCCTATAATTACTTATAGTCACCTCTTTATTTCCCTCATAACGCTAAGAAAATCTAGAATTATTTAGGTGTTGTTTATTTATTGATTTTTCCTCCTCCTAGAATAGAATTTCCAGGAGGGCAGGACTGTCTGTATCTGTCTTGTTCAGTGCTATATCCAGAGTATCTTCAATAGTGTATGGCACTCAGTAAACCTCAACACATTTATTAAATGTATGAATGAATGAAGTCAATAACAACAGTGAGAAAAGGGGAAGAGATTTTAGTGTGAGACTTCAGGGGGAAAGAAAAAATGGGGAAGGGGGCACACAACAAGTTCTACTTCCAGGAATAAGAGTGATCAAATGAAGGGGTAAGAATGTTTTTGTCAGGAGTGACAACAATAAGGAAATCAGTCTGAAACAACAGTCTAAACCAAGTACGATCTGAATTTTAATTAAAAAATAAACAACAGGGAATATACGAATAGGAATAGGAGAGATATTGTTTAAGGATACAAACTTGCAACTAGTAGAAAAATAAGTCCTGGAGATCTAATGGATAGTATAGTGAATCTAGACAATATTGTATTATCATCATCAAACTTGCTAAGAAACTAGGTCTTAATTACTGATTAATTAATAATTAATGACAATCATGTGACATGACAGAGGTGCTAACTATCACTACAATGGCAGTCAGATTACAATATATAAGTCTATCAAGTCAACACGCTGTATGCCTAAAATTTAGACAATTTAAAAATAAAAAGTGAAAACAATCTCTTCAATATTTTAAGATTTCCTATCCTTCTGTAACTTTTATTTTGCCACTTTCCCAGCTCCCAGTGACTTGGGTTCCTCCTCTGTATACTTCATAGATAACACAATCTCATATAACTGTTGTTGGGATTAAATGGAATTTTAAATACAAGGGTATTATCACAAAGCCTAGCATCTAGAATTTAATAATTATCATTACTGTCAGTAGGTGACAGGGTTTATTAATGGTTCATTGCTATCTGCTTTAATTTAATTACTATCAGTAATAAAACCACACAAGAAAATAAATTTGAGAAACCACAAAGAGCTGTGTGGATGTTTCAAGAACAGCAGCATTAAGGAGAAATTAGGAACTGGTACATTCTTCCAAGCAGAGCCCCAGTGGAATATAATACAGATGGAAGATCTGATGATGGCAGCAGGTAGGCAAATCCCTGGGGCCTGTGGGAGGAAGAGGGAAGTGTAGAACAATGAACCCCTGGAGGTTGTAGAGATAAAAAAGGAGAGGAGATATTGAATTTGAGAAACTTTCCAGGGAAAGCAATAACCAGAATTGGAGCTAGCTCTATATTTGAAACAGAAAAATGAAGGTGGGGGAAAAAAAAAGGTAAAGTTAAAAATATTGCAAAGGTTTGAAATATAAAACGTCCCTGTCTTTCTAATTCTTTCTTGAACTTTCCAATTTTTCAATATATTTGCATCTCCAGAGCACATGTGGTTTGTTTTTTTTTTCCTGTCTCTCTTTTTATCTGCTTCATTTTCTTCTTCCTTTTCCTTCTCCCTTCGCTCTGTCCCTTTCTATTTCTAGGTCTTTTTCATTCCTCATCTTTTTGACATTTTGAGTATGTTCTCAGATGGTTTCCATGGGGAATTACTAAAGTGAGAGCCACATTTCCTTTCTAGAGGCACTTCTAACATGAGCTTCATGGCTCCTTGTGATTAAAATAATTAATCTTCATTTGCTTCAAAACGGTCATGAGGCTGTAAGTGTCTCCCACACTGTTGTAAACAACTTAAAGTAAAAGCATGTGGTATTTACTTTTCATCACCAGTGCTGAGGATCATGCCTGCCTGGCATATTTCCAGCATCTAATAAATGAAAATGTTAAAACGAATAAGTAGTATTTATTTATTTTCAAAATAGCATATAATAAAGGACCCAAAACAAAATTTTGGAAAGAGAAACTATGGACATAATGAAATGGAAGCAAATGTATTCAATGGAATTCCTCTAAAGAATATTTTGAAAGTCACTTGCGAAAAAAGGTAGAAACACAAAGGTACCTAACTATGGTCTCAAACCAATCCTAGGAGAGAAATGAGAAGGAAATGGAGGGCAGCAGGGAGAATTGGTAGGAGTTGGGGTGGAGAAAATAATTTTGTAATCTACCTATGCCATGTAGCCTCTTCCTTTGATCTTCCCAATCTCCAGGAAAATGAGCTGAGGGAATGCCCAGGTGGATCTTTTTTGGAAGCCAGGAAAGAGCTAACAGACGGGCGGGGCGGGGGTGGGGGGTGGGGGGCTGGTGTCTAACTGACATTTGCATTATCTACTTGTGAAGGCAGATAAACAATGAAATTGCAACCAAACTCCTTGGAAATAAAAGGTGCAAATCAAAACCAGAATAAGATAATATTTTTCTAATCAATTAAAATTTAAAGCTATTATTTTTGATTAATCTTTAGAGTATAGAAAGATGAACAGTCTCATATAATAGTATTGGAAATAAATATTGCTATTGTTTGGGAAATAAGTAGACAAAATATATCTTGCTGAATATGTATGTTCTTTGACCAGAAAAATATACTTTTAGAAATCTACACTAATTGAAAATTTTAAAAAAAAAATCATTCTACTTAAAATGTTAAAAATTGAAGCTACCTAAATGTTTAACTTTACAAATATAAATATATTGGGTGCATCCATTAATTTTATACAGCCATCATAAATGCTGTAAGAGTACACTTATCATGATGAATACTGAGTAATGCATAGAATTGTTGAATCACTCTATTATATACCTGAAACTAATATAATACTGGATTTTAACTGCACTGGAATTAAATTGTAAAATCACTTAAAAAATTGGAAAAAAGTTTTTAATGACAAAGAAAAGTGAATATTATTTAAAGGTAGAAAAAAAGATTAAAAATTTTATATTGATTTTGAGCCTATATACACTGTTGGGGTTAATGTAGAGCATGAAATCAGCCATAATACCTTGGCTTGCTAAAATGTAACACAGAAGCCGCTGGGGGTGAGGGAGGGTTTCGGAGAATGGTGTGCTCCTTTGGAATGCCAAGGCCCGTGTGACCACTCCGCCGTTGGAATGCCAGGGGAGTTACCTTCCCCTGAAGCTTTCTTAGCCGAAACAGCCGCCCTGCGATCTAAGAGATGTACGCATTGTCCCTTAGGCTATGTTTAGTAGAACACATGGATTAGCATCTCTTATCTTTCCTGTAAATCCTCTAGGTTTCTGTAAGACCCCTTGTCACACATCACGCGCTTGAGAAACAATGATAAGGATATCCTGAAGGACCAATGAAAGCAGGAGCAAAGAAGAGCAAAGGGTCTTCGTCTCAGCGTTGACCCCCTTGCCTTCTCCTCTCTTTCATGGCAAAGTTTGGAGTAATCTTTCATCCGTTGGTACAGGGATTGCTGACCATTCCCGGCAATACACATACATAAAAATGTGTACATATTTCTGTACTTTCTAAATTGTATACAATGAGCAACAAAAGAAAACAAGGATATAAAACTTTAAATAGATTCACCCCTAGCTGCCATCAGTTTATCCAATTGTTAAATAGTGAGTGATGGCCCTAGTCAGTGTAGAAGACAAATAACGCCCACATCTTGGTTTCCAATAGGGGTAACCATGCTCCTTGGAGAAATGACTGACTGAGGACCAGAGCAAAGAGTTAACAAGGTGAGCCTGGAGCATCTTGTCATGCTGGAAATTAAGGCAGTGCTAAAAAATTAAGTAAACATAAACAAAAATATAAATTTATGGGGGGTATATGAAAGGAACATAGGAGTTAACTGAAAGCTGACTCAATAGCCAAAGCTGGAACAATTTGAGAAACAAAATAACATTGTATTGGATTATAGCCCAAAGTATATAAAATAAATATCCATCAATTCATACTGATACAAATAAATAATTGTATAAGTAAATGAGAGAGATTAGATCAATATCCCTTGCAGAAGAATTCAAAAAAATTTATATAGATATTCAGCCCTCAAAAGGAATAGCGTATATCCATGGACCTTAAAGTGTGAGCTGTGCAGAGTGACTTCCTTCGAAAGAGTTCAGTATGGAAAGAGGGAAAATGATGTACTTTCTAGTGAAGAAACTTGATAAATGCTACCTCTGTAGGTGATTATGATCAAATATATTTACAGTGAAAAATCCTGGTGAGAGCATATATCCTTGTATGATGGGATGAAAATGTCTCCTTTATGGTCTTCCCATCAAAAAACTACAACCCAAGTCTAATGAAGAGAAAAACATCAGACAAATTACAATAGAGGAGCATCCTAAAAAATATCTGACCAATACTATGAAAAACTGTCAAGGTCATAAAAAATAAGGAAAGTCCCGGAAAGTGTCACAACCAAGAGGAGCATAAGATGTGACAAGTAAATGCAATTTGGTATCTTGGATGGACACTGGAACAGAAAAAGTACATTAGGTAAAAACTAAGGCAACCTAAATAAACTATGTACCTTAGATAATAATGTATTAATTATTATATATCAATATTGTCTTATTTTTTAATTACCATATTAATTAAGATGTTAATAATGGGAGAAACTGTATGCTGTTGCATTTCTATAACCAATAATGAAGCAGCAGAAAGAGAAATCAAGGAATCAATCCCATTTATAACTGCATCAAAAATAATAAGATAACTGGGAATAAACCTAACCAAAGAGGTGAAAGATCTATACTCTGAAAACTATAAAACACTGATGAAAGAAATTGAAGATGACACAAAGAAATGGAAAGAGATTTTATGCTGATAGACTGGAAGAACAAATATTATTAAAATGTTTATACTACCCAAAGCAATCTACACATTTAATGCAATCCCTATTAAAATACCAACAGCTTTTCATAGACCCAGAATAAACAATTCTAAAATTTGTATGGAACCACAAAAGACCAAAGCAATCTTGAAAAATAAAAGCAAAACTGGAGGCATCACAATTCTGAACTTCAAGTTTTATTACAAAGCTGTAGTAATCAAAACAGTATGCCCTGGCATAAAAATAGCCACAGAGATCAGAACAGAATAGAAAACCCAGAAATGAACCCACAACTATCTTGTCAATTAATCTTTGACAAAGCAGGAAAGAATATCCAGTGGAAAATAAATGTTGTCTCTTCAACAGATGGTGTTGGGAAAACTCGACAGCAACATTAAAAAGACAGAAACTGGACCACTTTCTTACACCATACACAAAAATAAATTCAAAATGGATGAAAGACCAAAATGTGAGGCCTGAAACCATAAAATTCCTAGAGGAGAACACAGGTAGTAACCTCTTTGACATCAGCTATAACAACTTCTCCCTAGATAGATGTCCTGAGGCAAGGGAAACAAAGAAAAAATAAAATATTGAGACCACATCAAAATAAAAAGCTTCTGCACAGCAAAGGAAACAATCAACAAAACTAAAAGGCAACCTACGGAATGGGAGAAGATATTTGCAAATGAAATATCTGATAAAGGGTTAGTATCCAAAATATGTAAAAGAACTTATAAAATTCAATACCCCAAAAATGAATAATCTAATTAAAAATGGGCAGAAGACATGAATAGACATTTTTCCAAAGAAGACATCCAGATGACCAACAGACACATGAAAAGATGTTCAACATTTCTGATCACTGATCAGAAATACAAATCAAAGCTACAATGAGATATCACCTCACACCTGTTGGAACGGCTAAAATCAACAACATAAGAAACAACAGGTATTTGTGAGGATGTGGAGAAAGGAGAATCCTCTTGCACTGTTGGTGGGAATGCAAACTGGGGCAGCCACTCTGGTAAACAGTATGGAAGTTCTTCAAAACATTAAAAATAGAGCTACCCTACCATTGAGCAATTGCTCTAGTAGGTATTTACCCAAAGAATACAAAAATACTGATTTGAAGGGATGTATGCACCCCTATGTTTATAGCAGCATTATCAACAATAGCAAAATTTTGGAAACAGCTGAAGTTTTCACAGACTGATGAATGAATAAAGAAAAAGTGGTGTGTGTGTGTGTGTGTGTGTTAATCTTGCCATTTGCAATGACATGGGTGGAGTTAGAGTATTATGCTAACCAAAATAAGACAGAGAAAGACAAACAACATATGATTTCACTCATATGTGGAATTTAAGAAACAAAACAAATGAGAAAAGGAAAAAACAAAAGAGAGGCAAACCAAGAAACAGACTCTCAACTACAGAGAACAAACTGGATGGTTACCAGAGGGAAGGTGGAGCGGGGGGATGATAGGTTAAATAGGTAGTGGGGCAAAGGAATGCATTTGTTGTGATGAGCACTGGGTTTTGTATGGAAGTGTTGAATTACTATACTGTACACCTGAAATTAATATTATACTATATGTTAATTAATTGGAATTTAAATAAAAACTTAAGAAAAAAATAATGGGATAAACTGAGTAATAGGGGCCTATGGGAACTCTCTGTACTAACTTCTCAATTTCTCCACAACACAAACTCTTCTTAAAAAAACAAAGTTTAATAAAAAAATAAGTGGTGATTTTATGTTGAAATTCTTTACCCAAATAAATTACCGAGTATGATACATCTCAAAAAAGAAAAAAAATCACCTTCCATATATAATTTCTTAGGAAATTCCTAGGGAAAAAATGCTTTACCAAACAAAGGGTGACAAATAAGAAAGAGGAAAAATAGAATCTAAGACACAAGAGAAAACAAAGCAATTCCTAAATTAATGGCATAAGAAAATCCTGAGAAGTCTGAATAGCCAGTGTAGACAGCACCCAGTACAGATTTAACAGTAAGACAGAATATCAGTAGGCATAGCTTCAAAACAAATTTGATTTGTTACATTATATATATGCTTATACAGAGAAAAAATTTACATTCAAACTAAAGAGAGTTCTATAGGAAATTTAAAAACAACAACAAAAATAAAGGCAATTAATATCTACAAGGAAAAGTTGCACAAAAAAGGAAATTTGTATATTACAAGAGTCATAATAATGTAAAAAAGTACATTGACTTCAGTGAAAACTTATGAAAATGTTACCTAGAAGTTATAAATATATTTTGAATGTGGAAGAGGCAGATTGTATGAAGAGACTTTGGGGGAGCTGTGTACAGGATTGTAAGGAAGCTAAATCTTTACCTTCCATAGCAGTAAATCAAAAGTTCTACTTATTTTGGCTTTAATTTACTCTTCTTTTCTTAAATTCATAATGTTAAATCATTAATTTTTAAGCTTTTCTCCTTTTTAAATATGGTCATTTAGTTTTTAAAATTTTCTTCTAAGTCCTGTTTTAACGGTATTGCAAAGTTTTTTAAATCATATTTTAAAATTAGTATATAGGAAAAGGTTCTTTTGTAGGTATCTAGGTCTACATATTCTGACACACAGATGAATTCACGTAACAGTCACCATGATCAAGATATAAACAGTTCCATCACCCTAAGAATACTTCAACCTGGAATCCTCTATTGTTCTTTGTCCCCAAACTCACAATCTCTGGCAACAACTGTTTTCCATAGCTGTGTTTTTATCTTTTTAAAAAAATGTCAAATAAATGGAATCATGAATTTTATAACATTATAAGGCTGGCTCTTTTCACTTACTACAAGCCTTGAGATTCATCTAGGTTACTGCACGTATCAATAGTTCATTCCCTTTTGCTGCTGAGTAAAAAAGGAAGACAGAGTTGCCATCAACGAACTTTGGGAAGGCTAAGGATGGAGCAGATTTGGAGGAAAAGACCAGTTCTTCAGTTTTATGTATGCTTAATTTTAGATGTCTATTTACGATCCAAGTGGAGATGTAGAGTAAGGAGTTGCAAGTTTGAGGCTATCTCCATATTTATCAAAAGAGAGAAACATACTCTTTCCATACACATGCATGTATGTATAGAATACATCAGGATGTATGTACATATACTGTTTGAGGACTGCGTTCTGAGGCAACTGAAAGTTGAAAGGGCAATGAAAAAAATAAATTAAAAAAAGGACTGAGAAATAGTGTCAGAAAAGAAGGGAAAATAAGAAACTAAAGTCAGTGGGACTCTAAATCACTTGATTGTATCACAGAGGAAGTGACGTGTTAGTATCTGCTTACAAATCAAGAATTATAAGAACTGAAAACTGAGCAGTGGTTTCATCAATGAAAGCTATTGATAACTTTGACTAGAACTGATGGAATGATGGGGACCAAAATCTTTATTTTAGAAAGAATGGAAGGGGTGAGGACTGGAAAGAGCAAATCGAATTTTGCTACAAAGGGAAGTAACAAAATCTGGTTGTTGCTGGTGGAAAAACTAAGATCAAAATAAGCTATTCTGTTTTCCTTCAGATTGGAGTGTTACTGCCTGTTTTCATGCTGATAGGAATAATGCAGTAGAGGAAGAAATTGGATAGTATCTAAAAGTTTAAAATGAATAATAGTAGGTTGTGTGTGTTATTCAGAAGATCAGATAAAGCTTAAACTAAAATTATTTGCCTGTGAGAACAAAAATCAGGAGAGAGGTGGAGTAGTGTGGGACAAGTTACTGTTGTTTTTATTGTAATCCTTGTTAGAATAACAAGTATAAAAGTACAGGTTTAATCACAAATCTGAGTTGAAACTATATCTTCTTAACTCTGAATTGAAATGCCAGTGAGATGCAGCTTTCCTTCATAGTTATTTCCCCACAGAGCCTAATTAGTTTGGGTGGCCAAATCCAACTTTTGACCCCAAGATTAGAACTGTAACCCTTCTTAAATTTTGCATAGTTAGTATCATCTAATAGATGATTGATTGGATTGAGATTTTCCAGTTGTACCACAGAATTGTACCACTATGAACTCAGTAGTGACAATACACAGTCACTCTCAAAAATCCCTGAGGAAACCCCAAGTATTTACTTTTTCCAGAATGTTTCTAAACAGGTAACCACAAAAACAACCATATAACACTTGTACTACCTAAGTGCAGGTGTTGTCAAATTGAAAGCATCCCCATGCTTTGTAGTGCTACCTGACGAGCCATTGTCTTTCTCCAGTTCTTAGGACTGCAGAGAAACCTAGAAGTTGTCCATAAGTCAGTCCTTCCATTGTGAGTTAATGATCTATCCCACAGTTACTATAATTCATTCCTATTTGCTATAGAAATTTTAACTTGGAAGGACCCTTGGATAAGAATTTTCAGAATCAAAGGAGTTAAGTAAATCGTCCAAGTTTATCCAGATTGTTAGTAAATGAACCAGATGAAGAATTTGGATATCCTAGCTCTTGGTCTAACTCTGGTTGGCTGACAAACCAACAATCTTTTTCTTCTTTTCTATTGTCTACTCCTTCCAAGTCTTATTGTCAGTTCCTCTTCATGAACTTGATCCCTCTACCTACTCACTCTCTAACCTCATGCTGTACCACTTCCATCTTGCTTACTCCTTTCTGACTAAAGAATCTCTTCCTCAAGGCCATTGAGCTTGTTCTACCTCCTACCCAAAGAGAAAACCATCCCATAAAAAATAACCACCATCTCTCACCTCAATCTTCCCAGTTTTATCTTCTCCATATCCTTTATTACCGTCTCACTTACCATATATATTTATTCATTAATTCATATACTGTCTCTCCTCCCCTACTAGAACACAAGCTCCATGAAAAAGAGTTTGCTTATTTTATTCACTACTGCATTCTCATGCTTAGAAAAAATGACTGGCTCAGAGGAGTGACTCAATACTTGTTCAATGAAGGAATGAATTTTAATACTATAACTGATAGGTTTGATCTCATATCTGGGTAGATAAATTCCTGTAACTAACAGAAACTTCATTGTCATTTCAAGTAGTCATAGAATTTTTCTCCAAAATGAGCATACCCTAGGATATAAAAAGTCTTGAAAATTATAAAAATATCAAATATTATATAATCATAAAAATAAGGTATAAACATAAAAAATGTAACTAAAAGTATCCTCTTATTTGGATACTTTAACATTCTTTTAACAAAATCATGGGAAAAATAGAAAATGTAATAGAAATTTAACTATATTAAATTGGGTGAGATGCAGCTAAAACCATATAGGAGGGAAATATTTATCCTTGAATGTTTGTTATAGTAAAGAAGAAATATTGATAAATAAGAAGCATCCAAAAAAAGAAACCAGATAAAGGGAATATAGGAAAATAAAATCAGGACATAACTATCAGTAAAAAATAGGAAAAAAAAACCGGCAAAGAGGAAATATCAACAAAATCCAAAAGTTGATGCTTTGAAAAGATTAGTAAGTTAGACAAAATTCTATTGAGTTTGTCTAAGAAAAAAAAAGAGGCACCCACCTAAGCACACATATAAACACAAAAATGCATGAAACACACACACACACACACAAACATATCTCCTTGCTACTATGAATAAAGGAAATTAACTGATATAACAAAGATTTCAAAATATCATATCATACTATAAATGATTTTATCACATTAAAATAGAAAATTTAGATAAAATGAAAATTTGTTAGAATATAATTTATAAAAACTCACTGAAGAACAAGTAGAAGAACTGAATAGTCTTATAATCATTTAAGAATGAAAAATAGAATAGAATCTACACATAGCACAAAAATAAACCCCATAACGAGTGGGTAGGTAGATTTAGGTCCAGTTGGTTTTATAAAGAAATTTTACCCTACTTTTAATATACAAATTGATCCCAGTTTTATGCAAATTATTCCCAAGAAAAATAAACCAAAACAAAGAAACAGTATAATCTTGATACCAATATTTAACAAGGATAGTACACGAAATGAGTTGCTCAATACCACTTACGAATAAAATTTTACTTTTGCAAAATTTTCAAAGAACATCTTAGTAAAATATGGTAATTCTTAGCTACCCATGCCTTCCACATGTGCAAGTCTGCCCTATTCCACCCTTGCCCATGAGTAAGGGAAAAAGTCTGCCTAATTCTGAGGTTATAAATAAGCATAGTAGCTTGCTCCGATAAACTATTCTTTTTAACTTATATTTAATAACAAAGGTAGTATTTTGGCCTCCATCTTTACTCCTTTAGTTATCAAGGTATACCTAACACCATCAGGGAAAGGAAGAAGGGTACAATTTACTAAAGTGCTATTAGTGGATGTTTAATATATGATAAGAATTCACTTAAAAATTTCATACTCGTTAACTTATTTAATTTTACAATGTCTCTATATGGTGCATCATTTGAAGCTGTGTAAACAGAAATGTCAGAAGTTAAGTGATTTACCTAAGATCATAGGAAGGGTGGAGTCAGGATTCCAATTCTGATTAAGTGAATTAATTGACTTTAAAGATCAATGGCAAAAGGAAAGCATATTTTTTTTAAAGAAAGATTTTATTTATTTGACCGAGAGAGGGAAAACAAGCAGGGGGAGCAGGAGAGGGAGAAGCAGGCCTCCCGCGGAGCAGGCGTATTAACCAAATGCAGCTTTAATTTGTGGAAAATATTTCTTAGTTTATAATACCCCCAACTCAATTCCGAAAGCATCAAAGCATTCAGCATAAGAAAACTCTAAAACTTTTAGAAAAAATTAAAACAAACAAACAAACAAACACAAGAATATATCTTTGTGGCAGGATAGAGAATATTCTCATACACATGAAGTAAAAGATAAAACTTATAAATAAATTTTGCTACATTAAATTGAAAACCTCTGCATGGCAAAAGAGATCAGAAACAAACTAAGATAACTCACAAAATGAAAGAAGATACTGATAACCCATATAACAGATAAAGAATTAGCAATTGGAAAATACAATGAACATCTTCAAACCAATAAAAATAAAAATGACGCATCACCAGGCTAACCCATCCTCCTACCCTCCCCCCGGTGATGGGTATTAAAGAGGGCACGTTCTGCATGGAGCACTGGGTGTTATGCACAAACAATGAATCATGGAACACTACATCAAAAACTACTGATGTAATGTATGGTGATTAACATAACAATAAAAAAATAAAATAATAAAATAAAATAAAAATGATGCAAACCCAATAAAAACAATCTAAGAACACAAGGGGAAAATCCACAGTTGATGAAACAAAAATGAATAATAAGTATTAAATGTCTAACATCACTGGTAGAAAGTTAAATGCAAATGATAATAGTAAGAATCCCTCTCACATCCAGCTGACTGTCAAAATAAATGAAGATGGGAACAGGAGGTATTGAAAACGTAACAGGGACTATCGTTATTAGAAGATAAAACCATAGAGTCATTCTAGTTAGCAATTTGTTTAAGGTAGGCACATATTATAACCCTGAGTTTTACTCTAATTGGTTACCCTGGAGACAATACCCCACATGTTCAAGGAGACATATAGAAGAATGCTTTTGCAATATTAATCATAATACCCAAAACAAATAGGAAAAACTCTAAAATGCCTCTTGGAAAAATAACAGAAAAATTAAATGGTGTTGATTAATACAATGGAATACTTGATGGTAGTTAAAGTGAAACAGATTATATCTACATACATCAACATGAATAATCTCAAAATTAAAGGTGAGTGAACCACAAAGACTTTTAAAAATACCAAATGAACCCATGTGTGTAAAATATGAACACACACGGATGAAAGGAGATTTAAAATGGAGTTAAATGAACCTTAAGTTTTGACAGCTTTCACTTGCATAGGCCTCTTTCCAGAGAGGATTTTTTTTTTTTCTGAGTATTAACACATGGTTAAACATAAAATTTTTAGTTTTAGGATATGGAAGGGTAGGCAATACAGAGAGAAATTATCAATGATGTACATACTTGATTAGTAAAATATTTACATTTATTTCTCTTAACAAACGAAGGAGGAAATAAGATGATGAAGCAATAAGCATGCATTACCTTCTAGAGACAGGTCAGTCACTCAGCATCAGCTGCTGCCCTCCAGAGAAGCTAATGGCCTCCACTAGCAAGGGTTCCTTCCTCCTGAATCCTCAGGTATATGGAGCAAAAAATCTGTATCAGCGCGATAACAAGGAAGTAGTGAAGTAGTAAGTTTAATACACTCCAGCTTTCAATAATAAAAATAAATTTAGTTCATCCGTGCTAGAAGGATAACAATTTTCTAATTGCTCTATAAAAATAAAAATATTGTGTCATGGGAAGAAGTAATCAAGGACTAGGTGGTCACAAATGTAGAGAAACATGTATTATAGAGGTAGATCAGACAACTTATTTTAAAATAGTATATTACTTTTGTAGATTTTGAAATACTTGTCATATTTATCAGCTCTTTACATTTTTAAATATGTCATGGTTTTTTTCTCCTTCTACACAAATACTCGCTTTCACACCTAACTTTGTTTTGTAATTATGTATTTGTTTCTCAAATAAGGGCCCCAGGGTACACACACAAAAACAGTTATACTGCTTTTTACATTAATGATGACATGACAGGAAAGATACACAACTTTAAAATATGGGTTACTGGTGGGGAGGAAAGGAAACCAAGGAGAGGTTAACAGAATCTGTATTATTTTTCACTTTCAAAGACAGATTCGATGCACATATGATAGCAAAATGTTAGCATCTCTTTAATCTTGGTGGTGGGTACATAGGTGTCTGTATTACTTTTGTATTTTTTTATGTATTTGAAATTATACTTAATTATTTTTTTAATTCATGCTATTAATAGGAAACAATTTGTTCATGTGAAAATTTTAAGCCACTGCTGTAATTAATAGGTCACATATTTGACAAAGTGATTTTATCTTGGGTCATTTATCCAAAGGTAAAAATAAAAGGAACACTTTACATGCATAAAATATTTACCATTTCTAAGGGTTATGATTTTAAACATATAATCAGGTAACATGCTAAGCTCTAAAGGCATTTCTTTATTGCTATATTTCTTTTCTTTGTAAATGTGCCATGCTTATATTTATATTACTGACGTTTTAAAGAAAAAATTCTTTAGAATGTGACTGGTTGAATTTACAATGCAATGGGCTGTACAATGCATGCATGCATGCACACATTCATTCATTCATTTAAATATCTACTGAGCCCTAACCATGTTCTAACGCTCGTACTGGGAATAAAGACCCAGTCCCAAATTTTGCAGATCTTGCAGCTGATTGAAGAAGACAGACGGTGAATAAACCAGAATATAAATAAATATTGATTATACATTGGGATAATGCTCTGAAAAGAAGCGTCTGTTGCTACAGTAAGTTGAGCAAGGGCGTGGGGAAGCTACTTTAGGAGTACCTCTCTTGGAGATGACATTTTAGCACAGACATAGAGGCTGACAAAAAAATCCAGTGTTCAGTGAATTGATCAATAATGATCTCAAAGTTTTGAAACTGAAAGGATTGGAGATGTAAATGCCATTGGCAAAAATCAAGATCAATTATAGGAGCCACTGTGAAAGGTCAGGGGACATTACAAATTTAATTATTAGCATATTGATTTGTGGATGTTATTAGAAAATCACTCCCTGGAGACAACCTCATTAGGGAAATGGTATAATCAGCCAATGGAAAAACAGATAAATTAAAATAAATTAACTGGATCTATATATAAAAAAATAGAAAAAAATTAGGAACATATTAATTGAAAGAGCAAATTCTAAAACATGATTTAGACAAAATGAAAAAATTTATATGAATAATACAAATACAAAATAGTACTACATATTTGAGTTCATATATATAGTAAAAGCATAAAATATGCATGGAATTCATATATATCTTATAGGACATTGGTTATTCCTAACGACAGACAAAAGGAAGTGGGATTGGGGAGGGATTTAAGTATATCTACAATATTTCAATTAAAAAGATTTGAAGCAAATATGTCCAAATGTCAACATTTGATCAATCTTAGAGTGGATACCCCAGATCTGTTACATTATTTTTCATACTTTATGACCTTGAAATATTTTGTAACTTTGAAGAGCAATAAACAAATTCTTTAAAGCAATAAAAATTAATGAAGTAATAGCATGAGTCTATATCTTACATTTTACTTTTGGTGGCGAGACAAGGAGGTAACTAACTCAGTGTCTCTGGCTTTAGCAGGATTATATAATGTCAGGATTCAGTTGCAAATAATAGAAAGAAAGCTAGCAACAGTTGACACTTGAACAACGCAGGGGTTAGGGGCACTGAGCCCCTCCACCCCATGCAGTCGAAAAGCCCCATACAACTCTTGATTCCCCAAAAACTTAACTACTAATAGCTTACTGTTGACTGGAAGCCCATCCTCCCACCCCCTTCCCCTCTAGAACCCTCAGTCTGTTTCTCAGAGTCCAACGTCTCTCATGGTTCGTCTCCCCCTCCGATTTAAACAGAATGACATTTAATAAAGAGAATGAAATGCTTACAAAAATCACCGGAAGCCTGAGAAGCTAGTCACACTACAAATCTAGCTCACCATGAGAGCTGCTCTCTCAACTATGACAAATGTGAGAGAGGGAACTCACCCCTAGGGACTACTAGCTCCACAAATATGCAGCCTTAGCTTCCCTCCAGGAGTCCAGAAGACGATATTTAACTACTACACCCTGCCTCTTAATTCACATACTGATGAGGCACAATGAAGCGCGTGGAGGGTCTCACTGAGGAGACGACGGCAGCCATGCTCCCTTCCTTCTGGGTTTGTCAATAGTGAGGAGACAAAGAAGCTTAACTCTACATTTCGAACACCTGAGTGTTCACTGAAACTTATAACACCTGATAGTTCACAATGGCTCCTGGAATTGACCTCCAGCTAAAGTAGCTGCAAAAATTTGCAGAGCCTTCCTGACCAAACTTTTCCAGCAGTCTTTTTTTTTTTTAAAGATTGTATTTATTTATTTGAGAGAGAGAGAGAATGAGAGATAGAAAGCACGAGAGGGAAGAGGGTCAGAGGGAGAAGCAGACTCCCTGCTGAGCAGGGAGCCCGATGTGGGACTCGATCCTGGGACTCCAGGATCATGACCTGAGCCGAAGGCAGTCGCTTAACCAACTGAGTCACCCAGGCGCCCTCCAGCAGTCTTAATAGCAGTCATAAAAGTATGGCTCTGCTTCCTCCCACATTCCAACCTAATCAGATAAACTAAATGAAATCAAGAACCCTCACTGCAAAAGGGTTTTGGAAATGTAGATTTAAGCTTCTCAATCTCCACACTACTGATATATACAGAAAAAGGAAGGGACTGTGGCTGCCATAGACCCCTCAAGACCCTCTAAGCACTTTATTGTATCTCATAGAAAGACCAGGGAGCTTTGGACATTTCTATTACAGTCAATCCTGAAGCCAGGTACAGTATAAATAGGGGATAATATCTGGGATGTTTAGAAAGAAGCATGTACTCCTTTCAAATTCAAATGTCAGCAATAAGACCAGGTGGCTGCAGAATAGCGAAGAGCAGCTGATCAGTGTTGGTTAGTAGCCAGGCGAATGCAGGGTATCTGGGAAATAAAGAAACAGATTTTGTTTCTACATTCATTAGGAAATTCCATTTGGAGGTCTAGCAGCTGTTCATGGCGATAAGAAACCTCAAAATTGTTTTCTTCTAAAATCTATAATAAGCTGAATTTAGACAATCTACCTAAAAGATTCTCACTTGTTTAGCTTGGGTGCTGAATTTTAATTGTCCAGAGGTCTTATTTTCTGGCTCATTTCCTTTGTCATTTCATTTTCACTTTTATCTCTTTATAACATTCCTGGGTGCAAGAGAACGTTACTCTATACCCGTCATTAAATAATGTCAGTTAATCCTTCAAGTCATGAAGAAAAGAGCCAAATGAAACTCACCTCCCTCCAAATTCCTGCATGGACAGATAGGGAGAAAAGTATAAGCAATATTCATTTTGAGAGCACTAATAAGATCAAGAAATTCTTCTCCAGTGGGGCATATTAATAAGCAAATTATGTGCTACAAGATCCAGGAATCCTATGAAAGCATGGACTATGTCACCCTCCAGTGCTATAAAGTAGCTAAAATACAACTCTGTGTGACATTAGTTGCAAAATGGCCCTAATTTTTCACATTTCCCTCTATCCATACTCTTTGTCACATAACTTTGTAGTGCCCTTCCACTCCAATTCTAGCCTCAGCCATGTGGCTTGCTTTGGTTAGCAGAAAGTCAGTAAATGTGACCAAAGTGAGCTTTGAAAGATACTTTTTCAATTGGTCTTGCCTACTTTTGCACCTCTGCTATTATTATAAGAACATGCCAGGGCTGGAGTACTAGAGGATAAAAGATTCATGGAGCACTGCCAGCTCACTGACATCATCCCAGTCAAGGCCATCCTAGATCAGCCAGAAACCAGGTAACTCCCACATACAACTATCTATGAGCCCAGATGTGGATGCATGTGTGACCCTGGGCCAAATTAGCTAACCCATGCAACCACATTAGCTAATTAATGTTTCTAATGAGTTGTCTGTTATGTAGCATTCATGTGGCAATAGATAGTACAATGACCAATGAGTATTACATGATGGTGAACTGATGATTATATATGAACATGCAAGATATTTGTTTCATTTAATTTCCTTAAAATGACTTTAGGATGCCAAGAAATCAGATCCATAAGAAAATGTTCAAATTATTCAGTAGGTGAAATGTTTCTTTCTTGGATTTCAAGAAAGTTCTATTAGTGACCCTCATCATGATCAGGAGATCTTTCCAAAGTTCTAATGTTTGAAGAGAGCAGCTATATGTGCAATTATTTTTTTAATTTTTTATTTAAATTCAATTTAATTAACATATACTGTATTATTAGTTTCAGAAGTAGAATTTAGTGATTCATCAGTTGCACATACAAAACCCAGTGCTCATTATATCAGGTGCCCTCCTTAATGCCCATCATCCAATTACCCGACCCCGCCACCCACTTCCCCTCAGCAGCCCTCAGTTTGTTTCCTATAGTTAAGAGTCTCTTATGATTTGTCTTATTTTATTTTTCCTTTCCTTCCTCTATGTTCATCTGTTTTGTTTCTTAAATTCCACATATGAGTGAACTTATATGGTATTTGTCTTTCTCTGACTGACTTATTTTGCTTAGCATAAGTACCCTCTAGTTCCATCCACGTCGTTATGTGGAATTATTTTTTAACACATGCTTTGACTTAATACAAAGTCAAAGCATGTGTTAGTTTTAGTCAACCATATATTTACCAAAATTCTTCCTAAAATGGAGGTACTAAGAAAATTTTAGTGTGGGGAAAACCCAAGATGTCCTGCAATACTGAGTTTTGAAGAGACAAAATAAAGTCCAGGCAAAATGGTTGGGTAGAACTTATTTTCAGCCTCCTTTCATTTCACTTCTCTGAGTGTCATGTTCCTCCTTTCCTCACCAAAGAACACCAAAGAAAACAATCTAATAGTATCCTGACAAAGGACACTCTCATTTTCTGTATCTGTCCTATTTTCTTGACCACCATCAAAACTTTATCAGTCTTATGTCTTCATGGCCATTTTTGGACTTTGAAACTTTGCCTGTGTATAAGATTTTTCATAAACAAGACTCCAAGTATTGTGAAGCATTTCTTTATTATGTTCAGTTAGCCAGCATATGGTACATCATAAGTTTTTGTTGTCGTGTTCAACAATTCCTTTAAGAAATGAAGACTTAAAAAAAAAAAGAAATGAAGACACAACTAAAAAACATGAAATTACAATAACATAATGGTAAAAAAAAATCAGTGTGAAAAGAGAATGATGGAAAAATAGTGAAATGGTATCAAAGTGTGCTGTGCATAGAAAGACAAGCCTTAGAGGCAAGTTTTATGCATAATAATTCAAAGTGGGCAAGAAATTTGACAAAGTATACTAGTTGCCTAAACAAAAGAGAAATAGCTTTTATAAGGTTAGCATGGTCCATAAAACAAAAATATGCTGGTTACTTAAGATAAACAAACTTCCTGAAAATGGTCTGAAACAAAATCTTCCATGTATGTTTATTTGGGTGAGTGACTTCAAGTATATCTCTACGATAGAGATTACAGTAAGACCGTTTTTAAAAAATTCCTGAATGCCACAGTAAAAGCAATGATATAAATGGTGAAAAATGTAATGAAATTGTGCCACTTTCTGGCTGTCAGATTGATCCGGAAACAAACTTGAGATTACCTAGAGAGATGAAGGAATCTCTTATCCTTCAGACATTCTGTTATAAATATAGCTTCTCACATCCTAACTCCTAGCTCATAGACATTTTAAGGTTGTATTTTCAGATGCTGAAATAAGTTCAACTGGTAAGAAAAGATGATATCACTCACCTCACTGAAAAAGTAACACTATCTACTTCTTAATTGTTTCTGAGTTTGCAGCAAAATGTGTTTTTAGGTAATAAACAAATTTTTAAGATTTTGTTTTTTAGTAATCTCTACACCCAGTGTAATCTCTCACCCAGGCTTGAAATTACAACCCTGAGATCAAGAGTCACATGTTCTGACTGTGCCAGCCAAGTGCCCTGGTAAAATAAATTTTTAAAAGTCAATAAAATAAGATGAAATGAGAGAGGGAGACAAACCATAAGAGACTCTTTAGGAAACAAACAGGGTTGCTGGAGGGGAGAGGGTGAAGGGAATAGGGTAACTGGGTGATGGGCATTAAGGAGGGCCAGTGATATGTTGAGCATTGGATGTTAGATGCAACTGAGGAATCACTGAACTCTGCCTCTGAAACTAATGATACTCTATATGTTAATTAATTGAATTTAAATAAAGTAAAATTAAAAAAAAAAGAAAAAAGTGAATTAATACAATACAAACATGTTGGTGACATTTAACAGTTTGATTCTGTTTATGATTCAATTTTGTACTTCGCTTGTTGGTTTGATTGCCAATAGAGTGTTATGTGTACTCCCCAAAAGATCTGGGTTCTAGACTAGCTCTTCCAATTATGAGTTGTGGGATAATAGTCCATTTGCTTACTTCCTTAAAGCTAATTCTTTTTTCAAGAATGGAGCAAAAGAATAATAACCAATTCAATAAGACGTTACAAGAATTAAATGAGTTGTTAATATTCAAAATGCCTCACACACAGTAAGCATTCAATACACGTAATTAACAGTAGTGGCTGTCATTTGAATCAAGTTTGGTATTTTTGGTATTTTTTGGTAATTTTTCTTGTTTTCCATTAATCAGTGCCACCACCACAGCCACCATCCTTGCTTTGAACTGCATTAGAGAAGGGAGACAATCCCTCAGAAAGGTACATGGTAGGCCTATGACTGCATTCAGAAACTTACCTTTTGAAAGACTTTATTTCCCTTTCATATAACATTGAGCACTCTCCCTGGCCATCTTAAATAAAGAAAACAGCAATTATCAGGCCACTATCCCCAAATCATGCTACATAAAAAACAAAATCTACCTCAGGAAAAATAGAATTGAGTTGTGGATCGTTAAGGATCAATGGACAAGATTAATGGGGAAAATGTCTTAGCAGGTAATGCCGCTTTGATAACACTTTATTTATATATTTTGTGTTTTGTAGTACCTCGAAAGTAAGATTTTTATTCTCTGGAGTAATAACTTCTTTTTCTAACTACTCTTCTCTAAAAGTGTTTTCTCACCCATTCATTTATTTATTCAAACATCTCTCAAGTGCCAAATCTATGTGAAGCAGGCACCAGGGATAAGAAAGTAAGGTAGATCTTGCCCTCAAGGAGTTCACATGGGGGCGTGGGGAGATAGGCCAGAGAAATGTACAGCTGGCCCTAAGAGAAAAAGATGATTACTATAATAAAAGCATACTTGAAGTACTATTAACAAAAAGAGCAAAGAGAACAATTTATTATGGAAAAGGGTTAAGAGGAGAAGTCAAAGAATTTTTAGGACTGCACAATTTCTTCTAAAATAACGTATGGGTTCAATATCCATAATTAAACAGTTGCCTTTCTATATATTTGTAACTGATACATGCATGAGCCTATTTTCCATCAATTAGATTTTTTTGTTTCCCAGGGAAGATAAAACATAATAAAATTATAGAATTTTAAAGACAGGAATGACCTTAAGAGAGCTTTAGCCCAGTATTAGAGTTGATTTAAAACAAAACAAAGCAAAACTGTTCTCAGATATTTTAGGATATGTCCACCTTGGGGATACATATCTGGTTGGGAGGAGAAGCGAGGCTGTACCCCATGTCTTCTGTCTTAATCCCAGGTCAGGATTTGGTCTGTAGAAAGGGCTCCTTTTTTAACTCTTAAATCTGCATTTCATTCAGTGCCTAGTAAAATGCTAACCGTCAGAGGTTGTTTATAAAAGATGCCTGTAAAACAATGGCTAGACTTCTTTTGGCCAGAACAGAATTCAGTGCAGCACCACACCACTTTATTAAAAATGTGCGGTTGTCCTGAAACTATTAATATAGCTCCACAAATTCATACCTATGTCTCCAGAGTAATTTATGCACTGCCAAATCTCGGGTAAATCTCATTTCACAAACCATGCTTGGGGAATACTGAAATTGGTGCTATTCACAAGGCAATATTAGCAGACGTATTTGTCCTATGCCAAATATATCCTTGTCATTTTTATTATCTACTAGTGTGGTTTTGCTTATTACTGACAAGAAAGATTTATTTAAATATTTTCTTATGGCCTTCAGATCTACAGAAACCACAGAACAAATTTTTCATGTTTTCCATTAATTTGTTCTCTACCTTGCTATTATACTGTTAGTTCTATTACTATAGATTTTGGTAACCATCCCAAGATGTCCATTAGGCTTAGTTTAAAAAGGAGAAGAAAAGGAATTAACAGAGTCCATGCATATCCCCAAATTTCTTTTGTTTATAAGTGTCTATTTAATAAAGAAAAAAGCTTTTAAATTTATTAGACATGCCTGATAAAAAGTTATCATCCTGTGAACTATATACTTAGACTATATTCTAAGAGGCCTATCTGGTTAAGCTACTCAACTGATATCTTAGCTTTAGTAAATAAGTATGATCCTACACACAAAGATTCACAAGCAAATTGTTAATATTCACAAAAGATACATAAACTTAACTTTGTTTCATTAGTTAAATGTCTGCACACTTAACATAAGTTTGAGAGCCAATCATCTTTCTCTATCTTTTGATGAAAAATAGCTACTTTCTCTATTGCTATATTGAAATTATTGCCAGACTCAATATTCTGTTTTCACACTTCTGAAATAAGAAATTTCACTTATTGGGATACCTGGGTGGCTCAGTCGGTTAAGCAGCTGCCTTCGGCGCAGGTCATGATCCCAGGGTCCTAGGATTGAGCCCCGTATCAGGCTCCCTGCTCAGTGGGGAGCCTGCTTCTCCCTCTCCCTCTGCCTGCTGCTTCCCCTGCTTGTGCTCTCCCTCTCTCTCTCTCTGTCAAATAAATAAAATCTTTAAAAAAAAAAGAAATTTCACTTATTATTAAGGAAACTGTATCATACATCATCACTTGAAAGTCCCCAAGAATTGTACCTATTATTTCTAAAAATCATAAGTCAAAGTCAATTTTAAGAACATTTATATAAATAGTAAGTGTAAATACTGTATGTGATTTGAGAAAACTCACTCTTTTGTACATCTATCTGATAGTATTGCTGGAATTCTAGAGAGATTTTAAAGCTATTATTCTAAGAGGAATCTGTTTCAGTTGAGAACTATAATTTTTTGAGTACATCATTCTATCTCTATGACTCGTTCTTTAGCATTTCTGCTTGTATAATATTTGCACCTTACAGATGTTTATATTTCAAAGTTCTCATACCAACAATATAACGTTTTGCATGAAGTATTCAAAGAGCTTTATGAATATTTCACTACATATTCTTATCTCAAATTGCTATAATGAGAAACTCTTTTGGAACATTTTGGTTGAAAACATAAGTTCTACCCAACAATGTCTAGTTTCTGTCAAAAGCAAATTTGGAGGCATATCCAACTAAAAATTCCAGGATAGATTTGACTTAAGACATGTTATATTCAGGGTACAAAGTATGTCATCAGGTCTCTGTCTTCATCCTTGGGTGATCTTCATTCTCAGGAGTGTTTCTCCTTTGTTGTCAAATATGATCCCTGCAAGCATGAGTGTTACTAATATTTCCAGAGAAAAGAGTCCTACTTTTCTCTTAAGTCCAGAAAAACAGCCCCAGGGATCATTCTTAATGGCTCAACTGGGTCACAGGCCCATTCTTGAATCAATAACTGTGGCCAGGTTGTGAACTGCTTTGCTGGACTGGGCTTGGGCCACATGCCCTGTATGAAGGCCAGAAGGAGGAGTTGACTTTATCAAAGCCATGCTAACTGAGAGGGGGTAAAGTCATGATTTCTTAAAGCAAAGTAGTACAGGAGCATATTAACTCAGCCTTATATAGCCATGAATTATATTTATACCTTCATCTTTATCTCTGCTCTTGGAAGTTTTAAAAAAGAAAATGTGATATCCCCAAGACATTCAATAAACCCATCGCACACCTATCAAGAACCATATTATGACATTTACAGCATTGTTGGAAATCTGTACTCCTTACCAGATTCTCCAAATCCTGCCAAATACCAAATGCCTGAATTTCAGAGGTAGCATTTTCTATCTACTATCTATTGAAAGCTAAGAAGAGTATAGAAGGAAACCTTGCATGAACTTTGTAACTCAGAGAGTTGGTTTCTACTTCTTCAGGTCACAGCTATACTTTCAGGGACTGAAGACTTCAATTAGGAAATGAAGACACATATAGCGGAAGGGTAACTGATTATGGATATTCA
This sequence comes from Eumetopias jubatus, assembly GCF_037043125.1. NCBI lineage: Eukaryota > Metazoa > Chordata > Mammalia > Carnivora > Otariidae > Eumetopias > Eumetopias jubatus. Next base: position 172,347,509 of record NW_028274808.1, on the reverse strand, counting down.
ACTTTTGAATAATGATTAACCATTTTATAGCCAACCTAAAGGACAGCCTACCACTCAATATCATAATGATTTCAATATATTTCTTTTCTCTCTCAAGGCAATAGCCAGAACAGTGAATAGGATCTCAGGCAGTCATATCAGTTGACCAAGGAACACACAATACTTGCAGGGAAAGAAGTTGCTCATCTATTTAACAGTTACACACTGGTGCCTACGTGTTGTATTCTGGGAATAAATCAGTTAAACAAACAAAAAACCCTGTCCTTATGGATTTTGTATTCCGATGGATCAAGCCTGTTGTTAAGTTTCCTTCTCTCTTTTGAAGTGGGAGTTTGTTCTAAGTTTTTCTCTAACGTTGTACATTGGGCATCTTGACTTACTAAATTTGTTAGTACTGGTAGAAGTACTGTTTGATGTATGATCTGGGCATGATGCAGAGTAACTTGAGGAGGCCTTGACTTAAGCTATGATATCACACAACAAGTCTGAACTTGGAGAAGAGTAACCTCATGATATCCCACACCCACCCTCCTGTTTGTCAGGCTTAGTATATTTTTATAAATAACAATTCTGTAAAAATCATAGTTAGCTGGACAGCATTTAATTTTTTTCCTGATTGTAGAGGAGGAAGAGATTTTGTGGTTATATGTGGACTATTTAAAATACATTAATGGTGACATTTTGATAATCTATGTACAGAAAGAAAAGCAAGAAGGAATGTATGTTGAGAATTGGTTGAAAGTGATGTGGGAGTATGCTATCCAGCCAGAGGACTATATGGACATAGGGTCCCCTCCTTCTGAAAAATAACTTTCTCACCCCGTCAACATGATTCCTACAAGGCTGCCATGTTCTTATAGTACCCCAACTCTGGCCACAGATTATTGATTCAGACATATGTTTGCATGATCCAAATGGGTAAAATTCCTGGTGTTTTTAAATTTTTGACTAAAATAATCATTTCTTTCACCTATGGCTAAAGAAACCATATTTAGGAGTTACAGTTTTCATGTTCTGAAACACAAAGAGAGAGGCAGCCTAAGAGATAAGGCCACCCCAAAAAGAAACAATGAGAGGAAGCGAACTCTAATGGCATCTATCCCCCTATTGCAAGTACTTCAGATAAATTTATCTTACTACTGCAGACGGTTCAAGTTGGTCTTCTGTCACTGACAAATACAATGTACCTAACTAATGCACAATTAAGTGTCATTAGTGTCCTTAAATGTCCTCAGACTTTGTCCTTATAAATTTTTGGTTTCTTTTCTGTCAGTTTCACCTCTTGCTCTCTTTGAGCTCCTTCCTGTTTAGCTGGGAAGTCAATTAACCAATTCTGCCAAAATTACATCTAAACTAGGGTTTCTAATTGCAGCTAAACTAAGGTTTCTAATTGCATTGAAATTAAGTTTAAATGCACTTTGTGATGGTGTGGACAGTTCTCTTCTGATCAGAATGCCTGAACATTGCTGAATAGATTTTGTGACAGCTATTTTGATAGCTTGAGGTCTTTTTGCTTTCTTCTACAGAGTACATTTCACGTATGTGCAGTTTCTTAGTGTGATCAGTTGTCCTGCTTTGCTTGAGACCAAGGGGCAGGGTTTTCAGTGCTAAAACCAAAAGAAAAAAAAAAAATCCCAGGCAACCTGGAACAAGTGTGTCACACTGCTCTAGAAGTAGCCTCATGAAAATGGGAGGCACTACTGTATCCTTGAGGTAAGGACTTGGGCTCTGGAACTGGATCCTCTGGGTGAAAATTTTGACTCTCCTATTTACTGTGTCACTTTTCTCAAATGACCTAACCTGTTTGTATATCAGTTTTCTCCACCTATAAAATGCGAGTAATAATGATGTCTATTTCTTAAATACAATTTGAGCTTCAATTTGTTAATCTATGTAGCCTGAATATAATGCAAGGACTCAATTTTATCTGCTACCGTTGTTATTATTGAGTTTCTAGTTGCTATGGCTAAATCAATGACATACAATTTAAAGGAAGTTTCAGGAGTGGACTGCCCACAAGCCTTGAGTAATTGCAGTCCTAAAATACTTTAAGTGTTTACTACCATCCAAATTTTAGTTCTATTAATTTTGCACAGTGTCAGAAGAGGGTTTTTTTCCCCTGGTTTCCCTTTCCCTAATCTGCACTATATCATTAGAAATTATTCTGTATTTAATTTAAGAATGAAGCACTTCATTTGCCCTAGTGAAATACCCTACTCTTTCCTTTTCTATGACTATGCAAAAAGAAAATGAAGGAAAGGAACAAAAAGAGGAAAAAGCAATCAAATACTCATAAAATGTCATAATAGTCATATTCTAATTAGAAAAGAATTTGGTATTTGCTCTGAATCAAGAACCAGGTGAATTTATACTGAATCTACATCTAATGACTTTCTTTTTATTTATCCTTTTCTTAAAAGAACTCTATTAGAAAACCATTTCATACAACACAGCAATTTTAAAATATTAAATAGAACATGACAGTGTCTTTTTAAGTGCAATAAAAGTTGATTTCATACACACAAAAATAATAACAATAATGGCTTTTACTTTTTATTGGGGACCTGGTGAGTCCAAAGACTGGATTAAAAGTATTTGGTATCTCATGTTTGCCTTTATAGTACTCTTCCTACCCCTTCACTTAAAGGATAAAACTATGCAGATAATAATTAATTTCTCAAGTAATTTAACTAGTATTTGAATATATATTTTGTTTTATTTTGCTTAAGCTAAATTTGTAATTTTATTTTTCTATTACTTATAAAATGTTTGTCGAGTTCCAGTTCCAACATTCTTCCAAGGTTGCCATAATTATAGTTTTGGACCACATGAGATAGCTCCTATTGGTATATCCAGTGTGACCTAGATTTAGGTAACAGTTCTTTCAATCAGAGCAGGGGGCTGTCTAAGAAGCTGTTTATCTGTCAGATATGCTCTGCTTATCTGTCTTACCACTGATTCTATTCTGAAATTATATTGTGATTGTAATAACTGACCCAATTTCCTGTGACTCTAAACCTAAGTCCTTGCTAGCCGCTCTACTTCGTCTTTGACAAGATCTATGCTTCTCCCCACCCTGCCTGACTCTTTCAGGTACTAGGTCAGCAAACTAAGGCCAGCAGGTCAAATCTGGCTTACCACCTGTTTTTGTAAATAAAGTTTTACTGACGCAGAGCCATGTCATTCATTTACATGCTATATTGACAGAGGTAGGTAGATGCAAAAGACATAAATGGACTATAAAGCCTGATTATTTACTATCTAAATATAAAATGTTTGCCAGCCCTTGGTCAACTTAAACTATTGACCTCAAACCAGTTGGATTCCTCTGGTGCAGTTTTCCATTCACCAGGCTGATACTTACTGGGGTTTTTGTCTGTTAGTTAGAAGCCTTCGTGCTGGCCCTCCTCCTCAAACCTCATAATTCCTTCCATAATTATCTCCTTGGTTTGTCTATACTCAATGTCATGGTCATTGCATGTGGGCTATTATAAAGCCTCATGTATGACACGTTTCAGTGAAACAATTCTGTGTTATCCCTCAGTAGTCTACTTGTTCTAATCAGCTCAATAGGAAGGTGAGATAAAATGTGCTGGCATCCTACAAATGGGACAATGATGTTACAGATGGGTTGACTTAAGAAATGGAGTCGTTCTTTTTTTTCTTCCAACAACAAATACCATTTCCAACATATTTTCATGGTGCTTTTATTTCCTTGTTTGAAAATGGTATTTAGGAAGGGAAAGATATAGAAAAATTCCCTTATTTTTGATATGCTGTGACCTTTATTTTTTGAAGAGTAATAAGAGCAGAATTCTGAATAAGACTCCAATACACACATCTTTCCACAGGAGGCTAGGATTTCATCAAGCAGGAAAGCGATTAGAGCATAATCACTGTTATATCAAATTAAAGCATTTAAAAAATCATAGCCACAGCTGTAGAACTCCCACGGAAAAAGAGCTAAAATTAAAAATTCTCAGGTCCATAACTGTGACTCCCTATTGGTGGGCTGTACTTCAGATGCCTTGCCAACCCACTGAAGTTTGCATGACTGTTCTTTGAGGCAAGAAATTTCCTCTTGTTTCTTAATCCTAACTGGGCGAGTTAGAACAGGACAGGCTGCTGATGAGTAAGACAACTCCCTGGGGATTTGGAACCAAGCAATGAACTGTGCAACTGAGGTCTGGTGCTTATGGCCAGGATGTCTCAGAGATGTGGCTGTTTCTAGAATAAGAAGCAGAAGGCCTGCAAATTCTTAGATAAAGACTCTGCTTCAGTGACTTCCTTATAAATAATACCTTCACTGGCACAGATTATAGGAAGAACAATGTTCCCACTTGAACTTAGGGAGCTCTCTATTCACTGTAAATTGGGAAAACAGGGGAAGTGGTTGCTTTATAATAAAGGATTTGTATTCCATGGTCATTGTTACCACAGAGAGCATGAACCACATTTTATTTCTGATGTGATACAGAGCTCTCCTTGAGAAATCTGAAGCTGAGAACAGCACCTGTTGTACATAGGTGACTTTTTTCCCCTCCTGGTAGATTCAAATTGCTAGTTTGATCTTCTGATTACTGAAAGCTGTTTCTCATCCATCTGTTACAACATATAAGATATTTAAGAGAGTGTCTGACAACCAATATGAAAAGCTATTTAGTTCCTAGTCTAGCTTTTCCAAATGGTAGTACATTGATCAGCCAGGCAGTTTAATGAATCTGCCATCCTGCATCAGCAGTTCTTCTCTAAATTAAGTCATATTCCATATAAAAACCTTATTGTTATTCAGGGCGCTTCCCAGCCACAGCTGTAAGATTCGATTAAATCAATATGTTCCTATGAAGAACAGCTTGTTGGGGGAAGGCAATGTGAAAATGCACAGGGCAACAACAGAAGAAGCATGCAGGATTTTGTTTTACTAATAAAGTTTCAAGATGTATTCAAGGTGTAATGTCTCTTTACAAAGATTTTCCTTTGGAGTCTAAAGTTTTATTGCCCTCAAATGATGTGGTTAATAGCTCTTTGACAGCAAGAAGATGAGTTTCAGGAGACTGCTTTAGCTAGGAGTAGCATGTTACACATAGAAAGCCTGGAATAGTCAGTAAACTAAGCAAGTTACCCTCATTTATCCAATGACATTAATACAGAACAGAGTTACATCATCTCTGTTCTTGTCTCTGCATTTAAATTATGGATTCTGTCATTCTAATCCTGTCAAAATGTGTAGGTAAATTAGGAAGTGGTATAGAAATTGTTTGTAAAAGAGACCAACCACTATTCAATTCCAGGCTCTCCTATTTACCTTGTATATGAACTAAGCCATCACTCAGTTCTTCTGTAAAATGAGTCACTACTTCCTTGTTCATTTCACAATGCTGTTATGTTTCCTGGAAAATGGATAAAAAGGGCAGTGTAATTGTGTTGTACTTGTTTTTTAAGGCAGCAACAGATAACTAGAAATTTTGTAGTTGTTTTTTAAGGCAGCAATAGTTAATACACTATGTGATTTAAATACTTGGTGATTGCGCATTGTGTAGTAACATACTCGTAGGGAAAGAAAAGTGAAAAGGACAAATGGCATAAATATAGAATGACTCTCTAGAAGCTTAAAGGTTATTGTGGATACAGAAAATACCTTTGACTACTATAATACAACACCAGATAAAATGTAAAAAATACACTACAAAATTAAAGATGGAAAAATAGTGGTAATGTGGAGGTCAGGGAAGATCTTGTTCAAGATTCATTCAAAAATATTTATATTATGCTTATTATGTGCTGGATACTGGAGGAACAGTGGTTTGCAAAACAGATTCAATACCTATTTTTTTTTTTAAAGATTTATTTATTTGAGAGAGAGAGAGCTTGAGCGGGGGGAAGGGGCAGAGGGAGAGGGAGAAGTAGGCTCTCTGTTGAGCAGGGAAACAGATGCGGTGCTCAATCCCAGGACCCTTGGATCATGACCTGAGCTGAAGGCAGATGCTTAATCGACTGAGTCACCCAGGCGCCCCTCAATACCTATCTTTATACAGTTTATCATCTAGTAAATGAAAAGAAGAGATAATGTTTGAGCCTGGATAAAGAGGATGAACATTGTTTTCCCAATGGCAAAGATGGAGGAATGACTACTCAAGCAAAATAGTCAACTTGTGTCCACGAGTACAAAGTGGATGGGATGATCTGAGAAAGGAGGAAGCAGGTGTCTTTGCTGGAATGTACAGTAGAAGATTTAGGATCTCAGAATTCATTAATCAAATGCCAATTTTTCTTTGTATCATAGGTATCTCCCCCAAGGTGCTCACCACATTTTCTAGATCTTTAAATATTTGTTTCTTCTAAATTTATTATCATGATTCCATACAATCTTCTACTATTTGTATTTTATTTCTTAAATGTTAACCTTATTTTCACCACTAGGTTTGAAGCTTGTTTCATTTATTAATTGATGTAATCATTCACCATAATAATATTTTTTTGGCCCTTACTATATGCCAGGTACTGGTGATATAACAATTAACTGAACATACAAAATTCCTGATCTCAAAGACCTTACATTAAATTACTGTAAGAGGCTCACATATAACCATAAAGCAAAAACCCATTATCAATACACAAAATATAAATAGAAAGGAATATAAGCATACTACTAAAGAAGGTCATCAAACCACAAAGGAAGAGAGCAAGAAAGGAAGACAAGAACAGAAAGAAACTATAAAAACAGCCAGAAAAAATTAACAAAATGGCAATAAGTACATACCTGTCAATAATTACTTTACATGTAAATTCTTCAATCTTAAGTGCTGAAAATAAGATCTTATCTATATGCTGTCTATAAGAGACACGCTTTAGATGTTAAAAACACACAGATTGAAAGTGAAGGGATGAAAAAAGTTATTGTATGCAAATAATAAAAAAACAGAAGAAAGCTGGAGTAGCTATACTTACATCAGACAAAATAGACTTTTAAACAAAGACTGTAATAATAAACAAAGAAAGGCATGCAATAATAATGAAATGATCAATCCAACAAGAAGACATAACATTTGTAGATATTTATGTACCCAACATAGGAGCACCTAAATATTTAAAGCAAATATTAACAGACCTAAAGGGACAAATAGATAACAATACAATAATAGTAGGGGACTTCAACACACCATTTATATCAATGGTTAAGTTATCTAGACAGATAATAAATAAGGAAACATTGCCCTTAAATGACAGATAGAACTTAACAGATATTTATGGAACATTTCACCCAAAACAACAGAATACATTTTTCTCACATTCACATCGATCATTTTCCATGAAAGATCATAAGTTAGTTAGACCTCCAAACAAATCTTAATAGATTTAGGAGGATTGAAATAATATCAAGCATCTTTTCAGACGACAACAGTGTGAAACTAGAAATTAATTACATGAAGAAAACTGAAAAATTCACAACTATGTGAACATTAAACAATATGCTCCTGAACAATCGGTCAAATAAATCAAAATAGAAATAAAAAAATTCTTGAGACAAATGAAAATGGAAATGTAATTTACTAAAACTTATGGGATGCAACAAAAGCAGTTCTAAGAGGGAATTTCATAGTGATAAATGCCTATCTTAAGAAATAAGAAATATCTCAAATAAACCACCTAACTTTATATCTCAAGGAACTAGAAAAAGCAGAAAAATGAAGATCAAAGTTAGTAGAAGAAGGGAAATAACAAGATTAAAGCAGAAATAAATCAAATAGGGAGCGGAGCAAGATGGTGGAGGAGTAGGAGACCTAGATTTCCTCTGGTCTCAGGAATTCAGCTGAATAGGGATCAAACCATTCTGAACACCTACGAACTCAACAGGAGATCAAAGAGGAGAGTAGCAACAACTCTCTGAACAGAGAAGCGACCACTTACTGGAAGGTAGGACGTGCGGAGAAGTGAATCCGAGGCGATATTCGGGAGAATAGACGGCGGGGGAGGGGCCTCCGCCGGCCGCTTCTGGCAAGTGCTAGAGCCGCGGAGCACAAAATCGGAACTGTTAGAAGTCGGCTCCGCTGAGGGACGTCGCTGCAGTGGCTAAGCGGGGGGTGGAATCCTCCCGGGACAGTGTGGTCTCAGGACCCTTGGGGTCACAGAAAGACCGGGGGAGCCTGAGTGCAGCAGAGCTCCCAGGTATCGGAGCGGGGAAGCCCGCTGCAGAGAGGGAGCTGAGGCGCGGGCTCTCAGCTCAGGGTTGCCATAAACTGTGATCCGCGGCCCCGTCGGGCCACTGTTCCTGCAGCAGGGACCCAACAAGCGGCAGATCCGGGGAGATTCCCCTTCCTTCCCGGGGAGGAGCGGCGCGGGAATGCACCGCAGGGATCTGCTGGGTTTGGAGACTCCACACGGGGTCGGGTGCCAGACATAGAGACGCTCGGTCACAGGCCGGGTGAGCACGGAGTGCAGCCAGAGACCAGGGAGACGGGAGTGACTGCTTTTCTCTGGGGGCGCACTGAGGAGCGGGGCCCCCAAGTTCTCAGCTCCTCTGGGTGGAGATTGGGAGGCCACCATTTTTGCCCTGGTCCTCCAAGGCTGTACGGAGAGCTTGCAGGGAACAAAAGCTCCTGAGATCAAACCCGAGCAGCTTGCTTAGCCCGGACCGACAAGGGCGGGGCAATTCAGCCTACGGCAAAGACATTTGGAAACCACAGCAACAGGTCCCTCCCCCAGAAGATCTGCACGAACAGCCAGCAAGCCAAGACCAAGTTTACCGATCAAGGAGAATGGGAGAACTCCAGCGCTAGGGGAATACTGCACATAGAATTCACGGCTTTTTTTTACCATGATTCATTAGTTTTTCAAAGTTAATTTTTGTTAACTGGTTTTTTTTTCTTTTTCCCTTTTTCAACCAACATCTTATCAATCTCTTTTTTAAAAAAAAACAAAACATTTTTTATTTTTCATTTTTAGAGTCATATTTTATCCCTTCATAGTAGTTACGCTTATTTTTGGCATATATATATAAGTTGTTCTCTCTTTAAAATTTTGAGATACAGTTTCTTCTAACAGATCAAAATATACCCTAAATCACTAGTGTATGGCTCTGTTCTAGTCTCCTGCCTGATCACATTCTCTACCTTTTTTCTTTTTTTTTAAATCTTCTTTCTTTTTTCAAAGAACTTCTTATCTTATCAAGTCCTTTTATAAAATCTTTTATAATATTCATCTTTACAGTCATCTTCTATCCGTTCATTGTATCAACCCTTATTTTGTACATATATGTCTTTCTTCCTTTAAAATTTTAGGAGGCACTTTTTTCTAACAGACCAAAATACGCCCAAAATCTAGTGTGTGGCACTGATCTATGCACTAGCCTGATCATATTTGATCACATTCTGCTTTTTTTGTATTGTTCTGTTTTTGTTTTTATCTTTTTTTCTTTTTTCCTTTTTTTTCTCTTTCTTTTTTCTTCTTTCCCTTTCTTTTCCCCTGGTTTCAGGTCTTTTCTGATTTGTATACAGTATATTTGCTGGGGACGTTGTAAACCTGTTAGCATTTTGTTCTCTCATTCATCTATTCTCCTCTGGACAAAATGACAAGACGAAAAAAATCACCTCAGCAAAAAGAACAAGAGGTAGTACCGTCAGCCAGGGACCTACTCAATACGGACATTAGTACGATGTCAGACCTAGAGTTCAGAATCATGACTTTAAAGATACTAGCTGGGCTTGAAAAAAGTGTGGAAGTTATTAGAGAAACCCTTTCTGGAGAAATAAAAGAACTAAAATCTAACCAAGTCGAAATCAAAAAGGCTATTGATGAGGTGAAATCAAAAATGGAGGCACTAACTGCTAGGATAAATGAGGCAGAAGAGAGAATCAGTGATATAGAAGACCAAATGATGGAAAATAAAGAGGCTGAGAAAAAGAGGGAGAAACAACTACAGGATCACGAGGGCAGAATTCGAGAGATAAGTGATACGATAAGACGAAACAACATTAGAATAATTGGGATCCCAGAAGAAGAAGAAAGAGAGAGAGGGGCAGAAGGTATATTGGAGCAAATAATAGCAGAGAACTTCCCTAATGTGAGGAAGGAAACAGGCATCAAAATCCAGGAGGCACAGAGAACCCCTCTCAAAATCAGTAATAATAGGTCAACACCTCGACATCTAATATTAAACTTACGAGTCTCAGAGACAAAGAGAAAATCCTGAAAGCAGCTCGGGAGAAGAGATATGTAACCTACAATGGTAAAAATATTAGATTGGCAACAGACCTATCCACAGAGACCTGGCAGGCCAGAAAGGACTGGCAAGATATCTTCAGAGCACTAAACGAGAAAAATATGCAGCCAAGAATATTATATCCAGCTAGGCTGTCATTGAAAATAGAAGGAGAGATAAAAAGCTTCCAGAACAAACAAAAACTAAAGGAATTTGCAAACACGAAACCAGCCCTCCAAGAAATATTGAAAGGGGTCCTCTAAGCAAAGAGAGAGCCTAAAAGCAGCACAGATCAGAAAGGAACACAGACAACATACAGTAACAGTCACCTTACAGACAATACAATGGCACTAAATTTATACCTTTCAATAGTTACCCTGAATGTAAATGGGCTAAATGCCCCAATCAAAAGACACAGGCTATCAGATTGGATTAAAAAACAAGACCCACCAATATGCTGTCTGCAAGAGACTCATTTTAGACCCAAAGACACCCCCAGATTGAAAGTGAGGGGGTGGAAAACCATTTACCATGCTAATGGACACCAAAAGAAAGCTGGGGTGGCAATCCTTATATCAGACAAACTAGATTTTAAAACAAAGACTGTAATAAGAGATGAGGAAGGACACTATATCCTACTTAAAGGGTCTATCCAACAAGAAGATCTAACAATTGTAAATATCTATGCCCCGAACATGGGAGCAGCCAATTATATAAGGCAATTAATAACAAAAGCGAAGAAACACATTGACAACAATACGATAATAGTGGGGGACTTTAACACCCCCCTGACTGAAATGGACAGATCATCTAAGCAAAAGATCAACAAGGAAATAAAGACTTTAAATGACACACTGGACCAAATGGACTTCACAGACATATTCAGAACATTTCATCCCAAAGCAGCGGAATACACATTCTTCTCTAGTGCCCATGGAACATTCTCCAGAATTGATCACATCCTAGGTCACAAATCAGGTCTCAACCGGTACCAAAAGATTGGGATCATTCCCTGCATATTTTCAGACCACAATGCTTTGAAACTAGAACTCAATCACAAGAGGAAAGTCAGAAAGAACCCAAATACATGGAGGCTAAAGAGCATCCTACTAAAGAATGAATGGGTCAACCAGGAAATTAAAGAAGAATTAAAAAAATTCATGGAAACCAATGAAAATGAAAACACAACTGTTCAAAATCTTTGGGATACAGCAAAGGCAGTCCTGAGAGGAGAGTATATAGCAATACAAGCCTTTCTCAAGAAACAAGAAAGGTCTCAAATACACAACCTAACCCTACACCTAAAGAAGCTAGAGAAAAAACAGCAAATAAAGCCTAAACCCAGCAGGAGAAGAGAAATCATAAAGATCAGAGCAGAAATCAATGAAATAGAAACCAAAAGAACAGTAGAACAGATCAATGAAACTAGGAGCTGGTTCTTTGAAAGAATTAACAAGATTGATAAACCCCTGGCCAGACTGATCAAAAAGAAAAGAGAACTGACCCAAATCAACAAAATCATGAATGAAAGAGGAGAGATCACAACCAACACCAAAGAAATACAAACAATTATAAGAACATATTATGAGCAACTCTATGCCAGCAAATTAGATAACCTGGAAGAAATGGGTGCATTCCTAGAGATGTATCAACTACCGAAACTGAACCAGGAAGAAATAGAAAACCTGAACAGACCTATAACCACTAAGGAAATTGAAGCAGTCATCAAAAATCTCCCAACAAACAAAAGCCCAGGGCCGGATGGCTTCCCAGGGGAATTCTATCAGACATTTAAAGATGAATTAATACCTATTCTCCTGAAACTGTTCCAAAAAATAGAAATGGAAGGAAAACTTCCAAATTCATTTTATGAGGCCACCATTACCTTGATCCCAAAACCAGACAAAGATCCCATCAAAAAGGAGAATTACAGACCAATATCCTTGATGAACATGGATGCAAAAATTCTCACCAAAATACTAGCCAATAGGATCCAACAGTACATTAAAAGGATTATTCACCACGACCAAGTGGGATTTATCCCTGGGCTGCAAGGCTGGTTCAACATCCGCAAATCAATCAACGTGATACAATACATTAACAAAAGAAAGAACAAGAATCATATGATCCTCTCAATAGATGCAGAAAAAGCATTTGACAAAGTACAGCATCCTTTCTTGATCAAAACTCTTCAGAGTATAGGGATAGAGGATACATACCTCAATATCATAAAAGCCATCTACGAAAAACCTACAGCGAATATCATTCTCAATGGGAAAAGCTGAGAGCTTTTCCCCTAAGGTCAGGAACGCGGCAGGGATGTCCACTCTCACCACTGCTATTCAACATAGTATTAGAAGTCCTAGCCACAGCAATCAGACAACAAAAAGAAATCAAAGGCATCCAAATCGGCAAAGAGGAAGTTAAATTCTCACTCTTTGCAGATGATATGATACTTTATGTGGAAAACCCAAAAGACTCCACCCCAAAACTGCTAGAACTCATACAGGAATTCAGTCAAGTAGCAGGCTATAAAATCAATGCACAGAAATCAGTGGCATTCCTATACACCAACAACAAGACAGAAGAGAGACAAATCAAGGAGTCGATCCCATTCACAATTGCACCCAAAACCATAAGATACCTAGGAATAAATTTAACCAAAGAGGCAAAGGATCTGTACTCAGAAAACTATAAAATACTCAGGAAAGAAATTGAAGAAGACACAAAGAAATGGAAAAATGTTCCATGCTCATGGATTGGGAGAACCAACATTGTGAAGATGTCAGTGCTACCTAGAGCAATCTACACATTCAATGCAATCCCCATCAAAATACCATCCACTTTTTTCAAAGAAATGGAACAAATAATCCTAAAATTTGTATGGAACCAGAAGAGACCCCAAATAGCCAGAGGAATATTGAAAAAGAAAAGCAAAGCTGGCGGCATCACAATTCCGGACTTCCAGCTCTATTACAAAGCTGTCATCATCAAGACAGTATGGTACTGGCACAAAAACAGACACATAGATCAATGGAACAGAATCGAGAGCCCAGAAATGGACCCTCAACTCTATGGTCAACTTATCTTTGACAAAGCAGGAAAGAATGTCCAATGGAAAAAAGACAGTCTCTTCAACAAATGGTGTTGGGAAAATTGGACAGCCACATGCAGAAGAATGAAACTGGACCATTTCCTTACACCACACACAAAAATAGACTCCAAATGGTTGAAAGACCTAAACGTGAGACAGGAGTTCATCAAAATCCTAAAGGAGAACACAGGTAGCAACCTCTTCGACCTCAGCCGCAGCAACTTCTTCCTAGAAACATCACCAAAGGCACGGGAAGCCAGGGCAAAAATGAACTATTGGGATTTCATCAAGATAAAAAGCTTTTGCACAGCAAAAGAAACAGTCCACAAAACCAAAAGACAACCGACAGAATGGGAGAAAATATTTGCAAATGACATATCAGTTAAAGGGCTAGTATCCAAAATCTATAAAGAACTTATCAAACTCAACACCCAAAGAACAAATAATCCAATCAAGAAATGGGCAGAAGACATGAACAGACATTTTTCCAAAGAAGACATCCAAATGGCCAACAGGCACATGAAAAAGTGCTCAACATCTCTCGGCATCAGGGAAATCCAAATCAAAACCTCAATGAGATACCACCTCACACCCGTCAGAATGGCTAAAATTAACAAGTCAGGGAACGACAGATGTTGGCGGGGATGTGGAGAAAGGGGAACCCTCCTACACTGTTGGTGGGAATGCAAGCTGGTGCAACTCCTCTGGAAAACAGTATGGAGGTTCCTCAAACAGTTGAAATTAGAGCTACCATTCGATCCAGCAATTGCACTACTGGGTATTTACCCCAAAGATACAAATGTAGGGACCCGAAGGGGTACGTGCACCCCAATGTTTATAGCAGCAATGTCCACAATAGCCAAACTGCGGAAAGAGCCAAGATGTCCATCGACAGATGAATGGATAAAGAAGAGGTGGTATATATACACAATGGAATATTATGCAGCCATCAAAAGGAATGAGATCTTGCCATTTGCAATGATGTGGATGGAACTGGAGGGTGTTATGCTGAGTGAAATAAGTCAATCAGAGAAAGACATGTATCATATGACCTCACTGATATGAGGAATTCTTAATCTCAGGAACAAACTGAGGGTTGCTGGAGTGGTCGGGGGTGGGAGGGATGGGGTGGCTGGATGATAGACATTGGGGAGGGTATGTGCTACGGTGAGCACTGTGAATTGTGTAAGACTGTTGAGTCACAGATCTGTACTTCTGAAACAACGCAACATATTTTAAGAAAAAAGAAAAAGAAGAAGATAGCAGGAGAGGAAAAATGAAGGGGAGTAAGTCAGAGGGGGAGATGAACCAGGAGAGATGATGGACTCTGAAAAATAAACTGAGGTTTCTAGAGGGAAGGAGGGGAGGGGGATGGGTTAGCCTGGTGATGGGTATTAAAGAGGGCACATTCTGCGTGGAGCACTGGGTGTTATGAACAAACAATGAATCATGGAACACTACACCAAAACAAATGATATAATATATGGTGATTAACATAACAATAAAAAATTTAAAAAAAAAGAAATAAATGAAATAGAAACTAAAAAGACAATAGAAAAGATCAATAAAACTTAGAGCTGATTCTGTGATAAGATAAAACAAAACTGACAAACTTTTAACTAGACTCACCAAGAAAAAAAGAGGACTCAAATAAATAAAATTAGAAATGAAAGGGAACATGTTATAATTGATACCACAAAAATACAAAGGATATGAGACTACAAAGAGCAATTATATGCCAACATATTGGGCAACCTAGAAGAAATAGATAAATGCCTAGAAACATACAACCTACCAAGGCTAAATCATGAGGACATAGAAAATCTGAACTTACTGATTACTAGTAAAGAGATTGAATCCTTAATAAAAAACCTCCCATCAAACAAAGGTTCAGAACCAGATGGCTTTATTGGTGAATTCTATCAAACATTCAAAGAACAGTTATTACCAATCCTTCTCAAACTTCCCTCACCCCCACCAAAAACAGAAGAAGATAAAACTTTTCCAAACTCATTTGATGAGGCCAGCACTACCCTGATATTAAAACTAGATAAGGATGCCACAAGAAAAGAAAATTACAGACCAATATTCCTAATGACAATAGATGCAAAAATTCTCAACAAAATAGTAACAAAACAAATTCAACAATACATTAACAGGATCATACTCCATGATCAAGTAACATTTCTTCCAGGGAAACGAAAGTGGTCCAATACTGGAAAATCATTCAGTGTGATACAACACATTAACAGAATAAAAGATAAAAATCATATGATTATCTCAATAGATGTAGAAAAAGCATTTGACAAAAGTCAACATCATATATGATAAAAACCCTCAACACTTTATTCCCTTTATAGAGAATTTACTTCAACATAATAAAAGTCATATATGACAAGACCATAGCCATCATACTTACTGGTGAAAAGCTAAAAGCTTTGCCTCTAAGATTAGGAACAGGACATGAATGTTCACTTTAGTCATTTTTATTTAACATAGTATTGGCAATCCTAGCCAGAGCATTAAGAAAGAAAAAGAAATACAAGGCATCCAAATAGGAAATGAAGAAGTAAAACTGTCACTATTAGCAGGTGACATGGTATTATATGTAAAAAATTCTAAAGATCCCATCAAAACTGTTAGAACTAATATATTCAGTAAAGTTGCAGGATACAAAATAAATATGTAAAATCTGCTATTTCCTATACACTAACAATGAACTATCAGAAAGAGAAATTAAGGAAGCAATCCAATTTACAATTCCATTTAAAAATCTAGAAAAAAATTAATAAGGTCAAAGACCTATATATTAAAAACTATAAGACTTTAATGAAATATATTGAAGAAGGCAGAAATAATAAATGGAAAGATATTCCATGCTCACAAATTGGAAGAATTAATATTGGTAAAATGTCCATACTAACCAAAGCAATCTACAGATTCAGTGTAATTCCTACAAATATTTCAATGACATTTTTCACAGAAATAGAATAATCCAAAAGGTGTATAGCCTTATAAAAGACCCCAAAATAGACAAAGCAATCTTGAGAAAGAAGAACAAAGCTAGAGCCGCATATTTCCTGACTTCAAACTATATTACAAAGCTATGGTTATTAAAACAGTGGAGTATTAGAATAAAAACAGACACATAGATCAATAAAACAGAATACACACATACATGGTCAATTAATTTACAACAAAGGAGACAAGAATATACAATGGGGAAAGGACAGTATCTTCAATAAATGGTACTGGGAAAACTAGACAGCCAAATGCAAAAGAATGAACTACTATCTTATAACATATACAAAAATTAGCTCAATATGGATTAAAAACTTAAACATAAGTCCTGAAACCATAAATCACCTAGAAGACACAAGCAGTAAGCTCTTTGACGTAGGCCTCAGCAATGACTTTTTGGTTTTGACACCAAAATCAAAAGCAACAAAAGCAAAAATAATCAAGTGGGACTACATCAAACTAAAAAGCTTCTACACAAAAAAGGAAACCATCAACAAAATGAAAAGGCAGCCTACTGAATGAAAGAAAATATTTACAAGTCATATATTCATTAAGGGACCAATACCTAAGATAAATAAAGAATTCATACAACTTAAAAAAAAAAGAACTCATACAACTTGATAACAAAAAAAATCCAATTAAAAAATGGGCAGAAGATCCCAATAGAAATTTTTCCAAAGAAGACATACAGAAGGCTAAAAAGTACACGAAAAGATGCTCTACATCATTAATCATCAGGAAAATGCAAATCAAAACCACAATGAGATTATCACCTCACACCTGTCAGAATGGCTGTTAACAAAAAGACCAGAAATACTAAGTTTTAGTGAGGATGTGGAGAAAAGGCAATTGTTGTTGGTGTTCTGTCTGGATGAATATAAACTGGTGCAGCCAGTATGGAAAAGATTATGGAGTTTTCTCAAAAACTTAAAAATACAATTATCATATAATTCAACATTTCCACTTCTGGGTATTTATCCAAAGAAAAGAAAAACACTAACTCGAAAAGATGTATGCACCCTCGTGTTCACTGAAGCATTATTTAGAATAGCAAAGATATGGAAATAATCTAATTATCCATCAATGGATGAATGGTTAAAGAAGAGGTGATATATATATATATATAATATTATATATACATTAAATATATATTATATATAGAATATATATGAATACATATGTCATGTATATCATATATATGTGAATAATTTCACTTTCATATATATGTGAATAATTATATACATATTTCATATGTATATAATTATTCACTTTCATATATATATATGAAATTATTCACTTCCCAGGCAATTCACTTCCCAGATATTCATACATATATATATATGTATGTGTATATGTATGTATGCGTGTGTATATATATATATATATGAAATTATTCAGTCATTAGAAAGATGAAATCTTGCCATTTGTGACAACATGGATGGACCTCAGGGCATTATGCTAAGTGAAATAAGTCAGAGAGAGGAAGACAAATACCATATGGTCTTTCTTATATGTAGAATCTAAAATAAATAAATAGATAAAAATAAGTAAGTAAATAAATAAACAGATCGAAGGTTGCCAGAGGCAAGAAGGGGAGGGGTAGAGAAGTGGGTATACTGGTTTTGTTTTATTTTGTTTTGTTTTAGTTTAAATAAATTGAATTAAAAAATAAGAAAATGCAAAAATAAACCACCAAGGAGGGGAAGGAGAGGAAGAGACACATTTCTTTCAATGGAGAAATGGTATCACTGATAACTCATAAACAGAAATGACAGAAGTGAGAAGATGATGAATACCATTTTTATTTGTAAAAATTTTTTAAAGATTTATTTATTTATTTGAGAGAGTGCGAGCACAGGGAGCGGCCAAGGGAGAAAGGGAACCTCAAGCAGACTCCCTGCTGAGCTCAGAGCCTGAAACGGAGCTCGATCTCATGACCCTGAGATCATGACCTGAGCCAAAATCAAGAGTAGGACACAACCAGCTGAGCCACCCAGGTGCTCTAATGAATACCATTTTAAACTGCTAAAAGAAGAGAAATGTCAACCCAGAATTCTATTTCCACAAAAAAATCTTTTGAAATAAATTTGAAATAGACATTTCTATTCAAAAGCTGAGAAAATGTGTTGCCAGCAGATCTGCACTAGAAGAAATACTACAGAGTTCTTCAGATAGAATAAAAGCGATCTCAGGTAGAGTCACAGATATGCAGGAAAGAGTAAAAAACAAAGCAAAGATGAAACATGTGGGTGAATAATAAATGAGCATTGACTGAACGTAGCAATAATAGTAAGGTCCTGTGAGGTGTAAAATACATGTGGAATTAAAATGACTAACATCAATAGCACAAAAAAATAAAATGGTGGTAAACAGAGATTGAGTGCTCTAAGATCAGAGCATTGTCTGGGAAGTGATAAAAAGTAAAATTTGTACTAAACTGTAATATATGTAAGTTGTAAACTCTAGGAGAACCACTAAAGGAATAATAACGGATGGTGTGAGGAGCAACAAATGGGTGTAGAAAGACAGAAAAATCGAAAATGAATCTAAAAAGAAGGCTACAAAGGAGAAAAAATACAGTGCAGTCAGATGGTAAAGAAACAAAATCAATGAATAAATTACATGATATGTTAGAAGGTGATAGGTATTATAGAGAAAAAAAAAAGCAGTGCTTAGGAAAAGGACATTCTAAAAGGATATAGTTTTAAATAGAGTGGTCAAGACAGCCCTCACTTAAGTGTTGGTATTTCCTGAAAAAAGTAAGGGAGCAGAACGTGAGGATATCTGGGACGAAAACATGCCAGGCAGAGAGAACAGCAAGTGTGAAGAAAGGTGGGATCGTATTTCCTTGTCCACGGAACATGACACTAGCATGTCTAGTGCAAGATGAAGGAGAAATAAGTCATTGTGTCAGAGTGAACCGGAGCTCGATCGTGTGGGCTAGGACCCTTACTCCGAGTTAGAAGGGAAACCCCTGGAGGGTTTTAGGGAGGGGCGTTCATGATCTGACTTAAGCTGAACAGGCTTCTGTATTGGTAATAGACCATAGAGGCGTAAGTGCAGTTTGGAGGCTATAATTCAAAGGATGAATGAGAGTGGCTTGAACCAAGGTAATAGCAATAAAGGAGGCGAGAAGTAGTCAGTTTTGAGGGCATTCTGAGAGTAGAGACAACAGGATTTGATCAACGATTGAACGTAGCATATGAGAAAGTCAGAGTCAAGGATCAATTTAACATGTCTGGCCTTTAGTAGCTGGGAAATACAAAGTTTCCAATAGAGGTAGAGAAGACTGTGGGATGAGCTGCTTTCCTGGAGAATATCAGGAATTTAATTTTAGACATATTATGTTTGAGACACTTATCTCTGAGTGGGGATGTATTCAGTCAAATTTATTAGTCTAGAATTCAGAGAAGAGATCTGTGCTATAGACATAAATTTGGGAGTTGTTGGTGTGTTAGCAGAATTTAGGACATGAGACTGGGTGAGATCACCAGATATGTAAATGAAGTAGAAAAGAGAAAAGGTCTTAGGACAGAGCCCTGGGAGGTCCATATTTTAAAAGTCAGAAAGATTATAAATAACCAAAAGGAAGACTAAGACGGAGATGTCTGTGAAGTAAGAGGAAAAACCAGTAGAATGTGGTATTCTAAAGCCCAGAATCAGGCAGTGATCAACTGAGTCAAATGCTGCTAATAGACCAAAGTGAAATGGGACAGTGGCATCAAGGGAGATGAAAGGTATTGTAAAGAAAAATAATGCTTAGCACATGGGCATATAGGAGGAAGACATTTTGAAGTGGTATAATGCTTGTACAATAAGGGAATAACATATTTGTAAGTTGATGAAAAATACTTAGTAGAAAGGACAAATAGAATGCAGGAGAAGCAAAGGGTAAGTGTTAGGGCTATGTCCTTGAGAAGTCAAGAGGGGTTGGGGCCATGAGAGTTATTGCCTGTTGCCTAGCATGAGGCTAGTTGGAGTTTAAAATACTTGTTGACAGATCAGTTTCTCCCATGGATTAAAAAAATCAGGAAGATAATTGTTCGGGAAAGTCACCAAGAAGACCAGAATGCCAGTTGACCCATAAGGTGAACCTGGATGATCAGAGGCTTCTCACCACGCCCCTGTCCTTGGAATGTGGGTTTCATTTGCCTTTCCTGCTCCCAGAGGCTGCTCCAAGGACATAGCATTGAGATAGTGATGTGATATTGAGAACACCTGCACAGTAAACTTGACTGAAACCGGTAAAGGCCTCTCACTACATAAACTTTTAAAACTCAGCTGGTGGGTACCTGCATGCCCTCATCTTGCTGCCACCCAAACAAGCTTCATATGTAAGTTCCCTTTGCTTATCAAAATTGCCGCCTACCTATCTGGAGCGTCCTGCCTCTTTCCTGGATCTCTCTCTGCCCTCAAGATATAGGAGTCAGTTTTAGATTTCACTCAGAAAGCTCCCAAGAGGGTGTTGAACCAACAATTGGAGAGCCATCCAGGAGACCTAAGAAATGGGCCTTGGGAAAGGGACACCTATGGGGGAAATCCCAGGTTGGCCATCAACCCGTCTGTGAAGAGTGGTGCCAGATGCTTATGGACTGCCACATGAGTATGGGGGCACCCTGAAAATGTTGGCTGCTATAAGCTTTTCTATGCAGAAAAACTGCATGGCACACTGCCACAAAGAAGAAAAACGGATGGGCTGCCACAGTGGGCGGGCCTCCCTTGTGGACAGTTCTCTAGCCACCAATGACAAATTAGAATAAAGATCAAGTTACAAAGTTAGAAGAGCTGATATTAGAGAAGGACATGGGAATGTCCACTAATCTGCTAGCTTCAGGGCTAGCAGACAAAATAGGAGAGCAGAATAATAAGTTGGAGATTTTTGCATGTTGCTCTGCAAAGCTAGAAGGGTGCAAGCTGCCACAGATTAAGGTCTGAGGGCTTATGACAAGGATTGATTAAGATGCTAAGAGAAGGAATCTCTGAAAAGATTTCTAATACAAAGAAAAATTGTAAATAGCAATTAACCCAAACTTTTTGAAAAAATCTTACATTCTTTTTCTGTCCCAAGAAGTTGTAAATCTTATCATGTGTTTCAAATATAAACACCCAGGAGTTAACCAAAACAATGCTCACAGAGACTGAGTTTTAAAAAGGGAACTGGGGAGGCTTAAAAATAGACTGTATAGCAGTTTCCTTGCCCCAAAATACAATCCACAGCCTCCAAGATCACAGCTATCACTGAAAAGCTTTAACCATACGAATGGATGTCTGATTCATGGCTAACTTCTGGAATAAAACCTAAGTAGATAAAGGAAGTTGTAGAAAGTTTATAAAGAAAAGAATATCGAGAAAAAAATTTATATAGTCAAGCTAAGATTAAAATGGATTTATATAAAAATAGTTTAAGGGACGCCTGGGTGGCTCAGTCAGTTAAGCATCTTCTTTGGCTCAGGTCATGATCCCAGGGTCCTGGGATCAAGTTTTGCATTGGACTCCTTGCTCAGTGGGGATCCTGCTTCTCCCTCTGCCTACAGCTCCCCCTGCTTGTGCTCGCTCTCTCTCTCTTTCAGTGTGCTCTCTCTCAAATAAATAAATAAAATCTTTAAAAAATATAAAAATAAAAATAAATAAAAATATAGTTTTATTATAAAAACTACACTGGTGAAAAATTAGAATTGGGTTTTTTCCCTGTTAAAAAGACAAAATTTTCTGAGATTATTGGTTTGCTCTTAATAAAAGGAATATATATAAACAAAGGTTTGCCTTTACCTTAAATGTAATCTACCTAGAAAACAAAAGATTGTGTGTTTTGTCTGTACTAGGTCTTTGATCACTTAAAAACTTAGTCTTCTTTATGAAAAGAATGAAGTTTTTTATAAGTATGTAGCTTTTTATATATGTTAAATTTCATAAAAAGCATTGTCAAATAAAAATAATGCTCAACTTTCTTTAGGGTATATTTACATAAAATTGTTAAAAATCTGATATGTCTTGTATAATGTTACCAGTCATAATTTTAAGATGTATGTCACAGAAGTAATGAAATTCCCTTGTCAATTGCATTATAATGCATTTTCATCAGATCTTTAACCATGGCCATTTTTGAGTCTTTTGTCATTTGCAGACAGTTATTGTTTTCTGCTGATGTTTTGGCAGATAAAAAAAAAAGTGTTCCTGCAAAAGTGATTTGTCTTCAAGGAGATTCATGGAAAAGACTTGACAAGTACAGGTTTCTGATAACTAAGATCGTTGTGCCTTCATGCGGAGGGACAATAGTGGTCCCAGTTCTGGAAGGGGGCAGAAGCAAATATACCCCCATACACCAACAGTTTCTAGCAGAGTATATAGCACTCTTTCAGGTAAAGCCTCTCACTGAGGAATAGCTCATTGTTGTAAGAACTTCCCTTTCTATCAAGGGGTGAGTTAAAAATATGTTCTATTGGCTCACCTTTGTTATGGCTCAAACTCCCACTTTGACTACATGGCATGCCTATTTACAGAAGAGGAGTACCCTGTCCACCAGCCCACTGTCTCTAAAAATACAAGTGCTACTAGACCCTAGAATATATAGATCATCCAGATGCCCCACGCCTATTCCTGGGGTAGTGCCTGCAGCCTGCAAAGAGGGGGCAAAAAAAAAGTTCTCACTGATGCCTGGTATACAGAAGTCTAGTTAAGAAAATCCATCCACATTGACTACAGTAACTATTCAACCCAACACTGACACAATCTGCATAAAAACAAAAACACACTGTAGCAGCCAATGGACTAAAGTCAGAGAGGTTTGGCTGGTGATCACTCATAAGCCCTGGCCATTAACCCTTTATACTGACAGGCTGTTCTAAAGAGGTTAACCCTATGGCTTGGAGCATGGGCAGCCATGGATAATCATAAATAAGCCCTTATGGGGGCAAAATATATGAAAGACATTTGAGTCTGTCTGCAGGAACCTGAGGCAATCCCCACTGTTTTCCAGGTCTCAGTTTCTAAGTCACTGACACCTGCTGGAAATCAGGAAGCAGGTGCCCTAGCTCAGGTATGAAATCTAGCTACTGACCTTCAGTAGATAGAGCAGATTGGGTGCACAGAAGGAATGTCCATCAATGCCCAAGTAAGATGGTATACCACCAAGGTTGCCAGATCGCCCTTAAAATGCAATTACTTGGTTAATGCTATAATAGCATGTCCTTTGTGTTCTAAAAAATGCCCAAGGCAACTACCAAAAGAATCTGCACATCCACCAGTGAGGGATGGGCAAATTGATTATATTGGCCCCTTCCCTCTTAATGAGGATTCTAAAGATGCCTTGGTTTATATGAATACTGCATCTGGCCTAACCCAAGCTTTCCCTTGCCACCATGCAAAAAAGGTTGCCACCATTAGGGGATTAAAATATTGAGTACCACTCATTGAATGAATAATGATCGGTAGTCACATTTCAAAGATCATAATATGCAAGACTGGCAGAAGTACATGACATTGAATGAAGGTTCCATCTCCCCTATAACCCACAAACAGAAAGGTTGATAGAAAAAAAATACATATATATATACATATAGATATATATATAAACAGCAAATTAAATCATCCTCAGCCAGATAGACTAAAATACTGTTTTAGGCTTTAACACATTTAAATAACCAACCAATAGGGTGTATTGCCCCATAAGCCAGACCGGGGATCTCTGCTGAGATACCCAAAACTGTAAAGGTATGGGAGTCATGGGAGACAGCCATTTCCCCAAATCTCACTGTGGATCAATGTGCTATGCTGTTGAGAACACCAGACCCCCAACACTTTATACCTGAAATAGAACTTGCCCCATTGAAAGAGGCAAAAAAAAAAAGAAAGGATCCTGGTGTAGCATATCCCATCTCCAGTCCATCTCCTCATGCCTTAGAGTGGCCAACATACATGGTAGGTCAGGTTCCTAAAGCTATTAACTTCCCTCTCCTCAAAGTCAGATAGGCACTGTTTTCCACCGTTATGATCATTTGACCACCATCTTTGTTTCCTCCATTGGCCTGGAGGACATTATAGAAGGACACATAGAAGCCCTCACTAAAATTCACCCAGCAAACCTTAAATGATAGCCAACAAAGTTTGTCCTTACTGAATGCTGAAATGATTCTAATGAGAAAAACTCACTGCAGAAAAGGGAGGCATATGAGATTACAAAACTGGTCACCAGAAAGGAAATGTTGGAGAAGGTCATCAAGAAGATGTGACTAACAGTTGACCCAGAGCAGGACCTGGGAGATTACTCCCACCCCTGTCCTTGAAATACAGGTTCTAATTGCCTTTCCTGTTCCCAGAGGCTGCTCCGAAGACATAGCCTTGAGATAGTGAGATGAGAACACCCTTGAAAATACCTACACAGTATATGTGACTGAACCTAGTTAAGGGTTCTATATAAACAAGATTTGGTGGCAGATATGGGGATCTACTCATCTAGCTGCCATCTAAGACAAGCCTCGTATGTAAGTTCCCTTTGCTTATTAAAACCTCCACCTACCAATTTGAAATGGCCCATCTCTTTTTTGGGTCTCTCCCTCCTTTTGCCTACGGAGGTTGGTTTCAGATTCACTTGAGAAGCTCCTGAGAGGATTGCAAACCAACAGTAAGACTAAAAAAAGTACTCTGTGGAAAATATTTCTTTATCCATTCAATTTTACTGAAGTGACTACTTACTAGATATATGAACAAATATGTTCAGTGTCCTTGAAATGTAGAGTTTTAAAGCATCATTGCATTTTCTCAGTATCAAAACACAAATTCTCCTATGGAACATAATGTAATTCTAATGAAAATGATGCAATTCTCTAGTTAATCATGATACTATAAATATCTAAAGCTAATCACCATTATGTTGAGGACTGTTATACAAGTTGATGAATATTAATTACTAATTAGTATGCATCTGGATTTCAGTGTTCACATGGAACATGCATATAAAAGGATAAAGTGAAAATGCATACTAGAAATGGAATTAATGTTTTATTACCTAATTTCATCAAGCTCTAGCCCCACTATGATCCCTGTCTCAAATGCAGATTTTTTCTTCATTTTATTCTTATCTGAATGATCAGATTGAAATGAAAAAGAATGCTATTGCTCCTTAAATAGCAATATTTCCCAAGATAATTATTCATCCCTAAATATATTCTTCTATAGCTCTTTGGCATCTGGAAAAATGAGGTTTTCCTTTCAATATCTTGCCATCATTTGAATGATGACCCATTCTAATGGGATCTATAAAAACTTTTTAAGAGAAAAAGCACTACTAAGAATCTCTTACAGGTCTAGAGCACTTTGTACCTTTTAAAATGTTTTTAAAGAATGTCCTTTCAGTTGATCATATCCTTATAACTCTCCGGGGTCTTAGGAACCAGCCAGAGAGGGTCTGAGAGCAGATGTCAGAGTTGGAGCCAAAGATTTATTAATAGTCCCTGCTGGAGAATATGCCTTGGGAGTTAGCATTGCAGTCACAGGTTGGGGGATAGTTGTACTTTGCTAAACCAACAGTTATACCAGAAGACGTGGGGGTGGGCTGTTGATATGAGTTGCCATAGAGGAGTTTCTGGAAAGGGAGAACCAGTGATGGACGCAGGGTGGCTTGGGTCATGAAGAAAGAAGCTCAGATTCAGATTCCCCACCAAGATTTTTGTAAGTAGAAGAGTCCTAGAACAAGCCTTAGAAGAGGCTTCTAATAGACATAATAGGGGGTGATTGCTTTATTTTAAAAGGAGACTCAAACCAAGAGTTTGTCATGTTACTGCTCAGCTGTCATTGACATTAAACACTATTTGGTCTCCTTCAGCAATGTCCCTCCTGACATTTAGAGATAATTCTATGGTATGTTTTAACAATTTGACTTGGAAATGTTAAGCAAAAAAATGTTTTGAATATTGATTAAAAGCATTCAAAAGATCCCGTGTTTATAAAATTCAATTTTCATTTCTCAAGAAAAGAAATAAAAATAAATAAGTAAAATAAATAAAAGTCAGAAATAAAAGCGGTTAAATGATGCCTGTGAAACTATTCTATAACTTTAAAATGTCAGGCTTTTTTCAAGTTGTAAAGGAAGAACACTAGCATTTTGATTGCTCATCCTCAACTCAAATGGAATACTATCTTTTTCAATGTATTATTTGAAGTGCTTGCAGATTTAGTTTCCCTCCCCCCACCCCTTCTCGCTCAATGTGATTTTAAGAATGCTCTTGAATTCAAACCACCCTGGATACACACTTAAAAAATATGGTTATATTGTAATATTACAGTAATAGGAAATGAAATGAATTTGGCTTAGAGCTGGATTGGCTTTGCAGCTCTACCACTTTCTTGCACTGTGATTTGATCACATCTAAGTCTTCATTTATTCATCTACTAAGGAGTGTCATAATACTTTGCTGACAGTGTGCCTGTGAGTTTAATTTATAATGGTTATAAAATTCTTAGCCTGGAAGCAGATACATAGATACTTAATAACATGTTAGTTTTCTTCAAGCATAATTGGGTCACAAATCCACCTTCTCCTACAAATAATCCAAGTGTTATAGTAACAGCTCAAATCAAGTTTTCAGAGGCCCTCCACCAACTGCACCTTTCCTAAATGATGTCCCAACACTTCAAATACACCCATGTAATTCCTTGAACTCCACCATTTCTCAAATTTAACAAAACCTACTATCACAATGCTTTTCCATTTCTTCCCTGAGAAACAGAACAAAACAAAAATGTTCAAGTTACTAAAAGTATTGCTCAGTATTAGGCAACTTTCCGTGAACATCTACCCTAAGAAAGCCCAGCAGATTGCAATCACTTAATTCACTTAATGACTCCAACACTTTGTAACTAAAATGTGCTCATAGTTCTGTTTTCATCTTATCTATTTTCACTCAGGAAATGTTTTGTTTCATCTCTTACAAATTAATTTTGGGACAGGTCCTACTAATACATAATTTTATATTCCCCCTAGTAGTCAGTAAATGCATTCCCCAAGATGAGTATTTAATAAATAGTCTTACTCTTAAATGATGCTACTCAGTGCTTTTGAAACTTACTTGAAGATAAGAATCACCTGCCTGTCCTGACTAAAATGAAAATTCCTAAGTTCACGACCCAACCCAACAAATCCAAATTTCCAGGGAGGAGAGCACCCTGAATGGTTCATCTCTTCAGGGAGGCTTGGGGAACTCTAATTCATTATTGAAAACAGAGCTGAGCTGCTTCTACCAACCCCAAAAGGACTGGCTAAAGTTACAAGAAGAGAAATAAAATCTTCCTCTGAAATGCAGAAAGAAAGAAGTAGGAAAGAACACATGTCCTTACCAATCTGTGTGCTGGGGATATGGTAGGAAGTGGAGAATGTTAATGATTAAATGCTTGATGAACTTTATTTTCTCGTAGAAATAGGAATGTGCAGCCATCTACTGAGGGAAGAGGCAGGGGAGCCAGCAGGAGATTGAGGAGCATGGTGAAAGTTAGACATATCTGAGAGAATGAGAGGGCAGGTGAGAACTATGAGCAGTTCGAAGTGACAATTCAGTGCTCTTCTGACATAGGAATTCAAGAACTTGTGGAGATTATGGTAAGTTTATGTTGGTATAGTAACTATGATGCCTCCAAATAACCTAACTAGATGAGAAATTTCCTAAAGAGAGCTAACAGATATGGTAGACAGCCTCTAATATAACTTCCAACGACCTCAAGCCTTCTGTCAATTATTCCCTTGTGTAATTTTCTCCCCTGGTTTATGAACTGGATTTATGGATCCATTTCTTATTATTCATTTCTTCCAACAATGTCTTCATAGTCATGGAAATGAATCTTGAGATGACTGAAGCTCTGGTCAACAGCTTGACTGCAACCATGTTAGAGATCTTGAGCCAGAGTCACCCAGCTAAACCACACCAGGATTTTATGCCCACAGAAACTGGGACATAATACACGTTTGTTGTTCTAAGTCATTAAATGTTGAAGTAATTTGTTGCATAGTAGTGGATAACTAATACAACAGGTATATAAGGAGAGAATTGGGCAAAACAAATACATTAGCTAGAAATTAATCCTTAAAATGGAATAATTTTTGTAATTATAATTCAATTTCTTTAATTTTGAAAACATTTATATGATTAATACTATTTTCTATTGTTCATTAAGTACATAATTCATTTTCTTATTTGTAAAGCATGTGGTATATCATTCTCCTGATGTTTTTCTTTGGGTGAAGAAATTCTGCCCTGCTGTGCCTGCTGCATGCTCATGCTCAGGTACCACTGCAAACAAACTGCCAGAAATAAAAGCAGTGGACAAATAATATATTTTTGGTATGTTCTAGGTCTTTAGTCCCTTATCCATAACAGAATACTAAAGACAATGTAGCACTTGGTAATGACTGTAACTATACAAATAGCATCTTTATAATATACAGATTTATCGATTCTTAATATTCAGATTATCTCATACTCCCAAGTATCTAACATAGAAATATTTCCCACTTTGTATTTTAGCCAACCAGTTAATTTATCTCAAGACTTGCTCTGTATGTGTAGTGATATTTATAACAGTAACATCTGTGTAAGAGGAATGTACTATATTTTATATATGTCATGGCCAATGAAATTAATAATTATCCTAGGAATTCAAAGTTAATAAGAGAAAGAAAATTCAGGAATGGTATGATAGATTGAATAGCTACAGCTCTTCAATCTATCATGCACCTGACTTAGATAATGTGATTGAAATACTGATTAAATTCGCTTGAGGAAAAGACAGTCGTTATAGAATTATAAATATTTATCATCTAGCTTTTTGTATTACCATAATGAACTTAGTTATGCATGCCATGTGCTCATAGATTTTTGGAAATTATCCTTGACACTTGATTTATTGAATAATGAACACAGACTCCACAGGATATACTGTAATGGCACACACACACCCCCACACTCTTATGCATTGTTTGGTATTCAAGAGCCATCATTTCTCTCTTGTTACAAAAGAATACAGAGAAATACTTGTGTATAATGGAGAAGATGAAAAATGTATTTTTAAGCATTTAAGTATTAATTGTGTAAGCTACGAGAACTCTGAACAACAGCAGTTTATTTCCATATATTAATGGCCAAAAAGAAAGCAGCAATTTCTGAAAATTAGAACCTCAACATTTTGAACAACCAGCTAGAACAAGAAGATATAAATTTGTATTTAGAGTATAGTTTGATTAATCATTAAAGGGGTAAAAATTTAATAAGACCCTTAATAAAATTCAGTGAAAATTATTAGTAAGTGGGAAAAACATCTGTCCTAATTATATGAGCCTTCTCAAAGGTACTGAAGCTGGTATATTTGGTTTATTAAATATCTACTTGAAACATAGCATCATAATTTTAGTTTAAGTTAGGCATGCTCTACTCAGTTCCATTTTAAGCAGCATACTGAATCTTTAACATAGTTTCAAAAAATATTTCATATTGGAATCACATCTTTATGGTTACCTTACAACATCATTTAAGAGTTTTAGATCTTAGCCAAGCTCATTCATCTAATAACTAGATCGACTGATTCTTGCATTTAATTTCAGGTAATTTTAGTTTGGAAGAAAGAGATCACATATATACCTACATGTGTACACACATGCTTACATATGCTGTGAACACACAGGACACACATGTATACACATGAGCACATATATGCAAACCACACATGCCCACACAAAAAGCAGGAGCAGATGACTGAAATGCCCAGCTCAGGGCATCATACAGCTGCAGGTGATTGCACCAAATTGGGGAAACTCAGATCATGCTGGGACCAACTCTGTTGTTTCTCAGGCTCACACCACCTTAACAGAAGAACTTAGAGTACCCATCTATTCACTGCCATATAAGGAAATGTTAATGGCTATATGGCTCTTCTTTGAAACAAATTTAGGCCCACACTATGGGGTGGGGGGACAGAAAAATATTTGGCTGTGCTCTATCCTTTCAGGATCCGGTAAAATTTCCTTCCAATTCTTATCATCTAGGCAGTTTTAAAGAGTTGATTACAATATTTTTTACTTCTTCCCTTTCTACTCAATAATCTGTTTTGAAATTTGTATCTCATAGAGACAACTAAAAATTTGTTTTTGCTAATATTTCTCTAATGTGTAAACTCTACCCTAAATAAAAGTTCTACATTTCCTCCCACTTTCTAGAACTATCCATCTGGAATTACCATAAGAACAAGTGGTACAAAAAGACTAAAACCAAATGTATTACCTTTTTCCCCATTCACACTTGTCCCTAAACCACCCTCTATTCCTCTTGTCTATATATGACTATTCTCAATCAGCGGTAAAATCTTTGTGTCTTCATAGTTCTTTGAATCTGTATTTTTTTCTCCAGCCTCGCCAACAATCTTTGTACATGACTATACTATTATTATATTATATATTGTATTGTTTATTACCTCAGCTATTTTAATCACTCCTCAGTGGCCTCCTTTCCTTCACATCAGCCTTTTCTGTTTACACCCCATGTTACAAGATAGGATCATTTATCTCAAATACATATTAGAACATGAACCTCTTCCGCTTGGAAAAGTCTTCAGTGGTGCATCATTATTTTCAAAATAAGGTAAAGTACAACACATGATTTATTTTATGATCTTATCCCTCTGCCAACCCCCCCCCCCCCGCAAATCTTGCCACAAATACCAGTTGCTTTTTTTTGCATGAAGTATGTGCCCTCACAGAGCCCTGGATTCATACAGAGTGCTCCATTGTCTAGGTAACCACTCCCCTCCCCTCCCTTTTAGAAAATTCATATTTTGAGGACTCAGGAATCATTTTAACACTCCTCGTTCCTGTTGGGCAAATAGAATTATGTGCATTTGTCTTTCAGCTCTTGAGAAGAATTATAAGATCTTGAGGCTGTATTGCTTTTTAGTTAGCCCTTTTTATGTAATTGTCTTAAAAACAAATAAATAATGGCAGAAAAGTATTACTGCACAAAACTGAACCATGTAAAGGACAGAAATTTAGACACCTTTAAGCCTCATGTTTGCATTCATGTGTTCTCACTCTCATCTTTCTCTCTCCTGCTGCACCTCAGAATATTCACTTTATTCTCTACTGCATAACAAGCTTTTGCCCTTAGTGAGGAGAATGGGAACATTGTCTGATACACTATCAGTACATGAGATCTAAAAAACAAGAGATTGTTTTTCTCTAGGTCTAATTAGAAAAACTCTTGGAGAAGACTCATGTTGGTTTTCTTGTGCCATGTGCTCACCTCTGAATCTGTCAGTGTAACCAGGAAGATTGGGTACTAGAATTGACAGTTTCTGATGTACATCCCTCTGGTGATATGACCAAGATTTAGGATGCCATCTGTGCCAGTTCCAGGTAGAAAAACACTTGGCCTTCCTGGGTTATATACCTACCATGTGATTAGAGTAAGGGCAAGGACATTGGAATCTGTCACCAGAATGTTGGTTGTGTTGGGAAAGTCCCAGGTCAACAAAAACAAGAGTCACAATTGCCTCTAAACTCTTACTTTCTAAATCAGCCTGATTTAGAATAAACAGAGTCAGAGTAATCATCTTAAATCACAATTTTATTCATGCTAACCATCCACATTCACTTTTCAATTCTTCCAGATAGACTGTTAAGTAAAAGTCACATCCCTAGTAAGTCATTCAACATACCCCTGCAACAGGTGAGGTTGAAATGGATGATGATTATCAATAACATTTTTTCTTCTAAAGCCTTCATTTGATTTCTCTAAACAAAGCAGGAGAAATTTTTGTTACTGAAGAGAGGAAACCTCGATCTTCAAAGATAATACTGCTCCTAATAAATACCTTCTCACATCCTAAATTCAGTGAATATTATAAACCCACAATTAATCCTGTGAAATTTTGAATATTGTCTTTCTGGAGGGACGACAAAGGAGTCTGTCACACATTAGCAATGTTTCTGTCTTGACAAATTGTTGTTTATGTTTCCTTTATTTTATATAAAATCTTACCTATTCAAGCCTATAAAGGTGATAAGGCATTAACAAGGTTGACACTTGTTTTTGGAATTTAAAGTGAGAACTACTTCTTTTAATTCTAGATATGATCTCAAAGCCAACAATTGTGTTGTTTTATGTGTATCCAAGTGTCAAAGAAATAGTAAGTATTTCCAACAGTGAAAGATAATCTTTCTCTGGTAATACCACTTACAAATAGAACAATTGTATGAAGAATCAATTAGAACTACACAAAAAAAGATTTATAAAAAAAAAAGGCAGCATGTAAAGACTTTATCCAAGTCTTTATCCAAATCTGAAACATTTACACCAAATGTATAATTATTCACCATCCAGTGATTTTAGAAAAGACCTAAGCTGCCTAAGGGAAGGGAATATCAAAATGAGGGTGAATTCTCAATTTTAGGCAATAGATTTATATAAGTTTTTCTATTTCAAAACATTAGGGTATCTTTATATTAGTGGACAGATTCAGCAAGGCAGCAATGATCTGAGGTTAAGAGCTTAGTCCTCAGAGTAAGAGTTACCTGGCTTCTCCAAATTCAGCATAAAACCCTGGTTTGTCAGTCATAGTCAAAGCATGTGTTGCCAGTGACACTTCCCTCTAGTTATAAAAGGATTCTTAGTACATTTTATCTTTCTAGGGTCAGTTGCTCTTTAGGGCTTGACTTCCCCTAGTAAACTGTAGCAGATTAACCTGACAACTTTCATCTCAGATGAGGACATTTCCCACATCATTCCCCTGATGTTTGTCTCCACTCTGTGATCCAGTCAATAACCAATATTCTTACTTCAACCTAGACAGTGCTATCAGGGTAGCTAAGATCTTTTATTTTAGGGCCATAGTGTGACTCTCTGTTCCCACCATTAGAAGGGAACATCACTTTCCCATTCTTCATGTTACTTATACTTTGAGCCATGTTTCATTCATTGCTCCCTAGAGAAGGAGGAGTGATTTTACACAAATAGGAAAAATATTTTACTTATATGGTTCCACTCTCTCTTCCCTGCCTGTGTGTGTGTGAGAGAGAGAGAGAGACATCACAGTTGTCTGTGTCAAGCTACAGTCTAGTCTGCTCTCTCTCCAAACTGGGTTAACTTTATTGGAACAGGCTCTGCCTGTGTGGGGAAGTCTTGGATCTTTTTTCTCTTGAGGGTGTGTGTGTGTGGTGGGGGGTGGAATATGTAAACCACATTTCTCAATATGGCTAACCTCAGCAATAATTTCACATTTTTATCTTTATCTGCTAAATTTTTGTGTCTCTTAAATAGTTCACAGTTCAGACACAGAACAAATACAAGTTTTATTTAGTAGAACTTCTAATATACAAACATTGGAATATTGGCTGGAAAATTTTAGAAAAGATAAGGGGTAGAATTTGAAAGCCAAATAATTGGTACGACTTAGGACAATGGCTTTAGGCATTAACTTAAGATCCGTATTGAGTGGTTTTAACCTTAGTGACTTGCAGTGGCTCTGTTGTCCCCGGTAGTTGATTTTTATGATTGTAGAGATGATTTCTTTCTTGTACAAACTGAACAGAAATGTAGGAATTTGACACTGCTAAATATGATTTGTGTAAAATTTTGAAGTTGGCAGAGTTCTACAGCTTTGACAGTGTGGATCACAGGCTCCTGGCTGTTTGTATCTGGAATGGGCCCCAACAAGTTTAGGCTATGGCATAGAAGTCCATAGGCCTGACATGCAGGAGTCTTGACATACAGTCCCTGCACCTTGACCTTGACTTCCTCAGGTACCTGTACCATCAGCATAGTGGCTACAAGGAATATTAGCAAAGAGACTCTTTAAGTCCCAGGGAAAGCTCACTTCACAAAAAGTGAATTCTCAGTTACTGTTTTATTGGGGGTTTTGGTCAGATATGCATCTGGAGACTAGGACTTCAAAATGCAAAGGTGCCTAAAATCTATAAGTGCTATAGCATATTAGAAGTTGAGGCTTAAATTATTTTTATCCAATAGAGCTAAGTAATGCTAGATGACCTGCTTTGAATTCCATTCCTCTTTAATGTTTTTAATTACCTCCAAGGCCAAGAGAAAAAAACTGCTGTTTCTCCAGGTTCTTAAGGGCAATGTTGAACCAGACAGCCTCAAATGTGTTAATTAAACTCCAAAGTTGCCATGCTTTTATATTTAAGGGACTAGAAATTAAGGCGTCTACCAACAGAAGGTTAAGTAGAGAAATAACTCAATAAAAATGTTCCAGGGGAGTGACATCACCAAGATTGTTAACAGGAAGTCCTAGACTCTCCTTCTCCCCAGAGAAACACCAATTAATTCAATGGCAACAAATGGATTAGTTCCCTTTGTGAAAAATCCAGAAAGTAGCTAAGAGACTACTGCACCCCAGACAAGTGTGAAAGTAGCAACGCAGAAACCAGTACTAAAAGCAGAGACAGCCTCTCACCAAAATCCCTGCCCCTATCACAGTGCTCCATGACTGGGAGGGAGCCCCCAGTTCCCAACTTCTCCCTCAGGAATGAATGAGTTGGATTGCATATCTAGCATCCCAACTTTGTCTGGGTGCTACTTACAGGATTGACTTCTTGCCTTCTTGGAGAGCTGCTGGGGCCTGGTATATACTAGTTCCTGGGGGCTACAGAAAACAAAGTAGCAGTTAGGAATAGCATGTGAGCACTCAATACAGCTCTTCTTTCTGGATCATGATAGAGTGAGTGGTAATACACTACAGCTCCCAGCTTCCCTATGAGGAGCAAAGGAGTTGAACTACACATATAATGCCCCAACTTTTCCAGATGGAACCTGAGAACTATATTCTATCTTGCTTGTATTGAGTTGACAGGCTTAGCTTAGGCTAGTTCCCTGGGGGCTACAGAGAGCAAAGTGGTGATTTGAACTAGTAGGCAGGCACTTGCCTCAGTTCCTCTCCTCAGTTTAGCACAATAATGAGTAGGCAATAAAGTCTACTGGCTTCTCTTTGAAGAGAGAAAGAGAAGGACTACACACGCAGATTCCAACTTCTCTGGGAGCTATTTGAAATACTGGTTTCTGTCTTGCTTGTCTCAGAGCAATGATGGGACCTGGCATACTTTAGACACCTGGGGGCAGCAAAGAACAAAGATGGCAATTTGGACTAGCATTTGAGAGGCCTACAAAAGCTCCAACCAAATTAATTGATGACTTTTACCTATATGAAGCCAATTTGGGAAGACTGGGAGAAGTGGCAGTTTCTTGAATGTGTAGATACCAAGAAAGAGTCAAGAAAAATGAGGACATGCCCCCACCCCCCCCAAAAAAGTAACAAGGTAAAACAAAGAAACAAACTCTAATTGGGATATATTTTACTGGGTAGAGAATTCAAATTACATAAAAATGATCAATGACCTCAAAAGAGTAATACATGAGCAAAGGGAGATTTTAACAGAGAGGAAATTTTGAAAAGAACCAAAGAAAAATTCTGGAACTGAAGAACATAATAAGTTAACTAGAAAAATCAATAGAGAGGTTTAACAGCAGCCTAAAGCAAACAGAAGAAAGAACCAGTGAATTCAAAGATAGGTCATTTGAAATAATCCAGTCAGAGAAACAGAAAGAAAAACAAAATAAAAAGGAATGAAGATAGCTTTAAGGGATTTTTGAGGCCCTATCAAGTAGATTATTAACACACTATAGGAGTCTCAGAGAAAAAGAGAGAGAGAAAGGACTACAAAGCTTATTCAAGGAATTAATGTCTGAAAAAAATTCCCAAATCTGGAAGAGAAAATATACATCCAAATCCAGAAAACTTCAAAGATTCCAAATAAGATGAACTAAAGAAATCCACACTGAAGACCATTATAATAAAATTGTGAAAAGTCAGACAGATCATTTTTAAGAGCAGCAAGAGAAAAGTGATATGTCACATATAAGGAAAGCCCAAAAGACCACCAGTGGGTTTTTCTGACACTTTCCAGAATAGAAAGAATTGATATATTCAATGTGTGGAGAAGGGGAATAAAATCTCTCAACCAAGAATACTCTACCTGGCAAAACTGCTTTTCAAAAATGAAGGAAAGATAAAGACTTTCCCAGATAAGCAAAAGCTGAAGGAGTTCATCATCACCAAAACTGCTTTCCAAAAAAACACTAAAAGGAGTTCTTCAATTTGAAATGAAAAGATGATAACATAAAAAATATAAAACTCATTGGTAAAGGTAAATATATTGGCAAAGACAAAATACCATGTTACTGTAATAGTGGTGGGTAAATTACTCTTAATTCTGGCATAAAAGTTAAAACAAAAAGTATTAAAAATAACTATAAGTAAAATATATGTTAATGGATACACAATATAAATAACATGTAAATTGTGAAATCAACAACAAAGTTATTGATGGAGTAAGGGTATAGAGATTTTGTATGCAATAGAAGTTAAGTTATTATCTGTTTAAAATAGACTGATATAATTATAGGATATTTCATATAAGCTTCATGGCTATTGGCCTTAAGTCATAGGAGATGAAGAACATTACATAATAATAAGTGTCAATTTACCAAGGAGATGTTAATTATAAATATAAATGCATCCACCATCATAGCACCGAAATATATAAAGCAAACATTAACAGAACTGAAGGGAAAAACAGGCAGCAACATGATAATGTTAGGAGACTTCAATACCCCAATATCAATAATGGATAGGACAACCAGACAGGAAATAAAAACAGTGGATTTTAATACTATAGATAAAATGGACCTAACAGATATACAGAACATTCCACTAATAGCAGCAGATAATACATTCTTCACAAGTACACAAAGAACATTCTGCAAGATAAATCACATTAATTCACAAAACAAGTCTTAATGAATTTTAAAAGATTGAAATTATACCAACTATCTTCTCTGACCACAATGGAATGAAACTAGAAATCAAGAACAGAAGGAAAAGTAGAAAAGTCACAAATATGTGGAAATAAAACAATACACTTTTGAATAACCAGTGGATCATAAAAGATATAAAAATAGAAATTAGAGAATATCTTCATATAAATGAAAATACAACATACCAAAACTTATAGATTTTGGCAACAGTAGTTCTAAGAGGGAAGTTTATAGCAATAAATGCCTACATTAAAAAATAAGATAGATCTCGGGACACCGGGGTGGCTCAGCCGTTAAGCATCTGCCGTCGGCTCAGGTCATGATCCCAGGGTCCTGGGATCAAGCCCCACATCAGGCTCCCTGCTCAGCGGGAAGCCAGCTTCTCCCTCTCCCATTCCCCTGCTTGTGTTCCCTCTCTTGCTGTGTCTCTCTCTGTCAAATAAATAAATAAAATCTTTAAAAAAAATAAGCTAGATCTCAAATAAATAACTTCACATCACAAGGAACTTAAAAAAAAAAAGGCAAGAATAAACCAAACCTAAATTTAGCAGAAGGAAGTAATAAAGATTAGAACAGAAATAAATTAGAGAATAGAAAAACAATTTTTAAAAAATAAATAAAACTAAGGTTTTTTTTGAAAAGATAAATAAAATTGACAAAACTTTAGCTAGAAAAAAAGAGGGATTACTCAAATAAAATCAGAAATAAATTGGAGACATCACAACTGATGCCACAAAATTAAAAAAAAATCATAAAAGACTACTATGAACTTACATGCCAGAAAATGGAATAACCTAGAAGAAATGGATACATCCTTAGAAACCTACAACCTACAAAGATTAAATCATGAAGAAATAGAAACTCTGAACAGATCTATGACTACAATGGAGATTGTATCAGCAACGAAAAAAATCTCCTGACAAATGGTTTCACAGGTAAATTTGACCAAACATTTAAAGAAGAATTAAGGCTGATGCTTCTCAAACTCTTCCCAAAAAATTGAGGAGGAGAGAACACTTTCAAACATTTCCATTTTATGAGGCCAACATTTCCTTGATACCAAAGCCAGACAAAGATACTACAGGAAAAGAAAACTATTGGCCAATATCCCTGATAAATACAGATATAAAATTTTTCAACAAAATCCTAGCAAATTAAATTCAACAGCACATTTAAAAGATCATACAGCATAATCAAGTGGGATTTGTCCTTTGGATGCAAGGATGGTTACACATATGCAAATTAATTAATGTGATACACCACATAACAGATTATAGAATAAAAATCACATGATCATCTTGATGGATGCAGAAAAAGCATCTGATAAAATATCTTTTTATGATAAAAATTCTCAACAATTTAGGAGTAGAAGGGAAATTAAGTCAACATAATAAAGGCTATATATGAAAGCCTGTTGGTAACATACTCAGCAATAAAAGGCTGAAATCTTTTCTACTAATATCAAGAACAAGACAAGGATATCCACTCTCACCACTTCTATTCAACATAGTACTAGAAGTTTTAACCAGAGGAAACAGGCAAGAAAAAGAGATAAAAGCATCTTAAACAGAAAGGAAGAAATAAAATTGTTTTCAAGTGATATGATCTTATATGCAGTAAACCCTAAGGATGCCAAAAAAAAAAAAAAAACCAATTAGAACTGATAAAAGAATTTAGTAAAGTTCAGGACACAAAATCAACATTCAAAAAATCAGTTGTGTTTTTTTTTTTATTTGAGTATAGTTGACACACATTACACTAGTTTAAGGTATACAAATTAGTGATTTGACAAGTTTATATATGATGCTACATTTACCACAAGTGTAGCTACCATCTGTCTCGTTATGTCACTATTACAATATCATTGACTGTATTCCTTATGCTGTGCCTTTTATTCTGGTGACTTATTCATTCTATAACTGGAAACCTGTATCTCCCACTCCCCTTCATCCATTTTTTCCTAACCTCCCTCCCCCCCTTCCTCTCTGGCAACTATTAGTTTGTTCTCTGTATTTATAGGTCTGATTTTGCTTTGGTTTGTTTATTCATTTGTGGGTTTTTGTTTATATTTTTTAGATTCCACTTATGAGTAGAATCATAGGGTATTTGTCTTTCTCAGTCTGACTTATTTCACTTAGCATAATACCCTCTAGGTCTACTCATATCCCAAATAGCACAATATCATCTATTTTAATAGCTGCATAATATTCCTCTGTGTGTGTGTGTGTGTGTGTGTGTGTGTGTGTCTGTGTGTGTGTATACATACTACATTTTCTTTATCATTTGTCTATTGATGGACACTTAGGTCACTTTCATATCTTGGCTATTGTAAGTAATGCTGCAATAAATATAAGGATGCATATTAATTAGCTACATTTCTAAACACAAACAATGAACTATCTGAAAAGGAAATTAGGAAAGTAATCCCATTCATAATAGGATCAAAAAAAATAAGGAAATGAAGAACTTATACACTGAAAACTATAAAACATTGATGAAAGAAATTAAAGAAGACTTAACAAATAAATAGACATCCCATATTCATGTATAGGAACTTAATATTGTTAAAATCTCCATACTGCTCAGACATCTGCTGATTTCATGCAATCTCTACAAAAATTCAAATGGCATTTTTATAGACACAGAAAAAAACACTCCTTAAATTCATATGGAACCACAAAAAACTCTGAATAGCCAAAACAACCTTAAAAAAAGAAGAACAAAGCTAATGGCATCACAGTTCCTGATGCCAATATATATTACAAATCTACTATAATTAAAACACTATTGTACTTGCATAAAGTCAGGTATATAGACTATTGGAACAGAATCAAGAGATCAGAAATAAATCTATGTTTATATAGTCAACTGATCTTTGACAAGGGTGCCAAGAATACACAGTGAGGAAAGGATCATCTCTTCAACAATGGTGTTGGAAAAATTGGATGATCACATGTAAAAGTATGAAATTGGACCTTTATCTTATATCATACACAAAAATCAAATCAAAATGGATTAGAGAGGTAAATGTAAGACTAAGAACTATAAAATTCCTAGTAGAAAACATGGGGGAAAATCCTTATGACATTGGCCTTGACAATGACTTTATGGTTATGACATCAAAAGTAAGGCAATAAAGCAAAAATAGACAAGGAGGCCTACATCAGATTAAAAAGCTTTTGCAGTGTAAAGGAAACAATCAATAGAGTAAAAAGGCAATTTACAGGATAGGAGAAAATGTTTGCAAACCATATATCTGATAAGAGGCTAATTTCTAAAATGTAGAAAGAACAACTATAACAATAGCAATATACAAATAATACAATTATAAAGTGTGCTAAGGACTAGAATAGACATTTCTTCAAAGAAGACACACAAATAGCCAGCAGGTATATGAAAAGATGTTCAAAGTCATCAATCATTACAAAAATGCAAATCAAAGTCACAATGAGCTAGCACCTCACCTCTATTAGCATGGCTATTACCAATAAAAACAAAAGAAACAACATATGTTGGTGAAGATGTAGAGAAAATCGAACTCAAGTACACTGTTGGTAATAATGCAAAATAATTCTGCTGCTATTGAAAATAGTATGAAGTTTCCTCAAAAAACTAAAAACAGAACTACATATGATCCAGCAGTCCCCCTTCTGGCTATTTAGACAAAAGAACTGAAATCAGGACCTCAAAAACATATTAATACTCTCATGTTCACAAAAGCCAAAATTTGGAAACAACCTAATTGTCCATTGACACATGAACGGGTTAAGAAATGTGGTATATACATATGATTAAATATTATTCAGCCTTAAAAAGGAAGGAATTCCTACAATATGCCACAACATGGATAAACCTAAAGGACATTATGCTAAGAGAAATATGCCAGTCACAGAGGAAAAAATACCATATGATTCTACTTTCAAGATATCTAAAATGGTCAAACTCACAGAAGCAAACCATAGAATTGTGTTTGCCAGAGGCGGGGTCAGGGGTAATGGGGAGCTGCTAACCAACAGGTATAAAATTACAGTTATGCAAGATGAATAGGTACAAGAGATCTGGTGTAAAACACTGTGCATAGATGTCAACAC
The DNA here is from genome assembly GCF_037043125.1 of Eumetopias jubatus. Classification (NCBI taxonomy): domain Eukaryota; kingdom Metazoa; phylum Chordata; class Mammalia; order Carnivora; family Otariidae; genus Eumetopias; species Eumetopias jubatus. The sequence goes on along the minus strand of NW_028274808.1, from coordinate 172,306,244 downwards.
TATGTTGTATATTTAATCTGTTAAGTGGGTAGATCTCACGTTAAGTGATCTTACCACAACAATTTTTTCTAAAAGTGCCAAATAAAAATTAAAATGTTGCAAATAAAAAAGATAAGAAAGACAATTTAAAAGGCTTGTGTCTCTAGGAATCAAATACCTGCCCAGAGAAAAAAGGAGCGCCTGGAGTTTGGGGGAAAATATACTTCACTGTTACTATTAGAAAACAAACAATAGAAAAATGCAAATACAATAAAGGAAGACAGGCTGATGGAGCTAGAAAAAAAGATTTTCCATAAGAAAAACTGTTGACATAGAGAACAGACAAGGGATGAAGTGGAAAACAAGAACTTGAATATCTGTATATATTGAATTCATTTAGGACTCAGGCCCGGATTAAAAGGGAGTTATAGTTTATTGATAGCCCTACCCTTTCACATCCAAACATGAGTTTCAGCCTCCAAATATTTTTACAAATATAGATATCCTCCTATTTTCTACACAAAATCCTTAGCAGTGAGCCCAAGGTCCTTCCCAGTCAGGATCTAGTCTGTCCTCCTAATCCTCATTTGTTCATACATCCGTTTATTTAATAACATTTATTTGGGACTTACCAGTTGCCAGGCACTATGGCACTACACAGAATACAATTTTAACAAGACATATGCAGTCTCTTGCAACATAGATTAACCATCTTGATGGCAAGTTAAATATTGCAGATAATTTTCAAAGTTTGTTTTTAGTTGGAATTCTAATGAGAAAAGGAGACATACAACTGCCTCAAAGTCATATAACCAAAGGACTTTAATCAAGTCTTCAAGTGTCAAAGAAGTGCCCTGAGGAAATGAGTGTTAGGCTCAGCTCTAAAGATGAGGAGGTATTAGAGGGAATGAGATCATTCTAAGTAGAAGAGAAAGACAAGTGAGGACACCTTAAGGTAGTAAGGAGCAGACTCAGTCCCTTGAGGATATAAAATATGCTTACTAGTTCGCAGTTAGAGCCCTAAAGAATCCTCAATTGCCCAGTCAGGATGAAAGACAACTATAGAAAGCTGAGTCATCATACCTGTATAGAGGTAGGTGAAAAGATGGAGAATAGCAGTGAGACCATGTGGGTTCTGTACCCATGAAAGTCAATATATGCAGTGGTTTAAAGCACGTTACTAGGGGTCCTAATATAAGTGGAAATAAGTGATGAGGCTGGAAGTTTTGATTTGGGCCAGGTCATGTAGGTGTGGGGGTAGTTTAAGGCTTTATTGAATCTTTATCAATCTTAATTGAGAGCGATTGGAAACCATTGAAGGTTTCTAAGATGGGGAAGGTCAGGATCATATCTGCATTTTTTTTAAAGATTTTATTTATTTATTTATTTATTTGACAGAGAGATAGAGAGAGAGAGAGCACAGATAGGCAGAGTGGCAGGCAGAGGGAGAAGGAGGCTCTCTGCTGAGCAGAAAGCCTGATGCAGGGCTTGATCCCAGGACCCTGGGATCATGACTGAGCTGAAGGCAGACACCTAACTGACTGAGCCACTCAGATGCCCCATATCTGCAATTTTTTTTTTTGAAAGATTAGCATGGCTACAACGTGAGGAATGGTGTCCAGAGACATCTGTGGATAAAGAAAGAGCAGGTAGAGACTGTTTCTCCCATTTACCATTTCCTGAATATACCTCAGAACTTCTCAACCCTGCATTACTGCTCACTCTTTCTTCCTTTTGAACTATGTTGCCTCTGCCAACCCCTGTTCCTATCTCATATCAAAATTCCATATGTCCTTCATTGCCCAGCCACAATGCTGCTCCTTCATAAAGCTAACCATCAATTAAACTCAAGATGGTTCTGGGAGATCATCTTAGCCTCCAGGAATTAATTCCTCTTACTTTCACTTGATCCATTCCTACCTAGAACATTTTTGAACCACTCTGTCATACTTCAGTTTACCTTCATTCTGTTTTAGCTGCAAGGATTTTTCTCATCCTCAAAATTTTTGAAGACATTTATGATTTCTTAACCATCTACATGTATCTTTCTAACATCTAGGATAGTGACTTACAAATAGCAGATGGTAATTTTTTTTAATTGCAGCCGTCTATCACACAGAGATCCTTAATGCATAATTTTGAAGGAGGTTGGAGCACTTAACAGAGAAATCCAGATGGGGAGTTCAGCGAGAACCGGAACTGATTTCTGCAGAGATTGTTTCATTACTCCCTTTCTGGGCTGCCAATATCACCTAATCCACACAGAAAGACCTGGTTTCTAGAGATTTCCTCAATTAGTATTTGCCTCTCTGATTAAGAAATAAATGCAAACTTTTAAATGTTTTACTGCCAGAGTTAATAAATGCTGTTTGTATGGTTGATGGATGTGATTAATAAAATCCATTAGGAAAAAGGAATATAAATAATTGCTTTGTGAAATGGAAAATGTTAATTGCTAGAGAAAATCAACAAGAATCGTTGTGCTTGGATAGACAGCACCAAACTATGTAATTGCTTAATGCTCTTCCTTTGTTTTTACAGAAGTGACAACCAATGATTTCTTGTTAGTCCACAGTTTTATTTGTACCATACACCTGCTGCTTTTGAATATAATAATTAAATAGTTCAATTTACAATTCTACACCTCCTTTAAAGCCATCATAACTGTGTTTCCTTAAAAAGAATAAAAATGACAGCTTACAAAGTGCCTGTTTTAGCCCGTGCTATTTAGTCACTGAGATAAATCTTTTAACTACCACAAGTAAAAAACATCTCACTTCCCTTAACTACTTCTCGGAGGGGCAGCCCCTTTACATACTTGTATCTTTTTCTCCAAACTATGTTATCTGACATAAAACACAGGTTTCACATTTCCAAGTAAAGTCCGACATCTCTCCAAGTTTGTTGACATGTTTCCAATCCTGTGTGTCTCCCAGGCAACAGAATTCTAGGAGGACTAAACACAATATATGAAAAACAGATGGAAATTGAGATGTTGATCAAGTGAACATTGAAAACCAGAAAAATGACAGGCCTGACATCGATACTGCAAGAAGCAAGTAATGAAAATGGACAGCAGATATACCTGCCTGAAATAGGCAGAGCTGGAGGTAAGCTGTGGGGGGTGACTGGCTTGACTGATGTGGTAGGCAGAATCATGCCTAACCCCCCAAATATGGCTAATTTCCAGAACCTGTGAATATGTTAGGTGACATAAAAAACGGGAATTAAGTTTCCTGACCAGCTGATTTTAAAATAAGATTATCCTAGATTATCTGAGTGTGCCCACTGTAATCCCAATGTTCCTTAGAGTGGCAGAGGAAAGTGGATGAGTCAGAGAGAACCATGATTACAAATGGACAGTCAGAGAGAAATGCAACAATGCTGGCTTTGAAGATGGGGGAAGTGGTCTAAAGGCTAGTGGCCTCTAAGAAGCTTGAGGAGGTAAGAAAATAAGTTCTTCTCTAGAACCTCCAGAAAGAAATGCAGACTTACCAGCCCCTTACTTTTAGCCCAGTGAAACCCAACATGGGCTTTTGATCTCCAGCAATGTAAGATAACAAATCTGTATTGTTTCAAGCTATGAAGTTTGTGGTAATTAGACAACAATAATAAGGAACTAATGCAACTGACATTATTTCTTTTCCTCACTGTTATGGGACCTGGAAGGCAATCGATTCCTTAAAATAAGCAGTAAAAAGATGGGTCACTATATTTATGCAGAGCCATAATGGAAAATGGAAATATACTAAGAGTTCCAAATAGTTTCTAGACCAAGAGAGAACCAATACATGTAGTGGCTTGGGCTGACACAAAAATATGGGACACAGGGATCTTAACAGAATCGATACTACCCCCTTTTCACAATCCTCTCCTCAAAGAGGGTAAGGCCAGTATTTCCCTGAAGCATCTGAGTGGAAGGCTCTAAAACATGCAAGTAAGTATCTAAGGCCAAAAAACATTTCTCATGACTCACTCCTCCCAGCCATCTCCTTTCTGCAAACCAGACACTGCCACTGGCTGGAAACTATTGATATTTTAGCACTTCCTCTATGTCACACATGAGTTCTTGTCCTAAGGATTGAGACAGGTCACTCTTTGCACAAGGTAGGACATGGGAGACTCGAAGAGTGAAGCATAGCATGAAATTGTGAACCATGAAATGGATCTGCAAGATCCATTCCAAAGTGGGAGCCAGAGTCAGCAGCCCACAGTGCTGACAACTCCACAACTCAAATGTCAGTCCTCAGTTAGGATTCTCTGTCTTCCAGCTTAGACATATTGTCTCTACATCCTAGGGCAAATCTAGACTTCACATCCCACTCGGAATTTCTCCCTTAAGATACCTTGTTTCTGGAAGTTCTTTTAAGTGCTCTATGGTTCTTTCAGATACTGGCCTTTAGGTATAAAACTAAGATGGAAGCTAAGTTGAAGGCTCTATTTCATTTGGAAGAACAGCATGTACCGTTATAGGAAAGTTCTGCTATGAAGAGAAAAGTGGGTCAGTTATGCTGTGGTAAGAGGTACAATAAAAGTACGCTTCTATCATGCAAATAATGCAGTTTCATTGGGCTATAGTCAGGGGACATGTAGACATAGTCCCAGAGAAAGGTGGGCATTAATATAAAAGGCATAGATTATAACCATCTAAAATTAGGATAAAACAAGTGTCTGAAGATGGATATCCAGGTGCTTGGAAGTCCAAGGCAAAGCAGATCTTGTTCACAAACACATAAACACACACACACAAAGGGGTGTCTGGAGAAAAAGAATATAGGATGATATTACGTATAACATTGTCATAACTGTGTCTTCACCAACCATGGGTATAACTGTGGGAAATGGTAAAATCAGGGATTTGGGCTCTAATAGATCTTTGTGTCACTCAGGTTTGTGTACCAGATCCGGGTGAGTGCACTAGACTATGAAAATTGTATTTATATAGGATTCAATGTTTTGAATAGAAAAAAAATAGGCAGGTAAGATGCTGTGCATTAGGGGTTAAAATGAGGGTTGTTGTTGCTGTTTAGTTTGTTGTTGTTAATTACTTGCCACTCATATCCAGAGACCAAGGGAGAGTTGATACTGAGTCTTATGTTGCCTCTCCAAATCATGAGGTCCCCAGTGGAACTATCCACCTAAAATACATAAAGAATGAGAAGTAAATCTACACCCTTATTATTAGCTGAGTTTCCTGTATTATTTCTCATGATAGGACTCTGATAAAGTTTGATTTAAAATCTTAATTCAATTTTTCTTCATGATTATTGTTTTATTTCCATAAAAACTTTATATGGAGATGACCAGTAGGTAGAGGCAATGTGATTTGGCCCTAGACCCCAGATTTCCTAGGGAAGGTGTTTGCTTATTCACATATTTTCCCTGTCTCTCTCTGTCTCTCAGCTCTCTCTCTCCCCTTTTCTCCCCTTCCTCTCTTTCTTTCCTTCTCTCCCCTCCCCCTCCTCTCTGAAAGCTATGTGTCCCTTTACAGAGAGGGTATTGTTACCTAACTCTTGTGTGCTTTTGTTCCCCCACCTATAAAATGGGCCCAAGAATAAGCTCTAGGTTATTGTGAGAATTAAATAAGACACCCTATAGTGGTGACGCACTCAGAAAAGTATTTAGCACATGGTAAGTGATCCAAAAATAATAGCAGTAACAATGGAGGAGCTTGTCAAAGAAAAATTGCACCAAAGAGAGTTAAAGCAAGAAAGACTATTCAAGACTATTGCAATAAGGGAGGAAGATTGAACTCATCTCCACTGAAACAAAAAGCTGGAGTGGTTTTTAAGCACTGGAGTGAGCCAGTAGTAAAGTCCTGGAGAATATTGAGGGAGTATGTGGTCAAAGTGATTGGCCATGGATGTTTGCTAATTGACAGAAGTTAAGCTACTACCCTCCCGCAGAGGCTGGGAGATAGGAGTGATAACTCCTTTGGTGATTACATTTGAAAGGCATGGCTCTCAGGGCTTTGAGAAAGACATTCTGTGTTATAAAACTGCAAGAGGCTGAGAGAAGATTTGTATCTCAAAGGAACAGAGAAAGAATTTACAACTAAAAGCGCCCTAAAGTAAATGTTCTAAGAAAAGGGAGGTCAGGAGCCTGGAGTCAGGAAGAAGCCTATCTGAGGTTGAGTCAGGCTGAAGGGAAGGCCTCTTGGTCATGATATTCAGGATAAAGGTAAAAGTACCTGCTAATGCACATGGACTGTGGAGACAATGAAGTAACAATAAAATGATGTGTATTTCAGTTTTATTTTCTTTTAGATAAACATAGTATAATTCAAGCACAAAATTTGCAGAATCCTGAAGATCTTGTGAGCATTTGCGAGTGTTAATTACATTGGTTGAAAGCCTCTTCGGGGATGCCTGGGTGGCTCAGTCGTTAAGCATCCGCCTTCGGCTCAGGTCATGATCCCAGGGCCTGGGATTGAGTCCCACATCGGGCTCCCTGCTCAGTGAGGAGCCTGCTTCTCCCCCTCCCTCTGCTGCTCCCCCTGCTGTGCTCTCTCTCTCTCTCTCTCTGACAAATAAACAAACAAAAATCTTAAAGAAAAAAAAGAAAGCCTCTTCAATAAATCAAATTTCTATTCTTTATAATTTCTAAATTTAGAGATTTAATATCAAAGTCAGCTAAAGGGGATATATATTATGAGAACTGAGAGAAACTATATAACCCATTAGTGGCACATACCTAGGTTAAAATATTAGTACATTCAAAAATAATTCCTCTTTATTCACCTCTATGTTTTTGTATGGTTGTGTTATTAGAATACCTTCAATTTTAACACTGCTTTATATAGCCTCAGGCATGTTGAGAAGAATATCACAATAACTACTCATTGTTTAAAAGCGTTGACAAGATTTGAGTCTGAAAGTATTTCTTTATGCTCTGTAAAATTTCCTTTCTTGAAGTGTGTTGAAGCTGAAGTTAGTTCTAATTATGGGTAGGAAAGGCCACCCATTTTCAGCAACTAGACTAACAGGAATATGTAGACGAATTGGATATGCTGGCAAAATCAGATAGAAAAATGCAAATGCCCCAGCAATTAGGTATGTAAGTCAAAGAAAAATATGCAAATGACCTAGTTTTCACACTAGAAACTTTTATTAAAATTCTGCTTTTGAATTTAGGAGTCTGTTAATTATTTCTTTCATAGTTAAGATGTAAATGAGTTTCTTTCCCCTGTAATTATAGTCATGATAATTGTTATTAAAACTTATCCAATAGACAACAATAGACAACATTTAGTATTGAGACTGAGACAGTGTGGGTTCATAAACAACTTCATTCTCTAGGCATGTGACCTTTGACAAATCTCTTAATCTTTCTGGACCTCCATTTCTCACCTGCAAAATAAGGATAAATGGTACCTGTTTTATTATTATCACAGAAGTCCTTCTCAGGAGAATTAGTGCAGGTGGCATTACATTTGAAAATGGGTTTTAAATTTCAAAGGAGTGAAAATATTTTGCTCTGGTCGTTGATTATTGGGTGTCACATGAAACACAGTTGAACTGTAGGTATAGCTCATCTTGATTTGGCTGTAAAACTCTCATAGGTTAAATCTAGGGCCTAACTACATGAGATTGACTTCAACTCTAATTCATACCTGGAGGGAACTGAAAGTCCTGTTAAAGACTTTGGCAGATGGGCGGTGAGCTTACATTCTCCCGGTTACCCGCTTCTTACTCCTCCATCTGCCTGTGCTTTTCCTGTTCCTCATTGAGTACTTCTGATGTGAAATGGATCCTCCTTCATGGTTTTCCACAAATTGACCAAAACAAAGAAATGTACACACAGAAAAATATTTTTAATCAATTTTTACAGAAGATTTTGAGTCCCATAGTTTAAATCGTATATAAGACATGTCAATTCTTTGTCACATTAGCCCCACCGCCACTGGAGGTTTTTTCCTGACTTTCCTTTCCTATACTCAAGCATCTAGCCATCTTGCAGCTGTTCCTCCTTCTCCTCTATCTGTTCTCTTCTCTCAGGAGCCTCCAGCAATGTCAAGAAACAAATACAAAAGTCCTGTCTTTTATTATATAGAGAAGCTTAAATTTTCTTTTTATTACTTTGGCTCCTGTTGAAACACAAGCCTTTAAGGTTTCACATTGTATTGTGATGTTTATCAAATAGCACCTGGCTTTTAAAAACAAAAAACAAAAAACAAAAAACAAAAACAAAAAACCCCCGAAACAACAAAAAAAGACAAAAAATAACAACAACAATAAAAATGCTCTGGTGCCAGGTGCTACAATTAAAGGGTTGTTTCACCTTCATACCCGAGGAAGAGTTGTAATAGTTAAAACAATTTTGGGGAAATGTAATAAACTTCTTGTCTTTTGCTAATGAGGATAATGGACCAAAGTGTCATTTTAGACATTAGGTTGATCAGGAGTTCAGAGCTCTCTTAGTGTCAAATGTGAGATGGTTTTCTTGGGGTCAGTTCTGAGTATGTATAGGTTGCTCATTTCCATAACACTGTTGTATAATTCTCAGCTTTGTAGAAGCTTTTCTTAGTATGGCTAGAGATCCTGTTCAAGATAGTAATTTTCAGAAGCAATTATGGAATGATTTATTAAGTTATATATAAGACCCATAAGGGAAGGAAACTTCTCCTGTCTTATTTTCTCTTTTATTCTCAGAGCCAGGTTCAGTGCCCAGTACCGGGTAAGAATTCAATAAAAATATGTAAAATGATGATAGAACAAACAAAGTAAGAAGTGAAACATAGAAACAGAAACATAGACTTTTATCAGGAGCCCTAATGTCAATATTCTCTCTTGGGAATTTTGACCTCCCTCCCTCTAGTAATTCTGTTTGACATTCTTTTTGTGAGTATCTCTTGTTATAATTTTATATCCTCCTAATGGCCCCATCCAGTTAATCCCTTTTAGCCAAGCTCTCTTCTTTATCTTGCTCCCCTTTTTTCACCCTTTTGCTTGTGGGGCAAATATTAGAAATGCTGATCCAATCTTCTGGAAGAATGAAAGGACCTTCTTGAACCCAGATGAATTGTCTGAGGGCTTCTATTGAACACATTCCTCACTGTTCGGTACCAATAAGCATACACATTAATGAGGGCATTTGCTGGTATGAAAATGTGCAAGGAGAATGGGAAGGGCTGCTGTGTGAAAGGGTACATCCACCTCACTCTGCCTTGTCTCTGGAAGAGCTCTTTACTGCAGATTCAGCATGAAATTATGCCAAGTCTAATAGGCTTTCGTTAAAATTTTCAGCTAACATAGTCAGAACATTTGTTTTTGATAGATTCATAATGAAAACAACACAGGCAGGACAACTAAGAATCAATGTTTTCAGAGGAAAGGAAAAAAGGTCCATGAAACAAGAACAACTAATAGCTCATCATTCTGATTTTTGACAGCATAAACACATGTACAATATAATTACCAAGAAATGAAACGGATTGCTTTGCAAAGACACCATATATTTGGAAGAGAAATTATGCATTTTTTATGGTAATGATCTTTGCAAATTGTTTTTTGTGATGATTTCTCTGGTCCAACAATTCTGTTGATGATCAAGGATCGTTTTCCTCTTCAGAAGGACATTGTCAAGGTGATCAAGACTGTATCAGGATCTTTTCTGCAATTATTGATCTTGGATAAGAGATGTCTATATGGAATTTGTCTTTGCTACTAAGGAGGAAGAAAAAGAAGCTATCTCTAGGTAACGGTGGGCAATTAGTGATAAAAGGGAGATGAGGAGGTGGCTGTTATGTTCAACAACTGGGAGGTGGGCTGCAAAAGAGTATAGCAAAAGCATCCTATAACTATTAATAGATTAGACAACCCCTGTTTATCTGGCTCATCCCTCAGCAGGGACCTATTCTCTGGTGTCAAGGGCCACAAAAGAAATTGTGTCAGAAGGAGAAAGTACTTGAGAACATTAGAGCCCTAGTGTAAATAAATTTTTATTGCAGGCACTTACTACACAAATATAAATCAGAACCCCAAATAGCAAATTGAAGAAGAGTGAAAAATGTGTCCCAGGGAGTGAAAAATTCTGTCGGGGCAATTAAGCTTTTGGCAGCTGCTACTTGAATTGGTAGCAAACATCTCCTGACACGTCGATTCCCTGTAGGTAAGACGGAATCTGTACAAATAGGTACTATTTTTCTAACACTTTTTTTTCCTAAATAAAGTTAATAAGACCAATGTTAGAATTTTCATTTAGTTTTTGGTAGGAATATCTACCTGGAGTTTCATTTAAAAGAGATACTTAGGTGTCAAGATGAAGATTTATAGAACTGGATTGTAAAAATCCAAGTAGTAATAATTCATATCTCTAGCTAATTCCTTTGTAAAATAAAATTAAATAAATCATTATATGGATAATAATAACTGAAAGGTAGCATCTTGTAAGTGAAAGGTAGCATCTTGTACTGGTTAAGAACATGAAAGACAAAATCAGTTTGAACCCAGATTCATGTGTACAAATCTGGACATATTCCATAGTCTTTTTCCACCCCAGTTCCCTCAACTATAAAATTGAAATTAATAATAACAATACCTACTTTTAGTGTCTTTGAGAAGGAAAATCTAATAAATAGCACCTCCCTTCCCCACCTAAGTTCTGAACCAATTGGGAACTAAGAAAAAAGAGTCAGCAGAGGGCCCAAATATCAGAAAGTCTCAGTAGGAAAAATCAGTTAAAGGTGAGAGACTACATTAAATTTTTCCTGCCTGGCCACTCAGGCTAGATCTTTGAATAGGGCATTGGAGAGGAGATTAAGTCTGTAGAACAGTCTCACTTAGAAAAATTGCTTCATCCTACTGACTCATAAAGAGACAAAACATCAGAAATCAATTCCCCTCTTCAGGAATTTTGAAAGACAAGCTACATATTTTTGAGTACATGGACCAGTGACTATAGCCTAATGGCCAGGTAAGTCATTCCATTTTCATGAAAAGAATAAGGGAGTCAAGAGGTAGAAATATTTAGTAAAAATCACTTCTCATGGAAATTCCCCACTAATATTCCCTACCTTTTTATTTCTATAGCCCATTAGGATTAACCTTTCAGATTATGCTCATGAGGAATGTACCTAGTCCCTTGGAAAGACTCCTATCTTCTTAAGGTCACTCCGCCAATCCCTACCACTCTCCAATGGGTATTCTCCTAGGACTGCTGGTGAGCAGTGCAGATTTTGCCTCCAGACACTCAGGAATGGATCAGAATAGAGCATTACTCAAATCTACTCCTGCCCCAGATCATATCAAAACTATATTTTCCATATGCAAGAAGATTAACTAAGAACATTAATGAATAATAAATTAGATGAAGAATTGCATTAATGAATAATAAATTGCATGAAGATTCTCCAACTACAAAATTCCAACAATACAGAGAGATCTTAAATTTATATAAATCTCATCCAATAATAAAATACTCCAGCTGAAGTTAAGTCCAAAAATTAAATGCCTGGATTTAGACTGAATTTCCTAGATTCTCCAAGAAAGTACAGATTTCAAGTCTTCCATGTCATGGATAGAACATGTGTTGGAGTTTTTTGTTTGGAGAATATGTCATTAGTACAGAGATCCAATAGCTGTTTACGGCTCCATGTTCCCAGCTAGACTGATTCTCTGGGAGCAGTCTGGGGCCTGAGACTGGCAGGGTCTCTTAGTCTTTGACTAATTTGAGTAAAAGCAGTTTGGGAATGTTCTTCACACCTTTCCTTTCCCAGCCAGTTAAACTAACTAAGGACAGACACAAAGACCAAAAAAGAATCAGAAATGCAGTGTCAACATTAGTCCTAGCAAGTAGGACTCCAGGTGATGGCAGGACCACCTCTTTCCTTCCTTCTGCTGTGGTCCCTGCATGGCCCTGTCCCACCCAGTTAGCTGATACTTGGTATTGAAATTATACTGTGTTAAGAATCACATGCTGGTCAAAAACTAAACGTGTAAGTCTATGAATCTGGGTTTGTTTTTTCCTGTAGTCTCTCACCTTTAACTGATTTTTCCTACTGAAATCATTTCAATAATGAAATGTTGGGAATGATGTACCATAGGCATTTTGGAAACCATTTTTTAAAGCATGTCTATATGCTTCTTAGAATTTGGGCTCAAGGGACTTCTGTCTTTAAATTTCTAATTTGTTTTCAACTGATTTTGTATGTTCCATGAATTATTTAAATACATTGGAAATATTAGATATTAAAATAGCAAAAGATTAGTTATATAAATGCTAAATATTTCATACAATCTCATGCAACCATTAAAAATATTATAAAGACAATTCTTATAAAATGTTTATAAATGCCTAAAATTAAATAGCATATTTTTGACTTTTAATGATGTCCATAACATATAGCTAAGAAAGAGAAAAGCATGTTACCTTATAATATGTACAACTTGACTTCTCTAAAAAAATACTACATGTGCATGCATGTATCATGCCCTTGGGAAAGCTGACAGATGCTAAAAATAAATAGAAAAATGCTTAGAAGCCTATACTTCAAGCTCTTAATAATGCTTGATGGAGTAGATGGGATGTACATATATTTTTCTCCTAATTATTCTGTAATGATTTTGTTATGAGAAAAATAATTTAAAAATAGTATAAAAATAAAAATCAGAACTATTTGTAGTTTTAAAGATATATTCTTACTTGAATTTCTTCATAATTTCTAATTTACTGTTAGACAATTATGACTACTGCATTTGTTTTTACAATCATTTCACAAGTTTTAGCCCATATTTTATAATTATTGAGTACAATAGAAAAGACATAATATGATAAAAGTTTATTTATAATTTTTTATTGTGAGATGAACAGTATATACATATACAAAATATAGATACAGATATAACAAATATATGTGTATGTATATATTTTTAAAAGAAATCAATTATAAATTTTACAAAGCAAAAATTTGGGGGGGAATCTCCCTAAAAAACCTTACTTAAAGGCAATGTGAAGTTTGCTACAGTATATCTCAATTTGCATGATACTCCAATATCATCAATATGCAAATGACCAGTATCTAAGGATAATCTTGACCATTTGATTATTTTTACACAGTCATCTGCATCTCCTGTACATTTTAGAGTGCAAAGGACAAAGTAGAGTTTGAGATTGCATGAAATCCTTAAGCCCTGTGGATCATTCTGGGCCATGTTTATGCCAAACCCCCCTTGTCTAGCTGATACAATGTGCTCTCACTGTATGAGCTGACTCCTGCACCCTGTGTGTGCATGCATGCTCATGCATGTGTGTTTTGATGAGCGAGAGATTTTGCATTAAGTAGTCCAGTCACCTTCCTTTACCTCATTCTGCCTCGTGACCCTCACATGTTTGTGAGATGACCAGCTGCATATGGATAAATTCAGAAAACTAAAGCCATCAGGGGTTAGCAAAGGACATAACAGGCAACTGTTGAGGCAGGAGAAGGCTGAAGTGCATGGTGGAACATGGCCATTGACCTACAGTATCCCCAAGGACTGGTGCCCCAGCTGGTTTTTCTGCTGATCAGAGCACTCAGACTTTATACCCTTAGTTTTTTGGTTTTTTGGTTTTTTTCTCTTTTTAGAATTAGCCTGTATAATCTGGAGTGAACTTTTTTTTATGTTAAGTATTTCCATTCTATCTAATCCTTTTGTTGCATCTTAGATGCCTAACCAGGGTGTGTTTTTCTGAATGAAAAGCAGTTACTGTCCTGGCAGGCCCAGGGTACAAGATATTAATGTCTTCAAATCTTACAAAAAAGAGTAAAATCAATCAAAATTCAATCTTGAAATTTATATTCATTCATTCTTTCATTTATTCATTTAGTAAAATTGAATGCCTACTCTACCATGCTTTGTCTAGGTGCTATGAATAAAATATGAAACAACATAGACAAGCTCTCTGATTCATGAAAGTTACAGTTGAGTAGGATACACTGAATATTAGTAAACAAGTGACTGTATAATAGGGTTTCATGTGATGATAAATGCCATCAAGAAAAATAATGTAGGAAAAGTGGATAGAGATTGATGGATGATTAGGGAAGGCCCCCCTGGGGAGGAGATATGAATAAGAGAGAGCATCAAGCAAAGGACTGTAGGAAGAGATTTCCTACTGGAGGGAAATAGCAAGTCTAAAGGCCCTGGGGCAGGAAGGAACTCAATGTGTCTAGGCATCTGAAAAGCAAGACGGACAGTGTGGCTGGAGAGGAGGAAGCATCAGCTGACTAATAGGAAATAAGGACTGAGATGTCCTCAGAGACCAGGTCCATGGGGTCTGGTAGGCCATGGGAAGGATTTTGGATCTTTAACTGTGATACGAAGATACGGAGGAAAGAGTTTTGAGCCATGGCATCTGATCTCTGTATTTAAACTACAACTCTGGTTGCTGAGTGGAGACTCTCTTCTGGGCAGGCAAGCAGGTAGGCAGATCTGTAAGAGCTGGCCAGTTCAAGATGATAGTGGCTTGGATCAGAGTGGTAGGTAGCACGAAGGGGCTGAGATGTAGCTGTATGGATTTGATTTGAGAGGGAAAAGGTGAAATTAATTTTGACTTTGGGGTTTTGGGCTGAGGGAAAGGGTATACGGTTGTGGCATTTGCTGAGGTGGGAGTGATGGAGTAGCTGGCTTACATGACTGTTAATGAAGTGACAAATATAACAGCTATTCAGATTCTGTGGGACTACTCAGTCATAATAAGATTGGTATATATTTAGGATAAGGTAACTGAAATTCAACATTGATCTATTTTTTAAGCCTCCATAAACCCATTATCCACACTACTGACAAGTGAAAAGTGCTGGCATATGACTCATTTATTTGTGAAATCACTTCCTCAGTACATACAGATGGTGTTTGCAGAGATGGTAATAGGGGATGGCCTGTGGGAGGAGCAGGGATCCTCCAAGTCATATGGGACCATCTCACCTATGGCGGAGAATGTGGGTATGCTTGTGTTTACGCCCCTGCAAGTCAAAGCCAAATCGCAAGCTTTTTACTGTCCTTTTCTCTAGTCTAACATTTAATGTTTTTGCTGCCTTTTTTTTCTTCTCTATATAGCTTTCTGTAACTGTTGTCATAGCAACAAGATAGTCTGCTTAGGAGAAATGGTTTAGACAAAACTGAATTATAAATCAACATCATCAGTAATATAGCTCTTTTTACACTATTTTTATGAACCCAGGTAATATTGAGAAGTCATACTTTTATTGAGGTTTAAAGACATAGGACCCACTTTGTCTAATGCAGAGGTCAGCAAACTTGTATGTAAAAGGGCCAGATAGTAAATATTTTAGGCTTTGAGGTCCATACAGTCTACCAAAACTACACCTCTGCCCTTGTTGCATGATACAGTTCTAAACAATACATGAATGAATTGGATGTGGCTGTGTCCCCATAAGTCTTTATTTTTATTTTAATTTTTTATATATTTTATTTATATAAAAACTGTCAGCACACTGGATTTAGTCCATAGACCATAGATTGTCAATCCCTGATCTAATGGGTTCCTTCCTCTCACTTTTTAAGATAGTGCTCTAAGTATATTTACTGTGTCATCCACAGCAGAATTCCAGGGCCTTACCTCCAACCCACCAAATTGGAATTTCTTTGGTTATGAATTTCTAACAAGCTCCACTCCCAAGTGATGCCCAGTCAAGTGAGTTAAAAGACTGAGGTTTATCAGACCTCTATAAAAGCTTCCCTAAATAGAGTGGGGTGCAAATTACCACAAAGCTTCCTACATTCTAAAATCAATATCCATCCATTACAAGTGAAGTAACATATGAACAGCATAAATAGTATTTTTTTAAAGGAGAAAGAAATCTGACATTTTAAAGCCAGAAGAATTAACTTGAAAATATGGATTTCCAGTTCCTCTTATAAATCATAAAATCTGGCAACACAGAGCCCACATTCTGACATAGCAAAATCCTGATTCAGAGAAAACACATATACTGATTTTGACCACACTCCACACCATTCTCTACGATCACTTAGGGTGTCCCAATTTACCCATTTCAGTTACACATCTGCCTTCTGTGGTCATTTCATTTTACAATCAATGATTTAATAAATGCACTCTGAATACTTATCAATCATGGTTTATCATTGGCTGATGTAGCCATCCTTCTTATATCAGAACATGAGGGCATGTGTCCTAAGCTATATATACGCAAATTTTAGGCTATCCATTTGTCTTTTTTTAAGATTTTATTTATTTATTTGAGAGAGAGAGAGAGGGAGCACACGCACACAAGCAGGGGGAGCAGCACAGGGAGAGGGAGAAGCAGGCCCCCCCTGAGCAAGGAGCCCAATGAGGGACTCAATCGATCCCAGGACCCTGGGATCATGACCTAAGCCAAAGGCAGACACTTAACCGACTGAGCCACCCAGGTGCCCTGTACACAGTCCATTTGAATAGAATGCCTCCAGAATGGAAAAAACAACCCCTTTTATCCTTCCTTCTGTAGTACCTATGAGTTTGTTGTCTCTATGAGGCATGACAGAAGAGATCCTGAATGACAAGTGATAAGTCAAATGCATGTATTTTTTATCATTGTCAAAATATTTCTTTTTTTTTTGTCAAAATATTTCAATGAGACAGAAAGGATCAAGCTGCAATCTTGTTTTAATAAATTAACATCTGTTCCAGCACCCCATATTTAAAGGGAGAACGTGTTCTTTGGCCGGCTGCTCCCTTGTGCTTCTAATGGGGACGCTTTCGGATGAAGCCAGGAAGAGGGGATAAAGACAGAGTGTGACTAGAAACATAAGCATTTCTGGCTTGCCAAAGCAAATGTCAGTTTTCACCTTTTGTACTTGCTGACAGGAGGTGAAGTCTAGCTCTTACTGGTTGACATTTCCTTTTATTCTGTGTCCTCGCACTTTCTGCATCTGTACTCTGAGCCCCTGGGGGGAGAAGGCAGGAGAGTATGGGGGAAAGAAGAGAACTCATGCAAAGATAGAACTCCTTTCTAAGAAAGATGTTTCTATACAAAGAAATTTAATGTGAAAAAGAAAAAAAATCACTTGGAAAGTGTTTACTGCTCGCTCTTTGTGAGAAGGGCATTTATAGCCACTCACAGTTGTCTTCATGTTTGAATGCAACTACTAATACCAGGAAAGGCTAACAAATATTTAGGATGTTAGATACTAGATTTGGTGTCAGACAAAGATAGATTTGAATGCCAGCTACATAACTTCCAAGATTTCGAATAATTACTTCTTTTTTCTAAGTGTCAGTTTGCTCATCTGCAAAATGGAAAGGAAAATCCTTTGTGTCTCATAAAAGTGTTACGAAGACTAAATGCATGTGAAGGATTGAATGAAGGGCCAGGCACTTAGTAAATATTTTATTTAGGACACATTTCTGCCTGATTATAATTTTCATCTGTAAAATGTGGATAATAATAGAATCTAGCTCATTGGGTTATTATGAGGATTTACTCAAATCATACCCATGAAACATTTCTCAGAGCGCTTTACACGTGGTAAGTCCTTGACATATGTCACTTTTTGGTATTAAGATTTTATTACTATAACAATTATCGTTAATAATAATAATCAATCATTTGGAAAAAAAGAAATCCATTGTGAAAGAGATGGCTAATGGTTTTTCAAACTACAATCCAGATCATACTATATAAAAAACATCCTTGGTTTTCTTGGCAGAACATAGCATAATGTATTGGAAAAAAAATAGGCAGATCTGAGTCTGGTCTCCATTCCTCTAGTTACTAGTTGGCTGAAGCCATCAGGTTTGTCATCTCCCTGAGTTATCTTTGAGCCATATGAACCACTTGAATTAGAGTAAAAAAAATAGTTCAAGTGGATTTTGTCAAGATTCAATGAGCTAAGTGTGACCTTGATGTGAAGGCTTGGCAATTGGCCTTGGGTTCCCAGCAGTGCTTTAGATTGGAAGCTTTTCAGTACAGGTTTGCTTTCCACATGCTGTTGCTCATGTTCATATATATTTTTAAGTTGTTAGAAAAGACTCTGTATAGACTACTCCTATCATCTAACACAGTGGTTCTCCCAGGGGGCAACTTTCCTTCCAGAGGATATCTGGCAATGTTGACAGACATTTTCTATTGTCTTGACTGGGCCGTGGCGGGGGGGGCGGGGGGGGTGGCAAGGAGAAAGAATTCTACTGGCATTTAATAAGTAGAGGCCAGAGATGCTCCTAAACATCCTACAAATACACAGGGCAGTTCCACACAGCAAAGAACGTCAAATAGTCCAGCCAAAATGTCAATAGTACTGAAGTTGAGAAACGCCGATCTAACACATTGATCTTCACACTTCTTCGACTTTATGGAGTTGAGAAGCTTAAAGGAGACACTAGCAATTCCAAAACTGGTCTTAAAACTGTCAGTGTGAATGATAGGATTCTCAGGAATACTGAAGAGATTTTCCTATACTAAAATTCTCCCTTTACTCATCTCCACAATTACAGGTTCATTCCTTTGGTTATATTTAATTGGTTCCTAAATAAGAAATGTATAGCAGCTCATTCATCATTAATATACCTATGCGTTTATTGTGTATGTTGTAAAAGCACCTAATAATTGCCTAGTGAGGCTGAAGGATCATGAGTGCGACAGGCTCTAAGACAGGAGGTTTCAGATGCCAGGCATCCATGGTGACTGGTTTCAGAGCTTCAGTACTTGACTATTTTGAGTCTCAAATACACAAAACAGTTAGATGATTTTTTTTATAACCTAAGTGAGTACAGTACGCTCTCTTGATCAAAATGGCTTCGTGGAGTCTTACAATGAAGCTTACGTCATTACCCTGGCCTCCAAGGCCCTGTATCATGTAGCCTGCACACTGTCTGATCCGGTGTCATAACTGTCCCTCTGCTCACTCACTTATAGTTGTCTTAGCCTTCTTCTTATCCCTCCAATAAACCACACTCACTCCAGCCTCAGGCACTCAGTCATTTCTAATTTTCTGGAACATTCTTCTGAGTCTTTGCTCATTTAGGTGTCTGCTTCCAAGCTCAACTCATGAGAGCCTTGAACATCCTATCAAAAATACCACCTAAGCACCACCCTTTGCATACAGCATTCCTTCTCCTTGCTTAGTTTTTCTTCATAGCACTCTTCACTGTCTCACACTATATTGTATATTTGTTTGTACATGTGTACTGCATGTCTCCACCATTCTAGAAACTCCGTTCTTATTCATTTGTAATCCCTATAAATATCCTGCTAATCAGAGTTCCATGGAATATAGTTGGGCAAATTCTTCATTAATCTATATTCTTATATTTTATTTCCTCCTGGTTTTTCCATAAAAAAAGAAACAGGCTACATCTATGTGTCACTAAAATATGCTAGAAATTCCAGTAACCATCAGAATTTTGATCTGTCAGACTAGAAGCCTGTGGATCAAATCTGACCAACAAGAGAGTTTTAACAAAATTACAACTGTGTGGCTTTCAGAGGGACTTCATTCTGCCGTTCACTTCCATATCTGGTGAACTATTATCTCTATTTACATTAGGTGATTATATAGAATGCATATAATATGTATGTTCATACTCATACACATATATGTGTGTCATATAGATATATAATATCTATAATATCTGTATTAGTTGCACCAATCTATAAGAAATGAATGTATTATCATACCTGATCACCTCACACATTTGTGTTTTTTGCCTGACTCCCAAAGGCATTCAAGTTTATTTAGAAACCCTGATCTATATGATAAAAAAACAATTTGCCTAACTCAATCGAATTGCATTTGTTGAATTCAATTAAACATTATGCATAAGTGGAGGAGGTGGCTGGCTACACAATGTCTCAGGAAGACCTCATATGCCTCTCTTGCCTCCAAGACTTGTTTTTCCTTTTGATTCACCAATGATGAAATGTCAATGTGAAAAAGCTAGAACAAGTCACAGAGGTTTCATACAATGAGTGCAGCAGTCTATGATGTTACACTGTACCAAATACATGTTTCCCTGCAGAATCGTTCACTTCTGTCTCTAGCAACTTCTGTTGGCTCTGAGGGTGTAGGAAGAGCAGAAAGTCCATTATTAAACTAGGAACCCAGCGAGGAAAAGTTGAAAGATACCCTGGTTAGGGAGGTTCAAAAAATGAAAAGAAGGGCGCCTGGGTGCCTCAGTCGTTAAGCGTCTGCCTTCGGCTCAGGTCATGATCCCAGGGTCCTGGAATCGAGCCCTGCATCGGGCTCCCTGCTCCGTGGGAAGCCTGCTCCGCGGGAAGCCTGCTCCTCCCTCTCCCACTCCCCCTGCTTGTGGTCCCTCTCTTGCTGTGTCTCTCTCTGTCAAGTAAATAAAAAAATCTTAAAAAAAAAAAAATGAAGAGAAAATGGGAGAGAAGCTGAAAGAAATGTGGCCTTTGATTTCTCCTAAACTGGAAACTGCCTGTTCTTTACTTATTCGGTACCCTGTTTGTTCACATTCTCATTTACTTTTACCTAGTGGTATCCTCGCCCCCACCTTGTTTGGTATTGACTCGTCTTCACAGCAAGAATATGAACCCCTCTAAGATGAAGCAAGGAAGAGTTTCTTACTTAGATCATTTTTGCTGCTGATGCCTGGTTTTTCTCAGTTTTTTTTTTCTCAGTTGACCCAGCCATGCCAATTTCTAAAGCCCAACTAATTTCTGTTTGTTTGAACTTCTGATCTTCTCCCACCCTCTCTTCCTTTCTCTCTCTCTCCCTCTCTCTCTCTCTCACACACACACACAGTCTTCCCAAGACACACCAAACAACGAAGTTTGTCCCCAAGGTATTTGTGACATCCTGGCTCTGAGTTTTGTGTCTGGAATTAACCCCTGCATCACACCCTGGCTCCTCATTACTGGTGTGTGTTCCTAGTGATTTCTCTCGCCTGTTTCTACTTTATTGTATGACTCTCACTAGGCTCCCGGTAAAGTGGTCCCAGTTCCTTACTTTCTGTACGAATGCCTGTATCCTGATGATCCCGTGGTTTTCTGTCCCAGACATTAGACAGACACAGATTCACCCGTATCTTATATGTTATTTAAGCTTATTGTAACCCCTGGATGTTTTAAAGTGATAAATGCTATGTGTGATTTTCAAGAGACATAGATGATTATCAGTGGAAAACTGTACCTGAGCTATTTATTGATATTTTTTTCTGTGATAGTTTAAAGGAAAAAGTTTTCTGATGTATTTTTTTTCCCCATCTGAAAAGAAAACCTTCAAGGGGAAGAACAGGAACAGAGAATATATAATCCTCATTCAAGGCTTGAATTTATATAATAACAAAGTGTATAACCCTGTGACTTTCCATTGTTCTGTGCTATGAAGAGGCATCAATCTTGCTTTAGACACTATTGTCTGGCTGAAACATCCTAACAGGCCTAAGCTGAAAATAGGAGCCTCCTTAGCTACATAATCATGCCCTTTAAAAGAAAAAAAAAAAAAAAAAGTTCTGTATGTGAGTACTCACCGGATTTTTTCAGCAACGATGTAGCAGGCCAGAAGGTTGACAAGATTCATATAATCAGCCACGTAAATGCAGCTGATGGAAGCTTTATAATTGTTTGAAGCACAATCCATCATAATCACATCTTCTGAAAGCAAATGACATGATACCTTAAATTACAGGTTTCCTGTGGACTGAAGAGTAATCTTTTACTTTCCTTTTATTCTGCATATCCACACTCTATTGATAATTCTGGCAGGAGGAATATGCATACAAGTTTCGTTCCTCTTTTAAATGACTTTAATTTAAAATCAATTTGAAAAGTGCCCTATATTAGGAAGCCCTATGGAATGCTATTGAAAACACGCATCTGCTGGGTAATTTTTTCATGTAATTATGTAAGTTAAATCTTCATAAACAAAGTAAAGGAAATTATAATCCCCAGTACTAGGTTTTGCAAAATAGCCCAAAGCACGTTTTTTTTCCCCTAATGAGTGAGTCAGAATTAAATTGAACAAATACCATCACCAAAATTCAATTATTTCCCTCCGTTCATAAAGAGCTGTAAGCAACGGCTCTTTAGTTAAAACCCATCACTGTGTGCAATGCTCCTGTGACCTTGAAGTACTATTTTAA
Source organism: Eumetopias jubatus (assembly GCF_037043125.1). Classification (NCBI taxonomy): domain Eukaryota; kingdom Metazoa; phylum Chordata; class Mammalia; order Carnivora; family Otariidae; genus Eumetopias; species Eumetopias jubatus. The sequence continues at coordinate 172,284,221 of NW_028274808.1, read as the reverse complement.
TTTTCAAGGCATGAGTTCCTAAAATGTACATGATTGTTGGCCTACCAGTATCCTGTCCCTTTTTCTCCTAAGGGAGCCCTTCTTTTTCCAGCCCTGTCCCTCTTCCTCACTTAGCCCATCTGTTCTCAAAGCCACTCCCTCTCAGGCCAATGGAATGAGGAGGGATGTGGATTGGCTAGCTTTCATTGTGTAATAAACCTCTGTACTTGGTAGCTTCAGTTACCATTTGCTCACTTCATAATTCAGTGAGTTGGTGATTTGGGCTGGTCTTAGCTGGTGATGCTTCTGGTTCAGCTGGGTTCAATTATGTGTTTGTGGAGAACTGCCTAGTTGCTGGGCATTCATGATTGGTCTAGAAGGGTCTCAGCTGTGAAGATTCATCTCCGCTCCACGTGTCTCTCATCCAGCAGACAAGCCCAGGTTGTTCACGTTGAAGTTGGACAGTTTTGCAAGAAAGAAAGCAATGGCATAAAAAAGCCTTTTGAAGCCTAAGCTCAGAAGGGCACAGTGTCACTTCCACTGCATTCTGTTGGCCAAAGCAAGACAAAAGGCAAACCCAGATTTCATGGGTGGGAAATTAGCATCCATCTCTTGATGGGAGCAACTGCGAGGTCACACTGCAAGGCCCATGGATACAGAGTAGAGCAATCGTGGCTATTTTTCTAAACATTCTACCCCAGAAAGTTTGCTAGGGATTTGGGAATAAGTTCTTTTAAGATTGTTACACAAGAAGAGATAGGCTCTTTTCCTCCAGTTATTTTCTTGTGAGGATGTCCGATTTAAACCTGCAACAGCTATCTCAATGTCAGCAAAGTAGCAAGTCAACACAGAAGACTTTAGAGAAACAAAAGAGATGCACTCCATAAAGCTAACTCTAGTCCGTCCTTCTTCCCACCCCTCCCTGTCCTCCATCATCCCTAGACAATGACTGCTCTGCTGTCTGTCACAATAGATTAGCTTTAATTTTTTATATGTTATTATACAGCATGCACACTTTTTGTCTGGCTTGTCTCCTAGCACACTTATTTTGAGATTTATCTGTGTTTTTGTATGTCTCAATAGTTTATTTTTATTGCTGAGTTGTATGCCAGCACACAGCACAGTTGGTTGACCCTTTTGGCTATTGAAAGACATTTAGGTTGTCTGCAATTTCAGGCTACTACGAATACAACTCTATGAACATTTGTGTACATGTCTTTGTACAGATATATGCATTGATTTATCTTGGGACCCATATGGCTGGGTCATATGGCAGGTGTATTCTTCATCACTAAAATAGTGACTATTCACTATATGGATCACATACAGAAGAACATACTCAGAACTGAAGATACAAGAAAGAATAATGAACTAATACTAACACCTACCAAAAATAAAAGAATTAAAATGCCATATGATTATTTAATTACTTTTAAAAATAGCTTTTCCTAAATATGTTTTCTTTTAAATAAGGAGTCTCTACCACTTAGAAAAAGCAGAAGAGCTATTACTACTACTTATGAGTCATTCTTTTAGTCCCTTTTTATTGACCAAACCAATTTCCACTTAACAAATTCTTTTTATAGTCAGGGAGGTCCTTTATCAATACTGGAAATAAGTATTTTGTGTTAAATACAAAGAAGACCTTATATACTTAGTTAAATTGATCAAGCAACAGATAATGTGAAAATTCACTGAAAAATAGCTTGCATTTTATATAGAGAGATTATGCCAATTTTTTTCCCTATCTAGATACCATTAAAAGTACTCATAGTTACTTTATCCAATCAATCTGCCAGTTAGATCAACTGGGTATCATTTCAGGCTGGTATGGACAGAAACCATTTCTGTCTACTTTCTTCAAGGCTAGTTTCTTCTCTTTAACTTTCAGTTATTCCTCTTCAGCCAAAAACTCATACTCTTTCTCATACTTTCCTAAAGGCTAATTTTATCCTCTTTTTTATGTAGTCAAGCATCTCTTGTAATTACTTTGGCAGAAAGAGAAGAAATTTTTTCCTGGTTCACTTAATAAAGAGAACTGTGGGAAAGGTACAAGTCTTCAACTTAAAAATGTGTTTTATTATTTATGCATTTGATAGAAGCTCATTGTGAGCATGTTGAAAATTCATAATGTTTGAAGAATGTAAGGAAAAGAAATACATAATTTTACCAGCCAGGGATAAAAGTCATTAACATTTAGAATATTTGGTTCTAATTTAAGAAGCCCAATTTGATTTTTGACCACAGTTGTTTCTATCCCAACCCATGTAGGGGCTCACCAGATGGAGAAACTCCACCAATTATGTTTCTTCCAGTGTCAAATTTACCAATTGGCAATCTCATCCAGCTCTTCTGAGCCCTTCTACCATGTTACACGGTGCTTCTTGGTGTCTGTACAACAGCATCACTTTCCTTTGCTCCCTTAAACCACCCATAGCCCCTCTTAGGTAATCAAAGAGAGAAGTTATTAGAAACCTCCAAGTGGACTCCATCAATTGTTTTTGGTTTTTAGATAATTGAAGATTAAAGATACATTCAGGGAACTAAGAGGCTTAAATGGTGCAACCTGGTATAGGATAGGATAGGATTCACTGGTGTGAGAGAAAATACTATCAGAGCACTGAGTATATTTTTCTCACTCACCCCCTTCGTCTAGTAACAGACCTGGGTTAACAGCTTCTGTGCACCCACAAGTTGAAGGATGGAGGCAGAACTGAGAGCAGAGGTTGAAGGGAAGTTTTAAAGTTCTACTCCTGCCTCCATGGCACTCTGACTTGTAATGGCCCAGGTGCTGGCGTCAGAGGTAAGGAGTTGATGAAGAGAAGTGTGAATGGATTGATAAGTAGCCTTGGAGACATACTCTTCTCTCTTCTCCAACTCTAAGCACCAAAGAGAAGCAATCTGCAAAGAGTTTCCCTAAGAATCTCAAGGTGAAGTCCTGGCCATAGACTGTGGGATCTGGCACTTTTTTCTCAGGGTTTATCTCTTCTTCTTCCTTAGAATTACCAGGAGGAGTACAGTATTTACCTGGTTTTCAGCCTTTGTCCAACACACGTTATCAGACAGAGAAGGTGAAACACCTTAAAAAACATATGCTTATAGGCCCAAATATCTATAGATTTGAGGAGTACAACTACAATAAATGAAGAACAATAATACATGCCACATGGATCATAATTAGTGGAATTTTCAAATTGACAATTTAGAATAAATCCTATCCAATATAGGCAAAAATATAAGGCATATTAATGATATGAAACAGATATGAGACAATAAAAGAAGAAACAAGAGGAAATATTTGATCTGAAAGACATAATAGTTGAAAAAAGTTAATTTGGAGTAAAATAGTGCAGCCACTATGGAAAACAGTATGTCAGCTCCTCAAAAATTAAAAACAGAACTCCATATGCTCCAGCAATTCGACTTCTGGGCATATATCCAAAAGAATTAAAAACAGGGTCTTGAAAAGATATTTATATACCTGTGTTTATAGCAGCATTATTCACAATAGCTAAAAAGTGGAAGCAACTCAAGAATCCATCAACAGATGAATAGATAAACAAAATGTGGTGTATATAAACAATGGAATATTATTTAGCCTTAAAGAGGAAAGATTACCTGTAGCTTTGTAATAATTTTTGAAATCAGGGAGTTTCTAACCTCTAACTTTGTTCCTCTTTTTCTTTTTCTTTTTTTTTTAAGATTTATTTATTTGTTTGAGAGAGAGAGCGAGAGCAGGGGAAGGAGCAGAGAGAGAGAGGGAGAGAGAGAGAATCTCAAGCAGACTCCTCACTGGGCATGGAGCCTGATGCAGATCTCAGTCCCATGACCCTGAGATCATGACCTGAGCTGAAACCAAGAGTCGGATGCTTAACTGACTGAGCTACCCAGCCACCCCTCTTCCTCTTTTTCACGATTGTGATGATTCTAGCTATTTGGAGTCTTTTGAGATTCTATATGAATTTTAGGATACATTTTTCTATTTCCATACACCAAAAAATGCTAGTGGGATTTTGATAGGGACTGCATTAAATCTATAGAGGACACAGGCATTTTTAAGGCCAAACAGTCTTGATTCTAAAACTTCATAAGTTATTGCAAGACAGGAGAATTATAATTCTATTTTGTTTGTGAACATAGATGTAAATATTAAATTAGTAAAATTAAAATACTAAATATTAAAAGATATTAACTAATAAAATTCAATGGTGTGGAAAAAATCAAGATTAGTAGAATTTATGCCCTAAATATAAGGAAATAATATTGGAATATATAAGAATTTCTTCACATTAATAAGCAATAAGACAGGAAACCAATAGAAAATTAGGCAAAGTCTATAAACAGGCAATTTCAAGAAATGGAATCTCCAAAAAGCTAGCAAGCTTACAAAGAGATGCTCAAACACATAAGTAATAAAAGAAATAAAAAATAAACAAAAATGAAATATCATCCACCAATATGACAGAAAACTAGAAAGCTGGATAATGACGAGTGTTAGTAGAGATATGGCTACATAGGATCCCATGCAGTGCTTATAGATGTGTCCCCTAGAGACCATTCTGTAGAAGAAACTGGTAGCACTCATTCAAATTAAGTATGCCTATATACCATGACCCAGCATATCTACTTCTGGGTATGGAGCTCAAAGCAATTCTCATATGGGCTCATAAGGGGTCACATGTGAGGATATACATGGTAGCATTGTTTGCAGTAATGTAGAAAGGAAACCAATTTCTGTGTCCACCTACTGTGGTGCAATCAGAAAAAAAAAATGGATGATATGCACATAAAGCAACATGGATACATTAAAACATAGTACACCTTAAAAATGAAATTTAAGGCATAATACAATTGTGCAAATTATAATAAACATTCAAAACACAGAAAAGCTCATTACCTATTTTATAAAAACACTTACCAAAAACCTTAAAAAAATGCATTTGTCAAATACATTAAAATGATTGCCCATGAAAAGGAGGAATGGGAGTGGGGAATGGGGAAAACAGGAATACAGAACAAACAAACCAATAAATCAGACCATTGATGATTGTGCCCTGAGACCTATGCCTTATGTTTAACACAACCTCCTGCAACTCAGACCAAGAACAACAACAAAGTCACAAATGGAGGCAAGATGGAGGGCCTTAGGGGCACCTGGGTGGCTCAGTTGGTTAAGCAGCTGCCTTCAGCTCAGGTCATGATCCCAGGGTTCTGGGATCGAGCCCCGCATTGGGCTCCCTGCTTGGCAGGAAGCCTGTTTCTCCTTCTCCCACTCCTCCTGCTTGTGTTCTTTCTCTAGCTCTCTCTCTCTCTGTCAGTTAAATAAATAAATAAAATCTAAAAAAAAAAAAAAGATGGAGGGCCTTATGCCCATGTTTTTAGATGTTAATAAAGAGAATAATAACTAAAGAGGAGAATCCAGAGAAGATTTTTTTTACAGTAGCAGGTACTTATAAACATTTGAATGTAAAAGGGAACAATTCATTAAAGAAGAAAATGAAAAATTATCAGACAGGGAAATGATATATTTGGGGAAAAAATATTCCATGAAGTTTGGTAATGCTGAAGTCAATGATAAAGATGAACAATTAGCTTTCAGGGTAGAGAGATGCTCTTTATCATGAGAACTGAAGAAAATGGCAATGCTGTGGAGGCAAATGGACATGAGGGAGTCTGTGCCAGTTGGTCTTGTTCTGAGTGGTGGAGGAAGTGTGTCAGCGTTGACTAAGGAGTGGGCATTGAAGGATGGGTGGTGAAGGAGAGGAAATAGAATAGCAGGAGGTTATTTTTCTCAGGCCTTGATTTGCAACCTCTCTCTAATTCTCCCAGTTTCCCCCATCTTCACAAATGTGTACTTTCTACCCTGATGCTCAAGACAAAACACCCGAGAATCAACTTCCATTTCTCTCTTCCCTTCATTCCCGCATTCAACCCATTAATGAGTCCTATTGGCACTGCCTCCAAAATATATCCCAATCCACGCATGCTTTTCCATCTCTACTAAAACTATCTTTTCCCAAATTGTGTGATCTCTTGGACTGATCATCTCAATAGTCCCCTGTTTTTCCTGCTCAACCTCTGGTCCTCTGGATCCATTCCTAATCTTTAGATAAAGTGATCTTTTGAAATGCAAATCAAATCACACCCTTTCTCTATTAAGATCCTCTATAAACTTTCCATTATTCTTACAATAAAACTCAAATTTCTACTATAGTCTCAAGGCCCTTGCCTACTATTCCAACTAAATGTTTTACTGTTCCCTCTACCTTTTCCCACCTTCCACCCCCACTGGCTTTCTGTCTGTTTTTCAGACACCCCAGCCCCATTTATACTGTAACATTTTCGCATATGCTGTCCTTCTGTTTGGAGTACTCTTCCTATGTTCTTTGTCTTACTGATTCCTTCCTACTTTGAGGAGCCAGTTCCAAACCCATCTCTTCAAAGAGGTCTCCCATGCACACATTTTCTAAAGGCACTCCTCCCCCAAATACTTGCTTCATATCACCTTATTTTATAGTCTTCATAGTAATGATCATTTTTAGACCTTATCTTATAAATGTGCTGGTTTGTTTTATGTTTCCCATGCTAAACTGTAAGCCCCACAACATTTGGGTTATTTTCTTCTCTCACTACTCTATCCCTGGGGCCTAGAAGAGGGCTTGGCACAGAGTAAACATCCAGAAAAATTTATTGTTGCTGAATGAACAATGTTGGAGTTGTAAATTTTGGCAATTTTCAAGAGCCCAGTTGAATTTGAACACATTTAGCAAAAAAAGAAACAAGCTGGATTCTGGGAAAGATTACGGTGGGCCTATTGTTGTGGAAGATACGCTGAGAAGGCTTCATGGTGATAAAGACAACATGAAAGTTTTGGTTTTCTCATCAACGTAGTAGAGATGGTGTCAGGAATAAAAGAGAACAAAACATTCAAAACACTTAACACAAACCCTGATCCCAGTAAAAGTTAGCATTATTATTATTATTATTATATCTAAGCTTTTACTTAATAGACTGTATACAGTTGGACATACACAGTCTATTGAATTTCCTTTCATCTATAGTATTTTGTGATTCTTTGCTCATGTTCTTAAGGGATCATCTTTATGTCCATAATACTAGGATCAGTCAAACCTTGCCCAGAATCTTATATCTAGAGCCTCAAAAGATTTATATTTAACATTGTATTGAATGAAATGCACCAGTAATTCCCACTGAAAATAAAAGCTCTCCTTTGAAACATTCTGCCTCTCTTCTTCACTTTTACAACTTCAACTAACCACACTTTTGCTTCAGATTCTTTTACTCTTAATCCCCTGGCAGCAAATATGGTTTGTTCATGCTTGTTCATTTCATACAGTTTCTTTCCTTTAGAATTTGCTCTTCTCTGGTTTCTATTCTTATATTTTTCTTGGTTTCTTGTCTTGTGAAATTGCAACGAACAATCACTGCCTTCATGGTGAGAACATTATTTGTTAACAGATGGTAGGTTTTCAAAATCTGAATCATTTAAACTTGGAGACACTGAAAAAGGTAGTCAAAAGTGGGCTCTGCCTAAGACTGAAAAAGAAAGGTCATTTTTCTTTCAAGATAAATCAAACTTTTACAAACAAAGTTACCGACTTTTACAAACAAACAGTTACCGAGTCCTAGCAGCATTAAGGAGAGCATGTAAAAAGGCATGGGAATTCATTTCTCTCTCTCAATTAGCTAATGGATTTCGAATATTAGTCATTAGGTTTCTCTATTTTAATTAATTTAAGTAATTTATATAATGAAATTTCTATACATAAAAATATTCCTAATAAGCATTCCATCATGTATCCCAGAAGGATTTCAAGTAAATTAGTTCACATAATTCAGCTCTGCTTCAAGAAGGAGGTAGTAGAAGTTGGAAGCCACGAGACACTGCACGGAGAGCGTGAAGCAAAAAAGTACCACGAGGAGATTCTAACAGAAGTCCCTCTGATGGTTACAATTCAGCAGGCAAAGGACTGGCCACCACATGAGCAGATTTATGAGACATTTAATTTATACTAAATCCATCTTTGTCACTCTACAAGTTTTGCAACTTTGCCTAGTAATTATCCTCTAGTAACTTCTAGTAGGTATGGTTTTTAAACTATAAGATGCTTGAAATCAGACACGATTTTTTTCACTATCTCACTAATCTTTATTATTCGAAGAGTTATCCCAACACCTATAAAGACACGCCCTGAATGAAAGTTGCAGCTACCTCTAGCAATGGAACTGGAATGGGGATCATTTCCACTTTTTCTGTATTTTTTTATCGTGTTTAACTTTTAATTTTGAGTTCATTTAGACTTACAGTAGGGTACAGAGAGTTCCTGAATGCCCTTCATTCAGCTTCCTGTAATGTTAAGAACTTACATGACAATATCACAATTATCAAAACTAAGATAACATCAGTATAATACTATTAGATGACCTGCAGAATTTATTCAGATTTCACTTTTATTTATTTATTTATTTTTGCTAATTCTGTTCCAAGATCTAATCTAGGATCCCACGTTGTATTTAGTTGTCATGTCTCCTTAATCACCCTCAAACTGTGATAATTGTTCAGTTTTTAAATTGTCTTCAGTGACCCTGAATTTTAAAAGTATAGGCCACTTGTTTTATAGACTATCCTTCAATTTGGGATTTGTCTAATATGTTTCTCATGATTAGATACAGGTTACATATAACTGGGAAGAATGTCACAGATGTAATGTTTTCCTGCACAGTGCATCTTATCAAAGGGCATATAATGTCAATATCTCTTATTACTGGCAATTTTAACCTTGATTTCTTGGACAAGTGGAGTCTCTGAATTTCTCCACTATAAAGCTACTATGTTATCTTTTGAAATTAATAAATATTTTTTTGGAGAATTTCTCTGAGACTACGCAACCTAACTTTACCCACTAATCTTAGCTTTCATTGGTGGATCTTGCTTGCAACAATTATTACTGTGATGTTCTAATGATGATTTTTTTATTTCCCTTATTAATTAGAATTATTTCTCTGTACGGAAGAGTTATCCCTTCTTTCCCGTGTATGAATGTATGTATATATGCTTTTATTTAGAATGAGATATATGCATTTATATCATATAAATCCAAAGAATTATTTTATTATTTGTGTTAATATCTAATATTATTATTAGCATTATGATTACTATCTGTTCAAACTGTGCCAACTTGGCTCCTATGCCATTTGATGTTTTCTTTTTTTCTCTTTTTTGTCTTTTTTTTTTTTTAGCACAATCTTATTTTTTGGCACTACAATATGTTGTAAGTTCATCTTGTATTTTTTATGCCCTGGTCCTGGAATCCACCTCTCCTCCAAGGAGCCCCATTTCCTTTTATTAGATAATGGTTTATAGAAAGAAATATCTGAGCAGTAGGGGTGCTCATTGCTACTGAGGTATCACTACTTCTAGGCCCTCTTAGTAAACAGAACTAAGATATATACATATTTATACATTTATGTATATAATACATGTGTGTATATAAAACCATGCACATAGACACATCTATGTTTATATTTATAATTAGTTCATCCTGGCTTCTCCTACTCTAATTCAACACCATTCTAATCTTCCTTCCTTCATTATTTGTAACTTCTTTCTCTAACAGAAATACCACTCTCATTTTCTAAAATATCTTTATTTATTTGATCAACCCTAATAAACATATAAAGTAGTTTCAAAAAATGTTTTTAGAGATTTATTTATTTATTTGACAGAGAGGGAGCATGTGGGGAGGAGGGGCAGAGGGAGAGGGAGAGAGAATCTCGAGCAGGCTCCATCTTAGGATCCTGAGATAATGACCTGAGCTGAAATCAAGAGTCAAACGCTTAATCAACTGAGCCACAGGAACCCCAGTAGTTTCAAAGTTGCTAACTCATACCCATCTGAGAACCAAATTTGTCAATTAGAATACAGTGTTTGTGTACATACAGTTTCATTTAGCCTTATTGTACCAAGTCAAAACATTATTAGAAAGCATTCTTTTTAACTTATAAATTTTTCTTTGTTTTCTGGTATAGCTCTAGGTAGAAAACCAATGCTTTATGGGTCAATAGTTAATAAAACTATACAAAATCCACTGATTCATTTTGTCCATGCTAACATAATCCTAATGGTCTTAGTCTACAATTTTCCACTTTAAGGCAGATCTGAAGTAGTTGCTCTCTTCTTTTCAATACCCTGAAGGAATCTGAATCTGTCACAGATTAGCTCTAGAAGAGTCTCCTTCCCTTAGAAATGAAAAAATGCATTGTGTTCATTTAGAATAAGATTTGTCTGACTTAGGTTAAAATGTACAGAACAGACAACTTTCCATTTAGTGGCAGTGGTTCTCAAAGTGTGGACCCCGGATCAAGAGGATTACCATTACCTGGACATTTGTTAGAAAGAAATGCAAATTCTCAGGCCCCATAATAGACCTACTACATCAGAAACTTTGGAGGTAGATCTTACATTCTGCATTTTAACAAATCCTCCAGGGTATTCTGATGCATGCTGAAGTCTAAGAAACTTTGGTCTACCCACTAATCCAATCTCTTTAGGATACTTTGGGCCCATGAGGATTTGGGGCCAGTGTAGAGTTAGAGTCAATTTCTGATCCCTATGGCTCATTACCATCTAGACAAGTGTATGTATAAACCTACATATCCTTTTGGAAAACAGTAATTCAAAGATCTTCCAAACTTGAAGCAGAATCACAGAATCTCTCAGTAGCTGTAGTGTAGATTTGTGCTTCTTAGACTAAAGTGCGAATGTATCACCCATAGGTCTTGTCAAAAGCTGATTCTGATTCATTAGATTTGAGATGGGGCCTGAGGCTCTGCTATCTGGCAATCCCCCATGTGAGGCCAATGCTGTGGATCTCTTCATATCTGCCCTTCTGGTATTTTAATCTCTCAGCAGTATCTTCAGAAATTAGAAAAGTGTGATGATGAGGTCCTTGATACCTCCAGCTTATTTTATCTTTGAACAGCTCTGGTCATTATTTATTGCTTCTGTCATGCCACCTCTCACACCAAATTTCTCAAAATTCTGGTTTCACATTTATCTTTGGACTTTAACCATCAAGAGCCAGATGAAATGTTATAGAAGACTGAAAGTATATCAAAATTTGGAGCACCTGGGTGGCTGATTTGGCTCAGGTCATGATCTCAGGGTACTGGGTTCTGTGCTCAGTGAGGAGTCTGCTTCTCCTTCTCTCTCTGCCCCTCCGCCTGCTCAGGCTCTCTCTCTCACTCTCAAATAAATAAATAAAGTCAAAAAAAAAAAAAAGAAAGCATATCAAAATTAGATGAAAGCACTTAGTTACTCTACTTAGAATTACCAAGGCTGATCAGTGGGGTGAGATTTTAATGTAAAATTTCTAGAAGGTATTCCCCTACTTAGGAATTATATATTGAAAGATGCCAGGCACTGGTAGGCAGGCCAGAAACACTTTTGAGGACAAAGATTTATAGCATTAATTCATCCAAAACCAAGCATTTCTCAGAAGTAATAGAGACACTGTTACAAATGCATCAAAAAACAAATTGGGCATTGTTATTTGGCAGTTACATGGTTAGATTGGTTAAAGATGACATGCAAGACCAAATTCTGCTCAACGATGTATTCCTAATGATCTCCATTCCACCCAGTATTGATCATACATTCTTTTACATAACATTGTGCATCAGAATTCACCTCTGATTATAAAACACAACTGTGAGTTCCTTAAGATCTTAAAACTCCTAGTATGGCCCACAGACCAGCAGCAGCAGCTGCAAGCTTGGTAGAAATGCAGAATCTCACATTCTACCCTATATAAACATAGTTAAAATTTGAATTTTAATAGAATTTTTTAGGTAATTAAAATGTCCATTAGAATACGAAAAGCACTGCTTAAAAAGAAAAGGAAAGTGACTTACTCATTTTAATATCCTCACTTTAGAGTTTGGCAAAGAGTAGGCCCCTGTGGAACAATTCTTGAACGGTGTGGAATGAGTTGGCCAATATTTAAATTTCTATAAATGATTAAGTCTGTTTAAAATTAATGGCAAACTCTAAGATAGGGACCAGGTAGTCAAACTAAGAGTATTAATGGTGCAACACAGACACAATCAAACACAATTTTCTAAAAACTCTGTGAAGGGCAAATAACACAACCACAACATGTGGATCATGAACTTTCAAACTCTGCTTTGCAATTGACCCTATCATAGGAGATAGGTAAGTGACAATATTTCATGATTGATCTATGTACTACAGAACACTTATCAGCCCAAAGATAATTGCAAAAGTCTGATGTGTTCTTTTAACAGAATAACATGAAATCATAATAACTTTTAAAATAATAATTATAATCAAAATGTTTACAGAAATGTACTGGATACTATGTTTTATGGAATTTTTTAATTAACTTTTATAGTCCTATTATGAAGTAGGTACTACTGTCCTTATTTTACAGATAGAAAAACAGATTTGTAGAAGCTCACTTACTGAAGAGCCAGTAGCTGAACTCACTTTTGACTGATTTCACAGACTCAGTTCTTTACTACAACACACAAATGTTAGCTGAGAAAACATGACGTCTTTGTAACTACATGTGTGTTCAGAAGAAGGAGCATCGACTCTTGACATGCAATAAGCCTCCTTTCGAGCCCTAACATATGCACCAGCAGTGTGGGTGTGGGCAAATTATTTAATCTGTCTCAATTTGTTCAACTAGTGCTAATAACACATACCGACCTGTAGAGTTTTTGTTAAAGATTAATCACTTGTAATAGAGGTCAAATTAGGGAAAACTATTTTTGTTATTTCTTCTTATTAATAATATCATAGTAAATAACTGTATCTTCAAGTCAAAGTTAAAGACCATGGAATGAAAAGATACCATAGGAGAGGACTAATGTGATGAGAAATCCAGCCAGATGAGAGGACTTTCAGGGAGAGATCTTGTCATTGCTCATTTCTACCTGTAGTAACATAAGAAAGCAAAAGCAATGAACTAAATAAGTAAACCCAGCTGCTTTTTAAAACCCAAAAGCATTTCAGCAAGCAACATATTCCTTCAGCTCAATCCCCTCTCCTTAACCCCCAATCATAATGACCCGCAGTGCCATATTTTACAGAAGGATGTAGTTCATAAAAAGTAATATAAGCCCTATTTACAGTGAATTGGTACTTACCAAAAATAAAGAACTAACTCTGATGAATTAACATATTTCCCTTTTTGTTCTCAAGTATACATTTGTAAAACCAGGGCTATTCCCATTGAGTTAAATAGAGGACTATAAAATGGGTGACTTTTTGAGCCTTGACTTGTTTAATATATTATACATTAAAAACTTCTGAAGTCAAAGGTTGCAATATGTAGGACTCAGCAAGTGTACAAAATTGTTTGTTGGTTTGTTTAGCTGCCCTTTAGACATGCTGTTCAGATTTATAATGTATTAAAAGGAAAAAGAACAAAAAGTAGACTACATGGTAAAATTAATTGCCAGCCAAGATAGCAAGCTCAGTTGAATACTGGTATTTTGTTCTAGGATATGTATGCATACAAAAAGGGTACCAGAATGGGAAATGGAGGCAGAAGAATAGGAAAAGTCAGTGGTGCCAAAACTACACAGCAAAGAAAACAAAACAAATTTAATGTGATCTTTTTCTTTTGTCACTGGAAAAAATAGAGTCTTTTTTAATAGGGTTGTGTGAACTGGGCTAATACCATCATGAACAAATCCTCCCTGATGACTACCCCATGACCTAAAACCTTCTGGAGTACAGTTCCCACCCCCCAATTCTTTTTTTGTTTAACCACATCCTTAAGTATCCCCTTGGGGCATAACATCCTTGATCTGCCCTCAAGCTACCATTAAGATTCTCAAATATTTCCCCCTGGGGGGTCTCTCAGCAGTACCTCCAGCCTCTAGTGCTAACAAAAGCAGTTATTAAGGAAGTGGAGTTGCAGACATTTACTCCTCTGGAAGCTGCCCAAGACACACTCTGTCCATAAGTTCTCTTAATAAGCTATTTCTTGTCTAGCTGGACTTGCCAGCCCTTTTCTTCGGTCTTATGATTCCTTTGGCCTTTGGAGATTGTTTTGCATAGACCTCCCTTGCATGGAACAATGGTCAACTCCGGAGCCAGACTGCCTGAGTTCAGTGCCTGATCCGTTTACTCTCTAGCTGTGTGACCTGTTGCGGGGGTGGGGGTGGGGGAGTCAGATTCCTCATTTATAAAATTGGCATCCTGATACTGACTACACAATAGGGCTTAGTTGTTTACATTTTTTTGCTTTTTTTATTTAAATTCAATTAGCCAACATATAGTACATAGTTTCAGATGTAGAGTTCAGTACTTCATTGGTTGCATATAACACCCAGGGCTCATCATATCACGTGCCCTCCTTAATATCCATTACCTAATTATCCCATCTGCCCACTCACCTCCCCTCCAGCAGCCCTCAGTTTGTTCCTATAGATAAGAGCCTCTCATGGTTTTTCTCCGTCTCATGACTTCCCATTCAGTTTTCCCTCCCTTCCCCTAAGGTCCTGTTTCTTATGTTCCACATATGGCATCAGGGAAACACCAACCAGTCAGAATGGCTAAAATGAACAAGTCAGAAAACAATAAATGTTGGCAAGGATGCAGAAAAAAGGGAACCCTCTTACGCTGTTGGTGGGAATGCAAGCTGGTACAGCCACTCTGGAAAACAGTATGGAGGTTCCTCAAGTTAAAAACAGAGCTACCATATGAACCAGCAATTGCACTACCAGGTATTGAACCCAAAGATACAAAGGTGGTGATCTGAAGGGGCACCTGCACCCCAATGTTCATAGCAGCAATGTCTACAATAGCCAAACTGTGGAGAGAGCTGAGATGTCCAACAACAGACGAATGGATAAAGAAGATGTGGTTCAAATATACAATGGAATATTACTCAGTCATCAGAAAGGATGAATATTTACCATTTACATCGATGCGGTTGGAACTGGATGGTATTATGCTGAGGGCTTAGCTGTTTAAATGACACTTCTTCAAAGAAGCCTTTCTGATTCCCTTGATGAATACAGCACTTGAGCATTACTCTCTACCTTGCCTTAGTTTTTCCTTCATTACCTGACACTTAACTATTTCTTGATACTACATTAAATAAGCAATATTTGTTTTATTATTCTCTCTCTCAAATGCAAGCCAAATGAGGGCAGAGATATTTTTCCTGCCTATTATATGCTCAGCACCTAACAAATGACCTGGCACAAATAAGCACACAATAAATGTTCATAATTAATTGTTATTAAAGACAAATGGATTTATTTGTAAAATATTTGCTTATAATTTACAAATCACAAGATATTTGTTCATTCATTGAAAACTATCTTTCACCTTAAAAATTTAATTCATTTTTTTAATTGATGAAGAGTAAAAAAAAGCTATCAACTTTTAGACATTTGAATTATGTTCTGAACTGATTTTCCTCTCTTACCTGTATGGTATTTTCATTTTAATAGTAAACATATCTAAGGGACATAAACAGAACTGGTTCAAACAAAATACCAAAGACAGCCTTCCCCAAGTTTTCACTGAGGTTCATTTGGTTATAAGCAATAACAAAAAACCTACAATGGTTAATCTAAGAACAAAGATAAAAGAGTGTAGGCTGTTCATTGGAAGGAGACTGGAATATCTCCCAGAATCCTAATAATAGCTGCCACTTGTAGGTGTCCATTATGTTCTGGGCACCATTCTAAGTTCTTTATGTAATTCCTTTATTGCATTCTCCCATAGTCTCTGTAAGGTATTTACAGCTATCATATACCTTTTATAGATCAATAAACTGTTATATAAACCTCCCAAGGTCACACGTTAGTAAGTGATAGATCTGGGCTTCAAACCTAGACAGTCTGACTCTTGGCCCTGTGCCCTTATCTACTCTGCCATACTGCATCCCAGATGCTCATGAATACTGCATGGCCAGGCTTCAGGAAGGGCATGTACTTAAGTAGCTCCAGGGATCTCATGTTATTTCTAGGGTCCTGACATGAAGATGACTCATTCTAGTGACTGTCAGTTTCAAATTCTTAGGAAAAAGAAATAATTGCCTTAGATGTCTGCCCTGCATTAATAAACGAAAGCCATTGGTTTAGGGACATGAAATATAGACACAGCATTTCACGGTTAACTCTTGTGGTATGAAGGCTTTCTGAGACAAAAGATAATTATTATAAATTCCAAGAATTATTTAAGATATAAGGTGAGAAATATGAGGGATGTAGTCTATGGATTTAGACAAATAGAAACATTAATAAGCAGAGGAGAAAAATAAATTCTGCTTAATTTGTGTGACAACCTTAACTGCTATATATTATAACTCCCATTTCAGAGGCAAGAAAACCGAGAGCAGGTTAACTCATACCCAGAGCTAAAGAGCTAATAAATAACAAAGCCAGGCTTTTAAACACATCTATTTGTTGCAGGATTGCAGGGTTCTTATCTCACGGAGTCCCAAAGAATGGATCTGGTGGGCACAAAAGGGTGAAGCACAGGGAAAGTTTATTAAGTGAAGGTGAGAACGGAAAGGAAAGAAAAAAGCTCTCTAGAGTGAGAGGGATCCCGACGGGGTGCCACTGTGGGCTTTCATTGGTAGTCTTTTATTGAATTCTGACCAGGGAACTTAAATCTTCTTCACATCTCTACCACTGATAGCACTGTGTTTACTTTTTCTTTGAAGTTTGGTAATTTTCAGTGGTCCAGCTGTAGCTGTTACAGAGCTATCTCCTCTCTGACATTTAAGACAAACGAGGTAGTCTCGTTAGTCTCATTATATTCCCTTATCTCTGGTTTTGTACGCCTCAGCATTTTTCCACATCTGGGATTTCTCTGAGCCTGAACACACAGCTCCCTGCATGAGCCTCGTCATATAGCTCCCTACCTATCTCTCCCTACCTAGCCCCACCTGGCCCTTACTCATATTGATGCCAAAGTCCATGTTTTCTTTACTACACTATAATCCCTTCTTTTTGGTTGGCTAAAAATTGACTCACAAGGAATGGAAAAGGAACATACGATGGAGCATGTATAAGAAAATTTTAATAATCTTCCTTTGTGGCCCGTAATGACAATACACAGAAGGTATGTAACAATTTTAAGAGCTTTCCTCTCATTTGTCTAAAAACTTCAAAATACTCCTCAAACAAAAAATTATATAATTTTCAAGCTGTACACTAATCTGATTCAAGTCCATTCAATAACTCTATAGCCAGTTAATAAAGTAAGAACTGTCTCAAGATAGTATGAAAGAAGGAAGATATTATGAAAAGGCATTGAAACAAATAACAAGTGGGAAAAGCTCAAGAGACCATATAACACATACTGTTCATAAATTGTATTTCTATTTGAGATACTGGAATGATAAACCATCACTGCTGAACTTGGCTGTATCCAAATCTTGTTGATTTCCTAATTTGAAATAGAAGCATAATCTGTTAAGAAACTTGTTTTAATGAGAGATAGTGGGGGGGCAGTTAATTCTCTACTTCTCTCTCTCTCCGAGTATTAATGCAATTAAAGATAGACATTAGAAAAAGTTAAGGATCAAACTCCTAGCTGTATTGTCTGTGAAACTGAGTTATATATAACAAATTTAACCTGAGGTAGAAAATGGCCTCTCTACTCCTACCACTTTACTTGAAATTATTCATCCAGTCCCAGGCAGTTGCTGGACATGAACGCCTCCAACCTTCCACCTCCCCTTCCAAAAAACCTGCAAAGCAAGTTTACAAATGGGGTTTACAAGAAAAAAAACAGAAGGTCCCTGTGCCACCTGCTAACAATGACATTTCCTCTTTCCCAATGATAAAATTATCAAGAGCTCCTTCCACCAGGTGACAACTCATTAAAGAGGGACCAAGATGGTTGAAACACTTATCATCACAGGTTCTAGGTGAAGAGAAGTTACGAACTTATGTCCCATCGAGATAATTCGGTTATGTTTCTAGCCAGTCATCTATTCATCTATCCATGTACATACCTATTTGCTACAGATACATCTATATATCTAGAAATCTATGTATTTAGAAATCTCTGTCTATCTATGTATCTATCATCTATTTATCATAAGAAACTCTCTAGTCCTAAAAATAGTGCATGGATGATTTTATGTACTAAGCTTATTTTTCAGATACACAACTATTATGACCAAATATTAAAAATACTAACTAGAAGGGGCGCCTGGGTGGCTCAGTCGTTGGGCGTCTGCCTTCGGCTCGGGTCATGGTCCCAGGGTCCTGGGATCGAGCCCCGCATGGGGCTCCCTGCTTGGCGGGAAGCCTGCTTCTCCCTCTCCCAGTCCCCCTGCTTGTGTTCCCTCTCTCGCTGTGTCTCTCTCTAATAAGTGGATAAAATCTTAAAAAAAAAAAAAATACTAACTAGAAAGATGTGTGTGGAGAGAAATATAGCAAGTAAAAATTTTAGGCCTGGATTTCAGGTACTTCAAGCCTCCATTTGCTGAATATAAAATCTATGCTGTAGTCATTCAGAGCAGGTGTAAATTATTCTAGGTACTATCCCTTTCAAATGTTTAGTCATTTACAAATTTCATTTAGAAGTGCAAATCATCCACTCTGGGAAGAAGGAAGTGCATGAGAAAGTAATTAGTGTGAAACTGACCTCCTCGGGTCCCCAACTCATTTCAAATGAGTATTTTAATATCACACTAAATAATAAGCACAACGCTTTGCAAATTTAAAAACACATGAAGCACTAATAAGATGGGATAAATGCTCTCTGCAGTGAGTTATTGAACAACAGATCTATGTGTTGAACAGACAAGATGCTATAAGCATTTTTTTAAATGTGTCTGTACTTGTTTTTTTGTTTTGTTTTGTTTTGTTTTGTTTTGAAGCTTCATTTCAAACACCAAAACTGAGAGTCTCCTAAATTCATAAACAATACCTCACAATTTTCCTTAAACTGGGCATCGAAGTATAAATGAAGGACAAAAGTCCTTAAAGAGAACTGATTAGACTTTATATTATTGTTATTATTGCTTAAGATACACTAAATTGTCTCTGTGGTGATTCTTTCTCTCTCCCTCCCAGGCTTCCCACCACACTCAAAGTTTCTTTGTTGAATTTATAACATTCAAAATTTTTTCTGGACTCCCAAAATTTTGTCATAAGATTGAAGGGGAAAATCCTTGTTTTTCTTGCTCCTCAGTAAACAAAATAGCAGGAAGATTATACTCATTTATTATCTCATTCTAAATTTTTGTAAACCACCCCCCTATGTGACAGCATAGCTATATTCCAGGCTCTTTCTGAGATTTTTAGTCAGAAATTTACCACCCTGTAGCACAA
The DNA here is from genome assembly GCF_037043125.1 of Eumetopias jubatus. NCBI lineage: Eukaryota > Metazoa > Chordata > Mammalia > Carnivora > Otariidae > Eumetopias > Eumetopias jubatus. The sequence goes on along the minus strand of NW_028274808.1, from coordinate 172,264,880 downwards.
CAATATGGGCAGAGAAAACCAGTGTTTTTTGCAGACCTGAGTAAGTCCTGGAGATCTACTATGCAACATAATGCCTTAAGTTAACAGTACTATATTGTACATTTAGAAATCTGTTAAGGATAGATCTCATGTTAAATGTTCTTACTAAGTGTAATAATAATAATAATCAGAAGAAGAAAAAGAAGAAGAAATGTTATTTATCAATTCTTCCAGAATGGTGCTTCTTAACTGAGGATGATTTCAGATTTCTCTGAGAAATTGTTTCAAGTACACATGATATATGGCCAAGCATAATACCTGGACTTCTGTTTATAAACTGAGGTCTGAGGTGTGAGGTCAAGGAAACGCTACACTTAATTTGGGAAAAGCTACCCGGTGAGATCACCATGCTTACCTCTGGCTGGAAATGACTCTTCTATAAAGCATAAAATTCACCTCTAAAATAAAACCAGACCATCAGTGAGAAGCCTATGGGACTATATTCATTGCAGCTGTATTTCCTCCCCATATTCCTTGACCACAAATCATGCCATTGACTTTGTTTGGGTAAACCCTTTCCTGTCCCTTGCTTATTTGCTTAACTCTTCTTTCAGTTAGAGATACTTTCAGCATCATTATCAAAGTGCATGTTGATCTTCCCTCCTGAGCATTCTAAGAAGAATGCATTTTTTATTTTTTTAATTTTATTTTATTATGTTATGTTAGTCACCATACATTACATCATTAGTTTTCGATGTAGTGTTCCATGACTCATTGTTTGCATATAACACCCAGTGCTCCATTCAGTAAGTGCCCTCCTTAATACCCATCACCTGGCTAACCCATCCCCCCATCCCCCTCCCCTCTAGAACCCTCAGTTTGTTTCTCAGAGTCAGATGCATTTTTTAAAACAGATCTTTCATTGAGTATTTTCAAAGCCTGGGATTGGCTTGCTTTTAACTGCCTCCATCTGCTACTGTTCCCTAGATAGAATGACCTGTGTCACTTCATAGTGAGATCCATATTTCCAGAGGGAATTTTCTCCTTCCACCCCATTCCTTGAGATTGCTAAGTAGATCCATGATTCCTTCCTTAAATGTTTGTTAAAGGAGTGCCATTTGGTGAGGAATCCTTCATTATGCTAGCCTCTCTTTCTCAGTGCCTCATGGGTTACAAGGTCTTAGAACAATGCTCTTAGAAATGCAGTCCCAGGACAAGCAGTATCCATATTACCTGGGAACTTACTAAAGGAATGCAAATTCCTGGACCCCAGTCCAGACCACAGAATCAGAAGTTTGAGATGTCCAGCAATTTTCAACCTGTCAAAGTGTCCAGGTGATTCTGAGACATACGAAGTTGGAGTATCACTGTCTTAGAATATAGTCTTTCTGAGCCAGGAGTACAAATCCGAAATTTGCTTTGCCTGCCTTCACCCACTAAATGTCATTTGTCAACGTAAAAATAAAAACAGTGCCACCCACTTGTAAAGTCATTTAATGGGGCAGCATCACTCAAATTCAGAACCGTTTTCCATAAATCTAAGGGACTCAGACACTCCCTAAAATCCCCTTCATGTTATCCTAAAGGTCACAGAGATACCCATTGGAAGAGCATTCCAGAAGAGTTCTGGGTACTATTAGATACATTTGATATTTAAATTCTCCAAGAGCATAGAATAAGATATATGCAAGTGATAAACACTTGTCAACATCCTTTCTGTTCTAACAGAACTTTCTCAAAGGAATTCTCTTTAGGTAAAAACCTTTACCACATAGTAATAAAAATATGTAGGCCTAACAAGAATTTTTTAAGCTGAAAAAGTTATAAAATATAGAAATTAGAAGGAAATAAACCACCAATTCTAAAAATAAACTATTTTTCAGGGGCGCCTGGGTGGCTCAGTTGGTTAAGCATCTGCCTTCGGTCACGGGTCCTGGGATCTCATGGGTCCTGGGATCAAGTCCCCTGTGGAGCTCTCTGCTCAGCCAGGAGTCTGTTTCTGCATCTCCTTCTCCCTCTGTGCTCGCTCTCTCTCTCTCTCAATCTCTCAAATAAATAAATGAAATTTAAAAAAAAATTTTTTAAACCCTATTTTTAAGACATTTTTTAGAAAGTAAGGAAACATGTAAGTAAGCATTAGTTATAATACCCAGGCACTTCTGCTAACATATGTATTATATTGGCCATGCTCTCAAAGCTTTGCCTGGGTAGCCATCACAGTTCTGCTTCAAGCAATTCTTCAATTTCTATGTTGTAATTTCAATGTGAAACTCCTGAAAGAGAACGTAATTAAGGATTGATGCCGGCCTCTGAGTTGGCTATGTCACAGACTACAAGTCAGAATGAGAGACTGTTTCTTTATCCCAAGAGGGAAAGGACAACAGCACGCTGGGATCACTTCCATTCCATGAGAGAGAGGCCATTTTGCATTATTTAAAGTCCTCCTGGTATCATCTTGAAGTGCCAGGAAAAGAACTGGTATGAGAATAAGGGCGCTCTTACTTCTGCTTCTCTAACCTTGGGCAAGTCATTGAACACCAACGCAGTTGCTATAAAACTGTTTCTCAGTTTTAAATCATCACCTCTACCCACCCAAGGAGACTTTTTAGAAATTTTTCCAGGCTCCCGCCTCCTACCACCTTAATCAGACTCTTCAGAGCTAAGTAAGGCCTGGGCAGGTACATTTCCCTAAAAATTCTGTAGGGGTTTCTGATTTGTACCCCTGGTTCAGAAAGACTGTAGTCTGAGACAGTGGTACTCCAACTTCATATGTCTCAGAATTACCCAGAGGCTTTGAAAGGTTGAAAATTGCTGGACATCTCAATCTTCTGTGGTCTGGACTATGGTCCAGGGATTTGCACTCCTAATAAGTTCCCAGGTAATATTGATACTTCTTGTCCTGGGACTGCACTTCTAAGAGCATTGTTTTGAGACCTTGTAACTCAAAGTGTGGTCACCTGGCAGTTTTCTTAGAAAGATATTATCTAGAAGATTGCTAAAATGCAGAATCATAGGCTCTACCCCAGACCAACAAAATTATCATCTACTTTTTAGCAAGATCCCCAAGTGATTCATATGCACACTATGATTTGAGAACTGGTCTAAGTTGTTTTGAAGTTTCTATGATGTGAATTTTGATAATGAGCTGTTGGCCTGCTCAGTAATGGCATATATTACAAAAGCAACAATTAGCTTTGTTTTTAAAGCACTTAAAACCTAAGTAAACTTCTATTAAAATATCATTAAATATTTCCATTTTTTTTACTGTTCTTTAACTACCAACATTTCCTGATCTGATATTTGAACATAATTTAGTTTTATCTTGAAGTTCTTAAAAGCGGTTTCTTTCACAACTTGGCTCTTGGCACACTCAAGGCTCTGCTTAAATGACTCATTCATTCACGTTGTTCCTGCTGTGCCTTACAGTGCATTCATATTTTATGTTGGTGTTTTTATCCTTTCTCCGTCTACTTCCTGCTGGGGTGTTTAGGGAGATTAGTTCATAAAATTAGTATATATAAGATATTACCAAGAAATCCTACTACAGCAAATATTTTACAACATTTAAGCAACAAAGAGTTATCTCTCTTCTGCCTTCCACCTCCTACCTTAAGAACATGTGATGAGCACTGGGTGTTATACAGAACTGATGAATCACTGAACATTATATCAAAAATCAATGATATACTATACCTTGGCTAATTGAATTTAAATAAAAAAATTTTTTAAAAAGAACATAATTTTCTAAATTTCCCTAAAAACAGGTGTGTATAGTGTTATGTAAAACTTCATATTTCCTGTTTTATCTAACTAGCTATCATTCTCAGTGAAGTTCCTAGAGTACTTGTAATTTTGGTATTGGATATCAGTGGAATTTAGCTATCACAAATGTATATATAATATGTTTAGTAAATTTATAATCAAACTTCCCGTCTCTTCTGTAATATCACTTTTATGAAAAATTTTCAAGCATTGTATCTCCTGCAGAGTTGGACCAGGATGAGTGAGGAATTTGCACAGCCTGGAGCTTAAATACCTCCTTAAAATCTATGTCCCGGATCCCTCATTTACCTGACCTCTTATCCTGCCCCAATCTCCGGTATTAGTTATCTGTTGCTGTGTAACAAACTTTCCCAAATCTTGACGGTTTAAAACAACCAACATTTTATTACACAGGTTCTGTGGACCAGAAATCCAGATGAAGCTTACCTGGGTCCTCCATCTCAAGGACTTTTATCAGATTGGGATCAATGTGTCAACCAGGAACTATAGTTATCTCAAGGCTTGACAAGGAGACAATGTGCTCCCAGTCTCATTCACATGGTTGTTGGCAGGATTTGGTTCTTCATGGGCTGATGAACTGAGGGCTGCATTTCCTTGCTGGCTGTCAGCAGGAGACCTCCCTCAGTTCCTTGCTATGTGGGAGTCTCCACACAGAAGCTTACAACATGGTAGCTTTCTTCTTCGGAGAGAGAGAGAGAGAGACCAATATATTAACAATGGTATATCACTTTTGTCATGTTCTATCCATTACTAGCAAGTCATGGGGGCCAGCACACACTCAAGGGGAAGGGATTGCAGAGGAATGTGAATATCAGGAGTCAAGGATTTTTAGGGTCATCTCAGAAGCCTTATCACCAACTCTCTCTTACACTCTTTAGAAGCTATCCCTTGTTCTTATTTGTCTACTTCACTTCCTCCTCCTCCCCCTCCCTGTCTCCTACCCCTCCGTTATCTTCTCCTACTCCAACATATATCATCATGTCTGGCAAATGGAATACACTGTGCCTCTTCGTAAATGGAATGACTTGGAGTTTCATTCTTTTATGATTTATTTGAAAGACTTTTTTAGTCTTCATTTATTTTTTTCATCATGATAAGTGTACTCTTTAATCCCCATCCCTTACTTTCCCCATCCCTCCACCCACCTCCCCTGCTGTAACCATCAGTTTATTCTCTAGAGTTAAGGGTCCGTTTCTTGGTTTCTCTCTCTCTCACTCTTTTTTCTTTTGCTCACTTGTTTTGTTCCTTAAATTCCACATATGAATGAAATCATATGGTATTTGTCTTTCTCTGACTGACTTATTTCACTTAGCATAGTACTTTCTAGCTCCATCCATGTCCTTGCAAATGGCAAGATTTCATTCCTTTTTATGGCTGAGTAATATTCCATTATATATATATATACATATACATATACATATACATACATATAATGTGTGTGTGTGTGTGTATTCTTTATCCATTCATCTATCAGTGGACACTTGGACTTCTTCCATAGTTTGGCTATTATAAATAATGTTTCTATAAACATAGGGGTGCATGTATCCCTTTGAACTAGTGTTTTTGTTTGAATTATTGTATTTAATTTGAAATATTTTTAAGTTATCTAATATGTTCTAAAAAATAGGAAAACAGCCCCTGCTGCTTTACCAGATAACTAAATGACCTGGCATTATCAGATAGGGCTTGGTATCACTAGATCACCTGCGACTCAGAGCTAGCCCTCAATGTTCTTCTGTTAAATGTAAACATTTCACAGGATATCATCATTTAAGGCCATTCATTGACTCTAATGAAGCCGGGGTGGAGGGGGGGAGAAAAGACAACTGTCCAAATGACAAAAATGACCACTCATATCCTTATTCGTACTGATTATGAGTGACTGAGACTTCATTACCAGTTCCAACATTAGCCTTGCTTGGTCTCCTCACTTTCTAAATGAGAGTTATTAAGATACCCAGTGATAGAATTACCCTAACTTCCTGACAACATCCAACCCACTGCAAAGCCTTACTACCTTGAACTCTCGTCAAAATCACCTAACCTCAAGCCCAAGTCCTGCAATAAGCCCTTTCTTCTTCTTTTTTTTTTGAAAGATTTTATTTATTTATTTGATATAGAGAGAGGGCACAAACAGGGGGAACAGCAGAGGGAGAGAGAAGCAGGTTCCCCGATGAGCAGAGAGCCTGATGCAGGGTTGGAGCCTGATGCAGAGTTCAATCCCAGGACCCTGGGATCACGACCTGATCTGAAGGCAGACGCTTAACCGACTGAGCCACCCAGGCGCCCCTGGAATAAGTCCCTTCTAACACACTCTTATGGAGATACTCCATGGCTCTCCACGTGTACCTTTCACTCTCATGACGACAAATCACAAAATTAACTTTCTACAGCTGGTCTTTGGCTATAGGGCATTGGTCGTTTCAGTCATTCATCTTTAAAGTGATATAAATTGCCCATCATGTACTGTTTGGGAAGGATTTGTTTGCAATGATATAACAGCCTTTGTTTCTTTCATTGCTTTTTTCAAAGCTTGATTTATGAAAACAAATTAAAGACAGTAGTGTTCTATTTCATTTGCTATAAATTGCACGAGATCTCTGATGATGGGTTATCTGGTTCTGAACAGCCATTAAGCCAATACTATACCCAGAGAGAAAAAACTAGCCTCATTCTCTTTTGAATCTAGCCTTTCAATTATTCCTGCCCCAAGGACACGTAAGTAACACTGAACACAGTGCTGATTGCCTAGCAAGAACTGAAATATACTTCCTTAGGAAGTCACCACAATATTGTTCTACCATTGTAAGTTTGGCCTATTTTCTCCAAAAGCACCCCGCCAAGTGACAGCCCCTGATGAGGCAGGAAATAGGTATATTGGCGTCTAATTTTCCCAGGCTTTAAGTCCATACATGATAGAAAGTTCAGTATTTACAGAAGTATATTACCTCCTTTGTAGTTCTAGGATATTTTTGAATGTAAAACTTGCATAAAAAAAACTAAATGCTATTAAACTAAACTCCATACTTGTAATTAAATTTTTCTGAGCTTTAGATCAGTCATATGTAAAGAAATAAAAGTGAGCATAACAAAGTACTTACACTGATGCAAGTCAGCCAGCTTTTATTAATGGTGGATTCAATATAAATTGACCTCACTATCTTCAGGCATATAGATAATTAAAGAAAGTATAACAATTCCATTGTTTGATGACACCTCTGATTTAGTCATTTTCAATTGCATTAAATTGTGTTAGTACATTTTTTAAAAGATTATTGTTAAGTAATCAGTCAGAATATGAATAGGTGATTCCTGCTACTTGTCTTGGTAACAAAAGTGAATTGGATCTATGACTCAATCATTTTATAGCTGGTCAGTCATTATAAATGCACTTTTTATTAAATTTATTCTAACTATTAAATTTCTTAGATTGTAATGGGAATAAACGTACACCTTGTAATTATTGCTTGTATTTTATTTTTCTTGCTGAATGAGAACTAGATAGTTAAGAAGTAATAGAACTTCTACAAAACCAAGTGAAACAAAAGAAAAAGAACAACATATGCCTTCAGTGTACAACAACAAAAACCATTTTTGTACAGAGACAACAGTAATGTTCTGTAAAGAAGTGTAATTTTTTTTTTTTTAGATGGGGGAGTGGAAGTTGTTTGCTTTTTGTTTTGTTTTCTGTTTTTGTGTTTTAAAATCCAGACATAGGGTGCCTGGGTGGCTCAGTCAGTTAAGCATCTGCCCTCAGCTCAGGTCATGATCCCAGGGTCCTGGGATCGAGTTCCGCATCAGGCTCCTTGCTCAGCAGGGAGCCTGCTTCTCCCTCTGTGCTCTTTCTCCCTCCCTCTCTCTCTCAAATAAATAAATACAATATTATAAAAAATTATAATAAAATAAAATAAAATCCAGACATAACCTTCCTTGGACCATAGTATTGAAAGATCAAATCACCATGTAAAATATTAACCAAAAAGAGTGATCAAAAGTGTTGGTCATATTGTTTCAGGGCACACAGTAGCTGGCAGAGGAAAAGGCACATTAAATTTGCCTACTACATTTTAAGAAGAATGCTTTCCAAAGTGTTCCAACCAAAAGTAAGCATGTTTCCAGGATTTGAAAATAGAAGAGGATCAGAAGATCTCTAAAACATAAATCCGATAGATGTTGGTAAGTTATACCAATGAAGAAAAAAGAGTGGATCTGATATCTTAAAAATCATCAATAAGGTGGCTCTAGCAGGACCAAATTTAATAAAAGTCAAAAAAAAGTAAATGGAGAAAAAGGCACATAATTTAGGATGAATATAGGAGAGGCACAGATGTCTCAGAATAGTTTTTAGAAATAGAAATCCTAGAATAACCCAAGGCTTGTGAAAAAAGGTAAAGGCAAGAAACTGATATTTTTCCCCTTATGTTTGGAGATATAAAAAAAGGAAGAGATACAGCCATTGCTTAGTACAGATGATATAACATGATGGATGACAAAATGAGAAGCTCTCAAATTTTGTTTTCATCATCTTCTCTATTCATGCTTTTATAGATGATCTTCAGACAAGAAGTTGAGAATGAACTTTGGAATAAGTAGCAGGAGCTCTTAGTATTCCTATAGCTGGAGGTAAATCCTAAAAAAGGTCTTTGGAAATGTATTTTATCACTTCATGTGGTGCCTTATATTTAAAATATTTTCCCTAATAATTTAATTCTGGTAGTTTTATTACTGAAAGCAAAAATCTCTCTGTTTTATAACCACATTCCAGTGCTAGTTGCACATATTTTTTGCCTCTACTGTAATTAGGTAATTTATCAATTTCGGGATATTGCCTGTTTATGACATTAGTTGGTGGGGTTTTTTTTTTTTTTTTCACGTCTGAAAAACCATTTGCTATTCTACCTTTTATTGTAACTGGTAATTACCTAGTCAATCCACTTTAGGCTTCTTATAGATCAGTTTTATGAGACAGTATAATCCACATATACCTTCTCTTAAATAAATAGAGTCTAAGTGGAATATCATGTTTGTGTTTTAAAATATAATGATACTTCAGTAGACTAAATCAAATTTATTTTTGTTATAGTTTTGGTTCCTGTGTATAAACTGAAAATTGGGATATTATGCATCAAAATGTGTTTCATCCTTTGCATTCCATGCAACAGAGATAAATGGTATCCAGAGGCCCTGACCCAGCTTCTCCTTTGAAAAAGTCTTGATTAGCAGTGAAGAGAGCAAGGGAATGAAAAATGGGGCTGCAAGAGGCAAAGAACGCTTGATTATCTACAGTGATGACAGACTGGGTGGGCAAGGTGGGTAGCCCGGAATGGGGGTGGGGAAAGACCATAACCAGGGTCATGGGATAAGTGAGAAATGTTTGCAGAGAGTCGGCTGCTGAGCCAGGGTAAGGCAGACGACTGCTACCAGGAAGTATTGCCTGAAAGGGAAGGAAAAGTCAACTAAGGTTGTGAGGAAGGGGCCCAGAAGAAAGAGCTTTATGTAGTGGCTCAACTAAGCAGAGCTCGTGATAAAACCACAGGCAAAGAATACATAGCTTTGAAAGCTAGCTCAGACTATTTTCTGAAAGAAGGAGGAATATAATCTTTGGTGACACAGACATGAAATGTGGATGTATAATTTCCTGTATATGAGGGTCATGGAATTAAAGCCACCTCGTGTTACTAGGCATTGTCCTCCTCGCTGCGGCCCTTCTTGAGGCCAGGGGCTGGCAGTCCTCATCACTGCATGACACAAAGGATCCCTCATAGAATGAGTATTCAATATATATGGCCAGAATAGAAAATTTTGGAAATACAGAAATGCCTAAAGAAGAAAAAGAAACTCACACTTGAATATTTCTATGTAGTAGTACGTTTAGTTACATTTTCAGCAATTCTTTTTTTTTGTTTTTTTAGTTTTTTTTCTATGCACTTGTATAATTCTACATTTTTTGACAGCTTGGGGAATTGCAGCAAACAGTAAATACATTTCTACTAAATATATTGTGAACATTTATTAGCCATTTAGTCTTTCTCTAAAGCATCAGTTAATACAATGACTACATATTAGTTCATAAATTAATAATAATAGTAATGGCAGTGTTATAAGTGGCAGTTGTGGTCATAGAAGGAAGAATAGTAGTAATAAAAGCCATAGTCGTCAACAAATCCAAATATATTACATATTTGTGGTATGCAGAGCAAATTCCTAAAGTACTCTGTATATATTATCTTATTTTAATCCTCTAAATGACACTATAATATGGGTATTATATGTCATCCTCTTTATAAATGAGGGAATAGACTTTTAGAGGCCAACTAATTTGTAAGCTTAGGTGTGTTGTTAAACATACCAATGTTCGACCTTAGCCTAGACCTATCGAATTAGAATGTGTGGAGTCGGTTCCGGTATCTATATTTAAGAACCAACATGGATGGGTGCCTGGGTGGCTCAGATGGTTAAGCGTCTGCCTTCAGCTCAGGTCATGACCCCAGGGTCCTGGGATCGAGTCCCGCTTCGGACTCCCTGCTCAGTGGGGAGCCTGCTTCTCCCTCTGCTTCTCTCTCTTTCTCTCTCTCATGAATAAATAAATAAAATCTTAAAAAAAAAAAAGAAGCAACATGGATGACTCTAAAACTGCCTATTTGGGAAAACACTTTGGCAATGTCTTTACAAGGTTGGCAATGTCTTTACAAAGATTTAAACCTGGTCTGATGCCAAAGTCCTTAACACTATATTCTATTGCATCTCAAAGTGTAGATTACCATGATTTAACCAGTCTCATTTTGGTGTATTTAGGTTGTTTATACGTTTATTATAACTAGTGCTGTAATGAGAACCTCATACATTCCCAGTCTCATTTTGGTGTATTTAGGTTGTTTATATGTTTATTATAACTAGTGCTGAAATGAGAACCTCATACATTAGAATTTTTTTGATTATTGTTTAGTATCAAATTCTGTACTAAAAAATAATAATAATAAACATTACAATTTAGCTATTTGCCATAGTAATCAGATGAAATATCCCAAAGTCACCATAGAGTCTACTGATAGTAACAAACTTGAAAATTACAGTGATGACAGAGGGAGTTAAAGAGAGAGAGAGAGAGAAAAAGAGAGAGAGAGATTTAATTCAAATAGGAATTTGATCCCCCAAAACAGTGTTAGGTCAGTTTTGTGCATTTTATCATACTCTAGGTCCTCACCCTTAAAGTAACTTTTTCCCCCATTTTTATGAATGAAAAGTCCCTCAGGACTTTTTAAGCTTTACATTTTTTTATCATACCATTTAAAGCTGGCAACAGTTTTAACATTAAAGATAAGATACCTGAGAAAACTAAGAGAATACCTACAAATAAAGAAGGTAGCTTATTCTTTGGCTTTCTGAAAATATAAATGGCAAAGGACAAAACTCATATTACATATTAAGTCCTATAGGGGGATCTTTGCATAACTAGAATAGAGTCACCCAATAAAAAGGAATAGAAACAGAAAATTATTTGTAAAGTATTTATGATATAAAGTTTATAGTAAAAGCTATTTTATAAAAAATGTATAAAAAATAAAATCAGGAAGAAGTAATAATGGCATTCCTCTCTACATTTATTTTTTGTCTCTCTTTTTAAAAAATTATAAATTATTTTAGATACTTTCTTGGCTCTTATTATTTGCTGTCTATACTATAAAAGTTGAATTAAAACATATCTTAAATTTTCTCCACTTCCAATCTGGGAAGCAGTTCTGTTACTTTGTAGAATATATTGTTTGTGTCTGTCCAGAATACTTTAAATGAAATCTCAACATTTCGTTACAAACAATGACGCGAATTTGCCTGACCTCTTACAATGCTGTCACAATTTCAGACTTATGATATAGCTACACTATATATTGACCTTTTCTTTAGTTAAAAAAAAAAATCTAGGCCCAAATAGACATCAATTCCTTCTTTACTTCCTCTTGTATAAATTTTAAGGAAATAAAATTCTGCATTTAGAAATTGTTTCCCAGGGAAATAGTTGGCTTTCTTTTGTAAAACTACAGTTTTCAAATCTCATGATATAAATGTAAAACCAGAAAATATTCATGTTTGACAAATTTAGCAAATATTTGTTAAGCACCTACTGTGTGCCAGAAAAACTTCTAGGCTCTAGAGCTCCTTCAGTAAGTTTTAGAAGGAGCATCTAGGAATTTCTGCCATCAAAGATGGCTCCTAAACTTCACCTAAGTAGGTTGGTGAATATTCCTGCTCATTTATAAGATGGGGAAATCACAGAGAAAAGATTTGTGGAAAAAAATCAATTGTTCTAATTTAGACACATTATTTCTGAATGACTGTTACATCCAAATAGACATAGCTAATGCATGACTGTCTTCTAGTCATAAATTTAGGGGAAAGTTCAAGGCTGGAGAAATTAATTTGAGAATTCTTAGTATTAGAACTCTTAGTCTCATTAGACTTCTTACAATCTGAAGTCATTTAGAAGATAGCATAGAGAACAAAGAAAAGAAAGCATGTAAGACAGACTAGTTCTGTTGAACACTGTTGAGTTTAAGAAAAATTCAGACCCAAGGAGAACAGTGAATTACATAACATGGAGGTCATTGGTGATTCTTACAAGAGTAGTTATAAGTTTGGAAATAGAGTTTGAAGAGAGTATGGGAGATCAGGAAGTGGGGAAAGATATAGGAAACCCTAAAACTAATGTTTCAGTAAGAGGGGAATAATTAAATTCATATAGGCACCTACTTTGTGTTTAACATTTATTTGCCATTATGCTTTATAGGTATTATGCTTTCTTCCAAAGGTAAAATATTTCACATTTGAGAAGGGATTCTTAGGAAATCTTCATCACTTTATGTTTGTCTAATATATTTATATCATACAAAGTCTTTCAAATTTGATTTGGAAACCCTGTGAGAAACACAATGTTTTCTCTTTTCTCCATAAGATCTGTGAGCCAAGGGAAGTTTATGTTACCCTTAGGCTCTGTTGTAATAATGCTGCTCTATGCTTTTAAAGGCCAAAATACATACATCCAATTGAATTATTTAAGTTCAGGATTGTTTTTTACAAGCACTATATCCATTTTGAACACATATCTTTATACAAAAGATTTCTAAATGAAATGTTACTGCAATCTTTAAAGCAGTTTTATCCCAAATCTTCAAAGAATAATATTTACAAGAATTTAAAAAAATGTTTGTTAGCATCAGAGAATTTCAGAAATGCATAAAAATGCTTAAATTTAAATTTCTGATTTTGTAATAGCTTTTTTGATTAAAATTGAATCATGGCTGCTCAGGAAATGAGAGTGGAATAAGAGTATGCATATATTTTATGAATGTCACTTATACAGAATGCTGTAAACTATTTTTACTGAATGGGCTTTTATAAAGTGACACCATTGGTGAGGGTTGAGCACAAAAGTAATACAATCCAACGTATATTTTTGAAGGATCAATTTGGTCCTCTATTGAGTGTATACTGTAAATTTGTTTCAGATCTCAAATACAATGCTTCTAACATTTCACTGTTAAGTGGGATGTTTGCTATATGTTTTTGTAAACACTGTTTATCTGGTTAAGAGAATTCCTTTCTCCACCCATACTGCTACACATTTTCAATCGTGAATGAATTCTGACTTAAACCAAACTTTTTCTGCATCTATCCGGATGGACAATTTTTTCTATTTTCATCTATGAATTCATCTAGCATTCCTTGGATAAATCCACCTTGATAATGGTGAATAATCTCTTTTAAAATTTATCATTGAGGGGCACCTGGGTGGCTCAGTCATTAAGCATCTGCCTTCCGCTCAGGTCATGATCCCAGGGTCCTGGGATCGAATCCCCCTTCCTGCTCCACAGGAAGCCTGCTTCTCCCTCTCCCACTCGCCCTGCTTGTGTTCCCTCTCTTACTGTGTCTCTCTCTGTCAAATAAATAAACAAAATCTTAAAAAAAATTAAATTAATAAATAAATATTTTAAAAAATAAAAATAAATTTATCAGTGAGGTGAGTGTGTTAATATTATACTTGAGATTTTTTTATCTTTTTCATGAAACATTTTAGCCTATAATTTTTTTATTTTCCTTTTTAAGGCTGATCTTGCCAGGTTTGTTATCAGGGTTGTGCTAGCCTCATAAAATTAGTTGTATATTAGTGTCTTCAACCAAAAGAAATCATGTATAGCAATATTAGTAGCTTCACAAAATAAAGGGCTGACTATGTCCACTCTTTCCTACTCTTTAGTCAATAATTCAGCAACTATTTATTGAGAATCTACTATATGTGAGGTAGTGTCCTAGATACTGGAGACCCATTGGTGAGCAATATACTCCAAACTTCAGGGAGCTTATATTCTAGGAAGATGAGATGGAAAATAAACAAGTAAGTAAATATATAATTTGGCAGATGATGAAAAATACAAATAAATATAATGCAGGGACAAAGGGAAATAGGAAATACTGGGGAGGGACAGGGATCACAATTTTAAATTGGTATTAACATACGGTACCTCTGTAAAGGTAACCTTTGTAAAAAGACTGGAAGGAAGTGAGGGTAGAGAGTTAGAGATTTCCATGAGACAGTTCATCTTCCCACCATTCTGCAATATTCTTAACCCTTATATATAATCCCCTTGTAATTTAACCCTGATAATTTCCCTACTCTGTCTCACTAGAATCTCCCTCCGGTACCCCATACACACATTGAATCTTTGTATTTTTTCTTGGGAGCTCAGTAAAGTTTTCCCTACCTAACTTGTAAAGTAGCCAAAATGTTTTTTAAATTATCTGAAACCTTTCGGGGCACCTGAGTGGCTCAGTCAGTTAATCATCTGACTCTCTTGATTTAAGCTCAGGTCATGATCTCTGGGGTTGTAAGATCAAGCCCCACATCTGGCTGTGCACTGGGCATGGAGCCTGTTCAAGATTCTCTCTCTCCCTCTCTCTCCCTGCCCCTCCCCGCTCTCTCGCTCCCAAAATAAATAAATAAATACATTACTTGAAACCTTTCATAATAGCTTTTCTAAAAACAAACAAAAAAACAAACATGAGTCTCTTCTTCAGTTGAAATAAAATTTCACATAAGATAAAATAAGACACACTATATTATTACCAGCTATAGATTTTGGTGTATTCTTCTTAAGGTCTTAAAGAAGGAAATCAAATATATTTCCTTTTCTCTAGAGTCAGCATTAATGAAGCATCGACATTTAATTACGGCGCCAAATAGTCTGGGTAAGTCAAACATTAGGACGAGCTGGGGCCCATACAGCCATTTATGCATTATCAGATATTCAAAGTATGTCTCTGGGCATAAAATTAGCCTGAATGCTTAAAATTCTATTACTTCAACACTCCTTGCTATGACTTTTTAAATGTTAAGGGGGAGGGGGGACATAGGAATGCATAATATATGTGTACTTTAAGATCTTGAAAATAACTGTTTTAGCTTTGTTCTTTTATGAGATTGTAATTTTTTTTTTTAGATTTTTCTCAGTTTCAGGCTAGATGGCCAAGCACATTTGCCATTTCCTTTTTTAATCCTGAGAGAGAAATGTTCATCTAAGTGTATTTCTCCTATGATGAACTTTTAGGGCATCTGTCTGGGATTAGAGATTTACTTACACATTACAAAACTGCCTGCTGAACTGTGTTAGGGAATTTTTTTCTCTTCCTTAAATATATTTGAAAAGGGATCTTGAGTGGAAAATCCCTGTGCACGCAAAAGCATTTATTAAAATTAATAGGATCTGCTTACGATGTTTGTAATAGTGCCAGAGGAAAGGCAAATAATAAAACAAAATTTTTTTCTTGCTACATTAATTCTCTTATTTGGAAAGCATAGCTCTGAGGTTCTCATTGTAAAATACAGTCAATGAGAATAAATGGATTTGGAAAAAATACCTGAAGCTTATATCCTACATCCCCTCATTATTACTTGTGTGACCTTGAGCAAGTTGCATGTACCTCTTTGAGTTTTGATTTTCTTTTTCTATAAATAGGTTTAATAACACTTATCTTTAATAACACTGCAGTGCTTCAGTGAAGACCAGAATTAAGGCATACATTTGACACAAGTAAGTAATCAACAACCGGTAACAACTATATTTGACAAAGAAGAAAGAAATGAGCCTTTGGAAAATAGATATTATAAAATAATTACTTTGCCTTCCAAAAGAAGATTTCACTTTGGTAAAAGTTTTATTTTTCAACAGTAAAATTGGCATAATAATTCCATGATCCCAGGATTTTGTAAGAATTTAGTGGGATAATGGATATAAAGTGTTTATAACAGTGTCTGGTAAAGAGCTTACACTCAATAAATGGTTACTGTTATTAATGTTATGATTAATAATATTATTATTACAAACAGACTTCTTTTTCAACAAGAAACTCATTCCTAAAGAGCAGATAAATTTTGGTTATAAATCATTGTACAGAATCTTACAGGCAAGTCTGCTTAAAGTTCTGGGGCAATGCTCAGCCATCACCAGGTGGTAACCAGAGATAACATGAAATGAAAAATACAACTTAAGGCAGATCAATTCATGAAATTATGAGTGATTTGTAAACAACTCAAATTTCCAGGGATAAAACATTTATGGAAACTAGAATTACAAACCAGTGACTGGAAGATACTGCCCAACGTTGAAAAGAGGGTGATGAGATGAGAGGTAGAAGACAAATTTTTTTCTTTCATTTTTAATAATAGATGCCTTAGAGAAACAACAACAAAAAGAATGTTAACAGTTATATTAACAAAATGTTAACCGTTGCTAATTCAGTCTAGAGGTGAATAATAAGATGGGGTTTTGTGGGGCTTTTTTGGCATTGTTCTCATATTTTAAATTTCTCAAGATAAATTTTAAAGGTGTTAAAAATTTCAAAGAAGAAAAGCCAGGTTTATGGATGGGTCCAAGACTGAAATCACCATGTGAGAATGCTCTTGAGATGGAGACAAAGATCTGAACATTGGGAAGATAGCATTCAGAGAGAGTAGCAGGCTGGCTCAGCAGTGAAAAGGAAGATTGTGTGTTCTCAAAACTTGCCTGCTTCTAGCAGCTGACAAAATCTGCTCAGAAGCCATGCCCTTGGGTATCATTTGCAGAATTGTTTTAAGTACACCCATCATTAGGGAACCAGTTCACAGAGGTGACAGCATAAGGGAAATCATCTCTCTCTGCTCTCATGTCCTGGATCTTTTCAAATAGAAGAGGTCAGCTTCAGGTCCCTTTGATGACAGCCTCACTGCTTCATCAGATATAAGCCGCATTCCTAAATGCTGAGAAGAAAATAAAGCATCCATCTGCCAAGTGTGACCCTGACCTTTCCTCTAAGGAGATTTATTTGGACAGTACCCAGCTCTGCAGTTTGCCTTGAATTTGACATAAACAAGGTGTTGAATGGTTGTCTAAAAATAATAATAATAATATGTGGCAGTTTCTTTGGGAGTTCTAGTGTTTTTCTTAAATACTGTATTGATTCCCCCTCATTTTAGCAAGTGAAATTCATATAATCACACTGTTTCATTTTCTAGTAGCTAATACAGATTTTGTGCTATAAAAAAATCCTACCATATCCCATTTATTTTTCGTTTTGGAGTTGAATTAGTTGATTTCTAGTAATTGCTTCAATAAAATGGCTCCAGGCCATCTGCCAATTCTTTCTGTTGCCTTCCCAGGTGTTTAGAGAGGAAATCTGTAAGTTAGGCATTCATAGTTTTATCAGCAGCTTGCTGAGATTTGCTGTCAAAGTTTTACCTTCCCCTCTTATAGATGACAGAGGGCCGATAGGTAATTCCTTTTAGCGTATGAACAGAGACTTTGTACATGTGCACTATTTAAGGAAACTCAACATATAAAAACTTACTCAACATACATATTTAACAGTGATTGCCTATAGTTTCTTGAGGAATTCATGGTAAGAGTCCTAAGTAGGTAAGGAGTCAGGTAGTGAGGTAGGTAGATGATAGTAGATATAATAGTTATACAGATGATAAATACATATATAACATTTAGAGAGATAATGAACCAATACATAGATGATAGATGATAGATGATTGATAGATAGATGGATAAATAGATATAGATGATAGATAGATAGATCCAAACAGAGTAAAACTCTTTATCGCTTAAAAATACTGGTTTATAAAATTTGATTAGATTTGTTCTATGAAAACATCTACTTCACAAAGCAAGGAAGACACGTGTACCAAACACGTTTTGTGCTGTAGCCGCTCTTAAGTCTTCAGCAGGAAGCATTCCTACAGAGAACCAATACTTTATTTCAGGGACAGCCTTTTAGGAATATTAACAAGTTAGGACATCACGCTGCAACAAAAATAATTAACACCTTCATTCAACTCTGAAATTGTTCTGTAGAAGTTGAAAAATAACATCATATTGTGTGAGTTGATAGAATTTAATTCCAAAATGATGCTGTTCGTTCAGAAAGATTTGACTTTATTAAAAACTCTTTTTCATTGGTTTTTGTCACACTCATCTAGTATTCTAAATGGGTTGATTTATTATAATACTCAGACAAATCCTAATCACTCCATAAATTCCCCCTTGCCCAGTGTTAAATATAATAGATTCTAAAATTCTTACATATTATATCTCGATTTTTGTAATTCTCTCTTCTACACATTGTTTAATAAGATCACTGATCATATTCACTTCTAACCCACTAATGCCTTAGCTTTTATTTTTGCTGATTGCTTTTCAATAACAAGAAAAGTGCTGAATAACCTCCAAATAAATTTCTCTGAGACTATGTTAAACATTTTCCATCAATTCATCCTCAATTTTACAATGAAGGTATTGATACTGAAAGAAATGTCCTCATTAATATTTCCCACATTACAATCTCACAAAGAGATTATACTGACATTGATGTAAATGGAAGAACAGGGACTAAGTAAGCAAGGCACTCAGAGGCAGGGAAGTCAGAAAGGAAGCTCAGCTGGCCTTATATTTTTGCAGTTGTGCAGGTATAAGGTTAGCAAAGAGATATATGAGATACCATTAGGGAAATTCAGAAGATAAAATGACAAATCACCAATGGTAGGATTAAAAAACCAGGTGGAAGATAAAGCAGCAACAAAATGGAAAAATATGCATTATCAAGCCAAGCCAATTCAGTTCCTAAACTTGCAGGTTATTCAAGATTGCTCTGCCAATCTTTTGTACATTCATTTCTTCTTTCATCATTTATTCATTTGAACATTAGCTGAGAGTATACTATATACAAACACATGTCTGAGGAAATGTTAGAAATATTAACATGGGAGGACATTTCTTTCTATATCAATCTCTTCATTGCAAAATCGACAATGAATTTAGTGAACTGGTGGGCAATACAAGCCTTAACTACTCT
Organism: Eumetopias jubatus; assembly: GCF_037043125.1. Taxonomy (NCBI): domain Eukaryota; kingdom Metazoa; phylum Chordata; class Mammalia; order Carnivora; family Otariidae; genus Eumetopias; species Eumetopias jubatus. The sequence goes on along the minus strand of NW_028274808.1, from coordinate 172,245,737 downwards.
AAACTTTCATGGGGCAAAATAGACTTGAGCCAAATAAACTGACCCTTTGTAGTATCACAGATAGTTAATTACCCGTACTCTCTGGTGAGATTCCATATAATATGAAAGGGCCTCAGGAGAAAACATCTCAGGGGTATGTTGCCTGTCAAATTATGCTACCTGGCAATACCCGACACTGTTTATGAGCAGAGCATGTGTTGTTGCGTTGGGCTAAACTTTAATTTTGAAGTTTATTCCTTCCCAAAGCACATGATAGGTAATCTTAGGGAAGAAGTGCTAGTGTGCCATGGAATGGAGGGAGAAACAAAGACTCTTTGATTTGAAGTCAATTGTGAATAAGCGAGACTACTGGATGCTGTTATATCCTGAGTCATTTGAGCATTCCTAAAGAATGGGATGTCTGTTTCTTCCTATTGATTTTAGGGAAATGGGATCCAGCTATTTGCTAGTATGTCCTGGACCCAGTTCTTCCCAGAGGCAGAGGTCTGGACTGCATGACCTTTCAAGGTCTCTCCCAAATCTGTAATCCGATGCCATGAACTAAAATTTGGTATTCTATTCCAAGACAAGGAATTAAATATTTATAGATAAGTTTTTCATCTAATGATCTTGTTTCCTTTTATATTTAATCCTAGCAGTTGGTTTGAGAAAGCCTAAAGGTTCTAGTCAAAATTTTATGAATCCCCAGGCCCACCAGGTTGTTAATTGGATGGTGTATTACTATAAAGGAAGTGAGAACTCCCTGGCATAATTGTATAACGTTTGTTTTCTCTGCTCTGTGGGAATTCTCAGGGGTTTCATTAGCAGATGGTTACTGAAAGCCAACATCCTGGAGTCTGGAGTGGTGAGTATCATTCTTCTTAATTATTCAACAACTAGCCTGCACGGGTCAGGTCTAAATCACAGTTATTAAATTCAGAGCATCCTCAATAATAAATTGTCTTCTCTAGATTTAGATTTTTATTCCTTCAATTAAGTAATACTAGGGGTGTGAAACACTAATTCATCAGAGACATTGAGTATTATTTACTTGTGAGTCACCATTAGGTTAGACTTATAAACTGGATCTTATTCAAAAGCCATTTAGTCACCATTCATATACTTAACTCAGCAAATATACTAAAAAGCTAAACTAAGGCATTTCTCCAAAAACAACTTTTAGAGACAGATTATTCCCTTGGGGTTGATGCAGTGATTGATTGAATAAATAAGATAAAGCAGCAAGTAAATAGTAACTATCATAATAAGCTTGTTGGTAATATTCCAAGCCCTGGAGTTCACCTGAACTGATGGGTTTGCTAGGCCTCCATTTGTACCCCAACCTGATTAAGACCATTATGCCTTTGGCTGCATCTAGTTCTGACTCTTTACAAGTTAGAAAAGGATACAGGGCGCCTGGGTGGCTCAGCTGGTTAAGCAACTGCCTTTACCTCAGGTCATGATGCTGGAGTCCCGGGGATTGAGTCCTGCATCGGGCTCCCTGCTCAGCGGGGAGTCTGCTTCTCCCTCTGACCTTACCCCCCTCATGTGCTCTCTCTCTCTCATTCTCGCTCTCTCAAATAAATAAATAAATAAATAAATAAAATCTTTAGAAAAGGATACAATAATTCTGTAAAAAATATCGGCCATGTGTTGGTAAATGTTGAAAGTTGGTGATAATTACTTAGGAGTCATTCTGTTGATATTTTTTGTATGTTTTAAAGATCCCTATCATAAGAAAAAAGATTTAAAATTTATAAATAGCTGTGTTTTGATAATATAAAATGGAAAATAATAAATGAGATAAAAAGTAGTAAATATTTGTTGTAAATGTCAAGTATCTAATCCAGGCCTTAGCTGTCATGCTAGATAATGTTAACTTAATGATGATCTGTTTCTGAAGCTTTATCACATTCATGCTGAAATTGATGTGCATTTCCAATTGGCGTAGCATACTACAATTCCAAACTCCTGAGCTCAAGGGATCCAGCTCTCTCAGGCTCCACTATGGCAAGCAAATGTTATACAACCAATTTTATCCAGGTTAATCTGATTGTACCAACTCTCCTGCTTAATACAAAGAAGCAACGAGCCTGATGATGCATCCTTACATTGACTCTTTCTTCTCCCCTTCCTCACTCCACTTGTCTCTACTCATGTTCTTTGGGACTGACCTTCTAATAAAGACTAGCATACAGGCTTTGCCTTAGGCACTTAGCTCCATTCACAGCTCTGTTGGAAATTTAAACAGGTGGAGGTGCCAAATAAAATTTAATGTTAAAATATATGTTTTATAGGTATTTTGGGGGAATATTTTGGCAATATGTGTCCTTATCACATATCTGTGGAAAGAGAAATAATGAATGTGAAAAAAAAAGGGATTACATCTCATTGAAAAATGAAGATGCTGTCTCAGAGTTGTCATCTTGGTATAGTACATAAATTGTTATGATGACAACAATCTAGCAGTATTTTCCAAAATATGATCCTGGATATGCACCAGGACAGACCATATTCTGGTCTATAAAACACCTTAACATATTTAAAGAATAGAAATCATACAACATATGCTTTCAGACTATAACAGAATTACACTAATGTATGCTCTTAGACAATATTAGAATTAAACTAAAAATAAATAACAAAAATATAACTGGAAAATCCCAGAATACTTGGACATTAAAGAGCACACTTCTAAATAACACATGCATCAAATAAGAAAGCTCAAGAGGAATGAAAAAATATTTGAACTCAATGAAAATGAAAATATAACTTATCAAAATTGCGGTATGCAGTGAGAGTAGTGCTTAGAGGAGAGTCTAGAGCATTGAATGAATATATTAAAAACGAATAAAGTTTAAAATCAATAATCTAAGCTCCAATCTTTGGGAACTAGGAAAAGAAGAGCAAATGAAACTCAAAGTCAGCAGAATAAAAGAAATAATAAATAAAAGAGTAGAAATAGATGAAATTGAAAACAGGAAATCGATAAAGAAAACCTATGAAACCAAAAGCTCTTCTTTGAAAAAAACAAGAACAAAATTGGTAAGCCTCTAGTAAGAAAAAAAGAGGACAGAGATTAGTAATATCAGAAATGAAAAAGAACATTTCCATAGATACCATGGAAATTAAAAGGATAATAAGGGACTACAATGGACAGCTCTATGCCCACAAAGTTGATAGCCTCGATGAAATGGACCAATTGCTTGAAAGACACAATCTGTCTAAACTCACAGAAGCCTAGACCTATATCTATTAAAGAAATTGAATTGATAAATGACAACCTTCTAAAACAAAAAGCAACAGACTCATAAGATCTCACTAGTGAATTCTATGAAACATTTAAGGAAGAAATAATACCAATTCTCTATAGGCTTTTTAAGAAGATAGAAACAGGGAATAGTTCCTAACTCATTCTATGAGGCCAACATTACCCTAATACCAAAACTCGATAAAAGTATTAGAAGAAAAAAAAAAAGACAGACCAACATCTCTCATGAATATAGATGTCAAACTCCTCAACAAAATATTAGGAAGTAGAATTCAACAACATATAAAAAGAATTATATACCATGACCAAGTGGGATTTATCCCAAGTATGCAAGGTCAGTTCAACATTTGAGAATCAATTAATGTAATCCATCATACCTACAGGTGAAATAAGAAAAGTCACATGATTATATCAATAGATGCAGAAAAAGCATCAGACAAAATCCAATACCCATTCATGATAAAAACTAGCAGTGAACTAAAAATAGAGGGAACCTCCTCAAATGAATAAATAATTTCTACAAAGAATCTAAGCTAACATTACAGTTAATAGTTAAAAACATGAAGCTTCCTTGCTATGATCCCGAGTAAAGCAAGGATATTCCCTTTTACCACCTTTTCAACATCATATTAGAAGTCCTAGCTAATGCAATAAGATCAGAAAAGGAAATAAAAAGACATAGAGATTGGGAACAGAGAAATAAAACTGTCTTTTTGCAGATGACATGATTGCCTATGTAGAAATTTGAAAGATTAGACCAAAAAAAAAAAAAAACCCTAAAGCCAAACCAAAACAGAAAATCTCCTGGAATTAATAAGTGATTATAGCAAAGTTTCAGGATACAAGTTTAACATACAAAAGTCAATTATTTTCCTATATACCAGCAATGAACAAATAGAATTGGAAATGACAAGCAAAATACCATTTATATTATCTCCTCCGAAAATGAAATGTTCATGTATATATCTAATAAAATATATATAAAGAGAACTACAAAACTTTGATAAATCGAAGAAGACACCCAAGATCCAAGGTGGTTCACATCTGGGTTGTACAAGACTTCTACATGAAAAGTAAATGAAACAGGAAGCCACATCCTCTATTGAAAAGGATTAATAAGACTTTCTTCACCCCAATTAGAACCCTATCATAAACCAAAAAGATGATCCCCAGAATATTAAAGCTTATTATTGTTCTTTCTTAGAGTCCAAAATACTCTACAATTCTATAATTTACATTAAAAAAAGAAATCAAAGAAGAACTAAATAATTGAGTATGAATAACATATTCCATGTTCATAGATAGCAAGACTCACAGCTAAGATGTCAGTTGTTCCCAATTTGATCTACAGATTCAACACAATCCCAATCAAAATCACACCAGCTTATTTTCCAGATATGGACAAACCTATTATAAAGTTTACATAGTCTATTTGGAGAGGCAAAAGACCCACAATAGCCAACACAGTATTAAAGGAGAAGAACAAAGTTAGAAGGCTGACGACAACCTGATTTTAAGACTTACTATAAACCTAAAGTAATCAAGACAGTTTGGTGTTGACAAAAGAATGGACAAAAAAATCAATGGAGCAGAAGAGAGAGCCCAGAAATAAGCTCATATAAATACAAACAAATGGACCATCCCCAAAAATTAACTCAGAGTGAAACACAAAACTAAATGTAAAATGCAAAACGATAAAACTCCCAGAAGGTAACATAAGAGAAAATCTAGAAGATGTTGGATATGGCAATGGCTTTTTAGATACACCATCAAAGCAGGATTCACGAAAGAAATAATTGATAAGCTGGACTTCATTAAAATTAAAAACTTTTACTTTGCAAAAGATACTGTCAAGGGAATAAAAATATAAGCTACAGACTAGGAGTAAATATTTGCGAAAGATATGTATGATAAAGAAATTTTCATTGTAGGGGCACCTGGGTGGCCCAGTTGTTTGGACATTGGACTCTTGGTTTTGGCTCAGGTCACAATCTCAGGGTTTGTGAGATTGGCTCCTCGCTCCGCAGGAACTCTGCTTGAGATTATCTCTCTCCCTCTGCCTCTCTCCCCGTTCATGCACACACACTTTCTCTTTCTCTCTCTCTAAAATAAATAAATCTTTTTTAAAAATCTTAATTGTCAACAATGAGAAAACAACTTGATTTAAAAATGTACCAAAGGTGGGGTGCCTAAATGCATATTATTAAGTGAAAGAAGCTAATCTGAAAAGCCTACATACTGTATGATTCCAACTATATGAAATTCTGGAAAAGGCAAAACAGTGAATAAATAAAAAGTGAAATGATCAGTGTTTTCCAGGTTAGAAGCGAAGGGGAAAAGAATAAGGAAAGCACAGAGGATTGGGAGGGCAATGAAACTCTTCTATATTATACTATAATGAAAGACACATGCCATTAGCACTAGTCAAAACCCATAGACTGTACAAAACCAATAGTGTACCCTAATGTAAACTATGGACTTTGGGTTATAAGTCTCAATATAGTATCATTACTACCATAATGATAGCAGGTTCATCAATTGTAACAAACGTTACAATTCTGTTGCGGGATGTTGACAGTGGGAGAGGCTGATTGTTCAGGGACCAAGGATATATGGGAACTTTCTGTACCTTCTGCTCAATTTTGCTTTGAACTTAAAACTGCTCTAAAAAAAAGAAAAAAAAAACAATTTCTAAAAATAGAAAAAATAAAAATATATGATCCTTGTTTTAAAAAATCACTTAGGATGATTCTCAGACACACCAAACATTGAGAACCACTGACCTTTATTTTGGAATGAAATCACAAAATAAATTTTATGTCAACTTTTTCAAAGTACAAGAAGCCAAGAGTGCAAGTCAGTCCCAAAAATGTTCCTCTTTAAAAGAGAAAAAAGAATATAATTCACAAGTCTACAGTCCATTGCCAACTTTTTTGGTACTACACTTAAAAAGTAAGGTAATGATTTAAACCTCTATCCCAGCCTGGCTATGATATGAATGGAAAAATGGTTGGTTGAATTAATTAATTAATAGACACTTCCTCCCACTTAGATACCATTTCTAAAATTTCAGCTGTGCTACTTAGGAAAAAATAATCCAGAACTATGGGAGCTAGATTTCTAATTCTATATCTGTAAAAATTCTTAATAAGATTGGCTTTATTCTATTTATGCCCACTGCATTAGTCACCTCATGGAAGAATATTCCATAAGCTCCTAACAAGCTTTTAACAATCCACCATAAATTAAACTTATTTTGGATTCTGAGATTTCTTATTTCTGTTAGAATTAAGTTTTCTATAAAGATATTCTTATTTTATTGGAAGATAATACTTTGGTTATTGGAATTTTCTTTGAAATTTTGCAAATTAATTGTGAGCTTTTAAGATAAACACAGTTAACTTTGGAGAATGAATTCTTTCCACGAGACTTGAATAGAATTGTTGTTTTCTGATTTGAATTAATTTTTTTCTCTCCATTTTCTAAGAGCCAACACATCACTAAAGGGGAAATTCACCCTGCTGTGGGAAAGGGGTCCATTGTGAAGTTTTATGTATCATGACAAATAGTAAATTTGCACATTTAACCCTAATTTTAGATTAACGATTTCTTGCCTTGGTCAAGGAAACTTAGCAAGGGTGTGCTCTTGATACATATAGGAACAAAGAGGGTTTAGGGTAAAAGAATATGACATTAACCCAAACTGTCTTTAGGGACCTCCTGAGCTTATCTGTCATGCCTGATAGAATGTTCACATAAAAGAGATGTGGTCTCAAGGTGAGCATGTAATAAAGAAGGCTCAGGACACTTGTCCTAATATACAATCAGCCATGGGAAGTATTTGTTTGACAACTCCCAAGAGAGTAATTCACAAGAGGCAGAATGCATAATACATGAAAACTAACTTTACTATATAACTAAGGCTGACAAAAGAACAAAGAGAGAACACTGTATGGATATATTAAGTTAAGCCAAGAGCAAAATTTAAAAGAGTCATACTGAGGGTTTCTGTGTTTATATATGCATGTATACCCACATGTGTATATACACTTTTGTTTTATGTATACATATGCAGGTATTATCATTTGCTGTGTATACATATATATTATATATTATACAAAATACATCATATATTAGCAAGTATATGTAATCATATAATGATATAATGCATATATTAAATGATTTTACTAAAATCCATAAGGCTGAGAGATCTAAATTTCAATAAAGCAATCTTTCAGTAAAGGAAGGCTAAAGGAACAGATAATGCACAAAAAAGAAAAAAGAAAAAAATGAATAGTTAACAGAGAAGATGCTGAACATCATTAATAATCAAAAATAGGAATTTCAATTTCATCAAAAATGCAAATGAAAATGAAAATCATTTTACTGATAATATTGGTAAAAAGAAAAAATATATAATAGCAAGTACTGGTAAAACTGCAGACAAACTGGCATTCCCACAAGTGCTGCTGGGAATAGTAATGAAATGAACCACTATGGAAAGCAGTTTGGAAAAACTAGTATCTATATCCTCTACCTAGAAATTGTATTTATAAACCCCCAGGAGAAACGTTATTTAGAGTTATAAAGAAGGTTGCTTACTGCAGAATTATGTTTAATAGTTAAAGTAAATAATCTACATTCCATCAACAAACAAGATAAATATAAATATTTTTATGCTAGACTTCTGATTCAGGTCTATTTAAATGTCTAGATTAGTAGATGTCAAAAACATAATGTTAAATGAACAAAGCAAGTTGCAGGATATGTACACTATATGCAATTATATGTAGGTTTTAAAAAAACTTTGCAAAGCAATATTTCCTCTCTGTGTGTATAGATGATGAACAGATATATTTAGTACATATATATATACGCACACACACATTATGATGAATAGATACATTTAGTATATATCTAAACATATACTAAATTCATGATAGAAGACACTCTGGGTTGCTGGAGAAAGGGAGTAAGAATATTACTGAGATGAAAGACATCATCTTTATTTGTAATGCTTTGATTCTTTTAAGAAAGACAAATCAAATAAAAGAAAATATTAGCAAGAGTTAATTCTGGAAACGGACTTTGATTACTTTATTTATTATGCTCTGTCTTTTTAAATGTCTTTTCAGAAGTAAGTTACACTGGGGAAATATAAGCACCAAAAAGGGTCGTGAATGAAGTCATGGTCTCACCTTGGGATCTATTTATCTCGTAATTACTTTTATTATTAGAATAGTATCTCAAAATTGAATTTTTGGTCAGAACTATAAATACAAAGAACAAACTGATGGTTGCCAGAGGGGAAGGGAGTGGAGGGTTGGGCAAAATGGTAGAAGGGGAGTGGGAGATACATGCTTCCAGTTACGGAATGAGTAAGTCACAGGAATAAAAAGCAGAACATAAGGAATACAGTCAATGATATCGTAATAGTGATGTAATGGAACAGATAGAACTACACTTGTGGTGAACATAGTATAATGTATAAACTTGTCAAATCAGTAATTTGTAAACCTGAAACTAATATAACATTATGTCACCTATACTCAAAAAAAATGAAGTTTTGTTTCAAAATATGAATTTCTGTATCAATGTTATGGATAATTCTTGTTAATTCCTTGGAAGAAGGCATCTTGTATGTTAGTAAATTTATATTACAACAACACTGGTCATATTTGACTATCGGTGTAATTAATCTTTGTATTAATTGGGAAAAATTGTGTCCAGCCCTGTGCAACATATAATTACAAAAATCAAATAAAAAGAAGAAGAGGAAGAAGGCTAATGTAATACAGTGTATAACCAAAGAACTGCTACCTAGGTTCAACTTAGGGAATTACAGAATAAGATTTTAATCTATCCCCACTCTCCTATGCTATTAATTATGCTATTAATTAAGGCAATCATTTTCTTTTTTTTTTAACTTTGTGCACTTAATCAGTTAAAAAGTAAACTAAAAAGCATACACTTCATGGGTCTTAGTCTGTTTGGGCTGATATAACAAAATGCCATAGTTTATGAGAAGCTTGTAAAGAACAGAAATTTATTTCTTGCAGTTCTAGAGCCTAGGAAGTCCGAGACCAATATGCTAGCAGATTTAGTCTCTGGTAAGAGACTGCTCTTTGGTTCACAGATGACATTTTTTAACTGCCTTCACATGGCAGAAATGATTTGGGATTTCTCTAGGGTTTCTTTTATAAGGGCACTAATCCCATTCATGAGGGGTCCATCATCATGACCTAATCACCTCCCAATGGTCCCACTTCCAAATACCAACACCGTGGGGATTAAAATTTCAACATAAAAATTTGGGGGTGGAGGAAACAGAAACATCCACTCCATTGTACCCATTTATGTATTTACTTAATTATTTTCTTATTTATACATTTATTCATTTATTTATAATTTATATACATGCACTATTGAATTTGAGTATTAATTTTTACTAATACAATTTGTATTTAATGTCAGAAAAAGATTAATTTGTCTTTTTTTAATTTTTTTAAAGGTTTTTTATTTATTTACTTGAAAGAGAGCATGAGCAGGGGGGAGGAGCAGTGACAGAGGGAGAAGCAGACTCCCAGCTGAGCAGGGAGCCCGATGTGGGGCTCGATCCCAGGACCCAGAGATCATGACCTGAGCTGAAGCCAGACGCTTAACCGACTAAGCCACCCAGGCACCCCTATTTCTTTCTTTTTTTTTAAAGATTTTCTTTATTTATTTGAGAGAGAGAGTATGAGTGGTGGGAGGGGCAGAGGGACAAGCAGACTCCCTGCTGAGCAAGGAGCCTGACTTGGGGCTGGATTCCAGAACCCTTAGATCATGACTGAGCTGAAGTCATATGCTTAACCCACTGAGCCACCCAGGTGCCACAAGATTAATTCTTTCTTATCTTTATGTATAGGACGTTCAAGTAATCTTATCCCGAACATGCCAATGAAACATTTCCCACTCTATTTCGGAGACAACAGGACTATACAACTATGGAATGAAGTATAAATCTACTTTGGTCTATTATGCTTTCCGGTCTGCATCTAGGAAAATTATTAAACTGTGTTTCTTTTCTCCTATTTCTTTTTTTTTTTAAGATTTTATTATTTATTTGAGAGCAAGAGAGAGCAGGAGCATGGGGCTAGAAGAAGAGGGAGAAGCAGGCTCCCCACTAAGCAGGGAGCCCCATGCAGGACTGGATACCAGGACCCTGAAATCATGACAAAAGCCAAAGGCAGATGCCTAACCGACTGAGCCACGCAGATGCCCTTCTCCTCCTATTTCTATTGCTACTAATAGTTAGCACTTACCGACCTGCATCAGAAATGGTGCTTTTAGCCACTAGTCTACCCAGCCTTGTGCTAATCCCCAACATAAAGCTATGCCCTAACCAAACATTCTCTGGTGCCAAACAGTTTATCCCACCTAACATATTTTTTTAATTAATTAATTTATTTATTTATTCGACAGAGAGAGAGACACAGTGAGAGAGGGAACACAAGCAGGGGGAGTGGGAGAGGGAGAAGCAGGCTTCCCGCGGAGCAGAGAGCCCGATGTGGGGCTCGATCCCAGGACTCTGGGATCATGACCTGAGCCGAAGGCAGACGCTTAACGACTGAGCCACCCAGGCGCCCCCCACCTAACATATTTAAACACTGCTAAAACTTCATCCATCTGTGGGCTGACTTCCTTGATCCCCCTTTTTATAAGAATTCCGGTCATGGTATTTAATTAAATTATGAATCTAATCCATATTACTTTGTGTGTATTCTCACTTTTCCATGGTATTTTGGAAGCTTTGGTTTGTACATTCTTGGAAAGTTGCTTCCAGCTGTCCTACCTCAGTGTAATCCCCCAGCATGTGGGCATGTCAATTCTACACAGTATTGAGCCCATAGCACACAATATGGGGGTTGGTACTCCTTAAAATTTTCTTGGAAAAATGAATGAACCAAAAAGTATATATTTATAGGGAACATTTTAAAAATATGGAAGGATGAGTTTAAAAAATGTACGTTCAGATTTACTACAAGGTGAGATTTATCCTTTGAATATCTCATGCCCTTCTAGGTTACTTTTGGATTCGTTTAAACTGAAGATAGGAATAATAGGAAAAGTAGTAGGATATTTAGTCTAGCAAAAAGTGTCTCCCCCCAACCCCATGGGCAAACACACTCCCAAGGACTGAAATCTTGGAGTTCAGGTGAGATAAGCTGATTCTTCACAACTTCCCAAACCCTGAATTCCTGAATCCAGCAGGAACTTCTCAGACCACAGATCACTGAGAGCTATTCTAGGACCTTTCAGAACCTCTTTGGTTACATTTATATGCCTATGACTGTACCAAGGTCAAAGTTAGATTAAACAGAAGCATGTCCTCTGATGTAGGGTTTCAGGATAGTCACTCCCACAAGAAATATGGCAGGAAAGGTGCACTCATTTTTCTCAATGCTTGGTGCTGAGACTGACATTTTTTTTTTTTCTCAGTGTGGATGGAGTAAATAAATAAGTTGTGAACTCAATTGCCCCTGAGAAAAGAATGGAACTAAAATACAACTATGTAGGCTGCTATGACCAAATCTTCAACTAAATTTCAGACAAAGAACACAGGGATAGGTTTAAATGCTTTTTCATGGTTTACAGCATAGATTTTTGGAAAATTTGTGTGTGTGTTTTATGTGTTTCTTTGGTTTTAGTCAATAATTACTTTCTTCAAGACATTGCAAATACAGTTGATGAAACTTTTCTGCATGTGATCTTTTGTCCATAAGTACCTGTAAGAAGGAAGTATATGTCTGAATAAACTGATTTAATTATACACAATCTGATGAACAAGAAGAAAAGTGTATCATCTTGACAATGCAATATATTAAAAACTAAATGAGTTTTTCAGTTATGATTAACACAATTTTATTCGTTTTATGATTACTGCCAGTAATGAAGAAAACCATGTATTTTTTATTTTTATTTCCACCATTTATTTACATTTTTGCCACCATTTAGTTAGCACTTTCAATATAGATGATCTAATTCCTGTTTATCCCTGAAGTAACTGAAAGTGAAGTATTCAGGCAGAGTGGGACTGTGGCTAGATAGAAAGACACATGGTATGGGTGTGTAGCCCAATGAGATCCTGCTTTGACCCTAACGTAGAGATTCTATGACAGAAAACAGGAGCCAAGCAATGTACAGATAAAGCTGAGAACCTTGTCACACAGTCTCAACTTTCTATATTTCATCCTCCTGAGTCCCTTTATTCATACATTTATTTTACACAAAAAAATCTTTGGGAAGGCAAACCCAAAATTTTCACTATCACAAGTCTGTGTTTACTGCCTCAGAAAATACTTCCCCTCCTTCGGCAGGATTACTGTATTCAATGGCAGTATTTATACTGGAATCTATCTCACTCCTTACTATCTCAAGATAGTCAGTGGTAACACATAAGAATAGCAAGTGAGTAAGCACGTCATTTTCTCAATCAGCCTTCTTCCCCTAAGGGAGTTCTGAGCTTGGCAATACATGGAAAATTTACTATATTTATAGATTTTTGCCTATGTGTCACCAAGATTAGAAGGAAAAGTACCTCACTTTTTCTTTTTGCACTTTGCACTTTGTCCAATGGAAGCCAGGTATGAATCCATTTGTGCAAGGAATCCTGATAATTCTTGTGTCAAAAATATAATTTTATATATTCACAATGTCCTTGTATTTTTATGACAATTCAACACTCTAATTAGAACACTTGATCCTACAGTTTATGCTTTTATGTCTCTAGCCTCAAATTCTTATAAGATCATCAAAAAGTTTGGGGGTGGATGTAGTGAATAGAACAACCAGCACCTACATAGTTGGCTATTCATGCTCTCCCCATTTTTTTATTGATGCATAAGAATGGGTTTTATTACACCAAATTTGGCTTATCAGTTATCAACTGACTAGTGATGATTTGAAGATCTTACATGGTATTTATGGGTGTACATTTTCTTAGATGATAGGGATCTTGTAGAAGAAAAGCAGGGCATTAATGGTATTCTCCACAGCCATTGTGTTTGCCTGCTCCCAACCCAAACTAATCAATCAGAATATTCTCTTGTTTGCCGCAGTAAGTAGTTCAGGGTTAGACAGCTGATTTAAGCCAAGCAAGGAAGATGCAATCAAAAGTTGGCACTTTTGCCAGATCTTTTGGGAAATAGACTCTGCCCGCTAAGATAAAGACCTAGAGTTCCTGGTGGCCCTCTTACCACTACCTGAGGAAAAATGTAGCTTAGAGCAAAGGACACAGGAAGGAAAATCAGAGCCAAAAATTAAAAAGGATCAGGTGTCTGACATCACTTAAGCATCTGATCAACCATGCCAGAAGTGAAATAGACCACTGGAGTTTTCAGTTACATTATCCAATAAATCCTTTTTTTTTTTTTAAGCTATTTTGAGTTGGGCTTCTGTCGCTTGTAACCAGACCTGAAATGCACACCACCTACTCTGTCTAGAGATCAAAGGGGACCACTAGCGATTCCCAACTGCCAGGAAGCCTAGAGTTTTTTAACTGAAGATCATCTTGCTTAAGCTTCCCTAGGAACAGCCTCTTCCTAACCCACACTATCAAAGTTCCTACCATTGCGATGGGGAGAGAAAGGGGGGCAATATCCAGAAATGATTCCACGGGAGGAGTTAGTGAAATATTTGAGCCTCCCCTGAGTCATCATGGGTAGAAAAGATAGAAGAATAAAAATATGTGTATTAATAGTGAAAAAAAATGTCTTGAGGACACCCAACTCCAAATGAATCTTATCTTCTGTTGGATAACTAATACTTACGGAGCGCTTATCATTTATCAAACATTGTTGGAATTCAGTTAATCCTGTTAAATTCATCAAACAGGGAGACTATTAGACTGATACAGCTCTAATGTTTTGGCAACCGCTATAAGCAAACTGAAATCTAAGCCTGTAAATGTCTCAAAATTATGAAATCAAAACACTGACGACAATCAATCATAAACAGCCAATCATAATCATAAGCTTTAAGCTATGGCCAATCAAATAATTTCCTTTCTTTGCTTCCAAACTTTCTGTATTGTAGTCTTTCCCCTGGTTCCTGTGTGCTGCCTGATTCAAATTGATTTTTGCACAAATAAACTCGTGAAAATTTAATATGGCTCATTTTATCTTTTAACAATCCTCATACAAATCCTTTGAGGTAGGTACTATTATTATCCTCAATTGGCTGATGAGCAAGGGCTTAAGTAACTTGCTTAACATCATGCAGCCAGTAAATTGGCAGACCCGTGAGTTGAATCCGGTATTGCTCCTGAGTAGGAATATTCTCTTGCACTGTCTACTAGGATTAATTGTTAAAAACATAGGAGAGGCCCAAACATTATTATCAAGTGAAGGAAAGGAACGGGTCTCAGTATCTGCACACACACAAAAGAAATTCTAAAATAATTATAACAAACCCATGTCATTGGGCTGATATATGCAGAAAAAGAACGTAGTGAATGAAATTATTTTGCATTATAAAGGAAGGACTCACCTTTTCCAAAGGCTCCTGCAAAAAGATGTCTGCAAATTGACTAACTTTTACAAGTTTAAATTGGGTGTACTTATTGGCCTTACCTCACCTCTCTTTTTCTCCTCCTGCCAGCTAGAACTTGGAAATTATGGGTAAGCCCACTCTGATCATATGGATGGTGAAAATGAAACAGTAGAGAAGGAATCTGGTCCTTGAATGACCTCAGGAAGCAAAGGAACTTACCTTCCCTGGACCACCAGCCTTCCTTGCATTTGGGGGTCCCTTTTTACCAAATCTTATCTAGTATCCTAACACAGAGCCTAATAGAAAACAGCTTCATTTGGCATGAAGAAGAGAAGAATGGTTTTTGAGGAAATCGAAATAACAAGTCGGGATGACTGATGGATTCTGTTAGTAAAGGGAGATGAGGGAATGGAAAATGAGCCTGAGGATTTTCGCTTACAGCACAAGGAGGAGGATAATGCCATTAATCAAGTGAGAGATGTTTACATCAGGAAGGAAGGGTGGAATAATGAATCATGTTATGAATATGCTAAGATGGAGCTGTCTCAGTGACATCAGGGTGAAGATTTCCAATAAATGTTCTATTCCCTGCTTCAACTAGAACAGATACAAGTGGATCTGTGATTTGCACTTTGGCTTTCCAGTGGTTCTGTGAAGATTTCATGGTTCCATGACTCAATATAAATGTTTAGTTCACAGGAAAGGTGGAAAACTTTCTCATGCAATCAGAAATATAAGATCATAGATAAAGATAAACAGGCATGTGTGTATCTTATTTTTATATTCAAATAAGCAATTAATATATCTACACCATCTGCAAAATATGTATAATGGCTTTTGCTTAGAGTAGGTATTCATATTGACTTATCATATAATTTGAATAAAGAATGCACATTTTAGGAGCTGCAACCATTTTGAAATGTTACTTGATATCCATCCTTCTAATTACAGGGAATATATGTTTCCAAAGGAGTTTCTAAAAATCAGTATCTCTTCTCTTCAAACTTTGCTAGAGAAACATCTTAACACATATTTAAAAGTTAGACTATGTCTACATAAATTTTTAAAAAGTAGAAAAGTTTGTAGATAGCCTTTTATAATACAAAACTTGTGAAATATTTCTTGCTCCATAAACCTCTAAACGTATGCACTTCCATACATTTGTACACACATGCACACATAAAAGCACACACAATATCCCCTGAATTAAGATCACTAGTATCAGAAACTTCAGCCTGAAAGTGTCATTAACAAGAGAATAAAGATCTCTGAGGGGGAAAAGTGCTTTTTATAGTTCTCAGAAGTGTTATAATTCAGCATAAGTTAGCTGAGTTGATTGTGGTCCACCAGGCAAGGAATTTAATTAGTCAACTTTGTAAGTTAATGGTCAAGTCTTTTGTCTGCTACTAGTCTCCTATATTATGCAGCCATCAAAAGGAATGAGATCTTGCCATTTGCAACGACGTGGATGGAACTGGAGGGTGTTATGCTGAGTGAAATAAGTCAATCAGAGAAAGACGTGTATCACATGACCTCACTGATATGAGGAATTCTTAATCTCAGGAAAGAAACTGAGTGTTACTGGAATGGTTGGGGGTGGGAGGGATGGGGTGGCTGGGTGATAGGCATTGGGGAGGGTATGTGCTACGGTGAGCGCTGTGAATTGTGCAAGACTGTTGAATCACAGTTCTGTACTTCTGAAACAAATAACGCAACATATTTTAAGAAAAAAGAAAAAGAAGAAGATAACAGGAGAGGAAGAAAAGGGGAGTATGTCAGAGGGGGAGACGAACCATGAGAGATGATGGACTCTGAAAAACAAACTGAGGGTTCTAGAGGGGAGGGGGGTAGGGGGATGGGTTAGCCTGGTGATGGGTATTGAGGAGGGCACGTTCTGCATGGAGCACTGGGTGTTATGAACAAACAATGAATCATGGAACACTGCACCAAAAACTAATGATGTAATATATGGTGATTAACATAACAATAAAAATTAAAAAAAAAAAAAGACAAGAGGAATGAGATAGTGAAAGAAGAGAAGCAAGCACCATGGAGAAAGGAAAGTCAGAGCAGAGTAGACTTCTCCAGACTACCAAGATAATCACAGCTGGAAAATAGAATCTCTATTTCACATATGGGAAATAGGATGTAAGCAACTAAGTCACACCATAGTATCTGAAGAGGGGGTTACTTTTCACCCTTAAAATGGAGCACAGGAATGCTATAAAAGACTTAGGAGCCCCGGAACTAGAATTTGCTTTCAGTGTTGCAAAGGGTGCAGGAGTATGAAAGAGATTATAGCATTCTTCTTTCATTGCTCTTGTTATGTTTTCCCATAAAAATGAAATTGGGATAAGGGTAAAGAAGCTTCACTGTCTTAAGGTGATTTTCCCAAAAAATTCAAGAGTGGCACTCAAAAATGGGTCATTATTCTCAAGACGTAGAGCCTGCTTTTGGAAATTGTTATGATAAAGCACAAATGAATTTTTTAAAGATTTCATTTATTTATTTGATAGAGAGAGACACAGCGAGAGAGGGAACACAAGCAGGGGGAGTGGGAGAGGGAGAATCAGGCTTCCCACTGAGCAGGGAGCCTGATGCGGGGCTCAATCCCAGGACCCCAGGATCATGATCTGAGCCTAAGGCAGATGCTTAACAACTGAGCCACCCAGGCGCCCCACAAATGAATTTTTGATGCCTGACCTATCACAAGCAATGCTCACGAGAGAAATTTTCTTCCTATCATTTTATTCCATCAATAAAATGCTTCACTCACTCTTTTAAAAGTAGAAATCTTTTTATTCACCACTTTTATATCATATACTACTTGACTGCCTCTCTTGTATTATATCCTCCTAAAAAATTAGCTTATTGAGGCATGCTGAGTTTGAGATTTCAAATGTAAAAATAATCAATTTTAAATAAAACAAGTATCTTTCCCTTTTAAGATACACTTATGAAGTATTTAAATGTATTCAAAATTTAGAATATACAAGAGGCACCCCTATGATGATCTCATTAGTCATATAAGAGAACAGGTATGTATACATATGTACATCCTTTATGTTGTAGGAAATCCAATGGCTACAGTTGTAAATGGATCTTCATTTTAAGACGAAATACAAAGGAAATCATGATGAATAAAAAGATCTCTTATTCCTCGTCAGGCTTATTTCAAAATTTAGCATTAATCAGTCAGTACTTACTCATTGAGAATTTCACAACCACAATGTTGACAAATGTCAATGGTATGTTGAGACTGATATTGAGACCAGACATCGATTCCAGCCCAGTAAATATATCAAATGTTAGTTACTTAACAGTTATATAAGGAAGTCAGTACAATCAGTAAACATGGTAGATACTTTCCATCTTCGAGTGGAATATAAACATTCAGGTCCCTCCCAAAAGGGTTACACAATAGTGGACGCACATATTTGTGAGTTAAGAGTGATCTCAGAACTGCTGGTTGCTCAGTGGTCCTTCTGAGTCCATACCTACATATGTAAGGTGGGAGCATGTCTGTAGACAGGTTAGTCTGAATATGTTGGGGACCAGCTCACTTGGGCCAGTCCTTCTCATCTATTTTAAGAATATGCAATATACAATATGAATTCAGAGTTGGGTACATTCTGATGTAGAGTCAGCTCTCTCCTATCATCTTCAGTCTTCCCAGGCTAAGAAATTTCCTACGAGGACTTAACCTGAGCTAAAAGCTGCAGCATTATAGCACAGGTCAGTTAATGAGATTCTCTGGAAGCTGTGAAGCCCTTCAATCAGTGGGAGGGACAATCTTCTAAGAATTCCAGGTACTACACATAAGATACTACATGGATAGTCTTGTACAATGAGAAAAACATGAATTCAGGAGCCGGGTCCAAATCTTGGGCTCACTACTTATTTACTTGTGTGACTTAGGGAAACTTTCTTAAGTTTATGTAGCTCAATTTTATCATTTGCTAAAAGTTATAATAGTATTTGCTACTCAGTGTTGTAGGAATGAAATCATTTAATCTATGTAGAAAGCCTAGCCAGGAATAAAGTAAGTCTGCCAAAAATGTTTGTTCCTCTCTTCCTCCATGTCCTCACATAAATTAAGGTGCACTCACTACATTTGTCCTCAAAATACTTAGTGTCTAATTGTGGGGAAAAGAGCTTTATTCTAATAATTATGTTAACTTTAGTTGATATCGTATGTAGGAGGTTGCTATATGCCAAGAACTAACCTGAATGTGACATAATGGAATCTCTCATTTAATCTTCACAAAATATAAGAGGCAGGTACTTTTGTGGTCTCAATATTGATTTAAAAGCATTACAGTTGTTCTTAAACCTCTGTTGAACTCTCATGCTATTGGCAAAACAAATCTTATGGTCAATCTTGACAATAAGTCAGAGAAATATACTCCACATATAGGGAAAACACAGCAAAGTCACACTTTGCTCTCCACAGTTACAGGTGGAGAGATTTATAGTCTACCACAAGGTTAAATATAACATAAGTCCAAAGCTACACTCCAATAAAGTTAGAATATCAATGTAGAGTCTTAAGTAATAATACTAAGCATCATATCACATCTTCTGGAGACAAGAATTGATAGACAAAAAAGCAATTGGACAAGAGCTTTGCCAGGTACTTGACTTCCTTAGTTAAAGTCGAGGGATAGGAATAGGTAATTCTATTTGTACTAGAACATATATACAGAAAGAAAAGCTGTAGCCTGATTTGCAAAGGTTAGAAATATAACCTGAGTGATTATTCTACGTCCTATAGTCTCTGATTCATGTTTGAGGAATGTTTCATATTAGAGGGGTTTTATTAGCATCATTCTGTATCTGTCTGTCAATAGATATGCTTAAATGACAGTAGCTGGAGGGAAGGCATTGAGAGTCCTAAGTGACATGTGGAAGGAAGAAAATCTTTGTAGCAGAGGAATGCCTTAATTAGGGTTATTAAGAGATGGTAAATTTCAGCCATTCCCCTGACTTTATGAGTTACCTCTCTTAATGATCCTTGGTTAATATATATATAAATATACATATATATATATTCATTTCCCTTTTTTGAGAGAAACGTCAGTTATATTAATCATTAAAGTTTGTTTTCCTTATAATTTCAAAAGCCTTCAGGACAAATTCTAATTCTTCAACTGGTATGCAGCTATAAAACTTATATATATTCTATTCTATTTAAATAAATCACTTCAATTAATTGGGGCTGACAAGAAAGGTCAACATTTGATTATTTTTAGCTGAAACAGAAATGTATATTTAAGAGACAATTGGGGTGAGAACACCTGAGGTTTTACACATAGAAACGTCCCTTCAACCTTAACACAGGTAAGGTGTAGATGCTATAGTTACTACTCCAGTCCCTCTAAGGAAAGAATTTTCAATTACAGTAATCCCTACCTATCCATGAGGGGAAAGCCCCCCAGTGGATGCCTGAAACTGCAGATAGTACCAAACCCTGTATGTACCTGGTGTTTACCTATTCACACATACCTTTGATAGAGTTTAATTTATAAATTAGGCACAGTAAGAGTTTAACAACAATAACATAAAACAGAACAATTACAACAAAATGCTGTAATAAAAATTGAGTGTGGTTTCTCTTTCTCAAAGTGTCTTACTGGACTGTACTCACCCTTCTTCTTGTGGTGATACAAGCTAATAAAATGTCTATGTGATTCAGAGGTACAGGTCTGTATGTTAAAAAAAAAAAGAAGATAGTAGGAAGGGAGAAATGAAGGGGGGGAAATCAGTGGGGGAGACGAACCATGAGAGACTATGGACTCTGAGAAACAAACTGAAGGTTCTAGCGGGGAGGGGGGTGGAGGGGTGGGTTAGCCTGGTGATGGGTATTAAAGAGGGCACGTTCTGCATGGAGCACTGGGTGTTATACGCAAACAGTGAATCATGGAACACTACATCAAAAACTAATGATGTAATGTATGGGGATTAACATAACCTAATAAAATAAAAAAAAATGCCTACATGATGAGATGAAGCGCAGTGAGTAATATAGGCACCACAACCTACAGTTAGGCTACTATTGACCTGTGGATTCATTCGGAGGATCATCTGTTTCCAGACCAGGGTTGACTGCGAGTAACTGAAACCATGGAGGGCAAAACTGTAAATATTTGTTCATATTGATTCAGGAAACAATTGGTATGTAAAGGGTTAAAACTCAAAAATCTCTGATGCCTGTGCTATTGCCCTGATAAATATGAAAATTCCAAATTGCACTTAGTAGTCAGTCACCTTTATTTGGATAAAGTTTGCACTATTATTCTGTGTTCCACACAAATTCTGTATCCTGAATATTCGGTATCCTTACAACAAACAGGAAATACGCTGTTATAGTGAGGGCTTGAAACTTTTGGTTCTAAAATCAGTCCAATCGGGGTTTCAGCAACAGTTCCTTAATTTTGTAGCTCAGTGGGTATCTAAGCCTCAGTGTCTTATTTATAACATGGAATATTAAGAGTATCCATTTCATAAAATTTTGCAGTTTTAAATAAAGTGATGCATTTTTCCATGGCAACAAATTCTAATAAAAGCCTCTGTAACCACATATTTTTAAATAACCATATATTTTATTCCTACCAAGTAAATTTACAATTTGGATTCTTTTCCCAAAGATAAGGACAATAGGTGGGAACCCCTTTTCCCCCTTCATTCAAACACCATGGACTGAGCCCAAACATGCATGGGACAACTGCCACAGAGAAGGGGCTGAAGCACATTTGATCCCTGCCCTCATGGATTTTCAATGATGTGGAATTTACAGACGGAACTCAGTCCCAGTATATTGGGAAGTGCATTCATGAGCCATAACCAAGTTTCTTTAGTTAGCTTCTTAACTTGGGAAACTTCCTTTTCCTTGGAAAGACAGTCTTTCTTCACAGCTCAGCTCTTGATTATATACTTTCATACTAGATCCCAAAGTCTTCCTGGACTCTGCTATTTTTTGAAGTTTTTATGTGACTCAAATGGTGCCAAAATAATTACTGGATACTCAGAAACCTTCCATATTCATCTATACATGGAAGAGTAGTCTGGAGAATCTAGCCCCACTGCTCTTGCTATATCATTATTTATCAGTATTTCTAAGGTTTTACCTCCTCTAAGCATGAAACACACAATATTCAATCCATTATTTCACTCATCTATTTTCTCGTGTGTGTGTTGAACAAATAGTTATTGAGTGTCTCTTTTATGCCAGGCCTTGTTCCAGACACTGGAAATAAAATAGTGTGCAATACACAGAAGCATCCTGACCATGAGGAGTTTATATTCTACTGAGGAAGATACAATAAAAAATAAAGGAAAATAAAAAGATTACCATAAGGACTTGGAAGAAAATTAAGAATTCTATGATAGGAAATAGAACATGGCAGGGTGGGACAATAATTACATAGGATAGAGGGAAAAAAGCCTTTCTGAGGGGAACGCATTTTTTCAGTTGATACCCAGAAATGAGAAAGAGCCATTGATGTGAAGAACCTTCCAGGTGGGCAGATTGACAAATATAGGACTCAGAGATGGGAGATAAGTTAGCGTGTCTGGGAACATGAAGACCAGTGGAGTTGCTGATTAGAAAAAGCTAAGGAACCCAAAGAGCAAATATTCCAATCAATAAATGGGCAGAAGACATGAATAGACTTTTCTGCAAAGAAGACATCCAAATGGCCAACAGACACATGAAAAAGTACTCAACATCACTCGGCATCAGGAAAATACAAATCAAAACCTCAATGAGATACCACCTCACACCAGTCAGAAGGGCTAAAATTAACAAGTCAGGAAACGACAGATGTTGGCGGGGATGTGGAGAAAGGGGACCCCTCCTACACTGTTGGTGGGAATGCAAGTTGGTGCAGCCACTCTGGAAAACAGTATGGGGGTTCCTCAAAAAGTTGAAAATAGAGCTACCGTATAACCCAGCAATTGCACTATTGGGTATTTACCCCAAAGATACAAATGTAGTGATCCAAAGGGGCACGTGCACCCCAATGTTTATAGCAGCAATGTCCACAATAGCCAAACTATGGAAAGAGCCTAGATGTCCATCAGCAGATGAATGGATAAAGAAGATGTGGTATATATATACATATAAATATACATATACACACACACACACACACACACACACACACACACACACACACACACAATGGAATATTATGCAGCCATCAAAAAATGAAACTTTGCCATTTGCAACATTGTGGATGAAACTAGAGGGTATTATGCTAAATGAAATAAGTCAATCAGAGAAAGACAATTATCATATGATCTCACTGATATGTGGAATTTGAGAAACAAGGCAGAGGATCATAGGGGAAGGGAGGGAAAAATGAAACAAGATGAAACCAGAGAGGGAGACAAACCATAAGAGACTCTTAATCTCAGGAAACAAACTGAGGGTTGCTGGAGTGGAGTGGGGGGTGGGAGGGATGCGGTGGCTGGGTGATGGACACTGGGAAGGGTAGATGCTATGGTGAACACTGTGAATTGTCTAAGATTGATGAATCACAGACCTCTACCCCTGAAACAAATAATACATTATATGTTGATTTAAAACAAAAAAAGAAAAAGAAAAGGAAACTGGTAAAACGACATTAAATAATATATTGATTTTATTTTATTATTTTTTTAAATTTTATTATGTTATGTTAGTCACCATACATCATTAGTTTTTGATGTAGTGATCCACGATCCATTGTTTTTGTAGAACACCCAGCGCTCCATGCAATACGTGCCCTCCTTAATACCCATCACTGGCTTAACCCATTCCCCCTGCCCGCCTCCCCTCTAAAACCCTGTTTGTTTCTCAGAGTCCATAGTCTCTCATGGTTCATCTCTCCCTCCGATTTCCCTCCCTTCATTTTTCCCTTCCTTCTCCTAATGTCCTCCATGCTATCCCTTATGTTCCACAAATAAGTGAAACCATATGATAATTGGCTTTCTCTGCTTGACTTATTTCACTGAGCATAATCTCCTCCAGTCCCATCCATGTTGATGTAAAAGTTGGGTATTCATCCTTTCTGATGGCTGAGTAATATTCCATTGTAGATATGGACCACATCTTCCTAACCATTCATCTACTGAAGGGCATCTTGGCTTTTCCCACAGTTTGGCTATTGCGGACATTGCTGCTATGAACATTGGGGTGCATATGGCCCTTCTTTTCACTACATCTGTGTCTTTGGGATAAATGCCCAGGAGTGCAATTGCTGGGTCATAGGGTAGCTCTATTTTTAATTTTTTGAGGAACCTCCACACTGTTTTCCAAAGTGGCTGCACCAACTTGCATTCCCACCAACAGTGTAAGAGGGTTCCCCTTTCTCCACAATCTCTCCAACATTTGTTGTTTCTTTCCCTGTCCATTTTTGCCATTCTAACTGGTGTAAGGTGGTATCTCAGTGTGGTTTTGATTTGAATTTCCCTGATGGCTAATGATGATGAACATTTTTTCATGTGTCTGTTAGCCATTTGTATGTCTTCTTCAGAGAAGTGTTTAAAAAAAAAGAATAAGCTAAGAAGAGTAGCATGAGATGAGTTGAGGGTAGGTAGGGGATAGGTGATATAAGGCCATATGAGACATGGTAAGGATTTGGGATAGTATATTCTAAGGGTCTTGGGAAATAACTGACATGTTTGAAGCAGTGAAGTCACATGAATACTTTTACAATTGGATAAATAATAGCTAACATGTATATGGCACTTATCAAGAATTATTCTAAATCCCTTTACATCTGTTATTAATTCCTTTAGTCCTCATGACAAGTAGGTACTATTATCATTCCATTTTATAGAATGGAATATTTATTGTGAGATTAAAGATCTTGCCCAAGATTGCAAAGCTAATAAGTAGCAGAACCAAGGCTCAAACCTAGGCAATTTAGCTCCAGAATCTGTGTTCTATATCTTACCATGTGGCATTAGTATGTAGGTCTTGTCCAAACAGCAAATCAGGGTTGTTCAGCAAAGATCTTGTGTGATAGCATCAGTGGAAATAGCATACTTATTTGGACTTATGGCAACATATTATAGTGTAGCTACTAAAATCATAGAATTGTACAATTTAAGGAAACATGAAAAATTGTTACGTGATATTTATAATGACAATCTAAGAAGATAAGCAACTCATCTCAGATTGCACAGCTAGTTACATTATGCATCATAAAAACTACTGGGAATTTTGTTAGGGCAAACATAAATAATTTAAGCAATGAATATGTGACCATATTTCAACATTATTATGAAAATCAGTTTGGGGCTATGTAAATTAACCAGAATTGCATGAGATCCTTTTAATAAGAGATGGTTTAAATTATTTCCTAATAAGGCATGGTTTCAAACTGGGGAAAACAGAATTCTCTTGAATACTGTACTACATAAACTTGTAAACAGATGAAAATTCTGTAACTGATTAAATAGATTAAATAAATGTTAGAGAAAATGCAAACAAAGATAAATTTTACCTCATTTCTTCTAAGAGCTACACATTCATAATAGGGAAAATGGCTGCTATAGTAGCAAAGGTAATATGACATCTAAGAAGACAACAAGTCTAATAAAGTTAACTCTCAAGATATCGGGAGGCATTTAAAATGTAACAGAAGACAATTTCTAATAAAAAAATACAATAATAGATGAAACATTGGTTAGACAGAGCATGCATTTACTGAATCCCAAACATTAAGTGAGCACTCACTCTGAGCCAAGTGGTCTGGCAAAATGTATGTAAAGGGGCACCTGGGTGGCTCAGCCGTTAAGCCTCTGCCTTGGGCTCAGGTCATGATCCCAGGGTCCTGGGATCGAGCCCCGCATCGGGCTCCCTGCTCACGGGCTCCCTGCTCACGGGAAGCCTGCTTCTCCCTCTTCTCCCTGCTTGTGCTCTCTCAAGCTATCTCTTTCTCTCTCTCTCAAATAAATAAATAAAATCTTTAAATAAAGATTTTTTTGTAAAGTTCCTATCCTTATAGAGCTTATGTCCTAGCCAGGGGAAACAGCCAACCGAAGAAATCAAACAAATAACAAATTATCAAAAGACTACTAAGATAACTAAAAGTTGTGAATTTATAAGCACAAAAATCAACACAAACTTTGCCAGTAAAGAAAGCAAATCAGTCCTACTCAGTCATTTTGAGAATAAACAATGTCATGGCTACTAGTCTGTAGCAGCTAAATATGGAGTCAATGTAAACAATTTGTCTGCAACTCACTTCAGGAAGCATATGACACACCAAAGTTGCATTCATCTGCCACATTTCAAAACCCATCTTCATTATCATTCAGTGTCTAGTAAGCAAGCACCTCTCTCAATCTGAGGACAGGCTGGGTCTCTATCAGATTGGAGTGATAGGATCACAGAGGTCAAGAGATTTACATAAATGACATGAAAAAGAAAATTAATAACTCTGTGAAATATGTAACAGAAAATTGATCAAATGGAAAAAAAAAAAAGAATATGTTTGACACAGGCATTCACAAAATAGGCTAAAGAAAGCCGGGTTACTTCGGAAGAAGTGGTGGGGGAAAATGGTGCCTGTCTTTGGCAGTTTGTTCTCAGGTCCATTTTTCATGCTTTTGCTTCTTCTTTGTACACAGCACCACGGAGCTATCTAGGCTGTGTTTTCCTTGTTTGTTTGTTTGTTTTTAATTAGGCAGCTTCCACTGGTGTTAGCCAATGGGAGGAAACAGCAGAAGATTGGAGAGCCAGTGGGAGGAAAGGGAAAACCAGAGCATGTCTCTCCTCCTCTCCCTTTGCTTATGGTGGTGTCTTGGTGTCTTTCAGTTGCTAGGATGCCTTCCTTGTTCCAGCTCCTTCTAGACAGTTCTATTGTAATTCCAGCTCTTAGCAGGTGAATCCAAGCACCCAGGTGACAGTAATACTGCCCCTTCATTTAGATCCTCTAGTCTAAAAATAATGGCCCCTCCGGATGTGTCTCTGTGCTGCCTCAATGTCTCTGGTTAGCTCTCCAGCTTTTCTATGACTGTACTCAATGCCCTACAATAAATCCACCTGTTTTAAAGATATAGGTTTCCTTTTTTTTTTTTACTGGCTGTATTGATACAGAAAAGATGAGGAATAATGTAGAAAAATCATAACCATATATATTTTAAGTCCTTAGTTAGAATCATGGTCTGTCATTTGGGCTATCTGAACTGGGAAGAGAGATGTAAGCATTATATGCCTCCAGTTCCCATTAATTCCTCCTTTTCCTCCTCCTCCAAGTCATATAATTAGCAAGTGGTAGAGTCAGTATTCAAATCTATGTCTGCCTGACTCTAAAGTCTGTGATCTTTATTCTGTTAAATGACCTTCTGTCACTATAAAGATGTGTCATATCTGGTCCTCAGATACTCTGAAACCAGAGAAAACACATACTCCCAATATTCCCAACCATCCTCCAATTTTTGACCTAAGCTGTTGTATAGGGCCACCTGTGGGTTTGGAAACGAGGCTTTTGCCATGACTGAATAGTTTTAGAGTGGTGGATAATGTAGCATATGAAATCAAAGTAGTAATATTCAGGTCAATCAGAATGTCATAAAGCATCTGTATAGTATATAATACTTAAGAAAAACAAAGCATCTAAATATAGAAGTGTATTAAGTATATTGTAATAGTATATGAAGATGTAGCACAAAGGTATATACAGTTTTTTAAAAGGGCAGGCAAAAAAAGACATTTGTTTTTGAAATTATAAGATTATAGACATTTCTTGAGTAACAATCAGACAAATAATAATGTCTGAATTATACATTTGTGAAAAAAATGTAATTAGAACCATGAGAGAGGAATATTGTCCCTGTGTATATAACTGTGCATGTAAGTATATGTCTACATGTTTCTATATGTATACACATATATGTATATCTACATATATATATATATATATATATATATATATACATATACTTGATAGTTAAAGGAAAGATCACCAGAATAGGTTACTAAGGACAGTTATGTATTTAATTCAAGAAGACACCACAATACATTCAACACTGTTCTATGATGTTTCTATTTTAAAAAAGTGTAGAACGTATACATTGCTAAGAGTTACTATCATGTTTTTTTGTATAAGAAAATAAATAGGAATTTTAGAATTGAAAAGATATTCAAAAGCATATCACTACAAAGAAATGGCATCTATTTAAAGAAGTATCCTGCCTCAATTTTTGAGTCTTAAGTAACTGTCATACCAAAACTCAGCATTGAAAAGTTAGTTTTTTTCACTACTTTTTGTATTTTTTCCTATAATTGGCACAAAAAGGATAAGCAGAGTAAAGCAGTCCTTAGTTGATTTCATGTTGAGTCCCACTCTAGTCTTGAACATAGGTTGAGGAAGTGATTTAGTGTTTTAGCCCTCATGCCCACTCTCCTATACTCTGCACTGTGGGGTAGGCATCTGTCAGCTACATTCCTATGATCTGTTGCTAGCCAGTTTCCTTATTAGGTCTATGTTCTGCCAATAGAAGACTTGTGAGAAATCAAAAGACTGAGAGAAAGTAAAGCTTTCTTCTTCTGGCTCCAGTAGTATGGCAGCTGGTGGCAGTTGATGGGAATTGTGGTGTCTACAGCAAAGGTAGGATGACTTTTGGTTTAGCAACATGGACAGAGGTAGTGCCTGTTCAGAAGTTCCAGCTGTGGTCAGAGCAGTACCCATTTAGCAGATCCAGAACTGACCATGATGGTGTATCCAACAACTCAGCTGTAGGTGCTTGGACTCTAGTCCACAGTTATGATTAGCTTTGGAGTTTACATTACCAAGTTTTTTCTTCTGCAGCCACCTTCCCTTTCTCTTTTACAATTTCAGCGCTTCAAATACCTTTGTAACCAATTCCTTGCTTTTAATTCCCTCTGATTGACATTCCTAGAATGGTTTCTTTATTCCTGATATATATGTGTCTTAATTCATAGACATTCAAGAGAAGGAATAGTGGAGTAGCTGGAACAGAGTGCTGGGACTGACCTGCCAGTAGAGGCAAAGAGCTTTGCGGTTGATATATATTATCTGACAAAGAGAAGTTCTAATTGCACTTATGCAAGGTTAAATTTGAAGTGAAAAAGTGTTGATTTAGTGATGCCATTTAGTAGACTGTTGACCTTCCCTTATTGATCTGTCATCAATAAAGTGGAATTAATTTAGCTACTTCTTAGCAAAACGAACATTTTCCCCACATATTTGTAGGAATATCTGCTTCACTTGTATGAAGGCCTTTGGACATGGGACTATAATCTCCTCCTTCTTCCTCTATGCCTCAAAGATTCATAGGCACTTCATCTGTCAAACCTTTCACATACCTCTCCCCCTCTAACTGTGTTGTGCACCTATGCCATGAGCTTTCCTAGTACACTGTACTTTCCTATCAGAACATTTAACTGGCTTTATGATCTTTGCTTAATTGTTTTATCAGGTGTGTTCCATGAGAGCAAAAAAACTCCTTCAACTTCCTACCATGCCACAGTCGTATTCTCCATTGCTTCTTTGGAACATGGCCCATCTACGTGTTGCAAGAATAGCTGTTGAGCGATGGGATTACTCCAAATATCCATTAAGCTACACTGCCTCCTATCTTCAACAGTGCAAGAAACACAAAAAACATAAAAGATGTTTTTAAGCCCTAAAGAACTGACAGCTGCTTGTGAGGTTGAGGCATATAGAAAGGAAACTAAGAAACAGCTGATGTGTGAGCTATAGGAGGACATGTGCCACAAATCACAGTCCTTCACTGACCCCAGACACTTCTGTCATGAGTAATGACTTTTCCTTTTCATAGAGAGAGATGTGAAAGTAGGATGCCAGGTCCCATATGGACAAACTTACCCTCAGCTTTTTCTTTATTGCTTTATATTCATAATGTCGCCAAGAGAAGTTTATGCAAGTATGCCAAAGGTAGTTTGTCACCATTGACATTTGCATGACAATCTCCCAAGTGGTAAATTTCTACTTTCACATACAGAAGGACTAATTACCATTAATTTGTCCTTTCCCAACTTAATACATGCTGTCACGATAGCACTTTGGTCTGGCTATGACTTACAGAAGCTTGTAACATTTGACTTTCTTTTTTTAAAATATGGAACAATGGTTGAGAAGCTTTCTAACCATAAGGCAAGAGTGCAGAATGTCTTTCTTTTACAATCTTTATGTCTAGTGACAAGAACATTTGCCAGAAGCTGTTCCAAAAAAGCCAACTCCCACTAGATGTAGTAAAAGTATAAATATGGACTGATTTTATTTGGAAATTGACTCATGCTTTTTACATAATTGCAACTAGATGAAATTGAAGCTTTAGAGATTTGAAATTCCAATCAATCTGATCTAAAATAAATGTAAATCCTGAAATAAGTGAATAAATTGCACATTTGCAAAATGTTAAATGGCAGTTATCAAGTTCAACCAAGCAATATTAACCAGTAAACTTTAAACACATTGAGAAAGGGGAAAATCACATTTGATTGCCTATCAGCAACTCCTGGGTGGGGGGGGGGATGTTTTTTAAAAGGTTATGGAAATTGCACAGCAAACAAGTTAAGTTATCATGGATGGGAATATGTTCCTAGCTTGAGTGTTTGGTTACTCTGACTTCTTGTTCATGTCAAACTAAATTCCAGCTTAAAGTTGTAATGTACTAAATTCCATCTCCACTAAATTTATATGACAGGCTTGTCACTTCTCATGACAGTTGTCTTCAGAAATGAGCCTTTCTACCAGCTTTTGACATATGACCGTGAAAATTTATGTGAAATTTAATTCTTTGTGCTGTGGATTTTTTTTAAAACAGGCTTTTATTCACTGGAGAAGTTTACTTTTGTTTTGTTTCATTTTGTTTTAAAGATTTTATTTATTTATTTGACAGAGAGATACACAGCAAGAGAAGGAACACAAGCAAGGGGAGTGGGAGAGGGAGAAGCAGGCTTCCCGCTGAGCAGGAAGCCCAATGAGGGGCTCAATCCCAGGACCCTGGCATCATGACCTGACCTGAAGGCAGATGTTTAACGACTGAGCCACCCTGGCACCCCTGGAGAAGTTTTCTTTGACAAAAAATGAACACTGAAATTCCATAAGTTAGAATGTTCCTCCTTGATGCAAATACTACTTGGTTGCAAATATTGCCCAATAACACAGTGGATTCATCTACAATAGTTTTACTATGCATTATCCTGGCCAAGGTCATACTTTTGGATTGTATATTTTATGAACAAAAGGATTTGGAATTATAGTTCCTGTAGGACTAAAGGAATAAATACAAATGATAATTCAACATGTTTGGTTATAAGCATCCATTCAATGTGTATTTGTCAAACACTCCTTCATGTAAGTCTGTTTCAGACTTTAACTGGATAAAGATGAATGAAACACAATCCTTAAAGAGTTTGTAGTTTATTAGGATGATCAGACAGGTTTGCAAATAATTTCAACTCAGGAAAGAACTTGACAATCACTTAGGTGAAATAAAGATGAGGCCATAGGAGAATTAAGGTGATAAAAATAAAAAACTTTTGGCTCAAGAATGAAGGAAAACACCTACAGCAGGTTGAATACTGTCTCTGAAGAAGATATGTTCAAGTCCTAACTCTTAGTACTTGTGAATGTGGCCTAGCTTGGGAATTTTG
Organism: Eumetopias jubatus; assembly: GCF_037043125.1. NCBI lineage: Eukaryota > Metazoa > Chordata > Mammalia > Carnivora > Otariidae > Eumetopias > Eumetopias jubatus. The sequence continues at coordinate 172,214,316 of NW_028274808.1, read as the reverse complement.
TCTTTGCAGATATAATTAAGTAAAAAGATCTCTAGATCAGATAATTTTGAAGTTAATGTGGGCCCTAACCCAATGACTGGTATTCTTATAAGAGAAAAGAGAGAGAGAGACTTGAGACACAGAGACACAAGGGAGAAGGTCATGGAAAAACAAAAGCATAGATTAAAATTATGCTGCCATAAACCAAGAAAGTCTGGAGCCCCAGAAACTGGAAGAAGTAAATGAGGATTCTCCCCTAGATCCTTCAGAGAGAGAGTGGGGCCCTGCCAACATTGTTGATTTTTGTATTCTGGCCTCCAAAATTGTGAGAGATAATTTCTGTTATTTTAAGCTATGAAGTTTGCAGTAATTTGTTATAACAGCCCTAGGAAATGAATATAACACCATCACAGAGATAACATTTGAGTTGGATCATGAAAGATGGATTGTATTTGGACATTCAGAGCCTATCACATACCAGGATGCATGGCATCCCTTGCAAAGGGAATACTTGAGTAAAGACTTGGAATTGGGAATGCTTTAAGAAAGAGGAAGTAAGGTTTTTAACATCCTAGAATAATAAATGAATGATGTGGGGAGGTAGAAGAGAGCAAAAGAGAATGGGGATGGGGGCATGGGAAGAGAAAGAGAAGGAATTGTGAGAAGGAACAAAAAGTTTGAAACCAGCATGAAAGCCATTGGAGAAAATAATGGATCAGAATGATGAAAAATACTACTCCAGTGGCTGAGGAACATGAGACCTAGAGAATGAGATTTCTGGTCACTGTTGTCCCTCCCAAGTACAGACATATGAGAATATTTTTGAGAGAGAACGGCCAGCCACTATATTTGCATGCATAGGTACTCTAATAATGTAAAAAATAGATTCATCTTATTTCAAGTTTTTATGTAATTTTAAAATCAGAAAGTGTGATGCCTCCAGCTTTATTCTTCTTCCTCAAGATTTCTTTTGGTTATTTGAGGTTTTGTGGTACCATATGAATTTCAGGATTGTTTATTCCATTTCTTTAAAGAATGCCATTGGGATTTTGATAGAGATTGCATTGATTCTTCAATCACTTTAAGTAATATGGAGATTTTCTAACATTAATTCTTCTAATCCATGAACACAGAATGTCCTTCCATTTATCTGCATCTTATTAATTCCTCTATCAATGTTTTATCATCTTCAGTGTACAGTCTTTCACCTCTTTGGTTACATTTACTCTTAAGTATCATTATTTTTGTTGCTATTGTGAATGTGATTCTTTTCTTAATTTCCTTTTCAAATAGTTTGTTGTTTGTGTCAGAAATATAAATGTTTGTCGACAGACAGATAATGCAATCTTTAAAATAAGGAAATTCTACCACTTGCAACAACTTGAATGAACCTGGAGGACATTATTGATGGGGTTTTGGAATATAGGTGAGTTTCGGTGGGGTAGAGTCCAGAGCCGACAACCAAGAAAGAATTCTTGAGATGTCTTTGGTGCAAAATGGTGGTTTATTAAAGCACAGGGATCAAACCCATGGGCAGAAAGAGCTGCTGCCCTGGGGTTGTAAGGGGTGTCTGATTATATACTTGGGAGTTGGGGGAGGTAAGGTAAAGGAAGGTTTAAAAAGGATTTTCGTATGTTAAAGAAGACTCATAGGATACCAGAGGCCTTGCCGTTGTCAAGTCAAGGTTGTTTTCCCCTCCAGCGAGGCATTACCATAAAGAGAGTTGGGAGCTTCCTGGAGGAACATTACACTCTGCCTGCTTCAAGTATCTGTCAATGGGCGCAGGTTATAAGGGCATTTAATTATATCTACATTTCCTCCTGGAAGCTAGGTTATTGATAGAAATGCTTTGTTCTTGTAGATTGCTAAAACGTTTGTAAACTGAGGGAGACTCATGTCTTGCAGGACTGTGATCTCTATAGGTTAACTATTTGTTTTTCCTCTCCTTAGTTTTAGGGCAGCCAGGAGTGCCTGAGGAATGTCACATATATCCCATGCGGGGGAGGGGTGTGGATTGTCAGTTTATGCTTTGTCTTCAGCCAGGCTTCTGTTCCCTCATCATTATGCTAAGTGAAATAAGTCAGACACAGAAAGACAAACTGCATAATCTCATTTATATGTGGACTTTAAAATAGTCAAACTGATAGAAGCAGAGAGTAGAATGGTGGTTGCCAGGATCTGGGGGAAGGGGATCTGGAAAGCTGTTGATCAAAGGGTACAAAGTTTCAGCTGTGCAAGATCAGTTAAGTTTTGGAGATCTAATGTACAGCAAAATCACTATAGTTAAGAATACCATATTATATACTTCAAATTTGCTAAAAGGGTAGATATTGAGCATTCTCAATATACACATACACACACACACACACAGATGAAAATGATAAGTATGTGAGGTGATGGCTATGTTTAATTAGCTTGATTATGATGATATTTTACAACGTATATCAAACATCAAGTTGTACACCTTAAACATATACATTTTTTTGTCAATTATTCCTCAATAAAAGCTGGAAAATATGTCTTGACATAATTTAAAAGTTTTTGTAGATAGAACTGTTTTTCCAATAATTAGTTTCCTGATCAACTTCCTTTCTGTTTAGGATTTACTACTTTATGCTTTCTTCTCTGCTAACCTCAATTCATTTACCTTTTTTATCCCATGTGGATTTGTTTGAATTGTTTCATATCTTCTAAGAGAGAAAAATTTATTACTTTGCCTTCTTACCTTTCAACTGATATTCCTTCAATGATAAACTTTTTTAGTTTCAAATTGTTTTTCATTAGACTTTTTTAAAAATAAAATCAGATATTTTGAATTATGGATTAAGTAATAATTAAGAAACATGACACAGTTCAATGGTAAGTCTCTTTGCCTCACAACTTTGATTTTTAAGCATAGAGTTTTGAAGGTTGAAAAACACTTTTACATACGTTATCTTATTTCCTCATTTGCTATTTATAATAGTGAGCAGTGGTAAATGGCTCTTAAAAAAAAAGCCCTGATTTATAGTATGTGACAATTTCTGTGGCATAAACATTCTCACATGGCCAATTTCAACCTACCAATGATTTAAAAGCAGGCTTGCAAAATTCATGAATATTTAACAATCAGCTCTTGCCAGTCAATCAGATCTATCACATTACTGAATGTTGGGATTTATATCCCCATTTTATCAAAGAAAAACGGGAGCCAAGACAGACTTTTGAGTAACTTTCTCAAAATCACACAGCTAGCATGGAGCCCAGGCATCCCATTCCATGCAACATGTTTTTTATACCATGACTCTAACTCCTTATTCATAATGATAGCAAGTTTTCACCAACTGCATTATTGTAGGTCTCCTGCCCATTCATAAAATAATTTGAAGTATATACAGATTAAAACACATCTTTAAAAAAATAAAAGGCATTTATAGATAAAACTAAATGATTATTTTTAAATGAAGCAAAGCAGTCAACAGCAAAGAGTATAGATATTCATTTATACCAACATTTTATTCCAGAAATTTGTCATTAGGACTACTGTTTGGAGAACATTTAATGAGAGCAAAGTGTAGCCCTTAGCTATGGTTTTATAAAATATGCAAACCAAATGTTTTCTCATAGATATTCAAAGGCAGATCATCTTACATTTACATAAAACTCAAGGGAGGCAGTTGTGTCAAGGTATATAGGAGATTAATAGAAAAAAAAAAACAACTGAGAGAAGTAACCTTTCTCTTAGACTGGCCTCAAATACGACATGTTTTAAAAGCAATTTTTACCTAAAACAAATTGACAATCTAACCCTTTTATAGGCCTATAAGGCCACCAGTCTGTATTTCTCAATAAATGATAGGGGAAAGCTTCAATACAAGACAAAAAGGGCAGGAGTCATTTCTTATTTGGAAAGTTGAACAGCAGGAATATATGTTCAGAGATGATCAGAGTACTTTAGCTGAGAAATAAGTAACAGATTTTGTCATAAGGAAAGACTATTATTTTCTGAAATAAGCCTGGAATTTTCTCCTTCCCACTGACCTCCCCAAACAAATCATCATTCCATTTGTCATTCACTTATTTATCCATTCATTCAACAAATACTGTGTGACTACCTACTATAGTACTATAGTATGAGGTATCCAGTTGGCAGCTGATGATTAAGTTTGCAGTCTTATAACATCCTTGTAAGAAGGAAGTATTTTCCACTCGAAAGAGGAATACGTTTTAAAAATTGTGGGGGAGATATTTATCTGATTGGATTACAATTTAAATAAATGTTTCAAATCAGTGTTTACCAAATAAATTTAGAACAGAATTTAAACATAGTGTTGCTCCTTATGCTGCTCTCCTCCTTATTCGGTCATACTGGTCACCCCAGCTCTACTACCTATCAGATCAACAGGTATTAGGAGTCTGGCCGGTTAGATATTTTTGGCCCCTACCACTTTCACAAATCAAAATGAAAATGAGAACAGCTCCTTGGCCATGGTGCTTAGTCTGTCAGGTTTTTTCTGTGGAGCCACACTAACAAGGTCAGTTTCCTCCATCAGTCACCCCATCTTAAGAATGTCAAGCTTAATACTTGTTGCCTGGGAGCCAGAATGCTTTGCACTTAAGCCAGCCTGAACTATGACTGCCTCTACTTGAGGTGCTCATTCTCATTTGTAATTAAGTTTGGTCTTTGGGTGTGCTACTGAATCCCTTGTTGCTTTGGGTTCCAGCTGTGCTACTTTTGATTAATAACACATCTAGATTATATTATGATAAACTGCTGTGATCAGGATTACTTTGTAAGTGCCCAGAAACTGATAGAAAATTAATCAACTAATGCATAATATCTAAAAAAATTAATTGTGGTTTTACTTTAAAAAAAATAAAAAGGTCAAATGTATACAGAATCATTACAGATAATATCAAAGAAAACCAAATTGACTCAGTCTATAGGAGGTTCATTTAAACAATCATAATAAGATCCAGTGCTTTATAAAATCAATGGTATACATAAAACACTTTTTAAATGGTGGTTCTAAGGACCTACAAACCAATTATGACAAGGCAAGATGATGTCTCTAAGCATAAATTGCCATAGTGGGGAGTTATCAGTCCAAGGGTAGAGACTAGGCAATACTTCTATGTGCTGAATCTTCAGCATAAAGTAATATATTTATTTGACACTGTTTTCTTTAGAAAGGTTTTTATCTCGAAGGAAACAATACAACTGCAAAATAAAATGCCAGGATTTTACTGCTGTGACACAAAAGTTGTGTAACTTTGAGCAAGTTACCGTAATGCTTCTATGCCTCAGTTTTTTTTAATCTTTAAATGTGAATATATATAGACCATGGTTTATAGATTATGTGAGGACTAAATGAGTTGACTCCTATAAATTACTTAGAGCAGTGTTCATCGTGTTCTAAGGAAAAAATAAATGTTAGCTACCATTACTATTATCTGAGGGTTGTTCCCAGGGCCAGTTTCACAGGTGTGTGAAGTGTACCCATGCTCTGAAGGGCCCATGCTTAGTTTAATGCTCTGCTGTTGCCGCCTTAAAATTCTTAATACTATTTAAATAAGAAGTCCCACATTTTCATTTTGTTCGCACTGCCCAAATCTTGGTCCCTACCCCTAGGATCTGGATAATTATCAAAGTGATCTTATTCTCTGACACCAATTTTTTCTTTCCTATCACTAATCTCTCACTTTCTAGAATCCAGGGAAGAAGGATTACTAAATGAAGGCCAACTTCATTGCTCCCTCCCATCTTAATTTCTTCTTTCCCTGCAGTTAGGCATAACACAAGCCATTCTGGTAGACACATCTGATTGCACAACTTTGCTTTATCACCTAAAAGAAAAGAACATTCAAGGCAAAAGAGCATTTTTAACATAAGTTGTTTGAGGAGCATATGTATTTTTCACATTTTACTTAAACTAAGAAATAGGTTTCAATGTTAACCAGTCTTTATGTTTGGAAAATCTAAATATGGTTCTAATATAGTTCTAATTATGTAGTATTATGCATTGGTGAATGCTGAGTCATGATGGAAATGGATGACCAATGTTCTTTCAATGCCATTCAAGTTATTTTTGTGTGTGTATGGTATGAGTGTGGGAGGTGTTGAAGTATGTGTATGTGAGAGGGGTAGGGGAGAAAGGCACAACTGAATTACTGAGGAGAAAAAAGAAAAGAAAAGGAGAAAGAAAAGAAAGAAAAGAAAGATGAAAGAAGGAAAGAAAGAAAGAAAGAAAGAAAGAAAGAAAGAAAGAAAGAAAGAAAGAAGGAAAGAAAGAAAGAAAGAAAGAAAAAGAAAGAAAGAAAGAAAGAAAGAAAGAAAGAAAGAAAGAAAGAAAGAAAGAAAGAAAGAAAGAAAGAAAGAAAGAAAAAGAAAGAAAGAAAGAAAGACCATTAGCTAGCTGATCATCCTCTAAATTTGGAATGTTCTTTTTAAGGCAAGAGCATTCAATATGAGATGTTGGTTGTCAAGCCATCTGGAGTGATATTGTCACCATATATGGTCAGTTGTTAAGGCTTTCTGTCCACATATATGCATCATAAAATATCATGAATCTATTTTCATTAAAACAAGCTCCTATGTAAAATATGAACATAAATTTTAATCAACTATCTACAAGAAAAGTGCAAGAAATCAAATTACAAAAAAAAAAGAAGAAAAGAGGAAAAACTTTCCTTCACAAAGTAATTGAATAAAAGCCCTGGTTTAAGAGTGACTATAGCCTATCAACCACTGTATTCTGTGCAAGAGGACCTCTTACTATGTTCCTGTTTTGGTGGTATCATTGGAGCTCTTGAACATTCACCATATTCCAGGCACTGTGCTACACAACAAAAATTTATTGTCTCACAGTTCTGGAAGCTACAAGTCTGTAACCAAGGTTCAGCAGGATTGGTTCCTTCTGAGGGCTGTGACAAAAGAATCTATTGCAGGCCTCTCTCTTTGGCTTGTAGATGGCAGTCTTCCCCTTTTGTCTTTTCTCACTGTCTTGTCTCTACATGGGTTTAAGTAGGCTTTTCTTTTTTTTTAAAGATTTTATTTATTTATTTGACAGAGAGAGACAGCAAGAGAGGGAACACAAGCAGGGGGACTGGGAGAGGGAGAAGCAGGCTTCCTGCCGAGCAGGGAGCCTGATGTGGGAGTCAATCCAGGGTCCTGGGATCATGACCTGAGCTGAAGGCAGAGGCTTAAAGACTGAGCCACCCAGGCGCCCGTAGGCTTTTCTTTTTGTAATGCAAGTTCCTGACTTAAGCTTTGATTTTTGAGGCAACCTCTTCAAAGATGGCTATCTCCAATAAACACATTGCCAGCCATACCTTAGAGAAAGAGCCAGGTTGCCCCTGCCCCCAGACTCTTATGTTTTAGAGATCTTGGTTAACTTTGATAACTGACCATGCACTTTTAAATTCCTGCTTTTATGTTTTAAATTCACCAATAAAGAGTGAGCTCACCCCTAAGTCTTCACTCTTGACCCAATAAGAGCAGAATCCCAGGCTTGTGCTCTCTCTCCCTCTTTCTACTCCAGACCTCACTGTGTAGCCTCAGGTGAGTCATGTAATTTCCAGGAATCGTAAGTAATAAAATTTTCTTTTTTAAAAGTGTTCTGATGGTTATTGCTGCGGATGTCTTGCAGTCAAAATAAGAACCACAAGGGCCAGTCCAGCCACAACACTGGTTAACAAATGTTAACAAAACAATGCCTATGTCCAAATTTCCCCATTTTATAAGGATATTAGTCATATTGGATGAGAGGCCCACATTACTCCAGCATTCACCTCATCTTCACTAATTACATCTGCAACATATTTCCAAGCAAGCTCACATTCTGAGGTCCTAGGAGTTAAGATTTCAATGTATTAATTGTGGGGACACAGGACACAATTAAACTGGAAGAAAGAGGGAAGAAAGGAAGGAAGGAAGGGAGGAAGGGAGGAAGGGAGGAAGGAGGGAGAACGAACTTCATTTAATTCCCAACAAGTCTACGAGTTTTAAGGAGTTTAAACGTCATGCCCAACAGCATGCAGCTACTAAAGGTAGATCAGAGGAAGCTTCATATTTAAACTTTGTGCTACAATCCATTAATTCATTCAATATTACTTAATGGGTACCTATAGGTACCAAGCACATTGTTATTCACATGTTTTCAAAGCTATGTTTCATAATAGTAGCATATATACACATACATACATATGATGTAATATTATTCAGTCATAAAAAAGGGTAAGATCCTGCCATTTGCAACAACATGGATGGACCTAGAGGGAATAATGCTAAATAAAATAAGTCAATCAGAGAAAGGCAAATACGATATGATTTCACTCATATGTGGAATTTAAGACATGAACAAAGGAAAAAAAGAGATGACCCCCCCCCCCCAAAAAAAGCCAGGTTCTTAAATACAGAAAACATGCTGGTGGTTGCCAGAGAAGAGATGGGTGGGATATGCGTAAAATAGACAAAGGGGATTAATAGTACACTTATCTTGATGAGCACTGAAAAATATATAGAATTGTTGAATCAGTATCTTATACACCTAAAACTAATATAACACTGTATGTTAGTTATACTTCAATAAAAAACAAATAAATAAAAAGAAAAAAGATACAGTTTCTAATTTTAAAGATTGTTTATCTGATAAGCACAACTCAAACCTGAACTATGTGTGATGACAAAGATGTGATCGAAGTAGTGCAGGGGTATGAAAGACTGAGCAATTGGTTGTTCTTCCTGGAAGATGTATAAAAGGGTTGTTCACAGGAAAGGTGACATCTGAGGCGGGTCTTAGAGAATGAGTAGGAGTTTGCCCACAGGAGAATGCAGGGAAGAACATGCTAGGCAAGACTGGAGCACGAGGAAACCCACCAAACCATGAGGGTATACCCCATGGATAAGGCTTAATTACATTGACTTTTGTTAATTCAGTGGGTGACATGAAAGAACTGTGATGGAATGTCACTCTCTCTTCTAGGGCTACCTCCCCGACTCCAAAGCACAAAGCCACTATTAAACAAATTTGTTGTAGGTCCCCTTTGGGAAATATGCTCTCTAACCGCAAATAAGAAATGGTGATCACTCTGTAAATTAGATTATCAACTATTAGCTTTGAATTAGTTTTCTCTGCTTTCTATGTGATGTTTTCACTTCAGAGAAGTCTGACCATGATCTCTGTTAAGTCTCCAATTCTGTGGACATTGTCTTGGAATTTATTGTCAGATAATCTTGGAGTGATACCTTCATAATATAATCATGTGGCAGTGTTGTTGTTTTTTTTTAATTTTTTTATTGTTATGTTAATCACCATACATTACATCATTAGTTTTTGATGTAGTGTTCCATGATTCATTGTTTGTGCATAACACCCAGTGCTCCACACAGAATGTGCCCCCTTTAATAGCCATCACCAGGCTAACCCATCCCCCCACCCTCCTCAGTTTGTTTTTCAGAGTCCATCGTCTCTCATGGTTCGTCTCCCCCTCCGACTTACTCCCCTTCATTCTTCCCCTCCTGCTATCTTCTTTTTTTTTTTCTTAACATATGTTGCATTATTTGTTTCAGAAGTACAGATCTGTGATTCAACAGTCCTGCACAATTCACAGCGCTCACCATAGCACATACCCTACCCAATGTCTATCACCCAGCCACCCCATCCCTCCCCACCCCCCACCACTCCAGCAACACTCAGTTTGTTTCCTGAGATTAAGAATTCCTCATATCAGTGAGGTCATATGATACATGTCTTTCTCTGATTGACTTATTTCACTCAGCAAAGCACCCTCCAGTTCCATCCACATCGTTGCAAATGGCAAGATCTCATTCCTTGTGATGGCTGCATAATATTCCACTGTATATATATACCACATCTTCTTTATCCATTCATCTGTCGTTGGACATCTTGGCTCTTTCCACAGTTTGGCTATTGTGGACATTGCTGCTATAAACATTGGGGTGCACGTACCCCTTCGGGTCCCTACATTTGTATCTTTGGGGTAAATACCCAGTAGTGCAATTACTGGATCGTATGGTAGCTCTATTTTCAACTGTTTGAGGAACCTCCATACTGTTTTCCAGAGTGGTTGCACCAGCTTGCATTCCCACCAACAGTGTAGGAGGGTTCCCCTTTCTCCACATCCCCGCCAACATCTGTCATTTCCTGACTTGTTAATTTTAGCCATTCTGACGGGTGTGAGGTGGTATCTCATTGAGGTTTTGATTTGGATTTCCCTGATGCAGTGTTTTTAAGATTGTAAATATCAAGAGGGCAGAATCTCGTATTACATAGTGGATGCTGTTGGTACCACGCCAAAATACCTTTTACAAACCCAAACCCGAGTAAATGATGGCTCACAGCTGCCCCCACTCCTTTTCCAACAAATGACCACATGCAAAAGTAATCCGCTACACATAGAGCTGACCTCAGTCCATAACTGACTGGCACAGGGGTTCAAACAGTGTGCCCCCTTGCTTCAATGTGGGACAAAGTCTATGCTACAAATGGTACTGTAGAGTTTCTCTATGATCAGACCAAAGCTAACCCCTTTCGAAACTACTTCCTGCCTTAATTTTCTTTCTCTGTTCTATCCTCATACCTCATTTCTTTCCCCTGAGAACACTTGAACAAGAATCCCTGTCTCAGGCTCTGCTCCTACACAACTTGGCACATAGCATGTTTTTTGAGAAATATTTATTGAACTGAAATTCAAAGCATGGCAATTATCAAAATCACTAGTCTTAACAAAAATCCATCTATACAAAGAGGTATATGTATTTTTTGTGGTTCTCCTAAGATCATTTTATAAATAATCTGATTTGCATTAAAATTAACTGTGGTTAATGATCTTGCCAGACTTAATTGAAATAATTTGTCTAAACACAATGAGGAAAATAATTCACCTTTTTTTTTCCCCCAACAAAATAGTGTACTATACATTGCCAGGAAGCATAGAGTTTGATGTATGCTTAAGCATACTCTTTCTACCTCCTAAAACATTTACTCTGTACTGATGGGTCAATACCTTAATTTATCATAAAATGAATTGATCTTTTTGTATTAAAAATAAGCATTATAATCAATTGAAATAACTAAAAAAGAAATAAAATACAATTGGATACTGTGCAAATCTTATTAATTTTCAGCAAATGAAATGGAGCTCAATTTTATTATTAGACTTTATTATGGAAAAGATACCAGAATAACACATTCTGAAATTTAATCATACCAAAATCCTCAGTAACTTTTGGAAAAGAAAATGATAAAAACAGACAGCCTTGAAAAATCAAGATTGATTTCTTTAATATTACTACCCATTGTTTAATTATATTCCTGGATGAAAGTTCTTAGTACAATATCAGCATCATGTTGAGCAATTTTTATTGTACAGAACTATGTCAAGGACAAAAGTAGGGAAGGTGATGTAGAATTGTTTTTTTTTCTCTGAACATTCTTTCAATACTTAATCTGAATATAATATTTAGCACATATGTATATGGGTTATGTATATCAATCTTTGTGTAAGTGAATACGATAAGAAGTTCTTCACACACACACACACACACGCGCACACACACACACACAAGTTTCCTCACACTAGAGACTTTTCTTACGCCTTTTGGTCATTCATTCTTGATGTTCTTTTATAAACGAACAGGTAAGTAATTGAGCCATCTTGTTCTAGATGCTTATAGTCAATGAACTTCCACGTTCTCATCTATAAAATGGGCATGATATAAGCCTTGTCTCTATCCAGAGTTATTGTGTGGATGATACACATAAAAACTCACTGTCAGTTCTAAAGTAAAAATCAAACCAGTTACTACTCTCATCACTTGCTCTTCTCCATTAACATTATCAGGTAGCCTCTCTTTTTAATCCGAAAAAAGATTTATATTTTATTGGATTCTCCCTCTTTTTGTTGCTTACACATTCCAGGTCAGAGTCTTTCCACAGAGCTTCCTAAAGAAGCATTTGCTTTTCAGAGTCAATAGATAATTTATATTATGATGTTTAAATCACTATGACTTTTTCATTTTAACTCCAAGGAAAAAAATGGAGGTATTCCACCTCAAAACTTCAATAATCTCTGAAGATTTTACCCAAATGCTGACATCATTAGAACACATGTGTGTGGGTGACTTTACCAATTGGTTTACCAAAAGGCTAGATTTATTATACACTCTCTAAGGCATTAATTAATACCCTGAAAGTGACCTACATATGGATAAATTCAATCTTTTTTTTAAAAGACTTTATTTATTTATTTGACAGAGAGAGAGCAGAAGAGTACAGGCAGAGGAGAGAGGCAGAGGGAAAGGGAGAAGCAGGCTCCCCACTGAGCAGGGAGCCCAATGCAGGACTCAATCCCAGGACCCTGGGATCATGACCTGAGCCAAAGGCAGTCTTTTAACCAACTGAGCCATCCAGGTGCCCAATAATTTCAATCTTGATCACATTGTATAGAACCACAAGAGAAGCATTAGAGTGAATATCACAACTGATTTCTCATATCCTAGAATATCCCTTTAAATCAAGTCAACATGAATGAGGTATGACTGTAAAATGAAGCTTCATTTTTTTATTGAACATAACAGAATTTATACATCTGAATGAATATCATCCTACTTATTAAAGTTTGTGACCATATTTTCTTAATTATATAAGACAACAGCTTTAATATTAATATTTAACCTTTTATTCTATATATAACTTCAATGATGGTGAGATTTGCTCAAGCCATTTTAAAAATTCACCTGTGAGAACTGCCTTCTTTTTTTCAAGCACTGCTCCTTTATTGTATGAGACATTTTTGCATTTTTAAAAATACAAAAGTTGCATGTTTAGCTTAATAATATAAAGCTAACGCCCATATAACACAATTCCATGAACTCCCATATTTTCATCAGCAAAATGATGATACTATAATCTAGATTAAGAAATAAAATATTACCAAGTCTTCCCAAGGTCCCGCATGTGCTTGTTCAAGATGTCAAGATCCGGCAATCCCCATAAAGGCAACTACTCTCTAGAATACTGTGATAATTGATTCTTCACCTTTAAATAGTTTTGTTAGGTAGAATCTAGATATGAGCAATGGAACCCTGAGTTCCAAGTCCTTAAGGTTAGGAATGATAAAGTAGGCAGTTAGTTAGACAAGAAGTGGAGGCGAGGACAGTGATAAATAGGTTATACATTAGAAGCCCAGGGGCTCAACATCCTGATCTTGTGGCTTCCAAAACCCTGGGGCTAAAAGACCAAGAGCCACAGGTGCAGAGCATGCACTCTCTTTCCTCTTCCATCTATGCCCCAGGGTAACCCCTAGACTCATTGTAATGTATTTGCATTGGGGTTATAGCTCCCGCCATGGGAAAAGGCTGCCATGACGGTTCTGGTACAAACTTTATAGGGTCAAAAACTCCCCCTCCCAACCTGTGGGAGGAGTCCCCCAAATGACTGGAAGCGGCCACCATTAGAGACCATCCTACTGAATGGTCACAGCTCTTCCCAGTCCAGAAAGACCCAACAAATATCCAGTCCCAAAACAACCTAGGGTCCAGTTCCACCTCACAGAACCTGCCAGCTCTCCCACCTTGAGAGTGTACCCTGCTTTGTGCTTGCTACTTTCCTTCTGGCTGTCTTTATTTGAGCTCAGATCCTCACATAAATCTTTTTGTGGGAAATCCAAGAACCAACACTTCTATTCACACATGCAGACTCTCCCACTGGTAACAGTTTCACCATCTATGTATTCATCCCAAAGTAATATGAATATGACTTATTTTAAAACCTGTAAATTGATCATATATTGTGTATGCTCTCTTGAGTTTTGATTCCTTAGCTCATCCAAATATTTCTGAGATTTATCTTTGTGCTCCAGTTTTGTTTTGGTTTTCTCATTTTCACTGAAGTGTAACCATATCACAATTTGTTTATTCATTTTAGTCTTAATGGACATTTGGATTAGTCCCAGTTTTTAGTTACTACAAGCCACGTTTCTATAAACATTCTGTTTATATCTCGGTACACATATGTGAGATTCTTTAGGGTATATATGTAGGAGTTGTAATTGCTGGTATCATAGAAAATGTATTTCTACTAGAGAATGAAAAACTGGTTTCTAAATTGGTTGTTCCAATGTATAAAACCATTAGCACATTGCTTTGCACCAGCACTTGGAATAGTCATTGCAATTAACATTTGCAATTGTCATTGCAACTTTTTCATTGTTGCCAATCTGTTATATGTGGAATAACATCTCATTGTGTTCTTAATTTACACAAACCCAAGGCACTCATAGAATATGAAATCTAATGGGGGATATCTTCCCTGAGTGAAAAATCCACATCCAGATGATACAGCTTTTGAGTCTATTGCATTGTACAATAGTTATACAATGTTGAATAGAAGTAGCTAGAGTAGACATCCTTGCCTTGTTCCCCATCTTAGGAGGAAGGAACTTATTATTTCACCATTAAGTATAATGCTAGCTGTGTTTTTTGTTTGCTTGTTTTGATTTGGTTTTGGTTTCATTTTTGGTAGATAACCTTTATCAGGTTGAAGAAGTTTCCTACTATTCCTAGTTTGGTCAGAGTTTTTATTGAAAGTAGGCATTGAATTTTGTCAGATACTTGCATTATATCTATTGACTGAATCATATGGGTTTTGTTCTTTAATCTATTAAAGTGGTCTATTTCATTAATTTATTTTTATATATTACAGCAATCTTGCATTCCTGGGATAAATCCCAGGGTTTAATTCTTTTCTAGATTTAATTTGCTAACATTGAGTTAAGGATATTTGCATCTATGATCATGAGGGATATTGGTATTGGTTTATAGTTTTCTTTTCTTATACTGTCTTTGTCTTTGTTACCAATGCATCATCGGCATTATAAAATGAGGTGAAAAACATACCCCCACCCCCCCGCCCCGGGGCGCCTGGGTGGCTCAGTTGGTTGGGCGACTGCCTTTGGCTCATGTCATGATCCCAGAATCTCAGGATCAAGCCCTGCATCAGGCTTCCCACTCAGCGGGGAGTCTGCTTATCCTTCTGACACTCCCCACCTCTCGTGCTCTCTCTCCCAAATAAATAAATAAAATCTTAAAAAAAAATACCCCCCCACACCACACACAATATATTTTCTGAAAGAGTTTTATAAAGGAATGGTGTTATTTCTTCAGTATTTTCTAGAATTCACCATAAATGTCAACTGGGCTGGGATTTCTTTGGGGGAAGAATTTAAATTTTAATTGTCTCACTTGTTTTAAGTCTATTCAGATTCTCTTTTTTTTTTCTTAAGTCAATTTTGGCAACTTGCCTCTTTCTAGAATTTTTCCATCTTACCTGAGATGTTTAATTTGTTGACTTAAAATCTTTATAATATACCCTTATAATCCTTTTAATTTCAATAGGGTAGAATAGTGTTCCCTCTTTCACTTTTAATTTGGTATTGTATGACTACTTTCTTTTTTTTATTTGTTAGTATGATTAAAGGTTTGGCAATTTTGTTAATCTTTCTGAAGAATTAACTCTTAAGTTTTATTGATTTTCTATGGTTTTCTGTTTTCTCTTTCATTGATTTCCTCTGTAATCAATACTATTTCATTCCTCTTTCTTACTTTGGATTTTGCTTTCTCTTTTTTCTGGTCTCTTAATATGGAAGTTTAGGTTATTAATTTGAGACTTTTTTTTCTTTTCTAATATAGGTGTTGGAATCTATTAATTTCCCTCTAATTGATGTTCTAGTCACATCCCATAAATTTTGATATGTTGTATTTCACTTTCATTGAGTTCAAATTCCTTTCCAATTTCCCTTCTCTTTTCTTCCTTAACCCATCTAGTGATGTTTCTTGACGGAAAGTCTATTTTGTCAGGTATTAAAATAACCACTCCAGGTTTCTTTTGGTTACCGTTTACATGATATATTTTTTGGCATTCTTTTACTTTCAATCTATTTATGTCTTTGAATTTAGGGTATGTGTATTATAGACTTCATAGAGTTGGATGTTGCTTTTTATATACATTTGGACAATCTCTGTTTTGTTGGGATATTGAGAAAATTTATATTTAATATAATTATTGATATAGTCTGCTTTATATTTGCCACTTTATTATGTTTTTCAAATGACTTCAGTCTTTTCTCATCCTGTTTCTTTCCTCCATTCTTTGATGTTAAATATTCTTTTATATATATATATATATATATTTTAAGATTTTATTTATTTATTTGGGAGAGAGAGAGAGAAACAGCATGAGAGGGGAGAGGGTCAGAGGGAGAAGCAGGCCCCCCGCTGAGCCGGGAGCCAGATGTGGGACTCGATCCCAGGACTCTGGGACCATGACCTGAGCCGAAGGCAGTCGCTTAACCAACTGAGCCACCCAGGCGCCCGATGTTAAATATTCTTTAGTGTACCATTTAAATTCACTTCTTAGAAACTATGTTTTATGAGTTATGAGTTATGTTCTAAGTGTTTACTCTAGGTATTGCACTATGAATCTTAACTGTCCCAATCTACTTCAGATTAATACTAGTTAGTTTCAGCAAAATTTAGAACTTTGCTCCAATGTAGCTTCCTTCCCGTCCCTTGTGCTATTACTATTGTATATATTACATTTATATGTATATTATAAATCCAACAACATAATTTTATAATTATGGCTTTAAACAATCTTCTGTCCTCTAGGGAGCTTAAGAGATAATGCAAAATATTTTATAGAGTCTTTTTTGTTAGCACACATAGCTACCATTCCTGGTGATTTGCATTTCTTCCTCTGGAATTGAGTTACCATCTGGAATTGTTTTCTATCCACCTGAAGGCTTTCCTTTACTATTTCTTATAAGGCGGGTCTACTAGCCATACATCTTTTCAGCCTTTTTTTTTTTTTTTTTTAGTAGGCTCCACACTGGGATGTGAGGGGCTTAAACTCATGACCCTGAGATAAGACCTGAGCAGAGATTAAGAGGCAGACAGTTAACCAATTGAGCCACCCACGCACCCCAAATTTTTCAGTCTTTATTTGAGGTTCTAAGTACTTTTTAAAATCTGTGGCTTAGTGTCCTTCAACAGTGTTGAGAAAATTCTCAATCACTATAATCATATGTTTATGCCTTTTACAATTACTCACTAAAACAGTATTTTTGTAAAAATGCAATGTAGTATATATGCCTGGTCAATGTACACTTTCTCCTCCAGATTTTTAGCAACATAGTTTTACCTACTATGTTGGAAATTTCTTGCCCAGTTGGGGAAAAATATATGGTGTATAATATAGTTTTTTATCCTGTGTGGTAAACTGAGCTACTATACACAGAGATTAAAAAAGTATAGCAAACTAAAATCTCAAACTAGAGAAAACCATATATCTTTGGAGAGCTGAAAAAGCCTTCAACTCTGAAAATTTTATTTAAAGAGAGAAACACATTAAATAAAGATACCATATAATAAGAATGTGGTATGATATATGACATAATAAACACAAAATCTTTAAACATTTTTTTTTTTTAAATAGGGGCAGGGAGGCTTTATTTTTGACATTGTTTAAATAACTTTAAAATGCAAATCTTTCCTTTTATGTTTCAGAGAGCATAACAAAATCTATCATTAAGCAGCTTTTTTCTATCCTTCCTTGGTCTCGCTTTAAGAATGTTTTGTTAAAGGCCAGGTTCTATAGATTTTCAGTAAGCAGAATTCCCACTGACTACTGTTGACTGCATAGACATTTATCTTTATAAAGCTTGAAGGGCCAAGTGTACCAATATTCATTAAGGAAATTACTTCCAGTGCAGAGAGGTCAGCAAAATTTTAATGATCATTTAGGTGCATCATGATTCTAAGTCACAAAGGAAGATAATGAAAAGTTCGGTTTTAAGGAACAGTCCCAAAAATTCTTTTATGTTATCTTGAACCTGGCCTAGTTGACCTATCCACTTGTTTTTGTTTTTGTTTCTGTTTTTTAATACCCTATACATTATAGCACATGCACCTTCTGGTGTACCTTTAATCATGTTATTCTGCCAGCCTGAAATGCCCTCTCTACTTGCTAACCATTTATCAAAATGGTTTCTGTTCTTCAAGATCTACTCAAGTTCCATCCTTTTCATGGAGCCTCCTACAGTCCATTCCACACCCACCAATAGGATTCCTCCCCAACCCCCCCCAACTCCCACTGCACCTATTACCATATCAGTATCATTTGGCTGTCATTGTTTTACATATTTATTTTATTTCCCTTAATTACAATAATCTATTATGTTTACATAAGTACTTTATAGATTTTATATCCCTTTCTTCATTTAAATCTCAGAATGGAGTGGTGGACAAAAGAAGGCTTTGATTTAATATTCTGATTCTTAAAATAAGAGCTTTGGAACTTTAGGAAATGTATTTCGTCTCTTTTAGTCTCAGTTTTCTTCTCTGTAAAGTGGGGACATATAATGCATTTTTAACTGTGTTGTAAAGATTAAATGTGAATGTGTAGCTAGATAACCTAGGAAACTGGCTCCCAGTAAGCACTCAATAGACATGAGTTTCTGTGCTCTCAACAACTCTATGGTAATGTTATTATCAAAATTTATTATCATATGCTACATTTATAGCATTCCAAAGTATATCCACATTAGCTATTAGGAGTAGTATAAAATTTTACAGATGAAGAAATTGAGGCACGAAGGATTAAAGTGACCACACAAGCTCTGAAAGTTTGATTAACTCCAAATCTGGTGTCTTCCCACCTCCACATACTTATCAATCTCTCCTGAACATAATTTGATCACCAAATCCAAGAACAGTAATGGGCATATAATACTCACAAAAGCGATAATTGATGTAGACATGTCAATGTTACACTGAGCCCTGCTGGCTACCATAGCTTCCAGAGAACCTGAGTGCACATCCCAGGGCACTTCCTTATCTGGAGCCTGCAGCCCCACCCAGGAAGCAAAAAGGTCACCAAGGCAATTAAACTGGATGATGATGATGTTGCATAACACCAGCTATGCAGGGCATGCTATTATTATTAGCTCATCCTGTTATCTTCTACCCTCATCCATCTCCACATGTTCTCTCTTTGCCTTTTCTCACTCCATCTTTTATCTCCTCCCTTCTACACTTCTCCTGGCTCAATAACTTCAACATTTACTCATTCGTTCAATCGTTCTGTACAAATAAAATACTTTCAGAATTGCTTTACCATACCACCACAACAAAACAAATCCACTCAAAAGAGTTCGGGGGTGTTTGCTCTTTTTTTCCCAGACTACAAGACTGAGAGTATGTAGTCAAATTCTGTACAAAAAGCTACTTGGATCAGTCCATTTATACATTTTCCTTCTTTTAGTATGATTTATGTTCTTTGCTTAAAAAAAGTGGGGTTTACTTTTTTAATTTACCTTCTCAATTTTTTTCCTATCCTTATGATTTAAAGTTCTTTTTTGAATATGTAGAACATGAACATGCTTCCTAAGTCAAGGGTATGCAAAAGCTACATTCAGAAATGTGTCACTTCCTTGTCTTTCTCTGCACTTTGTCCCTCATTCCCTGTAGGTAACTAGCTTCGTTGTTCTCTTAGGTTTCGTCTTGGGTTAATTTTTGTGAAGATACCGTTTCTTTTTTTTTTTTTTTTAAAGATTTTATTTATTTATTTGAGAGAGAGAGAATGAGAGATAGATAGCACAAGAGGGAAGAGGGTCAGAGGGAGAAGCAGACTCCCCGCTGAGCAGGGAGCCCGATGCGGGACTCGATCCCGGGACTCCAGGATCATGACCCGAGCCGAAGGCAGTCGCTTAACCAACTGAGCCACACAGGCGCCCAAGATACCGTTTCTTATTTACCCATCTTTCTCAAACACAAGATAGCACATGATATTTATTTCTTTGTACTTTGCTTTTTTTTTTCACTTTAACAATTGCTGTTGAATAGCTCCTCAATGTGACTCTGAATCAGAACACAGACAAAAACCTTTACTTCTACAGCTGCATCGTTCTCCATTGTGTGCAAGGACCACAGTTTATGCAACACATCTCTGGTGCTTGGAAATTTGGGGGACAACTAATATTTTGCGATTATAAATAAATAAATAAATACTTATATGTATACATATGAATACACATCTATCTCTAGGGTAAACTAAATTCCCAGAAGTAGGACTTCCAAAACAAAGGGTAGACTGTAGACTTTAGTGGCTTCTTATTCTCACCACCATGTGTGTCAGTGCTTATTTTCCCAAAGCCTCCACAACAGAAGCCTTTTTTTAAGTTTTAGAATCTGTCCCAAAGTGCTGAGTAAGTAGTGTCTCCGTATAATTTTAATTTGTATTTCTTTTGTTGTGATCACTGGATATGTTTTCATGTGTTTAAGGATGATTTTAGATAGCTTTTTGCTCATTATTCTCTAAAATTTTGGTATTTTCCCCTATGCTTTTATAAAT
This sequence comes from Eumetopias jubatus, assembly GCF_037043125.1. Classification (NCBI taxonomy): domain Eukaryota; kingdom Metazoa; phylum Chordata; class Mammalia; order Carnivora; family Otariidae; genus Eumetopias; species Eumetopias jubatus. The sequence goes on along the minus strand of NW_028274808.1, from coordinate 172,193,926 downwards.
TTTATCAAGTGGTTTGCAATATATGTTGCAAATACTTTCTCCCACCTTGTCATTTCCCTTAGACTTTCTCAAATAATTTTTTTCATATAAAAGTTCTTTGTAAGTTATATAGTCAAATTTCTATGCCTTTTTTTATGGCCTCTGGATCTTGAATCGTAGAAAGCCATTCTTATCCCCATGTTTTCTTATAACATTTGTATAGTTTCATTTTCTTAACATTTAGTTCCTTTTTTACAGCTTTTATATTCACATTTACAGTTTTTACACTTAGGTCTCTTTGGACTTTATTCTTTTTAATAGTGTAGGAAATGGATTTAATTTTATCTTTCTCAAAAAACACTACAGGTTTCCCGACATCATTTATTAAAAAGCCCATTTTCCCTAGTAATTTGATATTCTGCCTTTCTGATATTCTAGTTTTCCAAATGTGGTTGCATTATTTGTATTCTTTCTGTTCTATTACATAGGTCAGTCTGTTTATTCTTATACAAGTATATATTGTTTCAATTACAGAGGCTTTTCAGTTTGTTTTTCTACCTGCAGAGTTCATTTCTAACCGACACAATGTTCTGCAAGATGATATGTATAGGTAGAAAGCTCAATTCTTGGGAAGGAAGAATATTATAATTTGTCATCTTTTATGAATAAGGTATTTCTGCTACTTTGCACTCAACAAACTTTATCATTCGATCTTTATTATTATCAAGACACTAAAATAGCATTTGAAAGACTACCACTTGCCACTTACAATTATAGCTTAAAAAGGCATGTTTTGAAAGAAGGAAGCTAAATATTGTAACATAAAAAAGTAACCTTTTCACAATTTGCTATCATCTGTCCACGTTACAAATAAGAGTCCAAAGGTAGGTATGAGGATCTTGGTACAAAACTAGTTCCTAGTTCATACAGCTAGTGTAGCTCCAGAAGTAAACAGACAGAGCTTTGGGGTGGCAATCCAGTTGGAAAGAACAGTTAGGGGGCTGGCATTCCATGTATACAATTATCATACTGTTTTAGTTCACTTCGTGAACTTTCACATCAGCCATTTGTTAATGTGCAGTAGAGATCATGGGGTGGTTGAGATTGCTGGGAAGAGGGCTTCAACTTCATTCTCCTCACCCCACACACATAACCCAAGCACCACCACTAAAACCGGGGGTGGGGGTGCCCTTAAAACTTTGGACCCAAGGAATAAGGTAAAAGAAGGCTAGTGCGATAGGTAATACCTCATTGCGATATCACTATTGTTTTCATTCACAAGTGAACATACTTGTATTGCTCAACTTGGTCACCTCAGGCCAATTTTGTCACTCCAGCTGTATTTTTTTATTAGACTATAAACTCTTGGAAGGCTACATTCATTAGGACACTTTGGATTGCTAGTGACAGAAAGCCAGTTCCAAGTAGCTTAAGCTAAAAGGAAATTTATTGCCAAATATTCTTGGGAATTCTAGGAGTGGACACACCTTAACAATGAAATTCTGGACTTGAATTCATTTTGCATGAAGTCGAGTTGGCAGGCAGGACAGCTGTCAGCAGCTGCAGGCTCACATAATCTTAGTTTAACAGCCACAGCAGAAAGTACTTTTCTTTCCATGTGAATCACTAAGACTCTGACCTTGCTTGGCTTATATGCCTATCCTCAGCTCTAGCCATGGTCATATATTCACTCTAAAAGAGGATTTCCCCAAGGAGAAGAGGCTGCCAGACACCAACAACAGGTCTACTTCAAAAACTGAATCAAAATCTAAGTCATCTTTGTATCTTCCACGGGCCTTTGACCTACTGGATTTTCAATCACAAGATGCTAGAAGAGCAAGGTACTGTGCTAAGAAGAAAGAGGTAAAGTGGAGGCAGAGCAGATCGGCAAGTAAGAAAATGGATGTGAACAGAAGAGAAAAATATACAAAAAGTAGAAAATAAGATGAAATTTGTCTTAGCTTTGTTTTATATATTTGTATGGAGATAAGGAAAGCTATCATAGCTTTCTTTATGAGAAAAAGATTTTTTTTAAACATGAATAATCATTGGGATAATTTTTAGAGAGTCTTTATAAGATGTCAAGGAGTTTATCCAATTCCTCTCTTGATTTGGTTGTTGTCAGCTGCGGCATGTCTGTTACACTGTTACATAACTATAGATACCTTGATGGGCAATCCCAGTGGGTTTTGTGAGTATCTGCTAACTATAATTACTGGTGTTATGCATATGAAGATCCTGAAGACAATTAAATTGGAATGCCAAGGTTACTTAACAATTATGGACTTGAATTGGTAGCCTAGCCTTTCACCACCAATTTTATCACCCAGTGCCAAAATTGTATCATTCTTACCAAAGAAAACACGAATCAACACTGAGGATGTAACATACAGATGGCATCCACACAGTTCTCTACCTAAATCAACCATTTTTAGTCTCGTATCTTTCAAGAGATGGAATACAGGGTTCATGCAAACACGTGCACTCATGCAAATACATTCACTAAAACAAAGCATCACCAAACAATAGTTTACTGTTGATTTAGAAATTTAAAAGGGTTGTCATGTTGCATATATATACATATATATATATACACACACAGTATATGCACTATATATATATGCACTATATATAGTATATGCACTATATATATAGTATATGCACTATATATATGCACTATATATAGTATATGCACTATATATACAGTATATGCACTATATGTACAGTATATGCACTCTCTCTATATAGTATATGCACTATATATAGTATATGCACTATATATATAGTATATGCACTATATATATATATCTATGCACTATATATATATATACTCCCAAAATGCTTGCCCCCTCCTCCATCTCTGTCTTTTCCTCCCTTTTCTTTTCCCTTTCTCACCTCACAAATTGCTGTATCTATGGTCCTAAAAAGCTCTCCTTCCCAAAAGTCTGAGCACTATCCCTTACATGCCCTGTGGCTCAGGTCTACCACCCAAGAGCCTTATCAAAAATATTTCAGCAAAAGTCAGACTTTTGCTACAAGAGATTCCAATATGCAAGGCAATAGAATACAACTCTTACAGATAATAATAATAAGCAATAATAATCTCCTATATTTACTGAATCAGTCACATTTACGGTCAACCACTGTGCTAAGTACTTTATAGGCTTATGACATTTGATCCTTAGACTCGTCTTTTGATGTTGGTATTATTGTTACCTTTGCTTCTCAGTTGCCTAAGGTCACATATTAAATGACAGAACTGCAATTTCAACTACAGTGTACTATAAGTCCAGTGCCCTGGGTTTTTTGTCCAAAGCAGAATACTTTTTGGTATACTGACATTTAGTAATTGCCATTTAGAAATCTTCATTTTATATAAAAAATCAGTTTCCCTACATAGCTTATTTGGGTCACTGAAATATTTTGGTTAAAGTAAATAAATGGTAAAAGACCTAATCTCTTAATGTCTTAATAACAAAGATAAATATGGGCATAATGCTTTTTACATATATTGGTTCATTTAATTATCACCATACACTTGTAAAGAAGTCACTTTTGTAGTGCATTTTACTGGACAGTAAGTGAGAGAGCCAGATGCCCCGACTTCCAAACCTGAGCTCATCTCATTCTGCCACAGGGGCTAAGCTACCTGAAGTTAGCCAATGACATTGAGAGATGGGCATAAGAATTGACCTGAAGGTTGCACTCATATGTCCCTGTTGTCACCTAGAGGATTTTTACATCTGCCTCAATTAGATCAAAAGAACCTAGGAGAGAAAGGACTAGAGCATGAGCCAACACAAAGAAGCACATCTCAAGAGCCGTGAGGGACAGGAAGAAGAAAAATAATCTCTATTTCTTTTAGCATGTCTAAACCTCCCATTTCAAATCCCTGTCTCTCCTGTGTAATTTATGTGGGTGAGGAGACATAACCTTAGCAAAGCAACCAACTACTTTTCCAATCTCTTTTCCTACCTTAGGTTACTGTTCTAAGAGTCAGAAATTCGTTCTTCTTCCCTAAAGAAACAAAAGCAAAAAGGCTTTGATACTGTTATCACAGTTCTGGGCAACTCCATTTATTCTAGGTAAGAAGCCTCTTTTGCCTGTGTCCTTTTTAAATTTTGAGCATGTCTTAGAGTTCCCTGTGCAACACTACTTGTTTAACCTAACTCAAACCTTCCTCTTTGCCTAGATCATTATCAAATAGAATTGAAAGTCTCTGAGGACTAAAAATATTTGGTGAAGCATCAGCCAGTTATTTGTAGTGTTACAGGCTGCAGAGGATGGGACCAAATATGGGCAGGGATCAAACTTTATTTAAGGTAAAACATTGAAAAAATAAGACAAGTAATATTGAGCAGTGAAGTGAATATTATTGCCATCAATTAGGAGTCAAAAGCCTGAGTTCAACTTCAGGTTTAGCGCTTAAAATCTATCTGATTTTGTTAAGTGGCTAAATTCTCTCATCCTCAGTTTTTCCGTGTGTGCAGTGGAATTAACAGTAGCACCTATCTTCAGAAGTCTTGTGAGGATTACATAAACTAATATATATGAGACGTTTAGAACAATACCTGACACATATTAAGAGCACAATAAAAAAAATCAGGTATGTGAATGCAAATAGTTGTAGTTGATTGGATCAGAATCATAGATGATAAGGGATCTCTACAAAGAAGGTGCCTGCATGTCATTCAACCGAAGGGAATAGTCCTAGGGAGGGTCTCTTGGCAACTAGGTTAGACCTTTAGTGCTAAAGTCTAGATCCTGCATTCATTTGGTTTGCTCTCAGGGTCTCTGGATGCATTCTAAAATTTTCTCTTTTCTCTTGAGAAAGACAGAATTCTTGTGTGGAACTGGAACATAAGAGAGGTAGAGAATAAATCCCCTCCCTGCCCTACCCCAGCAAACAGAAGATGTTAAGGGACCTGTTATGCAGAAGCAGAGATAAGAACAGTAGTGGCTATTTGAAAATCTTCCTCGAGATAACCCAGATTCAACCTACAGCCCACTGCTCCCCGGGATCCCAGGAGAGAGTTGCACAGAAGTCCATATAAAGAGTATTTTGTTTTAAAACCTCTCTAGAAGGGAGGTAAGTTATGGATTCTAACTTTTCCTTAAAGCTGGCGAGCATAAAAGATGTGTTTATAACATTCCTTCTCTAGAATAAGGTCTGAGGAATTGAGTGGAAGCACCTCCCTGGCTTTCATGTCCTGACACAGTACTTCTCACACTGGTAATTTTACACTTTGTTCTTGATTATTTTACCACTGCCTATATCCCTCACTCAACCAAAACTACCGTGAGAGCAGAGATCCCTGTCTGGTTTTGTTCACCATTTTATCTCCAGTACCTAGCATGGCTGCCTGACACTAGATGTGCAATAAAGATTTGCTGAATGAATTAATGAACTAAGAAAAGAATATCTCATTCTTTCTCATCTATGATCCCCAGAAGAAATTATTCTGACAATTGTGCATATCAACAAATGCGGATTTTAGCTGATAATTGCTGAAATATGCAAGAAATAAAGTAATAATCTGATAACATCATATCAAAATCTTAACTTCTTAAGAAATTAGAATATCGTGTTACCATAAGTCCATCTTCCTGCATGGCAGCCATCTACTTAAGCAGAATAGCTGCCGTCCTTTTTCAACAGAAGGTTATATGTTCTCTAGTGTCCCTGAAGTACCCCCCCAACTTCTCATTGTCTCATCTACACCAAGGCTAAGTTTCAGTTGCAATATAAAAAACTAAAAAAATAATACTATTGAAATGTCAGAACCATTATGCTTGATGAATTCATTCATCTACCCACATAGTCCCTATAGGCATTTGAATTTATGACCTTGAGTTTATGCCAGAAGAAAAATATATTGGTGAGTCAGACAGTTTCTGACCAAACTATGTAAGATTCAACATAGAAAATGTGGGGCAAAGTTTCAGGGTAAGATTTTAGGCATATAGCTCCTTCAAGGAGCTGAAAACATACATTTCCCCATCTATGGAATAATACCCTGCCAAAGAGACAGGTGATTACACCTCCCACAACGAACACCTACCCTCCTGGCTGTCCTCTGCCAGGATTTGAGCAGTTCACCTGGCCTCTCCAGATGTAAAAGCCATTTGCACACTGAGCTCATAGTGGCTGTATATTTATTTTATAGGAAGAGGTTTGGAAAGCATGGAGTAAACTCATTCTGGCTATTTAGAATCATAATTTTAGCATCAGAAAAAAATTTAGGAAGGTTTTAGTAAAACTGTCTTTCTTGTCTTTTTCATTCTTTGTCTGTCTTCCTTTTTCATTCAGGCCTGAGCTTGATATGTCCTGATTGGGTTCATATTGCCTTTTGGGGAAGTACGATGTTAGATGACTCAACCAGAAAAGAGTAACAGATGGTATCAGTGGTATTGAAAGCTATTGCCAAAGTCATAAATTGTATACTAGCAAGATGTGGAAGGTAGAGTAATGAGTCATTACTCTGCTGTTTTAAAGTTCCCAGAGGCTGGTTTGAAATGAGTTTGCCTATGTAGTCCCAGTGAAAATTAAATTTACCAGTGAAGTTTTACCAAGACATTCTCCCTATTTCTAAGTAAAAATAAACCCAACACATTTTATCCAGCATATCCTGAGTCCAAATTTTCTTTGACGAATGCCAAAAAAAAGGAGCATCATGTACCCTTAAGGATTCAGAATTCAAAAGAACCTATCTTAACCATGTTTCCTTATCTGTAAAATAGAGCAACCTAACTCCATGACCCCTAAAGTCATGTACTTTATAAGTTTCTTCCAACCCTTGCCTCACTTTCAATCTGTTTATATTTCTGTGAAAGAAAAAAAGAGAATAACACAAATCAAATTTTAATCAGATATGTAGGATAATATAAGGTATCAGAAGAGGAGAAGATCATTTTATTTAAGATAGACATGGATTGAAGTTTAGACTCCAGGCAAGTCAGAGAAACAGAAATGAGCTTGGTTGTGAAAGGAGGGGAAAAAACTGTCTCCATTCTGTGGAGGATCCATGTTAAAAATATTCTGAGAACTTCAGTTAAATAAAATAGAGCCATTAAGAAAAGATTTTTAGATATAGTGCTGTGAAATTAGGCATAAAGCTAAGAAAATGAATTCTTGAGAAAGAGTGTGACAACCAGAAAGTTGTGTTTGAGGAACCAAGCACTCCAAACTTATTTATCTATTAGTTGCAGGTCTGTTCCCTTAAAGATTTATTTATTTTGAGAGAGAGACAGAGAGCAGGCAGAGGATGCGGGAGAGAGAGAATCCCAAGCGGACTTCACACTGAGCGCAGAGCCTGATGCGACGCTTGATCTCCGGACCCATGAGATCATGACGTGAGCCAAAACCAAGAGCTGGACACGGAACCAACTGAGCCACTAAGTGCCCCAGTTTGTGCCCTTAAACATCTCCCCAATTCCCCAGCCCATCCCCAGCAACTGGTAACCATAATTCTATTCTTTTATTATGAGTTCAGCTTTTTAAAATTCTACATATAAATACAAATATCATGCAGTATTTATCTTTTTTTCTGTCTGACTTATCTCACTTAACACAATGCTTTCAGGGGTCATCCATGTCACAATGGCAGGATTTCCTTCTCTCTCATTGCTGAATTATATTCAACTTTATACACATACCACAGTTGACTGATTATAGTCAACAATACTGTGTTATAAACTTTAAAGTTGCTAAGAGATTAGATCTTAATTATTTTCACCATAAAGAAGAAATAATTATGTGACATGATAAAAGTATTAGCTAACTCTACAGTGATAATTATATTGCAGTATATGAATGTATCAAATCAACACATTGTATACTTTAGACTTAGACGATGTTATATGTCAAATATATTTCAATAAAAACAATAAAGAAGTAAACTAAATTTTAAAAAATAGCCCTAGGACCCCTGGGTGGTGCCGTCCGTTAAGCTTCCCACTCTTGGTTCCGGCTCAGGTCATGACCTTGGGGTTCTGGGATGGAGCCCGGTGTCAGAATCTGCATGCTTAGGCTGCGATCTGCTTGGGATTCATGCTCGCTCGCTCTCCCTCTGCCCCTCCCACTCGTGCTCTCTCTCTTCCTCTCTAAGGGAATAAATAAATAAATCTTAAAAAAAAAATGTAAAAAACACAGCCCTTTAGTATTGTGGGCTACAAGGATAAGTAAATAAACTAACTGTGACCTTTTTGCCTTAGGCTTGGGCTAGCAAGTTCTTAGACCAGGTGGGGACAGTGCAGGATTAAAAGAATTGCCACAGGAAAAAAATGTGGAGAGTATAATGATATATTTTACATACTAAGGGTAAATGCAGAAAAGAGAAGGGCATTTTATAAAGGAAGATAAAAATCAAGCAAGGACAAATTTGTTACATTTAAAGTGACTGCAGATTATCCCAGTGGAGGGGTCCTGTAAATCAGATTGGAAACTAATGAAATAAAGTCTAAGACTGTGGATTGAGAAGGCAGACGGGAAGGAGTTCAGCTCTCATCTGGGCCATTCTAGCTGTGAGTCCTTGGGCAACTTTTATTATAAACCTAACTGAGTTACAATGAGGGCTGAAGATATTTACTGGTGAGGAAACAGTGTGAGACTGACAGAGGAGACCAGGAAAGAGAGCGGGCAGGTGAGGCAGGGGTATGGGTCCAATGACTGAATTTTCAAAGATGTTCAGGAAATGAAAGCACAGAAGCAAATACATAAGATAGAGGAGAATGAGCTGAAAGATTTGGGAATATATAGACTTAGGGAAGGGAGAGAATTTAGAAGAGTGAAAATGGTACCACAGATTGAGGATGGTAAGAACCCGTACTCAACAACTAAAATATTATCATGAGCATTTCAATATATTTGTGGGAGAAGAGACTATATAATTCTTGGTTAAAATGTAGTGAATGATAGAGAAATGAAAAATAAGTCAACAGTGTTGATTTAAGGAGGTCAGGTCAATAGCATAAGCTTAGAATCTTGGAAATTACAAGCATTTGAAAGCCACCTAACATTTTCATTGTGGTCACTTTGCTTGTATCATTATATTCTAGATTTAAGAAAGCTGATATTGCTTCAAGCTTGCATTAATTTATAACACATGGTATATGCAATAATTATAAAACTTTTGTCCTAAAGGAGACAAAAGAATAAGGAAAACAGTTCTCTCATGCTTACTCTCTCTCTTTTTTAAAAAATATTTTATTTATTTATTTGTGAGAGAGAGTGAACTCAAGCGGGGGGGTGGGGGAGGGGCAGAGGGAGAAGCAGACTCCCTGCTAAGCAGGGAGCCTGATGAGGAGCTTGGTCCTAGAACCCTGAGATCATGACCCAAGCCAAAGGCAGACGCTTAACCAACTGCTTACTTTATCTCTTGTATGGTACTAATGGCAGTTGACTTTATGAAGTACCACTGCTCATGGCTGATTCAGAGGGCCTGGACTTAAAATCTGGCTCTGCAATCTTCCAGATGCATGAGCCTGAAAACATCAAAGCAATGTTTCTGTTTTCTCATCTAAAGAATGAGAGTAACAACACTGCTAACTTTATAGGATGTCCTGGACATCCTATAAGCAAGTTAATACATGTTGAACACTTAGAAATGTATGTTGTACATAAGATCTTAATCAATGTTAGCTATTATTGTTAGATAATTTATTTCTTGCAGTAATCTCTGTCTTCTGACTTTTCTCAATATGACTTGTTTAAAATTGTGAGTCCATGTATCATATAAAAAACACTTGTTTGTAGATTTGCAAATCAGTCTCTGGAATTTAAGTCACTGAATTGGTTTGTCTGAATTTTGGCTAAAATACACCTAAATATACCATAATAACCATTATATGTACTGTAATTTTGAATCATATTAGTCATAATGATAATGCTAGCCTGTGGCTAGGTATTTCCCAAGATAAATGAATTCTCTACTGCTTCTATTTCTTTGTGCCACTAGGTCCAAGGGTAGCCACAACTGACTAGGCAAATCTATCCTATATACAGCCCATAATTTAGCTCCCCCAAAATGCTAGAAAAACTAGTAGAGGGGAATCAAGCTTTTCCTCAACGAAGGAAAAAAGTCATATCTTGGGCAATATATAGAAATGTCCATTAGACCTTTCTGGCATGGAGTTAATTTTGTTGAAGATATATAGAAAAGGAATGTTGACCTAAGTGAAATAGACTTTGCCAGGACAAATGTAACCATGAGAATGTACATCCTCCTAGGAATCTGTGGAAATCTTGGACAGGATTTTGTAGACACCCAAGTAACAGAATCGAGGCTTCAGAGTAATTCCCTTGATAGCAAGTTGCAGAGAGTGCCTCATTTATATTTGGTATGCATTTAGACATAAGCCACAGGTTTCACAACAAGCCAGAATCTGTAAGGTACAAGCAAAGGGTAACTTTATTCATTTGCATTTCCTCCTATGGGGACCTGTCCCCCTCTGTCTTTTGTATGAATTCCAAGGTTTCCATGGCTTTCCCATTAACTCTCAAGTAATAAAGCATCTTGTCCAGTCTAATAGCAAATCTTCCCACTCACATCCAATGTGAAATGTCTCTATTTACTCAGCTTAGACCTGCCTTGAAGGAAAAGTGAAGGAAACCTGCTGTGGGGGGAAAGGATTAGGGAGGGTTTCTTTCCTACTTCTTCACTCTACCTCTTTCCCCTCAGTAGCTAGTGACATGGGTCCATCTAGCATAGGAGCAGAAGATAGAGAAAGAAAAATCATAAACTAAATCTTACCTTCTGAGTTATAATCTCAGAGTAGTGCCATCTGGGTATAACAGATTTTCAATCTTGGTTCTTTTACACAAGGGATTTCATTGTGGGCCCCTTAGGAATATTTATCCCCAACAACAATGTGAGACCATGTGTATCTGGTCCCTTTAATGCTTTCTCTTCTTGGATTCCTGCAAGTCCCAACTGAGGTAGTTTCACTCCTTAAAAAAGGCCTGGTCAGGCAAGGATTTTCCAAGACAACTTGTAGCTGGTTCACTTTTATGGGGTCTGCATATGACTCATTTCCCTGCAGTCTAAGCCTCACTGCTTAGACTTTTCTAGGTATGAATCAGGTGCCAGGCCCTATGTCCCACAAGCTACAGATACCTGTTTCTTAGTCCGGGTTCCTTAAACCAAAGCTTGAAGTGGAGTTGAGAACATTTAATTGATTCAGGAGACTCTTAGAAGAAAGGGAGTAAAAGTGAAGCAGGAATAGTATAAGAAAAGACATAATCATAACTAAGTTTCATTTCAGCTGATCCCATAAGAGCCTCTGGAGCAAGAACAGAATTGGTATTAATGTAAAGCAAAGGAGCCCACACACCCTTTGTGCCAGCTATTGTCAGCTGCATGCAGCTTCAGCTAGGGCCTGAGCCTTACAAGGCCAGTTAGGGGGCCCTGGGCAAGGATGCTAACAGCATCTACTACACTCATCAAGGTTTTGCTAAGTTTCTGTCGCTAGACTCAAAGTTGTGGGAAAGCACTCTCATCCTCTCTCCCCATGTGGAGGGGCTAAAAATGAACGATATACTACTCTCCAAAGAAATTCATATTCTTGCCCTCCTGAATGCTTTAATGAAACTCTAGTCTTTCCTTGGAGTAGCCTTGAGGTGGCTGATGAGTCAATACTGATAGAACTCATTTCACACCTGCTAGCATGGTCCACTTTGATATTCAGTCACCTCTGCTATGAGATCTAGAATACTTGAAACCTGTTGTATTGTTCTTGGCTTTCATTGAAACTGAAAAAATACGTAAACTTACATTTATCTGCCTTTTAACACCAACCTCTCAGAAATAAGGGATGGTAAAATCTGAGGCTCTTGGCATTAAGGTGGCAAAGGGAAGCAGAGATAATGGTCTGTGGTCCAAGAAATTCTGGATGTTTCCAATAGACCTCTTCTGTTACATAAACCAGAGAGCCTTGTGTTCCAATACTGATGCCTGCATCCTTTGGATATTTCTGGAGTTATGTAGAGCAGCGAAATTTGGTTAGAATTAACTCACTGATTCTGTAACAATTAAAGATTTTCTTCTGAAAGACTTATCATTTCTTTGTGCTTTCTGTGGCAACTGAGCTGAACCCCCTTCTCTTCTCAGGGGCAGGTGACCACGACATAATGATCTTACCGTGGGCACAGGCCTAATCAGCACTCGATAAACCACATTTGGCACCAAAGAATTTCTTCTGATCCTGCCCCTATCTTCTCTGAACAACCTCTCTGACAATAATAGTATAAAAAATTTTTGCTTAAAATTTTCTTTACAGTTGTTGATTAGGAATGACAAAGGATGCATTTGCACCATGCAACTCAGTAACCCTCAGGAATCTTTATGCCAGGGTTAGAACCGGAACTGACCACGGCTTGATACAGAAGAGAGAGAGAGACAGTGGTCTTTTTGCAAGAGAGAAAGTCACTGAAGGCAATTTCCACTTTAAAGGCAGCTATTGAAGAACAATTTGCTGATGCCTTTTTAACAGCATTAATCTATTTTCACCTTTTTAGTTTTTTGCTATTAGCGGCCAATAGCTAATGTATTTCCGAACAGTCCCAGTTTGTGAAACACATATATTGGTTTTCGATGAAAATATGACAGGCAGAAAGATTGCCTGAACACTGAAATCATTCATAACTAAGCAGCTAGATCTCTCTGGAAAGTGGAGCACAATTTGTTGAAAATGTGGATAAGTAAATCAAATTTGCAACTAGAAGATGGATAAGTTCTGAAGACATAACGCACAGCAGTGTGATTAGAGTTATCAATACTGTAATACATACTTCAAAGTTGCTAAGAGACTAGATCTTAAATGTTCTCACCACAAAAAAGAAATAATAATTACAGGACATTATAGAGGTGTTAGCTAATGCTATGGCAGTAATCATATTGCAATATATAAATTTATTAAATCAACACTTTGTACACCTTAAGCTCACATAATTATAGGTCAATTATATCTCAATTATATATACTATTTATACATAATATATTATAATATATATTCAAAGAAGAATCATGGCCAAACTCTGAAATTTTCAAAACTATATATATTATTGTATTCACCAATAAAAAGATTTTCTTGAAAATTATTAACTTTTATACTTTCATTTAGATTTTTTACCAGTTCTTAAATGAGTGAATGGCATAGGCAATCTGGAATTGAAATCCCCATGTAATTACACAAACATAAATACTAGTTAGGAGAAAAATTACTACCCTAAAGGGATTTCTAATTAAAAACTAGCTGAAAGGAACATGTTATCTTCCTCAAGTTTTCTTTCTGCTGTATAAGGTGAGGAAAGAGGCATTTAGACAACTGTTCCTTTATTTGAGAACATTCAGGAAAGTTAAAGAAACAGGATATTGGCAATGAATATCACGGCACAAGGGGCAACTGGGGAAAGGAGCAGAGATAGCAACAGAGTAATCTTTTTGTGAAGGAATTTAAGTAAGGCTACATATTGTCTTTCAGTTAATAGTAATAAAATAAACATCATTTCTTTCTTATGGCTAAGAATCTTGTTGAGCTCTGAAAAATATAGGAACTAAAGAGAGTTTCTAATTAGTTTCATTATAATAAATGAATTGTATCACACAAGTTAAAAACTACCTTCACCAAAACTTAGACCTAATTTTTAGACTCTTCATAGAGCCTCGGAAGGACCTTGAGTTTATGTTTAAAAATCTTTGAATTAGCACTGAGATCGAATACCAAGACTGATGTCATTGCGGGCTTTGGTGATTGAAGTTAAACTATGGATAGTCATGTAACCTTTCTAAATTTTATTGGCTCCGCAGTAGGCAAGATAAAATACAGTGTTTTTTTTTGTTTTGTTTTGTTTTTAAACCAGATCTCAGTTAACAGGCCCAGCAAGTGACAAGGAGTGATAAGCAAGAAATTTAGAATTGGGTCAATGGTTTTTGTATTTTGTTTTCTGGAGGAAGATGACCCTCGCTGGTAAAAATGATGGATAATCCCTAACACACAGCAGGTATGCAGGGGGCTATGAGGCTCTCTGAATGGGGGCAGCATGGTGGAAGAGAACAGTGTGCAACAGGCCTCAAATAAGAACTGCTAAGAGTCTTTTCTTCATCAGAAGCTCAAGGACTGACAGGTCCAGCAAAAATGCCACGTACCTAGAGTTTACAGGGAACATGTTCATGGTGAGAGGCAAAGGAAAGTGGCCCAACCTGGGACCTAAGACCTTTAAAGATACTAATCAAATCACCTGTAGAATTGGCTGCATTTATCTTCCTACTGAGCCTGGGATGAATTATCTTTGCTCTAAAAATGATCAATCTCTTTGCTTGAGAGGAAGAGAAAGAGCTTGAGCAAATTATTAGACAAGAATTAGACCTCAAAAGAGGACAAAAGTAAAGGACGTCATACCAGCAACAACAAAAATAATTGCTTAGGAGCAAAATAAAATTAGAACTAGTAAAAGTACATGACACGTGATGAAGAGAAGGAACTACATGTCAGATTTAAATAACAGAAGAGACCTCTATCCTGACCTTACTATGTCAGACTTGATCTCCTAAAGAGGCACCCACAAGATAAAAAGAAGGATTTACAGGAAGAAATCTGGGCCCAGCCTTTGGAGTCATATACATGTGGTGATGATTACTGACATGCTTTGCAGCCAAGGAAAATCATAGGTCCTAACTGGAGGTGCGGGGTCTTCTTAGAGAAGCACGGTCCAAAATAAATTTATTGTAAGATACACATGCAATTTAAATTTTTCTAACAGCCACATTAAAAAGAAATAGGCAAACTAATTTTCATAAAACAGTTTATTCAACCCAATCAATCTAAAATGAGTCCATTTCAATATGTATTCAATAAAAATTATTAGAGATCATTTTAAAAACTGTGTATTTTATAACTTCAGTACATTTCATTTGGGACCAGCCACTTCTCAAGTGCTCAAGAGTTACATGTGGCCAATAGCTGCCATATGGGACAGTTCATTCTTAGAGTGGGAATTTAAAACATGGCAGTAAGCCAAACAAGGCTTCTCAGGCTGGATAACGATTTTCTAAGTTTTAGTTTCTCATTCCCAACTCATTCTTCCTCCTCAGCAACCTCACTCAATCAAATATTTCCTCTCTCACATTTATATGCAACCACCAGGTGGTTGTTAGTCACACCATTAAAATTTTCCTTCTGTCCCCAACAACTTCACAGAACTTGCTTGTGCCACAGTAACAACTTTCCTCTAGTACACAATACAGTGACACAATTTAGTCTTCTTTGCCCTAATTGTAGCAGTATCTGCCCTCCTCTTTGGGCTTCCCTAACGTCAAGGTCAACATGACTTGGTCTAAGTCCTCCTTCTCTTGCCACTTCTTCTTGATCTCTTTTCAGGCCTGTCTAAAACATAGTCTGTCTTCTCCATCAGGAATTCCTGAATTCTCTGTCCAGTCAAGAGCAGAGCATGCCTCCTTAGTGACTAGAATCAGTCACTTATCACCACTTTTTTTTCTACTAGTTCTTTTAACTCCACTGTTATTCGGCCATAGTGCCCTGTTATTTTACTGATTTTGTATTTCCATTCCTCTTGTTGTTACTTTATTTTGACCACTGTCAAAGAGACACAAGGGAAGAAACATCTGGCTTTGAAATATTTCTTAACCTCGCTGAATATCAGTTCCTTCATATCATGCATGTGAAAAATACATAAAATAACATATAATGGATATTCAATATTCCTCTACTAAAAATTCCTCAAAGGACTCTCTAGTCTTCACAATAAATACAAATCCCATAGCATGGCCCACAAAAGTGCTTATGATCTGGCTCCCAGTTTTATAACTTTCACTTTAAAATCATTTCTTTGTTAATACAAGCTAACTTATATTTTTCTGGAAGCACCTGTGTGTGTCTTTATCATCTTGCCGCCTCTGAACAATGTCATGAACAATGACATGTTCATTGCAGTTATTCCTACCGGATGGCTGCCTAATAACTTTTATCTATTTATCTATTTCTAGACTTTGCTGAGATATGAACTCCTACAAGATTATCTTGATACCACTCACCCTCTCCGTTTTTACATATGTAATCATAGCACTCAGTTAATAGAATTATAATTATATGTTCAATTATTTATCTCAGAGGCCTTATCTTAATGGTTACCAAGCCTCTCCAATGTACATACTTGAGAATAAAAGAAAATGTGAATGAATGAATGAATGAATGACTTAAGGTAAACATTTTGTGTGTGACACTCAAGAGTTTGGAAATCAGAACTGAAATAACATTAAAAGTGAAGAAGGAATGAGAAGGAAAACAGATGGTTATATTGATGACAAGAAAAGATAGGATTTTGGTTTCTTAACCAAGATATACTATAGTACAATGATGAGCAGACTCTTGGCAACTATCTAAGTGGTCCTCTGGAGAACTGGAATTACATATTTGACATGTACTTATAAAGAGAAATTCAAACCAAAGTTTAAAGGAAAGACTGACTTGGGGAAAATTGGGAAAAGAGTAAAAACCAACAGACTAATTGCTATTGCTGGCAAAGCTATATAATAATTATGTGGAGAAAACAATAGGCATAATGTTACTTATATGTAATTATGGGCTCAAAAATTGATGTAATAAATTGATTAAGTTTGAAATTAATTCTTGGTATTTCATTTGGAGGTTCTAGTCATTCATCAAATTAGACTAAGAAATTTCTATTAAGCAAGAGAGGGTTAGTATAGATAATCTGAAAATGTAATTCTCCAAATATAAAAGAACATGGATTTGTAAGCATCAGTAAATATTAAGATATCACACACTACATAAAAAAAATTATAACTGAGGAGAGAAGATGGACATAGAGAACAGAAATGTTGTTGAGTCTACTGAAGAGATTTGGGGAATACAGACAGAGGGACCTCCATCCCTCTTTTTTGAGTAGAGTCCGGAAGGGTGACAAGATTCCAAAATTTTCCAATTGTTTGCATAGTTCAAGAATAAAAGATATATACTTGAGATTCTAAGAATGTGGATTTAAGTCAGTATCATAAAGGACCTATCTTATGAGCAAGACTCATGGAAGATTGAAATATTTTCTTCTTCCAGAGTGGCAATGCCCCAGAGATCTAGGGCATTTGAAGGCCCCTTGCAGTTGAGATGAAGAGGATGTAACATTGACATTCATGAACCAAACACCCTACAGGGATATAAAGGTATCTTTGGGCATCAGTGTGGGCTGCCCCACACTCAGAGCCTTCACAACACTTACGCCCCTCAGAACATGGAGAAACCAGGGAGGATGCTGAACTGATTGAGATAGTTTCTGCCACGTGGCACAATGAGCGTTTGTGGTAGAAATTTAGTTCAGTTAAAGAAAAATAAAGGAAATTACATTTCTTGCCCACCAGAATTATACGGTGACAGATTCTTGTTAATTAAAAAAACAACAACAACAGTTATATCAATGAGTCTTTTAACAATGACATGACTTCTTTATTGACGTACTTAGCTCTGCTGTTGGGGCCTGGAAGACAACCAATATGAAGTGCTACAGAAGCAGGTCATCACTTTGACAAGAAAATAGTCCACATGCTTTCTGATCCTGATCCACCATGATGATGGCATCAATTTTCACAGTGTATCAGAGCTTCAGTGCATTGAAGTAGCAACAGTTACTCTGAATGGGAAAGTAAAAGGGTGTCAAAACAGCAAGGGTTTTAACCTGCATCTTAACAAAATTTTAACCATAAAAGGACTTGAAGAAGTTTGTGGAAACACAAGCTTAGCAAGTGTTGTCTGAATGGTTGTGCCTTTTATGCTTTGTTGAAACCTTTATCCGACTCTGAGACTAATCGATGATAAGATGCTGCCAAGGATAATAGTGGCTCCATCACACATGGGCAGTAATAAGATGCGAAATTATATGAATGCTTCTTGTGGGGAAAATAATGACAAGAGGAATTCAGTGTTCACAGTGGAAGAAAGTTTTGTGAAAAGAAAAATTGTCATCTTCGCCACGTTTTTCTAACTGTGCTACAGACCTGCAGGTGACAGAGCTGTAACTGAAAAGTTTATTCTCTTGCATCTTATCAGCTTTTGACAATAGATGATTAGGTGCTTAGGTATGATATATCAGAAGTTATTTAATGGGAGAGTTCCTATGTGGTTTTTTTTTTTTCACTTAAAAACTATTAATATGGTAGTTGCATCATTCTATGGGGTATTTGATTTAAAAATGTTTTTAAAACTGCTGAGACATTCACAAGTAACATTCAATTATTCATAACTTTGTGTCTGTAGGCATTATTTTACCCTCTATCCTATGGACACTGGCAGGGGTAATCACTGAAATAATTACTTTTACAGTATCGGATGGCAGGCACCATTCACTGAAAATTGTTGATGAAGAACAGCATCAATATTAGATCTACTAGGAGGAAACCTGATACACTCAATTAAAATAATTAATAACAAAAACCACAAACTAACAAGTATAAATAGAGATAGAGATGTTAACAATCTTCATTTATCACATTTTAATTTATTAAAATTCCTGACCACAAAGTTGATTTTTTACATATAGTTTACTTTGGTAGATGAAAACAAGACATAATAAAAAAGAAATTACTGGTGGAGGCTTTCAGACAGTCATTTGCAGAATTTAAAACCAGGACTCAGAACCTCAAGCTTGGTGTCACGGATAGAGTTATATTTCAAGTGACATTAATGATTTCTTATAAATTTGCCTACATTTGTTATTTTATATTAAATGATTCTTAAGCCATATACCATCATAAACACCCAATGTTGCTAATGATTGCAAATGGAAATAGCATAGTAGTTATGTAGAATTACATAGAATTCCATAGCTACATAGAATTACATGGTAATTCCAGAAAGCTGAGTCTTTCAATATATTTTTATTATAGCCTTGTCATATCTTCCCGTGTGCTATACCATACTATACCATATATGCTATATGTTGTGCTATGTTATACTATATCATATATGCTACACACTAGGTATACTGTACTATACTATACGATATATGCTATATACTATGTATACTGTGCTATACTATATCATATGCTATATACTGGGCATACTGTGCTATACTATACCACTTATGCTATATATTAATGTATACCATGCTATACTATATGATAGTATACACTGTACTAATGGCACATAGTGTTCTATTACATACTAATATACATTGTTTCTATGAAAACACAATTTAAATGTTTCAGATGTATCTCATTTGATCCACACAACACATAATATAGATACAATTTTATTCCCATTTTCCTGCATGGAAACTGAGCAGCAGAGAAGTTAACTAACTTGCCTGGGTTATCTAATAAGTGAGGGCTCCTGTTTCTAACTAGGATTTTGAAGTCATACATGTCACCGATCATTCTATGTCACCTCTTATAGGTTGAAGCCTACATGGTCTTTGCACTTTAGAAAAGGTGTTGAAAAAAAGATGCTGAATATGTTGGCTAATTGGAATTTTTTTTTTTTAAGATTTTATTTATTTATTTAAGAGAGAGAGAGAGACACAGGGAGAGAGGGAACACAAGCAGGGGGAGTGGGAGAGAGAGAAGCAGGCTTCCTGCCGAGCAGGAAGCCCTATGTGGGTATTGATCCCAGGACCCTGGGATCATGACATGAGCTGAAGGCAGACACTTAACAACTGAGCCACCCAGGTGCCCCAGCTAATTGAATTTAAATAAAAATTTTTTAAAAAGTTGCTGAAATAAGATTTTCCCTTTTCCCATTTTTGGCTGAATCCCCAAAGCTAAGAATATTTATTTAATGCCTGAACATTTTAGAAAGAAAGAGTGCACCATCCTTAGAGAATTCATTAAGCAATAACCGCTAAAACTCAGGTTGAAGACCTCTAAGCTATCATTGACCTTGAACATAACTAAAGAAAGCCTTGAATATTGAATAGGAAAATAAAGATTTCTTTAGAATGAAGAGTTCTTTTAGAATGTAGTGTCTTTCCCTTTCCTACTCCATAGTATGGTATGGTTACTTCCCTCAAAGTAATCTTGGGATATCAATTCGGGTTTTTTTGCCACCACAAAATTTAGTGGCTTAAAATAAGCATTCATTATCAATCAACATTATACATCACATCAATAAGAGAAAACTTAAGAACCATATGATCATTTCGATAGATGCAGAAAAAGCGTCTGACAAAGTACAGCATCCATTCATGATAAAAACCCTCAACAAAGTAGGTTTAGAGGGAACTTGCCTCAAAATAATAAGGGCCACATATGAAAAACCCACAGCTAACATCATCCGCAACACGGAAAACCTGAGAGCCTTTCCCCCAAGATCAGGAAGAAGACGAGGATGTCCACTTTCACCGCTTTTTATTCAACATAGTATTGAAAGTCCTAGCCACAGCAATCAGACAAGAAAAAGAAATAAAAGTCATCCAAATTGGTAAGGAAGAAGTAAAACTCACGATTTGCAGATGACATGATACTATATATAGAAAACCCAAAAGACTCCACCAAAAACCTGCTAGAACTGATAAACAAATTCAGTAAAGTCACAGGATACAAAATCCATGTACAGAAAGCTATTGCATTTCTAAACACTAATAATGAAGTGAAAGAAAAAGAAATTAAGAAAACAATCCCATTTACAATTGCACCAAATATACAATACCTAGGAATAAACCTAACCAAAGAGGTAAAATACCTGTACTCTGAAAACTATAAAATACTGATAAAGGAAATTGAAGATAACACAAAGAAATGGAAAGACATACCATGCTCGTGGGTTGGAAGAACAAATATTGTTAAAATGTCTATACTACCCAAAGCAATCTACACATTTAATGCAATCCTTATCAAAATGCCAACAGCATTTTTCACAGGATTAGAACAAGCAATCCTAAAATTCATATGGAGCCACAAAAACCCTAAATAGCCAAAGCAATCTTAGAAAAGAAAAAAAAAAGTGGGCGGTATTAAAATTCTGGTCTTCAAGTTATATTACAAAGCTGTAGTCATCAAAACAGTATGGTACTGGCACAAAAATAAACACATAGATCAATAGAACAGAATAAAAAATCCAGAAACAAGCCCACAATAATGTGGTCAATTAATCTTCAACAAAGCAGGAAAGAATTTGCAATGGGAAAAAGACAGTCTCTTCAAAAAATGGTCTCCTTCCCAATGTTGGGAAAACTGGAAAGCAACATGCAAAAGAATAAAACTGGGCCACTTTCTTACACCAGACACACAAAAAATTCAAAGTGTATTAAAAATCTAAATGTGACACCTGAAACCATAAACATCCTAGAAGAGAGCACAGGCAATTTCTCTGACATCAGCTGTAGCAAATTTTTTCTAGATAGGTTCCCTGAGGCAAGGGAAACTAAAGTAAAAATAAATTATTAGGACTATATCAAGGTAAAAAGCTTCTGCACAGCAAAGGAAATAATCAACAAAACTAAAAGACAACCTACAGAATGGGAGAAGATATTTGCAAATGACATATCTGATAAAGGGTTAGCATCCAAAATATATAAAGAACTTATAAAACTCAAGAACTTTTAATCCAATTTAAAAATGGGGAGAAGACAGGAACAGACATTTCTCCAAAGAAAACATCCAGGTGGCCAATAGACACATGAAAAAACACGAGTCAGAATGGCTAAAATCAACAACACAAGAAACAACAGGTGTTGGCAAGGATGTGGAGAAAGGGGAACCCTCTTACACTGTTGGGAATGCAAACTGGTACAGCCACTCTGAAAAACAGTATGGAGTTTCCTCAAAAAGTTAAACATAGAACTACCCTGCAATCTGGTAATTGCACTACTGGGTATTTACCCAAAGAATACAAAAAGACTAAATCAAAGGGATAGATGCAACCTTATGTTTAGAGCAGCCTTATTTACAGTAGCAAAGATATGGAAGCAGCCCAAGTGTCCACTGACGGATGAATGGATAAAGAAGATGTGGCGACTATTTAGTAATAGTCTAATAATAGACTATTACTAAACTATGAAAAAGAATGAAATTTTGCCATTTGCAGTGACGTGGATGAGCTAGAGAGTATAAAATGCTTAAGTGAAATAAGTCAGTCAGAGAAAGATGAATGATATGTGATTTCACTCATGTGGAACTTAAGAAACAAAACAAATGAGCAGAGGGGGGAGAAAAAAACAAGAAACAGACTCTTCACTATAGAAAACAAACTGATGGTTACCAGAAGGGAGGTGGTTGGGTGGGGATGTGCTAAACAGGTGATGGGGATTAAAGAGTGCACCTGTCATGATGAGCACCAAATGATTAAAATAAAAACTTAAATAAATTGATTATTGATAAAACAATCAAATAAACAAAAACAACCACTGATTTAGCTCACAGTTCTGCAGTTCAGCTATCAGGGCTACACTCAGGTGGGCAGTCTCCTGGTCTTGGCTGGGCTCATGCTTCTGCATTCAGCTGTCTGATCAGAGGCAGATGGCTGATTTATCTGAAGTGGGACTTCGGCTGATATGGCTCCTTTAGGTTCCATGTGGCCTCTCATCTTTCAGCAGGTCAGCTCATGCTTGCACACATGGCAGAGGAGGAAAGGGGTCCCAAGTGGGAAAGTACAAATGTGCAAGGTCTTTTGAGTCAGAGCCTTGGGGACAGGCCCAACATTGCTTCTGCCAATCCAGCTTAAGTCTGCAATTAAGAGTGGAGATGTGGACTCCACCCATTGATGAGAGGAGCTACATGGTCACATTGTAAGGATGCAGAAAATAAATGGAGAATTTGGGGCATTTTGCACTTTACCCTACCAAGTAAAGCATATTCTGGGAGAACTGCCTGAAGAGTTTGCCCTGTATCTTTTGAAATTTTGTTGATTCAGAGCCTGGCATATGACTTATAGATGACAAGACTAAAATCAAGGCTATGGGATGAGAAAGAGAGAGGACTATAGAAGAAGAAAGCTTACTATCATATGTGTGGGAAAATATTCGTGTTTCCTGAGGGATTTGTGTAAACCCTGCAGAGTTAGGCTGAGTTACATTGAAATGTCTCTATCCAAAAGACCTCCTTCAGGCAAGTCTGTTGTGGAGCGGATTGCTGGGAAATAGGAACAGAGGGGAAAATATAAATAGCCCGACAGCAGAGGTTTTTGGCCCCACTGGAAAACTATAGTTAGAGGAACCTAATACTTTGATCTTAAAAGAGTAATAACCAAATGAATAAAAATCCCCAATATAGCATATGAGCCTTGATACCTGTCCTCCCACAGAGCACAGTACACCAGATCACATTTCCAGCAGCCAAGTAACATATTTCTGACTCTTCTGTATCTTTTGTACCTTAGCTTCAATCCTCGAGGATCTGAAGCAGTGAAATGATTGAGGATGAGGAACAGAATAGATGAGCAAAGGTAAGTATGAAAGAAACCAGTGACATCAGTGAGCAGCTACACGACAATTTGCTATGACCATTTCTTACCACCTCTCCCACCACTGCCCAGGTCCAGGCCTCCATGAACAGTTATGGATTATTGCATGAACCTCCTCCCTACTTGTATCCTTGCCCACTATTGTCTAGTCTCAACACAACCAAGGTGACTCTTTTTGAAATTAAGTCAAGTCATGTATTCCTCTGCTCAGACGTCCTTTCTTTTACACTAAAAATCAAGACTAAACAATGACCTACAGGCCTGGAATGGACATGAGGGTGTGCTCCTCAGATCTTCCTTCAAAAAAAAAAAAAAAATAAGTGGACCTCCAGGTGCTCAAAGGACAGTTCGCCGATGGCTTCTAGTTGTAGCATCCTACTGTCTACTGCAGCATTTACAGACACAGCATAATGAGGGCCTAGACCCAGCTATTCTTGCCAATGCAAGACTCCCCTTCTAGGAAATCTTTGCTCTGAACCATTGGTTTGGCTGAGACTATATCAAATATGAATCACAGTTAAGATTATCCTTGCTCAAGTCTCTCTTTTCCTCTTGCTTTCCACAGATAATAAAAATAGAAGAGAAACACCAAAAAGACTACAGGGTCAAAAGATTTGGATTCAAATACTGTCAGAGGTGACTGGTTGGTGACCTAAACTGAGTCACCTCTCTGACAGTCAGATTTCACATCTGTAAAATGGGGATATTCACACTTAATTCACAGGGGTTTTGTGTGACCCCGATTTATTCAAAGTAGGTAAACGTAAAAGTGATCTGGAAGCTATAAAAATTGCTATGTGGTTATAAATGGAATCCAGAAAGAAGTGCTGATCTTTCCATGATCATTCCCTGACAAACATTTTGGCTAATTCAAATCCAGAGCATGACAATTTATTAAAAATTCCAGTCAGTATATAGAAAAGAAAAAGGGATAGAAATAGAAATAGTCTCCTGTATTGGAAATCTGTTTTCCTCCTATATCACCCTCCCCATTCCTTGCAAGTGAGCCCTGTCTGTCTTAAAGATGATAATGGAAAATGAAGGGGAAAAACTCATGCCCTTAGAAGGAATCAACTCAAAACTCTGTGTACTCATTCAAGCAAAACTATTAAAGGGCATAAGATCTACATTTTTTTCCAAAAGGAAAAGAATCTAAAGACAAATTGATTAGTGATGTGTTATTTGGAAGACAATAATAGGGAAATGAGTTTCCCCAAACACACAACTCATCACCACTATTTACAAGATGTTTTAACTAAAGGTAAACTCCAAATTAAGGTGGGATCTGTATGGGTTAAGCCAATTATAATCATTTGAAGAGGAATAGACACTTTGATAAGTTTGAAGGGTGGCTATAACTCTTTTTTCTTATTCATGCTTTGAAGATTGAATAGCTCTAAGTTGATAATAAAGTAGTATGAAAAAGAACAAAGTAAAAAGAAATGACTACATTAGTTTGCAGCAATCTATTTTTGGCTCTTCTGTTACCTTAGTAATAATCTTGAAAGGTGTTTAAATCATGTTCTTTGCCAAACACAATTTTCTACTCATTATAAAACAGATAGATTATTTCACACATGAATTATTTTAATTGTTTGACATTTTACTAATATTCACATTCCTAAACCAAGTCTAAATGATGAAATGGCAAAGAGATGGAAAGAAAAAAAGTCATCAGTCCATGTCAGCTGATTCAGCTAGTCAGTCTATATGATTGACTGATTCTTTTCCTGAATTAACCAGTTGTTAATAGACACAACTAACACAAGTCTACATAAATAACCTACTGTGATGAATTACCTGATTTATCTGGCACCAAGCCATTTTTAAACTAACAGATGACCCATCATTAACATTAACACAATAGTGGATAGGCCTAACCACACATTTTACTAGTCCTAGAAAACAACTGAATGTTTCAACCAAATTCTTTGAGCACATTATTTACAACAACTTATTTGAACAAAACAAATGATGTCAAGAATTCACAAGTATCAACCCTAATAAGGGCAAATAACAGAAAGTCATGAATACTCAGTATACTTTTAGGGGAGCTTTTATGAATATTTGTTCAATGGTAGTCATCAATGTTTCTCCACAGAAGAACAGAATTTATATCCTTCAATAGTTCTGCTTGAATGAGCTAATGCAGTGTTTTGATCTGATTCATTTTCATAGTCCTAAAAGCAAGTGAGGGAAATCCATTACAGCATGCAGTAAAGTTCCCACTGCTTCACTCTCTGAGTTTTATCTCAACTCCCACTTCATCTAAAAGTCATTCCTATTCATTCCAGCCAATTGGAGACCTCCTACTACACAGTAGACATGACTACCTACTTTCAGGATAAATGAATTGTGAAATAAATTGCCTACCTCCAGAGGACATCTGTAACTTGGGCCTCAACTATGTGGCAGAGTACAAGAACATGAAACTTCGAAAGGGCATATAACTCTGCAGTAGAGAGAACAAGTTAAGGAAGATGGTCAAGAGGAAATGATAGTAGTGATGTTTAATCAAAAGTAAGGTGGACAGCAGAAGGTTGGTATCAACGTGGAAGGAAAGGATGGAAGGAGGGAGGTGACTTACATTGTGCGTCACCCTATTCTTGATGTACAGTTCTCCCTTCTCTGGATTTCTGCTGTTTCCCTTAAATTGGCACAAACAGTTGGCGCTTCCCAGTGTTATAAAACTGTTCCATGTTCTTTCCCAAACCATATTGGCAATTCTCTATTTCTCCATCACTCTTACCCGGTGGCCAGCATGGAGCTGCGCATGGAGAATTTTCTCAATAATCAATGTGTTAAGTGAAAATGGAACTTCCAGAAGTTTTTAAAGATCTTACAATATCACCTTCAAATGACCACTATGAGGATATATTGAATCTCTGTCTTTATTTATCCCAGTAGGTGTTTGACTGAGCTCTCCAATTCCCTTCCTTTCTTGTGGTCACTACAGCATGTGGATTTTGTGGATACTGACAGAATTGAGTCCATGAGGCTAATTTTCTAAATAAAGCTTAACAGAAGGCCGTGCTAAACTGCCTTTGCTGCCTTCTCACAAAGGGAAAGGGCAACATGGCTTAGAGATGAAATTGACCATTTTTCACCCCAAAATTGTTCTGTCATTCCATGTTGAATGCAGTAATTCCATTTTATGAAAAGTTATTTATAGAAGCTTTTAAGAGAAAAGGTGCTGCCAAGGCATGCTAGCATCGATCATTTTTTTTTTTCTGGCATAAATCCTGGAAACTGGAAAAGTAGATAAAAAAAATAGACGTTCTTCAGATTTGATTTCTGACTTTTTTTGAAAATCTCTGTCTGACATTCAGCCTTTTTCAAAGCAATTACAGTAATGAAATAACGTGCTTACTAAGAATGTATTCCTTTAAAAATATGGATTTTTTTAATGTGAAGAAGGAAAAGATTTTAAACAGAGAATCCAGTGCATACAATTTTAAATTAGAATAAACATTTAAAAAGAGAGGTGGCCACATTAGCAGTTTTCAAAATTATGCTAAAGCCTGAGAGCATGTTGTAGTTCTAAAAAGACAGGAATCACTGACTTCAGTGGCATGCAAATCGGCTTACCATTAAGGTAGTGCCTTAAATAACATTCATTTCTCTGAAACGCATAATTACAAGTATACCATTATAATTCACCTTGAGGTTGGTTAAGAAAGCACAACTTTAGAGAAAAAATTAACATAGGAAGCTACTCTTGGAGCTAAAAATGGAAGAAAAACCCCCTACATTTATATTGAAAATAAATGTAGCCACCTGCTATGAGAAATTCTCCTTTTCCAGGCAGTCTCCTCAGGGCCAGATTCATCATTGGTAAAGTCAGGTCACTTTTCCCTTTTCAGAATTTTAAACTTCTAAGAGTAATGAATCTATGCCCTTTCTCATAATATGACCTTGTATTAAGATCCCGACTTGGTTAATAATGAAGGGAAAGAAGCACATAGGGAGTCCCTCCCTTTACTTCTCTCTTTCTTTGCTTCCTTGCTCTGGGGCTCTGCCAACACGTGTTGATGACTCTTCTTGGACGAGCAGCCTTAGAACCTGTTCTCTACTTATACGAATTCGAATCAGTGGCAGACTCTGGATCTACTTCCTGAGCAGTTGACATGACTGCATATGACCGCACTGCCTTACTCACCAATTACAGAGAAGCTGAAACAGAGCTCTCAGGCATAATAGAGCTGCTTTGAGTTGACAATCCATCCATACCCAAGTGGTACTTAAATGGAATTGATTTCTATGTGTAAGCCATGGTAACCCAGCCCACTGATATAATGAGATCCAGTGACTAGACGAGCAACTTTTTCTTCCCTGGCAGAAGAGTTAGAAAGGTAAGTGAGCAGAGGGGTAGAGGTTTCTCAACAGCCTGAGACAGAAAAGCAGGACAAACAGGTACGTTTCTTACCTAATATTCAAATGTTAGTTTAATTCAGTATTTCCCAATGTATGTTCCACATATAATAGATATATTTCTGATAATATTAGTCCATGGATTTTTAAAATTTCACTTAAATTGTGATACTCAGTGATTCTTAATATGTTAAATCGATGGTTTTCAAGATTTCAGGAGAAGGGTAGATATTAGGTAGAACAAAGCCATTGGTCATTTTTGACTCTCAATTTAGATAGTTTGTTATTATAGCTGTTGTTTTTCCAAAGCAAAACAACAGTCTTGAGAGCTAGGTCAGGCCAACCTGTTACAGAAGTTTACTATAAAAAGTGGTTGGAGAGAATTTCAAATGTGAAGTTGCATTCTGTACAAACAGAAACAGAAGGCTTTGGGCAGAAAAAGGGAGAGAAGTAATATCAATAGATAGCTTTGACTGAGCAGCACCCTGTGCCAGGCACTTTTCAAGTACTTAATACATACACTCTATTCAATCTTTACAACAACTTTCTGGTATTATCTTCTTTCTACAGATATGGAAATGTGGAACCTAAGAGGGTTTAAGTAACTTGACCAAGTTGACACAGCTTTAAGTGGTAGAGGGTAGATTCAAACTCAAGAATGCTAGGTCCAGAGCTGATGCTTTTGAAACTACATTCTACTGCCTCTGTTATTCTATAAGGAGTTCAGTTTTCTTCACTTCAAACAATTTCATCTCTGCAGGGTCAAGAGGTAGGAAATGGGGTGGAGAAGTGATACAAGAGAGGTCTCAGAGAGTCTAAGGAAGAAGCTGCCAAAAGCTGCTGGGGTCATACATCTGGTTTCATGTTTGGAAATCTGGAAGATCACCTGAAAGAGCCCCTGTGCATTTGTGGGCAGCCACAGTGTTGCGTGAATGGTGTCCTTGATATTTAGGCATAGAGAGGGCTTGTGTTATGCTTCTCTGTGGTGTGAAATCAGTCCAGGAAATCCTGTGTGTGCTGGAGGGGAAGAGAAGGTCAGCTGAGTTGAGAATTCAGAAGACAGACATAAGACTGCTGTGACATGAGGGTCAGGAAACCAAATCTGGCTGAGACCCAGATAGCTGCAATGTCAGTGAAAACCAAAGTGAGGCCAAGTCATCAAGGATTTTGACCATGCCACTAGGACAGACCATGGGTACACCAGTACAGATGCCAATAGTAAATTCCAGCAGACAATTCAGTGGACAAGCTTCAAACAAGGCAGTCAAAACAACTGCTCAAGATCACTTAATGGGTCTGAGGCGACAATCCCCATCCTTAGGCATCATGGGCAACAGTAAATTCCCACTTGATTCCAGGTTCATCTAAGATTGCAACTGGAGGCAAGAATACTCTCTGAGCTTCTAAGCATTTACCAGAAAGAGTCTATGTTTGCCAGAAATTTCTTTGAACCAGAAAGGTCTAAGGTATAGCAAATTGGCACTTTTAAATTGGTTTCTCATCCTTACCCCATCACACCCCACTATCCAGCAAAGCACAGAGATTATGGTGGTAATTAAAAGAGTTATTTAAAAAAAAATAAAATAAAATGGAGAAACTTTTTGTACACCCCAATTTATATTTGTTCAATTGCAAGCAGCAGTTACACAGAACACAAGTTCTACGTGAGGTTGATAAATATTACTCAAAAATATTTCCTTGCTATATAAGATTGGGAATATGACTTTAAAAATTAAACAGGTTTCTATGGTGCACAAATTCTCAGAAACTTAAATTAGGGTCATTAACACTGGGAGTCTATGAGAGCAGATTATATATGCCAAGTTTTGAAATGTACTATTTCTAAACATTTTTACATGTTAAATTTTCCATATTAAATTTTCCATTTAACATAATTATTATTTCATAAAACACTCTTTGTGAAACAAAGGTTTGGCTCAATATAAGGGATCTCTGTGATTATTAAACATAAAGTCAGGAGATCAGATCCAGGATATGTATAGTTACACATACACACACAGAAGGAGACAGAGAGTAAGAGAGAGAGAGATCTGTATCTCTTATCTCTTTGGTTGTATTATAAAATTACTTACTAATATTTTAGTGAACATTACCAGAGCTGGCAATCTTATTCCACTAAATCTGCATTTTATATTTATTTTGTGCTAGAGAGTAAGATAATGAGATTGTATTTTACACTTGGTAAATTGTCTCATACATGACATACTTGTGTTAACATTAGTTGAGAAAAGCTAAGTAAGTTCTCATCCCTGCCTGCTCAAGCTCAATGTTCACTTTAACACAGAGAATCAGAGGCTGTGGTATTCTCTTCCCAGTGTAGACAATCATTATTAATTTGTACTAAATTTGGTCTGAGTAAAATATTTTCTATAAATATCTAGATGACCGAAGTAGGAGCTATTGCCAAACCCACATATTTTGATTCTTTGCTTTTTAATCTGAGTTAATTGCGCCTGAAAAACTTTAAGTTATATAAAATAATGAACATTTTGCTTTCTTGGACCTCTCTTTGAAGACTTTTGAGGTTGTTCCATGTTACCTAATCAATTGTCAGGGATATCACTTCTACCTCTCAAGACAGGTATTATAACACAATAGGTAGAAAATCTACAGCACATTATAATAAATTATTCTGAAATGATCCTAATGTTGTACCAATACAAATAAGCTGTTTAAATACATGTTTTAGCAGCATCTGTTGCTGGCAGATTTAATACCTGATTGTCAGATCAGGATTTCTAAATCCTTTCATCCAGAAAATACTAGAAGTGTACTTTAGTTAAAACTTGCAACCAATAAATCTTTATCTTTAGAATCCAGGGTTAATTTGGGGAAGTCATCATTTTTCTCCCCTTTGTTAGCTTGTCTCTTAAGTGAAGCAGAAGCACATTCTGGTTACTTTCAGTCAGGAAGAGATATTAAAAAGTGAACATAGAGAAGCAAGAAAAATCACACACCCTAGAAACAAGTATTACTGCTGGGGGGAATTAGCAGTTTCCCCAGGTGTCCAAGAGCAGCTGTGGTGTCCTTGTTGAAGAATGTGACTATTAAAGATGCATGACTATGCCTCCAGATTCTAATGCTTATCCAGTACATCTGTTAGCATATGCATTAATCCCAACCACTAGTGCTCTTTCTTTCTCCCAGTCATGCCTCCAAAAAAAGGATTGGATTAAGTCAGAGGGACTCTGACAGTTGGGCAGCCTTCCCATATTAGGCCATGTCATAATTGGTGCGAGCCCATGACTGTTTACATATGGCCGCTCATGGGCACAAATCCAATCCTGCTTTAAGAAACCACTATCAGGAAGGGAGGGTCACATCATTAGCTTTCCTTAGAAATATGGAGTTGCAGGCATCGTGGACCTAGTAAGTCCCTTTCAAAGCCTCTCAAGAACTGTAAAGGATTTCCTTCCGACTAATACATTAGCCTGCCACAGTTTCATGGTTGCCAGCAGAATATAAGAGATTCCCGAGTCAGAGACAATGGACAGTTTGTTATGTATAGTAGTAGCAGTAGCCAGAGCATCATCATTTTGTATCACTTTGCCAAGCCACAGTTCCCACAGGGCAACGGGAATAGTGCAAGGTGATACCTGCAGGAAAGGAATCTCAAGCTTAGGGAGCTTAATCTCTTTAAATGGACTGTAAACTTACCTGAACTTTTCCCCAGAGGGAGACATGGTCTTTATTATACTCAGTGTGGTCTGAATGTATTTTCTCCCCCAATTCTTATGTCAAAATCCTAATGCCCAATATGATATCAAGTATCAAGAGATGGGGCCTTTGGGAGATGCTTAGGTTGAGAGGGTAGAGGCCATTATAAGAGACACCCCACGGAGATCCCTCACTCTTTCTACCATGTGAGGATACAATGAGAAGTCTGTGACATACAAGAGGGCTATCACCAGACCACAACAGCACCCTGATCTTAGACTTCTAGCCTCCAGAACTGTAAGAAATACATTTCTATTGTTTATAAGCAGCCTCTCTGTAGAATTTTGTTGTAACAGCCTGAACAGACTAAAAGAATGCTGGAGAGCAAAGATGAACTCTGTTCCAGAGAGAAATAGTATCTCTGTCTTCCAAGTTTGCTCACTAGACAAACATCTCTGAAGGACAGTTCAGCAAAAAAGTCAAGCAGTGCCTTTGCTTGCAAGACACACAGAAACATAAAAGAATTATCTCCCTAGAAGACTCCAGCTCAAAAAATGCTAAGCATGACTTATATGAAGAGATATAATTAGCTCATTTCTGGCTAGAACCAGGGAGGGTGCAGAAGAGAAGAAAAAGAATGTTCCTGCTGTGCCAGAAACCCTTAAGAAGCAGCAAAGGAATTTTGCAGAGTTGAATCAAGCGTCTGAGAAAGAAGTTTTCTCAAAAGATGTTTCACAAATAATGCAATATATGTTAAGAAAAAAAAAGAAGAAGATAGCAGGAGGGGAAGAATGAAGGGGGGGAAATTAGAGGGGGAGACGAACCATGAGAGATGATGGACTCTGAAAAACAAACCGAGGGTTCTAGAGGGGAGGGGGGTGGGAGGATGGGTTAGCCTGGTGATGGGTATTAAAGAGGGCACATTCTGCATGGAGCACTGGGTGTTATGCACAAACAATGAATCATGGAACACTACATCAAAAACTAATGATGTAATATATGGTGATTAAACATAACAATAAAAAATTTAAAATAAAAGATGTTTCAAAAGGCAAGGAGGAAGCTTATCTATGAAAAAGCTAAGCATTACCACAAGGAATATACGCAGATGTACAGAACTGAGATTCAAACGGCAAGGATGGCAAGAAAAGCTGGCAACTTCTCTGTACCTGCGGAACCCAAATTGGCATTTGTCATCAGGATCAGAGGTATCAACGGTGTGAGCCCAAAGGTTTGGAAGGTGTTGCAGCTTCTTCGCCTTCGAAAGATTTTCAGTGGCAACTTTGTTAAGCTCAACAAGACTTCAGTTGACATGCTAAGGATTGTGGAGCCATATATAGCACGGGGGTACCCAAACCTGAAGTCGGTGAGTGAACTGATCTACTAGCATGGTTATGGCAAAATCAACAAGAAGCTATTGCCCTGACAGATAACACATTGATTGTCTGATCTCTTGGTAAATATGACATCATCTGCACAGAGGATCTGATTCACGAGATCTATAGTGTTGGAAAATGTTTCAAAGAAGCAAACAACTTTTTATGGACCTTCAAATTATCTTCTCCCCTGATTCACGAGATCTATACTGTTGGAAAACGTTTCAAAGAAGCAAACAACTTTTTATGGACCTTCAAATTGTCTTCTCCACAAGGGGGAATGAAGAAAAAGACCACCTATTTTGTAGAAGGTAGAAATGCTGGCCACAGGGAAGACCAGATCAATAGGCTTATTAGAAGGATGAACTAAGGTATCTACCATGATTATTTTTGTAATCTGGTCAGTAATAAATGACTACTCTCAAATGGAAAAAAGATGTAATTAAACAAAATAATATTGCAAACATGAAATATTTGAGTTGCATGTGAAAATTGAAAACATCAAGTGTGAAATCCTCTCATCACTCATAGTCACCTCTCCCCATTCCAAGATTTCTACCAGATTGTGCCTTAAACTCATTGCTTCTTTCTTAGTGCCTTTATGATAAAACATTGAGAAAATTGACAGCTGTGTTTCAAACATCCAGGGTCTCTATAGACATAAAGCATTTCCTGTCCATCTTAGTACAATAATTTCTTCTTTTTTTTGTAAAATACAAAGAGATATGAACAAAAGCTTTCCTGCTCTCAAAAACAGAGAACTCACTATAAGATCCCATTGTCCCAACTATTACCTACTATTTTCCTTCTAGGAAAGCCTGTTTTCATGGCTAACAATGGATACCTGAGAAAAAAATAAATTAATTTCCAGAAAGTAGCAGAATATCATCAGGGTGTTGTTTTGTTTTTATTTTTTTTGCTTTGCTTTGATTTTTTTTTACATAAATGTGTATATCATATATTTCTGATTGCAAAACAGTAGTTGATTATGACAGAGACTCTATGCCTCTCCAATGCCTTTTCTCTTCTTTCATTGCAATTATATCAAACTAATTCAGACCATTAATATAACTATTCACAAGAATACATTACTTGACTGCTCTTATCTAGATATAGCCATGAGACTAAGATCTGCCAAAATTGACAATATTGTAAACAGATGTTTTGGAGGTAAATTGGGGAAGTTCTCCATGAAGTTTCAAGCTGATTCTTCATGGAGGTGTGCTCTTTTTGTCTTTTCCCTCTACTTCATTCCTGCTGCTTGAAATTTGGATGCGGTGGCTGGAGCTATAGCAGCCCCTGCTAAGGACTATGAACCAGTTTAGAAGCATCCTGAGTCCCTAAAGACTTCCTGAAACCATTATACCAGGCTCCATACCCTCTATCTCTAAATTTCTATTATATGAGATCAGAACAAACAAATAAACAAACAGCAAACAAACATCCCTACTCTGTTTAAGCCATTATGTTTTTTGCTTATTTGGGGGGATGAGGTAAGTTTTATTCTTTGCAGCTCTGAAAAATTGCAAACTGTGTAGTGATTTTTACAGAAAATTTGGAGAGTACATTTAAAAATACAAGAAAAGCAAAAACATCTCATATTTTTGCTGTAGTGGCAAAACTTATCCAGATTATCAACATGATACAAATAGTAAACCTAAACCACCTTTAGTATGAGAAAACTAGCATTTTGTATTCAGAATTTTATCTCTAATATTTATTGTTGGCTTACTTTTTAAACATATCACATACTTGGCTTTAGAAATTAAGGACCTAATTTCTACCCTTGAAGTCTTCAATGAGGTCTATGAGTTAGAGATATTACACCTGAGATTTTCACTGTCTCAGGGTTTTGATGGTGTGTCTAATGTCTTTTATTCATGTCTATATTAATATAATGCAGGCACATGATAAATTCAAATGGTACAAAAGATGTAAAATGAAAAGCTCTTTTCTTTTCCATTAAGCCCCTTCATTAAGCCCATTTTCTTCTTTATCAAACTATAAATGGTAAACAACTTTTATTTATTGTTCCTAAAAAGTCATCATGTCTCCAAAATGAATACATACATACATACAATGAGCATCTACTTTATGCAAAGAACTATTTTTAAATCCTAGGAATTCAACAGTGAACAAAGCAAATATTCTGGTCTCTTGGAATTTATTTTTTTCATAAGAAACTTAGAAAGGAAGAAATAAAGAAAAAGGAAAATGTTTAATAGGACATCACGTGGTATGGCACTCACCATGAAGAAAAAGAAGACAAGGAGTGATGGTAGAAAGTTTAACTTGAGTGAACGGTTTGGAGTATTTAATATAGGGTGGTCAGTGACAATTTGTCCGGTGAGGTGTCATTTGAGAAATTATATAAAAATATGATGGAATCTAATAAGTAGGTAATAACTATTTTTTCATTTAATACTATATCTTGAAGATACTTCCATTTGTTTTGCATATTCATTTTAAACATACTATACTTTATCATTTCATAGGATAAAGCCCAATATTTCAGACATTCCTAAATTTGATGAGTGTCATGAAATGCAAGATTAGAAAAAAACTTAAATCATCTAGCCTAATTTCCTTATTTTAAGAGTAAAAATACTGAAACAGATATGTTCTGTGACTTTGCTGAGGGCATATAGGTAGATTCTGTAGGATGAGTCTCAAATGGGGGCCTTGGCATAATTTCACACATTGTTAAAACATTGAACATTGAAAATTAAAACTCAGATTTCTCAACTCCAAAATACCATACTTCCCATATAAATAATTAAGTAATACAGTTCATCATCATTTGGAGTACTTAGTCAAAGCTGTGTTTGGCATTATCTTTATTCAAACATGAATGATCTGATAACTAAGTTATGAAATTAATTGCTAGCTCCACCAAGAATAGATCCCAGTAGGGGCGCCTGGGTGGCTCAGTCGGTAAAGCACTGGACTCTTGGTTTCCACCTAGATCATGGTCTCCTGGTTGCGACTGAGCCCCTCATTGGGCTCTGTGCTCAGTGGGGAGTCTGTTTCAGAGTCTTTCTCCCTCTCCCTCTGTCTCTCTCCGCTCATGCATGCACTCTCTCTCTCTCTCTAAAAATGAATAACATCTTAAAAAAAAAAAAAGAACAGATTCCAGTAATGGGTAGAACCCAAAAATTCTATTGGCAATGCTACATTGTTTAAATATTCATATTTATGGATTGTGTATGTGCATATAGATATGTGTATGCCTGTGTATGTATATATAAATATATATTATGTATATATGTACAATGTAACTCAATTTAAAAAAAAAATTGTGTTCACATTTCAGCTCCAGTAGGCTAGTTGGCTGAACTGATGATTTAGCCATCTTAATTAATCTTCCAGATAGGATGGCTGAATCTTTAATCTCATTTTGGTTAAAATGACTAATTCTTTAGTCAGTGATTTAAGTTACTGTTTACTAGGCCTAGATGTTTTACAAACATTTAAGGATATTTTCAATTGACATGAGAAGGGACCACAATACTTTGAAACCCATAACTTTATTAAGCAAATAACTTGATACTCCTTTTGGAAAACATGAAAAAAAATAGAAAAATAATGCAATGTGACTAGACTAAGCAATATCAAGGCATAAAGAATTCTTCACACTGTATGTCATTCCTCCTCTAAGGGATTTCATAAAATTTGGTGTCTAGGTTAGAACGAACATATGAAAGGCCTGGAGGTTGTATAGAGAGCAGCAACCAAGATTTCAGAAGTACAGCAATTCGGAAGCCTGGAAAAATGCATGTAAGAATTTAAAATGAATCTGGGAGTGAGTGCATTTTTTTCTCTGGCTCCCCAAATAATTGAACGGGAGAGAAATGATGTTAATTTCTAGTGCACAAAATGAAAGTAAAAACAAAGTGATTTTTGCTCAGACATGGTGGCCTCACCAGTAGCATCATTAATATTTCACCTCATCTGGGGAGGCTGCAAGGACATAAAGGTTGAAGTTCAACACTGATCTGGGTGATTTAGGTGTTTGCCTAAATTGAAGCTAAATAATCTAGCCATTTGAGTCCATCCAGCCTCATTGTTCTCTCATATTTTACCCTTTTAAACACATTTCCTCTCCTGGCATTTTGTCCTCTGCAGTGGTAATCCCAGGAATGAAATTGCATGCTATAAATAGTTATAAAATACAAACTGCTATTCAGAACAAAATTTAAACATGGTAGGTGTTTGTGATTTAAATTACCTGCAACAAAGGCAGTTTGTGTTGCAGTTTCTGTCAGCACCAAAAGTAGAAAGAAACTGCTCACATTTCTTTCTGAGCTTTTGAAATCTAAACATTTTTTTTGCTTACAGTAATGATTAATATAAAGATTACAAATGAATGGAGTGGCAGAAAATCACAAGTCAAAATGTTAAGGTCATTTTCCAAGATAAAAATTTCTCCATGATGATGTAGAATTTTTTTACTATCATCGAAAAGCTAAAAATATTTAAGTAAATTAGATAAAGAGAAAAAATAAATTTAGTGGAAGAGAATCAGAAGTGCGACACAAAAAGGTAGAAATGAGGACATAAAATGGATCAGAAGTATATAATAAGGGAAGATAGCATTGTACATACAAAAGAACTTGTAAATTGAGTCTTTACAAATATGAACGAAAAGGGTGATCTTAATATTCTATATTAAGTAATAATTCAGACTTCTAAATCCTTTTCATTCAAAATCAAAACTTAATAAATGATGCAGATTTATTTACTTTAAAAAAGTATATTGGGTATCTACTATACAGGACTTTACCCAGAAGTTTAGTGTGGTTAAGATCACAGTGAAAAGTCATTAGAGGAACAAACATGAGAAGAAGAAAGGTAAGGATAGTAATTAAAGGGAGTTACCCTTTTAGAAATTTGCTTCATTGTGGACCATATAAAACCTTCTTTTCCAACCCCAATTCTCCAGGTTCAAATATAAATGTAAATCATATGTCTCTATTCTTAAGCAGTTTCGAGGAATAGATCATATATGGAAAAAAATAAGTTCCTTAAACAATAGGAAAAAATGGAATTTTGAATCCTATTATAAAATTTTATTGATGAGCTTTACTCATATAGTAGATGTGAATATGTGGAAAGGTAGCTGAAGTATCACCTTTACCTTGGATGACTAGAAGTTAACCAAGTTAGAGGGATGAGAGGAAGCACAACTGTGGGGATACGGCACACAGTAAATGATTAGCTTGTTTGGGGACTATTGAGTTGTCAGACCCTCTTTGATATCTTAGTGGTGAGATATAAATTCAGGTTATCGGTTTGTCAAAAGGGTTATGACAATAGGAACTGACTGGGAAAGCAAGAGAAACTCATTTCCACTGAGTGCCGTCTAAGATGCAGGCAGGAGCTTTATACTTTACCTAATTGATCTTCCGGTTTATTAGAACAGTAATGGAAGATGATTCTACAAGACTCAATGAGATACAATTTCCAACCCCTAAAGTATAAAAGTTGGCCAATTCCAACATTCCTAGTGTGAAACAAATGGGAAAGTTCATCCATTGTTGCTGGGACAACCATTTTGGAAAATAGATTAATAACACAAGATCATAAAATTACTGTATAACTGTCTTCACCTAGATTGAAAAACAGAGTCATAATACCAATTCTTAATTTGAAAGTTGCAATCCCAGGACAAACAGTGTGAGGGAAAATAAAAGTGAGACAGGGAAAGATGAAAAGTAATATAAAGTGATGAGTTATTCTACTGACCATTGCTTCAGAATGAGCTAAGAATGAGCAAAAACTAATTTTGGACTATTGCATCCTACATGGTCCTGTGGCATGATTATGAAAAGGCTCCAGAGAAGAAAACATGCATTACAATAGTCCACTGGATGCAGGAAAAAACAGGAAATTATCTATCCATTCCTTTCTGTTTCCTTTCTTTCTTTGGTCAAAGTTTGCCCCATAAGAAAGTCCACTCTGTCTCACTTTACATTGTTTCACTGAGCTGCTTGGGAAGCTGGATACTATACTCTGTGACAGTCACTTCATTCAAGTCTAGAAGTGGTAAGAAGAGCCAGAGAACAAGACAACATATCAGGCTTGGCAGCAAATGAGGTTTATAAGATGCTGAAGATACAGATGAAATTAAAAGAACTTGAAGAGGCGTATAAAAAACGTCCAGAAGAATACCTTAGAAAATCACTCACATACATGCAGTAACAAAAGACAGTTCAATATTTGTTCTTCCAATTCATGAGCATAGAATGTTTTTCCATTTTCTTTGTGTCCTTTTCAAAGTCTTTCATAAGTAGTCCATACTTTTCAGAGTACAGATCTTATACCTCTTTGGTTAGGTTTATTCCTAGGTCTTTTATGGTTTTTGATGCAATGTAAACGGGTTCGACTCCTTGATTTTTCTTTTTGCTGCTTCATTATTGGTATATAGAAAAGCAATCTATACATTTAATGCAATCCCTATCAAAATATCACCAGCATTTTTCACAGAGCTAGAACAAACAATCCTAAAATTTGTACAGAACCACAGAAGACCCCAAATTGCCAAAGCAATCTTGAAAAAGGAAAGCAAAATGGAAAGCATCACAATTCCAGACTTCAAACTATACTACAACACCGTAGTCATCAAGACAGTATGGTACTGGCACAAAAATAAACACATAGATCAGTGGAATAGAATAGAAAACCCAGAAATGGACCCACAACTATACGGTGAACTAATCTTCAACAAAGCAGGAAAGAATATCCAATGGAAAAAAGACAGTCTCTTCAACAAATAGTGTTGGAAAAATTGGACAGCCGCATGCAGAAGATGAAACTGGACCACTTTCTTACACCAGACACAAAAAATAAATTCAAATTGGATGAAAGACCTAAATGTGAGAAGGAAACCAGCAAAATCCTAGAGGAAAACACAGATAGTAACCTCTTTGACCTCGGCTGTAGCAACTTCTTATGCGACACGTCTCTGGAGGCAAGGGAAACAGAGCAAAAATGAACTATTGGGACTTCATCAAGATAAAAACTTCTACACAGCAAAGGAAACAATCAAGAAAACTAAGAGACAACCTATGGAATGGGAAAAGATATTTGCAAATGACTTATCTGATAAAGGATGAGTATCCATAATCTATAAAGAACTTATCAAACTCAACACCCAAAAACTAAATAATCCAGCTAAGAAATGGTCAGAAGACATGAACAGATATTTTTCCAAAGGACATACAGATGGCCAACTGACACATGAAAAGATGGTCAACATCACTTATTATCAGGGAAATACAAATCAAAACCACGATAAGATACCACTTTACACCAATCAGAATGACTAAAATTAACAACATAAGAAACAGCAGATGTTGGCCAGGTTGGAGAGATAGGGGAACCCTCTTACACTGTTGGTGGGAATGCAAGCTGGTGCAGCCATTCTGGAAAACAGTATGGAGGTTCCTCAAAAAGTTAAAAATAGAACTGCCTGTGACTCAACAATTGTACTACTAGGTATTTACCCAAAGGACACAAAAATACTGATTTGAAGGAGCACATACAAGCCAATATTTATAGCAGCATTGTCAAAAATAGCCAAATTATGGAAAAAGCCCAAGTATTCATTCACTGATGAGTGGATAAAGAAGAAGTGCTGTGTGTGTGTGTGTGTGTGTGTGTGTGTATGAATGCAATGGAATATTACTCAGCCATTAAAAAGAATGAAATCTTGCCTTTTGCAATGACATGGATGGAGCTAGAGTGTATTATGCTAAGTGAAATAAGTCAGTCTGAGAAAGACAAATACCATATGATCTCACTCATATGTGGAATTTAAGAAACAAAACAGATGAACATAGGGGAAGGAAAAAAAACAAGAGAGAGGGAAACAAACCATAAGAGACTTAACTATAGAGAACAAACTGAGGGTTGGTGGAGGGAGGTGGGTGGTGGATGCACTAAATGTGTGATGGGTATTGAGGAGGGTACTTGTGATGGGCACTGGGTGTTTATAGGTAAGTGATGAATCCCTAAATTTTACACCTGAAACCAATTTTACCATATATGTTAACTAACTAAAATTGAGATAAAAAATTGAAATACAAAGAAAAGTTCAAAACTGGAGGAAAAAAGTAATATAATGTCCGTCTAAGGAGAAATAAAAACATATATTGTGGTATATTTACACAATGGAATAAAAAGCAGTTGTGAAGTGAATGATTTATAACCACAATATCAACATGGATGAATTATAAAACAATATTGAATGAAAGAACCAAGTCAGAGATGACTGTACACAATAACATTCCAACTTTATCATTTAAAAACAGGAAAGAATGAAATAGTACATTGAGTAGAAATAGCTACAAATGTGGCACGTTCTAAAACAAAGGCAGAGAAATGATTACTAGAAAATTTAGGAGAATGATTTCTTCTGGAACGGAAGGATATGTAATTGGGGTGAGACGTGAAGGCCACAGTAATAATTGATTCTTTAACTGCATAAAGAGTATATGGATATTCATTTTATTCATCTTTAAATTATTTATATACATTTTATATACACCTTTTTGTATGTACAATACATTTAACAATTTAAATAAAATATTGGCTTCTTAAAAAAAAAAGTCACTAATTGAGCTCAGCTCTCTCCCTTTCTGCCAAGGCAGACCTAAAAGATGGAAAGAGCTTCTATCCTTGAATTATTATGGAAAGAAAAGCTTCTCCCCAACCAGGAACACTCTGATTAAACTGTTTCATGAGCAAGGAATAAACATGTATTTTATAGTCTTCGGGGCTACTGGTTTAGCAGCTAGCATTAATCAAATATGTGTGTGAATATGATATGTGAGTGTGCTGTGATGTGTGTGTTTGTGTATGATACATATATATGGTACACAAGGCAATAGAACATATGAAATATACCTATAAATTATGAAGGATCATTATAACATGAACAACTATGATCCCAAACCAACTTACAAATAGGAATATCCACAATAGTTTTTAAACTCCATGTGTGAACCTGTTGAGGAAAAAAAGACACTCAAGATTTTTTTCAGAAATTTGGATCCTTGCCAAGATTTTACACCTCCTATTCCCTCTACCTGCTGGTTTTATCTTTCCCCAAATACATATACAGGTGACTGCCTCACCCCTTTCAAGTCTTGCTCATAATTTTATCTTTTAGTGTGGTCTTTCCTGGCCATGATATTTAAAATTTCACATGTAAATCCTCCAACAAATTTATATCACTATTGTTTCCTTTTTATTTTTTATTTATATTATAGCACTTATTACCTTCTAACTTAGTCAAATTTTATTCATTTTATTTTACTTATTGTTGATCTTCCACTACTAGAATAATAGATCCATTAGAATAATAGAATAAAAGCAGAGGACTTTGTCTGCTTTGTACACTTTTGTACACATAATACATAAAGCAATTCCTGGAGTTACTTGATATGCCTTAATTGAATTAATTAATTAATTAATTAATGTTTAGAAGACTGTGCCATCAACTCAGCCCAAAAAACTGGATTATTTGCTAGGACACAATTCAGAGAGTTAGCTTTTGAAGAAGTGATCATTCTTTTCTAATCATACTCTACCTTTTATATTTTGTGAACTGGCTCTAATTTGTATATATCTAAATTTAACTCTAACCAAAGAAACTTCTACTCATATTCAGATATTTCATTCTAGTCAAAGAATACACCTTCTTTAACTGAATCTTAAGAAAAACATACACACTTAGAACATCAATTCCTGGGTATTCCCTGTACATCATAATCTTTATCTGGAAATTTACTCTCAAAGGGCAGGGTTCCCTTTAGAGGATAAATAACCACACTTGGAACATGAATCAACCCTTAGAGCCCAAAGATTTTACCTTTTACCTTGGTTTACAGGCTTTATACCTCAACCCACTCAGTAACAAAAAAACTTTTCCATAGTCCCACTGAATCAATCAGATAAAATCCTTTGAGTCAACAATACTTCAACTCATAGAAAGAAAAATAGCCACACTAGGAGGATCGACCAATTTTTTTTCATTATATTAAAAAAAATGCAAAGCACTTTCTGACAGTATTTCTAAGCTATTCCAAGGGGAAATATTTCTCTGCCATTTCCAAGGAGAAGCGTATTCTTTTCATGACTAATTTAATGACTAAAATGGATTCCCAAGGGGAAAGCAGACTCACACTGATATGATGCCCAACAGGAGAGGGACAAAAGATTAGAACCCTTCTCACTGAAGCCTATATGTTGTTTTGGTTGTCTCCTTACCTGTGCACGTATGTTTCAATAGGAGAATGTTTTGATCTTGACTCCCTTCTGCTAAGACTTTAGAAATCCATGGTCAAAGGAACCACTTGAAAAAATTCTCATACTTGTACTGTTTTATGTTGAATGACATCATATATTATTATAATAACCCTGAAAACACCCTTAAATAGTCTATATTTTTCCACACAATAAAATAATCAAAATTGCTTATATATGTGAAATTGCAGCTGATTGGTCAAGTGTAGATATTATTCCAATAAAACATTTAGTGCATATTGATATTTCACAGAAAATAACATTAAATTTATAAAATCCAGATGTCTGAATTGGATTTCTTAAAAACTATTTAGCACACATTTACGATTACAAGATACAGAATAGGTATATGTTTAATATGAAGAGGACTTTAATACAGGAAAAAGATGTATACTCTTTTTAAGATTTTATTTATTTATTTGAGGGAGAGAGCACAGAGG
Organism: Eumetopias jubatus; assembly: GCF_037043125.1. Classification (NCBI taxonomy): domain Eukaryota; kingdom Metazoa; phylum Chordata; class Mammalia; order Carnivora; family Otariidae; genus Eumetopias; species Eumetopias jubatus. The sequence continues at coordinate 172,150,353 of NW_028274808.1, read as the reverse complement.
GAGAATGAGAGGAAGAAGCAGCCTCCCCACTGAACAGAGAGCCCGATGTGGGGCTTGATCCCAGGACCATGAGATCATGACCTGAGCCAAAGGCAGATGCTTAACAGACTGAGCCACCCAGGCACCCCAAGGATGTATAGTCTTAACATCTAAATCAAAGGGCTTTTGACAGCTCAGCCTTCATTTTTGTCAACTGTTAATGAATGCTTCTTTATCTCAGAATCAAGTCTCTTCACTGCAGCTGAGTCAACAACTCTTTATTTGCCCCAGTGTCTTTATGAACAACTACTAATTTAAGGTTGCAAATATGCAATACAAATTTTAATGAGTTTTACCAAAGAAAAATAAACATTTTTAGTGTCATAGGGAAACTTAATGTAGATTTCAGATTTAAGTTGATAGCTGGAAATAAGCAGGAATTAATTAATGAAGAGTAGATGAATGGGCATTCCCTGGGAGTGAGATTCATGTGTGCAAAGACATTGTAGCAAGAAAGAGTTTGATGTTATCAAGAAATTGAATGTTAAAAGATCTTGTAATGGAAGTTTATTAATTAGAATAAAAAAACTCAAATGCTCCAATAAATAACACAAAGTCTCAACAACTTAACCTAATGAATGTTTATTCGTTGCTGCAGGTATCTCACCTCCAAGTGGTGATTTAAACATACAGATTCTTTCTCTTCGGTGTATTTGTCATTTCAGAATTCTCTTCTAAGGAACAAGTAGATCACATGGGAAAAGTTAGTATTGCAAGTGGGGTCCCTCATTCCCACTCACATTCTATTGATGGCAACTGTTCATTTGTTCCCAGTTAGCTGCAAAAGTGAATGAGAAATATAATCTTCCTTTTATGTTTAGAAAAGGTGCATATCTACAGTCTTCACCGCAAAGGGAGAAGAGAGAGAAAAGCTAAGGCCAGAGAGCCAAGCAGGTATCACATAATACAAAGTCTAATAGTCCACTAAGATATTGTATTATACCTAAAAAATAAGAAGTAGATGGATGACTTTATTTTTTTTAAAGATTTTATTTATTTAACAGAGAGAGACACAGCGAGAGAGTGAACACAAGCAGGGGGAGTGGGAGAGGGAGAAGCAGGCTTCCCGCAGAGCAGGGAGCCTGATGCGGGTCTCGATCCCAGGACCCTGGGATCATGACCTGAGCCAAAGGCAGATGCTTAATGACTGAGCTACCCAGGCGCCCTAATGGATGACTTTAAATGGAACAATTTAATTTGCACTTTTACAGGATCATTCTAATTATAATATGGGTATCAGGAAAGGAGTTGGATGTATTGGTCTGCAACTCAAAAAGAGAGGGCAATTTAGCAACAAAATTTGGAACAAAATTAGCAACAAAACTTGGAACTTGCCTTATAGGAGGTAATTGAAGTAAATGGGTATGGATGAGTTTGCTACACAGGGGAAAAATGATATTTTCTGAACAAAAACTATTTCAAACTATTTTTTTATTTAATTCTTGTTTGTCAGTACAGCTTAAAGGCTAATGAAATGATGTTGAGTTTCAGATCAATAACCATCATTATGCTGTATATTCAGAAAAGGGAGAAAAGGAGGGAATGTGGATCTGGCACTTTATTTTCCTTTTACCATCTGGAGAGTGCTGATACATGCAGCTTTATTGTACCTACTTCTTGGACTAATTTTGGAAAGAACACAAATAGTCTACATTTTTATTTCCAGAACATTTTTTTTTAATGTGTGAAAAGATTTAAGTGTATGGATGAGTCAAAGGATAAGTTTCTATGAGTCACTGGGGAGTAAAGAATAGAAATGCCAATTTCAATCTCTAGTATCTGACAGTTTTGATAAACATTTATAAAACAAGACTATCTGTACCATAACATGCAGCAAGACGAAAATGCAACGTAGAGTTCGCCCTTCATTAAAAGTTCCTGAATATGAGAATTTAAATGACTAACTGATAGAGGGTCATCCCTAAGGCTTTATGAGTAGGAAGGAGCAGGGACCAGAGCCAAGTTATTCTAGGTCAGTTATATTTTCCAGAGGAAGCATTTGCTTACAGGGAAAATCTGGTTTCAATGACCACTAGGGCTCATTTACACATTCCCACCTATGGGTCATTTGGTAATACAATAAGGAGAAGGTGTAAACAAATATGAAGTGCTCTTTGCTTTCTGTAATTACCAATGAACACCAGAGCAAAAGAATGGCCCAGGGGGTACACAGACAGACAGTAGAGGACTCCTAGAAGTTCTGGCTGAGACTACCTGCAAAATCAGTAGCATATAGATAGTAATTTTATTTCTTACTCAAATTCAATTGTGTCCAATCTAATCACTCTGTCACCAGTATGCCTTAGTTGACATGCGCCCCCGAGCCTGGAGTAATCGAAGCTCTATCCCTGAAGTAATTTGTTGTTAAGTAATAGGGGAGTTGCTTTGAAATAAAATATTTCCTAAATCCCAAAATATTTCCTAAATTCCACAGAATTTTAAAAGTACATGCATTTATAGGGCTCAAAGAGACTTCAAACCTTTTTTACATCGCAAAAATTATTTGAGAATCTGATAACAGCTATAGACCTCTGCTCCAAAAATAAAATATCGAACATATAGTGACACAATTTCTGGCTTTTTTGAGCTCTAAAACTCAATCATTTATCAGAAATTTGTGGCTTAGAGGGGGGATTTACATTTTCAAACCTGGAACTTGCGTTCTTTCTACTCTTGGTTCACTCATTTAGCCACCATTAGATATTATCTCAATTCCATTTTTATGAGTATGCATTCATTCTGTAGATTTTTACTGACAGGAGGGCTTGCTGACTCTGCAATGGGCTCTGTAACAAAATTCACATAAAACTTGTCATCTGGTTTTAAATTCTCTCTTTAATAGAATAACTACAGCATTCCTGAGACTCTCTCAAGTTGAGATGTATCTTTCCAAAAGTTCTATCTTCTCTACTTTTCATAATTATGCAGTTCCTTTTCCTTAATGTGACACTCGGTTCCAGGACATTACTTCAACTGGGTTTTTATCATGCTAATTAACAAATTCTAGAGTCAGCTCTTTTGATTTATGAACTTTCTAATAATACAGCCCTATTTGGCATGGTCACAATTACTGCAACTGGACCAAAGACAGAGAGAAAGAAACTAGTGCACAGTTGATACTACTTTAATATATTTTCTCAATCCAAAAATGGACAGTTAAAAAACAAACAAACAACAACAACAATGAGGTTCAGAATGGGCTTGAGTGACAAAGAGAATTGTTAGAGATTTTCTTCTACCCTACTTTATAATCTCTCTCATCATTCCTACTGGTCTGCCTACACATTAATTATTTTTAAGCTTACTCGACTCTGGAAAGTTTGTGACAATGAACAAACCCAAGAGTTTTGTCTAATCACTTCACGTGTCCTTTAGAGAACTGTTAGAAAAAACAAACTTTTGGGGTGCCTGGGTGGCTCAGTTGTTAAGGGTCTGCCTTCCACTCAGGTCATGGTCCCAGGGTCCTGGGATCCAGCCCCGCATCAGGCTCCCTGCTCAGCAGGAAGCCTATTTCTCCCTCTCCCACTCCCCTGCTTGTGTTCCCTCTCTTGGTGTGTCTCTTTCTGTCAAATAAATAAAATCTTTAAAAAGAAAAAAACAATCTTTTATTCTGTGTGCATAACACACAAGCCCCAACCCAAACTTTATAGTTTTATCTTTATCTCAAATCTAAACCATCGTCATTGGAGTCCAAAGATTTTTCACTATAGAACTTCATTGGGTTTTCTTTCTTTCCTGAACTTTAAGAATGTTTCCTCCTCGAGTGGGAAGAAAACAGAATGAGTATAGAATAAATTGACAATAAAAGAAACCATGAGTCAGCTGTTTCAAAAGGAAAAATAAGCAAAAAAAAAAAAAAGTTGCCTATCAAGGAGAGGAGCTTGGGAAAATTCTAAGAATACAAAGGAAAGGAATTAAATTGTTTAAGTTGCTTCCAGACAATGGCTTTAGCCTTAGCTTTTGATTAAGCAGAACCACATAGGGAATGGCAGACGATAGCCAACAATGAGAAGCACAGAATGGAATGAAACAGTGAAAAGGCCGCGCAATTATCTCTATGTCTTGTTGCGTAAGGTTAGACATTTACTGTGGGCATGGATGCTCTTGTCTGTAAGAGTTCTCTATCTTTACGGGACAAGAAATACAGAAATACTTCCTGCAATAAGGAAAGCATCCAGCTTCTTGAGGAATATAGTTTGATTTCAATGTGTTTAAAGACATCTTTACTTCAAGGATAAATTTGACATCTTTAATGTCTCATCTAACTTTTATGTAGCCCAGGGCTGGTGTTATAAGGACAGTCAATAGGCAGCAAACTCTACAGTAGAAATAATGAAGCATTAGAAGACCCAGATGCTCAAAATTATCTTCTAACTTTTTCAGTACCTGAATGTTTCACAATGAATCATGCTCTGGGTTAAATGAGTTATCCCTGAATGTCCTCTTTACAATACAAATTTTGTTACTAAAACTAAAGAAATAAACTAACCAATTAGTAACCACAGATTAGTGTGGATTTGGGTATTAACTATTTGATTTATAAAATTTAGAGGAGCACCTCGGTGGATCAGTCAGTGAAGCATTGACTCTTGATTTTGGTTCAGGTCATGATCTCAGGGTGGTGAGATGGAGCCCTGCATCAGGCTCCGCACCGGACATGGAGCCTGCTTAAGAGTCTTTCTCTCTCCATCTTTGCTGCCCTCCCCGCCTCCCTCTCAAATAAATAAAAAATAAATAAATAAATAAATAGGGGTACCTGGGTGGCTCAGTTGGTTAAGCATCCTACTCTTGATTTTGGCTCAGGTCATGATCTTGGGGTCATGGGATCAAGCCCCATGTTGGGTTCCATGCTCAGCACAGAGTCTGCTTATCCCTCTGCCTCTGCTCCTACCCCTGCTTGCACTCTCAATCTCTCTCTTTCTTTCAAATAAATAAAATCTTTTTTAAAAATTAAAAAAATTTAAAATATATATATAAAATAAAATTTAGAAACTTGTAAGACATGGGAAATGTGTGAAGGTGGTCAAAAAGTAGAAAAGTTCAGTTAAAAATGAATAAATCATGAAGATGTCATGTATAGCATGGCAACTATAGTTAGTAATATGTGTTATATATTTGAAAGTTCTAAGAGTAGATCTTAAAATTTCTCATCACAAGAAAAATGTTCTATAACTATGTATGGTGACAGATGTTAACTAGACTTATTGTGGTGTTTATTTTGCAATATATACAAATATTGAATCTTTATGTTATACACCCAAAACTAATATATGTCAATTATATCTCAATACGCACACGTGCACACATGCATGGGAGATGTTCAAGGACAACTGGCACAATTGTTCTTCTAAAATAGTTTTCCATAGTCCAGAAGAGGAAAACTAAACTCTCAAAGTTTGGGATAGCACCCTAACAAGAACTGGAATGTGGAAAAGTAAGGAGAGCACTACAGACAACAAAGAGCTTATACGAATATTGCTAAAGGTTTATGTGGGCACATGTCCAGGTTTGCCCAGGACATTCCAGGTTTGTACCTGTTTTAAGTACCATTAACTTCCTCTTCACTCTCAGAAAGGTCCTAATTTGGCCCATAAATTTATGGTCACCCTATCAAAGATCTTTCCTTCTAGGTTTCTCTTCTAAATAGAAGAGGAAGGCTTGGAAAGGAACTTTTATATGTGGATATGAAAAGAAATATCTTAGAGAGATTGTTGAAGACATTGAATACCAAGCTAAAGCTTTAAGAAGTTATTCTTTGAGGCCAGAATCTATGTTTTCAAAGGGAATTTATTTTTCCCTGTGTCTACTCTATAAATGTAGGAACTTCTCACCTACTCATGAGTTTACTCTCTTTTTGTTTTTTTTTAAGATTTTATTTATTTATTTGACAGAGAGAGAAAGAGACAGTGAGAGAGGGAACCCAAGTAGGGGGAGCGGGAGAGGGAGAAGCAGGCTTCCCGCTGAGCATGGAGCCCGATGTGGGGCTCGATCCCAGGACCCTGGGATCATGACCTGAGCCGAAGACAGACACTTAACCGACTGAACCATCAAGGCGTCCCATGAGTTTACTCTCTTAAAGGAGTGTGTTTGATCACACCACACTGCCTACCTTTCCCTACACTAGCCATGTCATCTCCATTGCTAGTGTATCACTCTAAAGCTTTTTAATGTTCTGGTTCCTCAGGGCTCCATCATGGGTTCCATCATGGGCATTCTCTTACCTGTTTACTCTCCTGGCTATCTCCACCAGGCCATAGTTTTAAATACAAATTTATGGTGATATCTACCATATTTAAATCTCTAGTCCAATCTTCCCCTTGGAATTCCCAACAGAAATTCAAAACTATTTTGACTTCAATACTTAGATGCTTCACAGACATATTAAAATGGAAATTTTGACCTTCACTCATTATAATTCCATTTCAATAATTGCTCAAATCAGAAACCCATAAGGCATATTTTCTTTTTCTCTCTTTCACCCTTGATAAATAATCTATCAATGGGTTCCATCAAATCTACCTCTAAAACATACTTGGAATCTATGTCTCTTCTATTCCATTTTACCCACTTTAATCTGGTCACCATCCCCCTTTATCTGATCTATGGGCCACCCTTCTCACTGGTTTCCCCATTTTTTTTCTTGACCCACTAATACACTCTCCACACTAGCCAAAAATATCTTAAAACACAAAGCAATCATGTCATTGTCTATTACACATTGAATAAAACTCCGTACTATGGCCTTTGATCTAGCCCCCAGCTACTACCCCCACCTTAATTCCTACCACTCTTCTCCTTGGGCCCCAGTCATCAGTCTCCTTGTTCTTCCTTGGAGACATGCTTTTCCCCACTTTCTTCTGAAATGCTCTGCCCTCTATATGCACATGTCAGCTCCTTTCTCTCTAGGCCTTGGTTTGAATTTCACCTTTTCAGGGAAAACTTCTTTGGCTTGTTGTAGTCCTTTATTTCCATAAAACATTGCAACTTACAATCATTTCATATATTTCTTCTTTTACTAATTTATTGGTTTTTCAAATTATAAGCTTCAGGATAGCAGTGACCACTTCCATGCTTTTTACCTGATGACTCCAGGGCCTATAACATTATAAACACTAAGTAAATATTTGTTCAATCAATTAATCAATTCATTAACCACAAGTAAATTAATATTAATTAATATTTCATGAGTGCCAAAAAGGGAAAAAAAAAAAAGCTTCTAGGGAAAAATTAACTAAAGGGCTTTATTTCTGATCTGCAAAAAACTCGATGTCCAAATTTTGTTTCCCAAAGCAGTCCTTTCCAGGGATGATTTAAGGGAAAAATGATGTGGGGAGATGTGTTTTCTCTGTAGATCACAAAACACCCTTCTTTAGGGCTGTTTCTGGGATCTATAAGCTAGTTACTAATGTACAACAAACTAGTCCCACTGTTAACTATGCAGTGGCCACTTTACTGACTTAAAGTAGATATCTGGACTTTATTTGATGGGCACCCTTACCATTTAAACACTCAATCCCACATTTCAAACATCCAATTAAAATGCATGGGGGAAGTTCACACCTTGGTATCTGCCTACATAGCTATCTATTTATGTAGCAAAAGCTGTCAACATGACAAGAAGAGATAGAATTTTTTCCTCTTGTTCAGGAAGTACACTAACAACATTAACAAAAGAAGGCAGAACAGATTGAATCTGTGTACTTCTCCCCATTCCAAGGTATACAAAGATGAGGACCCTTTTAAGTGCTCAAAGTGTAACTACGTGTGTATTCCCTGGTTTACAATTTTGTAACTTTTTACTTTATAGTTCCTTGTACCATTTTGTTCTTCTTCTTCCCTACCCACCCCTAGAGCTGCACAAATTGAGAGATGCAGTGGTAACAGTAAAGATTTAGGTAGCCAAAATTCAATCTCTCCCTCTTTCTCTCCTTCTCCCTCTTCCTGTCATATGCATGCATATATACACATTTTTTTTTAGCCTTTGAAAGTTGGTTGCATACATCAAGGCCCTCTACTCTTATATACTTAATATATATAGGACACTTTGGGATGCTCATCCAAACAATGGTTTCTATTATTGTTTTGAATCTACATATAAAACATTAAGCATTAAGTATTCAGATGACAAGTTGTTCCAATTAATTAAGGACCTATGCTAAACAAACAGCCACTAGGGCCATTTTCTTCTTATTGGAAAGTTCTGGAGTTCCCCTAGGGACTGGCAGAAACATTTTGTACCTCCTTAAGTCTAGGCCTATAACTGGTAAACTGCCAACTTTGCTTATGTTCTTTTGGCCAAGTTAAGTTATAATGCCAAGTCCAATAGTGGTAGAGCAGGACAATACACTTCTGAAGAAAGTAGACTAAAAGAAGTGAATATTTGCTAAATAATCTAATCTACCACACTCCACTTTCTTGTTCGAAAATATTTATGTGCTTTACCCATGCAAAATATCACTCCCGGGGGGTGGGGGGAAACACCTCAAATGTCACAATCCAATTATGGCATCAGACCTCAAGTCCAGAATGCTGTGAGATACACACACACACACACACACACACACACACACACACACACACACACACTCTCTCTCTTTTTTGGAAATATATATATTTAAAATCCAAATTCAGTTCTTCTTGATCCAGAGACACAAAAACTAAAGGGGTAAGTGATACATCCCCACAATCTCAACATCCAGTATGGAAGAGGGACTGAATGACCATACTATTTTCCACTCAGAAAGTAGAATAATTCCTGGCACATAGCAGTCTCCACTCCCCCAAAATTTCTGAAGTACTGCTGGAAAATGTAAGTTTTCTCTACCATGGGGTAGGTAATTTTCCTTCATTAGGCACCAGTTATTCTGCCAGGAAGAGCTCCCTGGTCCATTGTTCCCATAATTCTTGACTCTGCTCTCCTTTTTTACCATTTGGGACATCTACTCCTGAAGAGAACATGGGAGAACATGTGCTTTTTGGTGGGAACAAGAGGTCTTTTGCAACTCAAATACATCCCTCATTCTCTTAGTTTAGGCTGGTAAATGTTTTGTTACCACACCTCTCTCAAAAGTTTCTGTCTCAAACACAGCTCTCAACATATTTGACTCTACTCAATGATATGTGCCAAAATATTCCCTACAGTCATTTTTTAGGCATGCGTCTTTCTGTAGATTTAATTATGGGTACTTTGGACCCTTTGGACTTTTATGTGACCATATCCTAGTTTTTCTGGAAGTTTTTTTTCCAATTAAAAGAATCTACTAAATATGCTTTTAAATTCTTCCCAGGTCCTATCTAAGCCTATTTTCAGCCATACCTTTGGTCTTTAAATTAAGCTTATGTTGTAAAGGCCTCACTTTGGATTTGTTGAGAAGTAGTGTCATTTACAATACTGGAATTTCTGAATTATTTATGTTTCCACTAAGTTCTGCTTGCAAACAATGTGGTTTTTCTTTTTTCAAACCTTATTTTTTTCCTTGAATACCTTGTCAAATGTAGTTAGTTGCAACCAGCTGTCACCTCCATAGCACCCAGATCAAAATTATAAGATTATTCACCCTATATACTATCTTTCAAGTAAGAGCACACCCAGTTTTACCAAATATTTTGCTGCTTACTAAAACAGCTCACCATTTTGTTCACAATGTTAAAAATCCTTTCCTCCTCACCACTTGTTCCCAAAGCTAATGCCCCATATTTCAGATTTTAGTAATGTCAACAATCTACTTTTGGGTGTGTTTTGTTTTTGTTTTTGTTCTTTCTCTTTTTGCCAGATTGTCAGTCATATTAGTTATTCAGTGCTATGTAATAAGTTACAACAGTCTTGTTGGGTTAAAATAATATGCATTTTAGTATCTTATAGTCTCTGTGAGCCAGAGATCTGGGCATTGTATGCGGTGCTTTAAGATCTCATGAACATGCAATCAAAGTGCTGCAGTAGGGTCTCATTTGGAGGCTCAGCGAAGGGAAGGGCCACCTGCCCACTTGCATGGGTGTTAACAATGTTCATTTCCTTACATCTGTAGGATTCATAGCAGCTTGTCTTTGCAAAGAATGATGGGAAAGAGACTCCCACAAGACAAGTACTACAACATTATGGATCACGTGAAGGTAATCACATGCATCCTATTACCTTTTCCATATTTCATTGGTTAGAAACAAGTCACAGACCCTGCCCACTCTTAAGGGGAGAGGATCATACAAGGATGTGAACACAGGAGATGAGGATCACAGGGCACTGCATCTGTTGTTCACTCAGCACTACCAATCTCCCTTCTAAAGGGGCAATTACATTCCCAGAATCTATTAACTTGTATATATGACTCTGGGCTAGAGCTGGCCAATGACAGAAACTTCTATATAATTTGGAAAATATAAGTGAAGTGAAAGCCACTATTCACAGAAGGTTGTGGGACCCAGGCACCAGGGACTTTACAGACTTCTTCAGAAGCTTCTATGTTATGCTCATGGCGGCTTCTCGGATTTCCCCGTGAGTTCTATCTATTCCACATATTCCAGTGCATCTGGCCAAAGGCATTATTGGTTGTTTCTCTGATCCTCTGGTCACTTCTTTCAGACCTCTATTACTCAGCTCTTCCCTAAATTCATGTAAATCCTAATTTCTATATTAAACATTTATTCTTGTAATAGTTGTAGTGGTTCTATTTTTCTGACAAACCTAGACTGATACACATGTACTGAAAACTCACAATTCCCAAACCTGTCTTGTAACAAATTTGGGAGTATTTTTAAAAGCTTATATTCCAAATCAGAATCTATGGAAGGTAGGCCCTGGAATCTGGGTTATCAGAACCGTTTCCCAGGTGATTTTAATGCAAAGTCAGTTTGGAGAGCCAATGAAGCAGCATTAACCTGTATATCAGGAGACTAGACCAAAGTCCCAGCTCTTACACCAGCTAATGTTCTGACACTCAGTAAGTCACCTAATCCCTCCATGTCTCTGTATGTAATATATAATATTTCCTTGTATGGGAAAAGAGATTAGATTATTTCTCAGGTTCCCTCTATCTGAAATTTAATCTTGAGATTCTATTTCAAACACTAACATCTTTATCTAGGTTCTAATCCAAGCTCCATTCACTTACTAAATCTGTGAACTTGAGAAGCCCCCCCTAGGCCTTGTTTTCCTCATTTATAAAATGGGGATAATAGTGCCTACATCAAAGGGTGGTTATGAATATTAAATTCATTAAATTATATAATGTATTTAAATAGTGTCTGGAACATGGTAAGCACTATAAAAATGCTTATTAAAGTAAAATTTAAATGTAACTTGGAGAATAAAAACATTTATTGGTAAAGGGGCACCTGGGTGGCTCACAGTGAAGCACCTGACTTTTTTTTTTTTAAAGATTTTATTTACTTATTTATTTGAGAGAGAGAGAATGAGAGACAGAGAGCACGAGAGGGAAGAGGGTCAGAGGGAGAAGCAGACTCCCTGCTGAGCAGGGAGCCCGATGTGGGACTCGATCCCGGGACTCCAGGATCATGACCTGAGCCGAAGGCAGTTGCTTAACCAACTGAGCCACCCAGGCGCCCAGCACCCGACTTTTTATCTAAGCTCAGGTCTTGATCTCAGGGTCATGAGTTCAAACCTTGCATTGGGCTCCACATTGGGCATGGAGCCTACTTTTAAAAAAAAAATTTTTACTGGCACTAATAGTCTAAATTAATAGTATAATATTCTAGGCAATAGGGATAGAAAATAAAGATGATAAGAACAATGCCCTTGTGGAGCTCACAAACTGATGGGAAAGATGGATACCTAAACAAAGAATTGTAAAACGGTATGATAAGTGGTCAATGCATAGGATTCCTTAAGGAGCCCTGGAAATGGCTAACTTTGCCTAGAGGAAACAGGGACAAGAGTCTCTGAAGAGGTGACATTTGAGTTGTTTAGAACATTGCCTGGGGGAGGAAGTAGTACTCCAAGACAGTAATTATTTATTCACCTAGAGGGAAAGAGCAGACTGTCAAAAATATTTTTCCTCAGGCAATATATGGGCTTTCAACAAAGATATCTGACCCATAAATAGGTAAAACAGAACATTGTTGGAAGTTAGATATGTGATTGGCAGCAGTTACCAGAAAAATCAACTTTGATCACTTAAATTGATAGTTTATTTGTCTCATATGAAAATAAGTGTGGGAGTAGACTGCTCAGTTCTGATAAGGAGGCTCAAGGAAACCTACAATTGGGAACCCAGGCAAGGCATTTACATATGGCCATACAAGCTATGCAGGGCACAATACTAGAGGCTATCAGTAACACTGACTGCAAAACAAGTCCAATCCTTCATCCCCTAGTCTCAGGCTTTTTCTGTCTTTGGCATCACCATCCTCAACATGCAGGAACTTATCCTGAGATCGTTGCTGCATCTCCAGACCTCATATCTACTTTCCAGACAGCAAAAGTAGGGAAATGCAAATGAAATAAAAATAAATCCTCCTAATGAGGCTTCGCTCAACATACCTTCCACCAGGACTTTCCAAACATCTCATAGCCCAGAACAACTTAGCTGCAAGTGTGGTGGGAAGATTTAGTATATCTTCCCAGAAGAAGAAAGCAAGAGAAAAAGTAGATTTGACCGGAGGTTGAAGTCCATTGACGTAACCCATTCTGAGATTTTGAGGGAATGATGCAATGTTTGAGCTTCGTGATTTCCATTTAATATACTACTGTATGAAGCAGTGACCTTCCCCTGCTTATTTCATTTCTTTCCACTCTCCCCTTGCACATCAAAGTACGTGGCATGAGGCACCTGGGTGGCTCAGTCGTTAAGCGTCTGCCTTCAGCTCAGGTCATGATCCTGGGGTCCTGGGATTGAGCCCCACATCGGGCTCCCTGCTCCGTGGGAAGCCTGCTTCTCCCTCTCCCACTCCCCCTGCTTGTGTTCCCTCTCTCACTGTGTCTCTCTCTGTCAAATAAATAAATAAAATCTTTAAAAAAAAAAAAAGTACATGGTGTGCTGGACTTCCCTCAGGTTCCTGGACATGCCATGTTCTTGCCTCCAGATCTTTGCCTTGCTCTTCTTTCTGCCTGAATCCTTGTTTTCTCCCCTTTCTTTCCTAGCTAACTCCTGTTCCTTTGTTGTCTTAAATATCATTTTCAGGGAGTTCTCACAAATGCTCAAGCTAGGTTAGTTCTATATCCAATAGCACTATATATTCAGCACACTGTAAATTCTATTCCATATCTGTCTTCCGCTTTAACTTGTAAGCTATACCTAGGCAGGAATTCTGTATTTGCTGACCTACCAGAGTGACCAGCTGATAATACAATTTTGTTGATATGTTTGTTCAGTTGTTTAATCAAAGGGATGGTAAAATTGGAAGAATTCCTGCTTCTATGCACCACAGGAAATACTTCAAAATAAATTGGCTTCTTGATATTATAGAAATTTAAATGTTAAAAATGCAACAATAACATAAGAGCCCCACCAATGGAAGTGTGTTCATATGAGATCATATTTTCTAGGCCCACAGAAATAGAAACTATGTCTAAGAGACTTCAATTTAATCACTTCTTTACCCTTATATCTTCTCCCTGGGTTTACCACTAGCTATTTAAGAATTTTCATAAGATCTCTTGTCTTTGTAAAAATATGAGTAATCAAAATTTGACTTTCAGGATTTCATGCTTCTTTTCAAATTCAGTATCTTGGCTTAGTGTATTCCTTACATACCCCATGCCAATCTCTAAGACAATTTATCAATTTATTTTTTTAATTTATCAAACATACATTATCTTTCTACTATATTCCAAATATTTATTTTCTGTACATTTTAATAAAAATTATTTCCATGTACATATTAACTTTAGAATTGCCATTTATAGGTCATCTAAATGACCTATAAATGTACATATTAACTTTAGAATTGCCATTTATAGGTCATCTAAAACATGAATTCCTCATTTCATAAAGGAGAAATTAAACCACTGTAACCTCCAAGAATGAACGATAATAAGTTGTCCACTTATTGCATTTTATTACCTGAAACTTTTGTGGTACCTCATTAATAGCATATCTAACATATGATAGAAGAATGAGGATAAAATTTAAAACCTCTTCTTATTCTAAAACAAAGGAAATGAATGCTTTATGTTGTCAATCAATTAAGATCTATTGTTGGTTCTAAAATTCTGTCTTTTACTAATTTCCAGGCTTTTGTTTTCTTATGACCTCCTCTGTCTTTAATATAATCAAGATGGTTAGTCTATTCCATGGAAATTTTCTTTAAAGGGGAGGTCTGCTCTGTGACTCCATTCCACTTTTCTGAGTTTACAAAATATCCTTTATATCTTCATTGCCACAGATGTTGGCTTTGTTGTAATGCAATTAAACATGAAACAATTAAATGATGCATAAAGAACATCAATGTCAGATTAAGCTCTCAGACTCATTAGCAGACAGCACAATGATTACCCCAAGAGAGTATATTTTTGAGGAAGCAAAATAGTCAATGTACTTTCCACTTATTTCCTATCTCTTTTTAGAAGCAAATAGGATAGTACTTTATTTGCTTCAGTAGCCATGTTTCCATAAAGTAAAAGAAAAGGATCTCATCAACGCCAAGTTATGGTCAAACTCATTTTCTAATTTAAAAGAATCTTGAATTGATGGTACATCAAGCTGTGAAAACTAGTCAGGTGATAAAGAAAAGCATTCAATTAGGTTTATTTCTGGTTGGCCTGGATACTAGGAAATAAAGAGACAATCACTGATCTTGAACATCCAGGATGTACTACACACGTAAACAACATCTTTGCATTCTATCAAGGTTATATCAAGCAAAGAAGTAAAAAAGAAAAAAGTAATTAAGATTAAGTAAAAGCAAGATATTTAGGAGTTCAGAATATGAAACATCTAGTTAGCTGACAATTTTTCTTTTGGGATACATATTTAGTGTCAGTTAAAATGGGCACTGAAAGAATCCAACCTGATATGTATCTTAACTTCAGTATAATGCACCACAATGAAATTCTACTTTCCTAAGCACCTGCTGAGCCCCATCACTTCATCTGTTGATTAGGGTATCCTCCCAAAGGCCAATGTACCATATGACTCTTCACTTATTGCTGTTAAAGTACACTTTATTGAACCTTTAAACAGTGTATCTTACTTTTTGACCAGTGGTTTGATGGGTCATTTTCACACTAGAGCTTTAAGTTTACAAGATTTTTTTGTCAAATTCCCAAATTCTATAATAAAAAATAAATACATTTTAAAATAATAGCTATGATACATATAGCATCTGAGATTACAAATTCAGATGTTCTTTTGCTCAAAAAAATAATATCTATCTATCTATCTATCTCTAAGACATGTTCTGAAAGTCCCCAACACCAACTTTTGCTTTCATACTTAGAATTCAGTTGTTTGGCTACTTTTAACTACAAGGGAGGCTAGGAAACATAGTATTTTAGTTGGGCATTGACACTGTTAAGCTAAAATGACGAAAATTTTACTATATTTACAAGCTAATGAGTTATCTTGCCAAAGTTTTATATATAAGTACTGACAGGAGCTACAAGATTTCTGTATTGTAATTTCAGACAGTTAATTACTCACTGTCTCAGTTCCCCAGGACTCAATTCCTTACAAGACAATATAACTAGGAATTAAGATAATATCTGAAAATGCAGTGCATTTACATCACAGAAAATGAACACCAAACTCATGAGGCTCAGAGTTTATATAAAGAATTCTGGCAAATTACCCATCTTCACCTCCAAAGAGACTTTTACTCCAGAATATAAACAAACATTCTCTGGGGAGAGGAGAGATGGGTTAAATCTCTCTAGGTTTCTTACCCTGGAATGTAAGTGATTATTTCAGGGAAGATACATCTCTAAATCTCTCATAAGAGATAAAACTATTGCTAGCTTTCAAGACATATAAGTTCTTCAATCATCTTTTAATAAACCTTGTCAGTGGATTACTCAGAAGTCTCCAATCATGTAGAAATATAAAAATATTCATGGAGAATTGTCTTCCAACAGTTGAACACACACAAAAATCACAGTCCTATTAGTATGAAGATTGGAATGGATATTTTGGTAAACAAATAATGGCTTCTGTGATAATTAGGATTTGAATTAAAATTTTAAATATTCTTATTATATTGTATTATTTTCAATATTTAAAAAATTATTATTTTAAAAATATTGCTTTTCATGATGAAATACTTTTAGATAAGTCACATAAGTTTTCTGGACCTCAGTGTCATCACTGATACAATGAGCATGTTTAATTGCATAACAACTAAGATTGCACCAAAATTTAATGTCTACTTCAAATAAACTATAAATGAAACATATCTAGTTTAGGAATATAACCTTTCCTAATGTATTTTGATGCTAAATGCCAAACTACAAATATATATTGAATTATCTAAAAATGTTCATTATGGTATGCCTAGAAATTTTTTTTTATATCAACCCTGCTTCCAATTTATAATATGTCTTGATCCTGTGAATTGAGATTGTACTTAATTAAAACATATTTTTGGCCATCATCGTCTAATATGTGGCCTCTATCACTTTCTCTCTCTCTTTCTTTTTAATATTTATTTATTTATTTATTTGAGAGAGAGAGAAAGAGGACAAGGGGGAGGGTCAGAGGGAGAGAGAGTCCCAAGCAGGTCCCTCACTGAGCGCAAAGCCCCATGCAGGGCTCAGTCTCCCAACTCTGAGATCATGACCTGAGCTGAAACCAAGAGGCAGATGCTTAACCAATTGCACCACCCAGGCATCTCTCACTTTTTCTCTCTTGCTTCTTCTTGGACTCCAGTTATACATAGCTAAGAAATTTTTACCATGTCCCATTTGTCTCCTACTCACTAGTCTAAATTGTCTTCCTTCCTTTGCACTTCATGCTTCAGACTATTATTTTCTTCTGATATATCTTGTAGGTAGGTCACTAGTCCTCCATTTAGCTCTTTTGAACTGTCATAAAACTTCTCTTGAGGTATTATATATTTAAGTTCTAGAACTTCCATTTGATATTTTCATAGATCTACTTTGTTCTCTCTTGAAATTCTTCATCTAGACATCTATTTTATTGCATAGGCTAATTTGTATATGTAATTTTATGTATATATATCTGTAAGTCTCTTCCTAGTATCTGTCTGTTCTCTTGGTCTTGTCTCCTGGCATATAATTTTTTACTGTCTGCTGGATATCTGATAAACTTTGGAGAATTTGGGTGGCATTAGTTTCCTTTAATGAGGATTTAGTGTTGCTTCAAGAGAGTATTAAAGGTAGGAGAAAATCCTTTCAACCTCAAATTGAAATGATTTCATAATGTGGCTTTTGTCTTTATGAGGGCCGATCTTTGGTTTGTTCATAGCCATGTAATTTAGCTATTTAGTATCTCAGTTGAAAGCTCAGGATGTTTACAATTGCCTGTTTTCTTTAGTGGATATTAAACTATAAATTTAGTTTCTCGAACCCTTGTGAGACTTCTAAAATGTTACTTCAGCTTCTCACCTGCTTATATTCTACTTTCTGCTTGAGTTCTTGACTTTTGCTCTGCTCTACTTAAGAATCAAAAAATACCTCCACGGAAAGAGCAGTCCAAATGTGAGCTTACTTCTTACATTTTTTCTCAATGTTATTTTCTCTTGCTACAAGTCCCGGTTGCCTTTTCAGTCCTGAATCTTGAATTTTGTTTTCTTAGCCCTGTTAGAATGTTGAAAACTCTGCTCAGATTCTTATCTTTTTATCTGCCCCTTTCTGCTTATTCTTCTCTCAGCCTTGACACACACTTAAAAATAGGCAAAATCCTTGCAGAGCAAATTAGTGTAAAATGTCAGACTCATTTCATTGCTTTTCTTTTCTCTCTAAAATCTTAGGTTCTTTAAAACTGGGCTGTCTTGGTGGCACTCTAATTTCTTCATATATATATATATTTTTTTAATTTATTCAGATTTTCTAATTTGTTCTTTTCGGAAGAACTGTTCTGATTCAAGCTAATGGGTCATAGATGGAAATCCATTATTTTATATAAATATTTTAAATATAACTTTTAAATAGTTGATACCATATATGGATGTTTGTTTATTTTATTATATTATTCTTATTTGTACAAAGTGCTATTTCATTCTTATTTTATAGGAAAATTAATTGTCTTGATAGTATATTATATTAGATATAAATGAAAAGGCAAATGTAGAATCAGAAATTATTTTCTCCCTAAGCATTTGAGGCCAGTGATAATGATGACTTGTTAATAAAAGTAACAATTATTTATTGCTTACTATAGACCAGGCACTGCCTTAAAAGTTTATATGCTTTCATTGAATTTTCACAACAACACTATAAAGTACTTGAGTTGTGGCAATTAAATATATGACAAAATTTAGGCATGACTTACTAAATGCTCTGTGCCAATACTGGGATAGAATTGGAAGCAGGCATGAGGTATGCTTTGTGGATGAGGACAGTAAATTAAAATAACAATGTACTAAGGTTGTTTACTTTTTCTGGAAAGATTATTAAAAACTAATAAACCCTAAATCACACAAGAATGAGTTTCTAACAGTGACATTTCAAAGCTTGAAAGACAAACAAAGGAAGGTATTTGGGCAATTTAACAAAAAAATTCTACTTTGTTTCAGGACATAAAAAAGAAGTGAATCACAGTGTAGCCTGCGGAGACCCTGGAGTTGCTAGAGAGGGATGCTCAGATCCCACCTCTTACTCCCTCCCGCTGGCCCCAGCAATCACATTCAGCATGTGAATAGCCTACAATGAATGGCGTTCCTCTGAAAAGTAAGGTGGATCTTTGACACACTGGCACTGATTCTCATAGGCTAACTTAATATATGTTCATCTAAAAAAAAGTGCTGTAAAACAATGTTTGAAGTAAAAATGCCTAACATAAGATGATAAGATAGAGCCTTAATAATAGTAGGGTGGATGGAAGTTAGTGGAAAATTTTAGTATATGGTAGCTTCCAGCATTAAAATTTCAGCAAGTACTACCCTCTCAATTTCCCAAAACCTGATCTTATTAACAAAGTATATTTAATACCTTTCTTTTAAGTAAACTACAACTGAAATCCAAAAAAAAAATTGCTGTTATTTGCAGATATAATGATTGCTTATATAGAAAACCAAAAAGTCTCCAAAGAAAAATTCTTAGAATAAGAATGTTCAGCAAGATTGCTGACTACATCAATATGCAAGAGTTACTACTATTCTTACATACCAATAATAACTAATTACAAAATGTGATTTTTAAAAATCTGTCAATAGTGATAGCAACAAGAACTACAAAGATCTGAGGAATGAACCTAGCAAAAGATATAATGGATGAGATGAAAACATTCCAAGTACATAAAAGAACAGCTAGGTAAATGAAAGATCTGTTGTATTCATGAATGGGAAGACAGTATTGTAATGATGGCCTTTCCTCCTCAACATCAAACTATAAATTTAATACAATGAGCCAAGTTCCAATTATGAACAGAATTTGAAAAGGTAATCCTAAAGTGCTACTGTAAAGTGCTAGGAACAACCAAGTCAATTTTGAAGAAGAAATGGTATATGCTCCCTAAAATATCAAGACATATCATAAATGTATAATAATTAAATCAACATGGTATCTCTACAGGAGAGAGTTAGATATAGGAATAGAATAGAGAGGCTAAAAAATGAACCACCTGTATGAGAACTGGGTAGTTGCTAGAAGTGCATTATCTGTTATTGGGAAAAGAATGCACAGTTCAATCAATGATGCTGGAACTGTCCATCTATATGGAACATGAATACATTGGATACAAACTTCACACCATATATATTTTTATCTGAAAAATAAATTCTTGGGGTTCCTGGGTGGCTCAGTCGGTTAAGTGTCTGCCTTCATCTCAGGTCATGATCCTGGAGTCCTGGGATCGAGCCCCACATTGGGGTCCCTACTCAATGGGGAGTCTGCTTCTTCCTCTGCCCCTCACCCCACTCTCACTCTCTCTCTCTCAAACAAATAAATAAAATCTTTAAAAAAAAAGAAAAAGGGGTGCCTGGGTGGCTCAGTCGTTAAACGTCTGCCTTTGGCTCAGGTCATGATCCCAGGGTCCTGGGATCGAGCCCCACATCAGGCTCCCTGCTCTGTGGGAAGCCTGCATCTCCCTCTCCCACTCCCCCTGCTTGTGTTCCCTCTCTCGCTGTGTCTCTGTCAAATAAATAAATAAAATCTTTAAAAAAAAAAAAAGAAAAAGAAAAAAAGGAAAAATAAATTCCAAAACAAATGGAAGACCTAAACAGGAAAGGCAAAAATTTAAATACTCCTGAAGTAGACATAGAAGAATAGATGACTTTAGGGTAAGGAATAAGTTATTGAACAAGGCACAAAAAGCACAAACTATAAAACAAAACAAACATAATTCTAAGTATATTAAAATTTGAATCCTTTTTAATGAAGAAGAAACAAGCCACAGACTTAGAAATGGATTTGCATTGTATGAAATCAACAGAAATTTAGCTTTTAGAATATATAAATCTCTTATAAATAAATAATAAAAATAACCCTATTTAAAAAATGGGCAAAAGGAAATGAACAGTCGAGTCACACAGATGAACAAAATTAATATTCAATAAACATTTGAAAAGATGCTAAAATTCCTTATTAAAAATGCAAATTAAGACAATGTGATACTCATTGGCTTGGTAACACTTTAAAAGTCTGTTAAAAGACAGGACTAGATAGATAGATACATACATACATACATGCATGCATTCACACATACATACTTAATCCTGTTTATATGCATATATACACATGCATATACATGTATATACAAAGACACACACATATATTTAATCCAATGACCTGTAACAGACTTTTAAATATATATATAAAGCTAATGTACAATTTATGAATACCTTTTAAAGTCAAATATGTGAAAACCTAAGAATTGTAAATATTGATTAAGAAGAGTGTTAAAAAAATTCATAGAAATAATATGCACCAATTTCAGGGTACTGAAATCTCTAGGAAGAGAGAAAAGAAATACAGAAAGAATGAAGGTGATTTTTTTTTTTGCTGTATCTTTAAATTTTATTTTTATTTTTAAATGAAAGCTGAAAGTAGAAAGAAAAATGTTTACATCTATTAAGTCCAAAAGGGGTATACATTAATATCTGTTATACTATTCTCTGAATTTTATCATCTGTTTGAAATATTCCAAATATGAAAATATATTAAAACTACGAATTACAAACCACTTTTAAAGAACTAAAGAAATATTGCACCCCCTGATTTGGCAAAAAAACAAAAATGGCTGAAAAAATTAATAAATTATATAATAGTACCTATGTTAGTGATACAATTTAAAAATAAACTCTTATATTTTATAAAATGTAACTCAAATACTTTAATATTATATTTTATTCTAATAGCAATAACTTTTCTATAGCAGAGTACAAAAATTTCCCAAGGCATAAAAATCCTCCCATGCTTAATATCACACACATTGCAATCAAATTAGGAATGTGATTATGCTTGGTTTAATTCAGAGCAGCCAAGAAAATACTCTACACTGAATTTGTGGAGACCTGAAAAGGGTTTTGATAGTCTTTAATAATGATATATCTTTGGGAATGAGAAAATATAGCCTCCCTAACAGTGTAGCTGGCTCTGATTTTACCTCCTTTTTCCTTTTAAAGCCCAGCCTTACTTTTTCCACCAGGGAGGCCAATAGACCTGAGTTAATTTGCATGGCTGATGTACACTCTAATCAATGTCTGTCAAACAATATATGCTAAGTTATTAACATAGAAACCAGGAAATGAATTACCATAGTCTAATTCTGGAAATGGTCTTTAATTCGGTCAATACTTTCCATTTGTGATAGAATTAATTGCCTGAAAACTTATTAATGAGAAGATTCAGTAGGCAGTAATTAACATCAAAGTAAAAATTTTTAAGTCCTATGAAAATTATTTAGGTACATGGAAGAAAATCCTGGTAAATAGCCAACAGAAATTATAGCTCTTCTTAAAATTTATCATTTACTGATTTGGCTTAGCATTTGGGTTTTGTATCATAATTAAATAAATATTCAGTAATGGTGACTTTGTGCTATAAATTATGTCATAACTGCATAATTAATATCTTTTATTTGATTCTGTATAACTCAAGGTTAGATACCAATTAATTCATAATTCAAAAGCAAAACTTTTAAAGAGCTTCAAATCATTAAAGTTCTTTGGAAATAAGCCATCCTTGTACATTAATTATTTTAAATCATATTTTCCTGCTAAACTTGGGAGGATGATTCTTGTATTAGTCAATTTAATTGATCAAAGGGAATTAAATTTGTCATTAGCCCAGCAACAAAGTTGGTCAAAATATTAATGACTATCAGAGGCTGAACATTCTATTACCTTATTATTAAGTATTCTAACATTTGTGCTGACTTTAGAAATACCTTTAAATAATAAGTATGATTATGGTTAACAATATCATGGAATTTCCACAACTAAATGGTTAGAGGCTGCAATTTCTTTTGGAATAGGGGCTAGAAAATTTGTTTTGAGGCTTCATTTGTATAAGAAGCACATAGAGGATGTGTATGTATTACACGCATGTGTGTGTATGTATTACAAGGGTCGTATGGTTATTGAAATGGCTTGGTGGGGGCTGATGGAGATAATGGAGAAGCTTAGTCATTCCCACCACTTCTTCCAATCCCACACACCTGTCTTTGATTCTGCTACATCAGATTCATATTTCTTTCATTTTAGGCAACAAAAATATATTTACCCACTATATATCCTTTTTTTCTTTTTGAGTTGTTCAAAGACATGAAAATTTATTTGTAGTATTATTTGATATTTCCATTAGGAATTGGGGCAAAGGAGGCTGGAAGGAATGGTATATAGTTGAGTTGGAGGAAGGATGACAAGAGAGTGGGAATTCAGGGCAATTAGCAGGGAAGCCTTAGTTGAGAACAGACTAGCCAGCCAACTTGATGACATGCTTTGAGGACTCACTGATTCTCCAATCTGAAAATTCTCTTTTCATTGTCCATTTTTACAGAATGTACCACAGCTAAGAAGCCAATATTCCTAGGAGGCCAAAATAGAATCACTCTCTATCATTAGAACTCTTGGATATAACTTCTTATCTGATGTTTTATGAAAACCATTAAAATCTGTATTAGTTATCTATTGCTGCATAAGAAATTACTTCAAACTTAGTAGCTTAAATAACAGGCATTTATTATTTCACTGTCTCTGTGAGTCTTTGAGAGGGTTTTGCAGGGTAGTTGCAGTCAAGATGTCAGCTGGGGCTGCAGTTAATGAAGGCTTGACTGGGGCTGGAAAATCCACTTCCAAGTTGGCTGACCCACATGGCTGTTGGCAGGAAGTCTCTATTCCCTGCCATATGAGCCTCTCCACAGGGCTTTTAGAGTTTCTTCATGATATGGCAGTTGGATTCCCTCAGAGCGAATGATCTCAGAAAGAAAAGACTATAATACATGTGAATTTTGATGAAAAAAGGGAAGAGAGGATAGGCTTAAAATAACACTTTCCAAATTTTGATCATTGGTACCACACTGCCACTCAAGATGTAAATAGACATTTACCAAGGAAAAAAGAAATCTGTGCTAAAAATAAGTTTTGAAAGAAAAATTTAACCAAGAAACAAATTTAAACATTTTTTTTTTTTTTTTTTTTTTTTTTACTGAGCAATTTTCATGTACATTACGAATTCCCAAAGGAGGGATGTATTTTGCAGCTATCATTCACTAAGCTCTGCCACACTGGCTGTTTAAAAATCTTTAGGGTTCTTTTGATAAAATTCAGTTATTAGAGGTAAGTTGGGGATACACATTCCTTCTTTACTGCCTTAATACCAAGAGGAATATTATAAGAAATGCAAGTTTTAGACAAAATTCTGCCAAACATATAGACATTTATTTGCAAGCTGACCAAATGAGCTATCATAGCTTCAAATCAGATCTGTCAGCAGAGATCTTTATGAAGTAGGAGTACACAGAACTAAATCTCTTAATGTTGAGCTCTGCTGTGAAGTGCTAATTGAGCTTGGAAGATTTTTAAATTCATGAATGAAAATTTATTACCAGTACATCTTATGCTAATTGTCAAGCCACCACTGGAGTGTGGGTTCCTGACCAGGGTAGGTTTATGCTGACTAACCAACTTTAGAGGTTGGATTGAAATCAATTTACAAACATATACTTTACACTGTTTCTGTTAAAACAAATTGCCACAGGAAAACATAGAAACAACACTTTCCAAACATTTTACCACATCATTCTTTTTCCTCAGAGCCTTTGTAAGACTAAAAGATATGGAAAAATCAGGCTTTAGCAAGGAAAACAATCAGGAAGTAAGGGGTTCAGATGACCTAGGAGGACCTGGCTCCTAAAAAGAGGGCAATACAATTAATGGGAAATTGATGATTACAGATGCTGACAAGAGACTGCATCTCACTCTCCCAGTGAAGGACCTGAAAGAGTCAGTTTTCAGTAAACAAGATGTTATTCATCAGGGCACATCACTGAAAAAAGGCTAATTAAAGTCTTAAGGCCAGGGGGATCACAACCATGTCTTGATATATGGAAAATGTATGAATTAAATCAAACTGACCTTTTTAATTATAAAAAGACAGGTAACAGACAATCTAGTAATTTTACTCTCATGCTGATCCTCGATTCAGAATAGCCAAAGACACAGGACCAAGTTTATACTTAAGCAAAATTTATGCAATAAAATATGTTTATGGAAAGATGGGACAAAAAACAAATTGACAGCAAACAATGCTGTCTACAATAGGAAAAAATGGAAGTGCAGTATATTTAGAGTGTTTCCTGTAAGCTGGGTGTTTTACATGAGTATTCTGCTGCTACTTTACACGTATAACCTACTAACCCTCACACCAACCCCATAAGAATGAAACCACTACCATTCCCATTTTATAGATGACCAAGGGATGTGGGTGATTCATTCAAGGACAAAATGCTGGGACTCTAACCCAAGTCAGTCTTATTCCATGGACCATGCTGAATTTCTAATATATTGCCTTTAGCAAATGAACATAGTTCCAGAGAGAGTAACTTCCAGCAGGAAACCAAGAAGCAAAAATGCAGAATATTGTTTGGGAGAGCTTAGTTAAATCAATATCTGTTTTTAGAAGTAAGACAATAAAGAGCACAGGATCTCATATCCCAGAATCAAGACGAATTAGAGCCACATTAGACAAAGAAGTGTGTGAAATTATCTAACCGAATAAATGTCTCTGTGCTCCACGTAACCCCTCACCAGTATGAAACATTTTGTATTATGGATTTTTGGAATATGAAAAATGTTCTTAATTAAACTCAAGCTCTTTGTGTTTTATTTAAATCCTTAATGTCAATCCTTTATTAGAATAAAGAAAATTCTCTTTCCTAGAATTAATTTCAACCAGTAATGCTAAGACCACATTGCTTTCTTTCAAAGAGAAAAAACATTCATAAGAACAGAAAGAACTCTGAATTAGTCACTCATACCAATAAATATTTTTTCACTGTTACTGTGAAATTCAATCCAATAAGCTTTCATTGTGTACCTTCTATGTGTTTAATATATACTAAGTGCTGTTGGAACAGAAAGCATGTAAGTCATCATCAGTACCTTTGAAGAAACTAATTTCATGAGGGAAGTGAGACACCTAAATGTTAAACTGTTAAATCATAATTCTGGGCAGCATATGTGTAAGTGCCCAAATGAAGACTATAGACCAGAATTGCCCAGACTGCGGTCCAAGCAATATTTAAAAGGAGTTCATTTTTTCAAATGTTCTGGTATTAAATAAATTGGAAGGCCATGCAATTTCTCCTCCTTGAATACTATCTTTGCAAATTATTTCACCATCAGCAATATTATCAAACATTTATGGTACCCAGGCAGAACTAAGTGCTTAGCTGCATTATCTCATTTAATTCTCCAAATAATTCCATGAAACAATTATTGCTATTATCTTTATTTTATAGTTAAGAAAGATGATATTTGTAGACCTAGAATCATGACTGCAAATGATGCTTTGTGTTATATATTGACAAACAGCTACACCCCAAAATATTGGCTCTAACCTGAAAAAAGGCAGTGTCTCTGAATGTCCTGAATATTTTTTTGAAAGTAAGCCCACTTCTCATTTTTCACAACACAAACTTGGTTTCCTTTTGTAAAGGAAATTTACATTCCGAAATTTGCATGTATTTGTTTACTCACTTATTTTCTGTCTACCCTAAAGAACATGACGATGACTATCTTTTGATTAATTTTTTCAACACATAAGTTGACTATTCTAAAGGCTAAAGGGTGCCTTCCACCCTAGTGTCAGAGCACTGCTGGCAACTTTCAAACACCATCTCCCAGATTCAGAAATATTACTCTACCTGGGATTCCTGATACAAAGAGAACATCAGAATGGAGCCCCACCCTGAGAACTAAGGATCTGGTGCCACCAGCAAACATAAACTCAGATAATACTTTAAGAAACAAGGGTATAGCATGACAAGCAGTTCCAACATCCTTCACTGTGCATCTTGGCAAAGCCCTAGAAGTTCTTTGCAGGCTGAGAACATAAAACTACAAAGTAGTACAAGCAGAAACCAAGACAGCTGAAACATTAACACTGTGCAAAGAAAGAGAAAATGTTCAGGAAAGAATAATGAATTATTTGGGAGAAAATCATGGAAGAGGAGAAGAGGAAATGAAGAATGTGGAATTTGTAATGTAACACAAGCATTTGTGATACGAAAGTAAAAATTGAGAGTGGCTGCACCAGTTTGCATTCCCACCAACAGTGCAAGAGGGTTCCCCTACACATCCTCACCAAAACCCATTGTTTCTTGTGCTGTTGACTTTAGCCATCTCACTGTGGTTTTTATTTGCATTTCCCTGATGATGAGTGATGTTGAGCATCTTTTCATGTGTCTGTTGGCCATCTGGATGTCTTCTTTGGAAAAATGTCTATTCATGTCTTCTGCCCATTTTTTAATTGGATCCTTTGTTTCTTGGGTGTTGAGTTTTATAAGTTTTTTATATCTTTTGGATAATAACTCCTTATCAGATATGTCATTTGCAAATATCTTCAACTGATGAATGAATTAAGAAGATGTGGTATATGTATATAATGGAATATTACTCAGCCATAAAAAAGAATGAAATCTTGTCATTTGCAATGACATGGATGGAGCTAGAGAGTAGAAGGCTAAGCAAAATAAATCAGTCAGAGAAAGACAAATACCATATGATTTCACTCATATGTGAAAATTAAGAAACAAAACAAATGAACAAAGGGGAAAAAAAGAGAGAGAGGCAAACCAAGAGACAGACTCTTAACTATATAGAACAAACCAATGGTTACCAGAGGAGAGGTGGTGGGGGGAAGGATGAAATGGGTGATGGGGATTGAGGAGGGCACTTGTGATGAGCACTGGGTGATGTATGGAAGTGCTGAATCACTATATTGTACACCTAAAGCAAATATTGCACTATATGTTAACTAACCGGAATTTAGATAAAAACTTTAAAAAAATAAAATAAAAGTAGAAATCGAGATTCATTTGTACATTCTATAAATATTTTTTAAGAGCCCACTGTGTTCCAGGCATTATTCTAGGCACTTGGGATACATCTATGAACAAAAAGACAATGAGTGAATAAACCTGCCATCGGGTAGACTGCCTGGGGGAGGCAGGCCAGGGAGGCAAACAGTTGGGAAAAAAAGAGAGGGCTTCCACCTAGATAAAGGGCTTGCAATCTGCATTTCCGAAAGAATAAGGTCTATACATGCAAAAGAAGGAATTGGGAGCTTTTTCAAAAACACTTAAGACTCAAGTTTCCATGCTTCACAACATCTTGTGATGATCATTTTGTAATATGTATCCAATTCATAGCCTTTTGAAGTAGGATAAATGAATTGATATTTAGCAAACAGATGTTTGATTAACAATCTTTGTAGTTTGGCAAAAAGTATCATGTTGTCATTGCTTCCAGATAGTAGTACTCCCATTTTCCTCAAACCGGCTTGTCATCCCCAAGTCCTGATATCAATCTTCTAGGTATCTAAACATCATTAGCATTAGATACCCAGACTGGATATCTTGACTATTCAGGAATTATTGCCTAATATGAAATGCACACACATACACACACATAATGAACCCACACACTGAACAGGCCACTTTGCAGAATTCTGTCTTAGCCAGTCTTATTCCTGCTCTGCTATATCTCACACTCCAAGACGCATCTCCATCATTCCACTTATAGAATCATGTCCAAGTATCTCCTTGCAGATTATGGACAGTCTATCACTTGGAGCACAGATAAAGCAGTGATACTTCTGACGTTTGGTCAGCTTGGAAGGTAGTTAAATTGCTTCCTCTAGTTTGCAATAATTTTTTGAAGAAGTGAAAGTCTGCCACAAATTATTTTGGCAGCTACCATGAACTTGGGTTGTAAATTGGATATTACATAGACTCATCTGTCAGTCATCATAATGCCAGTCAAGGAAAATTTATAAGAGAGGAGATCTGTTTGGGAGGAAATAAATACCTCACATGTGCTCTATGCCTACTGCACTATTATTGCTGTTGGTTTCCAGTTCTTTTTTTACAATTTTATTTATTTATTTGAGAGAGAGAGAGAGAGAGCACAGAGGGAGAGTGAGAGGGAGAAACAGACTGCCCACTGAGCAGAGAGCCTGACGTGGGGCTGGATCCCAGGACTTTGAGATCATGACCTGAGCCAAAGGCAGATGCTTAACCGACTGAGCCACCCAGGTGCCCCATCCAGTTCTTATATAAATTTGCTTTTTATCTTTTCTCTCCATCTCACCATCTTATCCTCATCTAAATTAGACAAATCTGGGTCTTAATTCCAATGCCATAATATTTTAGCTGTGTTATCCTGGGTCACTGGCCTTAACCTCTCTCAGCCTCAATTTTCTCATCTGTAAAATGGATATCATGATAATACTGCCTACGTAGTACAGTTTTGATTTTATTTGTTTCTGTTTTTATGAGAATTAACTGATGGAATACAAATTCATTCATTCCATCATTCGTTTGATAATGGTTTCTTTGCTATGATCCTGTCGAAGACATTGTAGAGAGTAAATGTTTAATACAGTTACTTTTATTATCACTAATGAACATATCATGTTTTAATATACACCAGAAACTCTGCTAATAGTGAAAAGGAACCAAAATCTCTAACCTCATTCAAAAGCAGTAGCCATGTATGTGTGTATACATATATACAAATGTATACATATATGCATATACTCATATACATTTACACATATACACACAAACATGCATACATACATATAAGTGTGTGTATGTATATATATGTAGTCTACCTTTTCTAAATATGAGGAATCTAAGGTATGAAGAGGGTGAAAAATATGCCCACGTTTCTGTAGCAAATAACAAAGATTTTACTAAAAACCAGCTCAGCGCTATTTCTTTTGGGCTTCAGAAAATACAGTGTTCTGAAATATTACAAGAAGAAATGTGAATAATTCTAAATAAAATTTCCCAAATTACTTTTCAAAACCCACATCAGCATTAGGGCTATATGAGAGAAACCACCATAGAGGAAAATGTCAATCTGAAATATAACATGTCTTCTGGAGTCTGATAAGTTGTTCTCATTACAAACCCAAGCTACTCCCAGTGGATTTGTGAGTCATTAAAAATAATGAGACATACTTGATCAGTTACCAAATTCTGCTCCCCAGCCCTATCTGATTTTGCAACCAGACATGTGCACATACAGAGAACAGTCTTATTCTCCATCGTAGAAAGAAAGTTTGCCAAACCTTACCACCTAAGTCTCTTTATTATAACCTGTATCTGTGACAGTTATGAAATCACTTTGTGTACATTTTGAAGTAATCCTCTCTTCCCTGTTATCTCTCATTTCTGCTCCCCCTCCATTATCCTTTTCAGAAAAACATCTTTCGCCTCTGTATCTCTTTCATAAAATGGGCATGGTGAATCACTAATGCAATACATCTGCAATACACCCACAGAAGAGAAATTTCATGTGCACAGTTCAACCAAATCCCTTAGGATGGAAACTTGTCAAAAGCTATGAAATTGTTTCCGATACAAACAACAGACTGCACACAGTTCACCACTGTGTCAGATAGGGATTGTCTATATGGTGCCTTTTGTCTGTACGCATAGGGATGAGGACAGGTGTCATTACACTTCAGCAGAAAAGAAGCAGAGAGAAGTGTTACAGAGAAAAGTGGAAAGGATCGATAGTAACAAAATACAAGGATATTGATGGATACCATTTATCGCATGCTTGCTCATTTCCAAGAACCATATTACGAGTTTTACGAGGACCAAGTCTAGTATCAGTATTAGGCTTTGATTACAGCTGAGAACACTGTGGCTTCCCCATTGCCACACAACCAGTAGATGGTGAAGCTTCAATTTGGACCTAAATCCAAAGCCCAGATTCTTAACCACTATCCTCTAAGTCTCGTGAAGCCAACTTTTCTCCTGAAATCAAAACCTCCTTTTTTCCACCCTACTAGGGCATTCAATAGCCTAGGGCTACACAGCAGAGATAGTCTGAGGAGGTAAAATTATGGCAGAGACCCACTGCGCAGAGCCCACTCCATCCACACAGACCATGGCTTTGAAGAAACCTGTATCCTAAACAGTGTGGATATAGCTTAAATTCCCATCAGACAACCAGATTTATCCTCAGTAGAGGAAGGAAAATTCAATTAGATAGAAACTTGGTCCAAATACATTTTATTCTCTCTCTAATAGCCTCAGGTCTTTAAAATGACTTTGCCAGGTATCTGTAATTGACCACATTTTTTTACGACAATTGATTTCATTAAATTGCAATCCCTATGTTTACAAGCCTTTGTGGTATTTCCTTTTTTTGCTGCAATTCAGACAACTTTCTAGGTTAGCTGTTCTTTGGAAATAACTGTACAGTGATTGTAAATAGCTAATTGAACTTTACCACTTTTTGCTTCAGAGTGTACTGCTAGGAAAAAAAGAGTAAATTAACTGTGACTCCAGATAACTCTAACTCAAGTCATCTTTCACCCAGCTGGAAGGAAACTAGAGCATAATGTAGAAACTACATATTTTATTTATCCTAAAAATATTTCTTTTCTAAATAAAAATACTATTTACCTGCGCATTACCATTAAATAGAATTTATTTTGCCTAGGTCCAAAATTCTTTTCTCCTTAGGGGGATTTTAAGGCAATATGTCTCTTCTGTTCTAAACAAGTCAGTGAAGTTTGAAGCGGACAGGATATTGATTGGTTGGGAATATCTATGACCTTCCTTCCTCGGCTACAGAAAAAGAAAGGGATCGCTGAAAGGAACAATGTTGTGGGTTCTATATCCCAGAGATGCAGAAACATCACTGAGATTTAGGTGCATGGCTCTCAGAGAGAGCTTTCCCATCTGAGAGTTAAAAAATTAAAACTTTGCCCTCTTTTCCAAAGATTGAAGTTAACCCAACCAAAGACACATCTTCACTGATAACACTACTCTGAAACATGTCTCTAAAAAGCCCATGCTCAGCTTCTCTTTTAAAGCTAGGCAAATTCATCTGCCCAAGTAGATATGCCCAAACTCTGGAGAAGCCATTAGAGTCATTCAAAGCCATAGAAGTTTAATTAATTTAAACCAACATCTACTCAATGGCAAATTATTCTGCTGACTTTCTCAACTTTAAAGATAATCTCAAGAATGCAATAGGCAACAGTTAGAAAAATGAATATACAAAACTTCCCTGTTCCACATTCCACTCCTGCTTTCTAGCCTGTTGGGTCAGCTGTAGGCTAGTCTTTTTTTTTTTTTTATGTTATGTTAATCACCATACATTACATCATTAGTTTTTGATGTAGTGTGCCATGATTCATTGTTTGCGTATAACACCCAGGCTCCATTCAGTACATGCCTTCTTTAACACCCATCACCAGGCTAATCCATCCCCCCACCCGCCTCCCCTCTAGAACCCTCAGTGTGTTTCTCAGAGTCCATAGTCTCTCATGGTTCGTCTCCCCCTCCGATTTCCCCCCCTTCATTTTTCCCTTCCTGCTATCTTCTTTTTTTTTTAACATATAATGTATTATTTGTTTCAGAGGTACAGGTCTGCGATGCAACAGTCTCACACAACTCACAGCACTCACCATAGCACATACCCTCCCCAATATCTATCACCCAGCCACCCCATCCCTCCCAACCCCCACCACTCCAGCAACCCTCAGTTTGTTTCCTGAGATTAAGAATTCCTCATATTAGTGAGATCATATGATACATGTCTTTCTCTGATTGACTTATTTCGCTCAGCATAATACCCTCTAGTTCCATCCACGTCATTGCAAATGGCAAGATCTCATTCCTTTTGATGGCTGCATAATATTCCATTGTATATATACACTGCATCTTCTTTATCCATTCATTTGTCACTGGACATCTTGGTTCTTTCCATAGTTTGGCTATTGTGGACATTCCTGCTATAAACATCAGGGTGCACGTACCCCTTCGGATCCCTACATTTATATCTTTGGGGTAAATACCCAGTAGTGCAATTCCTGGGTCGTATGGTAACTCTATTTTCAACTTTTTGAGGAACCTCCATACTGTTTTCCAGAGTGGCTACACCAGCTTGCATTCCCACCAACAGTGTAAGATGGTTCCCCTTTCTCCGCATCCCCGCCAACATCTGTCATTTCCTGACTTGTTAATTTTAGCCATTCTGACTGGTGTGAGGTGGTATCTCATTGAGGTTTTGATTTGGATTTCCCTGATGCCAAGCGATGTTGAGCACTTTTTCATGTGTCTGTTGGCCATTTGGATGTCTTCTTTGGAAAAATGTCTGTTCATGTCTTCTGCCTATTTCTTGATTGGATGATTCGTTCTTTGGGTGTTGAGTTTGATAAGTTCTTTATAGATTTTGGATACTAGTCTTTTATCTGATATGTCATTTGCAAATATCTTCTCCCATTCTGTCAGTTGTCTTTTGGTTTTGTTGACTGTTTCTTTTGCTGTGCAAAAGCTTTTTATCTTGATGAAGTCCCAATAGTTCACTTTTGTGCTTGCTTCCCTTGCCTTTGGTGATGTTTCTAGAAAGAAGTTGCTGCAGCTGAGGTCAAAGAGGTTGCTGTTTGTGTTCTCCTTTAGGATTTTGATGGACTCCTGTCTCACATTTAGGTCTTTCAACCATTTGGAGTCTATTTTTGTGTGTGGTGTAAGGAAATGGTCCAGTTTCATTCTTCTGCATGTGGCTGTCCAATTTTCCCAACACCATTTGTTGAAGAGACTGTCTTTTTTCCATTGGACATTCTTTCCTGCTTTGTCAAAGATTAGTTGACCATAGAGTTGAGGGTCCATTTCTCGCTCTCTATTCTGATCCATTGATCTATGTGTCTGTTTTTGTGCCAGTACCATACTGTCTTGATGATTACAGCTTTGTAATAGAACTTGAAGTCCGGAATTGTGATGCCTCCAGCTTTGCTTTTCTTTTTCTTTTTTTTTTTAAAGATTTTATTTATTTATTTCAGAGAACGAGAATGAGAGACAGAAAGCACGAGGGGGAAGGGGGTCAGAGGGAGAAGCAGACTCCCCGCCGAGCAGGGAGCCCAATGTGGGACTCGATCCCGGGACTGCAGGATCATGACCTGAGCCGAAGGCAGTCGCTTAACCAACTGAGCCACCCAGGCACCCCTGCTTTTCTTTTTCAATATTCCTCTGGCTATTCAGGGTCTTTTCTGGTTCCATACAAATTTTAGAATTATTTGTTCCATTTCTTTGAAAAAAGTGGATGGTATTTTGATAGGGATTGCATTAAATGTGTAGATTGCTCTAGGTAACATTGACATCTTCACAATATTTGTTGTTCCAATCCATGAGCATGGAACATTTTTCCATTTCGTTGTGTCTTCTTCAATTACTTTCATGAGTATTTTATAGTTTTTTGAGTACAGATTTTTTGCCTCTTTGGTTAGATTTATTCCTAGGTATCTTATGGTTTTGGGTGCAATTGTAAACGGGATCAACTCCTTAATTTCTCTTTCTTCTGTCTTGTTTTTGGTCTATAGGAATGCCACTGATTTCTGTGCATTGATTTATGTGCTGCCACTTTACTGAATTCCTGTATGAGTTCTAGCAGTTTTGGGGTGGAGTCTTTTGGGTTTTCCACATAAAGTATCATATCATCTGCAAAGAATGAGAATTTGACTTCTTCTTTGCTGATTCGGATGCCTTTGATTTCTTTCTGTTTTCTGATTGCTGTGGCTAGGACTTCTAATACCATGTTGAATAGCAGTGGTGAGAGTGGACATCCCTGCCGCGTTCCTGACCTTCAGGGGAAAGCTCTCAGTTTTCCTCAACAGGCTAGTCTTTGATATGCAGACAAGTGATCAGGAGGAGACAGAGCTGGAGACTGGCCCACACTCCCTTGGGGTCAAGCACAGGGCGGTGGATTCTGTTTTGATATGCAGTGTACGGTGGTTAGGTTAGAGGTGACAGGACCAGGA
The DNA here is from genome assembly GCF_037043125.1 of Eumetopias jubatus. Taxonomy (NCBI): domain Eukaryota; kingdom Metazoa; phylum Chordata; class Mammalia; order Carnivora; family Otariidae; genus Eumetopias; species Eumetopias jubatus. The sequence continues at coordinate 172,115,741 of NW_028274808.1, read as the reverse complement.
GACCAGCAATGGAAACTGTGTGGATAAGTCAAAGGGAACTTTGTTTTTGTTTTTGCAATACTGGAAGTGTGAAAGTTTAGAGAAATACACACAGTAGCTGTATCTATCTATACTTTGGAGAGAAGTTTTGTTTGGAAACAGAAAATGTTTGATGTGGAAAGAAAGTTTAAGATGTTTGGTAAACATTAAGAATGTATTGCAGGGTGCCTGGGTGGCTCGGTCAGCTGGGAGTCTGCCTTTGGCTTGGATCGTGATCCCGGGGTCCTGGCATGGAGTCCCGTGTCAGGCTCCCTGCTCGGCGGGGAGTCTGCTTCTGCCTCTGGCCTGCCGCTCCCGCTGCTTGTGCTCTCTCTCTGTGTCAAATAAATAAATAAAATCTTAAAAAAAAACAAGAATGTATTGCAACTACCCAAACCCCACTCTATCTCAACTTTGGTGTTTTCTTGAGATACCTAGCTGAGATTTAAACATTTTTTTAACAATACTTTTTCTGTCTGACTACTGTTTCTATGAATAAGACATCTTACTCCATGAACCATCCATTATGTCTGGGTTACACTGGTAACTTTTTTTTTTAAAGATTTTATTTATTTATTTGACAGAGAGATAGCAAGAGAGGGAACACAAGCAGGGGGAGTGGGAGAGGGAGAAGCAGACTCCCCCCTGAACAGGGAGCCCGATGCAGGGCTCGATCCCAGAACCTTGGGATCATGACCTGAGCTGAAGGCAGATGCCTAATGACTGAGCCACCCAGGCGCCCCTATACTGGTAACTTCTTACAATGGTTTCCGACAGTCCCTCCAGCCACTTCTTCCCCTCCAAAAGAAAAAAATAATTAGGAACAGCCCCTACCTTTTAAAAGAGTATTTATAAATGATTACTTCTTTTTTTTTAAATACTCAAAGCTTTAATGATTTGTTGTATAAAGAACTAATAGAAATTGACAGGGAAACCACTGAGGTTTAATTAATAGGCAAATAGGAAAAACATAAACATTTCATAAAAGAGGAAACTAACATCATAATATGAAATAATTTATTTTTGGTATTGATTTTCTAAAATATGTATTTACAAGATATAAGATGTAAGATTACTTGCTATACATTGTACATTTTTATTGATATATATATGTATATTTATATGTTTAAACAGACACATACACACATATATATGTTTCAGAGAGTTATATGCATATCAATATTTGGCTTCTCAGCATCAGTAGTGCCTTCCCTTGGAGCAGCCCCATTTCCTACATTCTGCTTTTGGCAGGACACCAGATGCTTCCCTTCCCTGCTCCAGTCTACCAGGAAGTAGGCACATGACCTAAGTGGGCATATCAAATGCCCATTGCTCTGAGCTGGCTCTTGACTTTAATGACAGAAGGACAGAAGAAATGGCTACAGTTTATTCATCGTAACAATGACTACTGAGTATTTCACGCTTTTAAAACCTCCTGCAGCTGCCAGTCTTCAGCCTAATTTAGAATCCCCACGTACATGTAACAAATTTTCTTTTCAGTTAAATTAGCCAGTCTATTTTTACTGTCTTCAGGCCAATAACTATAACCTGTATGTTTTTGTTGCATTTTAAAAACTCACTTTTCTTCCAAATCATCTGATTCATTGTACAAATAGTTCTCACACTTGAATGTCATGAACTGTTGCTTCATATGTATGTTATCATGGCAAACAGCAACTTAAGATATGGTAGTCATAATAGAGTCATTCTGAAAATGAATATATACAGTAGGTGGGTGTGTTTGCCACCTCCTCACTGTCAGCCTATTCTAGAATCATAAGTTTTGTTTATTGCTTCATTGAGAATTTTGCCAGGACAGAATTCCTAAAAGATTGAGTGCACTGAGCTGCTTAGATGGGCATGCAACGCCATGACCCTAAGTCTCTATCTCTGCCAAGCAAAGACTAGTCCATAGAGTAGCAGCATCTTGGCCTTGGCACTTATAAATAATGTACACCCTCAGGCCCTACTCTTGAACCGTTGACACTGAGTCTGCTTTTAAGATTCCACAGGACATTTGTCTGCACATTATTGTCTAAGAGATTCTATTCTGCCTCACTTTGCATTTATCATTTTATAATTTGCTACTTTAGTCTCCACTCCAAATAGTAAACAGCCTCTATATAGATCCTTTCCAAAACAATTTAATATCCATTTTCTCATTTAACTTTTTTTTAAAGATTTTATTTATTTATTTGAGAGAGAAAGAGAATGAGAGATAGAGAGCACGAGAGGGAAGAGGGCAGAGGGAGAAGCAGACTCCCCGCTGAGCAGGGAGCCCAATGCGGGACTTGATCCCGGGACTCCAGGATCATGACCTGAGCCGAAGGCAGTCGCTTAACCAACTGAGCCACCCAGGCGCCCTCATTTAACTTTTATAGTAATCTTGTGAGGCATGGGCAGGTAACATGCTTCCCATTCTAAAAATGCAAGAACTGAAGCCTAGAGAAGCTGAATGGTAAGGTTGCCATTCTTCAGTGGTATAGTCAGGATTAGTACCCAGGAATCTTCACTTGAAGAAACAGTTGGGTCTTGAATGATCATCCTGCTCAGTAATCTTCTAAGAAGGAATCACTTCAGCAATATCTCCTTTAAAATGTTTGTTCAGTCTTTGCTTGTATCCACCCATGGGTCAGGATCTTATTACTTCAAAAATCAGCTGTTTCATTTGTTAGACTGCTTTAACTTTTATAAAATGCTTTGATTTGAAATATGCTTCTTAAATCTTTGAGTCTAGAAAAAAAGAGAATAAAATAATCTTGTCCCACAGTAGGCCTTCGAATATTAGAGAAGGGCTAGCCTGTTTTTCTAAAAGTCTTTTCTTGTACAGGGTAAATTATTTCAACCACTTGCCAATGGCAGATTATCTAATCCTTCATCTTGAACATCCCCATTAAGAACACTCAAGGTATGTGGAGTTCTTACAAAAAAACATTGCAAATAATTTAATACAGTCTAACCAGTATAAAGTATATTGAGTTATTATCTCCATTTATTCAGATATTCTACTGGTCTTAAGGCTGCCTGAAGGTTTAGTCAGCTTTGGTAACATTAATACAATATTCTTGTCTAATATTGAGTTTGTTTCTTTATTTTTCATATGAACTTTTCTCATGTCAGGGTATCCTTTTCTATCTCTGGGCTTGTATTTTCTGTTGCTATTGTTGATGGTGGCTTAATTTTTGTGCCTAAACACAGAGCATTAATTCTTGTTCAGTGATGTCTTATTGGTTGCAGATCATCATTGCAGACTCAGGAGGTCATTTGAAATCTTGGTTGTATTGTGAAGATCAGACGCTGGGGGAAGATTCTTCTACTGTGAGACAATCAGAGCCAACCCTTTCCTTGCCTTAGCCTTAAAATAAGCGTACAAACCAAAATAAATCTCCACAGATCTGCATAAAACCAGCTGTCATCATTCAACTATAACCTATAGCCTTACTAAAAAGTGTTGAGGATTTGAGAAGCTAATTAATCAGCCTCGTCTTTGAATACAAAATCATTTGATTAATAGCAGATTTGGATAAGTTTCAGAATATAAGCTTTATTTTTCACAAAACTAACTGGGGACTGTAATTTAAGGCAGAGGTTAAAATTGACTTTTGACTCTCATACCCCTCTCTCCTTATACCCCTTGGGATGCTTTCCTGTGCTTATTGCACAGGGAACAGGATAGAGAGAATATATTCAGCCTACAGATAGGCAGTTTGGAAGCAGAACCAGTCAATGGGAGGCAAGAAGGGACAGTTCAATTGGACACGGCCCCTTTCCCTAATCTCAGTCATCAGATCAATCACTTCACCTCCTGTGGGGAGAACCTCTAAGGAAAGAAGGGTCGGCAATGTTCTCTCAATACGTTCTCTGCTGGGGAAGGGAGTGGAAATCATGCCCCCTCCAGAAATGGAAGGAATAAAATAATATGTCCCTCAAACCAGAAGCCCTGGCACAGGGCGTTGATCCTGCCAAACAGGCTGTTTGCTGTCTCTTGCATGAGATTTGTTCATTTCTCCCTCTAATCCTTTGCAAATACCACTGCTTGATTAGAATCCTTCCCCTTCTTCACTAAGACAAATCTCTTTGTGTCTCTATTTACTTACAGGGATTGCATTATTTGAATCATCAAATGTTGAATCACCTAAAAATCATTACTTTAAACTTAGATTTGTTTCAAAGTCAGACCCACCAAATTCAATAGCTGTTGCCCATCCAGCGAAATAGGGCTTTTAAGTTATCCAGTGATAGAGTTTTCCATCCCACATGCATGACATGCATATTTAGAGGCTGTTGTGATTTTCTATTCAGTCTCCCTGGAAGAAATTAACACTCCTCCAAGACATCAATGTAGGTATATATTAATCAAGGTATATATTTAGGGGAAAAAATGTAGGTAGTGATATGTTACTTTAAATTTTTCAGGAATAAAATTCTAGGCAGATGGGTATAATTGACTATACTGAAACTTTAAAAAGATATAGGTTTAAAGTAACTTCACCCTGAGTTTTTGTTGTACTTACATTACTTCCAAAAATTGAAAATCCAGTCAATTTTAGAACAGGAGTCAGCAAACATTTTGTATAAAAGACCAGTAACTATTTAGGGTTTGAGTTTCATTGAGCTCCTTTTGGGACTACTCAACTCCATTCTGCTGTGGGAGTATAAAAGCAGCCATGAACAATACAATTTTGAGATTGTATGCCCCCTAAGTGGCCATGTTTGTTAGCTTTTATCCAGATTGGTTTACCAAACTTTGCCTCTTAAATGTGTTTCAATATTTCTACTAAAGGTCTTTTCAACTTCTGGAAGTTTTACAACATTTATGCTTAGCAAAAAAAAAAAAAGATATTTTTTTCAAAGGCAAACTTTCTTTTCTGTTTGATTATTGATAAGATTTGATTATTTTTGACATATTGAACATAATGAAATGCATAAAGTGAGTTTGGTTTATTCCACAGTCAGACAGCTTGCTCATTTAAACAAGAGACTATTAGATTTTGATAGAGGACTGGTCAGATGAAAATTCTTTGGTGAAATTCTTCCTTAGGAAGCGTATGAAATTGTGAAGGAGCTCTATGTCAAGTCAAAGAATCTTGTGGTTTCAACTCTAGACACTTACAAAATATCTGCTTTATATACTGTTTTTATTTTGAGGAAACTCTTTTTTTAGATTTTATTTATTTATTTGAGCGAGAGAGAGAGCATGAGCCGGGGTGGGGGGAGGAGGAGGGACAGAGGACAGAAAGAGAAGCAGACTCTTCTTCGAGCCTGATGCAGGGCTCGATCCCCGGACCCTGGGATCAGGACCTGAGCTGAAGGCAGACGCTTAACCAACTGAGCCACCCAGGTGCCCTTGAGGAAACTCTTTTATAAATCTCTTTAACGAGGTAATAAATGAAACCAGTAAAGTGAGAAGAAAGTTAATAATATATTTATTAATATGTTAAAATATTATCAATGCATTTATAATACATTAATGTTTAGAATACTATAATACTACAGAATATAATACTCCATTGTTATCTTATGTATTTTATATTATATATTATAATAATAGTTAATGTAATAATTATGAATATATTAATGATGTTATTATTATTACTCAAAAGACAGGTGTAAGGACATCATGCGTACTCTCTTAGACCCACAATACTAATTGAGATCTAATTATTGGAAAGAAACTTTTGTTAGAAGATAGAAATTCCAAATTGTATTTGAAAGTAAAGTGAAAACTATTACTTTAGCTAGGAACATTTTCTCAAAATGTTTAAATATTGATTTTTTTTTTCCTCTTCGTAATTCTTACTCCAAAGAAACATGCGGAGAAGGGAAGAAACAGTAATGTGGCGGAGAACTAGATTCATCTTTCCATGTCCCCCTAAGAGGTTTTATCATACTGCCCATTAATTGGTGCCATCTAGTTCTTTCAAACATCAATGAAAGCTCTGCCAATGATTGATAGTTATTATATTAAGAAACATCAGGATGATCTGGAATGATTTCTTCCGTAATTATTGACAATGGCAGGCTTAGTTAGGTCAGCCAGATGAGTTAGCTACTTAAAAACACTCTGCTGAGATATTATATTTTGTTCACTGCAGAAGAGTGAAAAACAACATCGAACTTTGCTCAGTGTTGAGGTGTTCAGCCAACTGAACTCTCAGTGGAAAGTGAGACATACAGGAGCTCCAAGGGTGATATGCTGAGGATGGTGGTTTTGGTGGCCAGTGGTTTGAAGAAATTCCAAGTGAAGGTTAGACAGTGTTTCTCAAAATGTGGCCCACATGCAATCTACATAAGAATCACTAAGATTATTTCAAATGCAGATTCCTAGTTTAATTCAGAATAACTCAATCAAAATCTCTTGAACTGCAGCCCAATATCTGTCTTTTCTTTTTAATAATCTTTAAATGAATTTTATACATGTGAGGTTTGAAAAGCACTGAATCAGTGGCTCATGGTGTAGAATTTTCTACTGCTTCCTCCTCCACTGGGAATTTCAAGTAATGACCCATTTGTTCTTAGGGTACAAAAGCAGTAATTCTGTATTATCTTGGAGTTGTTGAGCTTAGAAGATCAAGAATCTCCTAAATTATACATAAAATGTGGAGTGTTTCACTGTTCTTCTGGGGATCTCTAGCTTATCAGATTCTCAAATAGCTTCCTATCTCCCTCCCAAATTTAAGGATCACTGGACTAAAGAAATCAAACTGATCCATCTACTTATAATTGATTAATTCTATTGGAGCCTTCATTTACCATGGTCAGGACAGCAGGTCATTTGCTTGATAAGAAGAAGTAGTCTTTAAAATATCTGTGCAGCTTTTTAATCATAAGTTTTTCATTTCCTAAATTATTACCCATTTCTGAAGTAAAATGCCATGCACATTTATCACCAACCTAATCAGAAGTTTGGTTCTAAATGTTCCATCAACTGAATGTAAAATTCATATCAAAGATAGGAAGTAGCTAAACTTCTGATTAGAATACACCCTCTATTTCATACCCATTATTTGTTTATCCAGCTTCTCCTTTGAAATCACCCATAATACTTCTTCTGGCACTATCCCACTGAAAATATCGTAGGTCCCCTTCGGTATGGGGTAGTCTTTGTATAAAGAGGTTATACCAAGAGAAGAAATGAAGTTGAATGAAAGTGAATCAGGATAGAACTGACAGCCATTTATAACTCTGTGATTCTGGGTTAGTGATAAAAATCTTTATTTATGTCTGGTTAATAATATTATGCAAGGAAAGACAACCTCTAGGACAAAAATAAGAGTTCTCTATATTGTGAATTTTACAAAAGACAAAACCTTTAGTTAATATGTACCTAAGCTGAAAAAAATAACTGTTGCAAACCAATATTCTCCAACACAAGAGAATCAGAACTTACCGATTTTGGCATATATCAATAGCAGAAATAGTAAATCTAGGTAGGACGGAAGTATTCAATTCTTTTTGAATGCAAAGGAAACAAAGCCTTTGGCTTAACAAAACTGCCATGTCCTGGAGACATTACAGAAATGTCTAAGCTCTAATGTTAGTTATCTACCTCTGTTTGCCACCTTCTAGTTCATATATCTAGTTGCTGGCAATGTTGTAACACATAGAGTAACTCAATAAATACTTCTTCAATACATGTGTCAATGAAAGGTAAGAAGTAAAGGAGATCATAGAGATTCCAGTTATATTATGGTAAATGTATGATCTATATGAAAAAAATTTTAATGGCCTAATACAGTATACTTTTTTTAGCTCATAGAAAGCTCAATGCATGACAATGGCATATTCTATTCAGAGACCAAGTTTCATATAAATTCTAGCATCTTCTTTCCTCAGAGTCCACATCTAGCTAGGAAGAGGAAGAGAGAGAGTGGAAAACCATGAGAGGTTTGACTGGGTCGCACCTGGATGTAGCATGTACACTTGCACTTACATTTCATTGGTCGGTCCTCCATCACATGGCCCCACTTAATTACAAAGGAGGCTGGGAAAAGTGGGTGGGCTCTGGACTGAAGAAGAAATAATAATAGTTTTCAATTAACAATTAGCTTGTCTTTGCCATGCCAGAGTTAGTTAGTTAGTTCTCAAATCTCTTTTCTTAGGTAATGAGAACCTGTTTAATACCTACCAATTCATAGCCAACTCTAAGGTCATTTACACACATGGGGTCTCTGCTATGGGATTTTTCTCACTATCATGTTATCCTACGTAGTAAACTCAACCTTGTTGCAATCTTGAGAAGTGGGATGCCTGCTAATCTAACAGCACAAGAGGGATTATTCTAAGATTTAGTTTTAACAACTTACTAAATGACTTGGCACTTTTAACTACTTAACCAACAAACTGTTATTGAATTATTCCTTAGTAAGACTGCCATTATAGTTCTGAAGCTCTTTCTAAAACCTAGATTTTCTAATATAAGCCATCATAATTCCCCTCCCCTTCCCACAAGTATTAATTAGGCAATGGATCCACTTATTCACACTGTTTTGACATGCAGTGTATGAAAAGCTAATAGAAAACTATGGAGTTATCTGCTTCAATCTCATATATTCACCTCTTTGACCCTGTGAGACCATTTCTTAATGAGATTATCAGATGTACATACCTTATGCAGTTACTTCTCAAATCTCAGCTACTAATTAGCAAACCACTTTTTCAGCTGTTAAATGAATTAATCAGTTAGCTAAGGAGGGCCTTCATTGCTTATCCTTTCTTATCTCTAACTTTTGAGTATGTCATAATAATATGCCTCATATTCACTATATTGCTGATTTGTTATAAGCAAGGTTTGCTATATTTAAAAAGAGATAATAAAATTCATTTTTGATAAATTCTAAAATCTTTCCCACTTGCTTCCTCTCCTCCCCCCATTCCATTTTTTCTGTATTTCTCCAGGATATGTGCTCTGTTAGAGTCAAAAAGCATTGAGTTAACAAGCAACAATGCTTGTTAACAAACCTAAAGACACACTATCTTTCTTTATGTAAGGAAGTCATCTCTGGCAAGTTACATGCATTGGCTCATAAATTTGTTCTCAGAAAAAAAAAAGAATCAAAGTAAAATATTCATGAGTTTTAGAATATGTATATCAACATTACTCAGAAAAAAATGGGTGGGGGAACCTAGCATATTTTATCATAGAAAAGTGATATGCTTATATAGTCAACAATATTGCAATAATTTTTGTAGTGACAGATGGCAACTACACTTATCATGGACATTTTGTAATGTATATAATTGGTGAATCACTGTTGGACGCCTAAAACTAATATAATATTGTATGCCAACTACCCGTCAATAAAAAATAACTAAAGCATCAATAAAGGATTTTATTATTGAAAAGTTTAATGTATAAGAATCACCATTACAAGGTATTGTACTTCTGAAATATGCTATCCAGGTAAAACAGTTTTGAAAATGTGTGGTCTCTTTCATTCCTGCCTCCTTATACCATTCTCTTTTTTTTACGCTTTTTACTTTTCTATGATATCTAGCTCCTGGGAACATTCTGGATTTCATACGTTATTGGGTCAAAAGGGCTGATCATAGGATACTTCCATTTTCCACAGAACCCATACCTTGGCAAATGCCCTATATGCTAATATTTAAAAAACCTGTGGTTTGTAATAACAACCTTCCTTCCAAGGGCTTCTTTTAAAAATTGCAAGCAGGAAAGAAATTTTTATATCTCTCCTCTTCTTTCTTTTCTCCTAACCCCTTATGAAAGTGGAGTTTTTGTGCACAATTGTATTGATGGTATCCTATGAAAGGCATTAAACCCTGGTAAATGACAATTTGTCTTACAGATGCTCGATTCTAAGAATCTACTGTTATAGATAACTGTGATAATTATTGTCCAAAGAGATCCACTATTGCCATCCCAAGACAAAGCCAACAAGAAGGACAATCTTCAGGATGGAGCAGAGATTCCAAGGAGCAAGGACATACAGAGGGCTACTAGAAAAGAGAGGTTATGGGAGGCCAGAGAACAAAGAAACTCCAAAGAACCGAGTATCCAACCAAAGTGACTCAGTGTTGAGTCATATTACCACCAAAAGAGCAAAAACTTTACGCCAACCACTACAAATGTTTATATGCTTATAATTGATTTCTAAGACAATTGTATTTTTATTCTTGGCAATAACTATACCTACCCTTCCAGACACTGTGCACTAGGTAAATCAATAATGTCATTTCCAATGACCACTGACAAAATCTATCAGTGGTAAATGTAAATTGGATAAAATGTATTCATGTATTGACAAAATCAATTAGTCTAGAGAGTGTTCAGACATTTTCTGCACAAGGTTATACGTCCTAATAGCATAATCAGTTTTGATTTTCTAGTGACCCTGTGAACAAACAGATTTAAGATACTTTTTATACATCTGCTACCTGTGTTTCTTATTAGAAGGAATTTCCCCAAAGAAGAGTACTTTGATTACACATGCTCACAAAATCTTGCAAGAAAACGATAGTGTAGATTCAAGAGGTTGGCCGCTGCTTATTCTCATTAGTATTCCCCTTGAGCCTTCTCAGGTTCGTGGCCCTATGATTCAGAGGATGATTTCTTGCATTAACCTTTTCAACATGTCCTATTTTCCAGCTTACTCTTATCATGCCAACTTCAAAATCAACATACTGAACTCAGGAAAATTGGGAGGGATTTTGGTTCATTCTATACCTGTAACTTGCCATTAAAATCAGCACAGGAAAAGTGATCAACTGAACCTGATCTTAGAACAGAATTATAAGGAAATTGTCTCATAAGACCCTTTCCTTAAGTAAATGTATCTCTCACTCATTGAACAGAATAAAGAATTAATTCCCAAGGAGTTTTGCCTAAGAAGAAAAATACGTAGCTAATGAACATCCATTAAATTTTTCAAGTTGTACATTTCAATCAATTGTTATATTATCATCTAGAAAGAATCTCAGTTGAACAATACATATCACTGGAATAATGGGAGAAAATGTTTCTGTTCATGCTAAATGGTTTACTTACATTTACATTATGTACTAAGTCAAAATTACACATACACACACACTACATGAACATGCATGGACAACACTAGTTGAAAATAACATATTATTTTGAATTATATAATTTTAATAATAGTATTTGACAAATGTCAGGTTATTTAGAATCATACACTAAAGCAAAGATTAGCAATCTGAATTGCAATCACAAAAAAAATTTATGATTTCTACATTTACTTCAATTGTGCAAAGGTAAGAATAGTCAGTTACTACAAATCAAAGAGTTGTATTAGAATTCTGTTATACTGGTGAACTACAGGTCACAAATCAAAAATATAAAAGGAAGAATAAAAGAAAGACATTGAGTTCCACATCATCCACACCATCACAGAAGTAACAATAATGCATTTAAACTAAAGCAATAAAGAAACACAGATATCAGAATATGGTAAAAATATGACCTAAACCCTTCAAAACCTTAAGGTTATCCATGTAGTAGATGCAATGTCTTAAGGTGAAAATAGAACTCTGCAATTAATTTTAGGGCCAGATGCTATATAATCATATAGAAAACAATTCTACTGAGCTCATCCAAGTTAGTCAAATGACATAAATGTGTCATTCTTTGGCTGATTGTTCATTGCATGCACACAGTTCAAAAAAAGAAAGTTATAAAACCAATAATATAAGCTTCCTTATTAGGAAACTAGACAAAGAGCAATATAAGCTTAAAGCAAGCAAAAGAAAAGAAATAATAAAAAGTATAGCAGAAATCAATGAAATTGAAAACAAAAACAATAAAATCAATGATGCCAAAAGCTTCTTTGAAAAGAACAGTAAAATTGATAAAATTTAAGCAAAGCTAAACAAGAAAAAATAGAAAAGACACAATTTATAATATCAGAAGTAGAATAAGGGTCATCATTACTAATCCCATGGACATTAAAAAGATAATAAAAGAATGTTATGAACAACTCTGTACCACAAATTTGATAACTTGGATGAAATGGACCAATTCCTTAAAAAACAAACTGTCAATTCTCATAAAGGAGAAAAATATAATCTAAATAGGCCTATATCTTTTAAAGAAATTGAATCAAAATTGAATCAATTAATAACCTTCCAAAGAAGAAAGCACCATGTCCAGATGATTTCATTGTTTAATTCTGCCAAATATTTAAGAAAGAAATGGCATAACTTCTCTCCAAACTCTTCCAGAAAATGGAAGCAGAGGGAACACTTCCACTTGTTCTTACTTACTAATTCATTCTATGAAGTTAGTAATACCCTAATACTGGATAAAGACATTAAAAGAGAGGAAAAGTCAAGATCAAAAATTCTCATGGACATAGATGCAAAAATTCTCAGTGAAATACTAGCAAATCTAATCTAAGAATATATTAAAAACTTATACATCATGGCCAACTGGAATTTATTCCAAGTATGCAAGCCTGGTTAAACATTTGAAAATTCATTACTGTAATCTGTCACCTCAACAGGTTAAAGGAAAACTACACGATCATATCACTGATGCAGAAAAACAATTGACAAAATCCAATACTTGTACATGAAAAAGCTCTCAGCAAACCAGAAATAGCAAACCAGAAACTTGACAAGAAACATCTACAAAAAAACTACAGATAAAATCACACTTTCCACTGAGAAACTATGTGCTTTCTCCCTATGATTGGGAACAAGGCAAGAAGGTCCCCTCTCTCTATTCCTATTCAACATAGTGCTGAAAGTCCTAGCTAATGCAAGAATACAAAAAGAGAAAATAAATGTATCCAAATTTCAAAGGAAAAAATAATACTATCTTTGTTCAGTGATGATATGATTGTCTACATGGAAAAGTCCAAAAAATCAACAATGGAAACAATAACTACAAAACCTACTGGAACTAATAAGGAATTACAGAAAGGATGCAGGACACAAGGTTAAACTAAAAAGTCAATTACTTTCCTATATACCAGCAATGAACAATTGAAATTTGATACTAAATACATAAATTTACACTATTTATATTAATACAAAAAAGTGAAATAGATATAAATCTTAGCCATCAATCTATCAAGATGTATATGTGAGGAAAACAACAAAACTCTGATGAAAGAATTTTATAATTGAGGTATTATTAAACAATATATTAGCTTCAGGTATACAACATAATGATTTGATATTTGTATTTATTACAAAATGATCACCACAATGTCTAGTCATCATTTGTCATCATACATAGTTTAAACAAAATTTTAAAGATCTAAATAATGGGGAGATATCCATGGATAAGAAGACTTGATATCATTAAGATGCCAATTTTTCCCAATTTGATCTATAGATTTAATGCAACAAAAATCCCAGCAAGTTATTTTATGGATATTGACAAACTGATTCTAAAGATTATAGGGAAAAGTAAAAGAGCTAACACAGTAAGAAGAACAAGGACTGTGGACTCATGCTAATCAACAAAAGACTTACTGTAAAGATAAAGTAAGTGGCATTGCCTAAAGAATAAACACATAGATCAATGGAACAGAACAGAGAGCCCAGAATTGACCCACATAAGTAGGTCAAGTGATTCCTGACAAATGAGGATAGAATTGTCTTTTCAACAAATGGTGCTGGAACAATTACATAACCATATGAAAAGAAAAATCTAAACACAGACTTTACATGTTTTGCAAAAATTAACTCAAATGGGTCATAGATTTAAGTGTAAAATGCAAAACTGCAAACTTTCCAGAAGATAGCAAAGAAGAAAATATAGATAATCTTAGTTTTGGTGATGACTTTTCAGATACAATATCAAAAGTATGATTTATGAAAGAAAAAAATGATAAATTGGCTTTATAAAATTAAAAATGTTTACTGTGTGAAAGACACTCTTAAGTGGATGAAAATATAAGACACAGGCCTGGAGAAAATATTTGCAAAACACATATCTTATAAAGGACTTATATTCAAAATGTACAAAGAACACTTACAACTTAGCAGTAAGAAAAGAAACAACCCAACAAGAAAATGGTCAAAATTCTGAACAGATTTTCCACCAAAGAAGATACATAGATGGCAAAAAAAAGTATATGAAAAGATAGCCAATTATATGTCATTAGGAAATTGCAAATGAAAAGAACAATGAAATAATATTATCTGCCTATTAGAATGATTACAACCTAAAAAACTGACAATCTCAAATGTTGGTGAGCACCTAGAACAACAGGAAATTTCATTCATTGCTGATGGGAATCCAGAATGGTATACCTCACTTTGGAAGATGATTTGGAATATCATACCAACATAGTCTTTCCATGTTACTCAGCAATCACGCCCCTAGGTGTTTTCACCATTGAGTTGAAAACTTATGTACACACAAAAACTTGCACACAAACATTTATAGCAACTTTATATATAACCTCCCAAACTGGAAACAACCAAGATGTTCTCCAACAGGTAAATGGATAAACAAATTGTTTCTATATCCATACAGTGGAATATTATTCAGTGCTAAAAAGAAATGAGCTACCAAGTCATGAAAAAACACAGAGTAACATTAAATGCATATGGTTAAATGAAAAAATCTACATACTGTTTGGTTCCAACTATATGACATTCTAGAAAAGGCATAACTATGGAAATAGTAAAACAATCAGTGGTTGCCAGGGGTTCAATGGGTAGGACAGAGGGAAGAAAAGACGAAGTACAGGGGATTCTTAGGGCAGGGAAATTACTCTGTTTGATACTATAAAGGTTATCAAATGACATATTCACTGGTCAAAAACTGTAGAACTCCACAACACACAGTGAACTTTAATGTAGATTATGGACTTTAGTTCATAACAATGTTCCGATATTGATTCATTAATTGTAATAAGTGGACTACAATAATGCAAGATGTTAATAATAGGCAAAACTGTATAAGCAGGTAGGGAGTATATGGGAATTATCTGTATTATCTATTCAATTTTTCTGTAAATCAAATATAAAGTAAATGTGACATCTAAAACAAAGTGAAAAAAAAAGTTACCTTGATTATATAAGGAATTCCCAAAATTAAAGATGAAAAATCAGAAAATTTAATAGAAAAATAGGAAAGGTTACAAACTGGCAATTCATAGAAGGGGAATTCCTCTGAGAATAGGGAACAAATATATAATGATACCTAATTTTGCTAGTATTAAGAGTAATGCAAATTAAAACAACAATGAAAAAAAAAACAATGAAATAGTTCTGTATACCCAATAGATAGGGTATACAAATTAGAAAATCAGATAATATCAAGTGTTAAGGTTGTGAAAGAACTATAACACAGTAAATGTATGTAAATTAAAAATGCATAAATACACAAAACTACATTACATATATTTAAGGATGTATAGATATACAGAGACATTTAATATACAACTAGAATGAATTTTGTAGTGGGGAAGAAATGAGAGTCAGAATATAAACTGAAAAGAAAAAACATAAGTAAAATTAGAAAGAGGCATAGACCAATGATGAGGGTGTACCATAAACTGAGGAATATGAAAACTTCAACTCCACAAGTGAGGTCCAAATATTAAAATAAGAAATATTAAGAAAATATAGCAGGAACTCCTAAAAACAATTAGCAATTGCGATAAATTACGTGCCATGTACAGAGTGGCAGATGAAAGATATTTCTAAATGTCCTGGCACAAGCTGTTTTCAGCGAAAATCAGGAGAGGGACTGAAATTAAGATAGAAGCAAGTTATCAGTGATCAAGGTGTGCAATGGTAGAGACAATGCCAAAGAGCTAGAATTCCCACAGTGAGAACTGAGAAAACTGAGATAAAAGGAAAGTGAGATAAAAGGAAAAGTTTTAAAATTTGAAGCCTTAAATGGGGCATAAAAGTATGATGGAAAAAATTTAAATATCTTGATCCTATTTTACAAAGAAAATGTCCAGTGCTAGAGAATTCAAGAAGAAGATTTTAGGAGTTGAAATTGGTTTTATTAATTAAAGTTGGCTAAGGATAAACTATATAAGAATCTGAAGGAAAAATATAGACTAGCAAAAGGATGTTAAAAAAGATCAAGATATAGCAGGAGGGGAAGAATGAAGGGGGGGGAATCAGAGGGTGAGACGAACCATGAGAGACTCTGGACTCTGAAAAACAAACTGAGGGTTCTAGAGGGGAGGGGGGTGGGGGGATGGGTTAGCCTGGTGATGGGTATTAAAGAGGGCACATTCTGCGTGGAGCACTGGGTGTTATACGCAAACAATGAATCATGGATCACTACATCAAAAACTAATGATGGAATGTATGGTGATTAACATAACATAATAAAAAAATAAAAATAAAAAATAAAGAACAGCAAAAAAAGATCAAAATAGAAAATATATACATAAATCATCAAAATCATTGAAATCTAAGATATTCCACAAAGCACAGAAGAGAAGATTAAGGGCACTATTGTGCAGTGGTTAAGACTAAGGGGTTTGTGTTGAAAAATTCAGACTTGGGTTTTAAGCTTACCCTCACTACTCACTCATTCACCAGACCACTAATGTGGACTTGAGCAAATACTTATGAGTTCATTACTTCTTTAAATGGATGTTGGAAGGATTAAATGAAGTAATGCATATAAATTCCTAGAACATGATAAGTATCATTATCAGCAGCATCAGTACTTGGGGGACAGGACTCATATTTAATTTATCTATGTTTTACCCACAACACCTATTAGAGCATCTAGGAAGTATTAAAACATCCAAAAGAAAGAAAATCAATAAATTATTATAAATATATTAAGGATGTGTATATAGATAGAAGATAGATATATGGACAGAAATATAAGAAATAATCTATGTTAAAGGATTATTTAAAGAAAATAAAAAAGTTAGACAGTAAGAGGGTAAAAGGCTACTGTCCCAGAAGTCAAAATTGAAGGAAGCATTGAGGAGAGAAAGGAGAGAAAGCTATTAATACCTAAGGGGTTCTGGACCCAGTTCAGATGTGTGGTGGGGAGGGATGTCCCTGCACATACAAGCAATTTTCCAACGCCACCTGGATAGCCTACAATTTAATTCAATTCTGACACTACCTGGAGAGTGTCAGATACCACAGTTAAGGGCTCAGTCCCACAAGACTGCCCCACCCTCTCCACAGACACACAGACACACACACACAGACACACACACACACACACACACACACACACACACTTCACAGGTCAATCCAAAATTCAGGTTATCACCTGTGCTTTTGACCAACTGCCTATAGATTAGAGGTTCCAAAAACCCCATCTTTAGGTTTAATTTGTTAGAATGGCTCACAGAACTCAGAAATGTTTTACTTACTAGATTACCAGTTGATTATAAGAGGCTTAACTCAGAAACAGCCAGATGGAAGAAATGCATATGGCAAGGTATACAGGGAAAGGACAAGGTGTGGAGCTTCCACACTCTATCTGGGCATGTCATTCTTCCCGAATCTCCAAGTTTTAACAACCTGAAAGCTCTCTGAACCATGCCCTTGTGGGGTTTTGTAGAGGCTTTATTACATAGATATGATTGATTAAATCATAGGCCATTAGTGATTGAATTCCATCTCCAGCCACTCCCCTCTCTCCAGAGATCAGGAGGTGAGACTGAAAGTTCTAACCCTCTCATCACCTGGTTGACTCCACTGACAACCAGCCCCCAACCTTAGGTCAAGTCCAAAAGTTACCTCATTAATATCACAAAAGACACCTTTATTGCTCTCCTTGCTTAGGAAGTTCCAAAGGTTTTGGGAGCTCTGTGACAGAAATAGGGATGAAGACCAAATATAAAGCTCTTACTATGAATCACAATATCACAATACCAAATAGTTTAGCATTTTTGCAGTGATTCCAAACATTTTGTATGTTTTAATCAAACATAAAAGTTAATTGTTGAGTGCCAAGTATGTGTCAAGCACAATCTTATAATGTGAATAGCATGATCTTGAGTTTACATATACGAAAATTTAGGCCTAAAAAAGACCTTAAAATTTACCTAAGGTCATAGTGCTTACTAGCAGATCAAGGATTATCCAATTTCAAGTTGAGAGCTCCTTCAACTACCTAATATACATTTCACCATTAAATGCTAGTGTTTGAATTTGTTCTTCATGAACATTTCGTAGGATGAAGTCTTTACCAATTCTAGAAGAGTAATGCTATATGAGGTAGAAGTTTGCCAGAAGCACCAAGATTATTCGCATTTGGATGCGTGGGTGGGAGAATTCAAGCAACATCTGCTGCCCCTCCATGGTCCAGCACACAGAACTATAAAAATGCAAAATGTTCTTTTTTTAAAAAAAAATGAACAACCAGTCCCAAAGGAATCACTGAAGGGGGAAGGCAGACTTTAAACGGAACCACAGAATCATTTCAAAGCTAATTAGAAGCTACAAATGTGGAAAAGAAAATTTCAATGCAGTGCATTTGGAGCAAGAAAAGAATGAATTGGCAAGCTGTGTTCTATCCACAGCCAAACTAGATTATCTGGCCCAGCACTACTCACCCTTTTGTTCAACTGTTTGTTTGACTAGCATGACCTTTACTGCACCCACGAAGTAATGTGAAGAAAAGAGAGTAACTCTCCCCTCTAATCATTGCAAAATGCCCTGTTGGGAAAGGCAATCATTACATGAAGAATTGTATTCAAAACGCTGACAGGTGGTGAAGCCATAGCTGAGTGCTTGTCCGTGGACAATAGGAACCCATGAAGTTAGGGGAGCCTCTGACAAAATCACATGCAGTATTTTTTCACTCCAGTCACCACTGCCCCAGAATATGGACCCACACAGTTATGAGAGAAGAAGGCTAAAGAGAAAGAGGATGGATGAGTGGAAAGGGAACATAAAAATAAAAGGGTGGGAGATGTCTGTGGGATTACAGCCTTACTCACAACCCACAGTTTTATGTCCCATCTGTGAAAGCTGATTGCTGACCACCACACTGCTTGAGTTTAAGACCAAAGCCACCTTAAACATCTACAGAAAGTATCAGAGGAGCACTGAGGACTCTAGAAACCACAGGACCAACAATAGTGGGACATCTTCCTACTCCTCAGTAATTTTGTTTCCACTATGGATTAGAGAAAACAATCATTAGCCAGTCCTTTCTCTCACTTCTACGTGCCTAAACTGGAAACATTACCTCTGCTAAACTCAACCCACATTATCCACTTTAAGGAGAAAGGAAGAGAGCTTTCCTTTGGAGCAAATAAGTAATTACATTAAATTTTGTATCATTAAATTTTAGACTACTTGCTGAAATATATGATTTTAAAGATTTATTTATTTATTTTGAGAAAGAGGGAGCATGAGCAGGAGGGGCAGAGGGAGACGGAGAGAGAATCCCAAGCAGACTCCCTGCTGGGGCTCTATATCATGACCTGAGCTGAAACCAAGAGTTGGAAGCTTAACTGACTGTGCTATCCAGGTGCCGATTTTAAATAAGTCACTAGCAAAAAAATGTACCACATAAAAAGACAAACTAAAACCCTAGAGTTACTAAAACTTTTTTCAGGGCTGCCACAATATACTTAACCAGAGATGAATGCTTTCTATAGCATAAACCAGAAGTCACTGACTTGAGCCCTAGAAACAATATTCATCACTAAACACTTTACAGACAATTATATTCATCATAAATTTATCGAGTACTTACTAGTTACTTGATGCTGACAAGAAATGTTTATTGAGATTGTAGCAGAGACTATAGTTGCTTACTACATCATCCTTCCAACACTTCCTCCTAACCAACATTTAATGAACACAACATTGCCAATAAAAAAAACACTACATTTCCCAGACTCCCTTGCTGCTTGGGATGGCCATGTTACTGAATTGTGGCCAGTAAGATATAAGGGACTGTGATGAGGAACTTCTGAGAAATGTTTTAAAAAGGCAGAAGCCACGCATTTCCTTCTTCCTGCTTTCAATTATATAAAAGAAGTAGCTGGAGGAACAGCAGCCATTTTGGAATATGAAGAGGCATGAAGGCCAAAAAACCATTCTCTAAGATACTAAAAAAGGAAGCCAATCAATAGCATTAGGCTTTATAGGCCATATTGTCTCTGTTATAACTACTCAATTCTGCCATTATAACAAAAAAGCAGCCACAGACAATGCCTAATAGGATGGACATTTATAGACGTCCATTTATAAAACAGGTAGCCACTCAAGGGGCACCAGCTCACCAACCCATGAAAAAGATAGCAAAGTGAGAATATGGAAGTTTACATCTTGACAGTGGAAAAGATGGTATATAGCCCTAAGACTTCCTAACCTCCACATATCTTTTATATGAAAAGAAATCCATTTCTTCCTTTTTTAATATTTGGAGGTGTTTCTCTATTACAAACATCTCTATTACATTGAGTGAGAACAAAACCTAAGTATTATAAAAATAAGGTTCTACATCAAAGTGTTATAATTTTTTAAAAACATTTATTTATTTGACAGAGAGATGGTACACAAGTAGTGGGAGCCAGAGAGGGAGAAGCTCAGCAGGGAGCCAGACGCAGGTCTCCAACCCAGGACGCCGGGATCATGACCTGGGCTGAAGGGAGACACTTAATGACTGAGCCACCCAAGTGCCCCATCAAAGTGTTATAATTTTGTGGGTCAGTCAGTTAAATGTTCTATATAGTAGAGAAATTGTTATGACAGTGAAATCAAAGAATATAGATGAGAGGTGTCTAATCTAGCCAAGATTAGGGAAGACTTTTTAGAACAATAGACATTGAAGATGAGTTTAAGGATGATAGAAAGCTATCTAAATGAAGAATATGGAAGGGAGTTTCCAGAAAGCAGAAGTAGCATGTGCAAATCTCTCTAAGTGATAGAGCTTGAGAGCCAGATCATAGAGTCTTACATGCCAAATAAGGGATCTTACCTTTATTTTAAAGGTATTGATTCAACAAGGAGTGTTTAGGAGGAAGTGATTCTGTTATTTGCATTTCAGGAAGATCAGTTTGGCTCCAAGTATGAGGATAGGAAGTGGGGAAGATGGAAGGTGACAAGATCAGTTGCAATGCTTTTGTAATAACCCATAAAAAAGAGGGCTTAGTTAAGGTAAGCAATAGATCTAGAAAGATAGGTTTGACTTGAGAGAGATTTAGAAGGTAAAATTTCTGAGGTGCCTGGGTGGTACAGTCAGTTAAACATCTGACCCTTGGTTTCAGCTAAGGTCATGATTTTAGGATTATGAGATCAAACCCCACCTTGGGCTCCACACTCAGTGCAGGGTCTGCTTGAGATTCTCTCTCTCTCTCCCTCTGTACCTCCCACTCATGCTCTCATACTTTCTCTCTCTCTCTCTCAAATGAATAAATCTTAAAGAGAGAGAGAGAGAAGGTAAAATTTCTGATATAAGGATGGATTGGGTCCAGAAGGAAGGTGGTCAGTGACAGAGAAAAGTTCAAAATGAGACTGAGGTTAGTGGTGTGAACAATTGGAAGCATTGGTATTATTTATGGAGGTCACAATCAATGGTAAAGCAAGACAGATAAGGAGTTGAAACACCTGGACTGAATTCCCAGCCTTGACACATATGAGCCTAAGCAAGCCTTTCACCTTTCTGAGCCTCATCTGAATATGCAGATAATAATGCCCGAATCTCAGGACTAACGTAAGGCTTAGGTGAAATAAGAAGGTGCTATGGACTGAATGTTTGTGCTCCCCCAAAATTCCTGTAAAAACCCCTACCACCAATGTGACTATATTTGGAGACAGGACCTTTATAGAGGTAATTAAGGTAAATGATAAATAAGTAAACAAATAAATACCCATTAAAAAATAAATGAGATCATAAGGACGGGGCCTTGATCGAATAGGATTAGTGTCCTTATAGGAAAAGACACCAGAGACCCCATTCTCTCTCAACTATGTTAGGACATAACTAGAAGGTGGCCATCTGCAAGCCAGGAAGAGAACTCTCACCATAAACTGACCCTATGGGACCTTGGCCTGGGACTTGTTACCCACCAGAACAGTAACAGATTTCTGTTGTTTAAGACACCCATTCCAGGGCATTTTGTTATGGTAGCCTGAGCAAACTAAGACACAAGTACTAAGCAGAAGGCCTGGCACATATTAGACACCCAATAAGTATTTGTGCTGGTGCTCCTTTCTTGTTCATCCCTCCAAATGTTAGACCTTTTTATTTAATTCCAAAAATTATAAACTTAAAATTAATGGTTTAGCCAGTGTTACAGCCCCACAGTAGATCAGAAGCAGCAAACTGGAAAGGGTATTAGAAGAGCTTTGAGAGCCAGCTAACCCAACAGAAGTAGAGCCAATGTCTACTACTAAGAGAAGGGCCAAAGCTGCATCCATACAGGGAAAATGACAGGAGTTCTAATTAGGATCCTGGGACATCCACAAAAGCTAAAAATGCCTTCAATTACCTTCCACATAAGCAAGCAAGAAATCAAGCTATACGTTTTAAAAATATATCATAATAAATATATTTAAATGTTAAAAGTGCTGATATTTCAAGTGTTCATTTAATTGGAAATTTCATTCGTACCGTATATATTACTCTCCAAAGAAGTTAGCTAAATGAGGCATACATGTATTAATAGTCTTTTGCTAATTTAGGTTTTGAGTTCTCTAGCTGTTAATTGATTGTTTTAAATTTTTTCCTATTTTTCTTATTAAACAGTAGGACTTTGGGGAATAGTGAAATGAATTAATTATGTTGATGTGCTTAGAAGTGCAGGGCCAGAAAGGACCTTTAGAGGTCAAACAGCCTGGAAGGTCCTCTCTCCTGCCGCCACTATTCTCCTTAGCTTAGATACTCGTGGCTCTTCTTTTAGTCACAGCTCTGGTATCACCTCCCTCAACCCACCTAAACCTACAAATTCTTTGAACAAAAAAGAGTGTTTGATTGTCCTTATAAGCCTGATGCCCACAGTGCTCGTCACAAAACACATTCTCTATAAATGTGTATTAAGTAAACGCATGAATAAAACCTGGCCTTTCCTTTAGCTGCAATTTTCTTTCAAACTATCAATGAAAAATTAGAATGCTGACTATTTTGAATAAATGGGGTATCTTCATGTTTATGCTTTGTTGTATCAACTGCTAAAAGTCAGCTACATGATTAAAACTTAAACCACAATTGCTTTCCCAAAACCTTTCATGGAACTCCCAAGTGTCTGGTCTCACAATAACTTACTGTTGGACAATTTGTGGAAACCTTTGTGACTTGTGAACTATGAGGAGATGAATCCTATTGTAGTTTTCATTTTTTTCAGTTTTTGTTGTGTGTCTCTGTTTTGGTTTTGTTTAGACTTCAAAGAGAACAAAGAGACACTCAACTCATTACCTCACATTGTGTCGTTGGTGAGGAAATAATCTCAGCAATGTTTATAAAGATACTAGCTCACTGGTCATTCCATTTACAAGATATTTCTTATCAGAAATATTCAAGTAATATAATTAAGTCAGCTTTTCCTTGAAAAAAGTATTTCAACATTCCACAAACTACTTTTGTTTGTTTGTTTGTTTGTTTGTTTGTCTTAATGAGGACACACACACAAAAAATTCATCTGCTCACCTTAATTCTTTCTTCACCTTCCAGAGAGTGCCTTCAGAAGTATGCATAAACTGCATAGCTGAGCTGACCCTGCAGGTCTAGTTAGCAATTCCATCTGTTCTCTCTGAAATTGACCCTGAGAGAATTGCACTTTGGAAGGATGAGAAAGGTTACATTTTACACAAGGTGATTGTTCAAATGCAGGTGTGTTAGTAGGAAGATACAGGTGATTCCTCTCTGAACACTGGACACTATGGACGGTTGGTGAACGGTGCATAACAACCATGTTTCCAATTTCCCCTAATATAATATCTTCTGTCTCAGTTTTGCTTAGGGTTTGCTCTAGCCATGCTTTAGCCTTTCTTCATAGGTTTTGATCTTAATTCTTCAACTGTTACTTCTTTTATCTGGGCCTGACAAGAGACCAGATTGAGTAGTATCCATGTAGTCCCCTTTTAATAGTATCGCGTGCTAAAAATATAAGGAGAGAAAACATCTTTCTGACCCTTCTGCCATGTAAATTGCTCACTGTCAAGAACCATTCAATTGATAATTTGGAGCAGTTTCTCATTTTCATTAGTTTCTAATGAAAATTGTTGACTATCCAATGGAGTCAATTCAGAGAGACCTAAACTTAGCCAAAGTCTGTTAACATCTTTTTCTAAGAGAAAGGACACTTTAATTAACAGGTTATATGGCATGAATGCAATAGGTTCTTGCACAAAGAAGTGTCATTTTCACAAGTGCTAAGCATTCATTTTTTGCATGTCCTTAAGTCAGCTGGTTCCAGTAGTATTTAGGAATCCATGTTGTATTCACAAAAGATACACATGGCAGATGTAGTTAGGTCTAGCAGCAATATAAACGATGCTTGATACTGATTATATCCATTAATGGATGGATCTAGTTAATGCTTTAAAAGGTGATAAAATTTTTATATAAGCCATTAACACCTTAAATACTTCCTTTACGACAGTAAGTCTCTTCTGTGCTTCTGGAAATCAGAGTAGCTGTTACGTTGTGCTCTCTCATTCTCTTATCCCTATCTCAACTTCTTATTTTCAATCTTCTTGTCTTACTGACCTGGATTCTAGAAAACTTACTGAGTTATGTCTTCCCATTCAGAATTTCTTTCTTCAGATTTGCCTCGTATGTTATGCAATGCACCCATAAATTTCTTAACTTCAGTAATAATATTCTGTTTTTCTAAAAGCAATTACCTGTACTTTAAAAAAAATCTGTCTCTTCTTTTTGGTGATTCCTTATTTCCTATTTTTTATTCTTTTACTTTTGTTTTTTAAGTATAACCTGTGCATATTTTATATCTGTATCTGGTATAATTGGTTTTATTTGAGATTCCAAAACTACTGTTTGTTTTTTCTACTGAATTTCATTCATGTATATTTTTTCCTCATTTGCTTCACATCCTCATTTGTTTTTAATATTTTAAATAAATGTTTATATTTTAAAACAATTTAAGATTTACAAAAACATCATGAAGATAATATAGAGTTCCCATATATCCCACAGCAGTTTCCCCTCCTATTAACATCTGTTAGTACATTTGTCACAACTAATGAGCTGATACATTACTATTAACTAAAGTCCATACCTTATTTAGATTTTCTCAGTATTTCCCTAATGCCCTTTTTCTATTCTAGGATCTTAGTCAGGATACCACATTTCATATATTACTAATATCTCCTTGGGTTCCTCTTGACTAGGTTAGTTTCTTAGAATATCCTGAGTTTTGATGACCTTGACAGTTTTTAAGAGTACTGGTCAGATAGTTGAGGTTTGTCAGTTTTTGTCATGATTAAACCAAGGTTATAGGTTTTAGGGAGGAAGACCACAAAGGTAAAGTGACATTCTCATCACATTATATCAAAGGTACACACTATCAATGTGATTTAACATTGTCAATGTTAATCTTGATCTGACGTAGTGTTTGTTGGGTTTCTCCACTATAAAGTTATTCTTTTTTCCCCATTTTTCATATTTAAGTCTTTGATCTCAGTTTTATGTCCAAGAAAAATCACCTATTTTTCAGTATGTACATATTTTTCTTCTTGTAAAAAGAATGATGACTCCCAAGTTCTTTATATGTCAGAGCTAAAAGCCTAGTTTTTCGTTTCCTTTGCATCGTTGTACTATTTTGTAGTGAAAGCAGAATTAGGTGCAATGAGTTTCATGCCAGCCTCTAATCCAGGTGGGCATATCTGCTGTCTGACCTATGCCTGCTGTCACCAAGTTCTGTCACTGAAGTCCTTGCTCAGCATCTAAGAACTGTGTAATGTCTCCAGCTTAAATTCTGCATAATGCTTATGCATGAAGAACACACTAGTGACATCGTTAAGAATGACTCAAGAAGAGAAGGTCAGATGCCATTGGGTATGAGAACCACATGCAGTGCTTTAGATTGGATCGAAGTGTTAACTATTATAAAAATTAGGAACTCTTCTGTAAAAACTGAGCATGCAGTTATAAACATAGATATTATAGGGCCTTGACCTGGGAATCTATATTTGAACAAGATTTAAACCAAAAGCCATGCTGCAGATTTGCTTTTACTCATTTATGCCTATTAATTTTATAAAAGCCACTAAATCCAACCCATTTTTATTAAAATTAATCATCTAACTAGAAAATAAATTGATCATTAATTTGTAGGTGGGTAACTATATTTGACAAAGCAAATAAGATAGAAAAATTCTGTTTGGCTCTTACTTTCTCAACTACCAGCTGAAAATCTGCACAAATTCACTTGAACTATTGACCTAATATAATCTGTTTCTACTGAGAACAGAAAGAAACATTTAACATAATCCTTCTCTTTTTTGGTGGAATAGGATACCTTTGTCCTAAAGTTTTTATCAGCTATAACTATAGTCTCTCCCCCAGCCTAATCCACACCTTAGAAACGCAGACTGAGTTATTTTTTGTAGGATGGCTTCCATGATGGCTATGAGCCAGACACTCAATAATAATATCTAGTATCCACTACACTCTTATATTATGCTAAAAGTTTTATACAAATTAGCCATGATTCACTGTTTTCATATAACACCCAGTGCTCCATGCAGTACGTGCCCTCCTTAATACCCATCACCGGGCTAACCCATCCCCCCACGCCCCTCCCCTCTAGAACCCTCAGTTTGTTTCTTGGAGTCCATAGTCTCTCATGGTTCGTCTCCCCCTCTGATTTCCCCCCATTCATTTTTCCCTTCCTTCTCCTAATGTCCTCCATGGTATTCCTTATGTTCCACAAATAAGTGAAGCCATATGATAATTGACTTTCTCTGCTTGACTTATTTCACTTAGCATAATCTCCTCCAGTCCCATCCATGTTGATGTGAGTTGGGTATTCATCCTTTCTGATGGCTGAGTAATATTCCATTGTATATATGGACCACATCTTCTTTATCCATTCATCTGTTGAAGGGCATCTCGGCTCTTTCCACAGTTTGGCTGTTGTGGACATTGCTGCTATGAACATTGGGGTGCATATGGCTCTTCTTTTCACTTCACCTGTGTCTTTGGGGTAAATACTGTATGGAGCACTGGGTGTTATACGAAAACAATGAATCATGGAACACTACATCAAAAACTAATGATGTATTGTATGGTGACTAACATAACATAATAAAATAAAATAAAAACAAATTAGCAAATAAACTCCCAATACCCACTTTTTATCTTCATTTTACAGATTATAGTGAAGCATAGAAAAAGAATGGGCCCAGTGTCACAGAACTACTAAAAGAAAAGCAATGTACTTTAAGTGTATAACACTAATCCTAATATCATTTTTCAAAGCATTATTGTATATTATTATATATCATTATTGTTTATAGCATGATTGTTTATAGTTAGAGTTGTTAGATTTAGCAAATTAAAATAAAAAACATCCAATGAAATTTGAATTTCATATAAACAACAAATATTTTTTTTTTAGTTTAAATGGGAGATAAACTAAAAAAAAGTATTTGTTATTAATATGAAATTCAAATTTCACTGGATATCCTGTAATTTACTTGGCAGCCCTATTTGTATATTATTATCTCCAGGACACAGATGAGAAAATTGAAAAAAATTAAAAAGTGTCACAGAGTCATAAAAGGAAAAATAATGTGTATTAAGAGTACAAATTTGATCATTTGCCAGATAGTCAAAACCAGAACTGTGAAGAAATTACATAATGTTACTTCTAGTCATGCTTAAACTTTATGAGAATGGCTGAAACTTCATAGCCCCTCTGCCTGCTTAAGTTCTCTACAGGGCTATAGACAGTTCCTGGCTGAATGATGATTTCCCACAGTGAAAGCCTGTTCTCTCTGCCTGAGAGTTCTCTTCAGCATCTCTGGAGCTTCTAGCCTGCGCTAAGATGCAACGTGGAAGTGCCAGGAAGGTAATTCCCCTACAGGCAATACTCAGGAAACGAAAGAAAAAAAGGACATGCCCAGGCGCCCATTCGTCTAAAAGGTCACCTGAAGAATTGATCCCTGGGGTCTACACTAATGACCTGCATGCTAGGACCCTCTTTTTCCCCTCCCTGTTTCATTCCCCGACTCTCGGTTCTGCCTTCTCCATGCACTAGCCTAAACCAGGGTCAAATCCTGTCCTAAGCACTGCTTTTATAGGAATCCAAACCAACACACTGGTCTAGTAAATAAATTGCTGAGAGGAAATGCAGACAGCCATATTCCAACTGACAATTCTACTTCATCGAGACCTTGAGGAATTGAAAGACTGTCATTGCTTGCTTCATAAGGAAGTATGGTTTATAGCAAACCAGCTTCAGATGGAGCAGAGAAAGCAATAAAGCTGGCCTTTCTCAAATAGAATACTGGAGGCTTAGGTTCAAAGTAGTGTCAATTGATAGAAAATAAGAGTCATGCCTAGCAATCTTCTTGACTCTCACCCTTGGTGTTCATTACCACTTTCTTCCCCAGGCCACAGATACCGGCTGCCCTGTCTCCTGCTCTGGTTTTCCTTTATAACAACAGATTCAATCTTTAGTTTCAGTGAAATATTGATGTACGCTCCTGCAAGGGCAGTCCAAACTTGCATACTTTCTTTGAATTATGTGCAGGCCACTGTTGAGCTTCTCCTCTCCCAGGATGACCGCTTATATGCCTCCTCCAGGAAAGCAGTTAATGTGCCTTCCAATTTCATGGGGCTGTTACTTTTATTGACATTTATCCTGGAAGCCAGAGACAGTTACATGATCTCACTAATGGCATTGTCACCCCATGAGATTGTGCAGGACATAAATATTCATTGGAACTAAGCCTTGTGTCTTCCTGAAAGTTGACTGGATAAGGTCAATAAGAACTCATGTTGGAAATGTGTTCATCTGAACCAAATAATGAATCCATTTGTCATAATGATTAACATGGAGAGAGAAATTATAAAGGGAACAAAATGTTTTCTTTTTATCAAAGTTTTATTTGCTTATAATTTTGCCTACCAATCAGCCACTGAATTCATCTTACAATAATTACCAGAAATGCAGTTTTATGCAGAAGGAATTTTGTACTTTCTCATAATTTATAGACCTTTAAGGTTTTTGATGAATCACTTGTTAATCCCAACCTTTAAACATGGTGAAGGGGAAAGTTATTTTTCTATTTGAAATTTTCCAGTTTTCCAAAGATTCTAAGGAATCATTTTTATAGTCTTTAGTAGGGTTTTATGAGGGGGAAAAGGTGATGCTGAAAAGTCACCTTGAGAGCATTTTGTCAGCAGTACAAAATCTAATTAATAAACCAATGCTAAAACTATGTACTTTTTAACAAAAGAAATGTTTTTCTACTTGAGTCATTTATACATTTCTGCTGTGACATTTTTAAAGTTTTTAAACTCTAAAGGTTTTAAAGTTTCTTAAGTATCTCTAGCCACATGCTTAAATAGCTCACTCGCTGTCACGCACATTCTCTCTATTGCTTTCTATCTCCCTAAAAAGCAAAATATATGCATCTGACAATAATGAACACTAAATCATACCATTTTGAAATGATCCTATATTTTTGCTATGAAGTGCATATCTATTATTCATAACCAGTTTTGAGACTCTGAAATATGTGTTAAAGCTTTTTGAGGCAAACTTAACCCTGTTTCAAGAAAAAATATGCACTTGGAAGAAGTAAATATGTTCAGCTGATTTTTAAGAGGGCTATGATTTCCAAGCTTAGAATATATAGAATCAACATTTAAGAGTTATCATATGCAGAATCAAATGGAGATTGTGGAGAGAAATAGGAAGGCTTCCTAAATGACAGATATTCATTACCTATATTATGATCCCAGGATTCTCCTTTTTCTCCACATTTACAGCATCTGAATTTCACCAACCCTCAAGGGAATTCTTCCCTCTGAAATATGTCACTACTTTTCTGGAAGAGAATGGACAAGTCTGACTTCAACTTCTATTCACCTTAAACTATACCCATTACTTATTGTTCATACCCTGCCATAACTATTGGAAGATGGAAACCTGAGTTTTTAATGTCATAAAAATGCACTTTTTCTGCACTGAATAACATGCAGATATTAACATATTAATACAGATATTAATTATCCCATTAGATCCATGGTGTTCACAATACTACAAAACTTGTTTTTCTCCCATCTGATTCAATGAATCCGTGAAATATTCTGACATGGCAGGATAACCACTGCCAATGCATCAGGGAATTTTACCCTTCTTCCAAGTCAATACTAATCTGCCCCTCTACTCAATGTTACATGAACAGCACAGCCACAATTAGACTGGCTGCACTGAGCCACCGTACAGCTAAATTACACATTAGTATTAGCAAAAGACATAAAATTATGCAGGTCATTGCATCAGCGGAAGAGAGAGGCACCAAAGGAGGGTAATATGTGGGTTTCCTGGGAAGACTCACTTCAAGAAGTATCCAAAAAAAAAAAAAAATCTGATTTTTTTAAGCCAACAAAGAAGAATTTGCAATCCCTGAAGGCAAAAAGAGGTGGTTTCCACAAAACAAAATAATGAGTACTCCCTTCTTATTTCTGAAGTTGAGAAAAAAGAACCTCTTGACCAGTGATGTGCTGGAGCCAGCTTGTACTTGTTTTTTTGTGTGTGCATCTCTTCCCAGTTGTGTGCATCTCTTCCCAACTCTATGTTCAGTGCCATTACATTGGTAGCTTCAAATCCACATGATGGGAGTACAGTAATGCCCCTTATCTGGAGGATATGTTCTGAGACACCCTGCCCCCAGTGGATGCCTGAAGCTGCAGATAGTACAGAACCCTACATATACTATATTTTTCTCTATACACACACACCTAGGATAAAGTTCAGTTTATAAATTAGGGATAGTAGGAGATTTACAACAATAACTAATAGTAAAATAGAGCAATTATAATGCTATACTGAAATAAAAGTTATGTGAATATGGTTTCTCTTTCAAAATATTGTACTGTACTCACCCTTCTTTGATGATGTGAGATGCTAAAATGCCTACGTGATGAGATGGAGTGAGGTGAGTGACGTAGGCACTGTGACGTAGCGTTAGGTTGCTATTGACCTTCTGCCCATTCATCAGAAGGAGGATCATCTGCTTCCAGATGACGGTTGACCTCTGGTAATTGAAACTGAAGAAAGCAAAACTGTGGGTAAGGGGATACTACTGCATTTACACCACGGAAATTGTAAAATGCTACAAATCAAGGCATTATCTCCAGGGAGCTAATTGTTACACATTTACCAACACACCTTTGCTTTCATTAAAGGGTTTATTTGATGAACTACCTGAGGAAGTGTTGCCGGGATGCCCTGGCACAGGTGTTTGACATCTGATAGCTTTTAGGCTGCTTTCACATCGGCTACTTACCCATGATAAGGCATTCATCAAGTGAAAGTATACACTATTATTTTACCCATTCAGAAGTTTCAGACATTTATCAGAGCTCAACCTCTTTCCTGATAACCTATGTAAAAATAGCAAAGCAGCCATTTGAAATGTACAGTGTCAACAAAACTTGATTTTTTCCCCTGAATTTACAAATAAGCATTTGTTTTGGCAAAATATAGACCAGAATAGAATGTATTCTGCTCACACTCATGCATGCATTTTTTTATCCTCAAGGGATGTTGTGTATTTTTTCTCTTATGAATCTGATATACTTGTGAGTGATAATTGTAGGTGACAGATTTAATTAACTCTGTTGCATTTGAGAAGGTTTGAGAAATGCCCAAAAGTCACACACAGAATCACTGTATAAAGAATATCATTAAATAACTTCAGCATTAACCAGTGCAAACATCTACCCAGTTCACTTTAGGTATGATCTAGAGAAACAGGAATAATTTGTCCAAAGCAACATTCATGGAACATGATCTAACTTTTATAATTATGAAGAAAAAGAAACCAATTTAAAAATATATATATATATACTTTTTAGAACAGTTTTGGTTCACTGCAAAATTGAGAGAAAGAACACATACTCCCCTGCCCCTCCACTCACACAGCCTCCCCCACTTTCAACATCCTCCACCAGAGTGGTACATTTGTTACAATCAATGAACTTACACTGACACATCATCATCACCTGGAGTCCATAGTTTACATTAGGGTTTGCTCTTAGGGTTGTACATTCTTTGGATTTGGACGAATGGTATAACAATATGTATCATATAGAAGAGTTTCACTGAACTAAAAATCCTGTTCTCCGCTATTCATCCCTCCTTTTTCCCTAACCTCTGACAAACACTGTCTCTTTACTGTCCCCATAGTTTTGCCTTTTCCAAAGCGTCATATAGTTGGAAACATACAGTATGCAGCTTTTTTAAGCTTCTTCTTTCATTTAGTAATAAGCACTTATGGTTCTTTCATGTCTGTTCATGGCTTGCTCATTTCTTTAGAGTGCTGAATAATATTCCATGATCTGGATGTACCACAGCTTATTTATCCCTTCAACTACTGAAGGATATATGGTTGCTTCCAAATTCTGCCAATTAAGAAAAAAGTTGGTATAAATATCTGTGTGTAGGTTTTTGTGTGACATATTTTCAACTTAAGATATTTTAAATCAGAGATATCAGGGAAAACTGGAGCTGTGCTACAACTTACACATCAAAGCACATATGTCCCTTATAAAAGATTGTCCATGAATATATTTGATCCACAGTGTGCAAATACACTCCAAATAGTTCTATCTACCTTGTTATATGTGACATTATTGCTGTACAGAACCCTGATCTTGAAAATTTTATTAATCACATTCAGTCTTTGTGTTAATTCTTAGGAAATACCAAACTCTTTGCTGTAGAGAGACTTGGAATTTGCCATTCCCTCTACCTAAAACATCATTACCTTGACTCTTTCCAGCACTTCAGCCTCTGACTTCCAGGTCTCAGCTTTAACACCTCATTTCCAGAGGAATTTGCTCTGGCAACTCTAGGAACCAGTCTCCTTTCACACACCACAGTTTACTTCATAGCAGTAAATTGGATTTAACAAAAAAGAGGAAAAAAAATACATACTTTTTTTAAAAAATACAGATTTGAAATCTACCTAAAGATTATTTCTAATGAGGCGTAAGCTAATAAACCACAAAAACAACTAATCCAAGCTCAATACACTGGTCCTACGGCTGACAATCATCCTGTATACATGAGAACAACTGTAAAGTTCATTAAAATGTTGAGGTATGTCTGTACTGGTTAGTAAACAGCTGCTGCCCTTAGCCCCACCCTCTCAAATACCTATCACCAGGGTGCTCCCCCTCCCAGGGACCCCTTTGGCTTGCGCTATGATCCTGCAACTAAGGAGTTAATCCTGGCAGGTTCAGGGAACTTGAATCACACTTAAAGGACAATATCCTTTCATACTGATGGGTGCCAGTACCTTTCAACTCCTTAAAGTCTCTCTTCCTGAGCTCCATCATTGATTTCTCTTCCTCAGGACTACCAAGGGCCATCTTTTGACCCAGCCATACCCGTAACCCACTTTCGATGCACTGCTGCAAAATTCCTCAGATTGACAACACACCAGCTTGCCAAGCCCTTTCCAGTGACCAGTACCATTCCCCCGCCAAAGACATGACAGCTCTCCTCCTGTGTAATCTCCTAAACTTTGCTGCACATGGGCATCTTTGATAAATTCCAATATCCAAGTCACAACCCAGATGGATTTAATCAGAATGTTTGAGGACTGGAGTCACCCATGGGTCTTTTTTAAATATCTATAAGAGATTTCACTGTACAGGCATATCAAATATGCCTCCTTAACCCAATTACTCCTTAAACCAGTTTATCTGTTTCTACGTAATTGATGGTTCACTCATTCTGTTCACTTTATTGCACTTCACAGATATTGTTTTAACAAACTGAAGGTTTGTGGCAACCCTGCATCAAGCAAGTCTATCAGTGCCATTTTTCCAACAGCATTGGTTCACTTCATGTGTCTGTTCCTTTTAGTAATTCTCACAATATTTCAAGCTTTTTCATTACTATTGTATTTGTTATGGTGATCTGTGATCTGTGGTCTTTGATGTTAGTACTGTAAATGTTTTGGGGGTACAATGAATCATGCTCATATAGGATGGTGAACTTAATTGATAAATGGTGTGTGTGTTCTAACTACTCCACCAACTGTCCCCTATATCTCCCTCTCCTAGGACCTTCCTATTCCCAAAGACACACAATATTGAAATTAGGCCAGTTAATACCCTACAATGGCCTCTAAGTATTCAAGTGAAAGGAAGTGCTGTATATCTCTCACTTTAAATCAAAAGCTAAAAATGATTAAGCTTAGTAAGGAAGGCATGTCGAAAGTTTAGGCCTCTTGTGCCAGTCATCCAGGCTGTGAATGCAAAGGAAAAGTTCTTAAAGGAAATTAAAAATCCTACTCCAGTGAATACATGAATGATAAGAAAGTAAAACAGACTTACTGCTGATATGGAGAAAGTTTTGAGTGGTCTGGATAGAAGATCAAACCAGCCACAACATTCCCTTAAACCAAAGCCCAATCCAGAGCAAGGCCTAAACTCTTTTCAATTCTATGAAGGTTAAGAAAGGTGAGGAAGCTGCAGAAGAAATCTGAAGCTAGCAGAGGTTGGTACAAGAGGTTTTAAGGAGAGAAGCCCTCACCACAATATAAAAGTGCAATGCGAAGCATCAGGTGCTGATATAGAAGCTGCAGCTAATTTTCCAGAAGATCTAAGATACTTAATGAAGGGGGCTGCACTGAACAAGATATTTTCAAGGTAAACAAAACAGCCTTCTACTGGAAGAAGATACCATTTAGGACTTTCATAGTTAGAGAGGAGAAGTCAAAGCCTGGCTTCAAAACTTCAAAGGACAGGCTGACTCT
Organism: Eumetopias jubatus; assembly: GCF_037043125.1. Lineage (NCBI taxonomy): Eukaryota > Metazoa > Chordata > Mammalia > Carnivora > Otariidae > Eumetopias > Eumetopias jubatus. The sequence goes on along the minus strand of NW_028274808.1, from coordinate 172,080,860 downwards.
CTTGTTAGGGGCTAATGCAGCTGGTGATCTGAAGTTAAAGCCAATGCTCATTTACCATGGTGAAAATCCTAGGGCCCTGAAGAAGTATGCTATGTCTACTCTGTCTGTGCTTTATAAATGGAACAATGAAGGCTGGATGACAACACATCTGTTTATAACATGGTTTACTGAATTTTAAGGCTACTGATGAGACCAATTGCTCAGGAAAAAGAAAAAAAAAAGATTCCCTTCAAAATATGACTGCTTGGGGCTCCTGGGGGGCTTGGTCAGTTAAGCATCTGACTTCGGCTCAGGTCATGATCTCAGGGTCCTGGGATTGAGCCCTGCACTGGGGCTTCCTGCTCAGCAGGGAGTCTGCTTCTCCCTCTCCCTCTGTCCCTCCCCCCACTCATGCACTCTCTCTCCCTCAAATAAATTTTTAAAATCTTAAAAATACGTATATGACTGTTCACTGACAATTTGCCTTGTCACCCAAGGGCTCTAATATACAAGATTTATATTGTTTTCATGCCTACTAATACAACATCCATTTTGTAGCCCATGGACCAAGAAGTTATTACTACTTGCAAGTTTTATTATTTAAGAAATATCTTTTGTAAGGCTTTAGCTGCCATAGCTAGTTATTCCTCTGACAGTTCTGGGCAAAGTAAACTGAAAACCCTCTGGAAAGGATTTACCATTCTAGATGCCATTAAGAACATTTGTGATTCATGGGAAGAGTCAAAATATCAACACTAACAGGAGTTTGGAAGAAGTGGATTCTAACTGTCATGGATGACTTTGAGGGGTTCAAGACTTCAGCAGAGGAAGTAACTGCCAATGGGGTAGAATTAGCAAGAGAACTAGAAGGAGAAGTGGAGCCTAAAGATGAGACTGGATTGCTACAATCTCATAATAAAAGTTTAATGCATAAGGAGTTGCATCTTATGGTAAACAAAGTGGTTTCTTGAAATGCAATTTACTCTTGGTGCAGATGCCGTGAAGATTGCTGAAATGACAACAAAGGATTCAGACTATGACATAAACTTAGTCAGTGAAGCAGCAGCTGCGTTTGAGATTGACTGCAATTTTGAAAGAGGTTCTACTATGGGTAAAATGCTATCAAAGAGCATTGCATGCTACAGAGAAATTATTTCTGAAAAGAAGAGTCAATTGATGCAGCAAACTTCATTGTTGTCTTATTTTAAGAAATTGCCACAGCCACCCCAACCTTCAGCAACGACCACTTTGATCAGTCAGCAGCCATCAACATTGAAGCTAGTCCTCCACCAGCAAAAAGATTACAACTCACTGAAAGCTCAGATGATGGCTAGCATTTTTTTGGTAACAAAACATTTTTAAAATTAAGATATGTACATTTTTTAGACATAGTACCATTGCTCACTTAATAGACTGCAGTACAGTATGAAGATAACTTTTTAAAAGATTATTTACTTTAGAGAGAGAGACAGAAATAGAGCATGCATGCTGTGGGAGGGGCAGAGGGAGAGGGAGAGAAAGAATCTCAAGCAGACTCCCCACTGAGTGTGAAGCCCGATGTGGGGCTTTATCTCACACCCATGAGATCATGACCTGAGCCAAAACCAAGAGTTAAGACACTTACCTGAGCCATTCAGGGACCCCTAAAGATAACTTTTAAGTGCAGTAGGAAATCAAAAAATTCATGACCCACTTTATTATAATATTCACTTTATTGTGGTGATCTGGAACAGAACCAGCAATCTCTCTAAGGTATGCTTGTACTAAGGTGTGTGTGTGTGTGTGTGTGTGTGTGTGTGTGTGTGTGTGAGAGAGAGAGAGAGAGAGAGATTTCCAATCTAATTACTGCTTTAAAGAAATAAACAGAAAATAAATAAATGGTACTGAATTCTTATGTTTCTGGCAGGAAGTCAAGAAACTCTAAAATTAATAAATCTAGAAACACTGGTATAAGTTTATTATTTAGAAATAACAAAGGGATAGATACAAAACATTAAGGACAGGGCTTCATTGATAGAAAGGAATATAGCAGGGACTATATTTCATTAAGTCTTGGAATACTCTAACTATTAAATCATGTGAATTATCAACTACTCGATACTTTTTTCATTAAAGGAAGAATTGCATTTTTTAATATATGTTTGTCTTGTGTAAATCTTGGCTACTAACCAAATTTTCCCTATTTTGATTATCCTCAGAAAAGCCTGATACTAAAGTTTTATATGTCCTAAAAATTTAAAGATCAAATCATTGAAAGTAGTGATGGGCTACTAAGAGGTAGCAAAGAAGTAACTCTGATGGCAATTACCTCACACTTATGTTCATCTATTTAAATATAATTATACTCCCTTAAATAAAGTTTGAGATGAGGTGCCTAATAAGTATAAATGTGTTCATGACAGAAAAAGAACATAATGTTTGAAATGGCAATTCTGGCAAAGGCTCAGGATGATACCTCCAAGAGTACCTGACAAAGGAAACTATTGATTGGCTCCTTCTGGGGGTGGTCGATGAACATGGTATGGATAACAGGATGTGAGTCAAAATTTGAATTTGAGATTCAGCCTTCACAGATATAAATTATTAAGATCTTATTTTAGAACAGTGGCCATGATGAGTTTCAAAAACAAATAATAATAACTAATTCTTGTATAGCGCCTACTATGATGTTGTAAATATATCAATTCATTTAATCTTCACAATGACTGCATGTGGTAGATACTATTATTATTGACATTTTACATTATAGAAAATGAAGGACCAGAAAGTTTAAGTAACTTTTCCCAAATCTCATAACCAGTAAGGCGTAGAGTTAGAGTATGAACACAGGTAGTCCAGCACAAATTTTTGTCCTCATATTCACTTCAACTACATTGGCTCTTGAATAACCAGAGTTTCACCATTCAAGGTTTGTTGTTAATGGGGAAGTAAAAAGAGAAATGGCTCCAAGACCCAACAATCACCATAAAAAAAGAGCAACCCAAGATACTTTGGTGGGAGGCAGAGGACAGAAAAAGAAAATGTCCAATTGAAGCAGAATATCAGAAGGGGTCATAACTCTCAGGTAGCCCAGGAAAGAGAATTCAAATAAATAGACTGGGAATACAAATCTTTTGGGTTTTGGGTAACAAGGGAGCTTAGACAAGGAACAGGCTAATAGAGGGAGGCTAAATAAAGAAATCCAAGTAAAAATATGATAATTCACACATGTTCTAAATTGAAGTAAGCTACATTCTCTATTTACTCTGTAATTGCCAACGATGTTCATTTAAAAAATAGGTTATACTGGATAATTTCTCATAGCCAGTAAAAAATGAATGCCTTTACAAAAACTGACCTAGGAATATTTTATTGACTTGATAATGCATTAGAACTATGTGTTAGGGCTATGGAAAGAATGTTGTTTGACTGCAAAACTTGCAAATATAAATTTTGTGTATCAAAAGCACAGGCGATATTTTCACATGGTGGAAATTTGGTCTACACGATAGTTCTAACTCACTTCTGCCAATGTGAGCTGACTTGATTATCAGTGTTAAAATGTATCAATCAAAAACATATATCAATCATTTTATAAATAAAAAGACAGTTATTAACAGTAATTTTGAACATATTCCCCCTACTTGATCTTTTACCAAAGGAGCCCCATAAGTAAATCAAATAATATATGTTTCAACATTTTTTTCTTACCTTACACTTTACTCTTAATGCTAACAAGCAGAGAAATGATGAGTTGATGGTTTGGGGGAGGGGATGATGGTTAACACCATGTTTATTAAATGACAGACACATTACACTCCTTACACTTGTCCTTGGGAGGTCGACATTAGGATCCCTGTTTTATAGACTGTCTCATCATAGTCAAGTGGCATAGCTAACCTGAGTTAACTCAACATGGAGTCATTACCCAGACTGGCATGAGAAATGACAAAAGGGCTTCCAGAAAGTAGTACCATTTAGAGCTGTTCTGGAGAGTACATTGTATTAGAAGTCTCTGGTTTATGATATGTGCGTGCCTTCTGTGCTAACCCTACAAATTCAGAAGGGAAACAAATTTCTTCCCTTCCCTGTTAAAGCCTGTGGTCCTTCAGATTCCCAGACCATGATTAGATTTGGGGAACAGAGCCCAGTACCTAGGGAGAGGGTAACTTAGGAGCAGGGAAGCTGGACTTCAGAGCCCAGCTTTAGACCCAGCAAATGAATGAATCATTAAACAAATTCAAAAGAATGATCTCTGCAGCCTCACTGTGCTTTCATCCCCTTCTTCCTCAGGTAGAGGAAAGGTAAATCTTGAATCCCAAGTAGGAAGTTTTTCCTAGCACATCAAGTTTATGCCACAAAGAGAAATTCCAGCCCTTCCCATTTGGTAAACCTAAGTCTATTTGTAAAAGCCAGGTCTAGATTCACAGCTCTTATTTTCCTACTATGGCACCTCATTTGCATCATATTGTGTTTTAACTTTATATTTCCTAGTACATTTGCATTTCTCCTACCAGGCAACAAATAAAGGTATGGACCAAGCCCTGTTTTCTGTATTCCCAGCGTCTGGTAAAGAGCGAGAGTTCATTATGTGTCTGGTGAATGAGGGAATGAACGTTGCCAGCTTTGGAAAAAATGAACTGCAGATTTTGGAAGATTCAGACTTCAAATTATAAGACCTCACAACTATAGCTGTGCAGGTTAGAGGAGACAAAGGTGACTGATAAATATTTTCAACTGTTACTACACTATATCCATACCATGAGGAAAGCAGTCCCAGTTACTTTGATTTACATGTAGAATGGTTTAGGATAATGGTGATGGCCATGAACTGAATGTTTATGTCTCCTCAAAATTCATATGTTAAAACCCTAGCCCCAGTGTGATGGTTTTAAGAGATAGGGCCTTTGGTAGGTAATTATTTCATGAGAGCGCAGCCTTCATGAATGTTATTAATGCCTTCATAAAGGGAGCTCCAAACCACTCTTACCCTCTTTCTGCCATATGAGGGTACAATGAGCAGTTGGAAGTCTGCAAGTCAAAAAAGGGATCTCACCAGAACCCAACCGTTGGCATCCTGATCATGGACTTATAGCCTCCAGAACTGTGAGAAATAAACTGTTGTTTATAAGCCACCACATCTATGATGCTTTGTTATAGCAACCTGAATGGGCTAGGATAATGATCTGTACCAATATTTGTACCTTTACCTAAGACTTATATCTTATATACCAGTACAGATGTAGACAGGAGCATATACCAGTAGACATAGATAGAGATACCTACTAATATAGATACAGAGAGTTAGAGACAGAGATTGGCATGAGGACCAATTAAAAAACATAAGTATTTTATGCACCACATTTTTTACCTGTAATCATTTGCATTCTAAAAAAAACAATGACCCCAAAATAAGTCAGTAACAGCATATATCATACATTTTTCCTAGTAACCTGAGTACTATGATTGTTCACATATTGATTATGGAATATTTTATTAAACCACAATAGTTTTTCTTCTTTTGCAAGATGACTGATCATTCACAAATAGTTTTAAACCACCTGTCAACAGAAACTGTTATCATGACAAATTAGCCAAAATTACAGAAACTCACTTCTCTAAAAACAATAGTTCACAGACACCACAGCAAACCACCCCAAATAACTACCTTTTGACCTGCTTTCTAACGTTCCTCGGGTGTGGCACTGAACTCTGCTAAGGTAGGATATTCCATTTTCCAGCTGTTTTAGACAAAAAATAAGGAGTGAGTAACATGAATTTCTAAATATGTTTGTTAAGATGAAAGGTGAGTGGTAAATTTTGCAATCATATTTTTAAAGGTGAAGAAAATACATTTTGATTCTTAGAAAGTTTTCCATTTTATCTATATACATTGTAAACCCTATATGAAGTGATTTTATAAGGGAGAAGTTTCAAGATCATGATTATATATTAAAACAAAAGGAATAGGGATGACGTATTAGACTCTGGAAAAATTATGAAATAGCTGAGAACTGTCTTTGAAATCCTCTCATCACCCATCTCCAGCTTCTGGAGCCACCTCCCCACACTCTGGAAGTGTCCATGGTGCTCTGCAGCTCCCCAGTTCAATGTTGGGTGCAGTGTCCAGTGATCTCCCCCCCTGCCCAGCCTACTCTAAATCACATTTCAGATTGAAAGATAAGACAGCTACTCAAGATTACAACTTCTCCAATATGCCCAAAAGATGCTAACATACCGATGGCTAGAAAACAATAACAAGTTTCTCATCGGCATTCTCCTATTCAATAAGATAAATCATTATATGCTACCAAGTGATGTCTAATTTGTAAAATATCCATTTTTCCCTCTGGGACTCAGTATAACTATTTTTATCTTGAATGGAAAAAAATGTGGTCCACAAAAAGGTTTATGTTTTTAAATTGGTTTTCATTCAAATAAAGATAAAGATAAAAATACAGAAGCAGGTATAGGTGTAGGTATGGGCCTAGGTATAGGTATGGGCAAGGACATAGCTACAGGTGTAGATATAGACTATAGGCATAGGCATAAGTATGCATGTAGGTCTAGGCATAAGCATGGGCATGGGTATAGGCATAGGCCTGGGCATGGGTATAGGCATAAGCATGGGCATGGGTATAGGCATAGGCATGGGCATGGGTATAGGCATGAGTATAGGCATAGCAAGGGCATAGGCATGGTATAGGCATAGGCATGGGCATGGACTTGGGTATAGGCATGAGTATAGGCATAGACATAGGCACAGGCATAGGCATTGACACAGGCATAGGCATAGGCATGGGTATAGTCATAAGCATAGGCATGGGCATGGACTTGGGTATAGGCATTAGTATGGACACAGGCAAGGGTATAGGCACGGGTATAGGTATAGGCATAAGCATAGGCATGAGTATAGGCATAGATACAGACACATGCATGGGTAGGCACAGGCACAGGCAGAGAATGGGCATGGGCACAGACACACACATGGACGTAGGCATGAAGATAGGCATGGGTGTAGGCATGGGCACAGACATACACATGGACATAGGCATGAAGATAGGCAGGGGTGTAGGCATGGGCACAGACATACGCATGGACATAGGCATGAAGATAGGCATGGATGTAGGCATGGGCACAGACATACACATGGACATAGGCATGGGTAGAGGCAGGCATACGCATGAAGATAGGCATGGGTGTCGGCATGGGCACAAGTATATGCAAATACATGGGCACGGGCACGGGCATGGGAATGGGCATGGGCACAGACACACACATGGACATAGGCATGAAGATAGGCATGGGTGTAGACATGGGCACAGACATACGCATGGACATAGGCATGAAGATAGGCATGGGTGTAGGCATGGGCACAGGCATATGCAAATACATGGGCATGGGCACGGGCATACATAGGTCACTAGTACCCTACACCATTTTATACAAAGACTTCTCTTTATTCTCTTCTCAATTAAAACTCTCCTTTTCCTAGGCATCTGCCCTGTCCCTTTCCTAGCTATCAGCTAGTGGTATCAGAAAATGCTGTCAGAGAAGTTCGTTTTAAAAGCAGCTTTAGGAAGAAATGGATATTTAATCAAAGGAATTTGAAACATCATGACAAAATAAAGTCAGTCACTTAGATTGATAAGTAGTAATAAGCAGATATTTGGGTAATGGGGCCAGTATCCTGCTGTTTAAATCAAACCTCACAATACAGGTGTGACCACTGGAGTATTACATAAGTCTTCAACCAAAGGCCAGAATTATATCATTCTTAGCTGTCTACTCATTAAGAGTAAGGCTAGCCCCCTAGATTTTAAAAGATTGAAAAGGATAGGACATTAATATCCACACTTTAGGGAAAAAACATTATTCTTGCATATCAAATACATCAAGTCACCCACTAGCTTAAAAAGGAGATTGCATTCGCAAAAAAAAAAAAAAAATGTAGTTGGAATTGAGACTTTCATTTTGTACCTCTTTGTGAAATTGCAGATGGATTAACATTCCTGGTCACTGAGTTCCGTTTCCATAGATATAGTTTCAGTTGTACCAAACAGGGACAGATTGTGTATTTTATTACTTTGTTTAAAATATCACTCAAACATTTTAAAAATATCCCAGCACTACAGAACATCACATAAGAGCATAATGACAATATTTCATCTACTTTAAGCCATTTTAAGGTCCCTGTGGCATTAAAAAAAGTGTGTACCTAGATTGTGATGCTGGAAGTCTGTTACTTGAGCTCAGCATGCTAGCCTGGCCTCCAGGGAACTCCCTCAAAGGCCAAATTTAAATGAATTTGTAATCCCATTAACATCCAAAGAAGAGTTAACTGGGTAACCAGACATTTCATTTACGACAATTCTAAAGAGCCTTAGAAAAGATAGGGAGAATAAATTTTTTTTGTCTGAACTCCTGAAAAAAGATACTATTTTATTTGGCTTTACAAAGGAGGATTATAGCTGGGAAGAAATTCAGCGGTCAGATAAATATGAAAATTATGTTATTTTTCCCTCCTGAATGGTAAATCTCTAGAGACCATGTTTTTATATTATTGTATTTTTCGCTACACGGAGTTTTGAATCTACTAAATGCTTAATATATTCTTGCAAATGTAATGGCGTATAGAAGTTGTTGATCTTTTATTTGGAATCTAGCACTGAATGAATCGTGATCAGTGACAGTGATGAGCCTTTAAGCCATATTGAATATGCATGTTATTTGGAGGATGTTTTGAGGCATCCCCAATCGTATTAAAAAATATAAGTACCTAGACTATAACCCTGAAAGTTCACTATATGAAGATAAGTTAATTTGATTCAGCTAGTAGTTCAATCCAGTGTGCTTTGGTATGTTAGGGAATAAAACTGTCAAAACTCTCTACTCTCGATCTTTCTGGTGATGGAGCCTGGAGAAGATGTACAGAAATAGCATCTTGCAAGGGGAAGAAAAGAGAAAGAACAGGTCATCAGCCTTGGACCTCAGCCTTGGACCTCAGCCTTGGACCTGGCTGTAGGAGAAAAAGTATTTGGTGTCTGCCACACCTTTGTAACTTTCAATGATACTTTTGTCTACGGCGCTGATCTTTCTGGCAAGGAAACCATCTGCTCGTGTAACTGGTAGGATGAAGGTGAAGACTGGTCAAGGTGAATCTTCTCCATATGCTGCCATGTTGGCCAACCAGAATATGGACCAGAGGTTCAAGGAGCTGGTCATCACTGCCCTCCACATCAAACTCCAGGCCACAGGAGGAAAGAGAACCAAGACCCCTGGACCTGGGTCCCAGTCTGTCCTCAGAGCCCTTGCCTGCTCAGGGATGAAGATCAAGGAGAGTTGAGGATGTCACCTTCATGCCCTCCAATAGCACCCACAGGAAGTGGGGGTGGGGGGGCTACTGTGGTCACCCTCTGTGAACAGGACTCCTCAAATTATTGTTTTCTACTAATAAATTGACTTCGTGTAGGCTTAAAAAAAGCAAACCTCTACTCTCCTAAATCTCAGCAGGAGGATACAACCAGTAAATAATAGATATAATAAATGACTGTGTATCATGTTAGAAAGCTATAACTTCCATGCAACAAAATAAAAAGTGGAACAAAGAAAGGTGATTTGAAATTTTGAATGGCAGGGGTGTGAGCTGTTGTCAAGTTGCAATATTAAAAAGAGTGGTCAAGGTAAGCCTCATCAAGGTGAAATTTGAGCAAAGATTTGAGGAGTTGAAAAAGTTGGCCAAGCAGGTGGCTAAGGGAAGAGCATTCCAGGCAGAGGCAATAAGGCAACATCCAGAGCAAAGGTCCCAAGGTAAGAGCGTACCTCCTGGCTTCAGGAAAAAGCAGTTAGATAAATGTGGCTCTCTGAGGTAGTGGCAGCAGGGAAGAAGTGTAGAAATTCTGGTTGGAAAGGTAATGAGGGAAGCAGGCTAGATCCTATGATGCTTGCATGAGCTTTAGCTTTTCCTGAGTATAGTGAAGAGCCATTGCAGGATTCCGAGCAGAGAAACAATCTACTCAGATGTGGGTTTCAAATGGATCATTCCACTGCTATATAGAGGACACTGTAGGGAGATGAGGATAAATGCAGGGTGACCAGTTAGGAGACTTTATTGCAGTAATGCAGGGACAGCTGCACAGATTGGGTGAAAATTGGTGGAGAGGGGCTTAAAAGGGGACAAATTCTGGATATAGTCTGAAGTTAGAACAAAAGGACTTCTCAGTGGATATAAGAAGGATATGTACTTAAAAGGAGGACCAATGATGACTCTAAAAGGTTTGGCCTGGACACTTCCAAGGATGGAATTTCCCACAGTTAAATGAGGAAAACTACATGAAGGAGGTTAGAGAAGGAAGATCAGGACTGTGGCTTTGGACATTAAATCTATCTAGGATGGACACAAATGAATCGTCGGATATATGAGTCTGGAGTTCATGTGAAAGGTCTAGGCTGGAGTTTATCAGGATGCAGATGGTACTGCAAGTCACCAGCCTGGATGAAACCAAGAGCTAGTATGTGGACCAAGGACCAAGCTTGGGTTTACCATGAAGAGGTCAGGATGAAGAAGAGCATCAGCCAAGGTGCCTGGGAAGAAGCAACCAGAGAGCTAGGAGAGAAGCAGTGGGTGGTGGGTGTTCTTAGAATCCAAGTGAGCAAAGTGCATCAGGGAAGAATGATCACCTTGTTTAAAACCTATGATGAGTCAATTGAAATGAGCTTGGAAAACTGGCCATTACATTTAGTGACATGGAGCTAATTGGTAAATTACAATGTTCATTCTGACAATATTCACTGTTTTCTATACTTTGCTATTTTCTTTTCCAAGTGGAAGTTAACTGCACCCAAGATTTCTGTCCCTGACCTCAGCAGTTTCTTTCTTTCTTTTTCCTGTATATCTTTTTCTTTATAATTGTGGTCTCTCTGGTGTATAAGAGAATATTGTCTTTCTCTTAAATCTCTTACTTAATTCCTTATATTTGTGTTATATGCACTTTCTGCATGTGCTTTTTAATGCCCATAATTATTAGATTTAATTTTTTTCCACATTATAATATAGAACTATGTTTGAAAATCACCTATTACTATTTTCATTTCTTAGTCCATCTTGATTTTTTCGTTATTTTTCCAGATTACTTCATATTCATGCTTTATTTCAGCTGCTAAATTTTAAAGATTATCTAGCATTAATCAACTTTGATATTAATTAAGGATTATAGGCAGTGAATTATAACTGTTACTGACAACAAAAATCTATTTCTCCCCAATCATCTTCCTGTTAGTTTGACAGCATAACTATATTCTTCCTTGGGCATTCATTGTTTTTCTGAGAAAATAGTGTAATTTATACCCGAATTTTATTTCTAACTCCTCCTCATCAAAACCTCTACTTTAGATGCATTTCCTGCTCTTTTCATTTGTGTTGAATATTATTTTATTATTTTTGGTTCCTTTTTTATTTCTGAGAATTATTGTGTTTTTATTTACCAACTCCAACTTTTATCATGACTGACCTTTGTAATTTCTTATTTATTGAGATTCATGTCATCCTGCTGTTGTAGGTGCCTTTATGTATATTAGAACTGTATTCCAATTTAGTCAGTGTTCTCAAACCAATAAATGTCATGTCCCACTGTGAAAATAGAACTGATACAAAAATGAGTCTACATCAGAGAATGCAAAAGGTGGCAGGACAGAGGTGATACGTGCATTGAGAGTCAGGAATATTAAAAAAAGAGTTAAAAGTGGCAATTTACCAGACAACAAAGCTGGAAAAGCCAATGCAAAGCCCTTCTACATATGCAAGTTCAAGGTACTATACATGTCAGTCATTTCCTATTGAGTTCTCAAATTCTTCCCATTTGAATAGGTAAATATGTATACAACACACACATGTATATTTGAACATTATGAAAAAATAATGAAGCACAGCAGCAAAAATTCATAGATAGTCCTTGCTCTCACCCTTTCATACTCACCTTGTTTATGTGCACAAACATTTTGACTTTCAATAGACCATTTATTTCAACAAGTTGAAATATCAAGTGACTCAAGGTAGTCAAATTGCTTTGAAAAAGTTTTTAAATGTCATTGAACACTTTATTGAACAGATTGTCTTCAAATGGTTTTTATTTCCCAAATGAATAACAACCTATGTGGTATACTCTATGGTAATACATTCTGTGCTCTCAAATGTTAATAAAAAGGAAAATATTGCTCAGAAATTATTAATCCAGAGATCCTTCTAAGGATTTAAAACATTTTAAGAAGTCCTTTTCCTTTTAAGGAAACAAAACAACAATATTAATTTTATATTAAATTTTATCTGAATAATTATAAGAAATTCAAAACTATTCTAGATATAGCAGAAACTCAGAAGAGAGAGAATCCAGCTACTTTGTATATGGTGATTTTCTGTTATCATCACATTCTTGAAGAATTTTCTGGAGTCCCCAAATGATGTTAGATCCCACAAAATGACAAATTAGATGTGAAATTTTTTTCAAGTATTTTAATAAGATGTTCTAATTCCTTCAGGGTTTACAGAATTTGCTCTGAAGTAGCAGAGTAACAAAGTGCAGTGAGCATTCAATTGAGTCCTGAGACGTACATTCTGTCCCTAGTTGGTTCAACTGGCTGGTTTTTCCAAGACCCCCTCCATACTGAATCTTTTAATAAATAGCATTCTTTATGTTGCAAATGAATGAAAACCCAAACTTACCCCCCCACCCCCCACAGACGCTGTCAGGCGCCATCAGGTCCTTGCTAGCTTAGAAAAAGGGATGTTCTGCGTATTTTGGCCTGGGTTACTATTGGGGAAGGTCATCAAAAAGATGTGACTGCCAGTTGACCTGTGAGCCGGACCCAGGTGATCTGAGTCTCCTCACGTCCTCCCCTGTCCTTAGAATGTAGGTTCCACTTGCCTTTCCTGCTCCCAGAGGCTGTTCCAAGAACATATCACCTGCACGGTATACATGGCTGAACCCAGTTAAGGCCTCTATATAAACTTCTAAGATTTGACAGGCAGACACAGGACTAAGTCTTGCACAAGCTTCATATGTAGGTTCCTTTGTTTATTAAAACTGCTACTTACCAACCTGGAGTGGCCCACCCCTTTCTTTGGTCTCTCCCTGCCTTCCTCCTATGGGAGCTGGTTTCAGATTACATCTGAGAAGCTCTGGACAGGGAGTGGAACCAGCAGCTCGGAAGATTTCCTACACTGGAATTTGTGTCTCCAGTCTGGAAATTAATAAAGGGTTACCTCTGTTTTCTGTGCACATTGTTACTTGTGCCTAATTTCCCTCCAGAGGTTTATCAGAAAGTGTGGTTTGGTCAGATACAGGCTTTGGGTATTTCTGGATCCCCGGTTATAACACCATCCTAATACCAAAACAAAATTTCATCTTGTTTTCTAAAAGTTGGAGGTAAGGCTGACTTCCAACTTTTGGATATTGATATATACAGTTTTGACTAAATAAACATTTATCCAGGGATTGACTTCTCACCCAAATAGGTGAGAAATATTTTTGAGAATTCAGTTCTGAAATGAGAATATCATATTTGTGTTACACTCCCTCTGAAGAGATTGCAGAAATACATAAAGCACTAACATGATCCTGGAACAACGTTGGAATGTGTTTGTAGAAAATAGCTTTGACATTGAAACTTGTTCTTTAAAGCCAGAAAATTCATATTTAGAACATCATGGATGGATACAAGGACAGGCAGATGGAAAACCCTAGCAAGTGTTTTATGGAAAGCAGAAAGCATGCTTGAGAAATGGGAGTCATTTCCAAAAAATTAAAAACCAAATGTCCATCACTTCCGTTTCAGCTTCAGTGTCTCGGTAATTAACAAGCCTTTACATTTTCCCAAGGTTTCTTTACTTTGTGGTGTTTCACCGTCTACTTACAGTCCCAAACAAAATGGTGAATTTTTTAAATCAATGATATGAGTTGTATTCTTATGAAAATAAAAGTCTTTGTTATCGATGGCTAACTCAGATAAGAAAAACTTCTTTCTTTAGGGGTAGAATTCATTAACTACATAATGAAAAATGAAATTCAGTCAATAGTAGAGAGGAGAAATATTTCTGGATGTTAGAGAAACTATTAAAAAAAACTTGTATGGTTTTCACTCCCTACAATATGGCAAATATTATGGTTTACCATCTAAAAAATAAAAATAAGCTTTAGTTGAAAACCAGCCTTATACAAAGCCTTGAAGAAGCAATTAACTCTCTATGAATTTTTTCAGGGGTGAGGTATTAGAATTTTTGTTTCCCTATGGTAGGAATCAAATGGCTTCCATTTCAAAATCATTTTTTTAGATCTAGGAATTCTAGGGATGTTTTTCTGACTCTAAAAATACTTTATCTCAGCAAAGGCCTTGGAATAAATCCTCCAGTCTCAGTACATACTGAAAATCTGAGTGTGATTTAAGCCTACTGTGAAATGATAGTTACCAGGTTATAATTATATGAAAAGTTGGTAACTCATTTATAAGGAGAAAGTTTTAAAGACTGATATGTTTTAAACTATAAAAACTCTCCTAAAAAGTATTGTGAATAAATCTAAGATCCATCAAGTTTCCTTGAGTTTTCTTAAGGAACGTTTTAGGCATAAATATCAAATGCTTCTCTGGATTAAGTCAAGTCATGTGAAAACTGCTTCGCTCTACCACATTAATAATAATGTGGTTATATACCCTTTGGTATAATGACGCTGGCCTAAATTAAGGAGTTGTGTAAGGAAATGGCATGTGAAAATTATTTTGTTTGCTCTGGTTATGTTGTTGAAGATACTTTTCACTTCATTAAACAGTCTTGTATTTTTGACATCTGCCGAAACTTGCTAATCAAATGATACCAAGAAAACACCTATAATCACACAGATGTACAAAGTACACTTGTAAAAGTACAAATTACACAGCTGTTTTATTTAGCCCGCTATAACAAGGGAGAAGGCACCCAGGGGACCATTAGGAGCATCTTAGTAAAGGGAAGATGAGAAGGGCTTATAGAGTTTGGGCACAGGCTGAACAATTCTGAGGACAGATTAGGAGACTGGATTGGATACTATGAGGAAGCAGAGGCAATTCAGTGATTGGGTATCTCAATGATTTCCTTTTTTTTTTTTTCCCCTGAAGCAGGAAATGACAATTGGAGGAACAAGGAGTGTGTTGTCATTGCAAGGAAGCAGAGATAACACAAGAATGGGATGTAATTCATTTTATGGCTGTAGTACAACCTTGTCTGTGTTGGTTAGAAACTTTCCTTGGTCTTTGTCTGCAAGGGTACGTGTGCTTGGTTTTGGTTAGAAAATCACTAATGCAAGTATGGCACATTCTTATTTCCACAGGAAAAAATTTTTTTTAGTTTTTCCTTTTAGAGATAGTTGTGTTTCTCCATGACCACGAGTTTGTTTTTCATCTTATGAGTACTGAAAATTGTATAAGGGACTATGGCTGGATTCTCTCAGTGACTGCTAGAAAGCTCAGATATTGATTTCTAACCCCTACTCTGTCAAGTTCATGAGATAGCACAGCTTAAGTACATGCATTTTATACCAATGTAAAACCTGATTTTTTCTATTCCTTTTTTTCTTTACCCAATTTCCTGGCTTCTATTTTTTAATTTATACACATTGACCATCATATCAAATTACTTTTTAGGTAGTGAGGGAGTAAATAAAAAATAACGATCAAGCTTGGATTGTCTTTAGTTTATTAACTCAGTTGTGGCAGGAAGAAGACAGGAAGCTCCTATGGATGTAGATGAGGTCAGTGAAGAATGCTCTAGAACATAAGCCAGTATCCAGAACTACACCTGAGTCTAGTCTAGACTCTACTGTTAAATAGCCTTGTGACCTGCAGTGTCATTGAACTCTGTGGAGCATTATTTTCCTCAACTTTAATGTAGAGATTATAGTGCCAATAAAATTCAGATAAAATGAGAAAAGTCATCTGAAAGACTTCTGGTAATTTTACACAACACTACATGAGTATTTTTTTAATAATTGAATGCCAAATGCTTTGTGCAAAGAGGCATATTGTTAACAAATTTATATTTAGTTATTTTAAATATTTTCATCATTAACAACTTTAAAACCAATCTAAAATATGAAAGCAGAAACAGAACAGGTTTCTGAATTTTCTAAAAATAGTAGCATCCAGAAATTTGTAAGACAAATGAAAAGCAATTAAGTTTTGTGATGGACTTACAATAGTAACAAAACAATGTACTTTTTCTTGAAGTTGACTATAATAAAATGTTTATATTTCCTTCATTTTAGAAAGCAAGAATCACAATTAAGCAATTATGTAAAATCTCCCATGCTCACACATGCTAATTTAATGAGCCCTAATTCATATTCTAAATCAATTATATGTTAATTTACTTCTTCCCTTTAAAAAGACTTTATTCTATTCATTTCTTGACCTTTAGACGTATGGAGTACAGTTTCCTTGATAAAGAGGACTCCTGCTAGATTGTGTGTATGATTCTAATGAGAAAGCAAGCAAGGAGGTAAACTATCACAGAACACTATGCCCAACACATAGCATAAAAGTATCTATAAAGTAATGAAATATACTTTTAGCATATACTTCTAGATTATACAGTAAGTATTGTCTCCTAGAAAGGGTAATTAGGGACATATGCTCATTCCAATACTGCTGTCATTGATCAAAATTTATATACAGTTCATTTCTGGTATTTGCTTTCAGTGATAGCTTAGAAGCAAAATATGATAATCATTTTCATATCAAACTCTTATTTCCATATTAGCCACACATAGTGTTCTTTCCCAGGGTCACCTATCATATTTAATTCAAATGGCTCTGAATGAAAGCTCTTCAGTTGTTTACAAATACCAAATCCCCCTTTACAATATTAAGCTTTTGCACCATTGAAGACATGCAGAACTAGGCTCAGAAATATACTTCATCCACGGCAGTATCCCTAGGGATGGCTATCCCAACTGAGGCAATGCTCACCAGGAAGTACATATGCTCCTCTGGTTGGTAAACGGCCACCTTGCTTTAGAGTTACTGTGCAGCCACACCCCAGCAGACTCTAAGCATGATATTCCAGTGAGACCAAAGGAAAGACCCAGAAACAGCAATCAAGATACAGGTTTATTGGGGCAGGGGGGACTACCTACAGGGAGTCTAGGAGCAGCCAACTGGACAAAGCATCTGCTGTTGGGATCTATGTGCAGCAAACTTTTATAGTGTAGCAACTTAGCCTAGCAACTATCAGTAACCCTTCCCTCCTTGTACCACCAGCATTCCAAGGAGATCAAGGTCTGCCAAACGGACATTTCATTACAGAGAGGATGCTCCAGGTTGGCCACTCCCAAGCCCCTGATCTTGAATGGTAAACATGTTCTGCTTGATGGGAACATAGAGGAAGCACAGGATCTCTGCATTCTCAAGATAGTGATTAACAGGGACATTCAAGGGTGCGTTTGCACAAACCAGTCTTCAGCACATACCATACACTCACCCTTTAAATATACTGTGTAGTGTATACATAAAACTAATGTAAAAAAAAACCTGCTAAGACAGCAGGCATTTTCTATTTTTGACTCAAGAATTCACCCCATTTTATGTTATTAAAAATATTAAAATGTTGGGCGCCTGGGTGGCTCAGATGGTTAAGCATCTGCCTTCAGCTCAGGTCATGATCCCAGGGTCCTGGGATCGACTCCCACATTGGGCTCCCTGCTCCTTGGGAGCCTGCTTCTCCTTCTGCCTCTCTCTCTCTCTCTCATGAATAAATAAATAAAATCTTTAAAAAATATATTAAAATATTAAGTTTGCAGAAGCTTGTTATTAATAGACTAATCATCAACAGAAGCAAAGTGAATGGAGATGGTAGAAAACTGTTTCCATTCCCATTCTCTGCTAAGCCAAGAGCCATTCTCTGCTGGCCTACCTAGAGGATTCCATTTTTTCCCAGTTAATCACTTTAGAAGGTGATTGAGACTAGTGTTTAGGTCGGTGTTTAACTTTCTGTTCATCCAGCTTCAGTTTCTGTGAACAAGGTGAAGATAAGGAAAAGGGAAGATTGCTTCACCAATCTGGCATATAAATTCAAGGTCATTTAGATTGTGTGATGTTGATGTGGGATAGTTTGGAGTCTGGGTATGGCCTGCCTAGTTGTAGCACAGGATGAGATAGGGATCCCCGGCAAGATAAATGATAAAAATCTCTTTTGGCCCATTTTTCATAGGTATTGCCATGGTGATGGAAAGAGGAAGAATTGGGAGGAGACTCTAGAAGACAGTAAGATGATGGGCTTTATGAACTCTTTGTGAGATTTTTCCCTGAGTCAGGCCTTGTCAGGGACCTTGAGAGGTTCCCATGGCACTGTGGATGCCAGGTGATTGGTAAAACTAAAAACCTAGAAGGAAAACTAAAAAGTACCCAAGAGCCACACCAGCATTCATCCACCTATAAGAAACACTGGTTCTTGAAGGACAATGCTACTAGGTTAATGGGTCCTGGTGTCCAGCTGCCTCTAATACATCTTAGAGCCAAGGCCATTTGGGGTATGCGACTATAGGTTTGTGCACATGTGGGCAAAATTACTGTTTTCATTTTATCTCCTACAATACGCTCAGTAAACATAAAAGTAACTTTTAAAATGTGAGCCCAGAGTGTTAACTAGGTTTATCAAAAACATAATTAGAAAAAGAAAAAAAATATATATATATATATTCCAACTTGTGAAGAGACTTGCTCTGGAGACTTTCTTTCCAGATTTGAGGTCCATGTAACCCAGTAGGAGTGGAAGGTAGGCTCCAGCTTACTGTCAGCAAGAAGTCAGGGGTCTCAATCCTGCAGATACTCAGACATAAATTCTGTCAACAACCAAGGTGAGTTTGGAGGAGGTTCTTCCCAGTCAAGCTTCCAGATGAGAAACCAGCCTAGCCAACAGCTTAATTACAGCCTGGTAAGACCCTAAGCAGAAGTTCCAGCTAAGCTCTACCTGGACTCTTGACCCAAGAAACCAGTCGATAATAAATATGTGTTGCCCTCAACTGCTATGCTTGTGGTAATTTCTTATGCAGTAATAAACTAATACACTATCCTTTTTTAGTTGTTTGTTTCCCTAAAGATAAGTTATATAGCTCATTGTTGAAGGTTTACTCTATAAGTTTATAGAAAACTTGATAGAGTTTGGAACTGAACTGTCTGATTATACAATTATACCGATCATACCTAAAAAACACTTAGCAATCTTTTGAAATGCCCGAGAGCAAAAGAAACATGATTAAGAAAGCAAAATGCCATCTTTCTAACTGGTGCCCATCTTGAAACTCAGTTAGTGGTACTTTGACTAGGCATGGTATTATTGAAACTTGAAATGTCATAGCCACATACTGGAAGAGAGGTATCCATGGGTCCTCATTAGAAAACAGAGCTATATTAAACCTTGCTTTCTTCAAAAGCCAAGACCTATGCATTCCTACATGAATAGCTTTTAAAGGTTAATTAAAAGCAGTGAATAATAAAAATTTACAAGCTTCTGCTCATAATTTTTTAATGGTATCATTTCCGACCTTTTGATTATGATCCCATGGTGTGCCATCCAGCTGTTTACCATTCCCATCAACTTAAAGAAAAACTTAACAGACCAAACTGTCCTTGCTTTTTTAAAGATTTTTTGCAAGATCTGCTCCAGTGAGCACAACCTTCTTGAACTGTTGGTAGATTTTCTGTTGTAAACGGGATGTCCTCCTCTTAAAGATCCACAATCTACTTTATCATTTCATAAACACCTGAAAGTTTCACAGCTAAGAAAAATAATTAGCTTTTATCTTTAACCAACATTACTTCTATTCATTTGGCCTCAGAAGCTTTTTCTATTCTCCAAACATTTTTCAATCTAAATAATTCCTTCTGGAGAAAAAGTATATGAGAAAAATGACCATCAATTTGCAATCTTTCTTCAAAGCAATATCCACTAGCCTTGGTAGTTGAAATTTGAAGTATCAAGTAAAACTAAATGTTCACATGGAAAAATTTCATAATAAAACATTTTTAGAGTTTAAATAGTGATGTGTGACCAAGACTGGTCCAAATATAAAACATATTAATGTTAAATTCTGCTCTTATGTCTCAACTTTAAATTAAGAAAGAATGAGATCACAGTAGGGAAGAAGCAGTAAATACATGCCAATATATTTGTATCATCAGTTTGAATATTTCACTGGAATTTCAGTAAATGATATCACTTTGATTTTTGCATCTAGTTTAATAGCCTTCTATCTTCAGTTTTTACTTGAATTGATTAACACTTAATTGGAGGGGTATGTTTCCATACACTAATCCAGCGACAGTGATCTCTTTGTAGTTTTATAGACACGCCAAACACCTCCCACCTTAGCACTTACTGTTATTCTGGCTGGAATTCCCTTCCTCCAGGTGTCTGAATGGTCGCTCTCATTTTCTGCTGATATTTGCCCAAATGTCACATTGTAAGAGAGGTCTTTCTTGGCTACCTACTATAAAAGGAACACACCACCTGCCTCACTTCTGATATACTCATTCATTTACTCTTCTAATTTTTCTTTGCTTTTTCCTTTTTTTATTTGCATACAGTTGACACGCTACATTACATTAGTTTCAGGTGTACAATTTAGTGATTTGAAAAGTTTATACATTATGCTATGTTCACCACAAGTAAAGCCACCATCTGTCCCAGTACATTGCACTATTACATTATTAATTACAGTATTGTTGACTGTGTTCCTCACGCTGTGCTTTTTACTCTCACGACTTACTCATACCATAATTGAAGGCCTGTATCTCCCTCTCCCTTTCACCCATTTTGCCCAGCCCATGACCCCATCCCCTCTGGCAACCATCAGTTCTCTGTATTCATAGTTCTGATTCTGTGTCCGGTTTAGCCAGCAAACCCTGAGATGGCAAATGAAAAGATTACTTCAGACAACTAAATAGGAGAAAGGAGAGGACCTGGGGACCAGATGCTCTAGTGGCTAAAGGCCCCCGAGCCAAACTCTACCTCCATTTTTACAGGTATGTTATCAAAGAATCAAGATTAGAAAGGAATGTAAAGTTTCAATAACTAAGGCAGTGACATTTACGGGCATTGCGTGATTAGAACTATCTATGTTCATGACTTGCAGGCAGGGAGTAGGTGACTATTAAGGATTTATGTCTAACCTAAGTTAAGCATCTCTCCCTGGGGAGATAGCGATGAGCCACAATTAGGACAGAAACTTCAAAGTAAGCCCAGTTTTCTGGTCACTCCTTCTTGGCTTTTCAACTAGCCTCTCCCAAGGAGGGTTGTGTTTATCATATCTTAGCTAGCCAGGCATTGTGAATTCCCACAATTCTGCTTTTTGTTCGTTTATTCATTTTTTTTTTAGATTCTATTTATGAGTGGAGTCAGAGTATTTGTCTTTCTCAGTTTGATTTATTTCACTTAGCATAATACCCTTTAGGTCCATCCCTATTGTCTCAAATGGCACAATCTCATCCTTTTAATGGCTGTGTAATATTCCCGTGTGTGTGTGTGTGTGTGTGTGTGTGTGTGTGTGTGTGAGTGTGTGTGTGTGTGTGTGTGTATCATATCTTCTTTATCCATTCATCTATTGATGGATACTTAACATTGCTTCCATGTCTTGGTTATTGTAAATAATGCAGCAACAAACATAGGGGTGCGTAATGTCTTTTTAAGTTAGTGTTTTTGTTTCCCTAGTGAATGGGAGAAGATATTTGCAAATGACATACCTGATAAGAGATTAATATCCCAAATATATAAAAAATGTATACAACTCAACACCAAAAAATAAACAATCTGATTAAAAAATGAGGGGGGGGCACCTGGGTGGTTCAGTCGGTTAAGTGGCTGCCTTCGGCTCAGGTCATGATCCCAGGGTCCTGGGATCGAGCCCCACTTCAGGCGCCCTGCTCAGCAGAGAGCCTGTTTCTCCCTCTCCCTCTGCCTGCTGCTCTGCCTACTTGTACTCTCTCTCTCTGTGTCAAATAAATAAATAAAATCTTTAAAAAAAAATGGGTAGAGGACCTGAATAGACATTTTTCAAAGAAGACATGCAGATGGCCAACAAGCACATGAAAAGATGCTCAACATCACTCATCATCGAGGAAATGCAAATCAAAACTACAATGAGATATCACCTCACACCTGTTAAAATGATTAAAATCAAGAAGATAAGAAACAAGAATTGAAGAGGATGTGGAGAAAAAGGAACCCTGATACACTGTTGGTGGGAATGTAAATTGGTATACCCACTGGGGAAAACAGCATGGTGGTCCCTCTATATTTTTCTTAATAAAACTCACTGGTACTTTACATACTGTTTATTTGCTTATCAACTATTTACCCAACTAGCATATGGGCTCCCTGGAAGCAGAAACTTTGTTCTATTCTATTCACTGTCCATCCCAATATCTAGAATAGTACATGATTCTCAGGAAGCATGAACTAAGTAGGACATGAATTAATGAAGTAACAGATATTCACTCTTTTTCAAATTTTTATTAAAATTCAATTTAATTAATATATACTGTATTATTAGTTTCAGAGGTAGAATTTAGTGATTCTTCAGTTGCATATAACACCCAGTGCTCATTCCATCAAGTGCCCTCCTTAATGCCCACCACTCAGTTAACTCCATACCCCCACCCATCTCTTTTCCAGCAACCCTCAGTTTATTTCCTATAGTTAAGAGTCTCTTATGGTTTGTCTTCCTCTCTGATATCATCTTATTTTATTTTTCCTTCCCTTCCCCTATGTTCATTTGTTTTGTTTTTTAAGTTCCACATATGAGTGAAATCATATGATATCCATCTTTCTCTGACTGACTTATTTCACTTAGCATAATACCCTCTAGTTCTATCCATGTCATTGCAAATGTCAAGATTTCATTCTTTTTGATGTCTGGATAATATCCCATTATATATATATATACCACTTCTATATCTATTCATCTGTTGATGGACATCTGGACTCTTTCCATATTTTGGCTATTGTGGACATTGCTGCTATAAACATTGGGGTGCATGCACCCCTTCAAATCACTATGTTTGTATCCTTTGGATAAATACCTAGTAGTGCAATTGCTGGGTCATACGGTAGTTCTATTTTTAACTTTTTGAGGAACCTCCCTACTGTTTTCCTGAATGACTGTACCAGCTTGCATTCCCACCAACAGTGTAAGAGGGTTGCCCTTTCTCCACATCCTCAAAATGTCCACTCTTCAGCACAGAACTGCAAGCAATTTCTGAAGGTAAGTTTAACATATGAGGATTCTTGTTAATTCAGCATACTAGAAGACTACAAAAGAAAGTATATATGATCATCTCAGTCAATGCAGAAGAGCATTTGAAAAGAATTCCAATATTCATTCCTAATGAAAACCCTCAGCAAACTAAAAATAGAAAGGAACCTTCTCAACCTGATATCTGTATCTATAAAAAACCTACAGTTAATGTCCCCTTAATGGTAAAAGACTGGATGCTTTGTCCTAAGATTGAAAGCAAGACAAGTATATCCAGTGCCAACACTTTTATTCAACACACTGCAGGTACTAGCCAGTATAGTAAGACCAGAAAAAATAAATAAAAGGTATCCAGACTGAGAAAAGAACAAGTAAAACAGGTCTTTATTCAGAGATGACATAATTGTCTCTATAAACATTCTATAGAATCTATTAAAATTCCACTAGAACTAATATTTAAGATTAGCAAGCTTGCAGCGTAAAAAATTAAATACAAAATCAACTATTTGATGTCTGGATAATATCTGGACATTTCTATAAACTAGCAATGAGCAGTTGGAAACTTTTGAGGATGATGAATACATTCATTATTTTTGTCATGATGGTGGTTTCACAAGTATGTGACATATGCTAAAACTTATCAAATTGTACACTTTTTTTTTAATTGTACACTTTAAATATGTACTGTTTATTGTATATTTATTATACTTCTACAAGGGTATTAAAAGAGAAAGACAGAAAATTTGAGGAGACAGGAGAAAGAATAAAATTGCTTTCAGCTTGCCTTTACCAAGTTGACCTCATTCAATAAGCTGGTTATATTTCCTCATGGGTTTGTGTGGGATAGAATGAAAATATATATAAAGTGGATAGCACATGTCTCCTTTTTCTTACTTCCTTGGCTGATTCACAATGATGCCTCTTGCTTTAAAAGATTCCTAGCTTAAAATCATTTATGGTTTTAGGATTTCTCAACTTTAACGATCTCCTCCTCAAAGAAACTCATTTACAAATTTAGTTGGATTATTAAAAGTAATCTCAAAGGAGAATTGCCTAGTAATGTCAATCATGATTCCTGTTTCTAGGCGACTAGTCACTAGATTCAAATAACAGAGCTAGATGCTTCCAACTTTCAGTTCATCTTAATCACTTAACTATGCATAGAGTCTATTTACAGTGCTGTTGCTTCCAACATATATTTCACAATGGATTAAACTCCAATTATGCCTTCTATGATGATCTTTAAGTGTTAACAAGAAATGATACTCAAACCACTATATTGGGATTCTCATTTTCAACAGCTTTCTAAACCTATGCACTTAGATGTCTTCTGAAATTGAAGATGCTTAAAAAATAGTTATTGTACTTCCTTTCTAAAATTTTGTTCTCCTCTGACTTCATGCATTTTGGGTGATTAATTACAAAACCAGAAGCATATACTAAGTGTACTGTGGTGGAAAAGAGAAATGATCAAATTATTTTCAGGGCATCAAAGAAAGCTTCAATGAAGATGTTCAAACTGTGTCCTGCAGGAAAAGGAAGAGTTCTCCAAGTAAAGACAGGAAGATTCATCCACAAACAGGGAAAACTACACAAACCAATGCCTAAAGTAGAGTCAATGGCATGATGCCTTGGGGAACTGCAAGGAATTCAGTATGGCTATTTCAAAGCACAGGATCTATACGTAGAACGAAGGTGCAAAATCATGGGGAGGGATACTGATATGTTTTTGTAACTTATATTAAAATAATTCATCATAGGGATGCCTTGGTGGCTTAGTCTTAAGCATCTGCCTTCAGCTCAGGTCATGATCCAAAGGTCCTGGGATCGAGTCCAACATCAGGCTCCTTGCTCAGCAAGGAGTCTGCTTCTCCCCCTCTCCCCTGCTCGTGCTCTCTCTCTCTCTCTCTCTGACAAATAAATAAAATAAAATCTTTTAAAAAATAAAAATAGAATAATTCATCATAGATACTGGAATATATCTTTATTTACAACCTACTATATATCTACATTCTTGAGTAGTTCATTAACATTTGTATTATTATATATATTATTAGTATAGTGTTATTATACTGTTACAGCTTGGATTCTCTGGGAAGAAAATACTGAAGCTGAATGAAGCATGCAGATTGATTTCTCCAAGGGGCACACCCTGAGACCTAGTTAGAAGTGCACAAAGTGCATTAGGGAGTAACCCCTGTAGAAGAAAAGAGACAGAAGCTAGCTTGGGTAAGAGGAGCCAGCAGATGGCCATGCAGAGCTGACTTGGTCTCTGCCAGCCCAGTGGAGAGTTCTGGGATGAAGATTATCCATTCCAGGAGTCCCAGGATGGGTAGAAACAGCCTTTATACCATCACCTTGCTCAGTCGTTGTCCCAAAACAACCATGAGAGAATGTGACCTTGGTTCAAAAACTTAGGAGCAAACTAGGAGTCAACAGCTGGAGACTGCAAATAACACTCCTAGAAGCTGGACAGCAAGGACTTGCTTGAAGAAAGATCTGAGCTGGGTGCCTGGGTGGCTCGGTTGTTTAAGCAACTGCCTTCAGCTCAGGTCATGATCCTGGAGTCCCGGGATCGAGTCCCGCATCGGGTTCCCTGCTTGGCAGGGAGTCTGCTTCTCCCTCTGACCCTCCCCTCTCTCATGTGCTCTCTCTCTCAAATAAATAAATAAAATCTTTAAAAAAAAAAGATTGTTTAAAAAAAAAAGAAAGATCTGAGCTGCACACCTCCTAGTCTGCTATATCTTTCTATAGACATTTACCACATCTACCTCATCTCCTAAGATCCATGGTTTGGTTATAGACCCTCACCTTCCATATTATCTCTATGACTGGTTCATGGGGGCATACACAAACAAACATCTATCATTTGAAACACCTTGAAGTTTCTCCCAGGGGCGACATTCTATTCTTTGTTTAGGTTTCCCTGAAATGCTGTGAATGCAAATGTCAATGAACATATAATAAAGTCACTATTTTAGATTTTTTATAATTTTATAATTACACACACCAGTACCTCTGAGGTTATTTGAACTGCTAAAACCAATTTTTATGTTTCCAATTCTTGCTAATAAAGAGAAATAATTATCTCCATTATTAATGTTGGATTTTAAAATATATACTTGTTTTAAAATACTATTATGTTTCAGGTTTTAAATTATATTTTATCTTTTCCATTATGACAAAAAAGGTATATTATAAGGAAGTTAGTCTCAAATTTTTTGTTTACCGTTCAGTTTCATTAAAAAGAAATAACGGGGCACCTGGGTGACTCAGTCAGTTAAGTGTCCGACTCTTGGTTTCAGCTCAGGTTGTGATCTCATGGGTTTTTGTAGGGTCAAGCCCTGCATCAGACTCCATTCTCAATGGAGAGTCTGCTTGAAAATTTTCTTCCTCTGCTCCTCTCCACACTCACTCTGTCCCTCTGTCTCTTTGTCTCTCTCTCAAATAAATAAATCTTTTAAAAAATAAAAAGAAATAACTACATCACTGAGAAAAGGAAGAAGGCCAATATGAATTCAACACCATTTTATGGAGTACTTTTTAAGTTTCAGGCACTGAAGCACAGCTCTGTAGGCTGCATTTCTCTCTTAGGAACCCAGTTCAATGAGGAATATAGGCGAAGTAAACCAATCACCATAATTTAAGGTGCAATGTTGGACAACAATATGAATAAAATGCTATGGGACTGTAGAAAAGGAAGAATCTCCTGGACCTGAGGAGTGCTGGAGTATTCTAGGATAGAGGATGAATCAAAAAGACTGGCGAAAAGGGCATTTTGAATCAGAGACAGCCAGATAGGAAGTATGAAACCACCTTGCAACCTGTTCTGAAAGGACAAAAGATCATTAAACATACTACTCACATGTTTTGTTGCAGAAAGCCATAGATGGCATGATTTATCTTTCTTTAAGTCCTCTTTGTCAGAAGCTTGATAACTCAGAAATCATTTGAGAGGTAAGACTCACAGGTACATTATACAATAGGAGTATCAGGCCTGTTCATGTTTGTCAAATCTCTGATGCTATCTGAAGTTAGCATTAATGAGTCATGCTTAATCTAAGATAATTGCTGAAAATTATGCTGCAGATCAAACATGTATTAAACTCCTGAGAAAAGTTGAAGACCCAAGAGCCAGCTCTGGGAATATGAGGTCAGGGGAACTGAGACAAGTGCTCTAATCAGGGGATATCCAGGCAAGCTTCTTGTGGTCAAGGACAATTATGAAAGCCCACAAGCTTCTTGGATTTAGCTCAATTCTAATAATCTCAGGAAAGACATAAAATAATTTATTTCTATTGATGGTTATTTGAGGAGAACTTCCCCCATATTGAAAAAAAAATAGTGCTGGATGTGGCCAAATTTCTGGCTCTAACCACCTTAAAGCAGACAGAAGTTCAATCTCAAGAATCAGTCTCCAGGGTGTGGAATGCACAAGGAAGTAACTTATTTCTAGGTGCCACCAGGAAGCAAAATGGTGCCCATCAAAAACAAGCCATTTGATGTGTTTCAGAGTTTCCAAGCACTTCATACAATACACAGTCATGAAATTGTGTTCTTATGACATATGAGAAACTATTAAAATACTAGGAAGTCTTGTTTGAATTCTAACTCCAAAATGAACTATATCTGCTGTTAAAAATCAAACCAGTAGAGACAGAAAGAATAATCAATAATTAAGTTTTTCCTCCTATTTGCCCTAAAGAATAGGAACATGATATCTGTTCAACTGTCTTTCCAAAATTTGTAACCGTTAGAAGAAAATTCTGAATTTATATAAAAAGAGGTTCACAGGAATGATGTAACTGTTCTGCCATAAGAAGGTGATTTAAGCCTTTGGATTACAGAAGATTTAAGATGTTGCCCTTGTGGTAATGCAGTGTTTTAACTTAAGGGCCATTGTGAACATCAATTTTCCCTTATGAAACAAATCACTGGCCAACAAAAATGTCTATTACTTCTATATTTCCCGAAGACTCTTCCATTCCCAAATTGAGTAGATAAATTGCAGCCTCATTAAGGTACTACAGATGTGTGACAGTGGAGACACAACCTTACAAAAGAAACAGATCTTTGGATGGTGACTCAGCACAATAGATCACTGAGAGGAAGAAATGAAAAAGACATTGGAAACCATCCATTCCAAAGTCAAATAGGAAAAGCTATTAATTGTCAATGGCCTGTACAAGAAAGCAATAAAGTTTCAAAAACTAACTGAGATGACTATCAGATTTTAGAAACAGTGTGAATTTCATGATGCCCAAAAAGCTAGTTGAAAACTTAATATTTACTGTTTTAGTTTCTCTTTTTTTATATTTGTTTTCCTGAGTTGAATGTATTAACTAGCACTTAAAATTATGCTCATTAATGCATTTAAAGTTATGTTCTTATAGAAAGGAAGATCACCAACCAGAGTAGCTAATATACAATACAATTGAGTAAATACAATTGTATCAAATTTTTAACAAATTTAACTGATATAAGCTAAAATATATGCCCATTCTGCAGTATCATATTAATCTTTGCCTCTCCATTCTCTAGTACCCCTAGTGCGCAGCAATATTTGAGCAAAACACAAGTGAATTCTCTGAGCTCACAGAGAGCTAGTTAACATTATCATCAGATCCCAGGTATGACTATGACCTGTACTGGAGCAAGGTTTGAGCACTATGTTTTGCCATACACTGTTACAACCTATCCAGTAAGTATTTCCTCACTTTACTTATTAATAAAACCTAGATTTTGATTGGGGAAAGCATTCAAAATTGGGACAGCAAGATGTCCAGATGGAAAACTCGCTTCTCTAACAATGAGATACAAACACAAGTCAGTAAGGAGGGCATCTCTTCCAAATAAAAAGGCAAAGACTCTTTTGCCTTTTATTCTTCCCCTTCTTCCTGCTTGAAATGCAGGTGCAATCCCTGGTAATGGGGCAACCATATTGAAACCATGAGCAAGAATGCTTCATGCTTAGGACAGTGGAGCAAGAAGTTAGAAAGATGCCACATCTTTAATAATACAGCAGAGCTACTGCTCCTCCAGTAACTGACAGATTACTTTTAGACTTCTCACTGGGAAGACAAATCCACTCATTGTTTAAGCTATGGTTTTCATTTGTTTGAAGTCAAATGTATTCCTTCCCTGTATATCCCTTTGACAATGCCTTTAAACTCACAAATTACATAAAAACATAACTTTCCACCTTTATTCTGTTGTAAATATCACCTTGGTGCCAGAACATTGAATTGGGGTAAATGAATGGTTAATGTTTGAAAACTTCCTGAGGTTTCTTGCCTCTAACAAGTACCAGAAGGAAGAATTATTTGCATATTATTTATATCTATTTAAAAATTCTTCATATTTATTTTTAAGAAATGACTTAAGGTAACTATGAGCACTATTAGCCTTGTTTAAATTATTTACCAATTTGTGTGAAATATATCTATGATTTTGCAACACTGCCTAGAAATCTGTTCATTTGAGATCATTACCTATTATTATCACAGAAAAGAGCTATTCAGAAGGGCATCTTGAACATTTATATGGTAAACAATACACAAATACAAATAAGACATCATTTTTAGCAACTGCATAAGGCATAAAATTATCATGCTGAGCTCACACCTCCCTAAATAGAAGATATTTTATTTGTTTTTTAAATTAAGGTGTGAGAGCACATCATGGTCCTCAAATTGTGTGAATCATGTGAATAAAAGATGTCTAAAATCATTTTAAGTTGAGTGTATTTAGCAGAAAATTGCTTAAATAAGAATTTTTGAAAAATTGAAAGTATTTACCATGTCTTTTTTGTTAACTGAGGTATAACTGACATATGTAATTTTAGTTTCAGGTGTACAACATAGTGATTGGATATTTGTGTACATTGCAAAATGATTACCACGGTAAGTCTAGTTACCACTTCTCACCATAGAAAGTTAATACAATATTATTAACAATATTAATAACTTAACAGTATTATTCCCCATTCCACATTACATCATCATGACTTATTTATTTTATAACTGGAAGTTTGTAATTCTTGATTGCCTTCATCCATTTTGCCCTCCCAAACCCCATTCCCTTCTGGCAACAGGCAAGCTGTTTTCTGTATCTATGAATCTAGTTTTTAGTTTGTTTTTTTTTGTTTTGTTTTGTTTTTTAGGTTTCATGTATAAGTGAAATCACACAGTATTTGTCTTTCTCTGTTTGACATTTCACTTAGAATAATATCCTCAAGATCTATCCACACTGTCATAAGTGGCAGGGTTTCTTTTTTTTAATGACTGAGTAATATTCCAATGTGTGTATGTGTGTGTGTGTGTGTGTATACATAAACATAAAACATAAACATATATATACATAAACATATATATACATATATACATAAACATATATATATAACAATTTTTTTATTCATTCATCCATCAGTGGATTCTTAGGCTGTTTCCATATCTTAGCTGTTGTAAGTAATGCTGCAATGAACATGAAGTGCATATATCTTTTCAAGTTACTGTTTTTAATTTCTTCAGATAAATACCCAGAAGTGGAATTGCTGGATCATATGGTAATCATATTTTAATTTTTTGAAGAATCTTCATACTGTTTTCCATGATGGCTGCACCAATTTACATTCTTACCAACAGTGCACAGGATTTCCTTTTATAGTCATATCCTTGTCAACACTCATTATTTCTGTTTGATACTAGCCATTCTAACAGGTGTGAGGTGGTATCTCATGGTGGTTTTGATTTGCAATTTCCTGATGATAAATGATGTAGAACATCTTTTCACAAACCTGCTGGCCCTGGCCATCTGTATGTCTTTTAGAGAAAAATGTTTGTTCAAATCTACCCATTTTTTAATCAGATTGTTTGTATCTTTGCTCTTTAGTTGTGTGAGTTCTTTATATATTTTTAATATTAGCCTTTTATCAGATATATGATTTGTAGATATTTTATTACAATTGTCTTTTCATTTTGTTGATGATTTCCTTTGCTGTTCAGAAGATTTTTAGTTTGATATAGTCCCACTTGTTTATTTGTGGTTTTGTTGTTTTTGTTTTTGGTATCAAATTCAAAAAACCATTGCCAAGACCTCTGTCAAAGAGCTTACCACCTATGTTTTCTTCTAGAAGTTTTATGGTTCAGATCCTACATTCAAGTCTTTAATCCATTTTAAATTAATATTTGTGTGTGGTCTAAGACTCTGGTCCAGTTTCATTCTTTTGCATGTGGCTATCCAGTTTTCCCAACGTCATTAATTGAGGAGGCTCTCCTTTCCAACTGTATATTCTTGGCTTCTTTATATTAAGTTAATTGACCATATATGTGTGGGTTTATTACTGGACTGTCTATTCTGTTCCGCTGATCTTTGTGTCTATTTTTATGCCAATGCCATACTATTTTAATTACTATAGCTTGGTAATATAGTTTGAAATCAGGGAGCATGATGCCTCCAGCTTTGTTCTTTTTCTCCAGATTGTTTTTGCTATTCAGGGTCTTTTGTGATTCCATAAAAATTTTAGGATTGTTTGCTCTATCTCTGTGAAAATTAACATTGGAATTTTTAAAGGGATTTCACAGAATCTGTAGATTGTTTTGAATCTGTAGTTGTTGGGTATTATGTATATTTTAACAATATTGAATCTTCCAATCCATGAGCATAGAAAATCTTTCTATTTATTTCTGTCTTCTTCAATTTCTTTCATTAATATCTTGTAGTTTTTAATATACAGATCTTTCACCTCACTGATTAAATTTATCCCTAGATATTTTATTCTTTTTGATACAACTATAATTAGGATTTGTTAAATTTATTTTTCTGACAGTTTTTATTAGTATACAGAAATGCAACAGACTTTTGTGTATTCATTTTTATATCTTGTAACTTTACTGAAATCATTTATTAGTTCTAACAGTTTTCTGATGGAGTCCAGGGTTTTCTGCATATAATTCATGTCATCTGTAAATAGTGTCAGTTTTACTCTTTCTTTCCAATTTGGGTACCTTTTATTTCTTTTTCTTGTCTAATTGCTCTGGCTAGGAGTTTCCGGTACTATGTTGTATAAAAGTAGCAAGAGTGGGCATACTTGTCTTGTTTCTGCTCTTAGAGGAAAAACTTTCAGGTTTTCACCATTGAGTATGATGGCTGTGGGTTTGTCATATATGACTTTTATTATGTTGAGGTACATGCCCTCTATACCCACTTTGTTGGGAGTTTTTATAATAAATGGATGTAGAATTTTTTCTCAAGTGTTTTTTCTGTATCTACTGAGATGATCTTTTTCAAAAGATTTTATTTATTTATTTGACAGAGAGAGAGCAGCAGCAGCAGCAGAGAGAGAGGGAGAAAGAGACTCCCTGCTGAGGAGGGAGCCTGATGTGGGACTCAGTCCCAGGACCCTGGAAGATGCTTAAGCAACTGAGCCACCCAGGTGCCCTGTACTGAGATGATCTTATGATTTTTATCCTTCATTTTGTTAATGTGATATATCACATTGATTAATTAACATATGTTGAACCATCTTTGCATTACTGGAATAAATCCCACTTGATAATGGTAATTCATGATTCATTGTAGTCTCATGATCCTTTGTACTTCTATAATACTAGTTGTAACATCTCTTTTATTTCTGATTTTATTTGAGTCCTCTATTTCATTGGTGAGTCTAGCTAAAAGCTTGTAAATTTTGTTTATGTTTTCTAAGAACAAACACTTAGCTTCACTGAGCTTCTCCCTTCTTTTTAGTCTCTTTATTTCTGCTTTAATTTTTGTTATTTCCTTCCTTCTGCTAACTTTTGGTTTTGTTTGTTCTTCTTTTTCTAGTTCCTTGAAGTGTAAAATTTGGTTGTTTATTTAAGACTTTTCTTATTTCTTAAGGTAGGCAGTTATCACTATGAACCTCCCTCTTGAAAGTGTCTTTGCTGTAGTGCTCGCTTAGGCAGCACATATACTAAAACTGTCTTTGCTGCATCCCATAAATTTTGGTATGTTATATTTCCATTTTTATTTGCCTCAAGGTATTTTTTGTTTCTCTTTTGATTTCTTCTTTGACCCATTAGTTGTTCAGTAGCATATAGTTTAACCTCCACACATCTTATGAATTTTCCAGTTTTCTTCATTTAATTAATTTCTAGTTTCATACCATTGAGGTCAGAAAAAAAGCTTGATATGATTTCAATCCTCTAAAATTTATTAAGACTTGTTTTGTTGCCCAACATCAGATCTAGCCTAAAAAATATTCGATGTTTACTTGAGAACAATGTATATTCTGTTGCTGTTATTTTATTTTTTTAAGATTTTATTTATTTATTTGACAGAGAGAAAGAGTGAGGACAAGCAGGGGGAGCTGCAGATGGAGAGAGAGAAGCAGTCTTCTCACTGAGCAGGGAGCCTGATGTGGGGTTTGATCTCAGGACCCTGGGATCATGACCTGAGCCAAAGGCAGATGCTTAACGAACTGAGCCACCCAGGTGCCCTTATTCTTTTGCTTTTAGATGGAATATTCTGTATATATCTGTTAAGTCCATCTGCTCCAATGTGTCATTTAAGACCAATATTTCCTTATTGATTTTCTGGCTGGATAATCTACGCACTGATGTAAGTGGATAGATTTCAAATTCCCCTATCATTATTGTATTGCTGCCTATTTCTCCCTTTAGGTATGTTAATATTTACTTTATATATTTAGGTGCTTCTATATTAAATGCATAAATATTCGCAAATGTTTGATCCCCTTGGGGCACCTTGGTGGCTCAGTTGTTAAGCATCTGTCTTTGGCTCAGGTCATGATCCCAGGGTCCTGGGATCGAGCCCCACATTGGGCTCCCTGCTGCACAGGAAATAGGCTTCTCTGTCTCCCACTGCCCCTGCTTGTATTCCCTCTCTCTCTGTCAAAAATAAATAAAATCTTTAAAAAAAGTGTTTGATCCCCTTGTCAGATTAACTCCTTTATCATTATATAAAACTTATCTTTGTCTCTTACTATGGTCTTGGTTTTAAAGTCTATTTCATCTGATATAAGTATAGTTACCTTAACTTTCTTTTGGCTTCCATTTGCATGAAATATTTTTTTCCATCCCTTCACTTTCAGTCAAAGTTTAAATATTTTCAAATATGTTAAAAGTGTATTTACTCTTAATCTCCTCCTCCTTTCATGAGGTTATAAAATTGTGAGATCATGTTTTCTCTATCCAGAAATATATCCTTACTTACAGGAAACAAATAAACATATTTGGTGAATGGTTGTTTGGCTGAATGAATGAATCTAAGGCACAGTGGAAGAATCAAGTAATTGCTATATATAGTAAATGACCTGAGGGAATTTCAAATGTAAATAAATAAGTAAAAGACTAACTGGAAAATATGAAGCAATACCAACACTAAAGTGAAAGGACAAAAGTGTCTTCAGAGCTCAATGAAAACTGGCAATGACATCAATTCCTTGGCAGTTCCACAGACTAAATCTTCCCTCTAGAGGTAACAGCACAGCACAGCCAGAGAGAAGAGCTGAAGCAATGCTCAGTGGAGCACAAAAGATGTGAGAGGTTCCAGTCCAAGATGGCAATATAGGAAGATCCTGAACTCACCTCCTTCATGAAACACAGCAAATTACACCTATTAACAGAACAACCTTTCCTAAAGAACTGAGGGCTGACCAAAAAGCTACTAGACAACTAGACAGCACAAGAGATGGAGACAAAGTAATAAAGATAATACTGCAAACAGAAGTGGGAAAAGATAGTACTGAGGGACCAGGAATAGATTCCTTTGGTCCTTGGGCATGGAAAAAAAAAACAAGGTCTAAAAGAACAACTAGCATATGAGACAACATTAGAACCCTCCCAAGTGGTGGAGGAAATGTGGGAATGCTCTCCAGGTCAGAGGGACTAGAAAAAATAGTTTGTGTTCCCATCCCACCTTGAAAGTCTAGACCAGAGCAGGGTCTGGACACTATAATGGGCAGGTCCAGTCATCACAGTGAGCTTGTGACTTCAGTAAGCCTGCAAGCCCACACTAGCTCCAGATAAGCTGGAGCAGAGGAAAAAAAAAAAAAAGCCAGAGCTTAAAAGGGCCAAGGAATT
Organism: Eumetopias jubatus; assembly: GCF_037043125.1. Lineage (NCBI taxonomy): Eukaryota > Metazoa > Chordata > Mammalia > Carnivora > Otariidae > Eumetopias > Eumetopias jubatus. The sequence goes on along the minus strand of NW_028274808.1, from coordinate 172,045,546 downwards.
GTGGAAATAATCTTTTCCCCTCCACCTTAAGAGCCCAGACCAGAGTAGGGTCCAGATGCCATAATTGGTGGGTTCCAATACCATAACAGCCAGGTCCAGTCATCACAGGGAACTTGCAAGCTCAGCAAGCCCAGGGACCATAAACCCACACCAGCCTCCATGGTGCTTGAGCACCATGTGGGTGTTTTTTCTGTTCTTGCTGCTGTTTTTTAACTAAAAGCAATTTTTTTTTAATCTGTCCTGTTTTGGTTTTATTTTTGTTCTTGGTTTTTTTTTTCTTTCCTTTATTTTTCTCTTTTTTCTTTTCTTCTGTTTTCTTCTCTTTTTTTTTCTTCTTTTTTTTAATTATTTTTTCTTTTCTTCCTTTATTTTATTTTTTCTTTTTGATTTTATTATTTTTTTCTTCTTTCTGTAAAAAGCTACAGTTTGGAAGAGTAACTAGCATATACAGTCACAGCTCCAGCCAGCCAGCAAAAGTCACCAAGCACACACAGGCTACAAAGGGGACAACTCCTTTAAGTTTAAGAGAAGTTGCTGTTCTACCTAGCCTACAAAACAAAACAAAAGCCAACAAAAATGGGGAGACAGAGGAATATGCTCCAAAAGAAAGAACAAGAAAAAAGCTTCAGAAAAAGAACTAAATGAAACAGAGATAAGCAATATGCTTGATAAAGAAGTTACAGTAATGATCATAAATATACTCACTGGCCTGGAGAACAGAGTGGAAGAATTCAGTGAGAACTTCAATAAAGAGCTGGAAAACATTAGAAAGAACCAGAGTTGAAAAATACAATAATTGAAATAAAAAGCACTCTAGAGGGAGTCAATAGTAGATTAGAGGATACAGAAGAATGTATCCACAGTCTGGAAGATAGGGTAATGGGAAGTACACAAGTTGAACAACAAAAAGAGAAAATATTTTCTTTTAAATGAGGGTAGATTAAGAGATCTCTTAGACAACATCAAACAAACAAATATTTGCATTATAGGGGTCCCAGAAGAAAAGAGAGAGAAAAGTGAAGACAACTTATTTGAAGACTGAAAATTTCCCTAGCTTAGAGAGGGAAATAGACATCCAAGTCCAAGAAGTACAAAGAGTTCCAAACAAGAAGAACCTAAGGAGGTCCACAACATGGCACATAATAATTAAAATGCCAAAGTTTAAAGATTAAGGGAGAATCTTAAAGGCAGCAAGAGAGAAACAAAAAATTGAGTATGGAAGGAAAACCTACAAAGCTATCAGGTGATTTTTCAGCAGAAATGTTGCAGGCCAGAAGGTAAAAATTCAAAATGCTGAAAGGAAAAAATTCTACCACCAAGAACACTCTACCAGGTAAGGTTATCACCCAGATTTAAAGGAAAAATAAAGGGTTTCCCAGACAAAAAAAAAAAATAAAGGAATTTATCACCACTAAACCAGCTTTACAAGAAATGTTAAAGGGACTTCTTTAAGTGGAAAAGAAATGTCCATAATTAGACATATGAAAATTATGAATAAAAAGATGTAAAAAATGATAACATATACCTAAAATGTACAGGAGGGAATAAAAAGGGAGAAGGAGAAAAAGAAAATAAAAGAAGTTTTTTACTGGTTTGTTTTGTTTAGAATTTGTTTAAACTTAAAGACCATCAAATTATAATAGACTGCTATTTACTTAGGATTATATATGAACCTCATGATAAGCACCAAACTAAAACCTATGATACATACACAAAAAATAAAAAAGAAAGAAAGCCAAACATAACACTATAGAAACTTATCAATCAAAAAGAAAGAGAAGAAAGAAACACAGGAGAATTACAAAACAACCAGAAAACAAATTTTAAAATGGCAATAAATATGTACCTATTAATAATTACTTTAGGGGTGCCTGGGTGGCTCAGTCGTTAAGTGTCTGCCTTCGGCTCCAGTCATGATCCCAGGGTCCTGGGATCGAGCCCCACATTGGGCTCTCTGCTCAGCAGGAAGCCTGCTTCTCCCTCTCCCACTCCCCCTGCTTGTGTTCCCTCTCTTGTTGTGTCTCTCTCTGTCAAATAAATGAACAAAATCTTTAAAAAATAATAATAATAATAATTACTTTAAATATAAATGGTCTAAATATTCCAATCAAAAGACACAGGGTAGCAGAATGGAGAAAAAACAAGACCATCTATATGTGGCCCACAAGAGACTTACTTCAGACCTAAGGACACATAAGAGATGAATGGAAAAACATTCACCATGCAAATGGAAGCAAAAAATAAATAAATAAAAAAGCCAGAGTGGCAATACTTACATCAGAAAAAATAGACTTTAAAACAAAGACTATAACAAGACACAAAGAAGGGCATTTCATAATGATAAGGGGATCGATCTAACAGGAGGCCATAACAATTGTAAATATTTATGCACCCAACATGGGAGCACCCGAATACAGAAATCAGCTATTAACAAACATAAATCAAGTAATCAATAGTAATACAATAACAGTAGGGAACTTTAACACACCACTAACACTAATGCATAGATCATCCAGATAGAAAATCAATAAGGAAAAAATGTCTTTGAATGATACATTGGACAGATGGACATAACCAATGTATCCCAAAACAGAATATACCCTCTTTTCAAAAGCACATGGAACATCCTCCAGAATAGATCATGTATTAGGCCATAAAACAAGCTTCAATAAATTTAAGAAGATTGAAATCACACTATGCATCTTTTCTGATCATAGTAGTATGAAACTAGAATAAGTCATGAGAAAAAAAATGGAGAAAACACAAATACATAGAGACTAAACAACATGATACTAAACAACCAGTGGGTCAACAAATCAATCAAAAAAGAAATTTAAAAATACACAAAGACAAATGAAAATGAAACATATGGTCCAAATTCTTTGAGATACAGCAAAAGCAGTTCTAAGAGAGAAGTATATAGCAATACAGAACTACCACAAGAATTTTTAAAAAGCTCAAACAATCTAATCTCACACCTAAGGGAACTAAAAAAAAGAACAAACAAAGTCCAAGGTGAGTAGAAGAAAGGAAATAATAAAGATTAGAGCAGAAATAAATAACAGAAACTTAAAATAAAAATAGAGAAAATCAATGAAATCAAGAGCTTGTTGTTTGAAAAGATAAAGAAAATTGACAAACTCTTAGCCAGACTCATAAAGATAAAAAGAGAAAGGACTCAAGTAAATAAAATCAGAAATGAGAGTGAAGTAACTGACACCACAGAAATACAAAGGATTAAAAGAGAATACTATGAAAAATTACATGCCAACAAACTGGACAACCTAAAAGAAATAGATAAATTCCTGAAACTAAACCAGGAAGAAATAGAAAATCTGAACAGACTGATTACAAGTGAAAGAATTCAATCACTAATCAAAAAACTACCAAAAAATAAAAGTCCAGGACCAGATGCTACCAGACATTTAAAGAAGAGTTAATACCCATCCTCCTCAAACTATTCCAAGAAATAGAAGAGGAAGGAAAGCTTCCAAATACGTTCTATGAGCCAACAAGACCCTGATACCAAAATCAGACAAAAACCCACAAAAAGAAACTAAAGGCCAATGTCCCTGATGAACATAGATACAAAAATCCTCAACAAATTATTAGCAAACCACATACAATAATACATTAAAAAGATCATTCACAATGATCAGGTGAGATTTTTTCCAGGGATGCAAGGATGGTTCAATATTCACAAATCAACCAAGGTGATATATCACTTGAACAAAATAAAGGCTAAAAATCATATAATCATATCAGCAGATGCAGAAAATACATTTGACAAGACTCAACATCCATTCATCATAAAAAAAAAAAACTCTCAGCAAAGTGGGGTTAGAAAAACCATACCTCAATATAATAATGAAAGACTCACAGCTAACATATTCAATGGTGTAAAACAGAACTTTCCCTCTAAGTTCGGGAATGAGACAAGGAGATGTCCTACTTACCACTTCTATTCAACACAGTATAGGAGTTCTAAACACAGTATATAAAGTCCTAGCCACAGCAATCAGAAAGAAAAAGAAATAAAAGGTATCCATATTGGTAAAGAAGTTAATCTGTCATGATTTGCAGGTTACCTGATACCATACATAGAAAATCCTAAAGACTGTACCAAAAAACTACTAGAAGTAATAAACAAATTCAGTAAAGTGACAGAATACAAAATTAATACCCAGAAATCTGTAACACTTCTAAACACTAACAGTGAAGTAGCAGAAAGAAATTTTTTTAAAATATCATTTACAACTGCACCAAAAAGAATAAAATACTTAGAAATAAACTTAGAGGTAAAAGATCTGTACTCCAAAAACTATAAAACACTGCTAAAAGAAATTGAAGATGACACCAAAAAAATGGAAAGATATTCCATGTCCAACAGTTATAAGAATTAATATTATTAAAATGTCCATGCCACCCAAAGCAATCGACAGATTAATGCAATCCCTATCAAAATGCAAATATTTTTCAGAAAATTAGAAGAAATAATGCTAAAATTTGTATGGAACCACAGAAGACTCCAAATAGCCAAAGCAATCCTGAGAAAGAAAAAAAAAGCCAGAGATATTACAATACCAGATTTCAAGATATACGAGAAAGCTATAGTAATCCAAACACTATGGTATTGGCACAAAAATAGACACATAGATCACTAGAACAGAATAGAAAGCCCAGAAATAAACCCACAATTATATGGCCATTCAATCTATGACAAAGGAGGCAAGAATATACAATGGGGAAAAGACAGTCTTTTCAGTAAATGGTGCTAGTAAAAGACTAAAACTGGACCACTTTTTAACATCATACACAAAAATAAACTCAAAATGGATGAAAGACCTAAATGTGAGACCTGAAACTATAAAAGTCCTAGAAGACAACACAGGCAGTAAATTCTTTAACATCGGCTGTACAACATTTTTCTAGATACATCTCCCAAAACAAAAGAAACAAAAGCAAAAACAACCTATTGGGACTACATCAAAATAAAAAGGGCTTGCACAGCACAAGAAACCATCAACAAGACAAAAAAAATCAACAAAACAAAAAACAACCTATTGAATGGGAGATGTTTATAAATGATATATCCCTTGAGGGGTTAATATTCAAAATATATAAAGAACCTACACAATTCAACAGCAAAAAAAAAAAAAAAAAAAAAAACAGCCTGATTAAAAAATGGGCAGAGGACCTGAACAGACATTTTTCCAAAGAAGACATATGCATGGCCAACAGGCTCATGAAAATATGCTTAACATCACCAATCATCAGAGAAATGAAAATCAAAACCACAATGAGATACCACCTCACATCAGTTAGAATGGCTAAAATGAAAATAGCAAGAAATAAAAAGTGTTGGTGAGGATGAGGAGAATAGGGAATGCTCATGCACTGTTGGTAGGAATATAAATTGGTACATCCACTGTGGAAAGACTATGGAGGTTCCTCAAAACATTAAAAATAGAAATACCATATGATCCAATAATGTCATTATTGGATATTTACTCAAAGAAAATGAAAACACTAATTCAAAAAGATATATGCACCCCTATGCTTATTCCAGCATTATTCACAATAACCAAGATATGGAAATAACCTAAGAATCGATTGATGGATGAATGAATAAAAAATTGTGAGATTCATACACACACACACACACACACACACACACACACACAGAGACACACACACACACGACACACACATAGTGGATTATTACTCGGCCATAAAAAAGACTGAAATCTTGCCATTTGTGACAACTTGAATGGATCTTGAGGGTATTATGCTAAGTGAAATAAGCCAGACTGAGAAAGATAAATACTATATGATTTCATTCATAAATGGAATCTAACAAAAAATGAACAAAGGGCAGAATCAGACCTATAAATACAGAGAAAAAACTGATGGTTGTCAGAGGGGTATGGGGCGGAGGGTTTGGCAAAATAAGAGAAGAGAAGAGAGAGATACAGGCCTCCAGTTATGGAATGAGTAAGTCACCGAAATAAAAGGCAGAGCATAAGGAATACAGTCAATAATACTGTGATAATGATGTAATGGGACAGATGGTAGCTACACTTGTGGTGAACATAGCATAATGCATAAACTTGTCAAATCACTAAACTGTACACCTGAAACTAATTCACTTTGTGTGTCAACTGTCCTCCAATAAAAAAATAAATAAAATTTTAAAAATAAAATTTAATTTAACTTAATAAGATATGAGAATTTAACCAGAGAAGAAGATGTGGTATCTTTTTTAGAATGTTTATGATGCGGTAGGAAAAAATGCAAGATTGAGTTAGAAGATGGTGGTTTTAGGATTGGCTGTGTTGAATTAGCTGATGCCTAACATCACGAGCCTCAAGTTTCTTATTTGAAAAATGGGGATGAGAATGCTTACGTCACTGAATTATAATCAGGATTCAAGGAGACTGTATGAAAGTAGTTTGTGAAGCATGTGTAATTACAAAATGACTAACAGTTCTTGAGTTCTCATTATGTGTCAAGCACTGGAGTCATCATTTCACACATATGATCTCTTAATCCTCAGAACAACCCAGAGGAAAAGGCATTAACCAGGTTTTAATATCAAAGGGAGAGAGTCTAGAGGGGGCTTGGGCTGGGGGTTGGGTGGGAGGAGGGGAAGGAGCTTTGGTTGAGAAAGGAGCAGCTTTTACTAAAACATGCCTTTCTGGGGTACCTAGGTGGCTCAGTTGGTTAGGGTCATGATCTCGGGGTCCTGGAATGGAGTCCAGAGTCTGGCTTCCCCACTCAGAGGGGAGAAAGCGGTCCCTCTGCCCCTCCTGCTGCTCATCCTCTCTCTCTCTCTCCCTCAAATAAATAAATAAAATCTTTTTAAAAATGCCTTTCTTTCACAACTAGCTCTAACAATTGCCCTGACTTCCACATTACCTTGGCTTATTTCACATTTGAACTAGGAGGATGACGACAATACGTGTAGTCACCTGGTAGAACGTTGATACGTTCCACTCACACTAAGCACCTACTGCTGTGCTCTGGCAAAAATATACACATTTAAGATCTGAGAGATTTCCCTGATATCCTTGGTAAGGAAAATTCATCCTTTTGACTTCACTGTGTGAATGTGTTAAATTGTTCATAATTCAAGTATATTTCAAAGGATAGAATCCTGCAACTGCCATCACATGTAAATTTCAAGGGAAATTAGAATGCTGTCAAACATCTTCCAGAGACTTAGGGAGCTCTTGCACAGAAGGAACATATACCATAAATTAGAAAATGCTACTAGAATTCCAAATATTCCAATCAGGATGTACCCAAGCAGTGTGGCACAGGGATTAGGAGTGTGGGCTCCAGGGCTGGCAAATCTGTTTACAGACTGCCTCTGCCTCACATTTATGATTAGGAATTTAGGGATGTTTATTCACTACATAGAACCTTAGTTTTCTCATGTGCAAGATGGAAAGATAAACATGTCACTCGAGTGTTACTGTGATAGTTAAATGAGATGATATGTATGAATCAAAGCACAGTGTGCTGCTAAGGGGAAGTACTGAGAATGGCAAGTTTTTTTTAACTAATTTGTTGTTTTTTAATATTAGATGTTCACACTTGGTACCAAGAATTACCACTTTCGTCATATACCACTAGTGACAAAATTAACTTCATGATATAACTTTAATACCAGAAAATATCCTAAACATATTAGCTTTTCAATAACTATCTTTTCAGCATGAGCTGTCATTCAATCCAAACCAAAATTACAAAAATGCTAAATATTGAAATAAGTTACCTTAAAAATTAGTTTTTGTGGACTATGTGATATTTCTTATGGTTTGGTATCAATTCCCAAAAGAGATATTACATGTGATCTCCTTCCCCAGAAAATCGCAGCAAAATCAAGCATTTAATACTAAATAGTAAATACATGCATTCAGCACATTTACATATGTTCTAATTACATGGAATCATTAAGCCTCTGTGCTCTTATTCTGTATGTAGATTTTCTTTCAATTCTCAAGAAGGATTATTTCAAAATCATCTGAGGATTCATTTCCTCATTTTCTTGAATCAATATATGCCAAAGGAGTTTCTCTCTTTACCAGAAAATTTGCATAATATATTCTTCTAATTTGTGATTTTAGTGCCTGTGGGAAAATATTTTTAAAATTTAATATAATTGTTCTAAGGAGAAGACATTCATGTTCATTACTCTTGCTTTCCTGTGGGTAATTTTAAGAGTGAAATTAGTCCCTTATTTAAGCTCTGAGACTCATTTACTCATATCTCATAAAGAGAGATATGACTCCTAATTGAAAATTAAAATTGTAACCTATTTACCATTCAAATACTTAGTAGGATCTGCAGTGTTAGTTTTGAAACTTCACTCTAGCATTGGCAGAGTGAATTTTCCATCTTACTCCGATTGTAATCATATCTGCTATTATATCTTTAGTAGTTGTGTTCATGCCGTGTCCCCAGCTAGACTGTAAACAGTTTGAGCATGGGCCATTTAGTTAGTCTTGAGAAGATCCACCTCTGCTGGTCATCTGTAACAGCAGATAACATCCCACACTTAAAGCAGGTGAATGAACTTCATGATATGTAAATTAAATCCCAATAAAGCCATTTAAAAGAAAATGTTCAGTTTAATTCAACTGTTCTCCACAGTAAGTATATCCTCACAAACTTTGCTGGGGTTGTCTGGATGGAATATGGTCTGTGTAGTGATGTGTTTTAGATTGCAGTCTGGGGTGTCAGACCGGGCTGAATTCCCTGCTGTGGCATTCATACACTGTGACTTGAGCAAGTCACATAGTCCCTCATCTGTGACATGGCAGTGTTGTCTAGATTAATAGAAATCTCCTTCACAAAAATCTCTTCACACACAGCATAGCATACAACAAATGTTAGGGTTTATCATATTTACAAAAGTAGTATTATTATTAGAGCATTATATATCTGTAAACTTGAGGGGTAAAATGAGAAAGAGAGCTTTGATCAGATAAAGTTCAATTATTAATCCTAAAATATTACTATTGTGGGGTCTCCTGGGTGGCTCAGTCGATAGAGCATCCAACTCTTGATCTCAGGTCTTGATCTCGGGATTGTGAGTTCAAACCCCGCATCGGGCATTATTTTTATTAAAAAAATAAACAAGTAAACAAATGAATAAATAAATAAATATTACTATTATGGAGAATGTTATTTTGAACTTTAATTACAAGAATACATCACTTTATTGTCCTTTTGTAACCACAATAAGACATCCATAGTGCTAAAAAAAAAAATTCAAGTGGAAGAGTTTATAACCTAAGGAGTAAATTTATTTTAAACATCCAGTTCTTCTGAGGAAACCTGTTCACTGCTAAATAGAAAAATCTGCTTTTTCTTGTTTTATTCATTTTAGATGATATCTACCAATAGCCAACTATGAAAGGTGAAGAATCAATTCACTTATGCCAACCCCACCCTCCCAGCCTCATCCCAGTCCCTTCAAGCTTATAGTGGTGGTGGTGGTGGTGGTGGTGGTGGTGGTGGTGGTGAGTAGTGGTGAGTGGCGGTGATGAGTGGTGGTGGTGGTAGTGAGTAGTGGGGAGTGGTAGTGGTGGTGAGTGTTGGTGAGTGGTGGTGGTGGTGAGTAGTGGTGAGTGGTGGTGATGGGTGGTGGTAGTGGTGAGTAGTGGTGAGTGGTGGTGGTGGTGAGTGGTGGTGAGTGGTGGTGGTGGTGGTGAGTGTTGGTAGTGAGTGTTGGTGGTGTTGGTGAGTGTTGGTGGTGGTGGTGGTGGTGGTGGTGGTGAGTGGCGGTGTTGAGTGGTGGTGGTGGTGGTGAGTAGTGGGGAGTGGTAGTGGTGGTGAGTGTTGGTGAGTGGTGGTGGTGGTGAGTAGTGGTGAGTGGTGGTGATGGGTGGTGGTAGTGGTGAGTAGTGGTGAATGGTGGTGGTGGTGAGTGGTGGTGAGTGGTGGTGGTGGTGGTGAGTGTTGGTGGTGAGTGGTGGTGGTGTTGGTGAGTGTTGGTGGTGAGTGGTGGTGGTGTTGGTGAGTGTTGGTGGTGGTGGTGGTGGTGGTGAGTGTTGGTGGTGAGTGGTGGTGATTGGTGGTAAGTGGTGATGGTGAGTGGTGGTGGTGGTGGTGATTGGTGGTAAGTGGTGATGGGTGGTGGTGGTGGTGGTGAGTGGTGGTGGTGAGTGATGGTGGTGAGTGGTGGTGATGGTGATGGTGGTGGTGGTGAATGGACAATCTTAGCTCCCACTTCAAGTGACTTACTATGTTCTTGTGGCTCCTCTGACTTCAACTCCCTGGCCATTCTCTGTCTTTATCCATACTGTAGGAGCTTAAAAATATTGAATGAATATCTAATTGGTAAAATCAGGAACAATAAACTAAGCATGGTTCTCTCCTAATTACCTTCACTTCTTTTTCTGGACTTGTCCCGAAGTTCTCTGCTGTTCTCTACTGTGAGGATGGACCTGCTCTAGCCCTGCACTACAGGATAGTCTGTCCATCACTCAAGTCGCTTAGCAAGCCTGTTTAGCCCCATACATTTTGTACCAGTAACCAAAGTGATATTTTTCCTTCTCCCTGCCACTCCTTATTTTTTTCAATTACCTAGGAACCCAGGTGAGGATGACAATTGCTATTTATTAAGCCCCTTTGGAAACAAAAAGATTAATTCTATAATTTGTACCTTTCATTTTGGTAAACTTTCTGAATTAAAAAGATACACTTAACTCTCTATTTAATTCTGAGAACTTTAATTAATTACTCGATACCTTTTTATTGAGCCTTCACCTATATGTCCCCTTTACCTTCTACCTTCCATCAGAAAAATCATTACTTTTACATGATAAGGATAATTAACTTCGGTTCTGTTCTATAACCATAATTAAATCTTCATGCTTTGTCTATAGAAGTGTTCTGAGAGTTGAAAACTAACAGCAGTTACAATATAATGACTACATAAATATTCGATGGAGAGACAACTAATATGCTAAGATTCTATTTCCTTCATGGTATATCCAATATCAGCACCCTGGTACTACTAATCAATGTGTAATGATCCTAAGCATCCAGGTCAAGTGAACTCTCCATAATTATACTTCACTATTTGCTCAAAATCATGCCTTATGTAGTTCATCCCACATTTGGACAATGACTTTCTCAGACACATTTAGCTGTTATATTTCCTGGACTTTCTATTTGTCTCATTTTTTTTTATTTTTGAGAGAAGAGGCATATGCTTTCTTCACTGTGTCACTACTATCATCCAGCTCATTTGTCATTCTGTTTGTTGCTTGTAATCCCCATTCATCTTTCTGAGGGCACCCTTGAAGCCTACTGCATTCCGGTTCCAATTTGGCATTGATTACTTTCTGGACCTGCTCCCACTTGTTAAGCTGGGATTTCTTTCTACTGAATTCCTGGGTCAGTTTAGCTGGTTTGAGCATCTCGTATTTCTCTGCCACTCAAAAACAGGCATTTGTTCAGCACCTATGTATTTACCAAGTCCTTACTCTGTAAAATTCAAGACAAATCAAAAATTTATCCTGCACCAAAAGAATTTACAAGCTAGGACTTGGACACACATATAAATAACCACAATGTAAAATAAAAACTGCACTAGCAAAGTAAAGTAGCAAAAGAAATAGAGATATATCATGAGAGAAAAGAATAAAAAGGAATCAGATGGGAAGACATGGAGAGGAGGTGGGGCATGGTCGGAGAAGGCCAAGGGAGGTCAGAAAAAGGAAGCAGATCTCACCATGTGAAGCAACAGCAGTACAAAAACATAGACACACTTGTAGAAAAAATGGTAATCCAAATTGTGGATGAAAAGTTACCACATTCTTAGATCAGAGAGGAACTAAAACTAAATGCATCTATTTAGAAAATAAAAAAACAAATTATCAAAATGTATGGGGACACAGCCGAGGCCATTCTCAATAGAAAATCCATAAATATTGCATTATTTATTTATTTATTTGAGAGAGAGAGAGAGAATATGTGCGTGGGGAGACGGGCAGAAGGAGAGAAATCTTCAAGCAGACTCCCTGCTGAGTGCAGAGTCTGACACAGGGGCTTGATGCCCAGATCCTGAGATCATGACCTGAGCTGAAATTAAGAGTCAAATGTTTAACCCACTGAGCCACCCAGGTGCCCATAAATATTGCATTATTAAACAGCAATAAAAACCAGAAGAAAATGAGCTAGACACTAACTTCAAGAACACTGAAATATATATGCATATATTTACTAAAAATATGGAAGTGATTAATAAATATAAAAGTAAAATATAATAAATCAAAAATCTGTTCAATTGATCTATGTGTTCCATCAATCTATGTGTTAATTCCATACCATTTTAATTACTCTAGTGTTATAGTATAGTTTGAAATCAGGATGTGTGATGCCTCCAGGCTTGCTCTTCTTTCTCAAGATTGCTTCCATTCTTTAGGGTCTTTAGTAGTTCCATACAAGTTTCAGGATTGTTTTATCTATATGTATGAAAAATGTCATTAGAATTTTTATAAGGATTACACTGAATCAGTAGTTGTTGGCTTTATGGACATATTAACAATATCAATTCTTGCAAACCATGAGCATGGAAAATCTTCCCATTTATTTGTGTTTTCTTCAATTTCTTGCATCAGTTGTGTATAGATCTTTCACCTCCTTGGTTAAATTTATTCCTAAGTACTTTATTCTTTTTCATGCTGTTGGAAATAAGTTTTCTTCTCCAGAAAAAAAGTTAATTGCAGGAGCTTTTCAAATAATAAAGGAATTTCATAGGCCCACTAATATTTATTCTGAGAAGAAAATAATGACACCTGTCTGGCCATGCCTACTTGGTCACCTTCAGAAACTCATATTTCTATTTTTACCCATTAGCTCACATTCATATTATTTCCCTCATATGGAGAACTTCTATAGAGCCTTCTATTGAACAGACTCATTATTTAAAGATTTCCATTAACTTTTATTTTCTTTATGTTGAAATCTGTAGTCCATTCAAAAGCACATCCATCAGATTGCTGGTGTTCTTGATTGTATTTTTCCTTTTTTCTTTGTTTTTTTAATTGAAGTATAGCTGACACACAATGTTACACAGGGATTCAACAAGACTATACAATATGGCATTCTCACCACAAGTGTAGTTATCATCCATCACTGTACAATGCTATTACAATACCATTGACTATATTCTCTATGCTGTACCTTTGATCCTCATGACTCATTCATTTCATAACTAGAAGCCTGTATCTTCCACTCCCTTTCTCCCATTTTTCCCTTCCCCCCACCCCCTTCCCTCTGGCAACCATCAGTTCTCTGTATTTATGGGTCTGCTTCTGAGATTGTTTTCTTAATTGGAAATTACCAAATGACATTTCCACTTACATCCCACAGCTTTTCCATTGGCTGAGAAATGTCTTTACTTTGGTAGTCATAAGTCCAGTTAAAAAATCAAACTTTTTACTACTATGGAAGAATGGATATACGGGGATAAATAGTATTCTCTATACCAGTAGTATAGAGAATTATCAAAAGCATTCTAACTTACATTGTCTCTGGAAAAAATTATTAGCCTCTTGATTTCCTTAGGCATTGTAAAATCTGTTAATATGGTTTCTCAAGGTTTTTCCTGACTCAGGTTTATATAATGTATACCCTTGTTCAAATTATGAATTTCTTTTCACTTTGGACACATCTCTGGCTACCCTAACAACTCATATCATCATGAATGAGAAGATATATATACCTACAATTTCAATGTTTGCACCCAGTTCAGAAATCTTTGTTCTCACATGTCTCATCCAGCAGTAATTTCTTATTATTGGCTGTGGGTATGTTCCGAGCTACAAAAACGACCTGGGAGGACCAAAGAAGTTTCCAGATGTATATTGGTGCTAAATATGCCACTAACATCCCTGAGTGTCTGCACCACTTTTCCCATCAATAGTCCAAGGTACAAAATTATGGATAGTTTAGTTATCTGTGATTTGCCCAATCCCACAAATAGTTAATAGTAGACAAAGACCTAGAGCCCAGGTTGAACAATTGTCATTATTTATTCCTAATACTCCAAGACAAAAAGGAATGCAATTTTCACAATTCATACATAAGGGAAATGCAATATATATGTAAATGTTTTAAGTTCTTTCCAAAAACTCTCATGGAAGAAAAACACATGCCAAAGCAGAGTAAGAGCATATTTCTACCTCTTAAGTTCATAAGTATAGTTACGACCAATTCCATTTGTCCCCTTTATCAGCACACCTCAAACTATTTGTTCCTCATTGAGCCTCAGAGGGAGTACATGCTCAAAGTTACACATACATATAAACAGCAAGGTTGTAATTGCAAATTTGTGTTTTCTCAATGAAAAAACACGTTATTTCACTACAAGGACCCTGCAATTTTTTTCCTGTTTTCTTTGGTATACAGAATTTAAGAGCATTGTCATTGATCTTAAACATACTTTTATTTACAAGATATTAATTAAATTCCATCTTATTTATATTTAAATAAATTAGATGCCAAACTATTGGGTTCAGGTTGTTTTTTTTTAAGTATTGCTGTTGTAGCTTGCTCATTCTTAATATAGTTTATAGCATGATATTTAAAAACAGAATATCTAAATAATTAAAAACTGGAACGCATGTGGCATGATGCACATGTGCCTCTGTGTGCTCTCAATTCCAAACAAGAAAGGGAATTAAGGGCACTGCATTATTCTGTCTGACTGTGTGTCCCTGAGTGACTCATAATTTTCTTTATCATTGCACTTGGCAACGTTAACAAGGAAGGATTAATACATTTTAATCCTCTCAGATTTAGTCCTATTTTTCTTCTTGTTCTTGTGGCTTGACTATATTTTTCTGTCTTCAATACTTGCTTTTGCCTTTGGTTAATTTAAACAAATCTTATATTCGCAGAGCCTATGAATCTTCCCAGAGACTTTTTAAATCTCTTAATGCTATTAATTTTAAAATGTATTTTGACATTATGACAGTTTCTTTGCTTGTCTTTCCCTTCAACTGTATTTGCTTCTATGCTAATCTGCTAAGGTGCAATTTGATCATGTTTTCTGATATAAAGTTGAAGGAGAAAGAGATATAAGAGAAAGTCATACCAGACCTTTTAGTAATCATTACAATTCCAGAATCATTTAAACAAATCAGTAAGGAAAAATATTTTTCAATTGAAGATTTGTTATGTTATGGCTTTAGAGAACTTTTAAAACAAGAAAATGTCAATTTTTATCAAAAACTTTCAGTATGGTTTCCTTATAGATAATCAAATTTATTTTAACTGTACTTCTGAAGCTTTATTATTTTCATAGAAATTTTAGGAACATTGTAAAATATAATTACTTACATTTCTGACTTCATTTTATAAGAGTAGTTACTGAGGCTTAGGTTCTGTGATTGGCCAAGCTCCCACAAATAATAAATAGTAAACAAGGACCTAAAGCCCAGAGTGCCCAATTCCCATTTACAGGCTTTCTCTACAGTCTTTGACTTCCTTGTGCAAGTTAAAGTATAATGAAATGCTAAGATTGCTGAATACAGAGTAGCTTCCCAATCTAAATAATTATTAGATAGATCTGGAGAGAATTTAAGCAGTTCAGATCCTATCGACTCTCCCTACGTCCCACCACCACCACTTCAAATGTATCTACTGTCTTTGAATCTCTGGGAGCAAGACTCAAAAATGTGTAACTTCACAAACCTATCTAGATTATTCCAAAACAGCTGTAACTATCCCAGAGAACCACCTTCACCCACAGAAGCATTGGCAAGATGAACAGTCCTATAGCGTTACATGCAATATGCTAGCCATCCTCCCTAATCCCATAGCCCAAGGCCAGGGGTCACTTCTAAAAGTCCACCAAAGGCCAGATGTAGGAGCATGTGCATACATTGTGTGAGTTTTTTAAAATTGGGCCAGCAGGAAAGTTTCTATAACAAATGGCCCTGCTGAGCTATATGTTACTGATTTCCAAGATATCCTCAAATCCATATTTTTGTTTTTAAAAATCCTGACTTTTAATATTGGTTAAAATTTTAATTGCATGAATGATTAATTATATGTCTTTGTGGATTTAGAGTTCCATGGACTGCAGCTCATAATATATGCCCTTAATCTGAGAGACACCATCTTCTTTGGGATCTTCCATATTTGGACCTGAACCACATCTCAAAAACTGAGTTAGTTTAAGCAAATCCAAAGCACACCCTAGGTAGCCAGGGTACTGGGTTCTAACTGATTATTTTGGAGTTCTATAGAGGAGGGAGCTGTTTGATTTATACATAATCATGGTCGTATTTTGTTTATGCCACATCTGAAATTGATAGTTTGGTATACATTCATTAAGACCAAGTGAACCCCATGTGAAAGACTTGTTAATAGCAAAGCCTTAAGAAGGGGCATAATTAATCCATGCTAGTATTTCTGAATTTGTTTTATTCTGGAATAAGTTTAAACTTTTTCCTTTTTTTCCTTTCAAATGTATAAGAAAATTTGATGTTGGTTTAATAATAGTACAGACACTTAAAAAGTTCAGTTTTTATCATTTTTTTATGAGATGGAAACAGGAAATCCTCAATCCAAAAAATGGGCATCGTTTTTTTCTGTCAGGTGTGAGCTAGCTGATAAACTGAAGAATGACAGATCAACACAGAGAAGAAAATCAGTCTGTTTTCTCAATTTGCCAGAGGTTAAGCTAAAATACCTGCCTCTGCTAATTGACGGATGTCCGCAGGATGGATGTTTTAAACATAATCAGAGCCCCAAAGCTCATTGCTGGTATTTACCATGTGTTGAGCAATATGCGTTTCCCAAGATATTATGAAATAAGTTTTGGGGTAAACCAGTCTCCAACTTAGATACACATTGCTCTCCAATTACACTAATAAAGACAAAGACATACAGCAGCAGATGCCAAATACCAGTACAAGTAGTTTAGTCTGCCCTGGTCTTCGTAATATGCCCAAACTCTGATGAAAGGCAGATAGCTTCTTTTTACATTGTTCAAAAGAAAAAGCAAAAGATGTTTTTAAATGAGGCTAAAAATATGCATTTTTCAAATTTCTACTTGCTTTCCTTTTCTCAACAGCTAGGATATAAATTTCCTAAGGGTTTTTATTTGTTATGGAATCCTCAAAAGTCCCTCACCTATAGCACAAGTTCAACAAATATTTGTGGGCTAATCAGTTGTTACAAATAACAGAAGAGATGACTCTGACTTAACGCTAATATAAGCCCTAAGGCAATACGCTTTTTGATTCATTTCAAAAGCTTTCAACACATGCACGCAAACTCTTTTTAGAAATTTTTCCAATGCAGCATATCTAGAAGGACACTATCCTTGCTAAGTTAATGATATTTATAAATAAAATAAAGAACAGATTATTATAAAATCATGGCAGCATGCAGACCCTCTACTGAAAATAATTAATATATTCTGGGCTAGCAAGAATCCATTACTTACAACTTAACCATGGATTTTATGCCACGTGTCTTGGCTGAAGTGGACAATGAATTTTGCTTAACATATTTATAAGTTTTCAAGTAGTTATACTCTGAAACACAAGGTCTGAAAAAAGAATACAACAAGCAAAAATGGTTAAAATTTAGAAGATCAAATGAAAGCTGCAGCGGATAAAAAGATCAAAAGTAGGAAAGGTAAGTGGCTTATGGTTGAACAATGGAAGAAAAGAACTTTTAAGAAGAGGATTACACAGAAGCCACTATAGTGATTAGTTAGAAGTCAGAGTCGAGAGGGGAAAAACAAATACATCAGCTAGTACAGCTCTCATGTGAGGCATAAAATCCTTCTCCAACAGCTTCTATGTAATTATCTGACATTAATACATAAACCCTTCCAGTTTTACAGACTTCACAAGTTCCTGAGGTTCCATTACATTGTTGACAGCTTGGAATATGAGAAAATTCTTAACTATAATGAGTCAAAATTTCCTTCTGTGAAATTACTACCTATTGGTCTTTATTAAGTCCTTGACAATCACACAGGCACACTGTTCCTCCCACACATGGCAACCCCTCAAATAGTGAAAGCTTGATACCATATCCACTACTAATTCTGGTAATCGGACTATTCTACCTTCAGAACACATAGTCTCACATAAATCAAATGACCAAGAAAAGTTTGACGGACTTCTGGGAAAGAAGAGCCTCCTTGTCTTAGAAGACCACCAAGAATTGACTCTACCAACTAGACATGAAAGAGGAATATTATAGCCTAGGAGTTATTGGAAACCATCCTGCAACTATGTAGGAATAACCCATCTGAGGAAGCAAAGTCAAGAAATAAGAAGGTATCCTGGCATTCTTTTAGTTCTGTGTATTCATCATGCTCTCTTCCCAATACACACACACACAGGTACTCACACAATAATTTCTGTCATTGCCTCCACCCAAAATACTCTTCCCCTCCTCTTCCCAGAATTTACTTCTATCCCACAACATCTCAGTTCTAGTGTCACTTCTCCAGAAAAACTTTTCCTAACTTCCCTGATCAGGTCAAATCGACATATTACCAGTCCCTGTATCACCACATACTCTGCGTGCTTATCACAATAGCAATATTATATTTATTTGTATGATGATTTGATAATTGTCTTCTCCACTAGAATGTAAACTCTTTGAGGTTGAAGATGTTATCTGTCTTGTATATTGCAGTACCCCCAGGGCTTATTAATACATATTTTTTGAATGAGTCAATAGATGAATGAATAATGAATGAATGATACAGTAAAGATCAACATGTCAAGGAAGATTTCCATACGAATGATGAGCTGATCCAGAATTGTGGTAACATGAAACTTGTTGATGGAAATTGTTCTGAATCATGTTCTCCCATAAATCAAAAGAAGATACCCATCAGTTGACAGATGGCATCTAATAAAGGCACAGAAGCAAGCCAGAGGCTTTGAGTGCCAAAAGGGAAGAGGCATTTTTAAATGGATGAAAGAGTAATGGTTCAGAAATAGAATTAGAAAGTAAGGAGGCTTCTCCTCTCTTGGGGAGAAGACTCCACCTTCTTGGAGAAATGGTGTCCCCTGAATGCTGGCTTAAGCCTGGAAGATCTGGTAAGCATTCAAAGAATAGATTGATAATACAGATGAGTTGACTCCAGAGGATGCTAAAATTAGAAGGTGGAGGGAGTGATAGATGCAGGGGTTATATGGAATACAGAAGAGGAAGCATAAGGGGCTGTGAGGCATGAGGTGGAAATCACCTGAAAGCTCAGACAAGTGAAGTGATTTATTTTACACCATGAAGCTAATTCATAATAGAATCCATATTAAAATGCAAGTCTTCTTCCTTCTTAGTCACCCACCCCCTGCCATTTTTTGGCTAAATATATAGCAAAGTTGATGATGGAAAAACAATTTTCTCAGAAAATTAAGTTAATATTCACCTTGTCATGATGGTTGATTTTTAATGTGAGATTAGAATAATATTCAAAATACATGTAAGTATTACAATTATATATCATGCCTACAAATTTTTCCTTCTCTTTTGTAATCTAAGCTTCTATACCCTTCCAACATTCTAATACAGCATCAATAAATACCAACTGAACATGAATAAATTAACAGGGTAATTGAAAAATGTCAACATTTCCAGAAGCTGATAGTCAGATTAATAATACCAATTAAGAAAACTGATCTTGAAAATAAGACAGTTGCCCTAATACACAGTGAAAGCACAATTCATGAAGACTGAAAACCCCGAGTAGAGAGGGTTTGGCACAATTAAGCAAATGTTTGATGAGTCCAACCAAGGACACATATATTTCTATAGATAGAGTACAATGTCCTAGGACTAGAATAGAAATGTATACAAAGTATTAACAGGACATAGAGAACTGAGCTGCCAACTTTTCACTAAGAGGGTAAGAGAAGAATTCATTCACTCATTCAACAGATATTTACTGAGCACCCATTAGGTACCAGGCACTATTCATGGGCACTGGTGAGATAATGGTGGGCAACAGAATAAAACATTTCTGCCCTTGTTAGCTAATATTCTAGTAGGGACAAATAGAAAATACATATAATATGTCAAGTAGCAACAAGTACTTTGCATAATAAAAAATTTGAGTAAGAGAATAAAAACTTACAACAGGACAGTTAGTAAAGACCCCCTTGTTAAGGTAATATTTAAGTAGATTCTGACATTTGACTTGGTTCTAAAAGGATATATAGGAAATCATCAGAAAGAGAAGTAGAGAAGGAATTTCTAGACACAGAAAATAAGGAATGAAAAGTCCCAGAGACACAAAAGAATTTTGGGAAATACGTTTTGTCTGTTTGCTTGTTTGCTTTCTTGTTTGTTTTATCACCTAACACCCATGCCCTCTTCTGGTGCCGATACCTTACAATTCCTTTAGAAAACCGATTCTTCCCATTCTTCATCCACATATTTCAGACTAGGAATGGAACATATATCCTAGGCCTGATCAATTAAAGATCCATATTCCCTTACAGTAATGAGTAAGTGATTCAAAATTATCCAATCATGGTAAATCACTGGACTTGTGTGAGGATACCAACAAGAGATATTCCACTTTCTTCAGTGGGACTACCAGTAGTTATGATGATGTGAGCCTAGAACTGCTGAAAGCCAGCATACAGAGCCTGGGTATGAAAATAACACAACACAAGCAGAGCCAAAGACCAAGAAAAACGGAAAGCTGGTCTTTATTTTTGAACCCTTAGAAAAAAACCCTGTCTGAAACTGACCTGAGTCAGGTACTTAAAAGTTACATGAGTCAATAAATTTCTCTTTGGCATTGAATTTAATGCCAACCAAAAAGTCTTTTATTATAAAGAATATATCACGTTCAAGGAAAGGACTGTCAGATACTATGTTAGAATTTATGATGGTACTTGGCAAGTGTCCTACAAAGACTTCTACAAACTATTCCAAAGCTATAGTAATCAAAACAGCATGATATTGGCATAAACACAGAAAAATAAGCCAATGGAACAGAATACATAGCCCAGAAATAAATTCATGCATATATTAATTAATTGTGAAGTGAATTAAGTGAGTTAATTTATGACAAAGGAGGTAAGAATATACAATGGGGAAAGATGGTTAACTTTCAATAAATGATGTCGGGAAAATTGGACAGCTACATGCAAAAGAATGAAACTGGGCTCCTATTTTAAATCATACACAAAAATCAACCCAAAATGAATTAAACACTTGAACATAAGACCTGAAACCATAAAACTCCTAGAAGAAAACATAGGGGGTAAACTTCTTGATATAAACATTGGCAATAATTTTTTTCTAATTTGACACCAAAAGAAAAGACAATAAAAGCTAAATAAACAAACAAACAAACAAGCAAATCAGTAGGACTACAACAAGCAAAGTTTTCTGCACAGTAAAGGAAACCATCAGCAAAATGAAAAGACAACTTGTGGAATGGGAGAAAATATTTGCAAACCATACATCTGACAAGCATTTAATCTCCAAAATATGTAAAGAACTCATTAGAAAAAAAAAAAACTGACTAAAAATAGACAGAGTAAGTCGATACACATTTCTCCGAAGAAGACATACAATGGCCAAGGTACATGAAAAAGTGCTCAACATCACTAATCATCAGGGAAATGAAAATCAAAATCACAATGAGATATTACCTCACACTTGTTAGAAAGGCTATCATCAAAAAGACAAGAGACATCAAGTGTTGACAAGAATATAGATAAAAGGGAATCCTTGTGCACTGCTGGTGGGAATGTAAATTGGTGTATCCACTATGGAAAATAGTATGGAAGTTCCTCAAAATTTTAAAAATATAACTATCATATGATCCAGCAAGCTTATTTCCGGGTATATATCTAAAGGAAATGAAGACAGGATATCAGAGAGAGACACCTATACCACCATGTTCATTGCAGCATTATTCACAATAGCCAAGATACAGAAGTAACCTAAATGTCAGTCAACAGATAAAGAGATAAAGAAGTTGTGGAATATATATACAATGGGATATCATTCAGCCACGAAAAAGAAAGAAATCATGCCATTTGCAGCAACATGATAGACCTTGAAGGCATTATGCTAAGTGAAATAAGCCAGACAGAGAAACACAAATACTGCATGGTATCACTTATATGTGGAAACTAAAAAAAAAAAAAGAAAAAAGTCAAACTCATAGAAACAGGCAGTAGAAAAGTGGTTGCAGGGGGCTGTGGAGTAGGGGATACAGGGGAATGCATTTGAGAAAAAAAAAAAGACTTCTAAGAAAACTTTATTCTTGCCATTCAGAATCACTGAGATCATGGGGGAGGCAGTTTCAAAAAATAGAATTAAATATTTTGAGGTGTTTTAAAATGCCCACACACAGAACTCTGGAGAAGTCACCTTCTCTGGATTACTTACTCATAAAAATGTACACATGTGGTAAGCACAGTAGGTACTGTGGGGAGCAACATTCTGTGGGCACAAAAATAGATTTAACATTTATATATTGTTAAAGAGAAGCAGAGCTGAACAGTAGTTAAAGCAGTAAAAAACAGATTACGAGAAAAGATACATCAGTATAGAACTGGGCCCACTTCTAAATATGAGGAAAAAATAGGGATTTATAGCCAAGGAAAAGAGTGAGGAGTCAGCAGATGGAATATTACCAAGAGGAGACATCGATGGCAGGGGAAATTCTTGCTCAACTGACCTAACAGGATTTTTTTTTTTTTTATGTTCAGTTAGCCACTGTATAGTCCATAATTAGCTTTTGATGTAGTGTTCAATGATTCATTAGTTAAGTATAACACCCAGTGCTCTTCACAACAGGTGCCCTCCTCGATACCCATCACCCTGTTACCCCCTCCCCCCATCCTCCTCCCCTCTGAAACCCTCAGATTGTTTCCCGGGGTCCACAGTCTCTCATGGTTCATCTCCCTCTCTGATTTCTCCCCCTTTGGATTTCCAGCCTAACAGGATTCTAGCTAGAGGCGGCTAGGATGACCAGGTTGGCTGGTATTGCTATGTTTACATAACACGAGAGCCGGAGGAACACCGGTCACAGTAAAAATGACAGTGCACTTTAGAATCTTGAAAAATTGTCCATTGTTTTGAACTCAACTAATCCCATGCTTTTGCTGTTTTGCTACAGACTTCTAGTACCGTCACTGAACCGTACCCTACATAAAGTTATTAATGTATTGTACCATACATAACACATCTACCAGTCTACCCAAATGGCTCTTGGGTAATGCTTGACTTCAAGAGTGCTCTAAATTCGCCTATGTCAGAATCACCAGGCAGACTCCTTAAAAAGTTAGAATGCTGGGCCGTATAGACCAGCTTGGTAATAGTGCTCAAGATTATGCACTTTAGAAGAATTCAAGCCTATTCTTATGCACACTGAAATGTGAGACCTATTCAGTTATGAAGCAGAGTAAATATTGGTTAGATTTTGCATAAAACGTGGAGACTGAAATTTATTAATACCTACAATGTACTTTATATGTTCTATATACCTGTCTTATTTAATTATCAAAACAGAACACTGAGACAAATATTTGCCCTATTTTACAGATGTTAAGATTAAATCATGTACCCAAGTCCACACTTCTGGGAAATGTCCACACTGACAGGGAATCTGACACTAAAGCCCATGACCTGTCCTAACTTCACCAGGCTATCTCCTTCCCTCTGCTCTTATTTCTTCAATTACTCCATGAGAAACTTCACCCACAAAAACATTTTCTAAAATGTTAACAGTATTACTTTGGATTGGAAATACCATAGCACATACACTAAGTTGATCCCTAACCTCAGGAAAAATATGAGAAATGTCTCCCAGATTATCATTCCTTTATAAAAGGTGGCCAATCTTTAGCCCATCTTTAGCCATACCTGTCTCTCTCCCAGTGATTTCTGCAAGTCCTAAATCTCAATCATGTGAGTCAGCTGACCGCTCCCACACTTGCCTTATTCTGACAGTGGACTAAAAGACACTACAGTAAAGAATATCTAATTTCTTTAACAACTAATTTTATCCACATCCTTTTACCACTGGAAGAAAGTATGCTGTCTTGGCTGCTTTAATGTGTTGAATTAAGTAACCACTCTAATGATAATAAGTCTTTTATTATGAATCTAACTTTTCCAGTACTGAACCAGACACAAAGGACTCCTGAGAAACATCACTATCCAGATGGCCTAAGAGACATTAAATAAATAATTACAATACAATGGGTTATATATGCATATATATGAAAAGATGTGTGCAACGGGATGAAGTGGTCTGGGGAAGTGAATGAATGAATACTTCACAGAGTATAGACACTTGTGCTCTGAGTTCACAGAGCAGAGACACACAGGCCATTGCAAGAACAGCATTATTCAAACAGAGACCTACAGCTCTATGGTGCTTGCCCCTAAAATATCTGCCCCAGGTTTTTTCCATCTTTCAACCAGCTCATCAGGGACCCAGATAAGTGACTTCATTTGCTTTCTTTCTAGGGACCAAAAGGCAAACTCATCATTTTTGCTTAGTTTATTGAATCAGTATCATGAGTTATCCAGATTTTAAAGAAGCTTTTCCTGTAGTAAGCACTAAATCCACGTAACTCCTCCTTTCTTTAATGACCCCAGAACACTTTGAATTAGATCTGAGAAGAATGTCCTATGAGGAAGTGGGAAAATACTTGATAAATATTTGGGAAGTTCTTCCTAATAATATTTTGAGAAAAAATGTAGTGTCAAGCCCAAAAACAGGAACATAAAAGTATATGATCTCTTGAGAGTTTATTAATACATAAAGGAAGCTATGGACTTCATGACAAACTGCCTTTATTAAAAAGAACATTAGGGTGAGGACTCAAACATTTTTGGGTTTTCCTTGTTCAATCTCAAACATTGTTTCAGCATGTTTGGTTTACTGTGGGAATTTACCATTTATCTCTGAATTACCGTATTTCCATTTTGTATGGATACTCCTATTCTCTCAGCAGCAACTATAATTGCCTCCTCATTTTAAAACAATATTTCCTGAATAAATACTGATATTGTTATTTAAATTAGGAAAATTTAGCACTTCAACACGTTGATTGGTAACTACATATCAAAACAAAGTGGCTATGGCCATAACTTATAAATACTTCCACTATTATTCCATAAAACAATGGAAAATGATTCAAGTAAGTGAGACCAGAAAATGGGAAAATATATATTCAAGAGAAAATAACTCATCAAGACAATCCACTCCCACTTGATTTAGAGAGAATATTGTTATAGCATAGTATAAATTCAGAAATATTAAAATTCAGTCTTGAAAAGGCAGGTTCATCTATAAAATATCTGACCATCGAAATTCACATTATATTTTCCCATTAATATAACTTAACAAGATGAATAAGGGAGGAACTAGACATTTAGACCCATCCTCAGGAAAGCTAGGAGCCAAGGAAATATTCTTAAACAACTTGAAATCTAACCTGTAAAGATATAGTGAGACAGACAACAGTAATGATGCATATTTCTTAATTCACATATGTCTATTTCATTTCAATTTTCTCCTCATGACACCAAATCGTCCAAAGTCCTGTCCTCACTGTTTCTCACTATACTAATCACTGTGAGCTTCTACTTCATGCCATTTCATTAACTCACTCCTTACTCACATCCTAGAACTTGTCATCAACTAAGGTTACTAGACATTTTAAATACTAGCACTCTAGCCCCTCATCCTCAGGCTATGAGTAGTCATTTTCCCATCTATATACCCCCTTAATTTTACTTTGGCCCCATAGAGATCTCAAGTCCCTTGACTCTATATTTGTTTTCAAATTAAACAACTCCAGAAAGGGGGAGAAAGAGGGCACAAAAAGAAAACTAAGGGAAAATAGCTCACAGGCAAGAAAACAAAAAAAGTACTGAATGAGAAAGCCTTTAGAAGGACAAGAACAAGGGTAGATCTAGAAGTCTTAGCAGCAAAATATTTTCAAACTTCTTTATGGGTACTGCAAAAAAAAAAAAAAAACTTAGTTCTAACCACTTTCCTGCCGCTGTATATAATCTCTTAAGACTAAATGTTCCCGGGGCCATGCTTCTCCCACCCATATACCATGAACCATGTACAGCCCTCAAGATGGACTCCTATGGTTGACTCAGCCTAGCTCATGGCTCCACCCATGCAGCCAGGCAGGCTGGGGATTGCCAGAGGGAAAACGGATGGGCAGACAAAAGCAAGAACCACTACAGCCTCCTTTGTGATCACTGAGAATTTCTCCCTCTGATGACTTAAGGAACCCTGTCCTTAGGATTATAAAAAGAGAGAAGATTTTTGGTTCAGTCATAAATAGAGTTCAAATGAAACTGGACCAAATTCCTTGAAATTCTCCCTCAATTTTTTATAGATATCACTTTCTCCTGGTTCTTCTTCTACCTTTGTGGCCTTCCTACTCAGCTTGGGATGGAAATATTGGTACTTTTCGGTGTGCTTTAGCCTTATTCCATTTTTAACCTCTCCTTCCCATCCCATCCACATGTGTGGCTTCAGCTTCCATATGCATGCTGGCTGACTCCTCAAGCTGTGGCACAGCCTGATGCCATGAGTGTTAGACTCATGAATCCAACTACCTACATGGCTGCTCCCCTGATTGTAATGGGGGAAAATTTCTCACAGAACACTCATATTAAATGTTTCTAGATGAAATCCATCATCCCCATCCCCCTCCACGTCATTCCGCTTTTCCTGTGTCGTTCTGGCCTCCTGAATGTCATCACCACGTGCAAGGAAATCCAGTTCTGAAACCTTGGAATCTTCCTCGACTCGAGGCCACTCCCAAACTTCCAAATGTAATCCACCGGCAAGTCATGGCAGTTCTCATTGCTGTTGCCCCAGTAAAAGCCGTCATCACTTCCCCTAACCAATCCTCCCACCTCCTGCCTCAACCCCTTCCCATATAGCTACCAAATGCTGCTAGAACAAAATGAAATGCTAAATCGTTCATGTTCCTTTGAAGGATGCCTACAGAATAGCATCCAAAGTTTTTGGCCTGCTAGGCAAGATCCTCCAAAGTCTATCATCTCACTTTCTGTCTAACTTTGTCTTGCCACCTCCATAGCCAAACCTGGAACAACAGCTGTAAGCAAACAGTGCTCTTTGCAGAATATGGCATGCTGGGTGTTACCCTACAGGGAGACAAACCATCCTCACTGTGCCCTGTCCGATATTTCCCTATAGAATCTATGAGTCTAATAACATGTATGTAGTTTTATACTCCTCAATTTGGAATCACATATTACATAGCAATATATAACTGGAACAGGTGCTTTTCTGATGTATGATTTTCCCATGATGAAAATCTCCAGCATTAGCGGGAGAATAAATTTTAGCTTTTTACTGAAACTTATTATTTTTTTCTTTGGGGGGTTATTCTGTGAAATAGTAGAAAATACATGAATTTTGAACGTGGGTTCAAAAAGCATTTGCTTCCCTTATCTACTTTTGTGACCTTAGGCAATTTTCTCTTCGTGAAATGTGGATAATACCCACTTTCTAAGTAGTTGTGGGGCTTAATTCAGCAAATGAGGGTGAAGCTCCTAACATCTAGGTTGGAGTCACAAGTTGTAAACCAGGAACTTTCTTTGCCCATGGTGATTCGCAGTGAATTTCTAAAACAAAGTAAGTATGAGAATAAAATATGAGACATAAATCTTTGAAGATCATGCCACTGTGTATTTAGAAAACCCAAGAGAATCAAGTGAAAAAAATTACTGAATATAGTAAGAAAGTGTGTATGATAGCTAGTTACAAAATTAATATGCAAAAGTCAATAGTTATCTTAAATGCCAGGAATAATCAACTATAAAATATAATGGAAAAAAGACCTCAATGACAACTAATCATAAAATACCCAAGAATATGATTAACAAGAAATGTGCATGATTATTTCAGAAAAAAAATGTAATTCTGCTGACATATACCAGATAAAACTTTAATATATGGTGCTGGCAATGAATAATTGTTTCAACGAAGGTTAGATCCCTCCCTGTAGACTTCAGGGATTATTGGGTACAATGAAGACAGCACTACAGGTCCCCTGAACAGCCCCCTCAGATCTTTTCTCCCAAAGAAGGTGGGACAGGTATTGTCAATTGAGAGGTTGGAAAGTGCCAGCAATTTCATTTGCAGGGAAACTTCAATGAATGCAGATTTCTTGTGGAAACCAATTAAAAGGCCTATGGAGGCCATTTCTTACTAAAGAAGATCGAAGGAAATGTAGAGATCAATGACCTCAAATTGACTGGAGCCAATGATTACAAGAGAAATAAGAAATAGATAAAGCTCCAGCTTTTAACAACTACTCTGCCCATGTTTAAAGACAGATGAGTAATGTACTTTTCTGAAAATATAAAGTTTGGGGGGAAAACAACCCAAGCAAATAGAAAAGAGTAGTGTTCTTTAGACTTAGAGAAGAAAAGCATGCACCTGTTTAGGGAGCGTTGGGTTCGTTTTTAATTGTTTTCCAAGGTTTATATTTGGTTTAATGATATGATCTTGATATTATTATGGTAATAAGATGCATTTGCTAAGTGTGCTGCACAAGATAATTATTGGTTGTTTTGAATCTAAAGTCTTAGAGAAAAATGTTTAATCATATGCTAACTTGATCATAATTATGCACTTTTTAGGAGGAGTTGTAATAACATAGATTTGGATTTTCTTTGAGTTTTAGATCACAGAGATAATGATAAGGTGGCAGGACATTTGTTCTATTTTCAGGTCAATCACATTTTTGCACTTTAGTGGAAATTTTGTTTTTATTCAGAGACTTTTGTGACACAGCCTGATAGTCCTCTTCCAATATATGTCATCTCTTCTTTCCCCAAGCCCTAATTTTTAGCTAGCCTCATAACCAATTGAAAAAAGACAACATTTCCCAGCATCCCTTGAGTTAAGTATGGTCATACGACTAAGCTCTAGCTCACGCCGTATACACAAACTTCTTGTGTTTGACTTCCTAGAAGAGAGTTTGACCTCCTTTTTTCTTCCCTTTTTTCTGCTAGCTAGAAAACTCTTTTCAAACCCATGACAGAGAAATAAACTTTTACTTTATTTAGGTCCCTGTCATTTTGAGTACTCACTGTCACTCAGGCTAACTTAGTTCCAACTAAAACAAAATTAAAGAAATAGATTGAAAAAATAATAAGGCTACCACCATGTTAAGTAAGAGAAATTACATAGAAGCATATAATTTTTAAATCTTGTTAAAAGGGTTTTTTTTTTTTGATCCCACAATTCTCCTGTTTTTGGCTTATTATCTAAATTGCTTAAATTTATTAGTCCCTGCTGCTATGACTCAGTTAACAATTATAATAACCTCATTTTGAATAACTACTGCAATGCATGTTTGCTGCATTATTTAATAATTTCAATTTTGACAGAGAGGACAAGAAAAACAAATGGGACAAATAAAACCCAAGACACACTAAGCACAATTAATATATAGATTAGCAGCTTGTAAAGACAGGAAATACTCATAAGATGTGTTATGTATAATACACAGGTTTGAACTATGCAGGTCCACTTATATGCAGAATTTTTTTCAATAAATATTTTCTCTTTCTTAATAATTTTCTTAATAACATTTTCTTTTATCTAGCTTTCTTTACTGTAGGAATACAGTATATAACACATACAACATACACAATACGTGTTAATTAACTGTTCATGTTATCAGTAAACCTTCCGGTCAACAGTAGGGCAATCAGTAGTCAAGTTTTGGGGGGAGTCAAGCGTTACATGCAGATTTTCGACTGTGTGGGGTCAATGCCCCTAACCACTGTGTTATTCAAGAGTCAACTGTAGAAACAAGTTAATAACCAAAGATGCGTGCAGGACATAAATTTAGTGTTAAACTTAGAAAGGGCTGGAAGGAGCAAGAGACACTTATTATTCATGACAAGTGAAGAAAATTCTTGAAAGTAATTATCTGAATGTTATTTAACCCTCCAGTTGCTCCCCATTTGTTAGAATTGAGACTTCATAGCTTAATTGAACAAACTTTTTTTTTCTACTTTTCAGAGAGGAAATGGTAAAAGCTTCAAATACAGACAAGAGTAGGCATCCTGAGACCATTAGCATGCATTGACTAGTCAGATGTCCAGAACTACCTTTGGAATTTGCTTACCATTCATTTTGAAAAGTCTCCCTCTTCCCTTACATCATGACTAGGTTCCTTAGTTGGTTTATACTCTGTCACTGCCTTATAATACGCTGGGCAATGTGTCCCAGTTCTGTTTGCTTGCTCTGAATTCTGTTACAAAAATAGTCAAATTTTCAACTGATGCATCTGCATTCTCATTTAACATGATTCCTTGCTACAGATGTCAGACTTCCAGAATGGTGTCTGATGAACTTGAGCTGAAGGGAAGCATTGTAGGGTTACTGGCTGCTTATAATGAATGTGGCTGTCACCATGGACAGAACAATGAAATATTATAGCTATAGATCCACTACTTGAGAGCAAATAACAAAATGGATTAACTCTTCAGAAGAAAATAACAGCCACAGCCTGATATGTCATCATTTTATCATGCCATCAATTGAAATGGCGAAGGATCTAAAAACAAATTTATCAGTAGCTTGATAGAAGAGATTAGTATCCTATACATTCATGAATTAAAAATAAATTCAGCTATTGAAATGATCCATGGATAGAAACAAAAAAAAGAAGTCTAAATAAACCCAACTTACAGAGATGTGAACATGATTAATTTTTTAAAACATACATGTGGTTTTCACTTAAAGAAAAATCTGTATTTAGTTACCTTTTCTATAATTCCTTTTCTTAATCCAGAAAATCCAATCATGTGTATAGGAGAGGGCTGCCATGGCTAAAATGCCCCAGGTTTTTAACAATAGCCTGGTTTCCCTGCCTCTGGTCTTCTTTTTCTCCAAACTGTTCTCCATCCCGCCACCAGCTAGCTTCCCCCTCCCCCACCCCTGCCCCAGCCTTATTGAGATACACCTAAAAAATAAAAATCGTATATTTTTAATGTATATACTTGATATTTTGAGTTTCATACACATTGTGAAGTAATTACCATAGTCAAGCTAATTAACCTATCTGTCTCCCCCCACCAACTTTTTTGAGTGGCAATGTCCTTGACTCATTCCTTTGCTTAAAATTCTTCAGTGACTCCCCACAGGATAAAATCCTAAATCTTCTGCACGATGAATAATCTCATCGTAATACACACTGTTTAACTTTGTGAGCCTTTGTCCCTCTCTCTTTCCCTCATTCTCTATGCTCCACTCCCTCATACCTGAGCTGTCAATGGACAGGGTCATTAGCTGGTGAGGACCCCTAGCCAAAAACGACCTTTGAGGACTTGTACACACTCCCTTCTTTACGTGCTTCCGCCCAGCACTTCCCAGACACCAGCTTGACTCTCGGTCCATACCTGGAGCTTGGAGGCCTCCTGTGTTCCTGCTCTTCTTCTTCCTTATCGTGTTCTTACACCAGCTTGACTCTCAGTCCATACCTGGAGCTTGGAGGCCTCCTGTGTTCCTGCTCTTCTTCTTCCTTATCGTGTTCTTTCTCACATCCCCTCCATTATCCTGTTTCATCAGCTACAAAACAAAAAACAACATCAGCAACAAAATGCACTTTATTTTATTTTTAAGATTTTATTTATTTATTTGACAGAGAGAGAGAGAGCACAAGCAGGGGGAGCTGGAGAGGGAGAGGGAGAAGCAGACATGGGGCTCCATCAGAGGACCCTGGGATCATGACCTGAGCCGAAGGAGGATTTAACTGACTGAGCCACCTAGGCACACAACAAAATGCACTTTAAACAAATCATTAGACTCAGATTTTTCTCCCTCCTTAAAGCCTGGGGAACTTTTTTTATAAAATAAGTAAGTATAATAACAATACACACATGTACAGGCACTGTTCTTGGATCTCTGTTCCTTTGTGGGTAAAGATGAGGAAGTAGGCAATACTTGCCTTGTAAATCAGCAAAGATTGAAATGTACATAGACACATGCACATGTGCATATATACACCCACACATATATATATGCATGTGTATATTAAATATTTATATCTTGTTACAGAGGTAAAAACTGTGATATGATGGGAAACTTTACCTTGGCTCTTAAATAAAAAACCAGAGAATGAATTTATGGGAACATAAAACTTTGTCTCTGTCTCTGTCTCTCTTTCCCTCTCTCTCTGCATCTCTCTCTCCCATTCATTTATTTGCTAAACATTTAGCAGTAAGCAAATGACAGGCAAAATTCTTGTTGAATTTATGAACATAGAATTTATGTTTTAGAGGAAGACAGACAATACACAAAAATAAATGTAGAGGGGTTCCTGGGTGGCTCAGTAGGTTAAGTGTCTGCCTTTGGCTCAGGTCATGATCCCAGGGTCCTGGGATGGAGTCCCACATTGGGCTCCTTGCTCAGCAGGGAGCCAGCTTCCCCGTCTGCCTGCCACTCCCCTGCTTGTGCATGCTCTCTTAGTCAAATAAATAAATAAAGTCTTTTTAAATAAACAAACAAATAAATAAATGTAGAAAGTTGGTGGCAAATTCCAAGCCGTTAAATAAAGCAGGATAAAATGATAGAGAACAGCCATAGTGGGGGAAGCAGGAAAGGACATAGCTATTTGAGGTATATCCATCAGAAAGCTCCCCAGACTTCAGCATTTGAGTAACATCAGAAAGCTGCCTTTAATTTCCTGAGAAAAAGCCTAGTTAGTGCATTTTCTTATTTCAGCATAGTGTTTCCATTTATACATTTATTTATAATGCAACTGTTTCAACATTTTGGTGCAGTTTACCATTTAACTGCCAAAATGTCACTCAAAAAGTTGAAGATCATTAGTATAGACCTTAACATGGGAAAAAAAGAAAGAAGAAGAAGAAGAAGAAAGGAGGTATTTGAAAGAAGCTACTACCTCTTGTACCAGCCAAGCTGGGCTGAAGAGAATTACTGCCAAGTTGGCTCCAAAGATTCAAGGCCAAAGGGCTACGGGGCTCTTCATGGTGAAGTAAAGGAAGTCTAGCCAATTTATTCAGTTTTTCTTCAATAAAGCTAACCAAGCTCTTCTTTCATTCTGCGGTCTTAGAGAAATGCATACTTTTTTTTTAATTAAGCCGAACAAATAATATTCAAAAATCACCTCTTCAATCTATCCTCTGTAAAGTCTAAGGGTATAAAATTTAGTTGCAGCTGAGTAAAGGCAATGCAATGACTTGCTTTGTGGAATTACTGGTTTCCTGATTACCTAAACGTGTATTTAAGAAAAAAATGACATATATTAACATTTTTACCTAAAAATAATTTTGACCATGCAGGAAAGTTACAAGAATAGTATAAAGAACACTTGTAACTATTTTATACAGATTCACCCATTGTTAGTATTTCACCCCATTTGCTTTACCTTTATTATTTGTTATCTACATTTTTTCAGAACCACTTGAGTATATAAGTTACATACAACATGACCCTTTACCTTCAATGTTCAATGTGTACTCTAAGTATTAGAACATTCTCTTACATAATCATTATATAGTTTTTAACTTTTAGTGATCTACCAACTGTATTGCAACTTTAACAATAAACAAAATGAAGACCTAGGTGGCATTTTTTTTTTTTTCCAGTACAAGATCTACTCTAGGATCGCATAGTGCATTCAATTTCAGGCTTTGTGAGCCTCCTTTAATCCAAAATAGATCCTTGGCCTTTTACATTGATATCTTTGAACAGTACATCCTTTCCCTCTCCCTTTCTTAATAGAAGATTATCATTTGGGGATTGTCGCATGTTCTGTTGTGATTAGGTTAAAATTCATAGTATAAAGATAATGCAAATAATTTTATGTCCTTCTCAGGGTGTTACACGTGAAGGCACATTATGTCCATCTGCCCTTTGGTCACCTGACCAACTACACTTTTGTGTACTAATTTTTTTTCTTGTAATTAATAAGCAATCTGTAGAGCGACACTTTAAGACTATGCATTTATCCTGCTCGGCATCAAAAATTTCTCCCTTGATTTATCATTCATTAATGATTCTTCTAATCTTTACTGTGATGGTTGCAAAATGATGATTTTTATAAACTGCAGCATTCTCTGCACAATGACAAGTCATCACTCAGCCTTCTTCTGTAATTAAGAGCCCCCTGCTCCTCCTCCATAATTATTTACAATCAGTAGGTACTCATAGATTTCCATTTTATTCAACATATCTGAATTTATTACCATATTTAGTTATTTTGTGGTCAAAATGTCTAAGATTTGGCCTTTGTGAATGCTTGAGGCTAGCATCTGGCTCCCGAGACAGTACATTCCTTAACATAATGTATAGTGGGACCATAGGCACAATGTTTCTCAATGTCTGGTCACTCTATGTCCTACTCATATCATCTAGGTGCTTACAACTACAGATTCCTTGTTCATATCCAAACCTACTAGGTTAGCAAACTTAGATAATTCTTATGAGCAATAAAAATAAAAATCAGTGACGTGGATAATGTAAAAGAAAAAAACAGGTAAGAAAGACTATTTAAGACGATTGCAATAGGGGTCAGGAGTAATGTTTTAGGGGGCAGAGATGGAGCTCAACTCTGCTGAAGCACAGGATCTTTAAATGCTGGATGAGCTCATGGAAAAGTACTAGAAAACATTAAGAAGGAGATTGGTCAATGTGATCAAGCCATCTGTGTTTGCTAATTGGCAATCTCCAAGTTAACCTCCTGAACTCCCACAGAAACTGGGAAAGAATTCTTTCTTGATGATTACGTTTCAAAAGGATGGTGCCCAGCTCCTTGAGAAAGATATTTCCATGGTTGTAGAAGGCTTCATCTCAAACAGGCAGAAAAATAATTTAGTACTGCAAATTTTCTGAAATAAAGGCTCTAATAAAAGGGAGGTCAGGGGCCTATAATCAGGAAGAAATCTACCTAAAGTTTAATCAGGCTGAGGGCATGTTAAGGCCCTCTTGGTAAATAATAATCTCCATGAGGGCAGGGATCAGACCTATTTCATTCATGTCTGAACTGCCTCTGGCTAGCTCAGTTTTTGCCATGTGGTAGGTTCTCAATAAATATATGTGGAATAAATGAATAAATTAACATACAATTGGTGATCAGAGTCATCAGGGAAATTTTATTTTATTTATAGAAATTTACTTGAGTTCTATAGGTATTCCTCTATTTCTTTAGGCAGTATCTTCCAAATCTGTGTGAAAATCTGAGAATCACCTGGAGAGCTTCATAAAAATCTAATTCCAGAGCTGTACCTTGGATATTACTGAATCAAAATGTCAGGGAATGAAGGCTAAGTATCTGTATTTTAATGCAATTTATAATGTGATCAAAGGAGATGAGTTAAGTATCTATTTCCTTAATATCTCAGCACCGTAGGGCCATATTTTTTAAAATCCCAACTTGTGTTTATCTTGATAAGATATCAGGTGACTCTTTTAAGCTCAAATTTAAAGAAAAGGTTTAGTTGCCACTTGCAAACAGGAGGGTGCCCGTGGTGTTATTGAGCACTGGTCTTAATCATACCTTCTTCTATTGTAGCCTTCAGGTTTTATGGGAAGCATAAGAGCAGGCCCCGCTGAGACTTTAAATGCAGTCTCAACTACTGCTGTGTTTGGAAATCTAGGGGCGTTGAGCTATTAGCATTTGTATCAATTACTATTAAAGTAAAAGTTTAGCCAACTAGACCTTCTTGAGTATGCCTGTGATTAAAAAAAAAAAATTAAATGCTTTCCTTTAATGCATTCTGTATTCTATCCTCAGGATGGTGGGGAATATATCATCTTAGGGAGGCTTATGGCACGTGTCCCTTCTTGAAAATTAGAGAAATTAATTGTCTACGCAATTATTTTAACTTGGATTAAAAAGAAAAAAATATCCACTAATTAGTATCAATTATATAACTTTCAGAGTTGCTGAGAAAACCTTTAAATCTTGCATTACTGTGAAAATTAAAGTTTTATTCAAAGGTTCTGGGGATTATAATAAAAAATAATTTCCATTGCTGGTTAAGGGTGTAAGATGTTCCAGGCACTCTTCTAAGTGGTTCTTGTGCATCATCTCATTTAATCCTGATAATGGCTCCATGAGGTAAATTATTATCATACTTATTTTACAGATGAAGACCGTGAGACTCAGAGAGGTTAATTAACCTGCTCAAGGCCACATTGCTAATTAAGTGTAGGAGCAGGGCTTCAAATTTGTGAAGGGGGAGGTGTAGATTCACAGCCCTCCCTGGAACTTTCCTGGTGTAATCTGAAACCGCTGTCCCTGCCCCCGACCCTTACACAGGGGCCGGGAAGAGACAAGAAAAAGGCTACTCCAGTTTAGTTAAGTGGCAGTTTTAATAATAGAAAAGGGAACTTACCTAGGAGGCTGGAGGCTTGTCTTAGGCAGCAGCAAGATGGATCCCCATCCCTGCAGCACTCTCCAAATCTTAAAAACTTATAAAGAGGCCCTAACTGGGCTCAGGCACATATACCATGCAGGTGTTTTCAAGATCACATCACTCTTTCAAGGCTTTGTCTTTGGAGCAGCCTCTGAGAATGGCAAGGCTAATGGAACCCGCATCTCAGGTACAGGGAGGAGGCAAGGAGCTTCCAAGTGCCTGGGTCCAGGTCAAGGGCCAGTTGGTGGTCAAATCTTTTTGATCACTTTCCCCATCAGGGGGGTCTTCAAATTCATGTGTGTGTGAATACTCTGTCTTCAGAATTAGCACTACTGTAGTACTTTAAGATGCTAGTTCTCAACCAGGGGTACTTTTGCCCCCACCCTTCAGGGGACATTAACAATGTCTGGAGACATTTTTGTCTGTCACACTGAGGGGCAAAGGGATGTGCAATATTGGTATCTGGAGGACAGAGGCCAGGGTTCTGCTAAATTTCCTACAATAATACAGAGAATAGCCCCTACAACAAAGAATTATCCAAAATAATATGTCAGTAGGACTATGGTTGAGAAAACCTTCAACATAAAACCTGAAATTCATTCAATAGCAAACCAGAGTGGAGTGTTAGACATTACCAAGAATCCCTCAGGCCAAATGAGAGATCTCTCCCCATCAAGCTAAAACAGAGAGAGCTATAAAATTTCTTCTAAGACTCCTGGCAGGGTGGGGTGAGTTGAGCAAACCAGCAGCAATGGTTTCCCCTCTGAGAGGAGTGGATTGGTTCTGAGAAGGACCTTCTCATGTAAACTAGAGAAACAAACTTAGCTCATTAGGAAACAAACCCTTTTGAGGTTAGTATTTTATGGGGAAAAAAAAAAAATATATATATATAGTTATATATATAGTTTCCTGAGAACATCTCATGTCATTAAAGAGGAAAACTCATACTATCAACCTCAAGCTCTTGGTAGTAATAAGAGCCTGGAGAGAACACTGGGGAAAAAAAAAAACTCTATGGCATATTAAAAACCTTTATTTTAGTCAGTATTTCATCAAAACTGCTTGCCAGAACTGTTGATTATAAAGGTGTCTGTTTCTACAGAGAATCTCTGAGTCAACTCCACCAGATGTTTTATTTCATCAATAATTGTTTTCTTCAAAGATATTTTCATTTCAGAGCAAGATACATTGAAATGTTAATTTCTGTGAAAATGAAGTAATTTAGGTAACATGTCTTCAATGTTATATTCATTAAGAGCTAAGATTCTATTTAATTGCAATAAGGTAACTCCTCTGATTTAGAATTAAATTTGTATAAAAGTAAGCAATTCAAATATGGCTAAGTCTTAAGATGTTATTAAAAATCAACATAATTTTACATTTCCTTACTTGATTTTTTGAACACATGAACTAAAATATCTTCCAATTGGAAAAGGAA
Organism: Eumetopias jubatus; assembly: GCF_037043125.1. Taxonomy (NCBI): domain Eukaryota; kingdom Metazoa; phylum Chordata; class Mammalia; order Carnivora; family Otariidae; genus Eumetopias; species Eumetopias jubatus. The sequence goes on along the minus strand of NW_028274808.1, from coordinate 172,007,670 downwards.
AAAAAAGTAAAAGTCTACCAGAAATTAAATTTAATCTTTCTTTTTAAGGACACAGCTGACAAACTTTGGGAAAATAGTAAAGGAATATTCTATACTTCTTTAAATTAATGGCCTAGGGATGCCTGGGTGGCTCAGTCAGTTAGGCATCTGCTTCCAGCTCAGGTCATGATCCCAGGGTCCTGCTCAGCCGGGAGCCTGATTCTCCCTCTTCCCCTCCCCCTATTTATGTGCATGAGCACTCTCTCTCTCTCTCTCTCTGACAAATAAATAAATAAAATCTTAAAAAATAAAAATAAATTAATGGGCTATATGAACACTTCTTTCTTCAGGCATATTTCAAAGTCACTAAACTAAAGTTATAGGCATTTACTATATATGTTAAATGTTTGGGAGCTGCTTTTCTAAACCAGCATCTTTGAGGTCTTTGGAAATACGACAATAAAATGAAATTCTTCCGATACTTCTGATAACTAAATCCTTTTGTAAGTAATCCAAATATTTTAAAATATATCTCCCTAGTATAGTTGTCTTCAGTTGCTAACAATAATTTCTTGTCGAATGAAAAATGATGCATGCAAAATATTTTTCAAATTTAAAACAGTTCAGGATGAGCAATCAAAGTGCATTTTCGTTTGTAAAGAGTGAGAGAAAGTTATTATCAAGTGAAGTAATTTTGGAGCAAGAGGAGTCTTAAAAGTTTACCTAGTGCATTCCATTCCTTTCCGAGCTGAGAACACTGACCTCAGAGAAGGTAACTTTTCCAAAAAGTAGAGCTGGAACTGGATGTGGGCCCCTGATTCCACACTCTCACTCTTTCACTACTTAGGGCTCTATTCTCAGAAATAAAACCTAAGTATTATTCCCATTCAACACTTAGAATGCCATGCGTGGTATAATATACCAAACTAGCTTTTGTGGCCCACAGATGCCAAAAAGTTTAAAATTAGAAAAGGAACAAATGGGCGCCTGGGTGGCTCAGTTGGTTAAGCGACTGCCTTCGGCTCAGGTCATGATCCTGGAGTCCCGGGATCGAGTCCCGCACCAGGCTCCCTGCTCGGCAGGGAATCTGCTTCTCCCTCTGACCCTATCCCTTCATGTGCTCGCTCTCTCTCATTCTCTCTCTCAAATAAATAAATAAAGTCCTAAAAAAAAAAAGAAAAGGAACAAATGGAATAGACAGTGAATAGTACATACAATAGCAGAGGATGATCATTTCCAGTTGGGGAAGAACAGAGACATCTCTAAGGAGAATGGTTTATTTGCATCAGCTCTTCAAGTGGGCATAGACTTCAGGGGAGGCCATCTGAGGAAAGACCTATGTGAACAAATACAGAGGTAGGAAATCACAGACATAGTTGGGAAAAAATGAGAAAACTAATTTTGTCAGGGCCTATGATTTGCATAGAGGATGCAGTGATAGTTAAGAAATATGCTGGAACCCAATGGATGTGGTTCATCATAAGTTCTTAAAGATAGTAGAAAGATTGTAGTAGTTGGTGCTAGAAGCAAATGATGAACAGAATTCATAAGAACAGCTCTTTAAGTGTGATCCTGTCTAAGGCTGCTTTGTCACTAGAGCACAAGCAAATAACACAATATGAAGGAAATTTTAGTTTTTATATTTCTAGAATTTTTTTGGGGGGTCAGATATTGTGACTCCTAGGTGTCGCTCCAAGATGTAACTTTATGAACCTACTAAAATGGGTCCACATGCTTGTTTGAAGTGAAAATTTTAAAAATTTTCTGATGATTTTTGATATCAATGTTGTAGTATTCTTGATATTTGTAAATAACTTTTGCAAAACTATAGAATTAGTGAATTGTTGTTATAGTTCTATTTGAAGTTGTTAAGTATTTGGAGTTCAACAGTGAAACTTTTTGTGGTAGAAGAAAAATGATAACTAAATAGCCAAGAAAATAAGTAATTAAAATAGAATTTTAATGTGATGCCTGGGTTGCTCAGTTGGTTAAGCATCCGACTCTTGATTTTGGCTCAGGTCGTGCATGATATCAGGGTTGTGAGATGGAGCCCCATGTTGGGCTCCACACTAGGTGTGGAGCCTACTTAAGATTCTTTCTCCCTCTCTCTCTGCCCCTCCCCCTCTAAAAAATAATAAAATAAAAATAAAATAGAATTTTAAGAAAGACCTGAGAGTGTATATTTGTTATTATTCTTTTTCTGTTAATGTTTTTATAAGAATCCAGGGGTTCTATTACTGTGCATTTTGGGTGCCCTCTTATAAAAAGTTTAGGATTCCTTTATCTTATTAGACAATTTTTCTTTTAAAGTGATGCTAGCAGAGGAAATCCTCTAGGTTAGGACATTTTTTAGTCAATTTTGGGATGCCAAGGGTAGAAGCATAAAAATGAAAAGAATATTTTTAGGTTTGGAGGCAATATTTCAGTTTGAAGCCATGGTTTCCTATCATAATGTAAAACACATAGTTCCAAAATTAATGATAGCTAGTGTTTATTTAGCACTTAGAACCAAATTATTCTTCTAAGAAGTTTACATGCACTAAGATAACAACCCTATGAGGTACTTTATAGAGAAGGAAACTGAAGCACAGGGAGATTGATATGTTGCCCAACTGAAGCTGGAGGACAAATGTAGGTAGTCTGACTCGAGAGCACATTTTTTTTTCTTTTTTTTTAAGATTTTTTATTTATTTATTTGAGAGAGAGAGAATGAGAGATAGAGAGCTCGAGAGGGAAGAGGGTCAGAGGGAGAAGCAGACTCCCCGCTGAGCAGGGAGCCCGATGTGGGACTCGATCCCGGGACTCCAGGATCATGACCTGAGCCGAAGGCAGTTGTTCAACCAACTGAGCCACCCAGGCGCCCGAGAGTACATTTTTAAACTACTGTCCCATGTTGGTTCTTTGGGGGTGTGGGGAGTGTGAGGAAAATTGTAGCTCAAAGAAAAAAATGGAGAGAAAGCAGGAAGGACTATTAGATTCATGAATCCTCATATTCAAGCAAAAGCAGGAGAAATTAAACTTAGTAAAGATAGAAGGAGATTAGAATTCATCATGTGAATGTACGTTTTATTGTTCCCCCTAAGAGGAATCAGGACTCCTTGGAGAATAGCTGACTCTATTTGGGGCTGAAAATCTCAAGGTTAGTCTATGATATTTATTTGTTGCAAAGAAACAAGGATACTTCCAAAACTGTCTGGCTAAGCTGAAGAATCTAGATCCAATGGGCTTCTATTGCTATACTGTCACAACTAGAACACAGGGTGGTACCGTGACTAAGTTAAAAATGATCAACAACATAAATATACGACCAATGATGGCAGCAGATATGACCAAATGACCTCTCCACCTCTCCAGTTTGAATGTGAACTACAGTGAAATGGCTTTTTTTTAAGATTTTATTTATTTATTTATTTGAGAGAGAGCATGAGTTTGGGCAGGTGGGGGCAGAGGGAGAGGGAAAAGCAGGCTCCCCACTGAGCAGGGAGCCCCATGATGGGGGCTCAATCCTAGACCCTAGGATCATGACTTGAGCTGAAGGCAGATGCTTAACTGACTAAGCTACCCAGGAGCCCCGTGAAATGGCTTTATGAACACGATCCCAGTATTCAGTATCAGAAACATCCCCAATATAAGGTGACTGTTTATATGCCCTTCTGGTCCCAAGATTATGGCCAGAGTGATATCAGGGTCACCAAGAATAATTTGGAAGTTGCCAAGGACTTGTTTTAAAGTGTTTTCAAATCTGATCGAGAGCTCTGACATTTGGGGAGGGGAAAAAAAAAAGAAACATCCCCAATATAAAAGGGCATTAAATCAGAGTCAGGTGATTGGCTACAAAGAAATAAGTTTTCTGTAAGGACACAACCTTGTTGATCTGTATGGAAAGTAAGGGCCAAAAACTTCTTGGATATGTGTAAATATAGATGGTTAAAAAGGTATAGATTGTTCTTTCTCAGTTCTCTCTGAATGGTGATGTATGTCCTGATAATAAAAGGTGTGGGCACAGCAAGAAGTAGATTTCTCATAGCCCAAAGTCTCCTTGCTTGCTCATACAGTTTCACAGATACAATGTGTACCCAGTAGCAATTTTTGCCAGCTAAGGAAGGCTACAGTGTGACACAGTGCATCACTTTCTTCTCTGAGGGGTCAACCCACTTCCAATACTTTATTTGCATCCCTGGCTAAGCAAATAATAAATGTAATCAATCCTACAATGATCATGGTTATGATATCTTCTCCAATTTGCAAGGTTACCTAAAATAATATGATATTTCAAAAACCTTATTTCCTTAGGACCTGGTAGCCTTCTTACATCAGTCATGTAACTTAACTTTCTGTATCTCCATTTCTTCATTTGATAGAATAATTATGTTCTATAATATAATTATATTATATATAATATGATTATATGTTTATAATAATACCAAATTCATAGAATTGTTGGAGATGATGCCTGGCACATGGTAAGGTCTCAAAAAATGGTACATATTACTACTACTACCATTGTTGTTATTGACTGTGTCCTAAATAAGTGTTCTATCAGATTTCACATGATTATGGTTATATGGTCTTCTATGGTTATTCCTAGCCTTTGGGTACTTCTTTATCACCTACTATCAGGTTATATGACACAAAGCTAACAACTAAGGTTTTTAGCTATTTTTTGCAATAGATGTAGAGTTGAATAATATGAAGACATCTTTAGGGAGTAACTTTTTTTTCTATTAGCTTCCATTATTTCTGAAATGTAGTTTTCTGAAACAAGTAGAGTTAGTTATTTTGAATTTATACACCATCTTCCTCTAGCATCAAGGCCATAAATGAAGGAATCTCACCTCAGTATATCAGGAGGAAAACAAAAAGGGTCAATTTCATAATTTTCAGTGCCTTAAGAGTGCAATTGATGTGAATGTTGTAGGAAGAGTGTACTCCAGTCCATGGTACTAGAAAATCCTTGTACCCTAGTGTGCTGAAGTTCCTCCCAGCCCTAAAAAACTGTTGTCCCCATTCAGTCTCTTTCAGCAGTTTAAAAACCTCATGAAGGAAAAGTCAATGTTTGGAGCGAAGGAGTAAATAAAAAAGAGAGGACATTTGAGCAGACACTACAGGCAAGAGGTAATCACTGAAAGATGGTCAAAGAAAACAAATTCAGTTATTTTGAAATCATATTTAAATAATTGTAATGAGCCAGAACTTTTTCTTCTGATTTGGGACATGGCCAGAGGAAGGAGAATACATTCTGTATGTTCATTTGTCCCTTCCCTTGATGTTCTTTTGTACTACCTCACATTCAAGAGAGTCTCCACAGTCGAGTCCAATTTAGTGTAACTTACTTAAATCATAATTACATGTACTAAAAACCCTGAGCTTCTCTGAAGACTGAACTCTCTATCTCTCCAAGTTCTGAGAGGACACTGAGTAAAGAACCACCTTGTGAGTCACCATCACCTAAAACCTCGAGATTAGAGAAACCAGACAAGAAGGAGAAGCACCTGCACACCTGCAGTGAAAGAGACCAGGGAGAACAGGTGGCCGCTGTTATTCATATTTACGGGTTGTTTGGAAATACCACATTTAGCTATGCTAATACACTCCAAAATTTACAATGACTCAATGGGATAAAAGTTTATTCTCACCATTAAAATTTCAAATGGATATTCCTAATCTGCCAATAGCTCTTCTCCAATCAGTGACTCAGGAATTTGGGCTCTTTGCCTCACGTATCTCTACTATCTTCAAGTCCTAATTTCTAAGGGCATTGTGTTGTCTGCCTCAGTCCTGAAAGAGAAAGAACATGTTACATCAATGGAGGGTTTTGACATTCAGAACTGAATGTGGAGAATTCGGTCACATCACCACACCTAACTGCAAAAGAAACTGGGAAAGGTAGTCTCGCTCTGTGCCTAGGAAGAAGGGAATGTTGACTTGGTCAATTGTGAGCCATAGACCTCTTAGGAAAATTCTAATAAAAGCGATACTTTAAAATTCTAATTATCTCTTTGAGAAGCATTTTGCCTTTTAAAAATTATATAAAATATAAATGTATTTTTATATCTATAGATACATATATATACTATTTATGTATTTTTAATTCTCATAAATAGTCCATCTTGAAAGAGTCAACTTAAAAATTCATCATTGAATTAAAGAGGGCACATTCTGCGTGGAGCACTGGGTGTTACGCACAAACAATGAATCATGAAACACTACATCAAAAACTAATGATGTAATGTATGGTGATTAACATAACAATAAAAATTATTTAAAAAATTCATCATTGATCCCACCTGTACTTGAACTCAATAGTTGGATGACTCTATCAGAGATTGTTTATTCAGGCAGGTTTCACACACTAATTCTCTAGTAGGTCAATATACTGCTTGGTACAAAATAGAGTATAAAAGACCTGGCTCTCAAAACACACCATTTTGTTCATTTTCATTAGAACTTAACAGACATCAGCAGGAACCCCATTAGAGACTGTCCACATATGTATTTATACTGACCCTAAGATATATATAGTAGGAGCTAACTTGGGCAGAATTCTAGGTATTCAGAAATGTAAAGTGAATTGTTATTTTAATTAATGCTTAAAAGTAAATTGCATTAAGAGATTATACAAGATATCATGTCATAATAAAAAAAAAGTTTCCCATATTTGCACAGTATGTGCAATCTAAAAAAGTTCCTTCAGCAGGTTTTAATTTTGTATTCGTTTGTACCACTCAATAAATTTTCATGCAGGTGTTATGATACCAAGTATGCATGTACTACTTACTGGGAAAATGTGAATGATTTTTTGATCTGCTGTTATTACAACCTGCCTCATGAAGTGATTCTGGAAATATTCTTATCATCTTGCCATCCCCAATTTCACAGCTCTGGTACCCTTAATAAATTTATGGCTGAGGGAGACCTGCAGAATCAGAAAACTACCTCAGAATGACTCTGGCCTTGGTGAAAAGCTAAGTAGCCTAGGGAAGCTATTACTGAAAATGGCTTCTCCCCAGCTGGGATACATTTCAAATTTAAAGATTAAAGGCAGCTTCACCAACCCAAATCACACATGAGATTAGCGTATTAATGACCTGTCAACAATTACTCTAAAATTCCACTTCCTCTCTTCTTCAGGGAAAGAAATAAGTTGGGACACTCTTTCTTAATTGGCATATTCTTTAAGTATCTCTTCATGAAAGCCATTCAAATGGCTTCTGTGAAGCAAAGATCAGTAAGACCCGGCCCCTCGCTTAACAAACCAAACCATGTCTCTGTTGAGAGCCACAGGAAAGCAACTGGGGATAAAGACAACATCTTAGGTGGGAACGTGAGGAGATGGGCTGAGTTGTTGTTTCTTGCACTGTAGAGAAAGATGGGCGAGACTATGGACAAATAATAAGTAGAGATATATTTGCATACACTCTCCTGGGCTTTTAAAATTAGCTTCATTGGTATGTGCTTATTTTTTTTTAAAGGTTTATTTATTTATTTTAGAGAGGGAGAGTGAGGGGGGTGGGGGTTAGGGGAGGGACAGAGGGGAAGGGAGAGAATCTCAAGCAGGCTCCACACCCAGTGCATAGCCCGACATGGGACTCGATCTCAAGACCCTGAGATCATAACCTGAGCTGAAATCAAGTCAGATCTCAACCAACTGAGTGAGCCACCTAGGCACCCCTTTTGATATGTGCTTAGAAACAGGAGTGCAATTCAAAATATTTACCAACTAATGCACTTCGGGTATCAACTCAAGTTCTCAGTCTAAGCAACTGATCCAGCTCTACCACTCACACCCCCTTCTGCTGCACACACACACAAAACCTTTTCTCAAATACTGTAACTCCCTAACTTCTCTCTAATCTAATTGTCTCTATTTTTTTCCATAATGTGTATCCTTGTCTGAAATCGCATTCTTTTTTTCCTTCCCCACTAGATTATCAGCTTCATGAGATCAGGGTTTTATTATTACTGCTTTTGTTGTTGATTACTGTATCCTCCATGCCTAGAACAGTGTTTGGCACATAGTACACTCTCAATAAATACTATTGTATTTATGAATAATTAATAACCATAATTATCATCCAGTAAGGAGTTCATCTGTTTCAGTAGTAGGCACTTAATATGCATTCTCTCATTTAATATTCTTGTAGCCTGAATTGTCCTTACAAGTTTTTGGACAGAAATGGGGTGATATCAGCAATAGTAACTTAAATCCTGATACCTCCCCCAAACTGGTATTTCCACAGGGCGCCTCCCATTTGCTCACAAATTGGTCCTGATCTCAAATCATCTTGAAGCAAACTTTTCCAGTATTTTTGTTCCTCATGCCCCTTCTCCATCTGATTAACACCCACTGCCCCCTAAGCCATGGGACAATGCCTCCAACAACCACAGTTGTTCACCATGAACACACTCACCCTGGTGCCCCACTTCCTTCTCTGAGTCAAGAGTCCTCAAAGTCCCAGAGGGGTTCTGTGGCCCCTACAGGGGGAGGCGAACACCCTTTCTCTCAAGTGGTGTCTCACTGTAACCTGAACTCCAAGTAGTACCTTTTGTAGATGTTTGGCTCCAATCCCTGTCTGCTGTGACCAAGATCAAACCAAGGGACTGGGAAGGTGACAAAAAGCATGACCCCCACCCCCCCATCCAACTCATCTTTCTCTCTGTTTATGAGGCACCCCTGAAAATATCTTTTTTTCTACTTTTAAAAAAGCCAAGCCTCATCCATATGAGTCACTGATTTACCAGTTCCACAATCACAATATTCTGAATCCCACTCCAAGTTCTTTTCAAATACCTTAACACCCTATGTTACCACGATCAGGTAGGCATTACTATTCCCATTTTACAGAAATCAGCATTTGTCCAGTTAGAGTAACTTGCTTTAAAAAAAATCACAAAACTAGGAAGTGACAAAAGACAAAAATGGAACTCCATCTCAGAATTTTTCTTTAATCTTAGGTCTGTGCTCTGAAGGGCTAAAATAAACATTCTGAGCAGCATTACGGTCTACATGAAACATACCAATAGGGAAAGAAGGAAGCAAACTTATTCGTAGAGGGCTGAGGAAGCAGGAGTGCAAGGTTCATAATAAATATGGGGTGAGCTGTAAGTACTGCAACTGATTGGAGGTAGATTCTGATTTCAGCTTCCATCCCAGCCCTTCCTCAGTCTGCTGGGCAGTTAACAAGGCCAAGGGACAGACCCCTCCCTGCAGTGCTTTGGAAGGGACCTGCCACTGGGACCCTCCTCCAACTCTTGCCCTGGTTAAAACATTGGGTCTCATTGTCTAACCCCGAAAAGCTCTTCCACCTCATTATGCTGAGGATCTGAGAATAAAGCCTGAATGATTTCCTAAATTGTTGTTAACTCAGTTCTATAAATTGTGTGATCAGGTCCTTCGAAAGTGTAAAACTGATTAGTAATTAGTGAATAAAAGGGGATAAAGTAAAATTTGTGAAGCTGTTAACTTAAGCAGGATAAATAGTTAGACTTCACATCCCAGAGAGGCAGTCGCTCTCAGTCCCTATAAAAGTGGAGAAGGCTCTGAGTTATTACATCTATTTATACAATGTACAGCTTTACTTTAGAGTCCTAGCACAGTATTTGCAGTGATTACAAATGTTTTTAATTAATTTAGAAGCAACCTTTAATCATCTCCTCCATATTTCGGCCGGTAAAAGGTGGTCTCTGGGTTATAATTATTTTGGTCTTATAACTTTAAATTTCTCAAATTATGGGTAGCTTAACAGTTTCCTTAGAAATTAAATTAGATGAAGAAAAAAGTGTATAAAATAATAATTAAGCTTAACTCCAGCCCAGTTCTTCATAAGTCTCCCAAAATACCTTGCAAATGCTATATTTCAGGCAAATTTAGAAAGCTACTTGTACCAGTGTCAAGGGAAAATGCAAATTTGCATGCCTGAGGCAGAGACTGTGCCAGAATGCACGGGGGCTACAGAGAAATGTTAAGCATTAACAGATGCTAGATTGAACACATTAGCATAGAGACTCTGCCTTGTGTGTGGAGAAGAGAGGGAGGAATTGGAACTGGGACTTTTCCTAGTTACTATTCAGTGACTGCATCCCCATTACCCTTCTTCTTCCCCTGGCAACCCCTTCCCTGACCTCTGACTCACCTCCACCCACTTTTTTCTCTCCCTCCCCTTGCTGTCTGCTGGCTTCTCTCCACCCACAAAATATTACAAGGGCAGCTAACAGAGGGAGATGGTAAAGACATTCAAGTCCGCTTTCCTGCCTCAAACCCTGAGCAGAGCTCAGGACTGCCAAGCCAGTCCTGGGTATGGCTGAGCCTTAAAAATGGAAGGTGCAGATGGAAATAAGAATCAATATATGGGCAATACTTGTTTTATTTTTTAGCCCTCTCTTTTAAGGGATAGCCTTTCATTTTTGTTTCTAAAGATGGTCAGTGAGAATTCAGTTAAGGCTTTCTAATTCATTTGCCATGAATTCATATGAAAAACTAACATTTTTAGAGGTGGGATCTGGGATAAAATGTAACTGTCCTGTCAAATGCTATTCCTCCGAGTTTAAGATATCAAAGAAGATCCATGCCTCCTTTAGCAACCAACTGATAGGCTCAAATTATGGCCCTGAGAACAATGAAAGGGCCAGGCACTGGGTGTTGGATACATGATCTTATTTATTCCATACAGCAAAGATAGCTTCTTTTATGGGGGAGGAAGCTAGAGCCTAAAAAGGTTAAGTCATTTATTTAAGTCAGATAATCAGGTCCAGGACTAGGATTCGAACCTCGCCTGCCTAAACTCATTAGAGCTAAGCCATATCATCAAGAATCATCTGAAATTTCCTCTTCCCAACATCTCTGAATCACTTTCTTATTATCTTATTTACATCTAACACCCCAGAGTGAGCAGGTACCCCATTCCCACAGACCTCTCTCCCCTTCCTGCTCTTTCATCTAAGGTTGTCCTTGTCTGTTCTGTTTGGATGACCTACATGTGAGAGATGGAAGGAACCAGAAAGTGGCTTGCCCCAGATGAGGTGTCTCCTGAGACGAGTCTCTGACATAGTTCCAGAGCAGGATCCAGGGTTTCTATCGGAAGGCAAGTCCTTTCAGTTCCTTCATTTTAAACCAATCACCAAGCCAAAAAAAAAAGTAAATAAACACTTGCATTCAAGTGACCAGTGAGAAGAATGATCATCCAAACAGTTGGAGATGTACCCTGGTGGTCCAACAGCCATTTAACAGGAACAAGAAATAGGTGAGCCATGGGAATAGAGGAGAAAATAAGATCTGACTGATGACCTCTACACCAGAGACATGGAGTTGACTTTTAGGAGTTACAGTGGTGAAGGTAGATGGCTTCATGAAGACAAGGGACCCCAGAGCAGCTTCCCTATGTCCCCTCTACCTTCTCCTCTCTGTAGCTCTTCCTACCAATGCCCAGGCAGTGGGAGCAACTATAGAGGATGCTATAGCCCCAAGGCACAGAGATCCCATTGTATTTATACCCACTCCACCAGGTGTGACACAAGGAAAACACGGTTCATGCCTGCTGGGGACCGAATATGTCCCTTTCAAATTCCTATGTTGAAGCCCTAAACCCCAAAGTGATGGTATCTGGATGTCGGGCCTTTGGAGGGTACTTAAGTTTAGATGAGGTCATAAAGGTGGATCCCCCACAATGGGATAAGTATTCTTATAAGAAAAGGAAGAGGCCAGAACTCCACCATGTGAGAATACAACAAGATGCTCTCTTCAAACCAGCAAGAGGGTTCTCACTAGACCCTGAATCTACCAGCACCTTGATCTTAGATTTTCCTGCCTCCACACCTGTGAGAAAGAAATTTTTGTTGTTGGGGCGGAGCAAGATGGCGGAGGAGTAGGAGACCTGGATTTCGTCTGGTCTCAGGAATTCAGCTGAATAGGGATCAAACCATTCTGAACACCTACAAACTCAACAGGACATCAAAGAAGAGAGTAGCAACAACTCTCTGAACTGAGAAGCGACCACTTACTGGAAGGTAGGACGTGCGGAGAAGTGAATCCGAGGCGATATTCGGGAGGATAGATGGTGGGGGAGGGGGCCTCCGTCGGCCGCTTCTGGCAAGTGCTAGAGCCGCGGAGCACAAAATCGGAACTTTTAGAAGTCGGCTCCGCTGAGGGACGTCGCCCTCACGGGACAGTGTGGTCTCAGGACCCTCGGGGTCACAGAAAAACCAGGGGTACCTGAGTGCAGCAGAGCTCCCAGGTATCGGAGCGGGGAAGCCAGCTTCAGAGACGGATCCGAGGCGCGGGCTCTCAGCTCAGGGTTGCCATAAACTGTGATCCGCGGCCCAGTTGGGCCACTGCTCCTCCAGCAGGAACACAACAAGCGGCAGAGCCAGGGAGACTCCCCTCCCTCCCCCAGGAGGAGCGGCGCGGGAGCGCACCGCAGGGATCTGCTGGGTTTGGAGACTCCACACGGGGTCGGGTGCCAGAGATAGAAACGCTCAGTCACAGGCCAGGTGAGCACGGAGTGCGGCCGGAGACCGGGGAGACGGGAGTGACTGCTTTTCTCTGGGGGCGCACTGAGGAGCGGGGCCCCCAAGTTCTCAGCTCCTCTGGGTGGAGATTGGGAGGCCACCATTTTCACCGTGGTCCTCCAAGGCTGTACTGAGAGCTTGCAGGGAACAAAAATCTCCTGAGAGCAAACCCGAGCAGCTTGCTTAGCCTGGACCGACAAGGGCGGGGCAATTCCGCCTCCAGCAAAGACATTTGGGAACCACGGCAACAAGCCCTTCCCCCAGAAGAGCAGCACAGCAGCCAGCAAGCCAAGACCAAGTTTACCGATCAATGAGAACGGCAAAAATCCAGTGCTAGGGGAATACTGCACATAGAATTCATGGCTTTTTTTTACCATGATTCATTAGTTTTTCAAAGTTAATTTTTTAACTGTTTTTTTTAAATTTTTCTTTTTCCCTTTTTCAACCAACATCTTATCAATCCCTTTTTTAAAAAAAACATTTTTTATTTTTCATTTTTAGAGTCATATTTTATCCCTTCATAGTAGTTACCCTTATTTTTGGCATATATATATAAGTTGTTCTCTCTTTAAAATTTTAAGATACAGTTTCTTCTAACAGATCAAAATATACCCTAAATCACTAGTGTATGGCTTTGTTCTAGTCTCCTGCCTGATCACATTCTCTCCCTTTTTTTTCTTTTTCTTTTTAAATCTTCTTTCTTTTTTCAAACAACTTCTTATCTTATCATTCCTTTTATAAAATCTTTTATAATTTTCATCTTTACAGTCATCTTCCATCCCTTCATTGTATCAATCCTTATTTTGTACATATATAAGTCTTTCTTCTTTAAAATTTTAGGAGGCACTTTTTTCTAACAGACCAAAATACGCCCATAATCTAGTGTGTGGCACTGATCTATGCACTAGCCTGATCATATTTGATCATATTCTGTTTTTTTTTTGTATTGTTCGGTTTTTGTTTTTATCTTTTTCTTTCTGTTTTTTTTTTTTCTTTCTCTTTCTTTTTTCTTTCTTTCCCTTTCTTTTCCCCTGGTTTCAGGTCTTTTCTGATTTGTATAGAGTATATTTGCTGGGGACGTTGTTAACCTGTTAGCATTTTGTTCTCTCATTCATCTATTCTCCTCTGGACAAAATGACAAGATGAAAAAAATCACCTCAGCAAAAAGAACAAGAGGTAGTACCATCAGCCAGGGACCTACTCAATACGGACGTTAGTACAATGTCGGACCTAGAGTTCAGAATCATGACTTTAAAGAAACTAGCTGGGCTTGAAAAAAGCGTGGAAGTTATTAGAGAAACCCTTTCTGGAGAAATAAAAGAACTAAAATCTAACCAAGTTGAAATCAAAAAGGCTATTAATGAGGTGCAATCAAAAATGGGGTCACTAACTGCTAGGATAAATGAGGGAGAAGAGAGAATCAGCGATATATAAGACCAAATGATGGAAAATAAAGAGGCTGAGAAAGAGAGGGAAACAACTACAGGATCACGAGGGCAGAATTCGAGAGATAAGCAATACGATAAGATGAAACAACATTAGAATAATTGGGATCCCAGAAGAAGAAGAAAGAGAGAGAGGGACAGAAGGTATATTGGAGCAAATAATAGCAGAGAACTTCCCTAATGTGAGGAAAGAAACAGGCATCAAAACCCAGGAGGCACAGAGAACCCCTCTCAAAATCAATAAAAATAGGTCAACACCCCGACATCTAATAGTAAAACTTATGAGTCTCAGAGACAAAGAGAAAATCCTGAAAGCAGCTCGGGAGAAGAGATATGTAACCTATAATGGTAGAAATATTAGATTGGCAACAGACCTATCCACAGAGACCTGGCAGGCTAGAAAGGACTGGCATGAGATCTTCAGAGCACTAAACGAGAAAAATATGCAGCCAAGAATACTATATCCAGCTAGGCTGTCATTGAAAATAGAAGGAGAGATAAAAATCTTCCAGGACAAACAAAAACTAAAGGAATTTGCAAACACGAAACCAGCCCTCCAAGAAATATTGAAAGGGGTCCTCTAAGCAAAGAGAGAGCCTAAAAGCAGCATAGATCAGAAAGGAACACAGACAATATACAGTAACAGTCACCTACAGACAATACAATAGCACTAAATTCATACCTTTCAATAGTTACTCTGAATGTAAATGGGCTAAATGCCTCAATCAAAAGACACAGGCTATCAGATTGGATTAAAAAACAAGACCCATCCATATGCTGTCTGCAGGAGACTCATTTTAGACCCAAAGACACCCCCAGATTGAAAGTGAGGGGGTGGAAAACCATTTAGCATGCTAATGGACACCAAAAGAAAGCTGGGGTGGCAATCCTTATATCAGACAAATTAGATTTTAAAACAAAGAATGTAAAAAGAGATGAAGAAGGACACTATATCCTACTTCAAGTGTCTATCCAACAAAAAGATCTAACAATCGTAAATAACTATGCCCCTAACATAGGAGCAGCCAATTTTATAAGGCAATTAATAACAAAAGTGAAGAAACACATTGACAACAATACAATAATAGTGGGGGACTTTAACACCCCTCTGAATGAAATGGACAGATCATCTAAGCAAGAGATCAACAAGGAAATAAAGGCTTTAAATGACACACTGGACCAAATGGACTTCACAGACATATTCAGAACATTCCATCCCAAAGCAACAGAATACACATTCTTCTCTAGTGCCCATGGAACATTCTCCAGATTTGATCACATCCTAGGTCACAAATCAGGTCTCAACCGGTACCAAAAGATTGGGATTATTCCCTGCATATTTTCAGACCACAATGCTTTGAAACTAGAACTCAATCACAAGAGGAAAGTCGGAAAGAACTCAAATACATGGAGGCTAAAGAGCATCCTACTAAAGAATGAATGGGTCAACCAGGAAATAAAAGAAGAATTTAAAAAATTCATGGAAACCAATGAAAATGAAAACACAACTGTTCAAAATCTTTGGGATACAGTAAAGGCGGTCCTGAGAGGAGAGTATATAGCAATACAAGCCTTTCTCAAGAAACAAGAAAGGTCTCAAATACACAACCTAACCCTACACCTAAAGGAGCTGGAGAAAGAACAGCAAATAAAGCCTAAACCCAGCAGAAGAAGAGAAATAATAAAGATCAGAGCAGAAATCAATGAACTAGAAACCAAAAGAACAGTAGAACAGATCAACAAAACTAGGAGCTGGTTCTTTGAAAGAATTAACAAGATTGATAAACCCCTGGCCAGACTTATCAAAAAGAAAAGAGAAATGACCCAAATCAACAAAATCATGAATGAAAGAGGAGAAATCACAACCAACACCAAAGAAATACAAACAATTTTAAGAACATATTATGAGCAACTCTATGCCAGCAAATTAGATAACCTGGAAGAAATGGGTGCATTCCTAGAGATGTATCAACTACCAAAATTGAACCAGGAAGAAATAGAAAACCTGAACAGACCTATAACCACTAAGGAAATTGAAGCAGTCATCAAAAATCTCCCAACAAACAAAAGCCCAGGGCCAGATGGCTTCCCAGGGGAATTCTATCAGACATTTAAAGAATTAATACCTATTCTCCTGAAACTGTTCCAAAAAATAGAAATGGAAGGAAAACTTCCAAACTCATTTTATGAGGCCACCATTACCTTGATCCCCAAACCAGACAAAGACCCCATCAAAAAGGAGAATTACAGACCAATATCCTTGATGAACATGGATGCAAAAATTCTCACCAAAATACTAGCCAATAGGATCCAACAGTACATTGAAAGGATTATTCACCATGACCAGGTGGGATTTATCCCTGGGCTGCAAGGTTGGTTCAACATCCGCAAATCAACCAACGTGATAAAATACATTAACAAAAGAAAGAACAACAATCATATGATCCTCTCAATAGATGCAGAAAAAGCATTTGACAAAGTACAGCATCCTTTCTCGATCAAAACTCTTCAGAGTATACGGATAGAGGGTACATACCTCAATATCATAAAAGCCATCTATGAAAAACCTACAGCGAATATCATTCTCAATGGGGAAAAGCTGAGAGCTTTTCCCCTAAGGTCAGGAATGCGGCAGGGATGTCCACTATCACCACTGCTATTCAACATGGTATTAGAAGTCCTAGCCACAGCAATCAGACAACAAAAAGAAATCAAAGGCATCCAAATCGGCAAAGAGGAAGTCAAACTCTCACTCTTTGCAGATGATATGATACTGTATGTGGAAAACCCAAAATACTCCACCCCAAAACTGCTAGAACTCATACAGGAATTCAGTAAAGTAGCAGGATATAAAATCAATGCACAGAAATCAGTGGCATTCTTATACACCAACAACAAGACAGAAGAGAGACAAATCAAGGAGTTGATCCCATTTACAATTGCACCCAAAACCATAAGATACCTAGGAATAAATTTAACCAAAGAGGCAAAGGATCTGTACTCATTAAACTATAAAATACTCATGAAAGAAATTGAAGAAGACACAAAGAAATGGAAAAACGTTCCATGCTCATGGATTGGAAGAACAAACATTGTGAAAATGTCAATGCTACCTAGAGCAATCTACACGTTCAGTGCAATCCCCATCAAAATACCATCCACCTTTTTCAAAGAAATGGAACAAATAATCCTAAAATTTGTATGGAACCAGAAGAGACCCCGAATAGCCAGAGGAATCTTGAAAAAGAAAAGCAAAGCTGGCGGCATCACAATGCCGCTCTATTACAATAGATGCCAGCTCTTTTACAAAGCTGTCATCATCAAGACGGTATGGTACTGGCACAAAAACAGACACATTGATCAATGGAACAGAATAGAGAGCCCAGAAATGGACCCTCAACTCTATGGTCAACTAATCTTCGACAAAGCAGGAAAGAATGTCCAATGGAAAAAAGACAGTCTCTTCAACAAATGGTGTTGGGAGAATTGGACAGCCACATGCAGAAGAATGAAACTGGACCATTTCCTTACACCACACACAAAAATAGACTCCAAATGGTTGAAAGACCTAAACATGAGACAGGTGTCCATCAAAATCCTAAAGGAGAACACAGGCAGCGACCTCTTCGACCTCAGCTGCAGCAACTTCTTCCTAGAAACATCGCCAAAGGCAAGGGAAGCAAGGGCAAAAATGAACAATTGGGATTTCATCAAGATAAAAACCTTTTGCACAGCAAAAGAAACAGTCAACAAAACCAAACGACAACCGACAGAATGGGAGAAAATATTTGCAAATGACATATCAGATGAAGGGCTAGTATCCAAAATCTATAAAGAACTTCTCAAATTCAACACCCAAAGAACAAATAATCCAATCAAGAAATGGGCAGAAGACATGAACAGACATTTTTCCAAAGAAGACATCCAGATGGCCAACAGACACATGAAAAAGTGCTCAACATTGCTCAGCATCAGGGAAATCCAAATCAAAACCTCCATGAGATACCACCTCACACCAGTCAGAATGGCTAAAATTAACAAGTCAGGAAATGACAGATGTTGGCGGGGATGAGGAGAAAGGGGAACCCTCCTACACTGTTGGTGGGAATGTAAGCTGGTGCAACCACTCCGGAAAACAGTATGGAGGTTCCTCAAACAGTTGAAAATAGAGCTACCATACATCCAGCAATTGCACTACTGGGTATTTACCCCAAAGATACAAATGTAGGGATCCAAAGGGGTACGTGCACCCCAATGTTTATAGCAGCAATGTCCACAATAGCCAAACTGTGGAAAGAGCCAAGATGTCCATCGACAGATGAATGGATAAAGAAGATGTGGTGTATATACACAATGGAATATTATGCAGCCATAAAAAGGAATGAGATCTTGCCATTTGCAACAATGTGGATGGAACTGGAAGGTGTTATGCTGAGTGAAATAAGTCAATCAGAGAAAGACATTTATCATATGACCTCACTGATATGAAGAATTCTTAATCTCAGGAAACAAACTGAGTGTTGCTGGAGTGGTGGGGTGTGGGAGGGATGGGGTGGCTCGGTGATAGACATTGGGGAAGGTATGTGCTATGGTGAGCGCTGTGAATTGTGTAAGTCTGTTGAATCACAGATCTGTACTTCTGAAACAAACAATGCAACATATGTTAAGAAAAAAGAAAAAGAAGAAGATAGCAGGAGGGGAAGAATGAAGGGGAGTAAGTCGGAGGGGGAGACGAACCATGAGAGACGATGGACTCTGAAAAACAAACTGAGGGTTCTAGAGGGGAGGGCGTGGGGGGATGGGTTAGCCTGGTGATGGGTATTAAATAGGGCACATTCTGCATGGAGCACTGAGTGTTATGCACAAACAATGAATCATGGAACACTACATCAAAAACAAATGATGTAATGTATGGTGATTAACATAACAATAAAAAATTTAGAAAAAAAGAAATTTTTGTTGTTTCAGCTGCCAAATCTGAGGTATTTTGTTATAGCAGCTGAGTGTCCTAAGATAATGCCCAAAGTCTTTGGTAAGGACCAGTTAGTTTCAAGCACAAATGCTGTGGATACTTAGAGACGTACTGACCCAGAAATCCCGGTAGGATAGGGTTAACACAAGAAAATACTTTATGCATGGGGAAGAAGACAGAGTTGGAGGGAAGCATTTTAGAAAGAAACTCTGAGTGAACTGAGTTCTTGGTATCCCTGGATTGTAACAGGAAAAAGTAATCTTAATACTGGGAGAGCAGAAATCCTTGGGGTTGAGAACCATTCCTAGCCTGGGGCCCTACCCACAATAGGCAATGGGGGCATCAGACTGCAGGACCACCAGGCCACCAATGAATCTGCGAACACAGTAGTGGGCAGACTTTCCCATGTTGTTTCTTCCCTGTGATAGGAACCAAATCTGGCACCTTAGATTGAGAAGCCCCAACGTCCATGGAGTTATCAAAGGAGCGAAGACCTCACTGAAGGGAAGAAAACTATTTTGCAGTTGCATTCTGAGCCAGCATCGTTTACATTGGCTATCAAACCATGAATAATGATTCATGTTGTTCTCCAGACTACGAAGCTCACCCACACCTACCCAGGACTATCTTCGAGTTTCCAGGCTAGGATTCTAGGGTCCCATCTGCAAATTTGTCTTCTTTTATGGCAGTCAAAACATTACAGATACAGCAGGGTCTGCTTCAGAGATGCTTGATGATAAGTGTACTCTATTTCTTTCCCCCCAACTTCTGACAAGGCATTCACAGGCAGAAAGTTTGTCCTTTACTGACCATGATGTCTATTTTTTTTCCCTTCCTTGAACTCAAGAGATTGAGCCAGCCCTTTGTTTCCCACTGGATGAATTCCCTGAGAACCTCACCTGGGCTTCCCCAAAATTCACGTTGCCCACAGGGGACTTACATCAGTACTGCAGCCCGCATTCCAGGGCTATACACAGAGCATCTCACAGAACATAAGGCTGAACAAAAGCCACAGTTACACACTTTATGTAAAGCCCATAAAGATAAAGCAGTTTTACACTGGCTAATAGTAAGTCACTTGATTTGTTAGCTTAGAACTCATACAAGGAAAGGTCTAGGTACCAAGAGATCCCTGAGAACACATGCCTCCCTCTTGGAAATGGTCAAGTCCCACTTTCCAGAGGAAGCTCTGCAACTCAATAATTGTATTTCTTTGAGCCAGTTACCTTCACTGTTTTCTTCTGTAACATGGGAATAATAGGAAAATAAATAAATAAATAAATAAATAAATAAATAAATAGGGAATCATCATCAAAGTATTTTTTTTTTGCAGTTTTATACCTTTATTTGACAATCAGCAATTAGTTATCATCCACATTAACTGTCTGTAGATTTTTGAAAGTGGTGACAGGTACATAGGTAACCAGTGTGTAGAGCTTGTTTGGTGAATCTTCATCCTCATTACGTTTTCTGGACAACTGCACACGGATATGGTATGGAACATTCCTTATTCCTTTGGCCCAGACAGCTTTGTTGAGCCTGGGCAATGTGCACATCTGGAGTTCCCATCTCCTTCATGGCAAATTTCTGGATCTCTCTGAGTGCCCGAGGGGCACCTTCTTGAAACCCACTCCATGGATGCGCTTGTGAATGTTGATGGTGTATTCTCTGGTCACTACCTTGTTGATGGCAGAATGGCCCTTCTTCTTCTTGCCACCCTTCTTCGTGGGAGCCATTCTGCCGGGCCCTGGTTGGAAAGGAAGAACCCATCATCAAAGTATTTTAATTTCATTTTTTTGAAGTATTTTTAAATGTCACAACATTTTTTTTTTTTTTTAGGATTGTTCAGAAGAGTGAATGAAATGATACACATAAAGCACTGGTCACAGTATCCAGCATGTAATGAAGACTCAACCAATCCCACTGATGAAGACAGACTAAGGGGCCTACTCAAGACCCCACGACAGGTACGCAGGTGGGCAGAGAGAAAGGAGGGCCCGAGGGGCATGTTGTCTAGTCTCCTGGTGAGGCACAGGCCCTCTGTGATGCTGGCTCACAGGTGGGAAAGGTGCAGATAGATGAGGATAAGGAGGCAAAAACCAGAGCAAAGACACCTGGCCTTTCGATTGCCTCCTCTCCTTCACTGGAGAAGAATAAACACAGCACCTGAAACTATGGCAGTGACACAGGCAGAGGTCCCTTTATTTAAAAGTTAACAATAGGGAAAAGATCCCTTTCTGAATTTTGCTTATTAGCCAAAATAAAAATAACCCAGCTATGCCACAGCTAAATTTGGATTTCTTTCTCTATCCTCTCATCCTCTCTCTCTCTCTCTCTCTCTCATTTACCCAATCTCTATCCATCCTTGAGCTCCACCTTCAAAATTCCATGAGAAATTGAACTTCTACTTTAAAATTGAATTTTGCCATTGCTTGGAAAGACAAACAGCTGGTGTGAGCACTGGTGGACACAGGAGGGAAGGACGTCCCTAGATAGGGGTTCTGGGACCTGCTCTGACTTGGTGCTCCTTGGCCAAGCCCCCCAGCATGCTGCCTTTTTTTAGTTCCTTCAGTTAAGATTTTATGTATGTGAGGGGCGCCTGGGTGGCTCAGTTGGTTAAGCAACTGTCTTCGGCTCAGGTCATGATCCTGGAGTCCCGGGACCGAGTCTCGCATCGGTCTCGGGGCTCAGCCGGGAGTCTGCTTCTCCCTCTGACCCTCCCCCCTCTGATGTGCTCTCTCATTCTCTCTCTCAAATAAATAAATAAATAAAATCTTTAAAAAAAAGATTCTATGTATGTGATTCTTCTATTATCACTCGTAGCCCGCAGATCAATGCCCCATGTAAACAAATAACAGGCAATCAGGACGAGGGTGTGCTGCCGCTGATAAGGTGCTTTTGTGCAATTCAGGAGAAAGCACATGCTGAGGTTGATGCAGCCTCACGCCAGGGCCCGTGGGTGAGCTTGCAGAGCATCAACCAGATTTCAGCTCCCACCTGCTCTCTCTGCCCCAGGCACCTTTCGCAAAGCAAAAAAAAAAAAAAAAGAATCACCCTACATATCAGTCCTCCTGCTCAGTAAATATTTCTTAGTGTGATGTGCACCTCCTATCTTTTTTAACTGTTTATGTGGCAAGGAGGCTGTGTAGGCTGTGACTTATAGCCAGCATTTCAGTGAACTCTTGAGTGGAGTGGGGGTAACGACTTCAGAATTTCAACTCTAAGCTCAGTTAGGTACAGCAGCAATAGAGGGCAGATAACATAATGGTAAAAGTTCATTTTTCTTGAAGATTTACTAACATGCTTGTTGAAAGCTCTCTGTGTACTATCACACTGACTACGCCCAACAATCTATGAGGTACATTTCAATTTACAAGTGAAAAAAACATTAAGGGAAAGAAGTTTGTTAACTTGAAACTGTTGGAGCAAGGACCTGAACTCATGGTTGGTCTGTTATTTCCCAAATTTCTAGATCAGAAGAATGTGAGATATTTCAGCCTTCCCGATGCACAGGTACAGCATTAAACACCATGAAATCATCTGGTGAGACTGTCATTCTCTTTTCAGTCTTCCCTCCATCCTTCCGACTGTGACTCAGTATAGTGCTGGCATGCCTTTAACACACACCCTTGCTAATCTCCCTCTTTCAATCAAAAGAAAACAGGTCTCAGGCTCAGTGCCTTCAATACACAACAGTATCTAGATGAAATTTATACAACTTTAATCATAGTATCTTCTATTTATGGCAAATGATATTTGTTCTCCATTGTCCACCTATCATACCAAATTTCCATTTTAAATAAAATCAAGAAAGTTGTAAAAACAAAATATTAAGCAAATAACAATGGGGTACAGTCACTGGGAGAGAAATCTTTAGAGTGGTAGTCAGAGCTGCTCAAATATAGAAAAAATCAGGGAGGTGTTGAGCCAACAACTAAGGATTCAGAAACAGTGCTGAATATCACTAAGCTACTCGCATGGACTTTGGTGTCAAAAAGTACACCAGCTTTCATCTCAGTTTTGCTGATTACTGGCTGTGAGGTCTTAGAAAATCATTCAGCCTCTCTAAGCCTGTTTTATCATCTAAAAAACAAAATATAACAATTCTTTTTTTTTTTTTTTGCGAGAGAGAGAGAGAGAGTAAGTGAGCACAAGCTGGGGAGAGGCAGAAGGAAAGGGAGAAGCAGACTCCCTGCTGAGCAGGGAGCTCGATGTGGACTCCATCCCAGGATCCTGGGATCATGACCTGAGCTGAAGGCAGACACTTACCTGGCTGAGCCACCCAGGTGCCTCAAAACAAAACAATTCTTAATACCTACTTTAACTTATAAAGCATCAGCAACCTATACATAGAGATGTTCTAGGTGGGCTCAGAGTCTCACTAGAGTGGGTAGGTTCTGATTTACATGATCATTTAGGGGTCAAGAATATCCCCTATTCTTGTAGTTTAACTCTCCCCAGGACATTATTTTGTCTTTAAGTTCAAAGTTAGGTTATGGGTATATTCATATTCTAGCTGGCAGGAAGGGGAAAGACAGGAAGTCCAGTATAAGCCTCAAATTCTGAAGGAAGAACCATGGAGAGATGATTTAAGGAGAATCAAATCCCTTCCCCTTGTTGGGAGGGGCTAAATCAGGAGTTAGGTGAGGAAGACACCCTAAGATCCTCGGCCAGAGGGTGGGCTACAGTAGTATAAATCTGGCATCTTCAAATGATGCCTTAAGACCATATTGTCCTGTGTTTCCCCTATAAGCAAGCAACCAAGGATGAAGTCTAGTAGTCACTGCCATGCCATAATGCAGGAGATTTCCCCATGATCACATTTTTTCCTGCCACATATAACCAGAGGGAAAATGCCAGATAATTAAATATATCACTCTAGGCCTGAGGGTAGGAAATTAGACTAATAAGCATTCCATTCTACTTATTTTTTCTTTGTTCACCTAATGCAGTTAAGAGCTTCATGTTCTTTTTAATAGTCTGGTATCTGTTTTTAAGTCCCATGAGTGTACTTTCTTCAAATTCAGGGATTGTTTTGGAATGTTTACTTAATTCACATTGGACTGGAATATTGTCAAGCACCCTTGGCATTTATGATGCACTTATTTTTTTCCTAATATACCCTTTGCAGTACAACTTAATAGTAAGTCCATTAGGAAAAAATTATTTGCAGAAAACATTTTAGCAATTTCTTATGTGAAACTGTCAGGGTTTTTTGTTTGTTTTGGCTTCCATTGTCAATAAAACAAGTTGTAAATAACTTTCTAGGCAAAATGTTTGTCCATGACTAATCATGAAATTATTTTACAAATTGAATGAATGTCAATAATGATACTAGGGAGAGAGAGCAGCTACATAAATTGAATGAAATGTTAAAGTGTTATCAAAATATTATGATGATAACTATCCATACTTAGTCAAGTTGGCGCATTAGTTACCTAGAAGAGTATGGGAAATTAGACATAATTGATCCCAATTATGTATGCTGTATGCTGGGCTCTGCTGCTGGGTGGGGTGGTAAACTGGGCTCTGAGGCTGCTCAGGGTCACTGTTCAAACTCCCTGGTTATCTGAGACCAGAGGTTATGCTCAACAGTTGGGCAGAGTTGTTGGCCTGTCTCCCTGCCCAAGCAGGACAAAGGATAAGATCTTCAGCTGCTGGGCATCTGTGGCCATGCTTCCCAGTGGGGCAGGACTGAAGGTCATGCTGAACCGTTGTCTTGGACTGCAAGTTTGCTTCCCTACTTGGTTAGGCCATAGGATGTGCTCCACACCTGGTATGGCCCACTGGCTGGAGATCCAAATTAGGCAGAACTGCTAACTGAGTCCCTAGCCAGACAGGGTCACCAGCTCAGCTCTATAGAGGGGCTGCTATCTGGGATCTCTGCCTGGGCACTGCTACAAACAGGAACATGGTCCACAAAGATCTAAGCTCTGGTTGCTCTAAGCCCTGCCCCCTTTTCCCTCTCTATCTGGTCTCCACTTTTGAGCTCTGCAGATTCCCCCAGTGATCCCATGAGGTAAAAACTTAATAAGCCTCCCAGGAAGCATTCCACAGTGATGGGAACACCTGATAACCACCTTGGGTTCTATTTTACTCACTGGAGAAATTGTGGGCCCAGGGGGTACTTCTCATTTGGCACTGTGCTGGTCCAGGGGAGGGGTAATGCAGTCAAAGTGGAACCACTCCTGTTAGCCTTCTAATACAGTCCTTCTTGGTCTCTGTGGTCCAGGGGATTATTCAGCTTCACCCTTGGGTTCTGGGATTTTCACAGTAGAGTCTTGGCTAGGGATAGTTGCTAGTTGGTCTTCTTGTGATGGGGACTGAGTCAAGAACAACCCATGTCATCCTCTTGATGATGTCAACCCACTCAAATTTGATTTTTTTAAATATTAATATATACATTAAAGAAGTTCAATGAACTCCAAAGAGGATGAACTTAAAGAGATCCACACCTAGACAAACCAAATCAAACTGCCAAAAACCAAAGAATCTTACAAGTAACAAAAGAGAAGTGACTCATCATATACAAGGAATCCTCACTAAGATTAACAGCTAATTTGTCATCAGAAACCATGGAGGCAAAAGGCAGTGGGATGAACTATTCAAAGTGCTGAGACACATTGTCAATCAATAATTCTGTATCCAGCAAAATTATTCTTTAAAATGAAGAAGAAATTAAGGCACTCCTTGATAAAAACAGAGGTAATTTTTCACTAGCAGATCAGCCCTATGAAAATACTAAAGAAAGTCCTTCAGGCTGAGTGAGGAGATACTAGATAGTGAATCCACATGAAAAAATAAAGAGCATTGATAAAAGGAACTTACAGGTAAATGTGAGACAGTATAAATGCATATTTTGTTGGCTCCTCTTTTTTCCCTCTATATGATTTAAAAGATAACTGCATAAGACAATAGTTGTATATTTGTGTTGGTAGGCATACCATGTATAAAGATGTAATATGTACACCAGTAATAGCACGAAGGAAGCAGAAGTTTGGAGCTATACAGGAGCCAAGTTTTTGTGCACTAGAAAATTAAGTTGTTATAAATCTGAACTAGGTTATTGAAACTAACAATTTCAATTATAATCATCAGGGAAGGATTGAGAAAATACTTCAAAAAATATAGTAAAAGAAATGACAAAGGAATTAAAATGGCACACTAAATATCTGTTTAGTACAGAAGAAATCAGTAATAGAGCAAAAAAGGTGGGGAAAAGGCATAAGACATAGAAAACAAATGAATTAGAATCCGACAGATATGTGTTATATCTCACCTCTGCACCAGCTAGAAATTTCTTTGGGAAAACTTCCTTACTCTGTGTTCCTCAGTTCCTCGTGTCCTATATATAGCATAGGAACAATAACATCTACCTTGCCAGCTTGCTGTGAGAAATAAGGAAGGTGAAATATACAAAACACTGAATTTGACATTTGGTAGACTCTCAATAATTAGTCACAATAATCATCATAATAGATAACACATAAATTCTGAGAGGTCTTAACTTTTGAAAAGTAAAACTTATATTCAAATATATTTTAAAAAACACTAGATGTGTAAGACTGTTGAATCACAGACCTGTACCTCTGAAATAAATAATACATTATATGGTAAAAAAAAAAAAAAAGAAGATAGTAGGAAGGGTAAAATGAAGGGGGGGAAATCGGAGGGGGAGATGAACCATGAGAGACTATGGACTCTGAAAAACAAACCGAGGGTTCTAGAGGGAAGGGGGTTAGGGGGATGGGTTAGCCTGGTGATGGGTATTAAAGAGGGCATGTTCTGCATGGAGCACTGGGTGTTATGCACAAACAATGAATCATGGAACACTACATCAAAAACTAATGATGTAATGTATGGTGATTAACATAACATAACAAAATTAAAAAAAAAACGGTGGATGCAATATATAGAATATACACAGAAAAAAATCTTTACATTTTAAGTATCAAAATATTAATTTAATCTTGGAAGATTTTTATTTTAATAAAACAGCATAAAAGATTATGCAAAGAAGCATTATCCATATTTCTAAAGTGCTAATTTATTAGAAATTGACTTTTGTTAGATAAGAATGTATTGAGACTAAATTAAAAGATGTTTTCCACATGAATTCAATATTTTTAGCAAACAAGCATGATCTGCTTAAAACTATTTTGAGGATAACACTGTGGTGAAAAACAATACCAAAAGAATCACTTTTCTATTTAAAAGCATATGAAACCAAACAACTGTTTTTGGGACTTGATCTTGCTGGTTTACATGCTAAAAAGAAGTACTTCTCATGGTTCTTTCACGTGAGATAAAGTTAGTGAAAAATCTGGCGAAGCAAGGATGAGCATAAGTTGACATATTTGAACAGTTTTGCTGGCATATGTCAGAATCTTTAAAAAAATTGTTGGGGAGGCTGGATCTTCTGGGAATTAAAGACACCCATGAAACAGGAAAAGAGTACTAGATTCGGTATCAGGGAAGAGGGGTCACATCCCAGGCCCTGAACACTCTCTAACCAGAAGATCTGAGCAAGTTAACTCCTCTATTTCTCAATCTCTCCTTTTCTAAAATGAGAGTTTTACTTGGTGGACTACATGATCCTTCTCCATCCTAATACGGTATGGTTCTGCATAATATTTCCTCTTCTGGAAGAAAAATGCCAAGGCTAAATACAGGCATCTTCTCTTTAAGTATTACTAATAAGGTAGCCATGAATTCCAGAGTTTGGGTCAATTTTTCCTTAACAGGTGACTGGCAATTATATGGTACTTCTCTCTCCAGCTCATTTTTCTTCTTCTTTTCTGTTGTGGTTCTTTCTGTCATTAAAAAAAAAAAAAAAAAAGTCACAGGAATTCATGCTATAAGACTCTTATATACCTAAAACCAGAGGGATATTAGAAACATATAGCAACCAGTAATAGCACAGGCATGAAACAATCAACAACTCAGGACACTGACCATATAGACACATAGGAGTTCTGCATAAAACTAGGGGCAAAACTTGATCTATTTGGATGAGCTTCACAAATATTTGTGTTCTTCAATCTATATGTACATGTACATATATACATGTATTAAAGTGGGATCATATTCATTTCAAAATACATTTAGTTTACAAATTATCTTTAAGATGTTGGAAGAGATGAATAAAGAAATAATATTCACTACCACTGAACAGAAAGGCATTCACTAGTAAAGAAGATAGATGAAACAAAAAGAAATAAGTATGAGAAAAAATTGGAAAATTTGGGAAAGAAAAAATAATCATTGAAAAACATTTAAATATTTATTAGGATACACTCTAAACTGGAAACAAAAAATAAATTAGTGAATTGGAAGGTGTTCATAAGAATTTTACCTATAATACATCAATAAGAGATGAATCAATTAAAAATATGAGAGGGGCACCTGGGTGGCTCAGTTGGTTAAGTGTCTGACTTCTGCTCAGGTCATGATCCCAGGGTCCTGGGACAGAGCTCAGCATGTTGGGCTCCCTGCTCAGTGGGGAGTCTGCTTCTTCCTCTTTCTCTGCCCCTCTCCCCCACTCATGCTCTCTCTCTCTCTCTCTCTCAAAGGAATAAATAAAATCTTTTTAAAAAATAAATAATAAATGAATAAAAATAATAAAAATTAAAATATGAGAGGAGTTAGGAGTCAGGGGGGATAGGCAAGAGGCTCTAACCTAAACCTAATGGTGGATCTAGAAGAGAATGGAGAGAGTAGAAAAAAAAAAAGAACAGACAAAAAAACCCCAATGTTTTAAAAGACAAAAACAAGAAAGTCTCACATGTAAAGAGAGACATGAGTTCCCAAATCAAAAGTACAATAGGATTATAACACAAGAAAAATCAAAATAAAGGACAAATAAAATATATATCTATGTTAAATTTTTCTTACCAACACTACAGGACATCAAGGGAACAGGGGTGAAGGAAAGCAGGAATCTTAAAAGGTGCCAGAGGGGAAAGTGAGATTAATTAAAAAAACATGACATGCAGATTGACAACAGACTTCTCATCAGCAACAATAGATGCCAGAAGGCAAAGCAGAAATATCTTCAATAGGCTGAGGAAAAAAATAACTCAATCTTGAATTTTATATCTAACCTAATAGTATTCAACAGCATGAGCAAAATAAGGACATATGCAGGCATGCAAAGAGAATTTACCTGCCAAGAAACTTTATTAAAGAAAATAATGAAAGTCAAGGACTATTAAAAAAAAAAAAAAAAGGAAATGACCCAGAATGAGGAATAAAATCAATCCAGGGAACACTGAGTTAGTAAAATAGCCCAGTGAATTTCATTTTTGAAATCTTACTTTTTGTGTCAAAAAGAAAAACTAAAGTTCTAGAAAACAATAATCACATGCAGCCAGTGTTAAATGAGCTGTTCAAATGCCCCAGTAGATATACAAAAATGTAAGATTATGATTTAGTATGCATTTTTAAAATGTAAAGATACTCACCAAAAGTATGGAAATGCAATCTATGACTTCCAAGCCATAAAAGGATAGGCAAAATACATAAAATTATTTATAATCCAACATAAAACAATAAAGGAAATAAAAAAGAAGAGAAGGGATGAGCAACAGAAAATTGAAAGGAAGATGGTAGAAAATGCCGATAGAAACATTTTTCTCCTAAAGTCAGTATCAATCCTTAAAAATCAGATATTCTAGGGCGCCTGGGTGGCTCAGTTGGTTAAGCGACTGCCTTCAGCTCAGGTCATGATCCTGGAGTCCCGTGATCGAGTCCCGCATCGGGCTCCCTGCTCAGCAGGGAGTCTGCTTCTCCCTCTGACCCTCTTCCCTCTCGTGCTCTCTATCTCTCATTCTCTCTAAATAAATAAATAAATAAATAAATAAATAAATAAATAAATCTTTAAAAAAAAATCAGATATTCTATAGAAAACACTAACCAGACACCTGTATTTTTTTGTTTTAAAGGGTTAAAAAAATGTGACTAGTGCAGTTCAATTAAAAAGTTCTCAATTTCATATTTCTAAAACGAAACTAAGTAAAAAGCCTATTTGTTTAAGCAACAAATTATAATGATAGGATATGAAATGCTTAAAACATTGTTTCCTGAACGTCAGTTAATATGGTTGTTAGCAAACAATCGCTTTATATCCAGTGACATAGTCTCCCTCAGAGCCAGGAACTCTGAGTCACATTGTGGACATTGGTGTGCTTATCAGAATGTCCCCAGGTGATTCTGGAGTTCTATTCATTGCATCTGGAATAGAACACATGAGTTTTCTCATACGTTGATTTGTTGAAAATGTTGGTATTGGACTTTAGGATATAAACACAATTTTTTCATATGTAAACATCAGCCAGAAAACATAGTACTGAAAAATACTAATGGTCTAAGAAGGCATTGTTTAAGGAAATCGTTCTAGAAAAACATTAATCGGAAAAATGTTCTGTGGGGTATAATTAAAACAAATTATAATAATTAAACATACCAATTAAAAGACAGAGACCATCAGAATGGATAAATAAAGCAAAATCTAGTTATATACTGCAGAAAAAAGACACGCCTAAACAGCCACACAGATGCTTGAAAGTAACAAGATAGAAAAGACGTATGTATTAGATAGGCTTCTGCCATGAGTGACAGAAAAGCCAAAATGATAATGATTAATGAAGTTTGAAGAGTCCCTTCCATATTTGGAGTCTAGAGGCCAATTTTTAGGGCTGGCAAGCAAGCTTCACTCCGTGGAATCTCAGCAACTCAGACTCCTTCCTCTTCACAGCTCCACCATCCCTAGGCTGGAGCCCTCGATGTTATGGTTCAATACAATATGAACTACATTCTAGGTGGCAGGACTGAGTTAGGGATGAAGAAATAAAAACAATGTGCCAGCTGTTTTAAAGAAAGCTCCTCATGCTTTACTGATTCATTTCACCCTCAAACAGCCCCACAAGATGAAAATTACTGCGATCATCATGGTACAAAAGAGGCAACTGAGGCAGAGAGACGAAGTGAGTTACCCAAGTCACATGGCTAGTAAGTGGTGCAGGCAGAACTGGGGGGTCTGTTCTTAAACATCACACAACATTGATAAGTAGCTTCACTTCTGTAGACCTGTATTCTCCCATCTGTAACATCAAAAAGAAGGTCTAGATCAGGGGTCACAGACTGATGTCAAGTGGGCCAGATAAGATCTACAAGTGAGTTTTGTCCGATCACATTGCCTTTTTATGGTTGTTGTTGGTTTTTGTTTTTGGTCTTTTGTTTCTTGGGGTTTGTTGTTTGTTTTGTTTCTTGGGTTTTGTTTCTTGGGGTTTCTTGTTTGTTTGTTTGTTTGTTTGTTTGCAAACAGAATGCCTTTAGGTAGGATCCGGACCACCCAGTCATCCAAAGCCCTACCACCTCCCTTTGTTTTCTCTTATATTAGCTTTTCACCTCATTTCACTTCTGGCATAACAAGACACTTAAGCTGAGAACCCCAAGACAACATGCTTATCCTCTTAGTTCTGCAATGCTCCCATCAAGGGAGGAAAGAGTTTTGTGAGTGATGTTCACCAAAACCATCCACAGAGTACACTTGATTCAAGAGCACATCATTAAAATAACTCAAAGAATAACCAGAAACTTCTTTAAAATGAAACAGAATAAACAAGGGGTAGGCATTCTGAGTATCCTTTGCTAAATTTATGTATACTAAATATATATGGCAACTTCCAAACTCCAGAGATTAATGTAACACAGTTCTAATATTAGTTTTCAATCCATACTCATCACAATATAGAAGACCCCAGGATAGAACCACTTAATAAACCCTCAACTATTTAATAAATAGTCCAACTAGTTGGGGGTTCTTTGTTCAAATTTTTATTGACTTTATTTTTAGAAACAGTTTTAGGGTCAGAGCAAAATTTAGGGGAAGGTACAGAGATTTCCAATATACCCTCTGCCCCCACACATGTAAAGCTTCCCCATTATCAACATTCCCCACGAGAGTGGTACTTTTGTGACAACTGATGAACCTCCATTGACATCATTATCACCCCAAGTCCACACTTCACATTATGGTTCACTCTTGAGTCCACTTGGTTCTCTATCCAGCTCCTACTTCATTACCTCGATTTCATGTCACTGACCTAAGCCATCTGAATCTGCTTCCTAATTAAGGTTCTGATGGACCAGTTGGTTACCTGTGTCAAGACCAGTAGGCCAGTTGAGAAGAATTCTCAGTATCTCTTTCTGCAATCACTTGCGGTTGAGTGGGGCTTTAAAATCCAAACCCTCTGCTTCATCTACCAGGTCATGGCTCATGTGTTCATTGTTTTGACCCTGGCTGCTTGGTTCTTTCCTAGTGGCTATTGCACTCCATTTCGGGGGCTGTTTGGGTGTTGGTTCAGTGTATGGGTGTTGTGGTTTAGCTCTCAAGGGTGACAAAAGGAAAAAGGAACAAGGGAGTGAGAACATCTTTCTAGAGACAAATGTTAAGTCTACACTGGCAATGCAGGAAGTGAACATGAAAGAATGCTGCTGGAAAAGAACAAATCAGGAACACATGCTCTGGGAAGGAGTAGGTTACATGTTACTTTTCAAAAATATTCAAGTCTTTGTTTTCTGTGTCTTGGAAATTAGGTCATGGGTGAGAGCGTTGGAAGCTAAGCTCCCACAAGAAAAAATTATTCGAACTGATGCTACACTTGCTCTCAGTAGGAATGTTGCAGTTGATTAATCCATGAATCAATAAAATGCTAAGAGGGATGAAAATCACATTGGAAACAAATTAATTAGCAGACTTCAGATGGTCTAAAAATTGAACCATGATAAGGAAACAGGTTGTCACTTCTCATTAAGCCTTTTCACAATTGAAAAAAAACTGCCTCTGTTTTTGGAGACGAGAATGTGCTGCTAGAATTCAATGCTTCATCAAGAGATGGGGACATGAAAGAAAGCAGCCAAAAAGAGAAAAGAAGTGAAAAGAAATAAATGTTTTCTCTTGTTTAATCTTCCCTGAGTGGAGTCATATAATGATGGATGGTTCAATTTATTTAGCACGCTCCAAACAGCAGAAGGCAGGTTGATTTCCATGGATATTTGCATATTTAGAAATCTTTGGTCCATTATTTAAATCACACATCCTCAAATATTTATTTCTTATAAGAAAATGTGGCTTCTGAGTTGTGTCATATGATATGAAAGAGAGAAAATAAACATAGAAGGAATTATAACACGTTCTAAAACTTTTCGTGACAAAAACTTCTATGTATAAGGTACATGTGTAATCAAAGCACATGTATCTGAATAATAGTTAAAAATATGAATAAGTGAGTCGCATCCATCCCCAATCTGTTCTTTAAGGCACTGTCTTGGGCCACCTGGTCCTTCCCCGTTCAAACTAGATTGATGTATCCCTTGCCACAGGGTAGATTATAACAGCTCAACACAGATCACAAGGGAGTCATTTCTGTGATGTTTGAATAATCTAAAGTCCCTTGAAAGTTATGGCAGAGGGACTAGTTTGAAAGAAAATATGTTTTAAGAATCAAAGTGAGGCCCTGAAGGATTCGAGACATAAAGTATATGTCATAAAAAATGCAGTTGGGAGAATAAATGAAGGCCAGGATAACCTTGTCCTCTGAATTCTGTAAACCAGTGGAGGAGGAGTTGCCAAGGGAAAGAAGAAAGGTACTTCAGTGTGTCCCTAATGAGGATCTTGTGTCCCACGCCTCACCTGATTTCCAGAAGCAATTGAAGAGTTTCTCAAAAGTGTATGTAAATTGCAGCTCTGTGATTCCAATTAAATGTAATATGCACTAAGAGTGTCAGATTCCTTAAATCCTCATTTTTATGAGGATGCAGGTTTAGAGAACTGAAAGCAAAGCTTTGGAATCTATACCTTGGGTTGCAGGTAAAGAAAAGATACTTTTGCTCCCCATTACTGGGGAACAGTCCAATGAAAATGGCTACAAAACACAGTTGGGCAGATACACCAAAAGCAATCTGATGGAGTCCTCCTGCTTTCCAACGTGGCACAGGAAGAAACAGAATTTTCCCTCAGCTGGGCAAGAGTGATGAGGGCATGGCCTTGACTGCTGAAGGCCCTGACTTCCAGGGGTCCTGATGAGTGAGACAGTAAGGGGACTGAAGTCATTCACAGGGACCGACAAGCATAAGCTGCCCAGGGCATCACCTATGAACATGGGTTCTCTTTCTCAGGGCAAAAAAGGTGCCCACAAAGAAAGGTTCAGTAGTCATCTCATTCCCTTGGGTCACAAATGGGGTAAGAGCAGGAGTGTGGAACAGAGTGGAATATAGCAGGCAAGAAGATTTCCTTTTCCCTTGCTTCCAGGCATGTAAGCTTATAACATTCATTCAGGACAGCTCCAATCTCCAGAAAGTACAGACAACAAACAAGCAATTCAAGATACTAGTTAGTTTGATGGAAAAAAAAAATGCCTTTATATGTATAGTCAATTCTTATTATTCATGGTGATTATGATCTATAAAGTTGCCATGAACGCTGAAGTAGCGAATACCAAACTATTAATTCTTGGCAAAATAAGGTTAAGTTCCTATAAGCCTCTGGTCATGACACGTTCATCAATCGATTAACATAAAAACTTGCTTTATGTGTGTGTCTGTTTAAAGACATTATTTACTCTATATTGTTAGTTCAATAATCACAGCCAACAGCACTGTCACTCATGCCTGAACAAAGCTCATCTAATACGAGTATTTTCTCCAAAAGGCACATTGCAGTCTCCATGCACATAGGAACATCACACAGGCTTTCAGCACTATGCTTGGGGGCCATTTTAAACAGCAAAATCACCAACAAAAAAAGACGAAATAATCCAAAAAAAAAAAAAAAAAGAAAGCACTAAATAGACCATGTAAAGGACACTTGTTTTCACTATGAGAGCTGAAACACGAAGGCAGAGTGTCACACCTCAGCTGTGAATGCATGTGTCAGGCAACTCAAATTTTTCATCATTCTACACTTATCCGGAATGACTGAAAGTGCTGGGCTGTAGGTTACAAACACATTTCAGCGAGAAGACAAGTTTGCAAGCAGGGAATCTGCAAATAATGAGGATTGACTGCATCTGAGACTCATGGATGATAAGATGTTGGTGGGTGCAAACCAGGAAGGCAATTTTTACTTCATTAATGAGAGTGCACTGTTGAAAGCTTTTTACATTCCTATTTGTATTCAGATTTAGGAAAGCTCCAAATTCTTGCAGGAATCCACACATTGTCTCTCAGGGCATAATGCAGACGGTTCCCAGAAAACCAACTCTGAAGTGGTGATTTGCAGCAGGTTTGCTGGGAAGTGGTCCTGGGGTCGACCCCTGCAGGGAAACGAGGGCAATGGGTTTGGGTAGAAGGGGGCATTGAACTGAAATGAAGTCACAGTGACTCACAGGGGTGGGGGGGAGGGTTGAGACCCTCAGAGTTGCCCCCACATTGAGGCAGAGGAGCTGGGCTTTCGTAACTCCCCCTACAGCAAGTCACTCGATGTAGGCTGTCCCTCCGAAGGAGCTGTGACTTTGGGTGTGATGGCACTCTTTAGCAGATGGCAAGTCCCAAAAAAGACCAAGCTTTATGAAGTCACTATCGAC
This sequence comes from Eumetopias jubatus, assembly GCF_037043125.1. Taxonomy (NCBI): domain Eukaryota; kingdom Metazoa; phylum Chordata; class Mammalia; order Carnivora; family Otariidae; genus Eumetopias; species Eumetopias jubatus. The sequence continues at coordinate 171,972,184 of NW_028274808.1, read as the reverse complement.
ATTCCCAGCAGTCAGGGGGAAGAGTGCCTGTGTCATGGAAAGAGAATATGGGCAGTGCACCCCAGAGCACCCACTAAACTATGCCAAGCACAAGAGGGCATTTCCAATGCTGTATTTGCGGACAGTCTCAATGATGTTTTAAAAAGGGATAGAACTATATCTGTAGTGGCAGAATGATGGCCCCAAATACATCTCCTCCCTATGCCCAGAATTTAAGACTATGTTACTTTACATGGCAAAAGAAACTTTGCAGACAAGATCACAGTTAAGGACCTTGAGACAAAGTGGTTATCTTGAATTACACAGGTATGTCCAATGCATCCACATGAATCCTTAAAAGCAAAGAAATTTTATAGGCTGCAGAGATGCAGAGATAGAACAATATGAGAAGCACCCCATCTGTTACTGCTAACATTGAGGATGGAAGAAGGGGGCCATGAGCCAAGGAATGTGGGCAGCTTCTAGAAGCTAGAAAAGCCAAAAAAAATGGATTCTCCTCCAGAGCCTCTAGAAAGGAATTCAGCCCTGAATCTCAGCCTAGTAAAATGCATGTCGGACTTTTTGACCTATAGAACTGTAAGATTATATATGTGCATTGTTTAAGCCACCAGGTCTGTGGTAATTTGTTACAGCAGCAATACACAATGAATCATGGATCACTACATCAAAAACTAATGATGTACTGTATGGTGACTAACATAACATAATAAAATTTAATTTAAAAAAAATAAAAATGAATTCATTACCTATCAATATAGTGACTGTGGTTCCACATGCTGAGAAAGAAGGGAGCACCTGAGTGCTCCAAAAAGCTGACTGAATTGAATCGGATTTCCCAGTCAGCTGTGGAAGCCATCATGGGACCTTCAACTCCTGTTGGGCACTTTCCAGGGGATCTCTTCTTTTTTTTCACTATTTTATCTCAGGCAATGCCTCTGGAGCCATTTATTTTCTTTATCTTTCACTCCCTAAATTGCTCATTACTGATCCCCACAATTGCACAACTATTATCAATTAATCCTCGAACAACAAAACTCTGTGTGATTCACTAATCGGGCAGCTTGGCCCAGTCTAACAGCTGTGACTTCACGAAGGCAGGAAAGCCAAAACATCTTCTCCATCACTCTTCATGTCGTTAGTCTTCCCTGAGAGGGAATGTTTCCCAAAGTCCACGGCTAAAATACAAAGGCACAATTCCATTACTTGCCCAGGAACATGCCTACCTCCTCTGTGTCTGACCTTGTACTGGAAGAAGGAGGGAAAATGGTGAACAAGAAAGACACAGTCTTTACCTCAGAGAACTTGGAGTTTAGTGAAGAGTGTAGACAAGAGTTGATTTTAATACAATGTGTATGCTCTTTGATAGAGAAATACAAACTTCTCTATGACTATGTTGAAGGAACAGTGTTAGATGATCAGGGAAGGCTTCTCTGGGGAATTAGCACTAAAACTGACACCTGAAGAACATATAGAAATTAGCTAGACAAATGGAGTAAGAGCAAAGCATGCTCCAGGCCAACAGAACGTGGCTAAGTATACAGGAACAGTAAAAATTGCCACTATTTATTGAATGTTTGCCATATGTGAGGCCCTATACTAAAGTGCTTTACATACATGATTTCATTCCATCCTCACAACAACCTAGTGAGGTACATGCTATTATTAATCCTGTTTTCCAGGTGGAAAAACTGAGGAACATTGAGTTTATAAATCTTGTCCAAAACAATATAGGTAGTAAGTACTTGAACATAAACTTGAACCTAAATAGTCTGGCCCTAGAATTCCTAGAATTCCCCAGAATCCTGCACTGTCTCTTGCTCAGTCCCAGGCAAGAGACCCAGTGGCTCATCCCAGGAACTGAAGGAAGTTCCACATGCTTGGAATTGAAGTGATAGGGGCAGGGAATTAGATTCAGGAACGGCAGGAAATGAAGTAGAAGTTAGTATTCATGACCAGAGCATAATAATATATATATCCAGTACTCAAGATTTCATCAGCGTATGATAAGGATTTGGAAGCTGTGGGATTCAGTGAAAAGGGCACAGTTTTGGTATCAAACAGACTTGAGTTCCAATTCTCCCACTTCGACTTCAGAGCTAAGCAATTTAAGGTCTTTAAACTCCCTGTCCATTGTCCCCTGTGCTCCCATCTGTGACTTGGAGACTATAATAGATCACATCAAAGTGTTATTGAGAGGATTGCATGGTGTAAAGTACCTAAGTGTCTGGCATATAGTGAGTAGATACTTAAGTGTTCAGGTCTCCCTTCTCCCCCTTGGAAGGAGCAGAGCAAACTGAATATTTATGTATGGTTCAACCAACAAAGAGCAAGAACTTGAACAAAACTGAATACTGACCCACAAATTTTAAAATATTGCCCTCGATTTGGGTCCAAACCTCATATTATATTGAGCCAAAATATAAACACCAAGGACAGTGTGGTATGGAGGAAGGCCACTGGAGTAGAAATCAGAGATGTGAGTTTTAGTGTTCTCTCTACAAATAACTGCAGTGCCCCCTTCTCTGAGCCTTAGCATCCTCAGCTGAAACAAGAGCAGGTTGAACTTGGTGGCCTCCGTGTACCATTCAGCCTGAGCTTCGAGCTCCCCCAGTGCCTTGAACATCTGAGCAGAAACAGGGCTAGAAAATCAAGTTGATCTCTGAATTAGGCCAGGATTCTCAGGTTAAACAAGCAAACAAAGATATACAGAGATAAGTAGATCTACATATAGATCTTAAATATCTTAAACAAAAAAAGAGAAATATAACAAATACACTCTTCTTGGGAGATGCAGAGAGGCTGTGTAGGAAGGTGATAAAATGTGGGAGCTCTGATGTAAGACAGACATACATCCTAATCTGCTCTCTATTGTTTGCTGAATCTGTCACCCAAAGTAAAATCATTGCCTCTTTAAATTTGTCTCTTCAGTCTATACAATGGAAATGATAACCTTCTTTCATTGAGTTGTATTCAAATTAAAAGTTGTTTACAACTTCCAGCTCACTTTTCATCCTTCATGAGAAAAGTAAAAGTCTATTTAGCACATTCCTCCAAGAAAAGTTAAATACCCCTTCCGTTCTGCTCCCACCACGTGGGGGTGTGCACAGGGCCTCAACACAGCGTTTCTTGAGCCAGCTGCCTCCTATGTGAGGGCCGCCCTCTCTCTGGGAGCTCCTCGAGGACAGAGACTGTCTTCTTCACCTTTATGTCTAATGAGCGTTCAGAATGGTGCCCAGCACGTGGTAATGTTTCAATGAATGTTGCTTATCCAAATAAAGAAAGAAACAAAAATTAAAACACCAAAATGGCAAGTTTTGTCCCTACTAGATGGCGAAGGTTTTTAAGAGCTAGGCAATGTGAGCATGCGCACATGAGCTGAAGCAACCTTTCTTAAATCAGCTTGGTAATATGTCTCAAGGGTCTTTAATCCTCTACGCTTTGACCCAGGAATTCCACTCCGAGGGCTCCATCCAATGGAGACAGTAGGCTATTTGCCAGGTAAAAAAGCAATGCGTAGGAAGAGGAAACCAAGGAAATACACCAAAATATTAATAGAAGTTATTTCTGAATAGAGGGATTGAAAGGTGATTTTAATTCTCCATTTTATACTTCTCTGTATTTTCCAAAATTTTTCCATCACGTAAAACTTTTATTGCAGGATTATATGGTACTGTTACAGTTATAGGAGAGATTTTTGCAAGTTTAAATATATAATCCTAAATATATTAAAAAGATGTTAATGTCCCTCAAGAACCTAAACCTCTTTTATTTACCCCAATGCCCAGTGTAGCATCTTGCATGTTGTAGATACCCTACAAATTCACATACACATATATATGATTTTACATGAGTGTATCTACTTGGGTCCTTAATTAATCTTTCCTCACTCTCTAAATTGAGAAGTGTCACTTGTATTTTCCTTCTGGTCACTTAATTTCCAGAGACATGCAAGTGTCAGCAGATTTATTTTTTCTTCAAAACAGACTAATGCTCCAGATAACTGCGGGTCCAGATAGTTTTTATTAAAAAGTAGCACAGTTCTTAAATAAAATCTTAAAAAAAAGGGGGGGGCGCGCCTGGGTGGCTCAGTCATTAAGCGTCTGCCTTCAGCTAAGGTCATGATCCCAGGGTCCTGGGATCGAGTCCCGTATCAGGCTCCCTGCTCAGCAGGAAGCCTGCTTCTCCCTCTCCCACTCCCCCTGCTTGTGTTCCCTCTCTTGCTGTCTCTCTCTCTCTCTCTGTGTCAAATAAATAAATAAAATCTTAAAAAAAATAAAGTAGCACCGTTCTCCCTGCGAGATTTCAATATCACATGCCAGGAGGAACTGAAATGCTAACTAGGTTATAAGGATTTGTTGGAGTGTCTGATCATTGCTGTACTATTGCTGAGCTAGACACAAATGAAGTTCTTAAGGAAAAAATCATTATTGTGGCTCTTCTCTCTTATTGAGTTCTTTGAGGCCAAAATATCTGGCTAGAGTTCTTTTCTTTGTTCAAAAGGCCAGTGTTTATTTGGCCAAAATTTTGCTGGGTAAAGATTTCAGCCTTTCAATAGAATTAGCCGACATTGCATCTTTTTAAACAGTCACGCTCTAGGGGCACCGCCTGGGTGGCTCCGTCGTTAAGCATCTGCCTTCGGCTCGGGTCATGGTCCCAGGGTCCTGGGATCGAGCCCCGCATCGAGCCCCGCATCGAGCCCCGCATCGAGCCCCGCATCGAGCCCCGCATCGAGCCCCGCATCATCGGGCTCCCTGCTCGGCAGGAGGCCTGCTTCTCCCTCTCCTACTCCCCTTGCTTGTGTTCCCTCTCTCGCTGTGTCCCTCTCTGTCAAATAAACAAACAAAATCTTTAAAAAAAAAAAAACCAGTCATGCTGTAAAACTTTTCCCCTGTCACCCCAAGTCCTCCTCCTGGAGTTTATTACATCAAATACCTAGCTTCTTGTATTTCCGTAAGATTTCCACTATATTCTTATCCCCCTCAGGCCCCAACACGATAAACTCTCCCCGTCCACAATAAAAATCTTCCTGCTCTATTACTCTTTTGAGCTGTGATTCTGCTTCTCTCATTCGCTGAGATATTGATGTCTTAAACAGGTAGTTCACACTCGGCTGAAAAAATGTAACACACTCCCCCCCACCTCCCAGCTTACTCTGACCTCTGGTTTCTACTCTTGCTATGCTACTGAAATTATTTTCTTGAAAATCTCCTACCGATTCGTGCTACCAACGCAGTGGCTCCTTCCCATTCTTCAACTTCCTCACCCTCTGTTTTATGCTATTTGTTCTATCTTATTAAAAATCACCTCTTTTCACTTATATGTTTGGGAGGGTAGGATGTTAATGACCGAGGAAGTGGGATTTTGCCCTTGTCCCCAAACTCTCTATCACTATCAAGTGATAGTTTGAAAGTGCCTTTAATTTTATAAAATATTCACCCAAGTTACACATAAGTATGTTTTGACTGAAATGTGAAAAGTGAAACATGTGTGCAGGAAGGTCTGTCTTTACACCCTGTCCTCCACACCAACCCATCACATTCCTTCTCACTTAAAGAACCTGGTGAGTCTCTTCCAATGCTTTTCCTGTGTATCCATATGGACATATTGGTATGTATGCAGAAATAGACATTTTATAAACATGATACATACATAGTTTTTGGTAACAAATGAGCTCATGTGTGTATTTTTTCTTAAAGCTGTCTACTGCTTTAAAACTAAAAGGAAGAGCTACTTAGGGTGGGAAGAAAGGCATGAAGGGTGGGGAGACACAAAGGTGGACAGATGGCTTGCCTTTATGCTTAAAATATCTCATGAATACATAGGCATATTTCATGTCCATGACACACAAAGCTTCTTAAATTTAGCAGCGGAAGATTAAGTGCAGAATCTTGGATTTTGATCTCTTTTTTAATAGTCTTTTTATTGCTCTGTTGAAAATGAAACCACAGCTTCATTTGAGGGGCATCAATAAAATTCAATTTGTTTTTATTAGGAACTTGGGAAAGAAAGACTTATTTCTATATGACTTCATTTTAATAGTAAATTTTGATTTTCAAAAGGTGTGAGGTTAAAAGTAGTTACAGCCAGGGAATAGAAAGAGAGCAACTTAATTTTAGTCATCTCCTTTCCACATTCCAGCTCTGCTGAGCAAGGTGATTGCCTGACACAGCCCACTCAGATGCTGTAAATATCTTCACATGTGGCAAGCCTTACCCTAGCGCTGTAGTAACATGCCTTAAACAAAGTATTAAAAGCTTCGAACAAGATGGCATCTGAGTATAATGAGGTTTACTAGTTTTCCAGAAACATGAAACACCTTTTGAAGGGACTTTTGAAGATGAAGAAAGGTTTGGACTGCAGAGAAGAGGCTCTCAGTGTTCAGGTTAAAAAGAAACTCGGGTTCAAAAGACTTTAGCGGATTTTTCTATGAACCAAATGATTAGAGATTAATATCTCATCATGCACTCTATTGAAAAGGAAAAGGTTATAGAAGGGCAGATACTAGAAAGGGCAAGTGAATTTCAAACAAGAATAAACAATATTCTATTATTACAGATACAGTCATTACCAAAGAACTGGAGGTATTATTAATCATGTTACATTGAAAAAAATGAGCAATGGATTTGGAGATGATTGTTCGCTATTACCTGTAGAGACTAGAAAAGAGAGATTTAAATAAAACACTTTATTAGAAGGACCCCAAAGTGAAAAATACCTTAGAATGTAGGGACACTCAAGAAGAGATAAAGAATGCATGAGTCCATGTTTAAGGAGAGCTTGAGGACATTGGTAACTTCTACGAAGGACTTGAGGATCTGATGGTCTACCCCTCAGATGCACTCCGTGACAAGATTACTTAAGCAAGATAGCATCGACTGATATTTTTCTCTCATTTATTCTCATTAATGTAGCTAAAGACCTTAGTAATTAATAACCTGAAGATTGGTAATTCTCATTTTAATCATTAATATTGATCACCACACCTACTGGGAGCATTAAAGAAATGTGGCAATTGATTTGAGTTTTAATGATGTGTTGCTTAAGAGGGGCTATCTATCTCTTCCCACCATACTAACATGAATTCTTAATCTGAAACAATGAACAAGTGTGGTTACCTAAAAAAGAAACATGACACATACTCATTTTCCTTAAAATAAAAAGACATTATTAAAACCCAGAAGCCTTACACTTACTGACCACTTATCACTGTCTAATTAAAATACAATTTAGAGAACATTTTGAATAAATTGAAATACCTAAGTACACATAGGTATCTCCTGAAACCTAGGATCCTGCCCTTATACTGCCCCACCCACTGTCACCCAAGATTCTTACTGTATCAGTCTAGGGCTTTCTGCTGGTGAATGTATGCTTAAAAATTCCTCCAGGAGATTTCAATATGAATGCATCTCATCACCACAACCAGATGAAAACTACCATTTCAATGCTGCATGAAAGTGTAATTGAAAAGAGAAATCAAAAATGCCTCAGTGTAGGATCATGCCCCAGTTCACACAGTTACCATCTATACTGATTTTTGTTTACCCTTCGAAATCCAGGAGTTCTCTTTCCAGGGCAACCTCTTTCTCCTGCTTTGTGCGCCCTGACTCCTGTTATTTCTTTAACCCTCTCCTCTTGGCCACATGTGTGGTCACATGACCCAGCCCCATCCAACCAGTTTAACCTATTCCTCTGGCCAAAGTGACTCACGATGAACCAGAGGAAGTACTCTCCAGGATTCTGCTGTGGCCACTAAGAAGAGGGTAAGTGTTACTTTTTCTGCTACAGATGTCAAGCTGGTAAAATGTGTCTTGAGCAGTTGTAAATGTGTCCTACCTGCTATATTCTGGATCCGAACATTCTAGAATTTTCAGTTATGCTTATCCTGGCTTGAGATGGTCTTCTATTACTGGCAAATAAAAAGGCTCAACAAACACATCACATCATATTAGTGGTTGCTTAAATTCTTTGAAGAATTCTTTTCACCTGTAGAATTGAGATAATGGCATCCACCATGCCCACACACTAGGGAAATGAGACCTAATATTTCAGATGCAAAGCATTTATTATTTTATAATAGATTATCCAAATGATAAATTTCATATACATCCCTCCAAAATAACTATTTAATTCAGACAATAAGTCATCCAAACTAATTATTTAGTATTATGTAAAAATGTCTTGTGTTATATTTCTTAATCCTTGAGGAGTTATTCCATTGTCATGTAAATATTGCTTATCAGCAAACAAAGCAAAAACTTCAGTCTATTTATAAACCAATAATTAATAACAATGAATAATTCTCTTCAGTCACTGAATAGTTTAATCATGTTAATAGTTATATGTTAATAGCTCTTTCCTCCACTATTAAAATTAAATTTCTAATTTTCTGGTGTAATATGTATCAGTCCCTCTCGAATTTATCCATCACCTGGTAATCATGTAAAATGCAGAGTCAGATTCAGTAGGTCTAGAGTTGGGCCTGAGATATGGCATTTCTTTACTTTTTTTTTTTTCTGACTTCATTGAGCTATAATTCACATATAACATTGTCTAAATTTAAGGTATACAATGTGGTTTGATACATGTGTATGTTGTGGAATGATTACCAGGTTAGGGTTAGTTAACACCTCCATCACCTCACATAATTACTTTTGTGTGTGTGTGTATGTGTGTGTGTGTGAAGATTTAAGATCTACTCCCTTAAAGCTTTTCAAGTACATAACAGGATTTTTAACTACTGTCACCATGCTGTACATTAAATTCCCAGAGCTTACTCATCTTCTAATTGGAAGTTTGTGCCCTTTGATCAACACCTCCCTATATCCCCCATCCTCCAGCCCCAGCAATCAACATTCTGCTCTCTCTCTCCTTCTAGGAATTTGGCATTTTTAGGTTCCACATGTGAGATCACACAGTGTTTGTCCTTCTCTATCTCACTTACTTGACTCAGCATGATGCCTTGAAGTCCATCTGTGTTTCCACAAATGGCAGGATTTCCTTTTTTTTAAAAGCCTCAATATTATTCCATATATACATACACACAACACATATACATCCATATAACACAACTTCTTTATCCATTCATCCATTGATAGGCACTTAGGTTGTTTCCAGGTCTTGGCTATTGTGAATGATGCTGCAATGAATATTGGGGTGCAGATACCTCTTCAAGATAGTGATTTCATTCCTTCAGATACATTCCCAGAGGTGAAATTGCTGAATCACATGGTAGTTCTATTTTTAGGTTTTTGAGGAAACTCCATACTGTTTTCCAGAGTGGCTGTAGCAATTTACATTCCCACCCAGAGTGCACAGGGGCTCCCTATTCTCCATGTCCTCTCCCAATACTTGATCTCTTGTCTTTTTGATAATAGATACCCTAACAGGTATGAGGTAATATCTCATTGCGATTTGGATTTGCCTTTCCCTCATGATAAGTGATGTCAAGCATCTTTTCATGTACCTGTTGGTGATTTTCATGTCTTCTTTGGAAAAATGTCTATTCAGGCCCTCTGCCCATTTTTTTTTATCAGAATTTTGGGTTTTTTGCTATTGAGTTATATAAGTTCCTTGTATATTTTCACTTTTAACTTCTTATCAGATAGGTAGTTTACAAGTATTTCCAGCAAGCTCTAGGTGACCGATATACATCTGGGCTGCAGACCAGTTTTGAGCATCAAGGGGCTAGAACAAAATCCTCAGAACAATATAAACACAAATCAAATTAGTTGGGAGTTGAAGATTTAAGACATAGCCTTAGGTTTCTTATTAAAAAAAACTATGCAATTATGACAAATGGCTCTTTGGGCCTTTGTTTCTTCATCTAAGATGAAAATATTGAAATTTATTATACAAAAAAACATATGCACATGGTGGGTACTTAATAAATTATTGATTGACTGACATTGGAAAATACCATAGAATCACATCTCAGGATTTTTAAGGATTTAACATTCTAAGTGAAAAGGACAGGCATTTTTTATTGGGTAACAATAGTAGAGCTTCCAGATTTATATTCAATCTTCATTTTCACATAATAGTCAATTTGACAAATATATATATAAGGTCCTGTCATTTTCAGCGAATAACTGAGCCTATAATTAAATGTTGTTCACAGTTCAATGACCTAGAGTTCATACTGAAAAGACAAGTTGAGATGGTAGGTAAATGATGAAACATATTTCTGACCAAGTGACTTCATGAAAATATACACTAGAATGTGATTGTCAGTTAAGGTGGCTTCTTAAAGGCAGTCTACATTAGAGTAGTGTGCAAATTTCCTTTCTATACCTTGCAGTGCCCGTGCATAATAGTAAACATATCATTTTAATATAAAATAGACATCCCGGTTCAAAAGTTGTAGCATATACTTGACTTTTTAAGCCAGATGACATTGAATTATACTGAGAGGCAACATTATTTCACCAGGAAATGCACAAAATTCATCAAATTTCAGTATTGAAATTTTAACTAAGACTATTCCTTCTTAGTGTACAAGATTTTTGACATTCTCTCTTTAAGAGATTTTTAAGTGAATGTAATTCAGTGAATCTCAGATAATGTTGGAGTGATTGATGGATGGGGTTTCCTTGTTCCAAGGTAGAATATCAAGTTTGGGTTGATGGGGTTGTGGATGGATTGATTTGACCCAGGTTTAAGGATATGCCTGAAAAAGCAAAACAACAAGATCAACATTTTCCAGGATTTTTATTGTTGTTCCTTGATCAACTAAGTCAATTTTGGCTTTTAGTTACTAATCAATGTTCCACTAATGCCTGTTATGACAATTCAAAAGCCTTAAACAGAACCTCATAAGAGTCAATTTGGTTAATTTTCCCTCTCACATAGGTAAATGTGATCAAATACATTTTTATTTAGTGAGACCCGTGGTGATTTAGGATTCTTTAAGTTTATGGGCAGGTTTGTGTTTGTTGTTTTTTTTTTTAATAAACCTGAGTGAGAATTTTAAGCTAATAGCAACATTTCCATAAAATATTATCTCTAAACAAAAGAGAAATCTGACAGTTGATTTGAGATCACCACACCATGCTAAGTTAAACACACATTCCAGCACAAAGTTAAATGCAATTTGAAGGATAAAAACATCCAGTCTAGAAAGAATTACCCACATGGGATAGATAAACATTTGTCCATTCAGCTTTTTTTTTTTTTTTCCATTCAGCTTTAAGAGGGCTTTTAATGCCTGTGGAAATCATTTTTTCACTGAAAAAAGACCATCAACTATTACATGGCACAATTATTTGTGACATTGTCAGGAATCCTCTTATTTTTGCTATATATTGCCTCTTTCTTAATCACAATTTTGGAAGTGGACTATTGAGTTGAAAAGGAAGAAAAGTTGAAAGAATGAGTTTATGAGTTTAGCTCTGGGTAGAAACCTCCCTCATGTATCTCGGCATATGGCGGTATATAACCTACAGAGATTAATGATTTGAGTTGGAATAAATATGACTATTGTTATTTAAGTACAAGATTAAATAATGAATACTGCCATATTTCCCAAACCATAAGAACCCAACCCTTTGAAATATTAAAAGTAGCTAGAAAGCAGATAAAAACATTTTTTAATGTTCTTTTCTCTATCCTTTTACTGTTGTGTTGTTGTTGCCTGAAGATTGGAAGTAGATTTCTGAATCTTTTGGAAAGTCTTAGTTGAAGTAATCCCATGTATGGTTTCATTATCTTGGCAGGGAAATGAAGATAAGGCAGATAACATTTGAGGCATTTAGCACAACACCTGGCATGTAGCATTCACTTAGCATTTGTAAAATTATGTACGGTCTGCTATATAATTTCTACATTTGATATTACACAAATCAGTGACATTTTTCATGTAAAATAAAATGTCTTTAATCACCAACATAGAAAAATGGGTCTTTAGGCCAAACTTCATCATGATTGCAAAATATTTAGGTTATTTAAAACACTGATGAAGAAGCTCAATCTTTTCCCCTTTTAGCAGATGTGAGTAATTTTCAAGATAGCTCTAGTGGTAAGAACTGGGGGCCTACTTCTTCAAGGCACAAGTGCTGAAATGTTCTGTTTTCCAGCTTTATAATTAGAGATTATTTCACAGTGATTTTCAGCACAGATAAAATTTAGCTCACTTAAGATATGACAGCCATCATCTCTTATTTTCATTAAACACGCTCTAGAACGGGTGGTTAGAGAAATAAGATAGGAATTAGCATCTGAAAGTTTAAAGATGATTGCAAAATCTCTTCCTTAGAAAATTATGGGTTTCCCTTGGCTTAGCTTTCCTAAAATAAATCAGCATTGCTCCAAGTGGCAGCCTCTGCTGCCTGATGTATCACATTTGAGCGTTCATCTACATCCACAAAAAAGAAGCCTGACTTTAGTTGTTCCAAAATATAAGATGTGTCTCGCTCTTGAGATGTGGGGACAATTGGCTGAGTGTGTCACCAAAGCCCATATGCCTCTCTATAATTTGCCCACTTTTCCTCTTTGGACGTATCTCGGCATAAATGCATCTGCTGCACCATACATGCTCTTCAATGACATACAATTTCCTATGCTTGGTAGACAGCTTTTAAAGTGAAATTTAAAAAAAAAAAAAAGTTAGGAAACTATTTCTAGTTCTGTTTAAAAATTAAATAAAAGTTTGTCTATGTGGGGCTATCAAACAAACCAAGTTAGTTCTTTCACTAGTGATCATTTCCTGTGGTGTCCATTTATCAAGATAAAGAGTCAGTTCATGTTGGCTGCCTTCCACATTCTTTGGTGGTTCTGTCAGCATTTGTGGGCTATGAGAGTTCTTGGCTATGCTTTCTTGGAACCAAACTCTGATTCCCTGGGGAAGACAGTCCATGAAGTGCTTAGGATCAGAAATTTTCCAAGTCCTCTCTCTCCCATTTTCTACCTGATTTGTTTTGGTCTTTTCATTGTTATGATATTCAAGGATATTCCTATCAGGAATATGTTTCTGATGGGAGTGATCCTTAAAGGGACCTTAAAACAAAAACAACCCTACATTTCACCTGAGTATCCTAGCTCCTTCTAATGGCTTCTGAGAAAAACCAAAGGAGGAGCCATAGAAATAGGGGCATACATCTCACTGTTCTTCTTCTTCACTAATTTTACTATATGGACCACCAAGTTGTCCACTAATGCTTCTTTCTCACTACAGAAAACTTATGATTTAGTAGCACTTGGTACTTGGTACTGGGCAAATCGGTAATGGAGGTCTTGTGGAATTAGGGCTGATTTGATGCAGGTAAGAAGGGCGACTAAAGAGTAGAGAGAAACATATAAAGCAAGTGTGCAAGAACAGATGGGGGACCACTTGGCCCCAGCAAATGGAAGGTGTGACCTTGGTTCTTAACATTATAGTTCCCACTTCTGGTGGCTAATGAGACTTCTCTGTATTCCCTGTCCAGATAGTCTATGAGATACCACTGCTTTCTTCCAAGAGATTCTCTGAACCATTCGATCAACAAATACATATTGAGTTTATTCTATGTGCCCAGCATTGTAGCAAGTTCTAATTAAAAAACAGAATATGAGATGGGCATGGAAACTATCTTCATAGATCCTATAGCTTGGCAGGAAAAACCAAATTCCGCCAAAAACCATATTGTGAGAGGGGAAGTACAATCTGATACGAAAGCATATGTTTGGGTAGCATGAGTCATTACGTAGCATGAGTCTACCAGCCATTAGTCTGATAGAGAGGGATATTGATACTGGTTAAGGAGAACATTTTTGAGGAAGTAACATGTCAACTGAGGCCTAAAGGATTATGAGCAATTGACTAGGTGAAGGGAGAAGGAAAAGTGAAAACATTCCAAGCAAAGGGCAAAGGTAAGAACTGTGTGAAGCCCCCAGGATAGAGAATTGGTATTCTGGGAAAAGGCCAATATGAGGAAATCCAACACAGCCCAAAAAGAAACTGAAGAGGTAAGTAAAGGTCAAAAGTTGGTTAGGGCACCTGGGCAGCAAAGTCAGTTGAGCGTCTGACTCTTGTTTTTGTCTCAGGTCCTGAGGGTCTCGAGATCCAGCCCTCAAGTCAAGCTCTGCACTCAGCACAGAGTCTGTTTGAGTTTCTCTCTCCCTCTGTCTCTGCCCCCTCCCCCACTCTCTCAAATAAAAAATAAATCTTTTTTTAAAGAAAGGTCAAAACTTGGGAATGCTTGTTTAATTACTGTGGATTTATAGTATATTTTAAAATTAGGAAATTTAATGCCTCTATCTTTGGTCTTTCTCAAGATTGTTTTGGCTATTTGAGGTCTCTTGCAGTTCCACTGAATTTTAGGATTTTAAAAAAACCATTTCTATAAAAAATACCTTTGATATTTTGATGGGGGTAGCCTTAAATCTGTAGATCTCTTTAGCTAATTAAAACAGTGTGGTATTAAAATAAAGACAGACGTATAAAACAATGGAACAGAATACGGAGCCCAGAAATAAGCCCACACATATACAGTCAATTGATCTTTGACAAAAGTGCCAAGAATATAAAATAAGGAGAGAGTAGTCTCTTCAAAAATGGTGTTGAGAAAACTGGATATCCACATAAAAAAGAATGAAATTGGACTCTTATACTCGACACACAAAAAAAATCAATTCAATATACATTAAAAAGTTAAATGTAAGACCAAAAACTGTAAACTTCTAGAAGAAAACATATGGGAAAATCTTCTTGACATTAGTCTTGGCAATGATTTCTTAGACATGACACCAAAAGCACAAGCAACAAAAGCAAAAATAAACAAGTGAGACTATTTCAAACTAAAATTCTTCTGCACAGCAAAAAAAAAAACAATCAACAGAATGAGGAGGCAACCTATGGAATGGGAGAAAATATTTGCAAGCCATTTATCTGATAAGGAGTTACGATTCAAAGTGTTTAAGGAACTCATACAACTCAATAGCAAAAACTAAAAAACCAACAACAAAAACATGTGACTCAGCTTAAAAATGGGCAAAGGACTTGAACAGACATTTCTCCAAAGACACACAAAAAGCCAACAGATACATGGAAAGCTGCTAAACATCTCTAATCTTGAGGAAAATGCAAATCAGAACCACACTGAAATATCACCTCACATCTTATTATTTTCAAAAACAACAAAAAACAAAGATTAAAAATTATCATCAAAGATGTGGAAAAATTGGAATCGTTGTACACTATTGGTGGGAGTGCCAATGGTACAGCCGAGATGAAAACAATATGGAAGTTCTGCAAGAAATTAAAAATAGAAATACCATATGACCCACTAATCCTACTTCTGTGTATTTATCCAAAGGAAACAAGTCAATATCTCTGAGTGATATCTGTATCCCTATGTTCATTGCAGCATTATTCATAATAGTCCAGCTAGGGAAACAACCTAAATGTCCATCAGTAGTTGAATAGATAAAGAAAATGTGGCATATATATACAAACAAGTATTCTTCAGCCTCAGAAAAAGGAAGAAATCCTGTCATATGTGACAACATGGATAAACCTGAAGGACATTATGCTAGGTGAAATAAACCAGTCACTGAAAAACAAATACTGCATGATACCACATGTAGAAAGGATCTAAAATAGTCAAACTAACAAAAGCAGAGGCTAGAATGGTGGTTGCCAGAGGCTAGGGAGATAAGAAAATGGCGGGCTGTTGTTGAATGGATATAAAGTTTCAATCATGCAAGGTGAATAAGTTTTAGAGATCTGTTATACAACGTAGTGCCTATAGGTAAAGATACTGTGTTGTGCACTTTTAAAAAATTGACTAGATCTCATGTCAAGTGTTCTTATCACAGAAGAGAAAAAAGGGGATACATAAGGAAATTTTTGGAGGTGATAGGTTTATTATCTTGATCATGGTAATGGTTTCACAGGTATGCATTTGTCCAAGCTCATGAAATTGCATGCATTAGACATGTGGAGTCTTGAATATAAATTATCCCTCAATAAAGCTGTTAACAGAAAACTTGGGAATGCTTTTAAGAACTCTGCATTTTATTCTAAAGGCATGGAAAAGCTAAATAAAGTTTTTAAGAAGTTATGATAACAGATTTTCATCTTTCACCATTTAAGATAAATTGAGTCTGTTGCATTAAATAAGGAGGGAAATGATACTGACTGGGATTAAAGCCATGGTCCCTGACTGGAGGTATTATTGCTTCCCCTGTGAACATTTCATAATTTGTGGAGACGTTTCTGATTGTCAAGACTCAGGGAGGGGAAGGAGGAAGTGTTGCTATTGGCATCTAGTAAGTAGAGGACAGCGATGTTGCTAACCATCCTACAGTACACAGGGTGATCTAACACAAGAAAGAATTATCTGGTCCAAGATGACAATGGTATTAAGGCTGAGAAACCCTGGAGTAGACTGAAGGTAATGCAAATGAAGAGAAGCTGCATATTAGACAGATATTTAGGAGGTAAAGTTAATACAATTTAGTGATTAGAAGGGTCAGGCATAAAGAGCAAAAAAGTTTGACTCTCAGGTTTTTGGCTTGAGCAATTAATTTATGGCTGGTGAGAGCAGGAACTGGTTTAGGGAGCAATGTTGGAAGAACAGCTTTTGGGATGGAGTGGAGTGGGAAAGATGAAGAATACCATGTTGAACACTTTGCCTTTGAGGACCCTATAAGATAATAGAGGGAATTTTCTAGCATATGCATATATAAGCATTTCTGGGATTTAGGAGGAAGCAGAGTGAAGTTAAACATTTAAGAGTTGTTTTAAGAAGTAAATTAGATACATCACATGAAGAGCCCAGTACCATTCCTCACACATTATAATCATTTAATAAATGTCATTATTATCGATAGAACTGACATGTGGATTGTAACTGAAGCCAGGAGAGGAAGATTATCTCAATAGAGAAAGTAGAGCAGGAGAAAAGATGGAGCTCTAAGTGACACCTGAAAAGAAGAAGCAGGCAGAGGAGAAGCTGGAAAGTGTGGCTGTGTAATTAGAAACATGGGAGGAAAACCAGGAGCATGTGGGTATCAGGAAATTGGGGGGCGGGGAGTGGATTTCTAAAGGATCTAGTGGTCAACCAAATCAAACGCTGCTCTGAGTACAAGTAGATGGACAATTATTATTTTTTTTTCCAAATAAGTTTGGAGATGAGAAAGTCATTGGTGCTTGGGAAATGCTGGTTTGATAAAGCATTGGGGAGAGTTTTGAATGCGTTGGGGAGTGAAGAGAAGAAATACAACTTTTCAACAGTTCTTTCTGAAAAGCTTGGCTGCAAAGAGCAAGAGAACATAGCTATATAGCTAAAACAGTGTATGGTTGGTTTTATTATGATTATAACCATTATTGCTTAAGAAGGGAGAGGTTTGGTTTGTTTAAATATAATGTCATGGTTAAATGTCAGTAGAGGAACAGTAAAGATACAGGATAAAAAGAAATTTGGGGCAAGATCTCCAAGAAAGAAGAAAGGCAGCATGAGAAACAAATAAGATTACTGACGTAGCCCGCATCACAAACAGCTCACTGATTTGTTTAGTCATTTTCTTTCTGTAGGTGAAGACAGTTGATACAGACTGGAGCGGGAAGTCCCTAGGGTATTGAAATGAAGGCATTGCCAAAGGGAGTTTTTGTTTCATTGCTCTTCGCAGTTTGATGGTATTTGAATATTAAGGGACAATAAAAGTCTCTTTTTAGGACTCTCTTCACAGCTAATGTTTGCTTTAATTCAGTTTATGAGCTGAGGGGATAATAATGTGTTCTAAATCAATATCCTATCTGTGGCCATCAAAAAGAGAAATGACTCCTGCTCACAATTGCAAATATAATCCCAAATTTATTTGGACATGAAGAGGCGCATAACTTTGCAACTTTTCTTAATGTACTAAAGGGCTTTATGAGGTAGATGAGAGGGATGGAGAGGATGGAGAAATCATGGATAAGTACCTTCACATTCTCTTGTAACCTGTAGATTAACAGTAGGGGAGGGAGACGGAATGGGGGCGTGGTGGGTAGAGGACAGAAGCATGCCACTGACCAGCGACATGATCCTAAGCAAGTTGTCAAATGCCTTTTTGTCTCAATTTCCTCATCTGAATAAGGGGAATTATAACACCACTTTCATATGGATTCCTTTGAGGATTAAATGAGATAACGCATGTTACATCCTCAAGAAATATTACTATCATTATAGTGGATGATTTGCCCTTGCCAGGTCAGTGATATGACCATTCTGTTTATTTTTATATTCACAAATGCATTGGGCTTTAATTCATTCTCTTAAACATCCAACGTTAATTCAAAATTATAACAACAGGCTTTAATACCTGGAATAATTGAGCAACAGAGCATTCTCACTTTTGCTCCATAGGACATAGTCTATCTAAAAGCAACTGTTTAAATCCTAAAGATGAGAGAGAAGTCATGCAGAAAGAGATGAAACTACCTTTGCCTGTCTGTTTGGAGGTCCTCCATTGACTGTCCTGGTGCTCTGACCTCTCTATTATCTCTCTTTCAAGAATAAAGCATGGAGAAGAAAAAACAAAATGGTCTCAATGAAAATATATGACAAAAAGAAAACCTGCAATACACTGAATAGCCACTGTCTTTTGATCACTCACCTTGGCATTTTATGCTTTTGGAAAAAAAAAAAGAGAAGAGAAAGCTCAGAAGCAGCAATGACATAATTGGGGTGATCTATGTTTGGAAGGACATGGACAGGACAAATGCCATGATCCTTCATTACTCCAGAACCAAAAACTAATGAGTCTGATTCACCTCTTTGCCTCAAACATGCCTTGGCTGAAGGTTAATCACATTAATTCCTGTGAGTCAACATTCTGCCATGTCATAGGAAAGAAAAAAACTGTCAACCATTCTAATAGTTATAGCCCCATGTGATGATTTTCAAATTTTCCTGAACCATCTGAATCCTGCCAACTTTGTATGTCCTTTGGGTTAACTCTTTTCTATCCAACAAATACTTGGCAGCTGAGAGTCTAGAAACAAGTGCTTTGATTTTAAATTGAGGAGAATGGGAAATTGCAGAAGAGGAAAGCCAGAGTATGCCCATGAAGACTGGAGAAAATGGATTTCCGAATTGTGAATGGAGGCTTTTGCAGACTAGACAGTCATAGCAAATCTAGAATAAAATGAAACCCCACATCTCTCTCCCCGTTTTCCTCTCAAACTAGCCTTTTACCTAAAACACATCAGGGCTTACAGGTGATTAGCTCATCTTTAGACCAAAACCATAAAAACCAATGGGCGTTTTATGTGAGTTAGCACTGCAACCCATCACGATGCTTAATAACTACAAAGATGACCTAGCCCAGTGTTTTCTCAAACACTGTGCATGATGTGCATAGAAATTCCCTGGGGATATTATTAAAATGCAGATTTTGATTCAGTAGCTTTGGAATGACTCTGTATTTCTACATACAAGACTCTGTATTTCCAACAACTCATTCTATTGCCTTCGAATTCAAGGTCCACAGACTGCATTAATAAGTTCTAAGTAAAATCTCTTCTGAGGATCCATCTCATTGCTTAGTCTATGTCAAAATTCTGTGATTCAGAACACAGTCCACTATTACAGTGTGTCAGAAACTTCATGAAAGTTTTTCACTATGTCTTGATGATCAGCTCATGTCCAACCAGCCGTGAAGATTCTTCAGAGCTGCTCGATAACCCAAGTCTTGATTATTAAGGGTTTGCTGGAATGGGTGCGTCATTATGATGTATACCGAATTTTTTATTGGACTTTTTTGATTTTTTTTCTCAGATGTAAATTTTAACTTTTTAAATCATAAAATTTAATGTGTCTGTTCACATTTCTAGAATATTAACATTTGTTACTATGGAACAACATAAGTGACATAAAGGAAATCTGAAAGTAATCAATAATGTGACCTTGTAACCAAAATGGAATAAATGGGTAGGCCAGTGCACAGGCACCGAAGGATCTGATGCACTGCTTCTAGACAAGATCTCTGGCACCAATGCCATTAATAGTATATAAACAGCAAAGTCCTAGTTTAAAATACCCTAGCACACAGCAGAGGCTAGAATGTATTGAAGTCCCTGTAACAGTGTGTTGGACTTAGCTGAAGGCTGTGCTCTATTCACCAAAAGTCTTTTCCAGAAAAAAACCAATGAGAGGAAAAATACTACCATAGTAGAAAGACTTTTTAATAAGAGGGATATATTCCCAAAAGCCCTTTTCCCTATAGAACATTGCAGCCACTCTTACTCTCCATAGTCTTTTTGTCATTCTGCCACACCCAATTAAGTCCTAACCTTAGATAAACCCAATAGTCCGTCTTCCCAGTGCCAGCATTCAAGTAGCTTGAGATCCTCTGGAGCAAATCACATCACCAGGTTGATTGATAGCACTTTCAGTAATTCCCAGTCTTGACTGAGCTTTCAACATCCTTTATGATCTTATCACATTATTCCAATCAGTGCATTCCAATCAGTTTCTCCAGATTCGTTTTGTCCTTCACACTCCTCAGATGACCAACACCTCCTGTGTCCCCTTCACCATCACTGGATGGCCTTAGCTAAGCATGGCTTGTAGTTAAGCAAACTATCAAAAACCAAACTGTCTAGGTTTGTATTCAGGTTCTGGCAATATGTCTAAATGCAACTTTAGATATTAACTCCTGATCTGATACATCATTTGCAAATATCTTCTCCCATTCAGTAGGTTGTCTTCTTGCTTTGCTGATGCTTTTCCTTCACTGTGCAAAAGTTTTTATTTTAGTGTAGTCACAATAGTTGAATTTTATATTTTAATTATACATGAGTAAATAAATAAATAGGAAAAAAGGAAAAATAATTTTTAAAAATAAATGTAACTTTCTTAACAGTTCCTTATTAGTAAAATAGAGACAGTCTGTACCTCATAAGGTTATTGTAAGTGGTAAATGAGTCAGTACATGTAAATCTTCTAACACAACACCTGCTGTCAATAAACCATCAATAAAAGTTTACTATTATTCTAATTATATGTCCACAGAAGAAATGAAGCCACTAGATAGAAATTCCCTTAACTTCCCAACCTTATATCAACAAATCCATCTGCACCCTCATGACCTCATCTAAATCTTATTTCCTCCAAAAGGCCCTACCTCCTGAGGCCATCACATTGGGATTAGGGTTTCAACATACGAATTTGGGGAGGACACAAATATTCAGTCTATAACATTAACCTACAACTAACTGGCTCCCACCCCCTCCACCAAAAATCCTCTAGATCAAGTTATAAATAATTCCTGTATTCCTAATTTCCAATGATCATATTGCTTGAGCTCTTCCCAGCATTCACACACTATCTTTCTCTTTGACTTCTGTAACATTACACCCTCCTGATTTTCTTCTTCTTACTCCATAGCTCATGCCAGAAATGTCCCAATATCCAATCACCAAGTGTGATGATTCTCCACCCTAAATATTTTTAAGTGCACCCACTTTTCCTCATGGCTACTGAAGCCATAATAGACAAAATAATATTCTTCTACCTAACCATCTGAAACATTCTTTTTATTCTCCACACAGCATCCAGTGATTATCTTAAAAACCTTATAGTTCTCCTTAAAAGATTTCAATCACTATTGTTTTTAGGTTGAAAAGAACACTTTTTACATTTATTTTAAGGGTATTATTAAAAAAGTCAAATATACTTCAAAGTAGGGAGACTATTATAATAAATCCCCACATATCCATTACCTAGCCTTAATAATTGTTATAATTTTATCATATTTCCTTCAACTATTTACTCTTTGTTCAATTGGGTCTTGATTGTGGTAAAATACACATAACATAAAATTTACCATTTTAACCATTTTTAAGTGTACAAATCCATGACATTACGTACACACAGTTGTGCAACCATCAGCATTACCCATCTCCGAAAGATGACATTTTTGCTACATGACAAAGATGACAAACATGAACTGCTCCTCATCCTGTTCATCCTCCGTCACTACAGGCAAGTCATTTTGGCCTTTATAGAGTTTCTTGTATGTGCCAAACTTGTTCCTTACTCAAAACCCTCACCCATGCTTTTCCCCCTGCTTAAAATGCTTTTTCCCACCCACTTTATCAGCCAAATCCTACTCATTATTGAAGATTCAGCTTAAACATTAGCTCTTTCCCTGAAGATGCATACTAGGCAAGGTCTCTGGCCACATGTTCTTGCTATATGCCTTCCTTCTATATATGGAGGTAATACAGCACAGGGCAAGCTCTAGAGCCTGACTGCCTGGGTGTGAATCTTGGCTCCAAATGACCTTGGCAAGTCATTGTGTCTCTCTATCTCAATTTCTATCTGCAAAATGGGGAAAATAGGACCTGCATCTAGGTTATTTTGAGAATTATTTAAGTATTTAGAAGATGGCCTGGAACTTAGTGTTACATAAGTATTAACAATTACTACTCTTCTTCAAAAATACTTACAGACTTAGGGGTGTGGATGGCTCAGTCGGTGAAGCATCAGACTCTTGATTTCAGCTCAGGGTCCTGAGATCCACCCCCCTCCATAGGGCTCCCAGCTCAGTGGAGAGTCTGCTTCCCCTCTCTCTCTCCCTCTGCCCCTTGCCCTGCATGTGCACTTTCTCTCGCTCTCTCAAGTACATAAATCTTTAAAAAAAAATACTTATGGATTTTATGAAAGTTTTGTTAAATGTCTGTCTGCCCCCCCGGAGTGTCTTTTAATGTTTCCACTGTATTCAAGAGTCTAGCACAGTACCTGTCACAGTATTCCTCAATCAATACTGGTTGAATATTGGTCTCCTCTCAAACATTTCTAGCTCAGAATATTGTTGTTAGGATCAAATTAAAGAAGGAAGGAAGGAAGGAAGGAAGGAAGGAAGGAAGGAAGGAAGGAAGGAAGGAAGGAAGGAAGGAAAGAGAAAAGAAGGAAGGAGAGAGAGAAAGAAAGAAAGAGAGAGAGAAGAAAGAAAGAAAGAAAGAAAGAAAGAAAGAAAGAAAGAAAGAAAGAAAGAAGGAAAGAAAGAAAAAGAAAGAAAGAAAGAAAGAAGAAAAAGAACTCATGAAAATTATCTTTCTAAGTTTTAGATCCCAATGTGCATCAAGATACTGTTGGGAAGGTCAGGCATAAACAAATGATAGTAAAGTGTATTTGAGATGTTGAGGATCCACATATTAAACTGCCATAGTTCATAACATATATTAGTGTATCCCAAAGTGAGTTCCTTAAAATGCTAGTTTATGAAATAGTCAAAAGAAAAAAATAGGAACTTTTTATTTTGATTAATAAATTTGTGAAATACTTCAAATTGCCCCCCTCCTCCTTTGTAGTTTCGTAATATACATTACCTTGTGGAGCATTGGAAAATAAAATAATTCAACATTTTTAACTCAGAATTGCATATTTTTTCTGTCCATAGAATTTTTTTTAGAATACCTATTAATTAACCATAAGAACCAAGCTTTATAGACTCTTAAGAGCTTGATGGGGCATGGGGTAGAAGTGATATGATTTTAGCAAGAGCAAGATCATTGTAGACTCAAGTGATTTAAGAATGTTTCAGGTTCAAGTTGGAATGTGAGCCTGGCAATACAGAGAATAGAATTTAGATAGACAAAAAGAAAAGAGAAAAGCATTTCACAGATAATAAAATGTTAGTCACAGAAATGGGCCTAATTTGGTAAATATGTGGTTCAATTGTGTCTTGATATCAAATCTCAAAATCTTGCCAATTTTTCTTTAGGATGCTTAGTAAGAACTACAGAATTATTTTTCTTGGAAGTTTCATGGAAAAGTTGAGAATTTAACTTGCATTTGAGGAGGAGTTGGCTGGGTGGGTGGTGTGGAGAAGAGAAGGAAAATGTAAAGGTTTCTGAGAGGGAGGGGAAAATGGAAAGGCAAATTGGCATTCATTGACACTTCTCCCTCAGGCTTTTCTGTATATTTTATCATGAAACTTTTCAACAGCAATCCTCTAGTGGTTATTACTATTTCCCTTTTACAAATAAGTAACCTGGGGCTCAGAAAGCTTATGTAATGTGTCCAAGAGCACACAGAAGAGTTTCAGTCAGAATCTAAAATACTCTTTCCATTATACCACACTGCCCCCTAAATTCAAATGGAAATTAAAACCACACACACTGTTCTGTCTTTTTTTTAAAAGATTTTATTTATTTATTTGAGAGAGAGAATGAGAGCATGAGAGGGGGTAGGGTCAGAGGGAGAAGCAGACTCCCTGCTGAGCAGGGAGCCCGATGTGAGACTCGATCCCGGGACCCCAGGATGATGACCTGAGCCGAAGGCAGTTGCTTAACCAACTGAGCCACCCAGACGCCCCTGTTCTGTCTTTTGTTGTCGCCACCATCATCCCCTCATTGTACTCTCCATAACTTCTGTCACACATGTACATACATCACCCCCTCCCATGCCTCATCCCCACACAGACACACAGAAAATGTACTCTTCATCTTTCTGAATATACTCATGCTATCCTGCATGGTAGCCACCAGGCACATGCGGCTGTGGAACACTTGAAAAGTGGTTAGTCCAAACTGAGATTTGAGTGTAAAAACACATCAGATTCCAAAAAAGACCCCCCCCAAAAAAGTAAAATATCTCATTAGTAATTTTTATATTGATGACATATTTAAAGGATAATCATTTTAACATATTGGGTTAAGTATATCATTCTTAAAGTTAATCTCACCTGTTCCTCTTTCTTTTTTCAAGTACCTACTAGAGAATTTTACATTACACATGCAGGTTATATTTGTGGCTCACATTATATTTTGATTGCACAGTCTGGTATGTACCATAAACATTTTTTTTTTTTTGTCCTTTTAAATACTGTGCTTGAAATTCTCAAGACTTCTCCCATGATTAGGATTAATCCCTAGAAATGCAAGTCCTCTTAAGTGAATGAATTTATCAGAAATTAGCCCAGTCATCTGGAAAGGCCCCAAATGAATGGGGCTGAGGCAGGGGAAAAAAAAAAAAAGATTCAGACAGAATCCAGTCCAGGTAGAGAAAGTGGGGGAAATGAACAGATGCTGGGGTTGGTGCTACAGGAAGTTTGGCAGGTGACCAGAGAATGAGGGGCTCAGGAAGTTGGAAAGACACTGCAAAATAGAAGAACTGCCACCCTGACAGGGTACCCAGGATGGGTTCTAAACACCCATTTGTATGAATTCTCTTTTTTTTTAATTTTCAAAATTTTTTTATTTAAAGATTTTTATTTATTTGAGAGAGAGAGAGAGCACAAGCAGGGGGAGCAGCAGAGGGAGATGGAGAAGCAGGCTCCTGGCTGAGCAGAGAGCCTGACTCGGGGCTCAATCCCATGGATCATGACCCAAGTCAAGGCAGATGACTAACCAACTGAGCCATCCAGGTGCCCCTGCATGAGTTCTTTTTTAAAAACTAAACACTACATCAAAAACTAATGATGTACTCTATGTTGGCTAACTGAACATAATAATAAAAAAAAAAAATCTAAACTTTGCTCTGTAAAAATTATGATCTTAGCACCAAAGATATGCTTTGATCAATCCCAAGACTCCAAGTAAGTTCTCAGCACTGCAGTCCTGTCAGGGTTTTCTGGTAGCCCTCAGATTCATCAAGTACTGTTGATTTTGGTGGAGTTGGACTTGAGGGAGAGCTGCCACACTCACACCCTTGACAAATGACCCGCCCAGTGAAGCTGTTGGCTCAGTGTCTCTGGGCTTAGAAGAGACAGGACGAATAATGGCAAACAGTTGGACTCTTATCTCAGTTACTTTGAAGAAAACGATCACTATTCTTGGTATAGAGTTCTCCCTTCCTATCAGTTTTCAATTAGTTGCTTAATTATACCTCTAAGCTTATCCCTGATGTGGAAATATTTTCCTGGGATCTGTTACAACCACGTTATCTGAGGCAATTTGAATACTCTTCTGAGGGAAGTTAAGAAATTGAGTGTGTGCTTTAATTGCTGTTTTAAAATGCTAAAATGTGTAGCAAGTGCTGAAGAAAATGGCACTATTTTAGATTCTTTGTTTTATGTAACTTAGCATTTAGAGATCATTGTTATGTGTCCTCTCAAGTAAGGAAGATTTGAAGGACAAAATGCGATTTTTAAAGGGGGCCTGGGGGGTGAGAACAGTGCCAGAATCTTATCTTTTGAAATATTGTGTCTATGTAAATGACAGTGTGTTTTGTATGTTGTCAAAAAGAAATTACTGTAACTCCATGAAGTGGTGAGGAAATACTGGGATAAGGGCCTCAGCCCCATGACTATTAACTGTGTCACCTTGGGTCACATACTTCACGAAGTTTGTTTCTCTCCTATAAAATGAGGATAATTAAA
Source organism: Eumetopias jubatus (assembly GCF_037043125.1). NCBI lineage: Eukaryota > Metazoa > Chordata > Mammalia > Carnivora > Otariidae > Eumetopias > Eumetopias jubatus. The sequence continues at coordinate 171,945,895 of NW_028274808.1, read as the reverse complement.
TCTCCCTCCTGAGGTTGGGGTGAAGAAAGCAAAATCAATGGCCTGTAAGTCACAACAATTACCACCTGGAACAGAATAGCCGCTAATGCTCTCACTGTACTCCTTCCATTTTTAAAGCAAGGGGCATTACCTCCTTCACTCAAGGAGCTTCAATCATGAATCAGAACATCTTAGAACAATTCAAAGCCCTCTTGGTAAATTCCCAAGTCTGTTGTTCCAGGCACAGAGCTTCCCTCCCTGGAAGGCCCCTCCATCCCTGTTCCTTGGAGGCACTCCTTTTGCTTCTCTCTTGCTTGCATAATAAGAAAATGAAAGGGGCACCTGGGTGACTCGGTCGGTTAAGCAACTGCCTTCAAATCAGGTCATGACCTCAGGGTCCCGGGATCGAGCCCGCGTCGGGCTCCCTGCTCAGTGGGAAATCTGCTTATCCCTCTCCCTCTCCCTCTGCCCCCCTGCTCATGCCTGCACATGTGCGCTCTCTCTCTCACTCTCAAATAAATAAAACCTTAAAAAAAAAAAGAAAGAAAGAAAATGACAAATGTTCTCTTTCCCAGATGAGTGATCAGTTTTACTCTTTCAACATTTGCATTTCTATCTCTATCCAGTAGCCCTTCCTTAAAAAAGCAGTCATTTTGCACTTGAGTCCTAACTAGGGAGCCTCTCAAGACAATGAGATGACAGGACCCGAGATTTTGTCTCTGCTTCCAAGACTGTGGCATCTTGCTCTCCTGGAAAGTTACAGGACCACTGATTTCAGTTCATTAATCAGGAAAAGCTTTCAAACAGCTTTCAAACAGGCAGACCCTTCCAAAAATGGATCCAGCAGCCTCAGGAGGTAATAAGTTTCCCATCATGGGAAATGCTCTGGCAGGTGTTAGAAGACAACTTGTTTATTCACTGAGTAAATATTTAATGAGTCTCTACCTCATACCTGCGATGGGGTGTTAGAGGTAGAAAGTGAATAAGACAGACAAGGTCCCTGAGTCAGGGTGCTTTTAATCTAGTAGAGGAGACAAATGCAAAAGCAAATAATATTATATTTAGCTAAATGTATAATAGCAATAATCGTTATAGAAACACATAGGAGGGCAACTAACACCTAATGAAAACTTTCTAAAGAAATGAACATCCAAGTAAGACCTAAAGGAAATATGAAGGTAAAAAGAGCAGAAGAAAACATGTTCAGACAAAGACACAGCACTAGACAAGTCTAGAGTGGAGAGAAAATAAGGCTCCAACAAACTAACTGTAAGTATGAAGAGGACAAAGGAGAGGGGAGTGGACAGAAAGGAACCTGGAAAGATAAGCAGGAACCTGAACAAGGAAATTTAAAGAGTCATCATATACACATGTTGAAGAGCTTGGATTTTATTCCCACTGAAGCCAGGATGCGCTGGAGGTTTTCTGCAGATCCTGTGTCTGGGAGTCTGGCCGCAGCCCTGACCTCCAGGTGTTGGATGGAGATCTACCTGGTCTGTGTCCTTCCACGTCCAGTCCAGGGGAGGGCAATTTCTGAGAGGGGTGTGGGCATCTCTGACCTGGGCATGTGAAGGGGAAAAGAAAGTTCTAAACTTTCTGAGTTTTGCTTCCTCCATTATCATTTCTCTCAAAAAGCCAGAGGAAAGGAAAATTTCCAAGCAACCCTTACAAGACCCATAGAAAAATGAGTGTCCCATCAACCAGAGATCCATTTAGTGATTACCATTGAGCAAGGAATTCCTTTACAAAGAATCTGTTGGCACTCAAAGATAAATGTACACTACTAGCAAAAGAAAAATAAAAAAGCATGTGAGACAAATATTACAGAAGGGAAAAAAATCCCATATTACTGACCTTTCCAGGAACAGGTAAATTTCCTCCCCCACCCCCCCACCTCCATAGTCACAAAGACATAAAAAATTTCTAGTAGAGAGAATGACTCAATCTTTTCTTCTGTAAATAACTAATTTCTCATTAGCATAATGATAGTTAACATTAATTGAGCATTTACTGTGTGCCAGAAAGACATTAAGTGTTTTACGTGCATTGCTTTATTTAATCCTCACATGACTGAGAGGTAGGTAGGTGGGTATCATCATTATTCCCATATTATAGATAGGAAAACTGAGGCTAAGAGGTTGAGTAATTCACTCACCATCTCAAAGCTCATAGTGATGGAATCAGGGATTCAGACTCAGAATCGCAACCACTACACAAGCGTTTTAAGAGGCAGAGTTCAGGGGTGCCTGGTTAAGCGTCTGCCTTCAGCTCAGATCATGATCCTGGGGTCCTGGGATGGAGCCTTGAATTGGATTCCCTGCTCAGCAGGGAGTCTGCTTCTCCTTCTCCTCCCCACTCATGCTCTCTCTCACTATCTCTGTCTCTCTCTCTCTCTCTCTCAAATAAATAAATAAAATCTTAAAAAAAAAAAAAAAGAGGCAGAATTCATACTACCTGCATCAGCAACATCTAGAGAACTGGTTAAAAGTACAAATTTTTCAGGCCCACTCCAGGCCTATGGAATTAGAAATTTTCCACAGGAGTGGGGTCTAGGAGTCATATTTTAATCAGGTATCTGGGGTGATTCCTAGGGACACTGAAGTTGGAGAAACACTCCACTCCCTACACCATGCAAAAGATGACTGAAGTAACTGCCCCAGCCTTCCAGGGGAAAAAATGGTCTAAGGGAAAAACGTTAACTTTTGTTTTCTTTGAGTGAGATTGCTCCCAGCATCAAAACTGTCAAATTGGTAAAGTGAAATCTAGATCCCACCTGCCTCAGAGCTTTTTCTCTAATTAAAGCTGGGGCCACTCCCCACAGTCAGCACCCCCCGGGTACCCCTGCCCTTGAACCTGGAGCAGCTTTTCCTGACCACCATAATGGATGGCACTCGGATGAAGTCCCTCCACTCCCAGCTCTGCCCCTTACAAACTGCGTAAAAAGGGAAGAGTTATTTAAGTTCTCTGGGCCTCAGTTTGGTTATTTGTAAAATGTGAACAATAATTCTCAGGAAACAGCTTTACAACAAAGAATAGATTAAATTTTATCTGATACTTGTAAAATTTATCTAGCCTAGAACCTGACGCCTAAGCTCTCAACAAATGGTGAGGGTGATTTCTATAAATAGGCCAGCTCCCTGGATACTCCTTTGATTTTGTGTCTAATCTCAGGATAATGGGCAAAAAGCCTTGCCCTTTTAGTTGGACAGATGTGGGTTCGAGTCCAGACTCGGTCAGTCCTTGGGAGACCCTGGGCAAGTTACTTAAACTCAGTAACTTTCATCCTCTCACTCATTACACAGGACAGATACCTACTTCTTAGTTCTTTTAAGAATTAAAAGAAATAAAGTATGCAAAGTTCTCAAACACAGTAAGCTCTCAATATCTGTCATCTTCCACCCACTTTAAAGCCAACTCACCTTGATTTCTCAACAATCTCAGACAGCACTTCGCTATAATTTAACTTTGTGTATTTTATTGAATTCTAATTAATTCCTTTTAAATCAGCAAGATAGTACTTCAGTAATTTCTCATTAATTTATTGACTGGCACCCAAACATTATCCAAATATTAGGTATGGAGCATTTCCTAGTCTTTCCTTATTAGTCCAAAGGATTTGGCCAGAATTTGTTCCCTTAGAGTCCACGTAGCTCAAGCTGCTTCTCTTCCAGGCAAGATATTGGCAGCCAAAAGAGGGGAAGTGATAGAAAATCCAGGCCAGCTGCAAAGATGATTAAATAGTTGGAAAATGAGGTTTGTGGAAAAATTATTTTTAAAAAGGAGAAATTGTTTGTTCCTGAGATACTGAGGACAATTCAGTGATGGTCATCAAGCACACCAATGTTTATGCTCCAAGGAAAAGTATTCCTCAGTTACCTTCCATTTCCACAAAAGACAAGGGGCTCTGGACCGAATCACAGCAGGAAAAATTTAGAGCAAATATAAGAAAGATGATGGCAACAACAGAGCTGACAGTTCCTCTGATTTGTTTTCTATTATCCTTTATAAATCTCCCAGAATCATGATTCAAATGTCAGGCTTTGGCCACATGTAATTACTTCTCTAAGCTTCATTCATTCACTCAACACACAATTGAGGAGCACTTTTTGTGCACCAAGGACTGTGCTGGGTTCTGGGAATATAAGAACCACATGGTTCCCAACCTATGTGGCATTATTGTCCAACTGGAGTACGTGTTACATACAGGGTCCTTATAAAGGCAGATCTAAAGTGTAATGGTCATTTCTTTGTTCAGGAACTTTGGAGATTCCTACACCACCCTGTACATAAAGATACTAAATTCCAAATTCCTTAGTATGTCATTCAAGTCCCTTCAAGGATCTTACCTCTTTCTAGTCTCATCTCTCAGCATTCCTATAGCATGCCCCAAATACACCCAGTTCCCTAAATATACCTTTGTGAAGAGATGCTTTTGTACCTCAGGCGGTTTTCCCATGCTATTTCTTCTGTTTGGCATGCTCTGCTCCCCACCATCCTTGAACCCCTGGAAATAGAGCAGTCCTCCTAGTAAGTAATTGACACATTGTGAGTTCTGTGTATCAGTATCCCTGATAGATTGTGAGCCCCAAGAAAGCAGGCATCATGGAACATCACTAAGTAGTCTAGTGGTTAGCAAAGTGGCTCACATTATATCATCAATATGTGGATGATTGATACAGGAAGGAAGGAAGGGATAGAGAGAGGGAGGGGGGAGAGAGGAAGGAAGGAAGGAAGGAAGGAAGGAAGGAAGGAAGGAAGGAAGGAAGGAAGGAAGGAAGGAAGGTAGGTCCATGTGATGGGGTAATACTTCTAAGTCTTAACTATAGTTCTCTCCAAAGGCCTCTTTCCACTTCCTGTACAATCCCTCCACCCCTACCTCTGCCCTGAACTTGTAACCTGCTGTTGAAATTGAAGCAAAAATAAGATCAGCTTGAGTCAGAACTCAAAGGAAGGACTTTCCTTTGAAAGCACCTGGGAGCTGAGGCAGACTGACTCAGTTCTAAGTCGTCATGCTTCCTCACATGCAAGGAGGACCAATTGCACAGATGCCCAGGGAGCATCTGTTTGCAGGTAACTGGCCTGGGCACTGGAAATACTGCCCTGGCTTCTGCCCACCATGAGAATCCTGGACTTCACAAGACAGGCATCAGGAAAGTTCATTTGGATCCTGTTTTAGTTTCCTAGGGCTGCTCTAGCAATTACCACAAACTGGGTGGCTTACCACAGCCGTTAAGAACTGACATGAAATCTATCTCACCATTCTAGAGGCTAGAAGTCTGAAGTCAAGGTGAGAGCAGGGCCAGGCTCACTCTGAAGGCTCCAGGAGAAATACTTCCCCACCTCTTTTAGCTTCTGATTGTTCCCGGCAATTTTTGGAGTTTGTTGGTAGTGGCAACATAACACCAATCCCAGCCTCCAAATTACCTGTCAGTCTTCTTTGTGTCCTCCTGTCTCTGTCTCTTCCTATAAGGACACTGGTGATTGGATTTAGGGCCCACCCTAATCCATTATGGCCTCATCTTAACTTTTATCTTAATTACACATGCGTGGACCCTATATCCAAGGTCACATTCACAGGTACCAGGAGTTAAGACTAGAATATATTTTTGGCAGAACATAATTCAACCTACAACAGGACCCTAAATGTTATTTCTTACCACAGCCTTCAGTGAAGTGGCAATTTAGATGCTGCTATGTGATAACTTACTCTCAACATGTTTTTATTTAACTATTGGGAAAATCGCATCCAAAAAATTGACCCAACTACGTTCAAATTTCCTAATTAGTGTTCTGCAGAATACTGTTTCTGAAGATGTAATTAACTGTGCCATGACTTGAGGGTTATGTATCTATTAGGGCCCCAATCAGAGAAGCAAAACCAATAGGTAATATATATCACATGTTATATATCATACATATATGTTATATATATATATCATGTACAAATATAAATATTGTATATCATATATAATATCACATATATATATATTGTCAAGAGTTAAGAAATGGCCAAAGTAAAACCAATGAATCACTGAAGTAGTAATTAGTAACAGTTTATTGTGCACACACCAAAAAGGCACTTCTAAACTGGGGGCATTCAAGCCAAAACATGGAATGAGACTCAAGGGTATATTGTCATAGAGCCGCTCATATAGTGAGAAAGTAGTGACTGTATTTTTCTTCACAGTGATTGGTAATAACATTAAATTTTCTTAAATGATAGGGAATTGGTCAGTGGTTACTGCATATCAACCTTGGGAAACAGTTCAAGTTTTCCTTATGATTTCCAGAGGCCAAGGCAAGAAACGACTCTGGTTGAGTTAGTCTTGCCAAATAAGCTAAATACAGCTTTGTTTGTATGACTACACTGGCTTTGTCTGCTCAGGGGATTCTCAGATTGGTCTCCATTTATTTTTGCTTTTAAAAATATCATATAGTATATATACAAGGGATTTTATATTATGTAATTTGGGAACTTTTAAGGAAATCTCTGGAAAGTCATTGTCTTTTTGTCTGTTGTTGAAGCTTGAAGTCCAACTAAGAAGGAAAGATTAAAGTCAAGTGGGGCAGAATAAGGATAAGCTAAAATCCAAGATCACAGCTAGAACCCAGGTCAGTTCTCACCACCTCTGACCTTGATGGCATGGGCATCCTATAGGAGAAACTGATGTTCTTCATCTGGGAGTTAAACACACACCCGGCTTCAGCGTTGGAGAAGCTGAAGGAGGATTCACGAAATGGTGGAGAAGTTGCAGGTGCCCCTGCTGCCCCACAACAGTAAGGTGAGTCAGCAGATAATCAACCATGTGAGAGCTACAAACCGCTGTGCTCCATTTCCACCTTGTCTCTGGAGGCCTCCCCTAAGGGAAAATACACAGAGAAGGGAATTCTGGGGAATGTAGTTCAGCCTAGCCAAGTTGACACATTACAAAGCCATCATAGGTTCCATAGCCAACTGGTTAAAAACCACAACATGCCCTATCTCTTGGAGAGACTTATAAGTACATTATTGTATCAAAGGCGCAGCCAGGTCCTCAAGTTTAAAAATGAATATTTAACTTTGAAGTAGGATTTCCCACACTTGGAATTGCTAATTTTGGAGATTATGAACTTATTGTGGAAACTCAATGATTACTTACTGGTATGATGTCTGTTTTTTGGGACATGTCTATGACTAAATCTCAGAAAAAACTCTGTAATGAGATGTGCTTCTTCAGAGTGTCAGTGTAAGTGCAGGTACTAAGCAGAGTAATATTCTTACCAATGTATTCCATCAAGGAAAGATACACTGAATTTATGCAGCAGCCTGAAGAAATTTAGACCTTTTCAAGTAACACTGAATAACCTACTTTAAGTGTTGTGGCTCTATTTTATTTTCATTAAAGGCCTAACAATAAGGAAACTCATTTGATTTTGTATTTGAAAGTGACTGTAATAAAACCTCCTACAGAAGCAACACAAGCACACACATCTCATAACATATAGTCATTGTATCATACATTTAAAAACTAGATTATAAAAATAGCTACCATCTGAGGCAGCATAGTAGCAGTTAAGAACATGGACTCTGAAACCAGAATGCTTAAACTTGTAACTCGGTTCTCCCACTTATTAGCTGTGTGACATTGGGTAAGTTACTTACCTGCCCTGAGCCTGTTTTCTTATATGTAAAGTGGGGATAATAGTAATATTCCCCCTTCATAAGTTATAAGGAGTATTAAAGGATGTAATATTTGTAAAGTGTTTTAAACACTGCTTGGCCCATTGTGAATGGTGTGTGTGTGTGTGTGTGTGTGTGTGTGTGTGTGTGTGTGTGTGTACAGATCCTCACAGCAATCCCTGCAGGGCCTATATGATTATCCCAATTTTACAGATGAGGAAACCAAGTCAAACAGAGGAAAAGCTGTTCTCTCTCAGGTCACACAGCATGAGACCGAACCAGGACAAAACCCTAAATGACTCTGACTCTGACACATGGTCTCATTCCATGAGGCCATGGCACCTCCCAAGCAAAGCTTTATGGCTCTCTGAGACTTCTTCCTGAAAGTCTCAAGAGACAAAATCAAATTGACTAGGTCCAGAAATGGAATTAGTCCCTCTCCCCAGGGGTGCTAAAGTTGTTGCTGTCACTCATTCTTGACCTAGACTAGATATGAATGCAGAACTTAGAATGCAAGGCTCCATGGGTTTATTTTACCCTGAGCTTACATGGTCCCTAGAAAGTTCTCTAAATACTTCCAATCAAGGGCTCAGAAAAGTTTTTAAAAATAACTTTACACATACAATTAGAAACTGGCGTGTGGGAAATTAAGTATCAAATGAAACTGTCTGTGATTTTCAGGGACTACTTGGAGGGTGGCGCTTTGAAGAAAACACCTCACACTCTCAAAACCCACACAAGGGGGTCTGACGTGACTGTTGACAGCAGGCTCACGTGAGCTCGAGGGCAGAGACTCTGAGCCATGACCCTCCTCTTGCCACTGGTCAGAGGCCGGAAGGGTCTGGAGGCAGGTGTATTATGATTATATGTTATTATGATTATAAAGACTACTACAGGAATGTAAGTCAGGAAAATATTTTAAAAGCAAGTATGAAATAATCCCTTTCACATAAGAACCATATATCTGTATATGTTTGAGAAACAAATCAAAAATAAATTTCCACACGTGCCTATAATCGTTCAAGCAATTTGAAGGATGGATGCCTTCTGGACACCAGATCATGGTTTCTCTACAGGCAGTGAAATAGTGAAAGAGAAAAGAGGTTTAGCCGCACTTTGGGAAGCTTCTCTGATTCCTGCTGCCTGCACTGATCTCTCACATCCCTGGACCCCTGCTGCCAATACAGTCAGCCCCACATGTTTTAAGTCTGTGGTTCGTCTACTTATTAAGTGACTGACCTAAGCAAGTTTACTAACTCCTCTCATCCTATTTCCTCAGTGTCAAAATGAAAAAACTAATACCAGTCTCACAGAGTTACAATGAGAATGAACTTTGATAACTACAAAGGCACTTTCAGCAGTATTTGGCACAGAATGAGTGTTCAGTCGATGGTAGTGGTCCGTGGGCTCTCTGCTTCCCTACTTCCTGTCTCACAGGCCAATGTAAGCACTGGGGGATATTCATGCCAAGAGACCAGCAGGCAAAGAAAGGAGTTGCCATTTTGGCAGAGCTGGGATCTTGATCATCAGGAGAAAGCTGTCACACAAAGGAGGCAGGAAAAAAATAGATTTAGCACCCAGATGGCCACAGGGATGTTTCTTGGCACCCTCCTGCCCCATTTTGATGATAAATGGACAAAAACAACAGCCTTGGCCTGAGATGGGCATGGAGACCAGGGATGAAGATCTGGTTGCCCACCAGGTAGGCCACCTAGACCAGGAGCCATGCAGTCTGAGGGCGAGGGGTCTTTGGAATGTGTGGTAGAGAGGGAGATGACAAGTATTGGTCTGGCCTTGAAACAGCTGTAGTGGTAAGAACTCTAATTCATCCCACTAACATTCCTCTCATATGTTTCCCATGGAAAAGAATTCTGGATGAATCCTGGAGGCATTCATCCCAGATGGGACACATTTTCTGTGTGAGGCAAGTGGATCCAAGTACTACATGGATGACATGTGGTGGGCACTGTGATGTGCTACCTGACCCCCAGGACTGAAACATGCCCACTCTCACAGCTGCTGGGAATGCTGGTGGCCAATATTGGTGGCCAATTTCTCCCCACCTAATCACTTTCTGGGGTTTTCCCTCCACAAAAGAACTTACCTTATCCACACTTAACCTCGGTTTTACGCAGGGGTAAAAAAGGTCTGATTGCCTTACCTCCATTCAGAACAATCTGAATGGCCATCTCAGCACCAGAGCTCCCCGTGGGCCTCTGTTGAAATTGCACTTTTGACTTCTTCTTCTGCCCAGTTGTGCCTTCCTCATTTGTTTGTAGTGATGTTCCTGAGATCAAGCCCCGAAGAACCTCCTGCATGATCTTTTTCATCTCACCGTCTATTTCCCTAGGCCCTTTCCTGAGATGAGAGCTAAATCTATGGAATGTTTATTATGTGCCAAATACTTTACAGATGTTGACTCATTCAATGTTCAACAGAAAACAATAATATCCCCATATGACAGATGGAAACTTTAGGTTTAGAGAAGCTAAATGACTTACATGAAGCCTAATATAATGATTTGAAAATTAAATTTGGGACAAATATGTACTTTGATCAGATTGATCTCATGGAAATTTGGAATTCCACCAAGGTGTTCATTACCAGCAAGTATATCTGATGATCCCTGGCATGTAGCAAATTTTACCCACTGAGGTTCCATTACATAACACATGTTTCTGAGACATGGAGCCTATCCAGTAGCCATATTTCAATGGGGCTTTATTGTACCCTAACTAATTCCAAAGATCATTTTTTTTATTATGACCAAGTTCCAGTTTACAAGGTAGGCAAAAAGTAAAATAAAAAAAGAAAAAAAGATGTTAATATTTATCGACTGTCTGCTTTGCCCTGTACTAGTGTTTTTCAAATTTCCTTTACCTCATCCCGTAGTAAGAAATACATTTTTCATGGGAACCTCGTTTATACGTGTGTGTGTGTGTGTGTGTGTGTGTGTGTGTGTGTGTGTGTATGAAACTGAAGGAAGAACTTCATTAGTGTGACACACTCTGATATTTTCTATTCTATTTGCATGTTTTTAAGCTGGTGGCTATCTACTATATTGATTTCATATGAAATGATAATGAAGAACAGTTTGAAAACACCCCCAATACTAAGACTCTTCACATGTATTTACTAATTTAGCACCATTCCAAACAAATTATTGTCATCCCATTTTTTAATGAGGTCCATGCTTTAATAACTATCCTAAGACACTACAACTTATAAATGACAGAGCTGGAATTTAAACAAACTAAACTACTAAATTATTTTACATATTTTTCAACTTCTTGGTCAGTATGCCAAAGGCAAAGGAGAGAGAGAACAGAAGAAAAAATAAAGAAATACAGGTGTTCTCTCCATTCACTTTCTTTTGTCTCTGGTATACCAGCTTCAAGATCAGTCCTAAGAAAGAGGCCAGAGCTAGCAAGATGCCCAAACTCAATGCAGATGGAGAAACTGAAGGCAAATTGTGGCCACCTTGCCATTCTGCATGAGATTTCATGGAACTGAGTGTATAGCTCAAGAAAACGTGTCTGTGTCTTCCCACATAGACAGTGTGCTTTCTAATCCTTGTGCAGCAAGGCATAGAGGTAAGGACGATGTTGTTTCTCATCATCCTAGTTTCAAGCACCATTTCTTTCGCTTCTTGAGAAGTAAAGGAACTGTCAAGTCAATAATTGCTCCTATTGACTTTTTTCTGGAAATCAATAAAGTGAGAAAATTTGCCCTGATGTAACTTAAGCACTTTATTCACTCTGGATTCTCACGGATAAATGCAAGTGAATTGTGATATATTTTCTGAGCTATCCAAGTTGTAGTGTTTGTTAGCATTTAAGGAAAAAGATGAGTTGAGGGACAAAATTCCCTTAATCTGTCCTCAACTTCTTTAGCAACACAATCTTCACAGTCAACACACTGATGAGAGATGCACACAGCATCTTCCTCTCCATGCAATTTTTTTTGTTTTCTACTGTTCCTCAAAAACATATATATTACAGTGAAAATGTAGACCATGGTGATTAACAGGAGCTATAAACTTACATCTTTTCTAGTGGAGTGGTGGGTCAGAAACCCATGTACATGGATCATATGAGAAAGAAAGAGCAATTTTTGACAAGCATTTACAAAATGATCTTCAGGGGCCACCTGTGTGGCTCAGTCAGTTAAGCATCTGCCTTCAGCTCAGGTCATGATCTCAGGGTCCTAAGATTGAGCCCCGCATCAGGCTCCCTGCTCAGCCAGGAGTCTGCTTCTCTCCTTCTCCCCTGCCCCTCTACGCCACTGGTGCACTCTCACTCTCTTGCTCGATCTCTCTCTCAAATAAATAAATAATATCTTTAAAACAACAACAAAAACAACCACACAAAAATGATCTTCAGCTTTAATGTTGTCCTCATCTAAATCCCAACCAAAATCATATAAAACTGGCAAATTTTTTTTAATTTTTTTTAAAATTAAATGAAAATGTGAAGGGCAAGAACAATCAAATCATTCCTAAAGAAGAAAAAATGTATGTGTGTGTCAGTGAGTGGACACTTGTTCTTGAACATTGCTGTGTATTTGATAATAAAGAACACTGAGGCCTAGGTGTGTTGCAGTAAGACCCATGCCTCAGTATTTTTACCAAGATTCCCAGGTGATTTTGATACCTAGCCCCCAGATTTGACAATCACTGCCCTAGCAGACAACAAGACAAATGACAAAACTACAGCAATTAAATAAAGTGGTACTTTCTTAGTAAAAGATGAAGAGACGGATGGAACAGGAGAGCTTGGAAACACTTGGGCTATATGCATGGGTGATATATAAAGGTGGTGGATTGCAGGCAATGGAAAAGAAGAGTACTCAAAAATAACGCTAGGAAAATGGTTTCTATAGTAAAATAAAATTAGATTCCAAAGATCAACAAAATTAAAGAGAATTAAAGGCAAATATTAAAAAGCCAAAACTTTAGAACTTTTAGAAGAAAGCAAAGGAGAATAACTTTATGACCTATAGGACCTTAGACTAAAGAAGGATTTCTCAAGGAAAAGTTTATAAAGCACAAATGATAAGGAAAATATTAATAAAATATTTTAACTTCTTCCATTTAACTGTTTATCTATAAAAAAATCAGAAGTTTCTCAGGGCACCTGGGTGGCTCGGTCAGTTAGGTGTCTGCCTTTGGCTCGGTTCATGATCTCAGGGTCCTGGAACCAAGCTTTGTGTTGGTCTCCCCGTGTTCAGCATGGAGCCTGCTTCTCCCTCTCCCTCTGCTCCTCCCCCTGCTCGCTCTCTCTCTCTCTCTCTCTCAAATAAATAAATCTTTAAAAAAAAAAAAAGAAAGAAAGAAATCAGAAGTTTCTAGATTATTGCTCAACCCAAATGAAAATATTCAAATAAATTGGAGGCTAATGAATATAGTTGTCATTCCTAACAAAAGTTTAAAATGTTTATTCTCTAATTGTATAAATAAATGTCCAGAAGTTCAATATATATGATATATTTATACTAATAGGATGCTGGTTGAATTTCTTTTCCATACTTATGTTTCATATTAGATTTTATTTGAACAAAATGTCTTCCATGAATTTAAACTTCATGTTAACAGTCAAGCAAACCCAAGCCCAAAGACAAATTAGCTTGCTTAATTAGTCAAAACCAACTTTCCTGATGGAATAAAACCATTAAATAACTTTCTAGAATATTAGTTTTCCTTAAAGCCCTCTCTTTTATCATCTTGATGCTGTTATTAATAACCACAGCATTAAAAGCTTGAAAGTAAAATGATCAGGTCTTAAGTGGTGAATTTGGATTGTGATCATAGATTTCATGGATAAGTACAGTCATTTAATTGCCAACAAAATAGATTTGTAGAAGTCATTAAGGTTTTGTGGCAAGAAATAAACCACCCATGTCTCCTTACTTACTTCCCCATATAAAATTTGATTATTATTGGGGTTTAAAATGAGTCAAATCAATTACCTTTTCCTTCCCTCTAGATTCCGTGCAAACTGGTAACTATACACAGGAAACATCGAGATCAAAATATCAACCTGATTACTGGTAAAGCTGGACCACAAAAGGCAATGTGGATATCAGACCCCAAACTATGCCTCCCTAAATTTATCCTTACCCAGTCTCAGGCATCAGTAGGGCATAGAAGTCCTGTTCCAGGGAGCTCCTCCACAGAAGGAAGAAGAGGGAACCCACAGACCGCTGGAAGGCAGGCTGATCCCAGAGCAAAGGCAAGACGCAAGACAATGTTCATGCATTGATATTTTTCCCATTCTTCCTTTTTGTGGGGATATAGAATACAAGTAAGCTCCAAAATATTTATTCACCACTTCTTTTGAAGAATGAAACTGAAGACACTTCATGGAAGCACAAGACTAATAAAATAGGGTGCCCTTTTATCAGTTGGGGTCATAGCACGAATCCAATGGCATACTTCAAATGGACCAGCTGCTCACAACGCTGTGGGCAGTGCTACAGGAAAATGACAAAGGTCAGTGACACTCCCCAAAGCCAGAAACTGCTTGTTGCATGCCCTCCTTTAAGGCCTGAAGGGCAAAGGGAAGGGGGGGAGAAGTGGTTACCAGAACTTGGCAAAAGCTGTGGGTGTAGGAGAGAGGAACAAAGCAACTGCCAGACCATGGTCAGGCAGAGAAGGAACCAGAGAAACAAACTCCCCAACCTCTCTCTCTTTTCTCCAGGTGCCACCCCCACCCTCCCCAAGGAAAGCATGGTTGATGCAGTCCAGGGAAGTCAGTCAGTCTTCCAAGATACAGGACAGAGTGGAAAGCAGTGGAAGGTATATCTGAAGTGTCAGAGAATATCAACACAGCCCCAAACATATGTGAATACTACCCACAAAAGGGAACTGAGGCTGCAGTGCCTAAGTAACATCATAACAACCTGTCTTCTGTTCTTCAGTACTTCAGTACTCAACCTGTCTTCCGTACTTCAGTATTTCAGTACTCAACCTGTGTTCCGTACTTCAGTACTCAACCGGTCTTCAGTGCTTCAGTACTCAACCTGTCTTCAGTGCTTATTAAGGGAAAATGTTTATTGGGTCTTTATACTCCAACGAGGAGAGGGATCAGATTAATCACAAAAAAGCACTTTATTAACAGGGTTTTGTAAATTATCAAAATATGATTGAGATTTCTGATAAATTTTTAATACCATCATATGTAAGAGATCTTATATCATATCCATGAGCATTTATAAAATTTATGAGACAATCATGGAGGTATTTCAGTGCAAATGAAACTATATAAAAGTAGTATGGGAACCAGTTTTTATTACACATATAAGTGTGTAAAGACAAAGAGTTTCTTCCCGCAGAAGAAGATCATAGTGGTCAGGGACACTTTCAAACACATGGAATTGCCTTCCAAATTTGAGGTCACTCTGACCCAGCTCAGTTTTCTTTTCAAGGGATGTCAAGTCCACTTAGAAATACCACTACTCAGGCCTGAATCGCACTTTTTCATTTCAACACTCCAGAAGTATTTAGCTAAAAGCCAGACTTCTGCCAATATTTTGCCAACATTTTTCAATAGTTAAAATTTTCTTTTTTAGGTGATTCATCTTTTAGAAAACATCAAAAGAAGAAAACAAAATTTCCCCTAACAGATTAGGAATAATAGAGGATCTAATTTTTCTTTCTTTTAGGTGAAGTCTACACAAACGTAAATTCCCAAAGAAGCGCAGATCATTCCCACCCTTTACCCTCTTAGCCATATTCTATCTCATGGATCACGGAAACATCAACTGAAGCAGCAGCTGAATGATCCACTATACCTCTTTCTGTGATCCCCTGTGGTTTCAGCCTATGTGCCACTTGTTTTCTTTGTGGCCCTGTCTAAAAAAACAATGCAGGATGTATTCATTTCGGAAAATTGTGCTTCTAGAAGTCCCTAATTCAGTGATCATCTAATTTTTTGAGGCACTATATATTTTTTCAGTCTCTAAAAGGACATCAAGTACTGGATGAAGTGATCCACAGGTAAATTTGAGTTGAGAATTTCACAACCCAGCTTGAGATAAAAGCAGTAACAACAAATGCCTATGGTCTTAAAGCCAAAGTCAAGAATCGTTGTGGTTCATTCAATAAACTTTTATGTTTCTACAATATGCTAGGTGGACTTCTGGTCATAGAGAATTAAGAGGAAGGAAGGATAGATAGGAAAAGACCCAACCTACCAGGAAAGACAAACTTATATAAATAATTAGAATACACTGGGTTGAACTCCAGGAGTAGACCTACCTATTTTCAATACCTCTTTTCTTTTTTAATAAGAAAGAGACTCTTGATTTCAATTGTAATAGTAACGTGATCAACTAAAAATGTTCAATTTCCTGGACTCCCCTGCATGCAATATAGTTTTGCCAACAAGATAAAGCCAGAAATCCACGAAGACGTTATCTTATTCCCAAATAAGGAGTCAAAATATCTCTAAAAACACAACTTAGCTCCTTGCCCCTTTGTCCATCCCTCTCTCCTTCTCCAGAAAAGGAGATACCAGAAAGTGCGGCAGCCACTATGCGACTGGAGGCAACAAGCCTGAGGATAAAATCCTACATCTAAGGATGGCAGAGTAGAAATATGGAAAATCCTTGTGTAAGCCTGGATGGCCTCCCTCAAGAATTCCTGTTGCACGAGACATACTGCAACCTGTTTAAACCATGTTCAACGGCAGCAGACTGTACCAGAAGAATGCTTCATCCTATAAAACAAAAAAGGGGAAGCAAAGAGAACTTCTCACAAGACACACTGGCATTTGAAATTTGAGTGCCAGCTAGGCAGAAGGAAGGGGGAGGCAATAGAGTCTAGGGACTAAGGGAAACGAATCAGAATGCTTGAGTTTATGACGAGTTTCTGCAATGTACCTACACTTGTGTATATTTAATCTCTCTATACCTCAGTTTCCTCATTTGTAGGAGAAGGGGTAATTATTTTATCTACTTCATAGCACAGTTTTAAGTATAAAACAGTTAAAACTGTGACACTATGAAACAATACTGGGCACATCATTAGCAGACACATGAAAAGATGTTCAACATCACTGATGATCAGAGAAATGTCAATCAAAACTACAATGAGATATCACCTCACAGTTGTCAGAATGGCTAAAATCAAAAACACAAGAAACAACAAGTGTTGGCGAGGATGTGAAGAAAAAGGAACCGTCCTACACTGTTGGTAGAAGTGGAAGCTGGTGCAGCCACTGCGGAAAACAGTATGGAGGTTCCCCAAAAAGTTAAAAATAGAACTACCCTATGATCCAGTAATGGCTATTTATCTGGGTATTTATCTATTATATTTTATAATATCTAAAGATAGATATTATATTTATCTCTATCTAAATATTTTATAATATCTAAAGATAGATATTATATTTATCTCTATATTATATTTATCTCTATCTAAATATTTTATAATATCTAAAGATAGATATTATATTTATCTCTATCTTAATATCTAAAGATAGATATTATATTTATCTCTATCTAAAATATTTATATTTTATTATAATGGCTATAAACTGGGTATTTATCTCCAAAATACAAAAACACTAATTCAAGGGATACATACACCCCTATGTTTATTGCAACATCGTTTACAATAGCCAAACTATGGAAGCAGGCCAAGTGTTCACTGATTGATGAATGGATAAAGAAGATGTGGGGTGTGAATATATATATATATATATAAAATATATATAAAAATATATATTGGAATGTTATGCATTCCAGTGGAATGTTATGCAGCCATAAAAAAGAGCGAAATCTTGCCATTTGCAACAACGTGGTAGGAGCTAAGAAAGTATAATGCTAAGCAAAGTAAGTCCGTCAGAGAGAGACAAATGCCATCTGATTTCACTCATGTGGAATTTAAGAAATGAAACAAGCAAGCAAAGGGGAAAAAAAGAGAAAGACAAACCAAGAAACAAACTCTTAACTCTAGAGAACAAACTGAGGGTTACCAGAGGGGAGGTGGGTGGAGGGATGAGTGAAGTCGATGAAGGAAATTAAAGAGTACACTTATCATGATGAGCCCTGGATAATGTATAGGATTGTTGAATCATTATATGGCACTTTAAAACTAATATAACACTGTATGTTAACTATATTGGAATTAAACTTAAAAACTTGATACAGAAGCTACTGGGCACATCATACGGCAGGTGCACATGGGAGTACAGGGGGACCAGGCTACTGTCCTCTTAGCTGAACACCCAAAAGCAGTTGTACATTGTACATACTGGCCACCTATTATCAAATATTTTTTAGATAGATCTGTATTATCAGTTAATTCACTTAGGATTAAGAAGGGCTGATCAGAAAATGTCCTTTTCTTGGGATTGAACTGAGCAATAGGCAAGTTGAAAATTTTTGCAGCCATCAGACATGGGCCACAGATGGATGCCTGAATAGACCTGCTTTTCCATTTGATGATTACTTATCATCTACATGTCACCGCTATTCTATCAGACAGTTCCAGTTAGACTGATCATTTCATATGCAATTATTTCCTCTACCTAACTGAAGGTTTTTCTGACTCACCCTAACTTCTGATTTCTTCCTGAAAACACTCCCAAGTTCCTGTGACTTTGTTTTAAAATGTACCCAGGATTTTGTTTTTATCCAGGTGTGATGAGGCCAACTGATCAGGAGACAACAGTCATTGAAAAGTGTTTTTCACAATTCCCAACAGAATAGAGCACACCCCACCATGCAGGGCCCCATATGGGGAAACATGAGGGTCAGCTGGAGGTGGAAGGAGTGAGGCAAAATCATGGGCAAAAGCCTTTATTGTGGTTTTGTGGGAAGGAGCAGGTAAGGCAGGGTAAACAGTTTAGGATTGCATAGTTTGAATAATTTCTATGGGCTCCAGGCTCTAAAGGTTGTCCCTAATGCTCTGGTACTGGGCCCTGGGATTATTAGAGCACAGGGATATCGCCTCCTGAAGTGTAGAAGACAGAGGAGCTGGTTCAGAGTATGGGCTCTGGATTGGTTGGTTGGCATGTCCTGGGCATGCTCATAGACAAGTCATTAACTACCTCTAGGAATTAGCTAGACCTGGAAGGGGCATTCTCTTCCTGGTCAGTGAGGGCCCCAAACTATCAAAGTCTCACAGGATACAGAGAATAAAAACATGATTGATACAGTCTTGGGTTCCAGTTTTGTGTTTGCTGATTTACAGTATTTCAATTGTATGTTAAATTCTCTTCTGTGCCATGTAAATGTTTAATTCTAATAATCTTACAAATAAATAAGCCACTCACTGTTAAAAACATTTTTTTTTCAAAACGAAATTATACAAGTATTCAGACTGTTTTGGCTGGACAGTTCTGGGGTCTTTATTTTCCAGGTAATTGCTATAGCTTTTCACTGTGAAGAGGCAGGCATAGTCAGTTAAGTTTCTGAATAAAGAGATACTTTCCAGTTTGCACTCAAACAAGATTAAGTGTAGTGTCTCCACAATTACTACGATTAGTCTAACATATGTAATTATTCTATATCATATACACACCCAAATACGGATGATCTCAGCGTCTCCAAATAACTGCCTCTTCTTTTAGAAACCATACTGTATTTTGGGAAGTTGGGGAAAGAGTATAGCAAACCCTAATGGGCAATAAAAGTGTTGTTTTTTTTTTCAATAAAATGTCGTATTTTTTTTCAGATGTCGCTTAGTCTCCACATCCGCTAGACTTGTAAACGTCCTGTGTATAAGAAACATGTCTACCTTATGTTCATCCCTAGTATATAACCCAAGCCTGGCACATAACAGAAGCTCAATAAATATTTGTCAGAAGAATGAAGAGTGAAGAAATTCCTGTAGATAATGAATAAATTAGTGTAACATAAAGTAATGTAAATATAAACATGAGCATATTTTCTGTCTGTGAGGAAAAAATCTCTCTGGAATTCTTCTGAACTAAATTGTGAAGTTCCCCTCTCCGTTTCCTGCAGGCACAGAAAGACATGTCAGGAACAGTCACATTAACCAATATAGTACTCTATGAATCCCTGGCCTTAAATTTTTCCTACCCAAACTCCAAAAACTCCCAAATTCCAAACTCATATTAACTTGACCTTGCTTTGTATAACTCAGTAGAATTTTAAAGCTCTGTTAATACATGATCTCATTTAATCTTCTCAACCACCTTGAAAGGTAATTGGGACAGGCCCATCAGCCCAGGTACTTACACAATCATGAGCTCCAGAGATTTTGAACCTAAAAAAAAAAAAGGAAAAGAAGAAAAATTCAATTTCGAGTGAGTGGGAATTAGGCACTTCATTAGGCTACTGCGCTCAGAAGTCTAAGAAACAGAAGAGGCAGCTCAAACTATTCTGCCCACCATATCTTATATAAAAAAGTTGTCGGCTCTAAAGTTTAAATTATATACCCAAACAGCCAGGGAGCACCAGGCCAGTGACTAAAGTTCAAATTATTTTCTTTCTTTCAAACTGCCTGGTTGAAAGTGATCTGTTAGAATTATTAATCCAATAATAAAATCACTGACCTTAAGTTCCTTGAAGTCATTCCTTTAAGTATTTAGCATTTTGTGCCCTCATTCTCTGTGTCTCTCTCAGCTTAGGGGATTCCTTACAGGCCCATGCCCTTGGTTTTTCTCTACTTTCCATAACTTGTAAAAAGCAATCTAATAAACTCATTCACTGGCTCTCCAGCGATTAAAGCCTTCTTTTGCAGCATTTGCCAATTGCTGTGACATAAACACTCCCTCCATGCTCAATTTCAAGGATAGATGTTTGTAACAATAAGATTACAAAATTCCTGATAATTTAACAATTAGTGATTAAATCAGTGATGAAGATTATTTATTACCCTTCTAAAAGGCATTCATATTTACTCTGGCAATGCTACTCCCCAAAGTATGGTGCAACTCCCCAAGTACGGAGCATCATCACAACACCTGGAAGTTGGTTAGAAACGTAAATTCTTGGGCCCCACTTCAAACCTAAATCAGAAACTCTGTGGGGCTCAGGAATCTCTATTTTAACAAGGATTCAGGTTATCCTTGTGCATACAAAAGTCTAAGAAGCACTTTATTAGTTTGCCAGGGCTACCATAGCACAGTATATCATAGAATAAACAGCTTAAAAAACAAATTTATTTCTTCACAGATCTGGAAGCTAGAAGGCCATTATATTGGTAACAGCAGGCGTGGTTCCGTTCAGACATCTCTTTCCTTGGCTGTCATCTCCTTTCATCTTCACGAGTGTCTTTTCTCAGAGTCTTTCTGAACCCTAATCTCTTTTTATAAGGACAATATTCAGGTTGGATTAGGGCTTACACCAATGACCTCATTGAACTTTAGTTACTCCCCACATTCAGAGATCCTGGGGCTTAGTACTTCAACATAGGAATCTGGGGGGATGCAATTCAATCCATAAGAGTGTCCAATAAATATTTGTTTCAATAAATAAATGAATGAATAACTTTAAGACAGGAGGGAGATACAGAACCAAATGATTGAAAGGCAAGGACCCTCAATACTAATCTAATTACTCCCGATTATGGGCCTCATCTAGTTAGCGGGCAGAGAATGGTAGTTGTTATCAAAAGCACTCAGTAGGGACTCCTGGGTGGTGCAATCGGTTGGGTGTCCCACTCTTGGTTTCAGCTCGTCATGATCTTGGGGTTGTGGGATCAAGCCCTGCGTGGGCTCCACACTCAGCATGGAGTCTGCTTAGGACACTCTCTCCCTCCCTCCCTCTGACCCTCCCCCACCACTCTCTCTCTCTGTCTCTCTCTCAAATAAATAAATCTTTTTTAAGATTTATTACAGTGGTTACATGAAAAGAATTGCACTATTAAGTGTTCTTAGTTTTCATTAACTAATCTGTTTACTATTCTTATGAAGTCTAGACTTGGTTACACCACTTGGGATACTTGGGCTGGGGAGATTTGATACTTGCCATTATTTTAGAGCTCAACTTCAGTAAGACAAGGAAAGCCGGCTCCATTCCAAAATGGAGACTAAGAGGACCTCTTTCTGTGGCTCCCCTTCTTTTTATACAGTGAGGCATTTAGAAATGTTTCCCAAGACCCGTATAAACCCAGACATACAAATACACAAAATAAAAGTGGGACAATAATACATTCTTTCTTATTTGATGTAATGAAGTCTGCTATTTAGGATTACTCAATTATTAAACCCAAATTTTGGAATATTTACTAATTCTACTTCATCAAATTCATTAAAATGTGTTCAGTGGGGGTATTTGGGGTACTTTATTTTAAAAGAAACAGTGCTGTAACAATGCTTATACAAAGCGTCACATTAACAATCTCACACTCTAAAATTGCTCATGATAAAATTATATTCTTGAACTTCTCCAGCATATTCCTCAAAATTGTTGCTGTGAACATATATTAGATCTTTGCATGTAGAGAATCATTCTAAGTCTTGCTGCCATTCATATGAACATGTTCATATTTTATACATGAGAAGGGCAAATGTAAAAAGAATCATTTATCTTAAAAAATTAAGGTAAAAGTAGCAAATATCACCCTCTGATCCTAAAATTTGTCAGATGGCTTCAAAGAGAAAAAAAATAACACATCATCATTAGCAAACTCCCTAGGCAGAAGCTCTGACATACCGTGTTTGATTAAATCTAAACTATCACATGTTTTTTTGTAACTAGATCTGACAGATTGTTCCCATGGCATATCAACCCAAAACGATTCAAATACTGCTTGCAGTGCAACTTGCTTTTCTGAATTTAGGGCACCAATTTTCTCAAGCAAGTAGAATAAAAGGTTTTCTGATTCTCCCTAGGAATTTCCTGGAAAAAAAAGAAAAGAAAAGAAGAACTATAGCATCCCGGAGGTGGAAGGGACGTTGGTGTTCATGTAGTTCAATTTTCCATATAATTGGGAAATCCCTCTATATTACGCCTGACGAACTGTGTCCAGCCTTTGCTTACGCACTCCCTACAACAATGTGCCTTCCGCCGTTGCTGGATCCCACTGGCCCTCTTCTAGCACTAAGTTGCTGACTCTCACAAACTGTAAGTCAGGTGCTTGAACTCCACTTTCAGAAAACTTTTATTTCTTTTCTTCTGAATTAGAAAAAAAAATCACCAAACATTCTTCAAATAAATTTTGAATGCCTCTTTACCCTCAACATAGAAACATATTTATGGGGGCGCCTGGGTGGCTCAATCGATTAAGCATCTGCCTTGGGCTCAGGTCCTTGATCCTGGGATCAAGCCCTGCGTCGTCGGGCTCCCTGCTCGGCGGGAAGCCTGCTTCTCCCTCTCCACTCCCCCTGCTTGTGTTCTCTCTCACTGTCTCCCTCTCTGTCAAATAAATAAATAAATAAATAAATAAATAAATAAATAAATAAATCTTAAAAAAACGTATTTATGATGCAACCATTAAAAAATGAAAATTTAAAAATAACCCAAAAAAATCCTTGCCTCAAACCTATGCTCTCTCGGCTATTGCCTTACCTCTCTTCTTCCACAATATCGAGTTTCTAGAAAAGAATATTGTACAGGTGGTTTTACTTTCTTATCTTCCACTAACTTTGGAAGCAATTGGGCTTCCATCCTTACAACATCACTAAAACCATTACTTTCAGTCCTTATCACTGTACATGTCTACAATATCTGAATACTCCTGATTGCTCATTTCTTTGAGAAATTCCCTCTCTCGTGTTTTCTCTGACACTATTCTTTATCTATCCTCACCTATGTCTCTGGTCAATCCATTGTGTTATCTTTCTTGGACTTACCTTGCTTGCTCACTCCTTTATACTTACCTGGGTTTCTCTCTTCTGTTTTCTTATTTTTAATCCAAAAAGAAAAAAGGAAAATGCCCTTCAAGATGTCTGTGAACCCCCCCCAACAAAATTATATCCAAAATGTTGTGTCTATATGTGTGTGCATAGTCTAGGACTAAGAGTACTTGGTGAGGGCTCAAAGGCTTCTTGAAGTTCTACAGTGTTCCCTACAGAGAAGCACATCTTCTCCTATGACATCAGCTGCCTCTTGTACACACCACTAGGCAGCTCCACAGATATTTTTAAATGCCTCAAACACAGCAAGAGCAAATCGCTATTTTACCACCACTACTAAATTTGTCTTTCATACCTTATCTTCCGTCTTTATAAATTCCAACACTAATCATTCAATTGTCCAAAATATAAACCAAAAACTAATTCATAGCACCCCCTTCCACTCTCCAAACACAACTGGTGGTGAAATCCTCTCAGTGATACCCCTCTAACAGCTTCAGAATTGCTCCCTCCCCTCTATACAGCTGCCTTAGTTCGGGATACCATCATTTCTCAACCCAATTAGCCTAACAGATTCCTAACTGGTCTTCCTTTTCCAAAAATTTCTTCTCTCTAGTCCATTTCTATACTTCTGCTGAGCATTTTATGCCAAAGTCCAAATCTGATCCAGGCACTTAGCTATTTAAATTCCCTTTATAATTTACAACTGTATTCAGGGTAAAAAAATCTATAGGTCATGGAATAGTATGGAATGCTTTTCATTGCTTCTGCCTGAATGTCCAGCTCATCTCTTGCCTCTCACATCTTCTTACCTCTTGCATCCCTCCTTCTGGTGCCCCCTTCCCTCCAGTGTTCCCTGCTACCCTCTCCATCCCCAGTTGTATAGCTAACTCATACATGTTCTTCAAAACTCAGCTCAGATATAATATCATCAATTCTATTCATTCATTCAGCAAATGTTTCTTAAGGCATAATCTCTTTTCCTCAACATTACATAGATGTTGAAGACATAGTATTAATAAGATAGACATAACCCCTCCCTCCTAGAACTTACCTTCCATTTGGAAAAGGATTCATACCAATAAAATTAAAACAATAAGCGCATAACTAATTGTTTTATTAGAACTACAATAGCTGATTTTAGAAGTAAATATAAATTATGCTGAGAATATGAATGTGGTTCTGACCTAGACTGTGGTATCAGGGGAAACTTCCCTGCAGAAGTCATACTTAAGCTGAGACCTGAAAGATTTATGGGTATTCCTGGGGGAAGGAGGGAAAAGATTCCAGGTGAAGGGAACAGCATGTGCACTGTGCAGAGATCTTGAAGCAAACATGTTCATGTTGTATTGGAGGAAATGAAAGAGGACCGGTATGGCTGTAATCCAGGGTGTAAGATAGAGCAACACAAATTGAACCCAGAGACATAGCAGGGGCCAGATTATACTGAGAATTTTGGAATCTTACTAATGATTTAAGTCTTATTGTAAGAATAATAGGTAACCCCCCCAAAAGGTTTTAAATAGGCAAGTGACATGATTAGATATGCCTTTTTATCACTCTGACTTCTATTTTTTTTAAAGATTGTATGTGTTTATTTGAGAGAGAGAATGAGAAATAGAGAGCACGAGAGGGAAGAGGGTCAGAGGGAGAAGCAGACTCCCTGCTGAGCAGGGAGCCCAATGCGGGACTCGATCCTGGGACTCCAGGATCATGGCCTGAGCTGAAGGCAGTCGCTTAACCAACTGAGCCACCCAGGCGCCCTATCACTCTGACTTCTGTTCACAGAATGGATGGGCTAAGTGGAAACAGTAGATGCAGAGGGAGCTTTTAGGAAATTAGTGCAATAGTTCAAGCAAGGTGTGATGGTGCCTTATACTAAAGTTAGTGATGTTGCAATTTAGAAAATAGAAAAATATGAACATGTTTTGGAAAGTAAAACTAGTAGGACTTGATGAAGGATTCATATGGCAGTTAAGGAAGGATATTAAGGATGACACCAATGTTTCTAGCTTGTACAACTAGAAGGATAATTATGCCATTCGTGGATAGAGGCAACACTGAAAGAGGAACAAGTTTCAGGGTACAGTCCTTAGTACAGTTTCCACTGTGTTAAGCTTGGAGGTCACGTTAATCCTGGAGGCGACATTAAGTAAGCGAATCTGGAGGGCAAAAGTAATAATCTCAAAGTTAGAAACATTAATATGAGTCAATATATAAGTGGTAATTAAATTAATTAAATTCAGAGATGTCATCATCCCAGAATATCAAATTATTAATAATAAGATTAATAATAATAATAGCTAACATTTATCAAGATTTTACTACATGCCTATCACTTTCTTAATGGCTTAGCAGATATGAGTCAATTGATTCAAGTCACAGAGTGAGTTAAGTGACAGACTATGGATTCAAATATAGGCAATGTCAGCTTTTTAGGTGGGCAAGGTGGTGGAATAGAAAATCCAAGACCTCCTTCCCCAACAGAAGCACTAACTTAACAATGACATACGGACCCAAATACCTTTACGAGAAGCCCAGAATCTAGTGAAGTTTCAGCAGCCAAAACCAACAACAGCAACACAGAAATGGATAAGAAGGGCAATTTCACTTTACTCACATTAGCCCCCTCCCCAAGCACAGACCTGAAAGGGATGCTGCAGCTGGCATGGTTCTGATCAACTGGGAGACGGGACTGAAGCTTGGGCTTCTCCCCCAGGAGGGAGAGAGAGGAGTGAAGATACTTCCAAAGTCCTAGCCTTTAGGTGCACCATCGGAGGGACTGCCTGCTGTCTCCCCTCACTCAGAGTGCTGACACAATGGGCAGCAAGGTTGCAAGATACAAACTCAGTGGCCAAAAATCCATTGTGTTTCTGTATACTAACAACAAACTACCCAAAAAAGGAAATTAAGAAAACAATACCATTTACAGTAGCACCCAAAAGAATAAAATATCGGGAATAAATTTAACCAAAGATGTGAAAAACTTGCACATTGAAAATGATAAAATATTGATGAAAGAAATTAAAGAAGACAATTTAATAAAAGGAAAGACATCCCTGTTCATGAATTGGAAGACTTAATATTGTTAAAAAGTCCATACTACCCAAAGCAATATAATCCCCATCAAAATCTCAATGGCATTTTTTCACAGAAATAGAAAAAACAATCCTAAAATTCAGATGGAGACACAAATGACCCTAAATAGCCAAAGCAATGTTAAGCAACAAGAGCAAAGATGGCGGCATCACACTTCCTGATTTCAAAAATATATTACAAATCTACAGTAATGAAAACAGTACGAATCTGGTGTAAAAAACAGAAATATAGACCAATGGAACAGAATAGAGATTCCAGAAATAAACTCATACATATACAGCATATACAGTATACTGATCTTCAACAAGGGTACCAAGAACACACAATAGGGAAAGGACAGTCTTTTCAACAACTCATGTTGGGAAAACTCGGTATCCACATATAAAAAGAATGAAACTAGACTCTTACCTGACACCAAACACAAAACTAAACTAAAAATGCACTCAAGACTCCCAAAAGAAAACATAGGGGAAAATCTTCATCATGCTGGTCTTGGCAGTGATTTCTTAGATATGACACCAAAAACATAAAGCACAAAAAGCAAGCATAGAAAAGTGGAACTATCAGACTAAAAAAGCTTCTGCACAGCAAAGGAAATAATCAAAAGAGTAAAAAGGCAATTTATAGAATGAAAAAATTTTAAACCATATATTTGATAGTCAATATTTTAAATATTTAAGGAACTCCTACAACTTAATAGCAAAAAGTAGTAATAACTCAATTACAAAACGGGCAAAGGACATTAATAGATATGTCTGCAAAGAAGACATACAATGGCCAATAGGTATATGAAAAGATGCTCAAAATGACTAATCATCAGGGAAATGCAAATCATAACCACAGTGAGATATTGCCTCATACCTGTTGGGATGGCTATTATCAGAAAAAAATAGTAATAATAAGTTAAGTGTTGGCAAGGATAAAAAGAAATGGCAACCCTTGTACAATGTTGGCAGGGATTTAAAATGGTGCAGCCATAATTAAAAACAATATGGAGCTTCCCAAAAATTTAAAAATATACCTACCATATGATCCAGCAATCCCACTTCTGAGTAGACAGCCAAAGAATTGAAATCAAGGTCTCAAAGAAATATCTGCTTTCTCATGTTCGTTTCAGCATTACTCACAATAGTCAAGATATGACAACAGCCTAAAGATCCACTGATGAATGAATGGATAATGAAAAATGGTAGATACATATAGCAGAATACCACTAAACCTTAAAAAAGAAGGAAAACCTGTCATAGGCAGCACATAGATAAACCTGGAGGACATTATGCTGAGTGAAATAAGCCAGTCACAGGGGGGAAGAATACTGCATGATTTACTTATATAAGGTTATCTAAAACAGTCAAACTCCTAGAAACAGAATAGCATGGTAGTTGCTCGTGATGAAAGGAGAGAGAAATGGGGAGTTGCTGCTCAATGTGTATAGAGTCCCAGTCATGCAAGATAAATAAGTCCTAGAGATCTGCTGTACAACTACTATTTTGTGTAATAGTTTCCAGTCACTGTATTTGTGATAAATTAAACCTTTAAGGCTTTTTCACATAAATTATTGACAAACGGTGTTTCACCCTCCTGTATTTATCTAATTATAGATTTAACCCCTGAAAACAATGTTAAGATTGCAACAGTTAAATTTCATGGCCCTGCTTTTGCCCTGCTGCCAAATTACCAAGTTCACTTTGAATCTTCATGATCGTTGGCACTAAAGAGGATCCAATCCATGCACCCTTATTTACTCTTCTCCATTCTGATCCAATGGAGGAATTAGATTTGAAAAACTAATGCAGATGGTAAATTAAAATAACACTTTGATTTATGTTAAATTATTGTGAATGTGACTTAAGTATGAAGCAACAATGGCATCCTGGTAATGTACCCCAGAATGACACGGTGGGCCACCCCTTCTTAGGCAGCTCTCCGTAAAGGCGTCTGCCCATGTAAAGTTTCCAGAACAACAAAGCAGAGTTGAATGCATCCTTCCAAAGACATCTGAGCTGCTAATCAGTGGGGTCTTGCCAGCCAGGTTCTTTCCCAAACTCAGAAATCTTCGCAGAGAAGACTAAGGGATGAACAAAAAGGAAAGCACAGTGCTGCAAAATCTGATGTCCCTTTCCAAAGAAGAAAAAACATGTCAATGTAAAAATAGACAATATTTGTCCATAAATAGATAAATAATAATATTTGCTTGGTTTATCCTACAGGACTGACATGATGATTAAATGAGACAATGAAAGCCAAAATTCTTTGGAAAAGATAGGACACTGTTCTCGCATAAGATAGATTTATATTATTTATACCCAGGCAATCCTGAGTTTGAGTCCCACCCCTGCAAGCAAATAACTGTGGGACCTTAGGCAAGCTGTTCAACTTCTCAAGTCCCTCATCTAGAAAATAATATTCATCTCAGAGAGTTTGTGAGACTTAAAAAAATGGTATGTGTGAAATTTGACATATGATGCTTATAATATGGGAAGCCCAGCAGTTTTGTAACAGTAGTTATAGTGTAGCCCTGGTAGTAGTAGTTTCTATTACTATAAAGGTAAGGTATTCATCATATCAGAGCAAAGTTTTCAAAGATTATAGAAACATTAGCAAAGGTATCATGCTCTTCCAAATCCTGCTATTTCCACTCAATGCATAAAGAGAAGGGTCTATGTTATCTTTTTAAACTACTGCTTAATATTCTAAATGAATGATAACATCATAACTTAATTATTAAAACCTCATTTAAGTGGATATAAATAAAGATGTCATGAACCAACATGTACATACATCAATTACTTTTTAAATAGAGAGGTATTAGGATCAGTCTTCTAAGTCTTGCATTTTTGATATTTCCCATTATTACGCATATATACTGAAGATATCCTGGATTTTTTCGAGCCCAAACTGGGATCGCTCTCTTCTTATGGAGCCGTCTCTAACTATAAAACTCACAGCATTCCTTCCCTGAATCAAGCAATGTAGCTCTTGGTTATAAACTCATTTATTGTTCTGTTTTTCATATATTAACAGGTTTGACATTCCAACTATTTTATAAATGCCTGGAAATTATAAATATACACATATTTTTCTTTTATCTGACTCAAACACACTAAGGATATTAAACTAACATTAGGTCCAATTAGTGTAAAACCATTTTCCCAATCTGGTACTCTTTCTTTGCCTCTCTGCCCTTTTCCCTTGCTTATTAGTGCATTCTCTGACAAAGAAAAGGTAAAGAAATTTTCAAAGCTCTAAGACAAAAGGTTATTTTAAAGGTTAACCATTCTGTGTGGAGCACTGGGTGTTATGCACAAACAATGAATCATGGAACACTACATCAAAAACTAATGATGTAATGTATGGTGATTAACATAACAATAAAAAAAATTTTTTAAAAAAAGGTTAACCAATCAATAATAGGCTGAAGTGCATTTACTGCAAGTTTATTCTCAGCTCTTTGGGAGAGAGATCTGTACACATACTCACAACAGATGTAAAGAGAACCAGATCAGCCATGCAACCCTCCAGAGGCTGCTGGCAATTGTTGGCCAGATTTGCTGCCAGTAAGTGAGCTCATTGCAGACTTGAGGAAGCATAATGAGAATGTCCCTACACTGTTGGGAGTACACACTTCCATATGGACAGTTTTAAACACTGGATGGGAGCATAGGTTCTCAAATTTGACTAAAGTTCAAGATTCTAGGAATCACGGTTCAAATTTACCCTGTTCTCCCAAGCATGATGTAGAGTTACAAGCAATTTACATGTGGGATTAGCTCTACAGGTTAAAATGTTATGTCATAAAGTTTCAAAGATAAACTCCTAAAATAACTTTGCTTAAAGTAATGCTATGATATGGAAGAAATAGCTAAAATTTAAAAATTATGCCTGAACTAGATTATTCAATATTTTAAGAGTTTTTTCCACCAGTCCTTCACATGTATTGGAAATGCAAGAATCTAAATTTGTATATTTTACTGGGCCTATTTTTCAAACTAAGAAGACCATGAGCGGGCTTTATTTTTGCCTACAGTATAGTTTAAATAAGGTTTGTGGGCTTTTTAGTGGTACAAGTACCCTAGCTGATTGCTTCTATATTCAGGAAATAGTGTATTTAAAGCTGGTCCTTCTGTGGAGACAACTGCTGATAAGCAAAGCTGTTTCCTTGGAAACATCTAAGCAGCATCTGACAGCCTGCTGAACATTTGAAATTCACAACAATTGATCTTGGTAGCCTCTCCCTAGACAAGCTAACTTATGAGGAGGGAGTGGTAAGCTGGGGTGAGGAACCAAATTTGAATATTAATTGGACAGCAAATTTCTCACTGTCAGTCTTCTTCAAAGACTCTATTCTGGCTCATTTTATTATCTTAGAATTCATTCAGTGATTGAAACAGTGTATTTAAAATTCAATATATATCAAACTTTTAATTTGGGAGGTGGTATTTTCTGGCTTCTACTTTTAAAATATGAATTTCTGGAATAGCTACTGAGGGCTTCATCTCCCTCAAATTGTAAGCAAATTAGAGGTCAGTCAGGACTGACCTTGGGCATACTGAAACAGAGAGTGTTTTCCACTGTCACTCATCTACCCTGTCTGAGAATAAGAACTGAGGACATATTGGGACAGCAGAAGAATCATAACTCACCCCAAAGCAAGTATTATGCATCTACATAGTGCTATTGTAAAGAAACAAGCAAAAGCATATATTTGAACATGTTTATCATAGGTTTTTATTCATATAAAACTCTGGGGTACTGTCCAGCCATTTGTGTTCTAACAAGCCCTTTCGGGGAATTCTGATGTAAACTAAATTTTTGAAAACCACTGTTCTAGCACATGAACTGTGGGATGGATACACACACTTGAAGATGGTCCTCATCATATGCTTCTGCGACCACGTCAGACATGCTGATGACCCACAATAAACATTATGAAGGTGCCAGAATTGCCTTGACAGAGTACTAAAGAAGGGGTTAGTGGGCTCAGAGCAGTGGACAAACAAGAGTGCATTATTATGTGAGACCAGAGAACCTACAAGCCACGTGATCCCAAGGGAGTGAGAAAAAAACAAGTTACTTCACTGAATCAATAGGGAATGCATTAATGAGGGAGCACTGGCATTGCTGAGAGTCTGTAGAAAGTCTTTCTTCTGTAGCCTAGGTCAATGGGAGGTTATGTTGTGACGGAGCTGGGCTCGCTACTGTCAATGGGGCAATATGGACGATGGTATTCTGATCCATCAGAGGCCGAGTATTGCACATCATCATAGGCACAATGGATATAATTACTACAACGGGCAAAAGCTAGGATGGCAACAAGGGGCTAATGGACCCTTGGGTTCCTAAAAGCAAGATAAGCTGTTGACAGCTTGGCTTATATAAATGAAAGTGGTCAAAAGCTGATGATCAGTTGCCCCATGGAAAAGTCATGATCCCTCTTCCACTTCCTGACCAGAGCCAGTTTGCAGGTCCAGAGCCCATCCATTGAAGGGAAATTTAGAATGTTAAAGAAGGACCCTGTGACACCACAGAAGGTATATATGATTAGGATTCCCAAAATCTTTCCCCAAAACAATATATAGCCATGTCCGAGATGAACCAAGCAAGGGAAAGGAAAATAGCCAGTTCTTTCAAGGACTACTGGATACAAGACCTGAGTGGTGATAACAAGGGAGCTAAAATTACATCATGACCCATATGTTAAAATGGAGACATGAAGAAGGAGACTATACATGGAGTCTCAGCCCATGCCCACATCACAGCAGGTGCAATAATTCCAAGGATGCATACTGTTGTCAAATCCCTAGTCCCTGAGTGCATACCTAGGATGGATAATTATAGTTGCTGTACAACTTTCTCGTAGATCCTTGATCAGCACAGTAAGATTCACCATGATAGCAATGGCCAAACCCTTGTAATAGTCCCCTTTTATCAGCCAAGATAGTAAATCAAAAACAATACCAAATACCAGGTGGATTATCAAAGATTAGCACCACTCAAAAATTTAAAGGATGCACAGTGTAGCCCCTGCATAAACCCAGGAGATCACAGCAGATGGTCAGAGACTACCATAAACTTAACCATGTGGTAAACCTAATTGCAGCTGGTGTGCCAGATGTGATGTCTTCCACAGAACAGACTATGTGGCCTTTGGCACTGGTATGTGCCAAATGATCTGGTAAATGCATTATTTTCAAATACCATCAGGAAGGAGAATCAAAAGAAGTTCTCATTAGCATCAGTCCATAGCAGTTCACGTTCATTCTCTTGCCTCAACTATGGTCCTTCCTCACTGTCCAAATATAATCTGAAGAGAACTCCATCATTTCAACCCTAGGCAAAACATCACACTGGTCTACTATAATGCACCAATATACCTTTCTATTGGCTAAAAAATGTAATCAAAACATAGTACTTGAGCCCTAAGATCTTGGACAATAACAAACTAACTCAAGAGACATAAATGAGTGAGGATATTTCAAAAGGACATTTGTGATTGACTCAACAATATTGGCTGCCCTTCTCTGTGAGGATTCTCACTTTAGAGACCTTAGATAAGACAATCTGAGCTACGACTTTTCCACTAGAAACTTCAAGAGCCAGTAGGGGCTTCCCTATATACTCTTTCACCCTGCCACAACAATTGGCACTGTTCCAGATAGAAACTGATCCATCCTCCTGGATCCCAGAATGAAGGTGATGTGGAGCAGAGTCATGAGGGACATTGTCCATAATGGACATTGTTGTTGCAAATCAGAGAGATTTTTAAGTTTGTCTGTTATGCTGCATAACTTAGCCTCTCTTGGCCAAATCAACATCCTTCTGTGATGAAGGTGACAAAGAGAATGCTGCTCCCTAATAGGAATGAAATGAGATACCTACAAGAAAACTTCCCAGCTCTACCCACCATATAATATGATTAGTTCTGATAAAAATAAGGACTTCCCTATATGTCAACTAAAGAGATGATTTATATAAAATGAATTATAATGTGCCATGAAAGTCTGTTGAAGTGATAGATGAGGTCGCAAAGTCATTACAAACAAAAAGGAGCAACGCTCCTGGAATCTACAAAGAGTAGAGTTGAGGGGAGATATTGTTAGTTCTCCCAAAAACATGACTTGGGGAAAAAGTTGCTTTATCTGGCTGACAAAGAACATATGTCATTACTTTAAAGATTTTCCATTTAATAGGAAACTGTGATTCACTAGGCTCCCATAATCTGGTGAAAACAATCTTAATTCTGTTTTCTCTTATTATATATTTCCAACATTACTTTCCAAATTAACATCTATAGTTTCTGTTGATCATTAGAGAGAGAATACACTGATGAACCAACAAGAACATTCTGATCACTTGGCAGTCACGTCTCATTACTAATTAATGATTAGCATTCTGATTGAAATGAAGGAAAAGCTTCTTAAAAAAAGTAAAATGCATTACATATTTGGCTTTTGCTCTTTCATTATCTTCAGCCTTGGCAATCTGATTGCAAACAATTTATCATATAAGGAAAACACTCAAATTTGTGTCTCCAACACTGACAACTTGGCCATGCTCTAGTCCTTGCTGATGGCTTTGATGTTTTGTCAACACCTCAAATACATATAAGCAAATTTCATGTAAGCTAAATAGAATCATTTACCTCCCCACCCAAAACCCATCCTTCTCTTTCTTTTCCTGTCATTGGCATTAACCAAATTATAATCTTCCTCCCCTCTCCCTCCCTATTTCCTCTTATCCAAAATGGTAGTTGCCCCTTTCCCCACCACCCCTGCCCACTTTTGTCTCACCTAGATTTTTTTCACTCCCAAATCCTCAGATGTCCTCACCAGCTCTATCATCAGTCTCAAAAGAGTTCAGAAGTATGTTAATAGTCTCTAGCTACCTCTCCTTTTATAATACGTTGGGCCTTAAAATTAATGCTCTTTCCAAACCCAGGGCCTGTACCCAGGCATGATTGCTGAGTCTTTAGATTTCTTTCCTACCAATCAGACCTAAGACTCAGACATAAAATACTAATCCCTGAACATATATGTGACCCACAGGTCAAGTAAAAGAACTTCTACTCTTCTCAATGGTCTCACCCTATAGGACTGGAGCCCATCCTAACCTCAGTTCCAGTAAAATGGGTCATGCATGTTACATTACTGGGGTCTTCTCTTCTCATTTCCCTTCCATGGGCCTCAGTTCTTTCCCCATTCCTCTGCTATGTATTTATACATCAGCCAGAATCTCACCATTGCCCTTGCCATATCTTGATTTCATATTGTTAGACCCAGTCCACGTGCTTGGATGCTCTGACAATAGGCACCACTTCTGATATCATTTTAAGACTATTGTTTCACCTGATATGTCTCAAAGATCTCCAGTTTTTCACTGTGTTGATTTTCTGTGACTGCTATAGCACGTTATCACAAACTTAGCAGTTCAAAACAACATCTGTCTATTACCTCACAGTTCTGTTGGTTTCAGGTCCAGGTTGGCTTGACTGGAATTCACAGGCTGAAATCAAAGTTTTGGCCGGCTAGACTCATCAGAAAATTCTGGAGAAAATCCATTATCCAGCGCATTCAGGGTATTGGTAGAATTCAGTTCCTTGCAGTTGGAGGACTAAGGTCCCAGTCTCCTTGCTGGCTGTTACCTGGAAGCCACCCTTAACTCAGAAGCTCCCTGCATTCTTCCTCACATTGCCCTCTCTCTCTTCCTAGCAATGGAACAGTGAGTACTTTTCACACCTCAGATCTCTCTGACTTCCCTTCTACCACATCTCTGGTGTCTCCTTTTCTGCCTTTGTCTTGTGTATTCCTCTTCTGTTGATGCACCTGGAAAATCCAGAATAATCTCCCTATCTTAAAGTCAGCTGATAAGCATCCTTAATTCCATCTATAAACTCCCCTCACAGAAGTGCCTAAACCAGGTGCCAAACAGTGTATAGATTACTGTATGATGGGATAGCCAGGGGATGGGAATCTTGGGGGGACATCTCTAGAATTCTGCCTACCACCAATACTCTCCAGAAACATTGAACCAGAAAGACTCAGGAGCCTACAGCCATGCACAGTGAGGGCAGGGAGAAGGCAGGAGATGGCAAACAGGGACCTAGGAAAGGTCGTCTCCTGAATGATCCCAGACACCTCCATCCACTCAGCTCCCAGAACACTGGAAGTTAGGCTTTGACACCCCAGGCAAAGGACTGGAGAATTTCTCCCTGGAGAAACTAACGGGCACAACAGAAAAGACCTGCTGATGTTTGAAGGGTCCCCAGTGAACTAGTTATTCCCCACCAATCAGTCTACAGGGAAGCTCAACAGGCAACAGCCCTGGCCATGCACCCAGAGTATCCAAACAACTTGTTAAATCTCTCTGTCAAATATGATCATGAGGATTATGGGTATTAAGGAGGTATTAAGGAGGGTATTAATGTGTTGTGATGAGGACTGGGTGTTGTACGACAACTAATGAATCCTTGAACACTACATCAAAAGCTAATGATGTACTATATGTTGGCTAACTGAAGATAATAATAAAAAAGAATATTTTATAGCCGAAACAACATTGAAAATAAATAAATAAACAAATAAATAAATAAATACAGTTTAAAAATGAGATAGCCTTCAGGACCTAGCTCACATCTCTCTTTTCTAATAACCTCCCTGCCCTCTTTAGGTACAAGGAACATTTCCCCGAGTGCCACTAGCACTGTAATTCCTGTCTGTAATTCCCTTATGAGTTCTATCACTTCATTTCTATCAATGCCATATCTCTCCTTCACTAAGCTGTAAGCTTCTAAATATCTATTTAACTTATATACTTCAAAAATTTCTCATCCTGTTGTTTGAACAGTAACATCAAGAAACATTTCTTGAATCATATACTGTAAAAAAAAAAAAAAAAATTCAACGATGTGCCTTTTATCCTGCATTAGATTGTGAGTTCCTTGAGCGCAAGCACCTTCTCACATTTCTTTTCTTCCCCAGCTTATAGCACAGTGCATGGCACTCATGGGATATCTGTAAATGAACGGGTTCACAAAAAAATATGTGTCTGGTGATCTGCTGTTTCCTGGAGATTCACATTCAATTTCATTTGATCCTGACACCTCTGGTATGTGGGCAGATCAGTTGTCATAATATCTGCTCACATTTATTGAACACTGTTTTAAGCCTCACAGCACATTACAGTAGAGACAAATTTATTATCATCCCATTTACAATTAAGAATTTAGGTACAGAAGGGTTAAGGTTAAAGGTTAAAAAGAAGTAAGTTGAGATTTGAATATTGGCAGCCTGAATCTTGAGCTTTTGCTATTTACCAATATCCTCCACCAATTTACTATTCAAAATACAAAACAAAACAAACATTCCATTTTATAGGAAACTGAGATCAGTTGGCAAGTATTCTAACTCAGGGTCTTGAAGTCATCTTTCTCGTCATTGTTTCCCATAGATCCTTAGTGTATCAATGAGCAAATAAAGATGAGATCTACGAACACAGAGATTTTGTCTATTGTGTTCATTGCTATAATCCACCACCTAAACGAGTGCACTTTGTAGATGTTTGTCAATGATTTGAATAAATGGTCATTTGATACTGAATAACATTAGTAAATATCTCTTGGATCAAATCAACTCTGAATAAATTGACCATCAAGTTTCTACATCTTGTAAGGTGAGAAATATATTCTCAAAGCCCACAAAATTACAACAATCCAGGATACTTGGAATAGATAGTTCCTTACCAGGGCAGGTTTCTAGGAAGAGGGTGAATATGCAACCACAGAAGGATCATCATGCTGTAGTTATGATAAACTTTATACAAAGAAGGGGGAAATACATGCACATTTATTACAAAGTGGGAAATAAAGTAATTATCTGGAAATTTAGAGGGAATAAAAAATCATTTGCCTCAAATATAGTGATTTCCTAGGTAAAAATCCTCTCATTATCTTTTAAAAATTATCTGATTGGTTTATCATTCTTCTTCTATGTGTGTAGAAGAGCCCAGGCTGGAGGTTTGCTCCCATTCAGAGTCCCTTCCTTCTCTGTGTCACCCCCTCCCATGCAAGTGATAACTGACTTCAAGCAGCTTTATCATCCATGCAGCTTCTACAACTGGTCTTCTCTCACTGTCCCTATGGAAGGGATCTGACCTCTGCCCGATGCCCCCGTGATATTGGCATTGTCTCCTTCTATATCCTGTTTCTGCTCTTTGAGTCCTGCAGTAATAGAATATGATTCTTTTGTAGCACTAAAACACACCTAATCAAGTAGGGATCTATTTTATAATACAAGTAACAGGTGTATGAAATAACCTCACCCTCTAAGGTGAGGTGCCTTTTCCACAATGCTCCCTAGCTTCTCCATCAACACAGCATTCTCCATTTAACAACTTATTGAGAGAAAATGGCCACAGAGCTTCATATTGTTGAAGTTACTGCAGCTTCTTATGCTCTCTCTTACCTACAGCACATTCTTTACAGGTCTGTGCTAACCAATTGCCAGGCTGTCAGCAGGCTGCCTGGCTAAGATGAATTTTGCAGGCTTAGTCACTAACCTCAATCTCTTTCTCTCATAAGCTAGCCCAACTACAAATTCTTTTTAACTGATAAACTATAAATATCTATATTTTGCAAAAAGGCTTCTAATTTAGTTATCTTTATGTTAAAGAAATTTATGGAAATACAGAATTACAAACCTTTTTAAAATCATGGCCAATTATAAAACTTCCCAATGGTGTGCATCCTTTACCTGCCAGAATTTTTTGTTTCTATTTATTCTATTCATGGAGGAAAGAAATAACTGCACTGATGCCCTTTACCCTCCCTAAGGAAAATGTGATGCCCAAGTAAGGAAAAAAAAATTCTTCAAGAAGAGAAATTCTGTATCAGAAGCTTAGCTGTAATTTAAGGTTCACCAAATGCTCACATATTTTTGAAACGTTATTGACAAAAGTGGGGAGTAAATCTAACAAAGAAACTCCCATATACTTTTAAATCTTAATATTTGTTTTGTTCCACTTAATCATTGTTGGCTTTTGCAAGAGGCATTGGCTATCTCTAGTTTATGTTTAAATATCTAGAGGGAATAGAATGCAAAGTGCAAAGCTCTTGGGTATTTTTTTTCAACCATTTCTCAAGTTTTCCTACAAGTGAGAAAACAGGGAGGGTCTACATTTTTTTGAAAAGCATGACATCACCAGAAAAACAGAAGTTCACCATTCAGTAAGACCAGCTTTGCACCAGACACTGGGTTGAGCTCTGGGTATATAAAACTGAGTACAACGTGGTCCCTGTGCATGATCTAGTGGAAAAGATGCAGCTCAGCTCTGACACAATGCAATGAATACCCTAGAATCACTTCCAAAGGAACACAGCAGAAATAGCTCTTGCTCTTCCCAGATGGTTGAGAGGCAAAGGCAAAGAGGCAGTGCAGCTTTCACCCTGGAGAATGAGTATAATTTTCCTAAGCAGTGGGACAGTCCTTCTCAAACCCAAATCCAAAAAGAAAAGAAGTTAAGAAGGAATGAATGAAAGGAAGGAAGAATGGAGAAAGGGGGAGGGGAATATTTTGCTTTTATCTGAATGGCCTACTCATTCAAGGCTGATTTTCTCATAATAAAATCACATGATTGAAATTTGGAAAATATTCTGTTGAACTGACCACTCAATATCACCTAATCACCTAATATCATCAATAGAAAATGATGCTGAAGGGAAAAAAAAAACCTATCTTAAAGTCTTATTTTTATTTCCTGTGAATGCAGTCGACCTGCTATTTGATATATTTTTTATACAGATGCCCTTACAGAAGGATCTGGAGAGCTGTTCCAATGATATCACAAGATGAGTGGTCCCGGTGAAACAAGATGATGGCTGGAGTAGGTCTCTCCACCCCAGAGGCTCTGATGATTTTCTGACGATTCCTCTGACTCATAGCACCAAAATAATTCAAGCTTTGATATTTATTTATAACCTCAAAAATACCTTGAAGACTCATAATCCAGACTACTCTATTATTTTAGTAATTATGGCCATCAGAACTAACCTTAAATGCCCAGCATGGCAGCTCAAAACTGAAATCTACAAGGGCGGGAAGAGGAAAGTCCTAAGAGGAAATAAAACAAGGGTTGGACCAGTTTGGCTTTTTACCATCCCTGATTATGCCGCTGCTCCAGTTATATTCTGCCATCAGTGATTGGAAGAGTAGAAAAGTCAGTCATACAGGGACCTAGTTAACATCTCCAGCTAGACCAGGTCGAATGAGAAGGTCGTGCATGATGGTGATATCCATGTTTCCACTTTCGGCAGTTACCGCTTGAATAAACAGAAACAAAAGCCTTCACAGAAGCTACCACTGCACATTAATTATTTATATAAAAATTCGGTAATTGTGAATATAACATATGATCACTGAAGAAATTTTGGAAAACATATAAAAGGAAACAAGAAAATACCCAGAGATACTGAAGGTAACTGCAGAAAGATTGTATCCTGTTATTTTATTACAGGAAAATATTATTTGGAAATGTAATTTTATTTTTAGTTTTTTTAATTTTATTTTATTTAAATTCAATTAATTACCATATAGTATATTATTAGTTTCAGAGATAGAGTTCAGTGATTCAGCAGTTGCATGTAAGAGGTGGGGGCGGAATGGAAATGTAATTTTAATGACTATAGTTTTTATGTGTTATTCCATAATCTATGTTTATATTCTCTTACTTTTAAAAATTAAGATGATTTCCAACTTTTTCTATAGTAACTTGTGCTAAAATGAATGTCCTAATTGTAACCACCTATATATTGACCTTTGTCTGCATCTCTACTTGTTTCTTTGTGATAGGTTCCTAAAAGTAAAATTACTAAATAAAACAATAGGGGCGCCTGGGTGACCCAGTCGTTAAGCGTCTGCCTTTGGCTCAGGTCATGATCCCGGGGTCCTGGGATCAAGTCCCACATCGGGCTCCCTGCTCCACGGGAAGACTGCTTCTCCCTCTCCCACTCTCCCTGCTTGTGTTCCCTCTCTCGCTGTTAAAAAATAAATAAAATCTTAAAAAAAAAACAATAGAAAACTTAATTCTTCTTAATACCTATGGCCAAATTGCTTTGTACAGTATATCGGTTAACCACAAACGGCTTAATGCTTCAACCAGTGTAAAATAGTATAGTCTCTACAAAGCCTCACCAGCATTGAATAATACCTTTTTTTATTTTTTGCTGATTTGATAAATGAAAATTTATAATTTTTACATATGCATTGCCATGATTAATAGTGGATTGAAAATTTTCTTGTAGTTATTCGCCATGAGCATTTCTATCATATTTGCCCATCTTTTAAGGTCTTTGTATTTTAGTCACTGATTTGTAAAAGTTCTATATATTAGGAACTGTAACATTCATATTTCTTACAGGTATCTCAGTTTGTAATTTGTCTTTAATTTTGGTTATTATGAAATGTGAAGTCTATGATAATTTTATATAAAAATCAAGTATGTTGATTTTTTAAATCAATTTTTCCAACGGTTTTATGAATGGAAAGTCTCCCCATCTTGAAATCAGGCTAAAACATTAGAAAGAAAAAAAAAAAACATAAGTGATGATCTTCTTTATAATTAACTCTTTGATCTAGTGAGACTGAGAATCTTAGCCATTTAACAGGATTTTAATACATAACCCTTATTATCATAATTTAAATATTTGGTCTTAAGATATCTTGTCTTATGCTTTTATTTCCTATGCTTTCTTGCTATTCTTTTGTTTCTATAGAATTTTTTTCTACTTCAATCATTTGAAAGTTACAAATTGTGGCTTAATTTTTGTTTACAGATGTTTACCATTAAGATATCCCCAGCTTTCTTTAGGCATTATTTCCAGGTTAACACCATTAAGAATGAAATAGCATTTTTTACTATCCACTACACAAACTAGGGATTTTAGCCTCCTGTAACTTTCCCTCCCACCCCATCTAAATTTCCAGCATACTTTAGAACAACTTGAAGTCGAAATTATACTTTTTAGTATTATATAACTCTGTTTCAAGAATATATTGGCATTCAGTTTTTCCAACCTTAATCTATACCATGAGAATTCACTCAGTGATTATGACAAGAAGTTATACTGATTAGGTAGCCTTTATTACAATGATTAGATATTCCATATATTTATAAGTATCATTTATTCAGATTGACTACATATGCCTTTTTAAGTCTCCTTTTTTAATGTTTTCTTCCACTGATTCACAAGCACTTCTCAACTGGCAACCAAGCTTAGAGGGGATGGCCATACTCCTGATGGTTTGCATCTATTCTTTGTGCCATCTGCGTTTCAGATACAAAGAGGAAAAGCTCAGGACCAACACAGGAACAGTCAGAATGCTATGTCTCTCCATTCAAGTTTGAAACTCTCGACACCCACACCAACATAATCCTTTCCTAAGATTTACCACCTGTTATTTTTAGAAATTATTTAGTTATGTTTTCATTGTGCTTTTTCTGAATTCTCTTAGCTCTGTATATCTTTGTTTCTCAGTAAAAGGTGCTAGCAATCTAAAAGTCATAAAGTTTATTTCATTGTTCCCTCAAGGGGAAAACCAGTTTTGTGTTATTAAATAAAAAGCAAGCTATGGAAAGAGTGACTCTATTTCCAAATATAATTTCAGGTGCACCTTGCTTTGCTTCACTCCTGGCCAACAGCATAGGTTTTTTGTGGGGTGTTTGTTTGTTTGTTTGTTTTAGAAATCAAGTTACACATTAAATGTACTGAAGAAGTTTGCTATTTTATCACACGATGAATCCTTCTCTATAAGTATCATCAAACCCTTTCTAACCTGTTTTATATATGTGAACTTTCAAATATCAAGATAACTTAGTTTCAAACCAGTATGTTCTTCCTCTTCTATATATGTTACATATTACAAATGAGAAGAAGCATAGTAATTCCCCTAAACAAAAGGAAGAAACAATTGTATTATATCTTCAAATCTTCTCTGGGCTAAATAAGTTTTTGACTGTCAAGGTAGAGATAAAGTGGGGATTGACTTAAATACATGAAATAAAGAATCCTAAAGATAAGAGTCTTGGGGAAAGGTGCAAGATGAGGGGTGGGGTAGAACATCCTAGGGGTAGGGTAGAACATCTTACCCAAGCAGTGCATGAGAAGAATATAACAAGTCTTGAA
Source organism: Eumetopias jubatus (assembly GCF_037043125.1). Taxonomy (NCBI): domain Eukaryota; kingdom Metazoa; phylum Chordata; class Mammalia; order Carnivora; family Otariidae; genus Eumetopias; species Eumetopias jubatus. The sequence continues at coordinate 171,903,213 of NW_028274808.1, read as the reverse complement.
GAGGTATCAAAGGCACAGCTACGGACAGTGTTCCAAATCAGAGGTCACACATGTCAAACAAGGCACTAAGAGAAGGACAGAAGACAAAATATACAGTCAAAATGACATTAGGCCCAAGAAACTAGCAAAAATGAAGATGCAGAGAAGGGAACAATAGAAGAGAGAGGTATATTTTGCATTAGTCTAACAGTGCAATGCTTGAACTACAGCTATGATGAGTGGTCCCAGTGAAACAAGATGAACATAATGTTCAATGAGAAAAGCATATCAGAAGCCTATATGCAGTATGGCTCCATTGATATTTGCAAAATACACAAAATTAAGAATATACATGGTGGGAGTATTTACACCATGGAAATCAACAAATGCTATCCCTCCCCAGAAGGAAATTTTTTTCTTTGTTGCTTAAGAGTCAGTTGTTAAACATTTGCCAACACATCAATGTGTCCACCCAGTTCTGCATCATCTCCAAGTGGAGATGGAATCCATCATTTGGAAGGGCATCTCCATCTCTGTATGTGTAGAACCAAACTTATTGTCTGCCTGCTCTCAAGTTTGTGCACCCAATATCCATTTTCCAGTTAATGGCATCACCAGCTGTCTGCTTGCACAACTCTAGAGTTGTTAACACTTCCCGTTCTTCACTCCCACATCTAATCAGTCACCACGTCCTCTATATCTACATTCAAAACGTGTCTCACATTTGTTCTCTCTTATCCTTTCCTCATGCTGCTTCTAGAGGCAAAATAATCTACGACCTGTACATATGCTTCCAGGGTTGTTATTCAAAATATTTAAAAACTAATTATGACTAGGCTTGGCCAATCAGAGCAGAAGTCAGCTGAAATGTGCTGGTTGCTAAATCAAGAGAAGGGACACCTCTGGGTTCCTAGAGGTGCAGCAGGTGGCCAGAGCTGTGGGGGTGGGGGACACTCAGCAGCTCAGGACAGCCACTATTAATAACTGGTAAAGTGGTATTTCAGTATTTTAACAACTTAAAAGACGTATCAGTGCATACCAGCTGAATTTTTGTCATGAAGGTGGCATATGTATCATGAAGTTACACAGGATAGTTTAAAGAGGTACATATACAAACTTTTTAAAAATAAAATATGTATTTTTATGACATGTCAAAAAAATACAATACACTAAGGCCAAACTTTGAAATATACGTAGTGTCAGCTAGATAAATAGGATTGATAGATGGTAGAGACAGATGGTAGATAAGATGATAAGATAAGATCTAGGTAGATAAGATCTAGGTAGATAAGAGAGGTAGAAAGTACTGGTGACAAAATTTAGGTGAGTGACAGGAGTCTGGAAATTATGGTGCTCTGCCTCCAATTTCTCCCCATTTCAGTTTTTCTTTTTCAGAGCTGCCAGAGTATTTTTTCTAAACACAGATTTGATCCTTTCAACTCCATGGTTTGTTTCACTTTTTTTTAATCTGACAAAGACCAAATTCCTTAAAGAGTACAGTAATCTTGCAACTATGGCTTCATAAAATTACTTTAGTCATCCCACCAAAACCTCTGCCTTTTGAGCCACATCCTTCCAAGTCTTGGTTCAGATATTTCCCAGCTGGTAAACCCCAACTCGTCATTCAGACTTCAGTGTAAATGACACTTTTTCTGTGAGACTTTCCCCAGCGTTTTGCATAGAAGGAGAAAGCCATTCTCCAAGGGCCCCTGCATCTCTTGAGCTTTGCGATGTTGCTGCAAAGACCCTCTCTGGTCTTGTCCTTGGCACGATTCCTTTTTAAGTGTTTTATTTTCTGTGCACCTCAGCTGATCCTGTGAATGAAAGAGGAACAGTTGGAGGAGCTGTCTTCACTTCACAGACTGTGTCTCCCTCCAACAACACCGGGTAGACATGACCTGACCGGCCTCCCAGCCTAATAGAGTGAAACTCATTTGGGAGAAACCAGCTTTAACCGTGTAAAAAAATCACTGCTTCACTCTGTTAATTTAACCAGGAAAGGAATGACTGTGCCAATAAAACATTTTCTCCCTTAAAAAAAAAAAAAAAAAAGAAGTGATGGTATCTTCCCCTTCCTTTTGACATGGTTCATTCACATCGCCATTTAGAAGGGACTCTGCTCACTCGAGGATCCTTCTTCCAGTTGCCTGTTGAAGGCATTTGGTTGCTCATCAACAACACTCTCCCAAAGAATGGGCACAAATATTAGAATTCTATATTAATTATGACGCAGTCTAAGCTCTTAGAGCAAAGAGAATACAAAATACATAGGTTCATCAAGATAGAATTTTCTTTCTTTCTCACTGGAAGCCCAGGAATAGTGGACAAGGTGTGGGAGGGGAGCTTCATGGTCTCCATCTCTGTTTCCAAAGTAGCTGCTCCACTCCCACCATGACATGTGCAAGCAGCAAACAGGAGAGAGGCCAAATCCAAGCCTGCATCTTCACTGACAGGGCATTTTGTAGAAGTGGCACACGTCACGTCTGCTCACATCTCCTTGGCCAGAACTTAGCCAGATGGCCCCGCTGAATCACAGCAGGGCCCTTGAAATTTAATCACTACCTGGTCAGCAATGCGCTCAGTCAAAACCTGAGAGGTTCTATTACTAAAGGAAGATGGGGAGAAATGGAGAATGCACATAAATTATCAGTTGGTTCCTCGAACATGAAACACAGATTTCTCCGTTTTACTTACATATTAAGTGTGAAGATAAAAGGTTTTATGGGAAAACTGTTGGACTGTTGGTCACAGTCAGGTTGCTGGTTACTCCAGAATTTTAGTCTGGAATTTATGGTTTCTTTTATTACTGTTATTATTCCTTCAGCTTATTCCATAAAACCAGGCATATATATGATCACAGTCCCTCAGCCCACATATAAATCCTGCTATTTTATGGGACCACTCAACTCTGGGTCAGCTTATGTGGATCCCTTTTTTATACGGATGATAAAGTAAATTAAGTCAACCTTATTCTCTTTATTTTCTACTCCAATAGTATAAGTCTTGCTTCCTAAAAATAAACCCTCTTCCAAAAATACAGTTATCATATCCTTTTTTTAAAATTGTGTGCTTGGCTCTAGAATCATCTACCAGTTCTTACCTTAAATTTTTTTAGCTGACTCAAAATTTTCACAGCTTGACTGCAGTTCAGAAAATAATGCACTAAACCTGAGCGGGAAAGTATTGCATTCAAAATCTGCATACAATTTGCTAAGCACCAATTATATTTTTCAAACAGTGCTCTCTTGGGTATAATAGTAAAATCTATCAAGCTTTTCATCTGCCCTCGAATTAATAAACATTTGCCTTCTGCACTGAGCAAGACTGCAGTGATGCCAGGGTTAAAGAACCATAATGAGATACAATTACCAACTATAGGTGTTCGGCTTGAAGCAATAACACATTTTGTTTTTGTATGGTAGAAAGATACTTTCATTTATCCTACTGGGGGTTCTTCTTTCTGGACTACTGACTATGAATTACTTCTAGAGGCCAAACATGTCTCTCATTGAATATTCCAGCATAATTGAGAGCTGCCTCGGTGAGCCTGCCTACATTAACAGTGTTCTCCAGTGCAAAATTAAATTTAAACTAATAGCTTTTCATGACTCTCTGGATAGTCAGAAATGGAGGGCCTGCATGTCGAAGATGGCAAACTGGTCTGTTGGTACCACCACAATGCTTTCTATGCCATTGTGAAGACAGCTGCCCTACCCACCCTCTCCCCCTACTTCAAGAGTTCGTGGTCAGCAAATGCTTGTGCTATGGGACAAAAGTTACTAATGTAAGAGTTTCTCCAGGCTTCCTCCTCAAGCAGCCTACTGCTGAGGATTTGACCTTGACCCTCTCACTTTCTTTGTGTCTTTCACCATCAGAGGAGGAGCATTATGATGCAGAAAAAGGGTTAAGAGGGAAAGGACAAGAGCACAAGAGCTTGTAAACTTAGGCTAGCAGGGAAATCTCAGAGGGAGTTTTGAAGTTAAGACACAGGGGGACAGCTACAGTATATGAATGCAGTGGATGGAACAGAAAATTGGAGATACTTAGAATTGAGTGGGAATTCTAAGAATCATGATGCTTAGGAAATATAAGAATACATATAAAAGACTTGGGTTGCTTTGAAATTACTTTCGGTTGCTGAAATTTTGTCCATTGATTATGAGATTGCCCTGGGATTGAATAGAGTGGGTACTCGTTTTAAGGCCTTACACTTGTTTTCCCTCAGCACCCCACATTGCAAGGAGAAAGGAAGAAGTCAACTCTGACATTGTATTTCTCAAATACCGTCACCTCCCCATCTCAGCATTCATCACTTTTAAAATCACATTTATGGGCAACTAAGAGAACAGAGTCTCTGTTGGTTATATTGACTGTGATGGGGGCATCCATGGTCATCTAGAGTGGTCAAACAGGAAGCAAAGAAGACAGGATCAAAGAAGAGCTAGAGATGCCTCTCGGTTGATGGGTTAAACCACTGCCAGCCACAGGGCATTTTCACCTTCCTCACATAATCTAGTTAAATGCTCAAATAACTACCCCCTCTCTTAACTATTTCACTTCATTCCTTTGCTGTCTCATGTCTGATCTCTGCAGCATTTTTGAGCAGCCAAAGGGCCCTTGCAACCTCATTGATATGGAGACAGTAGAGCAAAGCAGGGGAGAAGAAAACAGGATTCATCATCAAGCAGAAACGAGTTCAAACTGTGACTTGACTATTTACTTCCTTGGCAAAGTTACTTGGAATTAAGAAGCTGTAGTTTTCTTGTCTATAAAGTGGCAGTAATGATAGAAACCACTGTATAGGGTTATTTTGAAGATTACATGAGATAGAAATTTTAGAGTACTCAGCATGACACCCAGTCTATAAGTTCTAAGTAAATGCTAGCCATTCTTATTATCATTAACACATTACCATGCTGTCACTCAGTATTTATTAGCTGTAATTATTATCATTACTGCCATCCTATATCATCCTCCAACTCTTCTTTCTCTCTGCACCCTTGCCTTCCTCAAGGCCATATGCTGAACCTAATCTGTCTGGCCACACGCATGCTATTGCCTTCAGGTGCGGCCAGAACCCACCACAACCACTGTCTGAGGATTTCAAGATGTTATCCCATCTGATATCCATCCTAACCAGCCAACGGTTTCTCACCTCCATCTCCCTGGTGTCTCCATCTGATCTAACTCCCCCTCTTCCCTGATACTAGTGAATCCAGCCTCCAATAAACAAAACAAGGCTAGAGTTTAATCAGAACATTTTCTCCTGCATCCTAACCTTGTATTGGGACACCCCCCTCTCAAAGAAAAGTAATTTGAATGCTAACTTTTATCACATAATTTTCTAAGGACTTCTGGGAAGAAAGGAACTGGATTTTTCCTATTAAGTCTGAAATATTTTAATAACGTACAACACTTTAAAAAGAGAACTTTTAAAGAAGAACTTTAAAGGAATTATTTTGATCTTGAAAAATCCAAATGCACTTACCCACAATTATGTTCTCATTCCTTGTTCCACTCACTGAATGTCCATGATAATACAATAGAGTGCTGTTAAAGAAAGGCACATTTTATTGGCTGATACTTCCACAGTTTGAGCCACTTACCCCGTCTGTAGTGTGCCAACAACTTCTGCGTTGAGTCCACGTGAAAGCCCGGTGCTCTGAGTCATGGTTCAACTCAATTCTGTTTACCAAACTCCCAGAGACTTTTAAAAATCACTTTACTGGAGTTCCAATGATGAGAAAACGAGTTATATAGAAGCACCTGCTGAGAGAGGGCAGCTGGAAAGTGTCCTGAGCAATTACAGGTCAGCAGCATTTCTTCCGATTTCATCTTTAGTATCACAGCAGATTCAACATTTGGAGGAGAAAAATAAGAAATCTCTCAGAAAATCGCCCAGTGCGTGAATGAGAATGTCTCCAAAGTTCTACTGCAGTGTGTACCTATGTGTGCATCACACCTGCTTCCACGCCAATTACTAGCAAAGGCCCACCCTGAACCAATACCATGTAGGAAAGATAAGGGGGTTGTATTGTTTTCTCTACTAGACCTGAAGGATTTTGCTTTTAACACTTATATTATCAAACCATCTGAACATCTTTGCCCTGTCATTGTTTTCAACATGAGTCCTTCAGGTTTCAACTGACAATGAAATGGTAGACCTTCAATGTATGTGGAAGACATTAGGGCTGCTCACCGATAGTTATAGGTTCTTCTTTCCAGGTATGCAAGGATATTTTTGTTCTCTACACTCTTGAGGTTAGTCCTGGCCAGGTGATTTTGTTTCCAAGGGAAATATGGGCCGATATGAAGTGTGTCACTTTGGGCCAGAATATTTAACTGTACTTGATTGAATCTCCAACTCTGCTTCTTTCCCCTGCTGTGGTGATCATGGGACCACATGTTGAGATGAGATTGCTATAATACCTGGAATGCAGAGCTAACTCATGTCTCCCTAGAGAGTCACCTAAACCACAGCAAGCATACTATAAGCAAGAAATAAATTCCTTTTGTATGTAGCCACTGAAATTTCCAGGTTGCTCCTTTACTGCAGCATAAACCAGCCTATCCTATTGCAACATGTATGAGTTGTGTTTGTCTTTGGCTGAGAGGAGCAGAAAACTCCACTGGGATGGCTTAGACAAACAAGAAGTTTATTTAGCTCACATCATTAGAATGCCCAAGGAAGTAACGCAGGGCTGGTCAGGTAGTCCAATGGTATCTTCCAGGCCTAAACTCTTTCCATCTTCCTATCCTGGTTGTGGCATTAGTCTTCATGGTATCATATGGCTTCTGCTCCTATAGGCATCATGTCCAGTTTGCAAGCAGGAAGAAGAGGTGACGCATTGTCTTTAACTTTGGGAAGGGAAGGCCTCATTGGAGATTTCTGCCTTTGTCTCTCTGCCTAGAAATCCATGCTATGGTCAACACTAGCTGCAGGGAGATCTGGGAAGACGTTTCGGCTTCATACTTTCCAAAGTAGAGGAGGGTAGATAATCCATGGGATTAGCTATGTGATTTTGAGGAATATCAGGCCTTTGAAAATTATTTGGGTTTTGTTTTTTGTTTTTTATGCATTACAGAATGACTATCACATCCACTCTCCTCTTCTTTCCCCTTTTTAAAAATTGCGATGTAATTGACATGTAACACTGAGGAAGTTTAATATGTGCGCGCGCTGACATATTACATTATTATCACATAAATGTGATACGTTTATATGCTGCAGTGATTACCATCATAGCTATAACTGATACCTCTACCACAACACACAAGTCCCATTTCTTTTTTGGGGTGAGAACAATTAAGATCTGGTCTCTTAGCAACTTTGAAGTTTATGATACAGCATTGTTGACTATAATCACTATGTTGTTCATTAGATCTCCAGAACCTATGTATCTATTAGTTGCAAGTTTATGCTTTAATATCTCTCCAGTTCCTTCACCCTCCAACCACCATGCTACCGTTTCGACAAGTTCAGCTTTTTTAGATTCTGCATAAAAGTAAATAACATACAGTGTTTGTCTTTCTCTGCTGATTTATCTCACTTAGCATAATGGCCTCAATGTTCATCCATGCTGTCAAATGACAGGCTTCTTTCTTTCTCATGGCTGAATAATATTCCAGTATATATATATTATATATACAATTATATAATGTATATAAAATATACTATTTTTTAAAAGATTTTATTTATTTACTTGACAGAGAGAAACACAGCGAGAGAAGGAACACAAGCAGGGGGAGTGGGAGAGGGAGAAGCAGGCTTCCTGCCGAGCAGGGAGCCCGATGTGGGACTCGATCCCAGGACCCTGGGATCATGACCTGAGCCGAAGGCAGACGCTTAACGACTGAGCCACCCAGGTGCCCCCAAAATATACTATTATATAATGAAAGACATTTAGGTTGTTTCCATATCTTGGCTATTGTGAGTAATGCTGCAATGAACATGGGTGTGCACACAGGCAAATTGTTTTCAAAGAGCTAACAGCTCATCAAATCAAATTTCAAGTACAGTATTAAGGAGGACACTTTATGTAATAATAAATGTTTTGTTATAGCAAAATATACAGAATTCTTCCACTTTTCTATGGCTTACTATGTATCCATTGCCTTAGACTCAGGGTTGGTGTCATAGAATCACAGATTTCCCCAAAGGGATTAGTAGGATTGAGCCCATCCGCCAAACCAGTAATTCAGTCTTCATCATCTGACTCTTTAACAACCCGAGCCTCCAAAGACACACCATCTAACTTCCATGTAAGCCCAAAGCCTGATCAGGTCATGGAACTGGAGATACTTATTCATTCATCCCACAGATACTTACTGAGCTGCTACTCTGGAATGGGCAACTTACTGTGTATAATATCTACAATTATGGTAAGTGAGGCATCAGCTTCACCTTCCAGAAATTCATGACCCAGAAACAAATCTAGACTGATGAAGTATCTAAGTATAATGGGACAAGACAATAACAGCGATACTTATAAAATACAGTTATAGCTCTGAGGAGGAAATACTCAGAGCAGGGGATGCAGAGAGGATGGAGATTGGACAGCATGGTATTTGAACAGGATATTGAAGGACTGAACAGGAGCTTGCCAAAAAAAGGGGCAGGGGTGTTGGGAGAGAGATCCTTCCAATCAAATAGAACAAATATCCATAGTATTTATTCCCAGAATCACAGAACTTGAAGATTCTCCAAGCTTTATATGTTTTATCAACCCTTATCTAATACATTTTTTAAAGTATTGCAGCAATATCATGGGGCAATTATATATGCCTGTTATCACTAGATTTTTTTTCCCAATGAACTTCCCCCAGAGCAATGAGGGAAAGGGGAGATAATTAAAGCAAAAGAATATACTCAACCTTCACTTATAAGATATATTGATTTCAAAAAGTCTGCTGTCTCCAATATGCTACTTTGAATAGGAAAGCCAAATGTGCTATTTTTTTAATGTGTGATTCCATAAAACAGAATAAAAAATTGCAGATTTTTCCACAGGGGCTAAGGAAGGCTTTTGCGAGAGCATGCAATGTTATTGAAAACAGATTTGGCGGTCCTTATATGCCTCAACTTAAAAGTGCTGGATCCATATATTGAACCTCACTTCTTCCTCTTTTCCTCCCTGTATACTAGACAATGGAATATAGGGGTAAAACCCTACATAATATACAACCTATCAAATCTTCTTGTTTCATCCGGTTAAATCATGGATGGGTAAAAATAAGCCTACTGCCCACTGCAACTATACACATTTTATTCATTTGCAACAAGTATGATAGATAGTCTTGGCTTCAGATCCTTTGGGTGAGTGAAAATTCCGAATAAGACAAGTGTCTTGTGAGCTCCACGAAAACATAAACCACATTCTCTTTGTTTTTATATGCTACTATAATAATGTAGTACATGTACCAGCTGCATCATAAAAACTGATTGGCTAGTTGGTTGAATGAGTTCATAAATAAGAAGGGAGGCTGTGAAGTTCAATATAAAATAGCAGAATGTCATTTATTCCAACGATTTGTACTGTTGCAAAATCTTACAAAAATTACTCATAAATGAAGAAAATATCGGTCTATGTAGCAACAACAAAATTTATTAAGGACCAGGCAGGCATGGCTCTAAGTACTTGGCATATATTAATCTATTCAGCCTTCCCAGCACCCCATGCAAATATCCTTGATGCTGGCTAATCAACCCAAATCACATGTCTGAGAACAAGAGAACTTTGAATCTCCCAAAGAGGAATTAAGGCTCTGAGTAATAGATGCTTGGGTGGAAGACAAAAGTGCCCACCATGCTCACAGAATGAGTAACATCACCAAGACTGAGCCCACATCTTCTGTCTCAGACTAATGAGCCCTCACTACACCCTGCAATCCACTTCCCAGAGCAGAAACATATACGATGAGTCACTAATACATTAATGTTCTTTCTTATTCATAAAATAAATATTTCATTCATTCAACCAACATTCATTGAGCAGAATTTTTATTGCTTTCTTTACATAGATGAGGAAACTATGTCTCACAGGTGTTTCTTCCTGAGGTTACCCCATTCGGCAGAGAGTCTTTTGGAAGAAATTCTTCAGTCTGCTGGAAGCCTCATCTTCTCTCTATGCGATACTCTGAGGTAATTCCCATTTCGGCTCAAAGGCCTGAGGCACATGCTTACGAATGTGGGATGGATATTTGTGAAAGATATTATTAGGGAAGGCCCACCACGGCTGGGAGTTCATAATCAGTTCATAGATTAGGCTGCATTCAGCTTAGGGGGTTAAGAACATCCTGAAGGCTACCTCAAAATTAAGCAGCTCTGCAGACTTCCTCTTAGTATTCCATGCTTAGTATTCCTACCTGTAAACCTCCGTGAGCCATTTCAAGTTGCAATACCATCTGCAGAGGGGACTCCAAGTTTTAAGCCATATACCCTGTCCTCCTCTTTATACACTTTTTACAATTCTATTTCAAGGTAAGGAAAAGTGCAGTGGGACAAGAATAAATGGGAATGGAACAAAAAGCCTGTTAAAGAAGCCTCACCTCTCTCTTATTTTTAAACCCTGTTCCTTTAACAATTATTCATCACATGCCTAACATGTGGTAAGCCCTGTTCTGCACAGGAAAACAAAAAACAGAGGCAAATTTCTGCCCCTGGGAAACCTATGTTCTAGTGGACTTTATGTTCTAATAACATTTGAGAAAAACTGGCTGAGGCACAGAAAATAATTGAAAAGTTTCATTGGGGTACCTGGGGTGTGTAGTCAGTAGAGCACCCAACTCTTGGTTGGGCTCAGGTCATGATCTAATGGTCATGAGATGGAGCCCCATGTAGGGCTCCATGCTCAGTGGGGAGTCTGCTGGAGATTCTCTCTCCCTCTCCCTTTACCCCTCCCCCTGCTCCTTCTCTCTCTCTCTCTCAAAATAGGTAAATAAATTTTTTTTAAAAGAAGTTTTATTAAGTCTTTTGTGAAGTCAAACTCAGGTCATCAACTATGGGTCTTCAGTCTCAAAATGTCATGAACAGGATTCTTCCTGCACCCACACACTAACCAACACCAGCATCCTGATATTCTAAGAGAATGGAAACAGTCATCAATGCTGGTGTACCTTGAATGTTAGGAACTTCAAACTTAGGTGAAGGAAAAATTAGAAAGGAGTAGGTTTTTTGGTCAACATTATGCCAACTCAAGAATTAGACATAAAGAGTCTGAAATCAGCAAGTCAAATTTGAAGCATTTTAGAGGAGAAAAAGATGGGGTCAAAGACCCCCATGGAAAGACGTCACCTAATAAAGGAAAACTAAGTGGTGCAGGATATTATGTAAAGATAACGTTTGACAAATTAGATTTCAGGGAAGTTTTTGGCTCAGTGTCTGTTAATGCTCCCTAACAGCCTCTGTCTAGACATCGAGAGCTGGTCAATTGTCCAGACCCTGTCAGAATCTTATTCTTATTCTAAACAGATGCCTCATTATGCAGGATAATTTAGCATTATCAATGAAGGAATTAACCAAATGACTCACAGAATTTATAATGAGCTCAGGAGCTCTCACCTGTTACACCTACAAACGAGACCTCAAGTTGGGGTACAGGTTTGCTAATGACCACATATTAATTAATCGCCAGGGACACAATTTCGTGGCTTTAGACCCGGAAGATAAAAAAAAGTCCTTTAATTTCTGTGAAACCAAAGGGTAAAGTCTACTGTGATTCATTAAATACAGTCTCAAAGTAATAGCAATTCAGTTGTGCACCATCTGCTGAGAAGTTATTGTAATTTGAAAAGAGGGAATATACAGTGCAGTATATTCAGGAACATGTAGATCCAAAATAGATCGACGTTGTTAGGTGTTTGGGGTTTTTTCCAGCAAGTTTCTAAAAGGTAAGGAGGAGAAGAAAATCTAACATTTGCTAAGTGACTCTCATCTGATAGATATCTTACCACATTTAATCTTTGCAGAAATCCTGAGTTTGGTATCATTATAAATCCACTTTGCTGATAAGGAAACTAAGATTCAGAGAGGTAAGGTAACTTGAATAACTTCCCTTTGGTCACACAGTCAAAAAGGTAGTAAAGCCAAGATATGAAACCAAGTCTTAGCTCTTCAGGTGCCTATGGTTGTACATAAAACTGCTTGGCACTCTGAGGGTTCCCCTATGGGTGGCAGTTATAATCCCTACCTTTGATGGATTTAGGGTTCGGTGAAGGAGATGAAGCACATAGATACAGAAGCTAAAAACAAGATAATAGAACACATCGGCAAAAAGTATAATAAGGTCTTACACATACATAGTGCTTTATAATCTCCAAGATGCACCAGTTTATGTTGATTTTCTTAATCATCAAAAAGCCCTGACACATATATTTCAAGCAAGAAGTATTCCCATATCTTTGTCTAGGATTAGATATTTGAAAGAAATTGGGACTAATCCTCACACTTGTAAAAGTTTAATCTTTACTAAAATATATTGTACGTGAATAGATTCATGAATATCATGATGAATATGCTGGCCTAGACCATTAGTTCTCACATAAGTGCAGAAGGCAGAACACCCAGGAGCCATAGAGACCACTTCAAAGAGGGCTATGAAATAATGTTCCATAAATCCAAAAGATCAAAAATAAAATACATTGTGTGTGACACTAGATATCATATTATGTTAGTATAGTCAAGTGATACCCAGTGCTGAAGGTTTAAGGTAAATGCAGAGAGGTAGGCAGACATAACATTGAGAATGGATCTTCCAGGGCTTTTGGTTGATGTTTCAGCAATAATGGGTTGTCCTGATCCCGTTCGTGGAACTCCTCAGGGGAGCCCTGAGAACATCCAGGTGAGCCAGGAATTCTGGCCCATAAAGCTCCAGATGAATGACACATATTCATTTGTGAGACTATAATAACACATTTTATATTCAGTGTGTTGGATCAATGTCCCCTTTAGGGTCATACCTCCGTTTGGAGAATTGGAGTCAATGTATATTGAACACCAACTGCCTGTAACCTCAATGCCAGGTACTTCACCCTAAATATACAAAATGCGGGTGGACATACTATTATCTTCATTTTTGGATACAGATAGTCATACCTCCAGAACCTATAGCCACACAGTCAATAAATAATAACCCCTCACTTTATAATAGCAGTCCTTCTGCTCTCCGAATTATATTAAGGATCAAATGAGATAACACAAAAGAAGAACTTTGACAATTTTAAACTTTCAACTAAGTTTGCTGTATCATCATCATTATAATCATAATGATCATTAACATCACCATTAGTCATTATCATAAATGGGTCACTTTTTTAAAGAGCTGTTAGTAAATCTATCATTTGATAACAAGTATTAGCATCAGAATTATTTTGCTTGACTTCGAGATAATTTTCATTAAGACCGTTTTCATGATAAAAAAGCATAACCCATCAAAGACTGAATGATTTGGTTTCATTTCACCTGAAAAGGGAAAAATAAATGAAGCCCTAATAACTATTCAGTGATTCTATTCGTTTTAGTTCTATAAGCAACCTAACGAGAAAGCAAGATTGGTGGCAAATAGAAGAAATACCATGCTCAACCCCGCCATGCTAACACAACATTTACTGTAAGCTCTTTCTAGGTTTTAATATTCAGCGTACGTATAAATATAGACCTGATTTTTAATTCACAAACATTATATCTTAATCATTTTAAGGGGTTGTTACACGATCTTTATAACCCTCATGTACAACGATTTCATCATAGGTCACATTATATATTATTTAACAACAGCCTTACTGGTAAATTCTAATTTTTTTCATAATTACTTATGAGTCTGTGATTTAACAAAATACTTTGTTCATATATTCTACCATTTGGATTTTTTAGGAGACACTAGCAAAACTTCCTTCAAGCACAATTTGTAGTTCCAGATTCATTCCAACAAATATTTTTCCCCAAGGTCGAAACCAATATACAGTGTCACCGACAATCATTAGGAATGGTTTCACCAAATACCTGTTAGAATTGTTATATTATTATTTAAACTTTTTTTTTTTGCTAATGAGAGGAAAATAGCATCTCTTTATTCTAAAATACACTTCTTTGCTATTAGTGAAAATAAACATTTCCCAATATGCTAATTAGTTGTATTTGCTCCCTTTTTTATTGAGATGTAATTGACATATGACATTGTTTAAGGTGTACGGTGCATTGATTTGATGTACTTATATATTGCAAGATGATTACCACCTTAGCATTAGCTAACACCTCCACCATATCCTATAATTATTGTTTTTTGTGGTGAGAACATTTTATGAATTCTCCCATCAAGGCCTTTACCCACTGAACTATTGCATTCTTAGTGATATTTCACTAATTTATACCAGGTCTTTTTCTAAAGATGGTATTTTCCTGACCACCAATATTTGCAAACATGTTTTTCAATTTGATGCTTGCCTTTCTGTTTTGATTGCTAACAATCAAAAAGTTTAGCTCTGTGTTTATATAAATCTGTTTATTCCCATGTGAATGTTTTTCTTTTCTTTTTTCTTTGTCTTTTTCTTCCTTTTTGCCACTTCTTTTTTTTTAATTTAATTTTATTTTATTATATGTTATGATAGTCACCATACGGTACATCATTAGTTTTTGATACAGTGTTCCATGATTCCATGTTCCATGATTAGTTTCTGATATAGTGTTCCATGATTCATTGTTATCGACCTTTGTGCCACTTTTAAGCTTAGAAATTTAGGGCATCTGTAGAGGTTTAACAAATATTTATTTCTTGTTTCCTCAAATTTTTGTAAATTTTAAAATATCACTCATTGGTCCAGTACAATGCAGAGTTCAGTGGCACCAGTCTCTCTCAGGTCTTATCACTCTGTCTTGGCTCACATTCTCTGCCTTAGGCTTTTACCCTGAGTTTCTTTATTCTCTTCTTGTTCTGCGCAACCCTTAAATGTTGGTACTTCTCAGACATGTGCGCTGGCCCTCTCCTTTTCACATACATTACTGCTCCCTGGCAATCTTATTTATGCCCATTACTTCAGTGACTCCCAGTAAAGCTTTGACCTCCAGATCTGTATCTCCAAACCCAATTGTGTATGTCAGAAACCCAGGTATTATCCTTGACTCCTCCCCCCTCACATCCTTGACAATCAGATTCTGTAGATTCTGCCTCCTGGTTTAGTTCCACTCCTCCTGCCTCTGTTCCATCCCCACTGCTCTTCTCTCAGTGCTGGCCTTCCTCTGGAGGCGGCAATTGCCTCCTTAACAGCATTCTTGGCTCCATTCTTGTCCCTTCTGACACCTCCTCTTCCCAGATTCAGACAATCTTATTATTAAGCACATGCCATGCTTTAACTGCCCCGTCCAACGTTCCCTGTTCATCAGCAGGCCAGTAAACAACTACAGACCAGGAATTATAATGAAATTACACAGAGGAGTTCTGGAAAGAGGGGTATTAACTAAGACTGAGATAAGGAGCCAAACAGGTGGAAGAGGTGCTGGTAACTGTGGATAAAAAGAAAAAAAAGTCAGAAGGAGAGAAGGCAATTCTTCCCAGAGAAAGCTGTGGGGATAGATTCTACTATCCAGCATAAATTGAAAACCTGACTCTGCACCAGGCATTTTACTTCTAATTACCTATTTCATCTTCACAACAACCATTTGAAGCAGGTGCTATTATTAACCCCATCTTATAGATGAGGAACCTATAGCAAGGGGTATCAAAGATTCTGTCTTTCGTCACACTGCTACAGAGTAGAAGAACCAGGCATTCTAATCTCTAGGTCAATGCATTTAGCCATTATGCAAAACTGCCTCCTATTTGGGGGGAGGAGGGAGTAAAGAGAAAAGGAAGGAGGGAGAGAGGGTGGGAGGGAAACAGCATGGTTGAAAATTGACAGAGGCAAAAATGAACTTTTGGGACTTCAGCAAGATAAAAAGCTTTTGCACAGCAAAGGAAACAGTCAACGAAACTAAGAGGCCACCCACAGAATGGGAGAAGATATTGGCAAATGACATTACAGATAAAGGGCTGGTATCCAAGATCTATAAAGAACTTCTCAAACTCAACACCCAAAAAACAAATAATCCAGTCAAAAAATAGGCAGAAGAGATGAACAGACACTTCTCCAAAGAAGACATACAAATGGCTAACAGACACATGAGAAAACGTTCAACATCACTAGCCATCAGGGAAATACAAATCAAAACCACAATGAGATACCACCTTACACCAGTTAGAATGGCAAAAATGAACAAGACAGGAAACAACAAGTGTTGGTGAGGATGCAGAAAAAAGAGAACCCTCTTACACTGTTGGTGGGAAGGCAAGGTGGTACAGCCACTCTGGAAAGCAGTATGGAGGTTCCTCAAGATGTTAAAAATAGAGCTACCATATGATCCAGCAATTGCACTACTGGGTATTTACCCCAAAGATACAAATGTAGGGATCCGAAAGGGTACGTGCACCCTGATGTTCATAGCAGCAATGTCCACAATAGCCAAACTGTAGAAGGAACCAAGATGCCCTTCAACAGATGAATGGATAAAGAAGATGTGGTACATACATACAATGGAATATTACTGAGCCATCAGAAAAGATGAATACCCACCATCTGCAAAGACATGGATGGAACTAGAAGAGATTATGCTAGGTGAAATAAGTCAAGCAGAGACTTATGGTTTCACTCATATGGTTTCACTCATCTGTGGAACATAAGGAACAGCATGGAGGACCATGGGGGAAGGGAAGGAAAACTGAAGGGGGAGAAATCAGAGAGGGAGATGAACCATGAGAGACTGTGGACTCCAGGAAACAATCTGAGGGTTTCAGAGGGGAGTAGGGTGGGGAGATGGGGTAGCCGAGTGATGGGTATTAAGGAGGCCATGTAAAAAAAAAAAAAAAAAAAGGAGGCCATGTGTTGTGATGAGCACTGGGTTTTATATGCAACTAATGAATCATTGAACACTACATCAAAAACTAATGATGTACTATATAGTGGCTAACTGAACATAATGAAAGAAAGAAAAAGAAAGAAAGAAAGAAAAAGAAAGAAAGAAAGAAAGAAAGAAAGAAAGAAAGAAAGAAAGAAAGAAAGAAAGAAAAAGAAAGAAAGAAAGAAAGAAAGAGAAAGAAAGAGAAAGAAAAAGAAAGAGAAAGAAAGAAAGAAAGAAAGAAAGAAAGAAAGAAAGAAAGAAAGAAAGAAAGAAAGAAAGAAAGAAAGAAAGAAAAAGAAAGAAAATTGACAAGGTATGATATTAGGTATCCTGGTTAGGTAGGCCTTGAGTCTACTGTGTTAACTTCAGAATATTGATTACAATTGACCTGCCTTCATTTCAGTATTTATAAAATTCAGTTATTGGTACTTCCTCTTCTAGTTTCTTACCAGTGAAAAATCATTTTATACACTCAGAGTATTACTAAAATTCAGTGTTATCAGATCTACCACATGGATATAAAGGATGAGAAAAACTCATCATCTTTACAAGCATTTCAAATATTGTTGTATCTCAAAACGGGTGAAGGAAGCTCCATTTCCAGAGCCCTTGAGCTTGCATTTCTGGGAGTCTTATGCAATGTCACTCAGGTGTGAAGTGGACTTTCTTCTTCCCCCAGTTTTTAGACCTCCTTCGGAGCTTGTGAACCTCACTGTCAAATACTCTCACCAACTTTAAAAAGAAGCATCTTTGGGGAGTATGGAACAGGTTCCTAAAAACAAGACAGGCATCTCAAAGAGAAGGGGTTTCTAACTGGCTTCTTTGCCTGCCACTTTTGTTCATCCAGTAAAGTCTTAGATCTGGACCTCACTGGAAACAAACACTGCCCATGAGTTATTCTGGGGATGAAATTCTATATGAACTTTGCTTCCAAGGGCATCAATTTAATCCAAGTCATCTCCCAAGCATTAAACTTTGTTCCCTTAATTGAAAGAAAAGTTTGTTGAGGAACTTCGCCTCAGTGACAAAGTTAATCTAAAGGTGTGAGGATTTTCTTTCCTTCTTCAGGAAGGATCTTTTAACTAAGTTGACACTCAGCCACTTACACTGTTTCTATAGTAATCCCTTATTAATCAGGGTCTCAATTCCAAAAAATAAAAAACCTAGACCATGAGCCATAGGAAAAAACACTGAAAATTATTATATTATATGTAAAGCCATATTTTTTTCTTGTTCCCTTGTCCTCGTAATTTTAAATTATTGCACAGTGACTCAGGGTTTCTCCTGCTAAATGTATTTGCTGGAAAGAATTGTAACATATATCGTGGCTCAGGATGATATATCAACATTTGGGAAGAATGAAATTATAGATTTGGCAATTTCTATGCCTATCTTGGGAACCCATGTGTAGATCTAAGGAATGTTAATATAACCTATCCCTTTATCCTATTAGATTTTTGTTTTCCATTGAGTGCTATATCCAGAAGAGGTCTAAGCAATTTGCAGAAAGTTAGTGTCAATAACCCAAAAAGAAAATGTCATAAACAATTTAATGACAGCTGAAAATTAGCTGCATTATGTAATGGATCAATATGAATTATAAAGGCAAAATAAGTCTGAGATTTGGACAAGAAGTTAAAAACATTGAAGAGATGAGAAGCTAATTTTTCACCCTAAAACCGTGATATAACTCAGTTCTTTAAAATGTAAGGGAAAATACAACAAGCAAGTGTTAATGAAATTAGCCTGTCTTTCAGGATGAGATGATATACAAGAAAGAGGAAATAAGCATTTGGAAATCTGTTTATTATTACCAACATTCCAAACCAAACCATTTTGAATAAACTGCCAAGTACACTCAGTCCCAATGCCCCTAGTTATCCTAAGGCCAGGAAGGCAGACGAGTCTTCTCAAGATTCCAACCGAATGGTAGTGTCACCTGCGGGGCTGGATTGAAAAGAATTGTGAGGCTAAGACCAGACTCAGCCGGAAAGACATCTAGGATGGATTAGTGATGTCTGCCATAGACACTGAGGGATGGGGGAGGAGGTGGTAAAAAATACACTATGTGCCCATCTTAAATCTCAAGGCACATTTGTGGGACATGAGTGAACTATATGAACATTCTTGTGCATGTCCCTTAGTATACATCAGTAAGCTATCACTGGGTTGCAGAGAATGCAAATATTCAACTTTACAAGATAACACCGAATTGCTTTTTCAAAGCGGTTGTACTAGTTCACATTTCCACTAGGAATGAGGAATCTCCAATATGGAGAAATTTCCCAAAGTCTCCTATCTGTAAGTGACAGAGACAGATTTGGATATAGGCATATGACCTTCAGAATCTTCTCTATTTACCACTGCATTAAACACAGAGGCATATATTTTTAGCTCATAAGACCTAAGGAAAAGAAACTTGCTAAGGAGGTGTTGAGTAGAATTCAGGATATATGAGAATTCCAAGTAGAGTTCTGGTGGCAATAGACAGAAAAATTTTGACCAAAATGGAGATTTATGTCTGACACTTTTCACAAAAAGAATGAAAATTCTGGATTTGAGAGAAATCGTTGAGCTCGAAATCCAGTTAGAGTTGAATGAATCCAGTTTCTCAGAGCAAATTATACAGCTTGTACATTAATTACCAGTTTCCATTTTAAAGATTATTTGCCCTGAATAAAAGGGGCTTTGCGTGCTTTGGTATTTTTGTGGGCAGGCTGCAGGTATATTGTCCTCAGAAGGGAAAGGTAAAACATATTTCCAGAAAAAAAAAAATGTTTCCAAAGTCTTGCTCTAGAAGGACATTTGTAACTTATGTCTGCATAGAGAGCTTCCCTCTGTTTGGGGATATACCAGTCATAGTGATTTGGTCATAGTGACAAGCCACATCTTTTTAGATGTATTAGATATGGTTTTCAGCTAGGTCTGCAACAAGCGAGATGAGAAATCTATAAATGTTTAACTTGAAGCATATTAGTAACAGACAAAAATGGGAAGGTTATAGGTTAAATTAATTGCCCTTCATTTATACCTTATATTTATAAATAACAACCTCTCTCTATTTAAGCTGAATCAGGACTTTAACATCACTTGACATTGGAATAAAAATAAAAGCAAACTCTTTCCAAGCCACCCAGTATTTGCAATATTTTAAAAGTTGCTCCTTTTGTGCTGCTTTTTTAAAATACTATAACAAAAAAATTAGAAATAAACCTAAGGTATATTTGCTTCTCAAATGCATTAATTGATGCTTACATCTTAAATTGAGTCCTGGGTTTTGAAAGGAAATGCCAGACTCTTTATTTTCGACTTTAAAACAACTTTTTAAAATCTGTCCTCTCACTGAGTGTATTTCTTTTTTTTATATTTCATGCAATTCAACTTTATGTTGGAATCTGATTTTTATGAAACATTCCAGAATTCTTGACCTCTTTCATAGTTTCTATTTTTTTAAGTTTTGTATAGTTTTTCTTTTTATTTATGATAAATAGGATAATTTTTCCCTAAATCATTTTCACTGAATGTAAATTTCTAGGTTACAAAAATAACAAAATTCCCTTAATAATTCCTCCTTAAAAGGTAATGTCAGACTGAGGGCTACTATTTAAAGACCCATTTCAAAAAAAGCATCCATAATTTTGCTGACCTTTATGGTATCATATTCCCCTTATGTTCAGCCAGTAACTTACTGTTTGGTCCAAGGTTGCTTTCGTTTTGCTTTAAATGTCATCACTGGTTTCATCTCGTTTTAACCCCACATCAACAACTTCTATATCCCCAGGACAGCTCCTTAGATTCTTTGTGTTTGTGTGTGGGTGTGTGTGTATGAATGGGGATAAGCCATCTCTTTCATATTTAAAGTTACAGTTGAAGACAGGGTCATTATCCACATGCCCAAGTAGCTAACAAGACCCAAAATGTGGAGGCAGGTGCGCATGCTGTTGTAAAGCAGGTCCCACATTCGCGGGCTGCCCGATATCCACCTCCCGCTGTCGGTCATTACAGCGACGTCTCTTCCTCTCATGCTTCCTTTGCATGGATGAATCTGCCCCCACTGCTCTGAGTCTGCAGTTCAATTTGGTTTTGGCTTCATACAATTGCACAAATAGGTTCTGTTAAAGTGCTTTTGACAGTGAGGTGCTTTTTTCTCACATTTCTCTTCACCACTGCTCCAATTCCCCCAGCCATACAATATATTCTTTTCTGTTATGAAGAAGGCAATAAAAAAGATGTGAAGAAATCCCAAATATGCAAAATACAGACATTTTCAATAGTTTTGATTCTGATTCTAGTGGTACTGCACTCCAGAGCCAGTGATAAATGAGATAAGGTGCCCATCTGGAATGTGGTCATTTATCACCCATTAGGTGAAAACTTTGTTGAAACTGTTATTAGGAAAGGTTTCAGTAATGAGGAGGATGTGCGGTGAGTGCTGCCCAGCCTCCCTTTCTAACATTACCAGGAGTCTTGTGCTATGATTCTGAGCCATAAGGGTTATTTACCAATTAGCAAAGCAAACCACTCTCAAATGTGTAAACGATCCTTTAAACTGGGCAGAAAGCCCAGGAATAAAGCTTCTCTGACCTGTTATAACTAATGTTACCACCGTTACCTCTTCCCTTCAATTATTCAGGCTTCCCCCATGCCTGGACTGGATTGCCACTGACAGTAATGTGGAGTGCCCTCATTAATCATTTTCTTGTCATTGTACTCTGGCAGGGGGAAAGGGAGGTATGCTCACCACCAAAAATAGGATGTCTTCTCTCTCTGATAAACAGGGGAAAACTGTAATGAACATGTTCTCTTGTCATGGGCAATTCCTTCTTCAATTGTTTTGAGAAGAAGTATATTATAATGGTGCTGTGTACCTATATATCATAGATGCACAATACTGAAGATGTAAATAGATACTCAATTAAAGGAAGTGCTTTAAAAAATAACTCTGCTGACATGAACTCAGTTATGCTAATCATCTCCAAGTCATGGAATGCTGAAGTTTCTAAGCAATAAATGGCAGTGCTTGAAGACTGACATCTGAATTTTTATCATTTAAATACATGAAAAAGACCCATTCGTGTGTATGTATATGCATATAGAAGCATTTTTATCTCCCTGCATGTGTTTGCAAAACCTCTCATGCTGGATCACAACTTTCAAGGGTTTCTAGAAGATTGCCATTGCTCACAAATCCACTGTAATGATAATGTCATAAAGTCTAACATTTGTTAGAACTAGAATCACTGTTAAGGGCCATCTAGTCCTGTCTTCACTTTATAAAGGAGGAGATGGAAGCTCAGAAAATTCTTATTCAAGAGGTTGGAGGTCCTTTCTTTTTTACTTTTTGTTTTGTTTTGTTTTTGGGGGAGATTTTGGGGGGTTTTTTTTATTTAAATTCAATTAGCCAACATATAATACATCATTAGTTTCATATGTAGAGTTCAATAGTTCATCAGGTGGATATAACAGATAAAGAACTTCCAGGACAAACAGAAACTAAAAGAATTTTTGATCACTAAACCAGCCCTACAAGAAATATTAAAGGGGATCCTGTAAGCGAAGAGGTCCTTTCTGATCCATGCTCCCAGTGTGGATTTTTCCTAACCCTTCGTATCAGTTAATCCATGTTTCTCCTCGGGCTTAATGTTGAGGTCTCATGGGGCAAGGAGGGGAGCAATTCAGTGCTCCCTGACCACCCTTTCAAAGCCTGCTCTACTATGATTTTAAAAACAAAAAACAAAAAACAAAAATGCTGCCCCATGTAGAAAGCAGAGTTAGAAAAGTTAAGTTGAGCTAATTAGTTAGAGGTAAACTAGTTAGTTGGAACTAGGCAGAGTAGGGATTAGTATCCAGGTTGCCTGATATCTAACATCCAAATGCAAGCAGTATTCTTCTTATCAAGTCCCTAGTATTTAATTTCATTTTTCTACTTTTACTCAGGAAAAAAAAAAGTACCTTTCTTTTTTTGGTGTATCTATAAAAATGACTGTGTTTGCCTTCATACAGGTATAAAATCAGGGCTGTAAGGGCGTTGGAGAGGCATGAGTCTAAACACACTACTTGGAATACTCTCCCAGAAGTCATGCTAACGGTTTCCCTGGGGGTCTCTGAGAGTTGTTCTGGGGGCTGTATGCTTAGAGGGATGGTTCTACAACCATTTCAATGAATTTTATTTTCACATCACCATCTCTCATCTCTAAAAAGTAACAAAGTAAAAGCAAATAACACAGTTTTTAACATATTGGCCTGTGGAGGGAAAACATCAGCGAAATCAGTTGAGTTGATACATGCAGAATGGGAATGGCTTGAGGGAGGGCGCCCCTCCCACTGCGTCACACAGCAGTGAAGCAGGAAAGACTAGATGATCTCCTGCTATTTAAAAGGCACCTGTTTTACAAGTTGTCTTCCTTTTGTCCTTCTTTCATCACTCTTTATTTTATATTTTATCTTGTATGACTTTCCTTTTCTAATACTTGGGATTATCTTTCACAAATCTACTTGTTCTGTAAATTAGCCTATCATGGTGCCTAAAAACATAATTTCCCATTGATGAAATGAACCACAGATCGACAAACATGGAAATATAGGCTACATGGCCCTGGGTTTGAGTCCTGATTCTGCCACAAATAAGAAAAAACTGGATTACCTTGAGTAAATCACTTAACCTCTCTCTTCAACTGTGAAATTGATATCATCAACCAGAGTAATTGCAAAAGACTATATGTGACAGTGCTTAGGAAATTAATTTCCATATAAATTTTATTTTTACCCCATCATATTTTAATTAGGTTCCTATCTTGTTTCACATGACAACGTAAAATCAATGACTATAGCTACAGATTGCACCATAAGATTTGTATTTCAAAGTTTTTGCAACAATATAATTTGAGACAGAAAATTCTAGCCAAAGTAACCTGAGAAATGGTTGCAGCATTTGGTACCTAAACCAAATGTTAATAAAATAAATCACTGTAGCATGTAACTCAATTCACATCGCTGCTGATTGGTTTCGTACAGAGCTGCCGTTTGTATGGAAAGAAGATCTGCTTGCAGAATTGGAAATGAAGATTAGAGGAGAAAATGGGCCCAAGTCTAAGTTGTATTTATACAGTTTATCTGCCATCAAAACCATCAAAACTTCAACTAAAATTTATAGCATTCTGGGTTATACCATCTCATCAGCACTCCAAGCCACATGGAGTGTTCTTATCTTTGTGTGTCTTGTCTGATTGACCGGAGCAGAAAGAGAAATTATGTTCTACCTCCTGCTGTCCTATCTTTCTGAGCTAAAAGTGTCTGGCTCAGGGTTGCCACCATAAGCGAGCCCAGACATTTGTCAAAAACATTAGAGTGCCTTTACTGTGTAGAGGTATCTTCAAGAGTTTCTCCTGAATTCATCTTCAAGGAGTTTACAATCTTTTGACAAAGAATATTCTGGAATCTCAGCATAGCAACAAAAGGAAATGACAGTACCCAGTTAAGGGAATAACAGGTGCAGTGCTAAACATCACTGAAATGCAGATTATAAATTCGGAAGTAACAGCGGTTTTCAAAAAGGTAGATTAAGAGAGGTGGTGACGGTGAAGTTTGTGAAGGGGAAAAAGAAACAACAGTTTGAATACTGCTCATGTTAAATAAAGCTTCCAAAATGTCAAAATGTTTTTCATGACTTTCAATGACTCCTTCCTTGCCCTCACAATACATTTCAAACCCCTACACAAAGCATGATTCATTCAAGTAGTTATGGAATGCTTATTCTCAGCCAAGTAGGAGGGAGACCACAGCAAACACTAAGCTTCAGGGATCAGTTTTCTATGCCTTGCCCACATGTTGCCCTAAAAACTCCAGACATCTGTAAAGGTCCACAACAGTCCACTCATCTTTCTGCTTCACCTTTGCTCATCAAAGAAGAGCCTTGCCCTTCCTTTGGAAGTTTAGCTCAAAGTCACTGCCTTTATAAAGCCTTGGCTAATCCATGAAGCCAACTTTCAAAGCACTTGACTGTACATTTGTCTTAGTCCATTCAAGCAGCTACAACAAAAATACCAGACTGGGGCTTATAAACCACAGAAATGTGTTTATCACAGTTCTGGAGGCAGAGAAGTTAAAGATCAAGGTACAGTGGATTCAGTGTCTGGCGAGATCCCACTTCCTGGTTCAAAGATGGCCGTGTTCTTGCTGTGTCCTCACAGGGCAGAAGGGGCAAGGGAATTCTCTAGAGCCTCTTTTTATAAGGACACTCATTCCATTCATGAAGGCACCACCCTCATGACCTAATCACACCTCAAAGGCCCCATTCCTAAAACTGTCATATTGGGGGTTAGGTTTCAACGTCTGAATTTTAGCATATACACACATTCAGTCTATAGCAATTAATTAATAGTGAATTAGTTTAGAAACTAATTTGTTGGGAGGTGTGTCATAAATGGGGGGAAAGTACACTTGGGAGACATGTTCACAGAGGGTCCCACATTAAGCTATTCACAAGTATATAAAGCACCTTCCCTCTCCTGGCCCTGATCCTCGCAAGGGGACTGTATCACAGGTTTGCTCCACACCAGATATCAGTAAGGCTGGTGCCCACAGCTCTGCTCACAGTGAGGTGGAGGAGGAAGGAAAGTGAAGACAAAATGGCGAGACTTCAATTATGTTGGCAATCTAGTTATAAAGTCAGGGATGGAAAATAAGTATTTCTCTTTGATAAATGGATGTCAGTTCCTGAAGCACTTTACACATAAGGCAATCTGACTACTTCGTATACTACTTCTTAAAAATGGCACCAAGAGGAAGACCTGGGTCAGCAGTGATGGGTAAGGTGAAGGTGTTTCCTTTCTCCTTTTGTGGCCTAAGGAAAATCCTGTCCTGAGGTCTTAACTAATACTCATAGCGAAGTCAGAGCCTGGAGCGGAAAGCAACCCACTAAAAGGATATAACCTGCATTCGAGATTCAGATTTATGATAGTTTTTTGATTGTCTGAGAGAAATCTATTTAGAAGTAATGAATAATTGAATTAATATTAAAAAGCATATTCTTAAATCTTCTTAGAAGTCTTTCTCAATTTTTTCTCCATTATTTCCTTGTAATTTATATGAGCAGCCATTCTGGACTGTGGGAATTGGGAGCTCAAGGCATATTTTAAGTTTATTATTCACTAGAATGCCTCCCAAGGGGTAGTTGGTAGGATTTTTTTTCCACTCGCGCGCGCATGTGTGTGTGTGTGTGTGTGTGTGTGTGTGTGTGTGTGTGTGTGATTTCCAACTGCAGTGGGAAAATTGCCTACAAATGTTGCTGATGAGTCAGAAACTGCACATTCTCTTGTAACATCGGTGAGAAGGTAAATACTAAGGAATATACTGCTGTTTGCAAAATGATTTCTGTGAAAAAGCCCAAAACTAAGGATACTGGTTTTCACTTGCCCTATGCATTTGGTGAGAAGTTGCTTTTAGTAAGGCGCAGGGCTTATGTGCTCCGTCTGTAGGCCACTGACAAGTTCCACTTTGCCTTTTCTTCGGATCAGTACATGAGGCATGTTAAGCAGCTCTCAGGTTTTATTTTCTAATGGGAAGGGGGAAATGTTGCAGAACAAGCAGGCAAAGCTGGGTTGGGAGAGAGTCTTTTGAAACTATAGCCTTTAACCTTGATGAGGAGTCTCTCTCCTTTGACTTTTCAATCACAAAATTGCATTCTATCAGAAAATGGAGGTATCAGTCATGGTTCCTAAGTAGTCAACAGAAAGAACCAATTGATTTAAGCAGAAAAGGAATGTATTGAGGACAATAGGTAGTTTTTGGCATCTCGGGGAAGATGGAGAACCAGGCTCAGAGGCTTTGTGGCCAAACAGAATGTCAACTTGACACAGGAGCATGGCCCCAACAGAGACTCAGCACTATATATATCTGGTATCAGCAACATGGGGCCCTATACACACTTTCATAGCCTTCTGCTCTACTGGCTCTGGAAGCCATATGTCTCTGGGTCTGCCTTCACCACAGTGGATTTTTCCCGAGGCTTGCTTCCCCCCATTACTCCCTTCCAAATCTATGGCCTACACATAAATCTCTGGTTGGCAGCACCTAAATCACGTGCTTATGCCATAACTGCACAAAAGTCAGAAAAATTAGTTTCTAATACCTTCCATAGGGACATACTGACTCTTAGAGTAGTGAACTTCCCAATGTAGGTATGTCGAAGGTGCCAGACTGCCATAGAGAATGACAAATATCCCCTCTCTTGGTTTCTTGGCAGAGCCGGAATATCAGCCAACATTCCAGGTCAGGGAGAACAACAGTGTCAGGAGGAAATGTTATGTTTCCATTCAACTCGTCTACTCCCGTTAACCACTTCCCACTTGATCTTGACTTATTAGCTGAGCGTCTCTTGAGTAAATTACTCAACAATTCTAGTCCAAGCCATCCATCCAACTGGAGCCCCACTGGTTCCACTCTTGCCATCCAATAGCTCACTTCTATACCCAACTGAACTTTTTACAACATATATCTGATGATATTATTTTTAGGCTTTAGATCCTCCAATGGCTTCCACAGCCTTCAAGACCCTAAAGGAACTGTTTGCTGCCTAGACTCCCTTCAAGGCATCTAGAACCATCCTTCCTCTCATTAATTGTTCCTCAACCCCACTTTCCCTCGGACACAAGCAAGCTTGTCTTGACTCAGGGCTCCTGCTCTCGTGGTTTTCCTGACCTGTAATGTTCTTCCCACAAATCACTGCATAAGTGGATCCTTTTGATCATTCAGGTCTTTAGCTCAAATGCCATTTTCTCAGAGAGACCTTCCCTGACCACCTTGTCTGAACTGGACACCCTTCCCAAACCCTTCTTACCACACCCTCTTTTAAAAAATCATAGTTCTTAAAAAAATAATTTATAAAAAAATAAAAATCATAGTTCTTATCAATCCCTAGATTATCTTATTGACTGTTTATTAAACAATTTTCTATGTTACTCCACTAAAATACGAGGTTTGTATTCCTCTGTATCTCCACTGCTTAGAACCGTGTCAAGACAATTAGTGTCAAATTCCTGAGCTGCTGGCTCAACTCCTTCCACACACTCTGCTTAATTCCAGCTTCCCTTTGCCCCACTTCCTCGAACCCTCACTGAGTTCCCTGTCATGTGTTTGAGCAGATGGGACCTCCTACTTCCCCTGAAACAGATGACAGCCTTCATGGCTAGTGTAGGCAGGGTATTAGTAGCCTGGGAATTGAGCACATGATCAGAGTATGCAGGGCTGTGGAGTTTGGAAGAAATTGAGTGGGAAGGTGGGGAAGAAAGACTGAAGATGTCGGGCAGGCTGGAAGTTAAGTGGGCAAATATATCTCAAAGGTGGCTACAGATGCAGGGTTGATAACAAAAGTCAGTTGGCTTGCTGTCTGGCTGGGGCCGGCCTTGGTCATCATTTCTTCCCAGATGAGTAGGGCAGACAAAAGCAGAGAATGCACACAAACCATGTGTCTCATCAAAGATTTGTTTCTTAGAGACACAAAGACAACAGGATTTGCTAAAACATCCATATGCTTGTTAATTCTTCTTGTTAATACAGAGTCCCAAGACCCAGGGTAATCCAAATGGAAGAGGGGTATGTTCGGGCTTGAATTATCCCAGTGATGTCTGAGTTATCTGTGCTTTCTCAGCTACAGGTTCAAAGGAAGGATGGCACTTTTTCCCTTCAGATAAAGTCCTATTTTAATTATGTTTCCTCTGAACATTGAGCTAAACTGACTCCATACCTGCAAACAAGCATGTCCTCAAACAGAAGACAGGCATCCACTGAGACCTGAACGTTGTGATGAGTTGGGTAATAGTTTTCAGCCTTAACTACTTTCCTTTTAAGTAACTGAAATATTGAGATAATCATTCCCATTTCACACTAATGGAGAAATAGCTATGACATTTGAACTGTGGTCTGTACTAGTTACAGCCTCATAGTTGTGATAACACCACCCAGCCCAAACTCCTACAAAGGTCCAAATCTCCTCTTCTTTAATCAGAGGATTTACTAGGGCCTAGGACTGTTCGATGGCAGGTGATGAGTGAGCAGGCAGAGAAGTAGTCAGTCTCTTGGTTCTTTCATTTTGCATTTGGTCCTCCTGACTGAAGGTTTTCACTTTGTGTCTCTAAACCATCCTTTCCCTTCCAACGATTGTTAGATGAGTTTCTGCCTCCACTCTCCCTTCTGCATGGGCAGTGACATCTAAGCACTCCAAGTCAGAGTTGAGGAATGGACCTTCAAGGCAGCTTCTTAATGGTCACTTAGGTAGAAGATTGTTTGGATCACCCCTCCTTTGGTGTGAGGTGGTGAAGCGAGAAAGTGTCTTCTGGATGAAGTGAGAGAGATCAAGTGAGAGGTTGCAGGGGGAGACTAATGCCCAGCAGCAACTACATTATTGCTTGGAGGTATCACATTGACAAAGTTGCACATAGAAACCATTGGAGGTACTTAGACACATAAGGAGGGCTTCATTAGAGAGGAAGGGTTTCCCATGGAATGGAAGGCCTGGACGCAGGCAGACCTCAGGAGAAACCATGACTGAGGGAGGTAAGCCTGATCTGGACTCGTTTTCTGCCTCCTGTTTCTTGTGTCTGTGTCTGCTGCACTTCCTTCCCTCTCTCTCCCCCTCACTCTTCTCTCTTTCCAGCTCTTTCTCTCCTTCTGGTGCTTATTGTAGTTCTTTACCCTACTCTACATCTCTGTCTAGACCAGCTTCCTCGCTTCTCTGGTGCACCCGGGAGAAACAAGCCTCCTGGATTTACCTGTTACAGGTCCAGCCACCCAAATTCCCAGGGAAAGGATTTTGACAAGTCTACCCTTGCACTGATCAATAGGACAAGTGTTAAGTTAATGTCACATGAACATGGCAGAAGGAGCTAGTCCTTCTGTAACCATGTGAAAAGAAGTCATGGAGGGGGAGAGCAAGGGACGAAAGACGAAAGCCACGTGTATTGGATATCTAATGCATAGTTTCCTTACAAGGCACGGCAAACTGTCTTCCTAATGTATGAGTATCATACCAGTCACCGTGTGCGTTTCTTCTCACTCGAGAACAAAGAGGACCACTGGGCCCTTAGAAATATTTGTAAACCTGTCTATGCATATAGTCGAGATCTTTGAGAAATCTGCATCAGTTACACTTAGCTGAAAATGGGATTCTGCTCTTATCATTTCAATTGTGAGAAATTTCTTGGTGCTCTGTGTGGTTGCCCACAAGATTAAGTGCTTTATTCTACATTTTTAACAGATGGAGAGCTTTCTTTACTTACAATAATCCTCATGTCATGGAGCCAGATGGGAGTAAGGGAATTGGAAAATAACGATAACATAAAATAAATACGAATTCTGCTCCTTCTTTTTTTTAAGACTAAAATTTTAATGTCATTTTTGTTCCTCCCTCTGTCTTTCCTCAAGGTCCTACTTCAATAGTCTATATCCTATGGTGACATATATATACTTCACAGTAGAAAGAAGGTAATAGGTGTTCCATAAATTCTTGCAGAAATAAACTGTGAGTTTTTCCAATACGTGCAGTATCACATGACTGACTTTGCCATTTCTCCTCTAATGGAACCAGCAAATAGGGAAGAGATCGATGTTTAAGCATGCAGCAGTATACATCAGAAGTGCTTTATGGATATTTCTGGAGTATTAATCTTTGTTGTTTTTGCAACTCTAGGCTGTGAAGGTTTTTTCTTTTTTTTTTTCTTTTTTCAGAATTAGCAGTAGGTGTGGTTCCCTTAGGGAGGTACTAAAAATATTCTGCTCCACATATGGCTTTCTTGGTGTTACTGCAGGTATTCATGCCTTTGCGAGATGCAACTATCTGCTATTTTGAATATATTCCAAGATCATTTGCCAGGGTGTGGGCAATTCATTCTAGAAGCCTCTGTTAAGCACCCCCTCAGTGTTCAAAGTGCTGTGTAATTCCAATAAATAAAAAGCAAAAATAATTGGTTATGGTAAGGAAATGCTTTATCCACTGTTTCTGTTTCTAAATGATTATCTTCTCTTTCCATAATCATAAGAGTAGTTTTCAAAAATTGAGATCTGCTCCCATATCTCTTACTTATTTTTTCTCATTTTAAAATAGTTGAAGCAAAGATTTACACATGCTAGCGGTCAGTGCCTTTTCTCTCTCTCTCTCTCTCTCTCTCTCTCTCTCTCTCCTGGCTTTTAAACTGACATTCTTACTGTTCCCTTCCGGTGAGAGAAGGAAAGAAATATTTTTAGCTCAATTTAAAAAAAATAACAAGGAATATTTGTAAGAATAGAGTAAGTGTTCTCTCTGTGTTCAGAGTTGTCTGCAAACCAGGATGTGGAATGTGGCCACTGTCAGGCTGATTTGGTCCCTGTAACAACCAATACTGATCACAGACACAGAAAAGGCTTCTTAAGTGAGAATCTGCTTTCCTGAAGAGCCGAAATGAAGGAAGATGCACGTCTAACAGCAATGTGGAGGAAGTGGAGATTTCGATTTCCACCGGCTAATCCAGTGCTAAACTTTTGCTGGAGAGTCCATATATAATGACAGCTTTAGCAATGCCTCGAAACCACACTCGGCACTCCTTTTCCCTGAACAGCCTCTTCATCCTGTAAAAAATGACTCCAGCGTCTTTGTAACTGCAGCCTAATGAATCTCTGGAAAGAAGGGCGTCTTCATTAAAGCCATTCTCTGAAAACTCTGAATTCAGCACAATGCAGGGTCTACCTCCAGACTGACCATTAAGGCTCTGCCAGATTCAACAATTCCTTATCTGGGAAGTACTCTTTTGCTCTCGGAGACATTTTGCACACAATAATAACAGCATCTTTTATCACAGGGCTTTAAAGTGTTATACAGCTGCAATTTACAATCTTGATTCCCGAATGGAGATTCGGAAAGGTGAAGGGATTCCAGATCCTATTCTTTGCTGCCCTCATTAAGCTCGCAGGGCTCTGCCCAAGCCCTATCTGAGAAGAAAACAGTGACACAGATAACACCGTCCATCTGGGTCACTGCAGCAGCTCCTAGTGATCCATCTGTACTGATCCGAGAGACGCGGGCTGGGAACAGCGATTACTGTGCCCTCGACTCACCTTGATCTCCTCTCTTCCGAACTCCTGCTGTACTCATCCTTAATTCACACACTGGGCTCTTCATCATTCACGACTCTGCCCTGTTGCTTAACCAACTCATGTTCATTTATTAATTAAGAAAGCACTGTTCTAAACGTGCAGGCATGTGTGTTTTCTTTTTCATCTTACACATGTAAATGCTCCCATGTTATTCAAAAAGAAGAAAAGCATTGAAGGAGACTTGGTTTTCTACTGCAGTGAGGAAATACGGAGCCACTGTTCTCGGGAATTCAAACCTGGGAAAGAAGATAGGACTTATATGTTGTTCATTAGGATTCTCCATAGATATTCCAGCTCTTCTCTTTTCCTAGATATATGACTGAGTTAAAATTACCAATCCTCTCTTTAGTTGAATGTGACCATGAGACTTCTTTGGCCAATGAAACATGAATGGAACTGATGGGTATAACTTCCAGGTGAAAATTTTGAGGGTCAGTAAGCAATTCACCATTTTCCTTTTGTGCAACCTTAGTGATCATAGAAGTATATGGTACTGTAGAGCTGCCATGAGCCAGGGTCTTAGGCTGTCCACTCTGAGCAGAGCCCCTCTCCCGACCCTCAGTGAGTATGTAGCATGAATGAGGGAATAAGCTTTCACTGTATTCAATTACCGTGATTTTTAAAAACAGCTTTATTAAGAGATAATTAACATGCCACAAATTTCTCCCATTTAAAATGTACAGTTCAATGTTTTTTAGGACATTTGTAAAACTGTGTAACCATCACCAGAATCTAATTTTAGAACACTTTCATCCAAACAACATCATTTAGAAGATTTCATCAACAAGAAATCTTGAACACATCAGCAGTCACTTGCCATTTGTCCCTCATCTTCCCAGCCTCAGGCAATCACTAATCTGCTTCTGTCTCTATAAATTCATCTATTCTGGCCATTTAACATAAATTGGCTTGTACAACATGCAGTCGTTTGTGACTGCTTACTTTCACTACACAAAGTTTTGGAGGTTCATCCAGGTTGCAGTATTTCAGTACTGTGTTCCCTTTTATTGCTGAATACATTCTATGTACATACTCCATTTTGTTTGTCCACTCATCATGTGGTGGACATTTGGGTTTTCTCCACTTTTTGGTATTTATGAATAATGCTGTTACAAACATTTATGTGTTGATATCTATTTTTGTTTCTCTTGGAATTTCTCTAGGAGTGGAATTGCTGGATCATACTGTAATCATATTTACCAGTTTGAGGAACTAGCTGAACTATTTTCCAAAGGGAATACACCATCTTACATTCACATCAGCCATGCATGGAAGTTTTTCTGTCTTCACATCCTCACTAACAATTGTTATTGTCTGGCACTTTTATTAGAGTCAATTCAAGTGGGCATTCAATGGTATCTTATGGGGTTTTGATTTGCATTTCCTTAATGAGTGATGATGTTATGCATCCTTTCATGTACTTACTCATCATTTGTACATCTTTTTTAGAAAAATTTCTACTAAATTCTTTGATCATTTTATAATTGGTATATATGTCTTGTTATTGAGTTTAAAGAGTTCATTATATAATCTATATGCAAATCCCTTATTAGACCCATAATTTGCAGATGTTTTTCATTTTGTGGGTTGTCTTTTCACTTTCCTAATAATGTGTTTGCAAGACAAAGGTTTTTAATTTTTATAAAGTCCATTTTTTTTATCACTTGTGCTTTTTGCATTGTACCCATGGACCCACTGCCTAGGCCAAGGTCCCAGAGATTTACTCCTATGACTTCTTGTAAGAGTTCAGTGGTTATTAGCTCTTATATTTCGATCTATGATCTATTTCAAGTACATTTTTATGCATGGTGTGAGGTCCAAATTCATTCTTTTGTATGTTTATGTCCAGTTGCCTTGTTTGTACCATTTGTTGAAAGGATTCTCATTTCTCCCACTGAATTATCTTGGCACCTTTGTTAAAAAGCAACTGACCATAAACATAAGGGTTTATTTCTGATCTCTTAATTCTACTCTTCCATTTTTAGTCTACATGTGTCTATCCTATGCCAGCACCACACTGTATCAGTTACTGCAGCTTTGTAATAGGTTTTGAAATCTGGTAGTATAAGTCCTTCAACCTTATCATTTTTGTTTCAAAATTTATTTGGGTAGTCTAGATTTTTGCATCTCCATGAATTTTAGGATCAACTTGTCAATCTCTGAAAAAACAGGGAGTAAAAAAGCCCTGCTGGAATTTCAATGGGGATTGCATTAAGTCTGCAGATCAATCTGGAAAGTATTGCCATCTTAACAATATTGAGTCTTCTGATCCATGAACACAGGGTGTCTTTTCATTTACTTAGATCTTCAAGTTCTTCAATGATGTTTTATAGTTTTCAGTGTGTAAGTCTTGCACTTTTTGCTAAGTTTATTTTTTTTTTTTTGAGAGCAAGAGAGCAAGGGCACAAGTGGGGAGAGGGGCAGAGGGAAGGAGAGAGAATCTCAGGTAGCCTCCACGCTCAGTGCAGAGCCCGAAGGCGGGGCTCCATCTCAGCACACTGAGATCATGACCTGAGATGAGATCAAGAGTCACTTGACTGAGCCACCCAGGCGCCCCTGCTAAGTTTATTTTTAATAAGTTTTAATCTTTGGGTACTATTGTGAATGAAATTGTTTTTTTCATTTCTTCTTTGTATTGTTCATTGCTAGTGTATAGAGATGCAATTGATTTTTGTATACGGAGCTTGTATCCTGCAAAGTTAATGAATTTGTTAATTAGTTCTAATATTTTTGTAGTGGATTCCTTGGGATTGACTACATAGAAGATCATGTTGTCTACAAATAGAGATAGTTTTGCCTCTTCCTTTCCAATTTCATGACTTTTGTTTCTTTTTCTTGCCTAATTGCCCTGTCTAGAACCTCTAGTATGATACTGAAGAATCCCTGCAATTTTGACATTGGTTGTTATTGCAATATAACCTTGCCTTTAATGCACATATTAGAAGAAAAAAATCAAGATAGATTCCATTTATTTTTTTTAATTTTATTTATTTATTTATTTATTTATTTATTTATTTGAGTGGGGAGAGAGAGAGCAGAGGAGTGGGGAGAGGGCCAGAGGCAGAGAATCCCAAGCAGACTCCTCTCAGAGCACAGAGCCTGATGTGTGGTTCAATCTCACAACCCATGAGATCATACCCTGAGCCGAAACCAAGAGTCGGACACTTAAATGACTGAGCCACCCAGGCGCCCTTAGATAGATTCCATTTAGATAGCAAAATCAGGAAAGACTTTTGAAAGAATGACCCAGAGAGCCTAAGTCTTAGAAAGATGGAAGTGAAGCCATTCAGTATGAAAAAAATATAATATTGAGTTTTCTCCCTTGACTTAGAGTCAATCTGTACAGGAAGAGCAGAGAGAAGACAGGAAATACAAGTTAGGAACAGAATCTCTGTGAAAAGCCATACGGGAAAATTGAGAATGAAGATAGAAAGATCAATTGGGAGGTTCTTGCCAAAGCCTTGAGAGGAAATAGCAAGTACTACAGCTGGTAAGTAGCTAGTGCTGCCTGTCCCCAGATCTCTTTTGTGCTCCCAGAGCTTCAACAGTACCTAGACTCCATCTCCTCAGGCTTCTAGAGCCTCCTAGCTCCAAACTTGACAATATTTACTAGTTACTGAGAATGAATCTGATGGTGAGCCTCGTTCCTGTCTCTATTTTTATCTTGGACCCCAATATCAGGAACAGTATGGTTTTTTCCATTTTCAATTTGCAAGATTGCCGTTGACATTCTGTGATCTTTTCCGCTTCGCCGGAGGCCCAGGAATCAATGTGCTTCGCTTGTGTTTTTCACATGGCTCCAGCTCATTCCTCATCCAGATTTTCTCATCTCAGCTAGACTGCCCGTGAAGTAAAGCCCAATGTCCTCAGCTCCTACCCGTGGCCCTGCGACCTTTGTCCCCATGTACACAAAAACAAGACACAAAGGGCCAAAATTCCTCAAACGAAGTTTTGTTAATTGATTGGTTTGTTTGATTTTGTTTGTTTTTACTATACCCTAGGGATATACACAAGAAATAACAAACTGCCAAATTTTTAAAATCTGGCAGTTTTGCTGTCGTGGTCTTCTTTTGAATCAATAATTATGAGTCGAGGGGCTTCTCTTCTAACAATAATTACCATCACTGAGTCCTAGGCAATGTGCTAGGTCCTTTAGCCTGCTTACCGTTCACCACTGCAAAGTAGTTCACAGAGGACACTGAGACTGAGAGAAGATTTACTAGCTTACAGCCACAACTAATAAGTGTTGGAGCCGGTGTTGGAACCCACATTTATCAATTTGTCTCCAAAACTCACATCCAGATCTTATAGCCTACTGCCTTTTTTGGGGGAGAGTTCATCAAACCCCTTTTAGATTCCTGCTCTTGTATTGTTATGATGCTCCTTTTCCCTGCAACGCTTTTTTCTAGAGTGTCAACCAATGTCTTTTCAGGCGTGTACTTGGCTTAGTAGGCTTACTTGTATTTAAGAACCCTCTAAACTGACTGATGGCCATTTCATTAGAGTCTTGCCCCATCTTTTTTAGAGTCCCATGTTAGATTGAATTTCCTGAGAACAGGGCTGTCCTCAGAGCAAAGAAGGACTTAACAAATGATGCATATATGAACAAATCAATGAAATGGATGAGTTTATGAATGGAGGAGTTTAATGACTCCTTCTTGCAATTGGCGTTTGCACTGTTTTGAGGCAGTGTCACCCTTAAGCAGAAAGAGCAGAGAGCCCAGCATGGAAACTGAATCCCAGCTTCATCATGTACAAGCTCTGAGAAGATGGGTGCATTACTTCACCTTTCTAAGCCTCAGATTGCTCATTTGTAAAATGAATAATAATCGTAGGGCATATGGAAGGCCCTACGAGATAATGAACGTAATGAATGCAACACAGACTAAACATTCGTCTAACATTGTTTCCCTTCCTTTCTCTTCCCTTTCCTGAAAGAGGAACGTTGCAACCCGAGTTTCCTTGTCTTGAGCTAATTCTCTTTTGCCTGTGTGAGGTATGACACCTAGCATCTAGAAATGGCATATATCAGTGTTTGAAACTCAGATCCTGGAGACAGACAGCCTGCATTAAAATCCAGGTCCCCGCACACCCCACCTGTGTGATTTAGGCAAGTACCTTGACGTTACCTTGCCTCAGTCTCAGTCTGGAAAATGGGAATCATAATACCTCCTTCTTCCCAGGGATGCCAGCTTAGAATTAAGTAAGATCTAGAATTCCCATAAAATCATATTTTTGTTTGTTTTGGGTAGTAATAATAATACCACTACTTCAGGCACTTAAGTAAAAGATGCCTGCAATGCTCTTCTTGGAGGAAGGATTCTAACTGAATCTCTGCCTACTTTATCTGCTGCTTCTCTCCACCTCCTGGATGTTTACTACTCGATATCATAAGTGCTAATTGTCTATCTAAACTCTCTGGGTTGTTTGCTGCTGAAAATTGCCCCCAAGTACTTGCAAAATCCTGAAGTAATTCTGTCTCAACTTTAGGATTTATTCATTTCTGTCCCATTTTGAGATATATAGAGTTCTACTCTTCCGAAATGAAGTGGTCCCTAGGTCCCTGAGTGGGGGGGGGGGGGGGTGCATGTGTGTGTGAATACCTCTCACCTCAGTCATATGTCTTCTTGATTTCTTTGCTGTGAGCAGTCATTTCCTCTTTCCAGGTAGCAGCCCTTTCTCTTCTAATTCATTGTCTCTAATCTGCTGTGGTTTTGCCAACCAGGAAAATTCACCTCGTTTGAATTTTGTATAGAGTTAAGTGTGAAGAGACCCTGACAGAGAGCCTCTGGGGATCTCCATGAGTCAAGTGAGTATCAGTGTGTTAACACTGTAACATATTGTCTGGCTGCTTAGAGAATTCCTTTTATCTCCCTTTATGATTTTCCCTTGTGGCCCAGGAGAGGTGAGCTTTGCCAGAGGCGAGCCTTAGAGAGGTGGAGCAGGATTATTCTAATTTTTTTTTAAGATTTTATTTATTTAATTGACAGAGAAAGACACAGCAAGAGAGGGAACACAAGCAGGGAGAGTGGAAGAGGGAGAAGCAGACTTCCCGCGGAGCAGGGAACCTGATGCGGGGCTCGATCCCAGGACCCTGGGATCATGACCTGAGCCAAAGGCAGATGCTTAACGACTGAGCCACCCAAGAGCCCCAGGATTATTCTAATTTTCTTACTAGGAACACAAAAAGCATTCAGTTCACCTCGTATCCATAGCGTCCAAATTTTCTGGGCCATATAAGAGCAGAGGAAGCGTACTATACATTTGCTGGTTTGAGGCAAGTGAGCGTTTGACAATCTAACCTCTAAACCTCTTTCTAGCATTTAGAGAATTCTACAGCCTAAGTCTAGATGCAGGGTTGACAGTATCTCTTCCTGGGTTCCTGGCCCCAGAACCCAGAGTAAAGAACGGTACAGGGCAACAGTGATGGCAATGTCTAGTACCCAGTGGTAATGGAGCCATGGTTATATCCAGCAAATGGTACTGTGGTGGCAGGGGTGGAAACGCTCTTCTAGATGTCTGTTCCCGTGGCACCATAGGTATGGATATGCTCCCATTTTCCAAGCCTGGTTCTCTAGCCCTCCCACAATACTGTTACTATGCAATAATTTTCCAGGAAATTGCTTGTATGCTTAAGCCAATCAGTACCAGTTGTTTGGGTTTTTCTCAGCCAAGTACCCTGTGTACAACATATGGGTGATTTCTTATTTTTCTATCTAAATCATATATAAAGCAAACACTTGATTTCTAACCATAGTTTAGCCATATATTGGATTATGGTCAGTAAGTTTAACTGTTACAATCTTATTAACCCAATTATTAAAAGTAAGCATCAAAGTTCTATTTTGACTTCCACTTCCTATTTAGTTTTACTGGTCTGAGTACCTAAGAACCTAGCAAGTAGTGTTTAAATCATTTTTTAAAAAGTCACTTTTCCCCCTATGTTTTCCTCTACAAGTTTTAGGTTTTTAGGTCTTATATTTAAGTCTTTAATTTATTTTGTTGGTTTTTGTGTATGGTATAGGATAAAGGACAAATTTCATTTTTGCATATGGATATCTTGTTTTTCTAACATTTATTGAAAAGAGTATCCTTTCCCCTTTTTGTCTCGTTGGCACTCTTACTGAAGATTGGTTAACCATATATGCATGGATTTCTTCCTGGGTTCTTTATTCTGTTTTGTTGGTCTGTTTTTATGCCAGTACCATAATGTTTTGATTACTGTGGCTTTGCAACATAATTTGAAATCAGAAAGTGTGATATTCCCAACTTCCTTCTTCTTGCTCAAGATCACTTTGGCCACTTGAGGTCTTTTGTCGTTTTATATCCATTTTAGGATTATTTTTTCTATTAGTCTTGGCAATGAGTTTTAAAACATAAGCAACAAAAGCAAAAATAACTGACTGAGGTTACATCAAACTAAAGAGCTTCCATAAAGCAAAGGAAACCACCAACAAACCTATGGAATAGGAGAAAATATCTGTAAAACATATATCTAATAAGGTGTTAATATCAAAATATAAAAGGAACTCAATACAACTTAAAAGCAAATAAATAAATAAATAAATAAATAACCCAATTAAAACATGGGCAAAGGAACTGAGTAGACATTTCTCCAAAGAAGACATACAAATGGCCAACAGGTACATGAAAAGATGCTCAATATCACTAATTATCAAGGAAACACAAATCAAAACTATAATGAGATATCACCTCACACCTATTAGAAAAGTTATTATTAAAAAAACAAAAGATAAGTGTTGGCAAGGAGGCAGAGAAAAAAGAATCCTTGTATGCTGTTGGTGGAAATGGATATTGGTACAGCTTTTATGGAAAACAATATGGAGGTTTCTCAAAAAATTAAAAATAGAACTATTATATGATCCAGCAATCCTCTTTCTGGATATATATCCAAGGAATTGAAATCAGGATCCCATGTTTATTACAGCACTATCCATAGTAGCCAAGATATGGAAACAACCTAAATGTTCATTAATAGATGAATAAAGAAAATGTTATACTTACACATACTGGAATATTATATTCAGTCTTTAAAAAGAAGAAAGAAATCCTACCATTTGCAACATGGTTGGACCTGGAAGACATTGTGCTGAGTTAAATAAGCCAGACACCAAAAGACAAATGAAGCATGATCTCACTTACATATGGAATCTAAAATAGTCAAACACATAGAAAGAAAGAGTACAATGGTGGGTTTCCAGGGGCTAGGAGAAGGGAACAGTGGAGGATACAAAATTTCAGTTATGCAAGATAAGTAAGTTTTGGAGATCTAATATACAGCATAGTGCCCACAGCTAACAATACTGTATTGTATGCTTAAAATTTGCTAAGAGTGTAGATCTCAAGTGTTCTTACCACAAAATAACAATCATCATCATAAACGGGGGCAGGAAGAAACCTTGGGAGGTGATGGGAATATCTATGCTCTTGATGGTGGTGATAGTTTCATGGTATATACTTAGCCCCAAATTCACTGAGTTGTACACATTAAATATACACAGCATTTTACACGTCAATCATACTTCAATAAAATGTTTTCAAAAATCACTTTTTTAATGAAAAGAAAAAATTATAGAAGTCTTTCTAAGGAAAGGTCAGTTTAGGGTACTGACCTACGATGTCCTCACTCATAGGAAGTACATCAGAATTACTTTTTGATAGTGGAAGAAAAAGGAATCAAGACGATTTTCTGCTACCTCTGGGACAATCTTCCACAATTTGACATTAGC
The DNA here is from genome assembly GCF_037043125.1 of Eumetopias jubatus. Lineage (NCBI taxonomy): Eukaryota > Metazoa > Chordata > Mammalia > Carnivora > Otariidae > Eumetopias > Eumetopias jubatus. The sequence goes on along the minus strand of NW_028274808.1, from coordinate 171,862,434 downwards.
ATTTGTGTTGAGGTATGGTAACTTCTTAAAAGAGTGGTAAGATCTATAGTCAAATACGAACTCAAAATGAACACAACTAGTTTGCTGTTCAGTAACTCTTAAAAAGATTTCAAAAAAGGGTTGGATAGTCTTTCCATGACCTAAGGCCTGAGATGTATGTTGACTATATCCCAACGTATTAGATAACAAAGATATGTGTGCGGGGTGCGGGGTGGGGGGAGTGGAAAATATTCATGATGCTGAGAGAGAACCAAAGATGAAATGTGGAAAGATAATAATGTCCTTTCTTCTAAGGACATTTCCAATGCTAAGTTCCAGTTTTTCCTGAGATTCAATTCCATTTCTACCCTTGCATCTGTATAAGATCCTATATTCTAAATAAATAAAGAAAAATAAAATCCTATATTCTTAAAAGAAATTCCTTATTGGTTTGAATTATTTACCACTAAAAAATTTTGTCTAATATAGGGGCATCTGCGTGGCTCAGTCAGTTAAGCGTCCAACTCTTGGTTTTAGCTCAGGTCATGATCTCAGGGTGGTGAGACTGAGCCCCACCTCGGGCTCTAGCACTCAGCTGGGTGTCTGCTTGAGATTCTCTCTCTCCCTCTCCTTCTGCCCCTCTCCCTACGCAAACATGTGGGTGCATTTGCTTGTGCTCTCTCTAAATAAATAAATAAAATCTTTTAAAAAATTTTGTCTAATGTAGAATTAGATCTGTATTGTCTTTCAGAAATGTTATACACAATTATATTTTTACAATAAAAATATATATTATAAATATAAACAAAAAGGTAAACATAATAGTATATTTCTACACTATATTTATTTTGAGAGAAAGAAAATAAGTCCCCTAAATTTTGAATTTGTTCCAAAGTCTCCAAGTGATAGCAGAATGATCTTTCCATTCTTTCCAAGAAGTGACAGGAATTCAGAATTTAAAACCTGTGTTTGAATCATTTGATTTGTAAAAGTTTCTCAAAACCTCAAAGCAAACATAAATAGCTGCCTATTCTTTTTTCCCCCTTTAAATTTTTATTGTTATGTTAATCACCATACATTACATCATTAGTTTTTGATGTAGTGTTCCATGATTCATTGTTTGTGCATAACACCCAGTGCTCCACACAGAATGTGCCCTCTTTAATACCCATCACCAGGCTAACCCATCCCCCCACCCCCCTCCCCTCTAGAACCCTCAGTTTGTTTTTCAGAGTCCATCGTCTCTCATGGTTCATCTCCCCCTCCGATTTCCCCCCCTTCATTTTGCCCCTCCTGCTATCTTCTTTTTTTTTCTTAACATATATCGCATTATTTGTTTCAGAGGTACAGATCTGTGATTCAACAGTCTTACACAATTCACAGTGCTCACCATAGCACATACCCTCCCCAATGTCTATCACCCAGCCACCCCATCCCTCCCACCCCACCCCCACTCCAGCAACCCTCAGTTTGTTTCCTGAGATTAAGAATTCCTCATATCAGTGAGGTCATATGATACATGTCTTTCTCTGATTGACTTATTTCACTCAGCATAACACCTTCCAGTTCCATCCACGTCATTGCAAATGGCAAGATCTCATTCCTTGTGATGGCTGCATAATATTCCATTGTATATATATACCACATCTTCTTTATCCATTTATCTGTCGATGGACATCTTGGCTCTTTCCACAGTTTGGCTATTGTGGACATTGCTGCTATAAACATCGGGGTGCACGTACCCCTTCGGATCCCTACATTTGTATCTTTGGGGTAAATACCCAGTAGTGCAATTGCTGGATCGTATGGTAGCTCTATTTTCAACTTTTTGAGGAACCTCCATACTGTTTTCCAGAGGGGTTGCACCAGCTTGCATTCCCACCAACAGGGTTAGGAGGGTTCCCCTTTCTCCGCATCCCCGCCAACATCTGTCGTTTCCTGACTTGTTAATTTTAGCCATTCTGACTGGTGTGAGGTTGGTATCTCATTGAGATTTGGATTTGGATTTCCCTGATGCCGAGCGATGTTGAGCACTTTTTCATGTGTCTGTTGGCCATCTGGATGTCTTCTTTGGAAAAATGTCTGTTCATGTCTTCTGCCCATTTCTTGATTGGATTATTTGTTCTTTGGGTGTTGAGTTTGATCAGTTCTTTATAGATTTTGGATACTAGCCCTTCATCTGATATGTCATTTGCAAATATCTTCTCCCATTCTGCCGGTTGTCTTTTGGTTTTCTGGACTGTTTCTTTTGCTGTGCAAAAGCTTTTTATCTTGATGAAATCCCAATAGTTCATTTTTGCCCTTGCTTCCCTTGCCTTTGGCGATGTTTCTAGGAAGAAGCTGCTGCGGCTGAGGTCGAAGAGGTTGCTGCCTGTGTTCTCTTTTAGGATTTTGATGGACTCCCTGGGCTGCAAGGTTGGTTCAACATCCGCAAATCAATCAACATCATACAATACATTAACAAAAGAAAGAACAAGAATCATATGATCCTCTCAATAGATGCAGCAAAAGCATTTGACAAAGTACAGCATCCTTTCTTGATCAAAACTCTTCAGAGTATAGGGATAGAGGGTACATACCTCAATATCATAAAAGCCATCTATGAAAAACCTACAGCGAATATCATTCTCAATAGGGAAAAACTGAGAGCTTTCCCCCTGAGGTCAGGAACGTGGCAGGGATGTCCCCTGTCACCACTGCTATTCAACATAGTATTAGAAGTCCTAGCCACAGCAATCAGACAACAAAAAGAAATCAAAGGCATCCAAATCGGGAAAGAAGAAGTCAAACTCTCACTGTTTGCAGATGATATGATACTTCATGGGGAAAACCCAAAAGACTCCACCCCAAAACTACTACTACAACTCATACAGGAATTCAGTAAAGTGGCAGGATATAAAATCAATGCACAGAAATCAGTGGCATTCCTATACACCAACAAGACAGAAGAGAGAGAAATTAAGGAGCCGATCCCATTTACAATAGCTGCCTATTCTTTACCCTGAACTAAATGTAAATAACGTGTCAGCTTCTGCCTATTGTTTTCTAAATTTAGACAACAGTATCATTTACATTATGTATTGATAGGTGACCTAAGAAGACGCCTGGTGCAACTCTGTAACTAGTTCAGGCTAAAGGACTGTGATGGGGCCATTATTTTGTGAAGTAAATTCTACTAAATAACAAATATAAAGTAGAACTGCAAGAGTGGAGAGGAAAGGAGAAAAGGCAAACCATTGTATTTTTTTTAGAAAATAGAATCCATAAAATTATGTTTAGCAAGACTGTGACAGAATAATTATTTTCAATTTTTACAGGGAAAATATCCAGGAGAAAAACATTTTGTCCCATTAAAGTCTTTTTGTGAATAAAGCAAAATCAGCACACATTCAAGCTTAGTACTATTCAAGTACAAGCATTTAAACAATGAGATGATTGACTTAAGACAATATATCTAAGATATTTGGGCCATGTCAGTATGGAATACTATAAAGAGCATATTTCTCTTAGTTTATTCATGTGGATTTAGTGTTGCTTGGTAAAAAGACCCCATCTAATATAACAGGGAGAGAAATCTGGTTCACATTCTAGCTTTGCCATTTACTATCTGAATTTGGACAAATTATTTAAACTCCCTGAGCCTCTTGTTACATGTCTACAAAACTGAGCTGTTAATGAAATTAAAGGACAAGGAACTTAGCTTTCACTCAATAAAAAATATAGAAAACAATATAAATAGGCAATGTAACTAACATTGCAATCCAAGTAGAGTGTTTTATACCCTCAATTGTTTGGCTCGCCTAACAACCAGTGTAAATTTTATAGAGAGGTGCAAATGATGCCCATCAATTTGGCCAAATTGATCCAAGATTGGGATCTTGTTATACATTGGTTGCCATGTGATACATTGTAATTAAATCCATGGTTTGGTGTTCAGAGATTTAGTTTTAATACTGGTTCTGCCATTCACCAACTGAATGAACTTGGACATGCCACTAAAATCTCTTGATCTGCTTTTTCATATTAAAAAAAAAAAGGTGGGCAGGGGGAGTTTAATTAACACAGAACCTACCTCTCAGGGTTAGAATCAAAATGAGTTAGTATGTATGAAAGAGCTTTGTAAAAAGCAATTCTCCAAACAAGTAACAGATGATAGAACAAGAAAGAAGACACTGTTTAAAGGTACTGTATTTAAGATTAACATCATGATGAGGAAAGTATTTGACAATCATAAAATGAAAATAAAACATTTGACTTAGAAATATGAATTAATCTACAAAATTTTATTAAGCAAGTTACCTTACTTTCTTCTACTTTGTGTGGTATGCATAGTGCTTACAAAACGTGTTTAGAAGGTTGTAAGAGGCAGACTGATCAAAAAATATATTAAACAGATTTGGAAGGGGGTGGATATAAAGTTAGAATTTCTGAGTCATGAAAACATCAGATAGCAATTTCAGAAAGGTGTAACTTTATTTAAAACCAAGCTGCTGTGAATTCTACCATGCCGCAGACACCTCTGAATCAACAGTCTCTGTTGGCAAATTGTTAGGCTGACAAATTCTCACACACACCAAAAATTTCCATTTTGTAAACAAGTTAAGTGGGTTCCTGATGGTCCAAAAGCAGAGTCCTCCTTTGAGTGGACCTGTATCATCCATTCCTCACATTAGCCAAACAAATTCAAACACTGATCACCCAAATCCAAGAGCCACCTTGAACATTGGTGTAATATTAAATTTGATATCCTTATCAAGTCTGGGAAACACAAAAACACATCATTGGCTTCATTGGCTAGATTTCCTGAGATAGTTAGAATAGTATGGTGTGATAATTTGGTCCTCTTTATAGCCCCAGGGGCTCTATTTCCACTTCTGTCCACATGGACAAAAACAGAACACTGGTGCAGAAGAAGTCAGGATATTTGATGTATAGAAAAGTGAGTATACATGTAGCCAAATACAGGTTGAGTGATGGATCTTCCTTCTGCTGGGTCAGTGTCAGTCACAGGGGTTCTGGCTGTGTGCTTTATGATCACCAGTCCTGTCATCTAAGCAGGATGAAATGTCCAAGAGATACAGCCATGCAGATGAGTGAAAAATCACCACCATTGCAGGAAAGGGAACCAGGTGAGGTATATTTGCATAACATGGACTTTGGACATGACAACTTGCACATACATTACAAAAGGTGACATTTGCACCCCATAAAAGGTATACAAGGGACAGCAGTGTCCAAAAAGGGACATCAAATGGAGATATTAGAGGTGTTGGGCCCTGGCCCCAGAAATTGTGGGATTAATAGAATCTAATACAGTGTCTAGCTTACAGGCACTTGGTATTTCAATATGTTAGAGTAAGTTTCCTTCCTCCTGTTTTATAAAACTACTTTGTGGGGGGGGGGGCATTATCATATATCAAGGGGAGTTGGATCCCAGGACCACACTGTTCTTCCTAGCAGTATGAGTACGAAGAACCCAGCAGTGATTGCACCTTTGAACAGCCTGTTTTTATCAAGGGCTGGGACCATCATTTCATAAAGATCAGACGCCTTTCTGTAGTCTTCTATCCTGCTAATTGGGGTGAGTGGGAGGATAGAGAAGGAAATACCTGCCCTTGATCACAAGCTTGGTTCCAAGCCCATTTCCATGTACTTTTATCTTCCAGTTTCTAGATGCTTTAAACTTTCCAGCGAACTGTGAGGATGATATGGGTTCACCTGTGGTCTTATGAGGAAACAACAGAACCCAGAGAAAACAAGGAATCTGGAAATCTTTGTCATCCAATCAACATCCTGTAAGTTGGAAGAGTCTAGTCCTGTGTGCTCTTGTAGACGTAGACCTTCTCTCCCATGAGGAAAGCAAAAGTGATAACCAGCTTTCCACACTTGTAAACACAGGCCTGCACATCTATTTTTCAGGTTACTAAAGATGTCAACCAGGGCCAGACCCAGGCAAAATTAGAAAACAGAAGAGGTTTGTTGCCAAGAGGGCCAAGGTAGGAGCGACAGTACCTGGATCCCCAATCCAGCATTAGTTATATGACCTTGAACAAGCCCTTTCTCTTTTTTGAGCCTTGGCTTGCTCACGTGTAAGATGGGAATAATAATAACATGTTCAATATTTGATGAAGAGGAGAAAATGTAAAGTGTTTTAAACAGATATAAAAAACAAAACCGTCTCCAAGCTTTAAGTCAGGGCCTGGTTTCCACATTCAAACAGCTCCTCCCTTCCTCCCTCCAGTTTCTTTCTTTCCTTCTCTCTCTCTCTCTCTCTCCACTGGTATAGCCAACAGGGCCTCAGAGCAGGAACTAAATCTAATTAATTCCTAATAAAGTGTTAGTGCCATGGTCGACACTCCCCTTATGCCACTTCCATGCTAATGAATGAATCTCTGTTTTTAGAATATCAGATGTTAGCAAGAGACAGATGCTTCGAAGAAGGTAGAAGAGTGTGTGTGTGTGTGTGTGTGTGTGTGTGTGCGTGCACGTGTGGAGAAGGGAGGTGGCTGATCAGGTGCCTTTAGGTAGAAACCTTCCTGATAACCCAAAGACAACATTTGGCTCTACCTATGCAAAGCTGGCTGTGCAGGGAGCCCTTTAAAACACTGCCCCACAGAAAATGTGAAATTCTCCTCTGCATCCTTGGTCTGCATGACACTGGCAGATGCTAAACTTCGGCCTGTCTAGAACAGTTAATTAGGTTATACAGGCTGCCAAAAATCCCAAAGTCATCCTAAGAAAGTGCAACACTTTGAGATGTGAAGCAAAGGTCAGGAGACACAAACACCAATCTGATTTTTAAGAGAGAAACCACCAAATAAGTGGGGGGGCAGGGGGGGAGAAAGGAAGGAAGCAGGTCCCTGACAATCTGGCAACTTCTTATCAGTTTCCTATAAACGTTGAGATTAGGCATAAAGTGGTCCTGGCTCTTTTCTCCACTAATAAATACTATACACTTATAAAGGCTGATACTGTAAGAGATACTGTATATTCATAACCTGTTCCAGAATTCTCAGGTCCATACCTCCTGGGACATCAGGAAATCTTTCAGAGACCTCCTTCCTGCTGGAGAATGTTCTCACCTGGGAATAATAAGGCGGGAGAGGGGAAGGAGAGAATTTGCTAAATGGAATCAGTTGAACGAACGCTTGCCTGGGCATGTTCAAGTCTCCTTTACTGGTTGCATCAAATTATGACAGAGGAAGAACTGCTGACTGCCCCCTGCTTCTCAGTAGTGGAGAGGCAGCCTTAAAAACCTAGAGACCCAGTTCTTCCAAAAGGTTACCCCAGAAAGCATGTGCTGGGAATGGGGTGGGGTCAGAAAATAAACAGCAGTGCGTGGGACTTCACTGCCACCAGCAGGACCCAGGAGAAGTGCAGGCCAGGAGGAGGTCAGGAGCGGCCTACGGCAGAAGCCCCACGTAGGAAGACAAAACTTGCACCTGAGCTGTTTTCATCCTGTGCCTAACCACCCCCTTTTCAATCTCAAAGATTTGGAAAAGGTGTTCCTCCTCTCTCGAATACCGGAGTTCCTGCGCCAAAGCTCAAACTCCAATTAAGGATCCAAACACACCCTCCTCCCTTCCCCCACCCCACAGTACAATCACACTTTTATTCTACGAGGGCCTCCTTTCTCCCCTGGAATTTGCAGTATTTCAGCAGGTGCAGCGAGGGTGGAACGGAGATGGCAATTTTACGCCTGGGTCCCTCCGCATCTCGCGTCAGCCCGGCGGTAAACCAGACCCCTAGCGCTCCCACCCCAATTCCACTCCCGTCCGCTCTGGCCCCGTCAGATCAGCGTCAGGTGGAGCCGACTCAACGCTATGAACGGACTTGGAAAAGCGGCCACCGGCCAACTCTGATCTCTCGCACCCCGCCTCAATCCGTGGCCACCTGCACTTTGCGGGACCTTGCGCGGAGCGGCGCTCTCCGGAGCCCCCAAGGGCCTGCCGGGCCCAGGCGCGCACCGGGCGGCGCGGGGCTGCTGGAGCCGCCCAACTGGCGGAGTGGCCCGGGAATGCTCCAGGGCGGGGGCAGGATGGACCCCTCCAGAGCCTAGAGACCTCAGGAAGGCTTCCCGCGGAGATCCGCTCTTGGAAACGTTCCGCGACTACGCGGCGAGGAACACGTGAGCGACGCGCCTTCGCTATAAAAACCCCCGCTCTGCTGAGCGTGAGGCTAACGGAGCGGCAGGACTGAGTTACCTGCGCCGCCGCAGGCCGGGCGACGGCGACGCTCCCTCCACGACGCTCAAGACTGTCCCGAGTTTTGATGCTTCGGACCCTCGGGGGCCGGGCTTAGTGCGTGCGTCTAACTTTGAGGCCGGAATTGCCCGCACGTAGGCAGAGAGGCGCCGACGCGGGTAGGCGTGCATTCCCGAAAATGCTCAAAGACTGTCTGACCTTTAGGAGAGTTGGAGGAGTCGGAGGGATCGCGGGATAGTTTCTTTCTTGTCCTCCACCAGAGAGACAGCCACGAGCGCTCGGGATCGTCCCGAAGAGGCCCGCAAGCCCATGGGCAGCCCGAGGCCCCCGCGCCCCCGCCCCCGCCGCCCTTTAAGCCGAGGGTGAGTCCTGCGCCCCGCGGGAGGAGGTTCCCATAAAGTCGGGACGCCCATCGCAGAGAAAGTTTGGTCTGCTCTCTGCCGTCGGTCCCCGCTGCCTTGGGCGACCCCTCTCCCCGCGGCAGGCGCGGGCGGGGAGATGGCTGCGGGCTGGGCGGCCGGCGCGGGCGCCTCCCGGCGCAAAGGGGCGCCGCGCGCTTAGCTGCTGCCACGCTGCCCTCCCGCCGGCTGCTGTGCTGAGCCCCGTCAGCCGGCGAAGGCGGACGCCCAGAGGGCCAGGAGGAGGCGGCGTTAGCGGCCCCACGGTCCGTATGGCCGCTCCCCGCCGGCCGGTACTGTGCGCCACCGAGCTCGCCGGCGGCGCCTCGGGCTCGGGACGACTCTGAGCCGCGCCGCCTGCGGGGATCGACCTAGCTGTTCCGCGGAGCCGCGGGCAGGACCCGAGGACCAGGAGGCGGCGGCGGCGGCAGCGGCTCTTCCTCCCAGAGGGCGATGTGGCCGGCAGGTGCGGGCACCAGGCTGCCCTGTCCCCGGGACTCCGCGCTCCGGCGGGCGGCTTTCTCTGGGAACCTCACCGCCCTGCCTTCTCACCTCGTGCCCGCCGGCCGAAGTGTCCGGGTCTTTATCAGCGCCAACCCTGAAGGTAAGTCCCTCGCTCGGATCTGTCCGTCAGTCTTGTCCGTCCGCGCGCCGGGAGCCCGACAGTGACCGCAGCACAGCCGGGGGCGCCGTTTATGCCCGGCTTTCCCTTCCTCCAGCTGAAGCCGCGGCTGCCCCGAGCGCGTGGGAATTTCATCTGAATCACTTGTATTTTCCCCTTGCTCAGCCCCTCTGCCTGCTGACTTCCCCTTAGGACACCCAGGCTCGCGCTCCCCGCCCAGGTTACTCTTTCAGGTCGAGCTAAGAAACGTCCGAGGCAGTAGCAGACGCTTCTGGAAGCTCCATCCTGCCACTACCGCCACCCTTTCTTTGAGCGCGTTCCATCTCCGGGGTTACCGTAAACGCAAGTAGTAGTTACCCCTCGCTCCCGGCTCCGCCTCAGGCTACTGAATGAGAGCTCCCTCCTTTGCAACTTGTTCCCGCCCAGGCGAAGCGAGCCGGGGGTTCCCTGAGACTCGCCGCTTGCCAGCGCGATGGTGTCTTTTGCTTTGGAGCGCAAAGGAATCCTCTGTAAACCGAAGGCCCGCGGGGGTTGGGAGGAAACACGCGGTGAGGCCTCGGGATGGATGGGCGCTCGGTCTGTCGGGCGCTGGCTTTTTGGTGGAGCGCTCAAGATGAGCTCATCTCCATATTTGGACCACAGGATTGATTTCCCTGTCCAGAACCTGGCCTACTCTGTCGTGTACCTGCTCAGGGCTGGGCACCTGGGAGGCGCAAAACGCAAACTTGTTGATATATTGCATTCACAAATCACAGCGGCTGGGCGCTGGGTGGGTCGTTTCTCTTTTTTTTCTTTTTCTTTCCTTTTTTCTTTTTTTTTTTTTTTTTTTTTTGCTCAACACTGCTTTTGAGTTCTAGGACCGGACGTTAACTTTCGTTACTAGTAAGGGAAAGTAGGATGCATTTGACTTAAGCTGGATAAAACTGCAGGAATTGCTCTTTTCTAGAAAAAAGTAACTGTTCGGCCATAACATAAATTTGTAGGAGACTTTTTATGCGCTGTAACAAGCCTTGAGTCTGACAAAAAAGTAAAAGGAAAAGTTAACAATCATTGGAGAGAGTCCTTTGAAAACCCAAGACTGGTTGCTGATGAAAAAGCACTTAGGACTAACAAAAATAACTTTCTAAAATAGTTGTAAAAAAAAGAAAAAGCAGAAATCTCAGGTAAAGTTTGTTATGACAAGGGGATTAAGGAAAGAAATAGGTAACTCACAGTCATTAGTAATAGAGGGAATGTATACTTTTGAGATGGGGGCACGACTCTCCTATAAAGTTTACAGCTCACTTTCACAGAATTTACTACTTTAAGGAGGCATTTAGGAAACTACTGTGCACGCTTTTAAAATCCTTTTAAAAATCTCAGGTATGTCTTCCAGGATTTTAACTTAAATCTGAATAAAGAAAACCGTGGAAATATGCAGCCTATTTAAAGGTTAGGAAAATCTGCAACTTAAGTATTCAGTGTTTTTTTTTAATGTTGCTGAAATATTTTTTAAGTGGTTGAGAGAATTGTGTTAGAAAATGTTGTCTTAAAATTGTCAATTATTCTAAGCTTAAATGTCATGAGAAGTGTTTAAGTCTGCTGATGTAGAGCTAGCTAAATGACTGTTTTTCTTTAAACATGTTTCTACTGTGAAAATTTTGTTAATATAATCAGTAGTTCCTTTAAATTTGTGTTTCCTTTAAATAAAAACCAATGATCATGAGTTTAAGTCAGCTTAATATTGAATTCATATTTAAGATTAATGTCATTTTTCTTAAGCTTGTACATGCGATTCTTCAAATTTTCTAGTTTCTGGAAAGCTTTACCATGTATTACTCTTCGGAAGGCAAACAGGAGGAGGGAGCCCTGACCCTTTCATGTCTCCTAGTCACTGTTGGAGCCGTAGAGCTTGCACATTGATCTGAAAGGACCAGAAATGTGACTTCTATCTCAGAAGTTGTAATAGGGGGCAGCATCTCAAATTTTATCCAGATTGGAGAGCCGGGGGTATACTGAATAGAAAAGACAGATGGGTATTTTTTTGGACTTGTGTATGAAACCTTGCAGTCTTGGTAAATGCTCTATCAGAGACAGCACTTTACCACAAAATTTTTATGGATGCAGTTCAGGAAGCAAATGGTTGTGTTTTGGTTCAATCCAATATTAGATTCTTGGCCAATACTCAAGAGCCTCTCCACTGCCCAATTAAGATAAAGAACATTATCTCATGCTTTTCTTTACAAGTGGAAATCAACTGATGCTCTAAATAAAAGCTGCTTTGTGTTGAACTCAGAGCAATATGTTTCAGAATCCAGCAAGGGTCTCCCTTAGATTATTAATAGGTCTTGCTTTAAAAAGCTTCTGTGGACTTAACCCATCAGTAATAAAGGTAACCTATGTCTTTCAAATGGAAAAATTACTTTCCCATATGTTAGTCCATTCAGTATTTTAATTTTGATTTCCATTGTCCAGTCCTGTGAGGATGCTGGGCCAGGGGCTGTTCTCTGGTACAGATGAGGAAACTAAGGCAACACCAGGTTAAGCTCCTTGCCTGCACTCCTATGCCAGAATGAAACAAGGTAGGAGCCTTCAGGGAACTCAAAACCTCTCTCCTGATACTCTGGCCAGCCTAGGTTCAGGCCAGATTTCTGTGAAGTATCTTATCCCCACTGGACAAGACAAGTCAGCTGGATCTAGTGGATGAGTGTTCTCCTTATTCTTGAATCCGGACGGCCAGAGCTGAGTTAGCAGGAAGGGAGCACGGCTGGCTGCCCTGACCCACTTCACCTGCATTAAAAGGTGGTATTAAGGGCATTCAAGGAAATTTCAGAATGTTCTGGACTCTAATGGACTTGTTCCTATCCATAAGTATGTCTGCATCTGACCAGTCCCCACCACATTGAAGACCCTGGAGAAATATCCTGTGTGGAGGAGGGAATAGCATTGTGCCAGATTCTCTGACACAGATAGACCTTGGACTTCATCTAGTCCCACCTTCTACCCAACGTAGAAATTCAATCTGTGGCATCTGTATTAATCCTTGGAAGTCTTGTCACTTAGCCACTGTCTCTCTGCCAGAATGGCACTTACACCTCCTTGGAACAATGATTCTAAAACACATATAAAATCTTCCACTGTGATCAGCCTGAATTGTGCATGAATATGCAGAAGAGAGGAGCCAGCATGATTGTCTCCCTATGTTGAAATTCACAGGGGCCTAATAGGTAATCTCTGTGCCTCAATTCTTAACCAGTTTAGAACAAAGTCAGTCTTAGCTTGGGCTGCTGCAACAAAATACCATAGACCAAGTGGCTTCAGCAACAGACCTGTATTTCTCACAGTTCTGGAGGCTGGAAGGTCCAAGGTCAAGGTGCTGGCAGGTTTGGTTCCTGGTAAGGGACCTCTTTCTGGTTTTCAGGTGACCATCTTCTTACAGTGTCCTCACATGGCAGAGAACACAAGCTCTGGTCTTTTTTCTTTAAAAGGGATGCAAATCCCATAATGGAAGCCCCACCCTAAAGACCGCCTCTAAACCTCATCAAACCTAATTACCTCCCACAGGTCCCACTTCTAAACACCATCACATTAGCTGTTAGGGCTCAATGTATGCATGGGGGAGGGGCAGAAACGTTAAGTCCATAACATTCTGCCCTTGCCCACCCCCAACAAATTCATGTATATTCATTCCATCCCAACAACTCCAAAATTTTTGACCAGCATCAACTCTAAAGTCTACAGCCCAAAGTCTTATCTAAATACAATCTAAATTAAATATGGGTGAGACTCCAGATATGATTTATCCTAAGGCAGAATTCCTTTCCTGCTGTGAACCTGCAAAACCAAGAAAGTTATGTGCTTCCAAAATGGAATGGTGGGGCAGGCAGAGGATTAGCATGCTCATTCCAAAGAAAGATGAAGGATGCCAAGTAAGTTGGGGAGGCTGGGTGGCTCAGTCAGTTAAGGGTCTTCCTTTAGCTCAGGTCATGATCCCAGGTTTCTGGGATCAGCCTGGCACCTGGCTCCCTGCTCAGTGGGGAGCCCGCTTCTCCCTCTCCCTCTGCCTCTCTCCCTGCTTATGCTCTCTCTCTCTCAAATAAATAAAATCTTAAAAAAAAAAAAAAGATGAAGGGTCCCAAGTAAGTTTAAAACCCAGCAAGGCAAATACCATTAGGTCTTAAGGCTCTTGGAATAAACCTCTTGGGTTTGAAGCTCTGCCTTCCACACCCCCTGGGGTGGCAGCTCCACTTCTGTAACTGGGGGGAAGGAGTTGCCCACCAAGACTCCAGGAGGCCCTGTCCCCAAGGCTTCAGAGCCACACCATCTGCCCTGTTGAAGCCTAGGAGTTGCCTTCCCCCACTTTGAAACCAAGGAGGCAGCCCTGATGATCTCCAAATCTCCTTTGGGGTCATTCTTCCTTTGTCTTTAAGAATCACACACATGCACAGCTGAATGGCTGAATGCTCTAGTCCTGCAGAATCTAAGAAGTCTGTCAGCCTTCCTTTCTTTGATCCGGTCTCTGTCTTCCTCAGTTCAGCCGACCTTGTTTCTGCTGGGGTGGTCCATGGTTTACACCCATAATTTCCTTACAAATGGTGTTCGACCACACCCTTGGTGTTCTTTTCAGACAAGCTTTGCCATTTTTTGTAATAGGAATAAGTTGAGAATTTTCCAGATCTTTAAGTTCTGGTTCCTTTTTGCTTAATTCCTTTCTCGGTTCCTTCCCCGACCCCCAATCAGCACAACTTACTATAAGCGCTCAGGAGGAAGCAAGCCACCCCTTCATCCAGTTTCATGGCTTACGAGTGCTACCTTGCACAAAACCCTACAGCGCAGTCGAGCTACATCGTTTACTACTTTACAACCCTCCCCTTCTGTCTGTTGTGCAATAACACGTTCCTCATTTGTCTTCGGGGTCACTGCAGTGGCCAGATTCTGTTCATGACTTCTCTCTTCTCTAAGAAGGTGGAAGCTTTCTCCACAGCTCTCCACTTTTCTTTCTGAGCCCTCCCCAGAATTGCCAATAATCGTGTCTTCATGGCGATCTTGGCATTTTCTAGCACCCACCTCCAGACTCTCCCTGTCACCCAGTTCCAAAGCTGTTTCCCCGTGTTTAGGTATTTGTTACAGCAGCACCCACTTCTTGGCACCAAAATCTGTCTTCATTTCCTAGAGGTGCCATAACATTTACCACAAACTGGGCTTTAAAAAATGGAAATTTATGGTCTCATTCTGGAGGCTGGAAGTCCAAAAGCAAGGTGTCAACAGGGTCATGCTCCCACTGAAGGCCCTCAGAAAGAATCCTTCCTTGTCTCTTCCTGGCTTCAGGTGGCTCCTGGCGGTCCTTGGTGTACCTTGGCTTGTAGCTTTGTCATTCCAGCCTCTTCCTCTGTGGTCACAGGGAGGAAGGTCATGTCCTCATGTGGTAGACATCCCATCATGGGGGCCCCACCCTCTTGACCTCATCCATACCTAATTACCTCGCAAAGGTCTTGCCCCACAATACCAGCACTTTCGGGGTGGGGCTTCAACGTGAGTCCGTACCACCGAGTCTATAACAGGTAAAGTCTAAAGTAGAAAGAAGACCAAAATATTGCCTTTATTACTGCTAAAAACTGATGCAGGCCCAGAATCCTTTATCTTTTGGGCCAGATAGGATTTTGGAATTCCAGATTTTTTTTAGATTTTAGGAGAAAATGGTGCATCTGCTGTTGATTATGTAGGGTCTGGGGTAATACCCCATCATCAAATATGAATATGTCTATGAGGAAATGACTTCACTCTACATCCGTGTTCTACTTTCTGCAGTGCTGGGAGGGTTTTATCTGCATTGTCCTATATGGTAGCACTAGCTAAATATGGCTCTTGAGCTTTTAAAATGTGGCTGGTATGACTAAGAATCTGAATTTTTAGTAGAGTAACTAATTTAAATAGGCACATGAGCTACTGGGTACTACATGCAACACAAAGCTCTGAGTGGAGAAATCAGGACTGTAAGTGGCTTGCTTTGTGTCTGTTAAAGTCAGGTTTTGCCACTGGTGACTCAGGTCACTTAAGGTTTTGCTGCCAGATGAATTGGGAAAATTTTTTGTTTTCAACACTTTAGGATTTTGGAAGTGCAGGTGAGGACTGTGGACCTTTTGGGGGGAATATGGCCTTTAACTTTAGGCAAGTAGGGTTTTCCAATACTGAACCTCAGGATTGTGTAAACTTACCCCCTCCTTCCCCAGTCACTGTCAGCAACGGGCAGGTCATAAACCTGCCCCTTCCCCCACCTGGTGGACAGAGTTGACCCTTTTACAATTTAAGACATGGAGGAACAGAGAAGAATGACAGGTTCACTTACAAGAGAGAATGAAGGGGCTGGGCTATTTGTGTTCAGATTTTCCTTCCAAAGGCATCCATCCGATTAAGACACTTCTCCCCCTGAGGAGTAAGTAATAGCCCTGTCCAGGGCTACTGTGCTAGTGGATCACCCTCTGTGTGTTGGGAGACACTGGAGGAAAAGATACTTCCCAACACCTACTTTTTTGTACATTTCCTGCCCACTCAGATTTATGTACCCCTCATCTTTTTGAGAATCGTGCACGTTTGTGCACAGTATTAATGATCAGGTGCTTTGTCTCTTTCCACTTAGACTTTGTACTCTGCATGTCTCTGTATCTTCCTGGATTCTCTTCTGCATATCTTTGGGATCTTAGTAGGAAAGCTTGTTCTCCATTTTGGCACAAGCCACAGTAAAGAGAGAAGGATTTTTCCCCACCTTGCTGCAACCAGTGTTTATTTTACTTTTACTTTAGCTTGTGCTCCCAGGCAAGAAAGAGGCAGAAAGACCTGCATCAAGAAATGCACATGAAAGCTATGAATATTCCTTACCCTGGTTCTTCTTACCTTCCCTACAGTGCTAATTATTTCAATGGCTCCTTGTTTTTTTCATTGTTTTTGTGAGTAATCGGAAAAAATAGTTAACACAGCAAAATCATACCTCTGTGTGTTTGTGTGTGTGTGTGTGTGTATGTGTATTGCACACAGCTGTTTGATGCCTCAGAAACATCTTTTAAGAGTTAAGAGCCTTACAGAAGAACATACTGAACTGCTATTTTATGATAAATGTGCATAGAACATTTACAATGTGTTCTAAAATTTTAGTGGTTGTATCTTCAAGTCCTTGAGCAAATGTTATTCAGGCAGGAGAGAATGTTAGATACAAGGACAGACTGGAGAGCCAGCCTGCCTGGGTTTGCCTCCTCAATCCACCGTTTAATGCTGTGATTCTTTAGCAAGTTGCTTAATTACTTTGTTCTCAGTTTTCTAATCTGTAAAAGAGGACAGCAGTAGTGCCTGCCTTGCAGGGGTATTGAATAAATAAGCTAATGTGAAGCACTTAGAACAGTGCTGGGCACGGAGCAAACATGAAATCAGTGTTTGCAATTATTACCCTTATTATCTTCATTACTAGTTTCCGCCGTGATCCGGACACTGTGCAGGTATGGGTATAGAAACCTAAAAAGGCATTTCCTGCCCTCGAGGAATGCAGTTCATAGATGCATATCAGATAGAGCTCCGTAGTAAAGCAAAAACCACTCCAGATACTTCAGGGAACCCAGCAATCCCAAAAATCATCGTAAGGATCCAATGAGTGAAAGGGTCACCACTGGGCACTTAGGTCCCCTTGCCCAAGCTGTCACCTAGAGGGCCGGAAACTGTAGAAGCCACCGCCAGTTATCCTAGCTGCTCACTGTGTAGTTGGCCAATTTCTGCAAACACGCCCATCTGCTGAAACCACACGGCGGCCAGCACAGCTCACGGCAGCAGAACATCCCCCGTGCCCTTGTTGCGCACACGTCATACACATACACCCCTCTGGCAGAACCAGAACGGCACGCGGACCCTTGCAGCAAGTAAGTCAGCGAACTTCCAGACTTTCCGCCCTTACCCACAGGGAGAGAATGAAAGGAAGTGCTACTGGATACTCAGCCCCCGAGAAGAGTATCTTACTCCAGGGGAAAGCAGGCAGGTTGACCGGTTCAACCAGGAAATAGTCATGAAGCACCTCCTCCATAGGGAGCACTGTTCTGGTGCTTAGCATACAGCAGCAACAAAACAGGCACGTCTGTTCTCGTGCAGTTTACATAAATAATCTGTGTGATAAGCACCAGGCTAAAGATATGAGCAGGGCATTAAAGAGACACCGAGGAGGAGTAAGCCAGTGTGGAGCTCAGAAGGCGGGTTGGGAGGGCTCCCCAGAGGTGCAAATAGAGCTAGGGTGTAAACACTCTCCTCCACGGCAATCAAATAGGAGGCAAAGCAATGATGAGATCTCTGCAGAGAATAGAAAGAGGTTATCATTATTATTCAAAGAGTTTTTATCCCTTTGGATAAGAGAGTGGAGCGGATGTCTTGAGGTGATACTATCGCTTGTCCCTTAAAGGTAGCTCATTTAGAATGACATTTAAAAGAAAGCCGGGGTTGGAGTATACAGTACACTCTACAGATAGATTGTGTGTTTATGGTTTGGTAAACCATCCACAACTCTTTTTTTAAAATTCTCATCACACTGTTGCAATGACACCATTTGCTGTTTTAAAGGGTGTGTGGCAAGTTTGTATTTTATTTGTTTCAGTTGTCTACTGCTGTGTATCAGCCCACCCCAAAACTCAGTGCCTTAAAACAACAGTGATCCATCATTTCTCACAGTTCTATGCCTGCCTGGGAATCCAGGCAGGGCTTGGCCTGCAGAAGACAGGTAGCTCTCTTCCACTGAGCCTTTGGCCGGAGTCACTCACTTGACTGCGTTCAGCTAGGCCTGGGCGGAACTGGGCTAGAAGGTCCAAGAAGGCTTCACGCCTATGTTTGGCTCCTCAGAGCTCCTCCATGAGGGCCTGCTCTCCAGCTTTTCTCATCATTCAGCAGTCTAGCCCAGGATTCCTTCTAGGGGATTAGCAACCCTAGAGAAAGGAAATGGCAGCTAACAGGCCTCTTAAGGCCCTGGAAGTCCCAGGATGCCATTCTCACTGTGTTCTGTCTGTGCAAGTCATAGGCTAGCCTAGATTCAGAGGGAGGGGAAATAGACCCTATCTCTTCATATGAGGAGAAGCAGGTGCATGGGGGTGGGGGGCAGGATAGGAATTAATGGTAGCCAACTTTGAAAGCTACCTAAACCTCGATTATATTGTGTAGTTTCTTTAGCCTGTCTTTGTCATAATTAGGTTAAATGAGAAAATGCATGAAAAGTGAGTAAACTAGTGGTCTGGCACATAGCAAGTGCCCAACAGTGTTAATCCTCCACAATATGGAGGATTGACAGTGACTCCATAGGTATACTCTTCTAGAACCTTCCAAATTCTAACCTGAGAAAAACCAGAGTCTGCGAATGGAAGAATGCTTTTGTGCTTCCTAATACTGAACACCAGGATGAGACATTCTTCTATCCACACTCTGGCAGTGATGGGCCTCCAGGGGGCCTGCCCCTTAAAACATTGAGCCTGGAGAAGAGAGCATGACACACACGCTGTGTGGACAGGTCATTTCCTGCGGGAAGGAGTAAGCAGGTGGGCTGAGCTTGCCTGGTTTATTTTTCCCACATTTTCAGTCAAGTAAGTCACCCCTTATTTGACTGAAGGGTAGGAAGGAGGTAAAAGGAGTCCAGGAGGCTCATGCTCTAGAAGAAACCTCCCGTTAGAGGAAGAAGGGCTTCTTCCCTAACCTGAATATTTACCTATTTCAGTTTTAACATTTGTACACAGTGGGATCCTTTAATTACCCAGGATCATTTAAATTGGATATCTAGCTTGACATAACCCAAATTCTATCACAGCCAATATCTGACACAAGAGAAGACCTTAAGCTAGAAAGTGTGACACACTTTGTATGTAATAGCAGGAACTGTATCAACTATCAGGATCAGATACTTTTATAAGGTAAGTGCTTTGCATGCCTTGGGAAAAGTCACTTCATCTCTCTAGAAATAGTAAGCTGTTTTAAACCACTAAGTTTTGATAGTGGGTAGTTTGATATGCAACAGGAGACAGCTGGAAAAAAATAAAGTACACACTCATAAACACCTTTTAAAATGGCAAGTGATACAATTCCTACAGTGTAACAGGAACTCAGACCTACAGGGTAATTGGGCCTGATAAAGTAGGCTCAAAGTTCTTTTCAACCCAAAACATTCTTATAAGTTTTGCCCTTAATGGTCATATGATTTAAATCAAAGTAAAACCTGTAAGTGGTTCAACAGCATACATAAGGGCTAAGTTACGGACGATCAATCTAGAAGAAAGTCTGGTGCTACTAACTTAAAGACACTTTCGTATTGCTTCTTCAAAGCTTCATCTTTCATCCTATTTTTTTTTATTGAAATCAAACAGGATTTATTCTGCAAATTAAAGTAAGTAGGCTAATGTAGAATTAGAGGATCTGTGGCAGAAAGTTAATAAAAGGATAGAAACTACAGCTTTGGATGCAATTCAAAGGGAATAATACCCACTTCTAATGAAATGCTTCCTGGAAATCTCATTTTCAATCCAAAACATTTCCTAGGCTTACACGACATGGGTACACTTAAAGAGTAAAGCCCAGATGTCAGGTGTCTTATTCCAGGAGTGATTACAGAATCTAACAGAAATGAAACCACAAAATTAAAAGGATATCTTTCATAATGGTTAATCTGATCCAGTATGGATAGTGTCAGAGAGAGTCTTGCCACTGAATAGATTTCCTTCAAAGTTCATTCTAAGCACAGGCAGTATTTATTAGATACCCATTGTGTACAGCTGAACTCCTCTAACTGGTCACTGTGGGGAGTGACAGAGGACGTAAGAGATACATACTGTCTTCATTCTTTCAACCCCTGCTGCTAGGAGGCAGGACAGACGCAGCTATCAGAAACACCCTGTGGCTGTGGGAGGGGTGTTTGACCACAGGCCGCTTGGAGTAATTGGAATCCCACTGTGGTGTCCAGATCTCAGTCGGGCACCAGCTGGTTAAACTTTGGCAAAAGGGAAAGACCAGGATGTGTCAAGGCTAAGAAGTAGACCTCTGTGCTGTAGTGGAGTGGCTGGTGGGGGAACAAGTCTAGATCCAAGAGAGAGGCACTGTTTTGGAAGAGACAGCATTTTTTACCAAAGAGTCAGAGCAAAGAAGCATCGTGAGCACGTGGATGCTGAAATTTAATTTCCTCGAGTGTCAGAATAACTCAGGAGCTTACTCAGATAGTAACTGGAGGGGTTTGGGCATGTGGAAAGTATGAAGGTGAAAGAGTTTGGGCCCAAGACTGCCATCCTGAGTTAAAGGAGTGTGTGGGGAGGAGAAGGGGGTGGCAGGAAGCATCTGGCAAAATCAAGGCAGGAGCCCAGCCCCTTGTCGTAAGGTGGGACGGAGGTTCTGGGACAAGATGCAGGCTGCTGTTGGGACTGGAACCCAAGGCCAGGGTCACACCTGCCGCCTGAGTGATCGGACCCTGAGTCTCAGAGGGGTGGGAAAATAGGAAATAGGAAAGTAACAGGAAACATTTCCTGGCTGAGAATAGCCAGCACTGCAGGTGGCAGGAAGTGTGGTTCTGGATATCTCAGAGAAAAGATGCAGGGGCTAGGCAGCAGGAAGCCTTATTTAATAAAAACAAGGAATTCAAAACTGTGCTTGAGAGATTAGAAAGTCTTGATTGTCCTAGGTGAAGATGATGCAGTGTTCCAGAGAGAGGGAATAGGATCTATCCTGGAAGTCGAGTTATTCTCATTGCTTAATCATTAGCAGCCGACGAAAATATTTTGCAGCCACAAATGCGTTGGGGCCACATCCATGCTCAGTGGGAAGGAGAGTGGAGATTGATTAGTAATGTCTGCTGTGGACAAGGAATGGGGTGTGTCCTTGTTTGTGAAGTGAATTTGCAACTGTGAACTATAGCTTTGGGTGCAATTCAAAGGGAATAATACCCACTTCTAATGAAATGCTTCCTGGAAATCTCAGGTGGATGGTGGCGGGGGTGGGGGGGGTGCGCAGGACAACAAACCAAAGGCTTTTATTTTGGTTCCTTTGGCCAAAGCAAAGAGGACAAGCCAGAGTGAATAAGAGTGCCCAAGAAATAGCAGGTGAGAAATTTTCTTGACCAAATGACAGAACTGGTAGAATCACCATGTTCTAAAGGAGGAAAAATGTGTTGCAACTGTAAAATAAACCGAAAATCTGCTTGCATCTGGGTAGAACCTTCATACTAGTTAGTTGCTAAGCAAAGGGTAGAGCTTCAAGCAGAGGATCTCACTCAGTTGACAGTGTTCTAGAAAATTCTCCAATTAAAACGGAATTCAGGGCCACCTGGGTGGCTCCGTCGGTTGATCATCAGACTCGGTTTGGACTCAAGTCGTGATCTCAGCTTCCTGGGATAGAGCACCATGTCAGGCTCAGCTCAGAGTCTGTTTGTCCTTCTCTCTCTGCTCCTTCCACCTCAGTGAGTGCACGTGCGCTCTCTCTCATAGAATCCTAAAAAAAAAAAAAAAAAAAAAAAAGGAATTCGGAAACTACTGTAGTCACTGTGATAAAAAGCAATGAAGTTGATCAAAGATATCAAACGTTAAAAAGAAAATCTGCTGAGAACACTAGAAAGACATGAAAATAAAGTTCCCTTTTAAGCCAGGGGCTCTATTCCAAAGCCTGAATAATCCATATGGAGAAGCAACTGCAGTAACAAGGAGAATACAAAGGAAAAATGGGAAAAGACCCAGACCTTCCCACCTTGGAGGGTTTGCTGTTTGGGGGCATTCATCTGCAAAGTCCTGGGGAATGAAAGCATTCATAAGATGGGAAATTCACAATTTAATGAAGTCACTGTTGAACCTGAAATCTTACAAGGTGTGGAGAGTTTTCTCACATGGCCCCTAGGTTTTTTTTGGCACACATCCCACCAAGAGGTGAAATCCATGACTTTTCTCCTTGAATCTGGGCTCTCCCAACTGTTGCTGGCCAATAGAATAGGGAAGAAATGGTACAGCACCGGTCTCTGGGCCCAGGCTTTTAGAAATTGACCACTTCCACTTTCTGGTTTTGGAAGCACTTGTTCTTTAGAACCCAGGCCACCCAGGGAGAAACCCCTGTGAGAGAAGCAAACAGCCAGCACAGCTTTGCCAGCGAGGAGGATGCACTGTGTAGGAAGTGGACTTCTGTCCACCTGTGGAGCTCTCCCAGCTGAGGCAGAGACTAACTAGCCTTCCCCACTGACCCCTGCCAAAATTGCAGATTCAAGGGGAAGGTGAATGTTGTTGTTTTCAGCCAATGATTTTGATTTGTTATGCAGGCAAAAGAGAAATCAAATTAATAAAATAAATGCATGCTAGTGTGTACTGGCTAAGATGAAAGAACTTGGGGACTAGGGTTGGTTTTGAACCCCAGGATTTGTTATAAATTTGTGTGAAATACTTCATCTCCTCAAGCTTCATTGTCTTTTCTGACAGTTGGACATAGTAATAACTACCTTACAAAGTTATTGTGGGAAGTGTATGAAATACGCAAGCACCTAAAACAATGCCTGAAACATAGCAAGGACTCAAAAGTTCTAGAGCAGAATTTGTTAAGAGCCCTAGAAGATTACAGAAGAGAAGAGGCCGAAGGGTTTCAAGGGAATGAGAATTACTTGAATAACTTCTTTTTTTGTAAATCATGGCATGAAATGGTCATTATTCCCAGATGATGCCATCCACATAATCATGTATGCTTTTAGCTAGAGGGGACTATATAAAAACACCATTTTTAAATGATGGTTTAACATATAAATATGAATTCAGCCCACATTTTAAGGTATTAAGTTAATAAGTTCCATCTCTAAAGAATAGAGCAGAACTACATGCTTTTTAAAAATTAGCCCCTAATACTCTTTTAAAACCGTGGATAACAAGCAGATTTCAATAAAATGACATTCAGACAGATTAAAAAGATAGCATTTCCACCTTTGAATGTAAGGTGTGCTCTAATCTTATACTAAAAACCATAATTTCTTTCACACATAAAGAATCCCTTTAATGTTGCTTTAAATCTACATAAAGTCTTTTTTTTTAAGATTTATTTATTTGAGAGAGCGAGAATGAGAGAGAGAGAGTACATAAGAGGGGGGAGAGTTAGAGGGAGAAGCAGGCTCCTTGCTGAGCAGGGAGCCCGATGCGGGACTCGATCCCAGGACTCCAGGATCATGGCCCGAGCCGAAGGCAGTCGCTTAACCAACTGAGCCACCCAGGCGCCCCTAAAGTCTTGTCATTTTTCCAACTCCTGTTAATCTTTTAGACCCTGATGAACAGTTTGCTACAGTGTTTCAAAGTGCATGTGGTATCCACATTCACGGTGAGCAGGACCACTCTTCATAAAAATGAACAGGCCCCTTTAGGGAGGATTTCAGTACTCCCTAAGGGGAGCATTAAATCCCATGTATGATTGAAAACTATTTCATTCCACGTGGCCATTGTGGTAGAATGGCCAGCTCTTATTATGTAAGTTGGTAATTCTTACTGCATGCATGGAATGGTCATTGTAAGCCCACATTATACTGAGCAAACAATCTAGGTATTCCTGAAAGAAAGAAACAGAAAACAGTAATTGGATATTGGTGTTTGGGGTGGAGGAGGGTAGAGAGGAGATGGGAAGAGATGGAAGGAGATGGGTCTCTTGACTGAGTCTGTGCACGGTCCGGGATAGGAGGATGACAGCTTGAATCTGGAAAGGGCTAATCCTTCATTTGTTCATTGATTCTGCTTTGCAGATCTCAGACTAGAATGGAATGGAGGAGAAGGCTCCGGAATCGAGGAGTTTTGAAACACAACAGTTTTGTTTCTCAAGTTTGGAGTTTGGTTATAGTAGAAAATAGATATTTAGGGACTGTGGTCCCTCTGGGGACAGGGAAGCCAGCATGCTGAGCCTCAGCTGGGTGGAGGGAGGCAGTGAGCCCGCCATCCTTTATGTGCCTCATATGATAATCTGAAGAAAATGAAATTCAGGGCATAGCCAAATGCTTTGGTTCTTTTTACCTGAGATTTTAAAAAATATTTGAAACTCCTTTGGATTCAGTACTTGCTGTGTAATCTTTAGTGTCTCCTTCCCTTTTTCCGCTCAGAAATGAGTCTGTCTCAACTGTGTCGGAGAGGAACAAACAGGTTGCACTTGTGCTGATCCCAAGAACAGGATCAAGGTGGAGCTGTGCTCTGGGGACAGCTCAAGTGGGTATGTAAGCAGGAGGGAGGGTTCCCTTTACCACTCTGCTGACCTCAAATGTGTATGCAGATTTCCTCTCCACCAGCACCTGCGTCTGCCGTGGGGCTAGCCATGCAAATTCCTAGGCCATGAGTTTCATTTGACACCAGGGCATCTGGGAATCACAACACCAAAATTCTAGATTGAACACTGCCCCGTGTTTTACCAGCTGTGTGACCGGAGGCAGTTTCTAGAGCCTCGAGTCTCAAACTTCCTTTCTACAAAAACAAAACCCCTATATTGTATGTTTTATGGCGTTCTGAAGGTTAAATTCTGTCGTAGCGTACAAACAGTGAGCTCTACATAGAAATGAAGCATTATTCTTTTCTCAGAACTCTCTCAAGTGCGCCAGTTGTAAACTGACACTTAAGCCAACATTAAGTGATTACATTACAATATAATAAAGTAACTGACATGTAGTACTCACACAGAGTATGTGCTCAAGAGATGCTCATTGAATTTAAGTCCCCTTAAGAGAAGCGGAACTCTGGTTCCCAAATCCCAAACCCCTCACGGTTCTCACCCTGTTGTCTCCAGTCCCTCCCCAGTAAAGCTAACCCTCTGCCCCCACACCCAAACTCCTCATGCCTGTATGCCTCCCCTACTCCTTTATCTCCAAGCCGGTAAGGCCTCACCCATAGAGGCCCAGCCTGAGAGTCCCCAAGCCCTGAGGTCCAAGTTCTCAAGAAGCCACATTCCATGCACGTAGCTGCCTATCTCCTGCTATAGCCTCTGGGGAGGGACGTGGGGGGAGAGGGATGCCTTCCCACCAGGCAGTCAGGGACTAGGGAGGACATGGCATGTGCCTTGCAGTGCGGCTTTGTGTTCCTGTGCATTTCTCACAAGAACAGGGAGAAATCACATACTGCTAGCGTTATGGTCCAGCTACACTGTGTCTTCGGGGACCAGTTAGGCACCCTGCCACTTTGAAAGATTATTTTTATGGCAAATTTCATTTTGTGTTCCATTTCAATCATGCACAGTCAGGCTTGCATAACAGCCATTTAGAAGTTGGAGAGATGTGTTTTCACCAGAGACCTTCTCCTTGCTCTCTGACAGCATCACGGGTGCATATGGGAGAATGTTCTTGTCCTTGAGGCATCACGAGGTGGTAAGGGGAACATACCATGGACTGACACGTCTGGTTTGGACAGCAGCTCTGTGACCTTGGGCATCCTCTCAGGACTCTTTCCTCATCTATAGAATGAAGTGGATGAAACACAGGACCTCTGGGACCTCTTCCAGCTCCAGCATTACATTATTCCACTTCTTTGAAACTCCCCAGCAGTTCTGTTTTGTTTTATTTCTGTTCAGGGAGAGGGAGTGTGGGGTCTAGCTCTTTTTCTGACTTTGTGAGTGTGTCCTGTTCCATCTTCTGAGGAAAAGATAATATTACCTGTCCTCCTGGCCTCAGAAGTTTGTCATGATAATGGATGGAAAAGCACTTCTGAAACTCCTGCATGAATATGCACTATCAATTGGAATGTGGAATGTATAACAAAGAGCCCAAGTTAGTGGGAAACAGTGAGATTTAGGAACTCTGACCACACATTCAGTATTAAGCTGGAGAGCATGAGCAGGATGAAATGCGCATAAAGGGCCTCTTCTTTAGGCCAGCAAATAAGACTTTTAGGTCGATAAAATCATGGGGCTATGGGGCAGGATGGTTGAATATAAACTCCTGCATGGAAGGGATTGGCATTCTACCAGGAATTTTGTGGCAGAATCCATTGTGTGTGCACATACAACACACAGTACGTATGGGGACTAGTGAATAATAGAGGTTAGAGGTTCAGAATCTGGAGTTGGAAACACTTGAGTTTGAGGCTCTGTGGCTCAGAAAATGGCTCTGTGCCATTTTCTGACTCAGTGACCTTAAAGTATTCAGTTTCTCTAATCCAAGATTCGCTTATCTCTAAAATTGAAAATATCATGGGATTTTTATGAGGCTTAAATGAGATAAGGCTTGTGAAATGCTTATCACATGCCTGGCATTTAATAAGCTCTCATTAAATGTTAACTGGGATTATTACCATTATTAGCTCCATTATCTCTTTACCTGGGAGATGCTGATTAAAAAAAATACTCATCTGCCAGCAGTATCTTTGTTGCCCACTCAATACGAGAAGGAAAGATGTGTGACATGGTAACACACTTAGGAAACATTTATACTCTTTATTTATATTAAGCCAGAATGTTTACTTTCAACTGTCTGTCAAGGTTGACATCTTAAGAGGCCATAGTTATCATAAACATTTTTAAAAATGCTTTTGTAGAATTATCATCAGAAATAAGTTTAAAGCCACAAGAAATAGGCGTGCCTCCTTCCTTTACAGTTCAGACCCCATTTTTAATCAGAAATTCACAACAGTCATTTAACAAATATTTATTGAGTATATTAATACTCAATACAACCACAGTTCTAAGCCCTGAGGATTGAATTCACCAATAACTAAATAACTGTGTTTATTTAACATAGACAGTACCTGTACCCCTTGTGGTTGTCACATTCTGATGGAGGGACCGTAATGGAAAAAGGCAAATACATACGTTTGTAAAGTTTGTGGGAGTGATGGTATGTATTGTGAGGAAAAGTAGAACAGGGTAAGGAGAAAGTGTTTGGGGCACATACTGTCTCCCAGTAATGAGTGGTCACAGACAGTCTGTCTGAGGAGATAATATTTGAACAGAGATATGAACGGAGTGAGGAAGGGAGCCAAGAATTTCTGCCAAGAAGTAAGTGTAAGGAAGAAGCAGGAAGTGCATAGGCCCTGTGGCATGGGCATGGCATGCCTTCGATGCCCAAGGAGCAGCGGGATCAGTGTGGTGGGAAAAAGAAGGAGACAGGGCAGTTTTCACAAAATTTTATACCCCTATATGGCAGGTACCAATCAACCAGAACAGATGCCATCTATAAGCAGTGGGCATGCATGCTTTCTTTCTCTCTCTCTTTCAAATAGATCTTTAAACAAAATTCTTTTTAAAGTGATTCTAAGAAAATTAAGGTAGATTTTTTTTTTTTGGTTTTTATTTTAACTATTTTTTTAAAGATTTTATTTGAGCACAGGCAGGGGGTGCAGAGGCAGAGGGAGAAGGGAGCCCAATGCAGGGCTCGATCCCAGGACCCCAGGATCATGAGCTGAGCCAAAGGCAGATGCTTAAGTTTCTGAGCCACCCAGGTGTCCCTCAAGGTAGATTTCTTAAAACAAATCTACATTTGTTAAACAAATGTCAGATTTGTTAAAACAAATCTGATTTGTATTTGTTTGTTTTTAATTAAGCAGTTCCTTCATCATTAGGATAAAAAAAGTGTGGAACCTAACCTGCAGCCCCTGACTACCGTAGCTTCTAGGAACTAAAATGGAAGGGGATGAGAGACGTAGTTATTGGATCTTTGGAGACAGCAGGTGGCAAAGAGCCCCCAACCTTGGGAATAAGATGACTACAAGAGAAGAAAAAGCCACCTCCTCATATGTGATCTGGGCAGATAGGAAATTCTCTCTGAGGTGGTAGAGATTGGGGTCAGCCTTGGTCTCTGGGTGCTGGAAATTGGCCCAGGCTGCTTCTCGGTATATCTCCCAGGTGGATTCCCTGCCGTGCATTTTAATCAAAGTCCTGAGGAAACCTGTTAAAAATTTTTTGGGAAGAGTAACCAAAGCAGCAATTCAGGAACCCATTATAAAGTTGATGGGATGAGGACCATGAGCACTACCATGTCTGTCTCGGCAAAGGCAGCTCCAACTGTGAGATTGATGGCGGTCAACGTCAGAGGCCTGAGCGAGTGTCACCTAGGGCGTCCTGCAGCCCAGAGGTGATGTGACCCTCATCAGGGACGGCCAGGGGCTGCATGGTACAGCTTTCATAGCTGTTAAGATCCCAGGGCAACTTGTACGTATTAGACCTGTAATTGCAGCAGGTCAACGTGACAGCCCACAAGGAGAACACATAAGTTATGTGTTTCATAGCAGGTCCCCAGGGTGACCAAGAGTCTCATACTGGCAATTACTTTTTCATGAAAATTCATGCACTCATTCATTAAAGAAACACCACATGGCTGGAGCTGCCTGCCACTTTCCCTTCCCCAGTCTGGTTGGGAGGCTGAGGGAACATGGGTTACGAAAGCTTTCACGATGTTAACCATGACAGAGAATCATGTGGCTTTAGGTTCTGGAATCAGAAAGCCCTGGGTCTCATATCTGCATTCCACCACTTTGGAGCAGTGTGTCATCTTCCTCAACTTCTCTAAGCCTTGGTTTCCTTATCACTGACACCGGGCTAAAAACAGTATTTGGCTTAGAAAGTTTGCATGAGGACTAATGAAATCGTGTATGGAAAACACTTAGCACTGTGCCTGGCATAATAGACACACTAATGCTCGTGGTTGTTATAATTCGGAATGGACGTAGAGTTTGTGTGTGTGTGTGTGTGTGTGTGTGTATGAGAGAGAGAGTTGGGGAGAAAGAAGAGCAGGGAGAGGAAAGGAGGAGGGGAGAATATCCAGGAGAAATACAGCAGGGGAAAAAAAATCAGAGGTGTGCTAAGCTGTGTGAAGACGAAACAGTCAAAGTCCTTATAAATTTTAACAGAAAAATTATTCAAAGACAAGAGAATGATAGGCTGGAATGGGCCCTAAATTACTTAAAATAGAAGAAATGATTTTAGCAGTAGGGTTTTGGATGGTCTTTGGAAGTGATGAAAGATTTCCTTTATTCCTGACCATTTACTGAGGTCCGGTACACAGTGAGATGAAAAACCCCTTCTGAGCATCCCTGAAACAAGGTAGCAATTAGAGAGAGAGCTAGGGTTGTATCTGATTGTTCATATGATGGAGAGTCCAGAGTGGAACAGTGAGGCAGTTAATAGCCATTCCATTCATTTCTGATCCAACAAACCAAACCAGACCAAGGGAGATTGTGGACCCGGACTCCTTTCGGTCTCTCTATCCACTCTCAGTGCTAACAGATAACTGTCAGCTTAATTTAGTGCCTGGCTGAATTCAGATGTGATAGGTGATTATTTTTTATCAGTCACTAGCTATGTAATAGGAAGACATGGAGAATTGGAGTGGCTCACTGAAGGTGACATAGCTTCATAAACCGATGTTCCCAGCATTTCAGAAGAGCTTGCTTTGCTTTTGGTGGATGTGTGAATTGTAGTTTCTCTCTCTCGGGTAAAACGATGTTTCTGTATCCTCTCTCATCCTGGAGTCGTGTTGTTTATCATTTTGATTTTTTTTTCTTTTACCAGCTGACCTTTTTCCTAAATGGGTCATTTTGTGGTACAGTCAGTAAACTCGATGTTCTGGAGATTTTTGCCCAAGGAGGTTGAATATATTTATATCTGAATGTGTCCATATGTCAAACAGATATTTCAACCTATATCTGAGAGCTGTTGAGGTTGTAGCATTATAAAATTCCCTGTTCTACAAAATAAAATGAAAACAA
Source organism: Eumetopias jubatus (assembly GCF_037043125.1). Lineage (NCBI taxonomy): Eukaryota > Metazoa > Chordata > Mammalia > Carnivora > Otariidae > Eumetopias > Eumetopias jubatus. Next base: position 171,832,580 of record NW_028274808.1, on the reverse strand, counting down.
ATGCCCTTCACATATAACCAGACATTTTCAGAAGTCAAAAAAGATGTAAAAATGAGGCTTTATTCAGTAAGAAAATCAGAAGCAAAAATGCAGGATCTGGCCCTTTACCATTAATGCTATTATATCCTTTGTACATTTGTAAATACTTAATTTCCCATTTAATTTCTATAGACTAATCCTATTTAGATGTGTATAGTATATTTTTTAAAATACTGTGGTTATCTAATACCATTTTCAATCAAAATGACATCTGCAAGATTAAAAAAAAATACAGAGCATTTGTTTTTGGCATAACTTCTCTGCCATAAGAGTTATACTGTCAAAATATGCAGGAGTATTTACTGCCCAATCTGTAGGTAGAATGAACCTCAAAAATAGGTCTCCCTGCTGCTAAGTACTTAAAATGACACAAATTTGGAGATATTAAAATCACATCCAAACAATTATACCTCAAGCCCAGTCCAGTGATAGTAATGGCAATATTGAATAATTCTGTTTTAAAAAGTGGGGTAAGTCCTCAAGATCCAGATATCAAATGCTATAGTTCTAACAGGGTGATGAGCTGCCCGAATTATACAAACTAGTAAGATTTAATTGACCCTACTCTGAACAAATCTATGTGTAAAGACACAGAAGTATGTGACATGGGATTTATATCCAGGAGCTGACAATTCAGCTACTAACAATGACATCTGAAGTTAGAAAGCATCCGACAAACATAAAACATTTGAATTCACTTCTGTTCCTTCTGTAATAAGTTACTACAAATTTAGTGGCTCATAACAATACAGATTTATTTTCTTAAAGTTCTGGAGATCAGAAGTCTGAGCTCAGTTTCTCTGGGCTAACGTCAAGGTGTTGGCAAGGTTTGCATTTATTTCTGGAAGTTCGAGGGGAGAGTCTGTTCTTTGCCTTTTCCAGTTTTCTAGAGTCTGCCTGTATTTCTTGGCTCATGGCCCCATCCAGTTTCAAAGCCAGGAGTGCAGCCTCTTCACTTCTGTCTCTCTGACCTCTGTTCCCATTGTGACAGCTCCACCTCTGACTCCGCTTTCATAGTCGCACTTCCTCCTCTCACCGGACCCTTCTGCGTCCCTCTTATAAGGACCCTTGTGATCCTTGGGCCCTCCCAGATAAGCCAGAAAAATCTCCCCATCTCAAATTCTTTAGTTTATTCACATCCTCCAAGTCCCCTTTGTCATGTAATTGTTCACAGGTTCCAGGGATTAAGATATGGACATTGGGGGTGGGGGCATTATTTAGCCTACTGCAACTTTAAGCAACCAAAAAACCGCGCTTGCAGCCTCAATTTGAAGGTACTATAATACGTCTTTGTCTTTAGCGTCGTTACCCACCAAACCCGTAAGTGCATTATTTCTGGCTACGGTCCTGCCCTGCCCATTCTCTCTTCTCTGCCTTTGTTTGTGAATCCTCCTGTCTCCTGTTCACCTTTCAGAATCCTACCCTTCCTTCAAGAGCAATTTGTCATGCAGTGTTCTCCCTTCAGTACTTTTGATTTTTCCCAAATTAGCCAAGACACTTAGTTTACAGGTGTCAGAAGCCCATCTCCAACTGATTTAAGCAAGAACTGGAGATGTTATTAACTCGAGTAATCGACTTGTGTAGAGGCAAGTCGGGGTGAATTTGACCTCAGAAATAGGTGGGATCAGTGTCTTAGTTTGGGCTGTTGTAACAAAATACCATAGGTTTGGGTGGCTTAAACCAATAAACATGCATTTCTCAAAGTTTAGGAGGCTGGGAAGTCCAAAATCAAGGTGCCAATACATTGATTTCCTAGTGAGAGCCCTCGCCTTAGCTTGTAGATGGATGCCTTCTTGTTCTGTCCTCACATGGCAGAAAGAGATGGCTATGGTCTTCCTTTCCCTTCTTTGAAGGGCACTAATCCCAATATGGTCTTGACTTTATCTAGACCTAGTTGCCTCCCAAAGGTCCTACCTCCACATACCATCACATTTGGGGATTAGGATTTTAACATGGATTTTTGGGGGGCACATTCAGTCATTAACAATAAAGAGCTTGAACACTCTCAGGACTGTCTTTCTGCTGCTGCTTTTTGCTTCTGTCCACATGCCTACCAAATTCTCTCAGACCAGCTCTTCCAACTTTGGTAGAAGTGGATGTGGCCACAGATTACTTTGGTCTCACAGTTTTACAACTTTTAACCCCAGAAAGAAAAAGAGGCACTCTCCCTCAGCTGGAGTTTGAAAACAATTCTGTGGGAAGGACTCCAGTTGGCCTGGCTTTGGTCACATGTCCAACCCTTAGACCAGTCACTATGTACAGATGGTCACATAGTGAAGCTGGAGATTGGAAATGGGGAAAAGTCTCTTAAGAGAGGAAAAGAAGGAAAAAGGTGTTAGAAAAAGAAAATACTTGCTGTAGCCTCCACCCCAGTGTTACTTCTCAAACCCCATTTTATTTATATACATCTTAATTTATATTGCTGTTAATTACACCACTTTTATTTTATCTTCTGTTTTTCTATCATGACATTGGTCATATATTACTTTGGATCATTATACTGACACACTGAATCCTTAGAGGAAGTGCATATGTCTTTCTCATTTTCACCCCAGCCCTCCCACCTAGCACCTAGTCCTGTGCAATACTGATAGTAAATGTACGATAAATGTGTTAGATTTGGTTGAAAATAACATGTTAGAAGAAGAGATATCTTGAGGCAACTGCAGGTTAATTTAAATAAGTGCTAAAAATTCAGAGAAATTAAGTATACCAGGGAGTTTAGTGACTTGAGAAAATGTGGTAGCTTGAGCTGGGACTTGGAAGAGGAGAATTTAGGGTAGAAAAAGAAAGACATATAGTCGAAGAGTATGAATTGTTACAGAAGGCATGTGAGCATAAGGGAAATATGGAGAAATGGAAAACTAAATTCTAGGTGGAGATTGTCTCCTCCTGGTTCTGAGACCCCCTCTATGACTCTCTTGCTATAAATCATAAATATTTCATGTTCACATTAATTAGAAATCATCATTGCAGAATAGCAGTTTTTCCATAACTTGCAGTGATTCATCCAAGCAGTCATCCCATTTAATTATGTGGTTGGGGGTTTATGATGATTATTTACTTGTAGTAGGAGCTGTCACTCATGGTAAGGAACCTACTACCATCTCACTGAGGGAGGTAAGGAGCTGTGAGAAGAATGCTGAGGAAAAGGAGAAAAACATTGCCACCCATGACAGTATCGACTCTATCAGAGCCTACAACTTTTAAGAATTTTCATGAACCCATTAATCAGGACAAAAAGAGTGCCTCAACCTCTACTGTGGACATCAAGGGGCCCTGTACATGTTTTTGATATGCCTCTTCTCTAGAAAATGTAGATGACAAGACCATGCCTTTGAATTGAGCACCTCACCTAGGGATGCATCTACCCATAATCTATAGACCTATAGAAGTTAAAGACTAATAATAGATTTGGAGTAATAAAGATCCTGGGACCAGAGTCCTACTCTTCGTCTTAATGTGTTCTTTAAAATGAAGACTTGAGTCCTTACTATATGCCAGGAATTGATATTAATTATTATTACAACATAATTAACAATAATTGGAACAATTATAACAATTAATAACAAATTGGTTCTGCCTCCACGGACTTTGTGTC